>NC_142031.1:102554453-103880655 GCF_982192425.1 Myodes glareolus | reverse complement strand
CCCCAGTGTTAACACGCATTATCAACACACAGACAATTTTTCTAATTTCAGTCAAAAGTCTTACCTTTGGTGCTTATGTTAACTATTTGACCCAATTACCAATATCATTATTTTGTCAAATTACTGTAATTCAGTACTTTCAAACAGCTTTGTGAAATAGAAATAGAAAACCACTATACTTACTCAGATTCCTGAGACAAAAGAGTGCCCAATTAAATTGTCAAGATCACTTGTATAGTCCACACATATAGATGGATGGATGCATGTATGTGTGGAAATAATGCAGAAGTTAATGTATGTTATTCTCCCACCAGTGTACATATATAGTAGGTGCACAGTGGTTCCTGTTTTTTTTTTAAAGTTCCAGAAAACAACCTGGAAGATGGTTCAGTGGTTGAAAGCATATTTTACTCTTGCAAAGGACCTGGATTCGATTTTCAGCAATGACGTGGTGGCTCATAACCATCTTTAAACTTCATTTCTGCAGGTTCCATTTCCCTCTCTGATTTAAGCATGCAAGTGGCACATAGACACATATGCAGGCAAAACTCATATATGCAAAATAAATACATAAATCCTAAAAAATAAATATTAAAAATAAATAAAAGCTTCAGGATAGCATTTAATTCAAACCTTTGGCTCCAAACTGAAAGAATGGTAGTTCAATTCTGTTTTCCAAATTGCAACTGTACAAACCATATATGTAAAATAATTTTCATTAATTATACATCTATACTATATCAACATAGAACATGTATTATATGTAACATAAAAAGATGATAATATCAAGTTAAATGTAATAATTTAAATTTTTTCTTAGCACAAAGATATGTCCTACAATCTGTATATTTCATATGCATTGATTTGTAAATATCTATGGCTTATAGGAAATTATGCATCTCCTAAGTCATCGTGTGTCATCTTTCTGTGTAGCTCACACTGACTGAGACTTAACCAGAAAAGACCGTATCTACCATTGATACAAACTGAACTATTAACATATAAATGCAATGAGAAAGAATATTTGTTTTACTTGAAAAAGAAAATTGCAGTGCTGGGGGCTTCAGGTCAATTTTGGTTGCAAGATATAGTTGTTAGTACTAAAACACAAAGTATGGCCATAAATAGTCACAATATACAGAAGCCATCAATATTAAATTGACCCAGACCTAGAGACCTAGCAGTCTGCAGGCAGCTGTCTGAGGAGATGTGCAACAATAAAAGCCTAGAGCTGCTTTATGAATACATAGTTCTACATTCTTACAAGAAAAAATCACTTTTCTCCTTCGTTATCTCAGTATTTGATTTTAGAACAGTCTTGTTTTAAGACTTATGGTGATCTATGTATTCTTCTTGGTGGAGAGTAAATACCATAATGAACATAAAACATACTAGATCAAATGTATCATTTTCATTTTAAGTTTTACTGTATTTAGTGAGGAAGGACCTACAAGCGGTGTGACTGCTCAGAGAGAACATGGAGTGATTGTGTGACTTTCAGGTGACAAGATACATGGTGTTAGCTGATGTGCTGTCCACTGTCAGCAACATTAATAGGTCTTTTGGAATCTCAGGAAGATGAGGACCTTAGTCACTCAAACCAGTTCCATGAGCGAATCTTTAAGAAATACATAATGCCAGCAGGAACAAATAGTGACTGCCTTTTAATAAGGTATTAATTCATAGCTATTCCCTGATACACTTAAATGATTAAAATGAATAAATTATTACTTATAAAATTAAATTTAGCTCACTGACAACTGGAAGCACACAGACGCTCACTAGAACTTTACAGTCTCACACTTTCCAGCCAGTTCCCCTGCCATGAAGCAGCAGCAGCAGTGTCGCTGCAGAGCCTGTGGGGAAGCAGTCAGACCCAGAGCTCGATCACAGGTCACATGGTGTAAGTCTGGGAAAGACATGAAAATGTTCACTGGAAAAGAGAGAGAGAGAGAGAGAGAGAGAGAGAGAGGAGAGAGAGGAGAGAGAGAGAGAGAGAGAGAGAGAGAGAATGAGAGAGAGAGAGAGAGAGAGAGAGAGAGAGAGAGAGAGAGAGAGAGTTTGAAATGGCTAGGAGGACTAACAATAGATCAATAGCTCACGATGTGCTGGGGCTGCTGTCATGAATCTATGTACAGCATTTGAGTGAAAAACTGAGAGTTATATCAAATATTTTCATGAAATAATAAACTTTAATGAATATGGAGCATGTCCTTTGTTTTCTGTGTGACTTGATCAGGTCAGTAGAGTCCTGCCTAGTGCATCAGTGCAGACTTTTAATGTGCATTATGCAAAGCAGATTGAAAATTCTGTAATGGTTACAAACAGAAACTCTGCTTCCATCACTTGTTCTCCTGCTGTTCACAGTCTGTGGCCAGTTATGAAATGACATAAACAATTTCATAATTGTACATTTGTTGATTTCCACAGTAATTTTGTTTGCATTTGTGTGTGTTTGTGGGGTGCTGTCTCGACCTGTAGTTCAGAATGGCTTTAATCAAACTCATGATGCTCGCACCTTCGCCTTCAAAGTGTGGAGATCATAGCCGTGTGCCACCATGCCTGCCTTCACTTTCCATGTAATCTCCTGTATACATTAGTGAGTGATATTCCAGCAGTATAAAAATGGACTCAAGACATTCAGCAGCAAAACTTAAATTTACTTGGAATTTTTATGAATGTGTATTTTAATGAGCAATTGTATTTTCTAACGATTAGAAGAAACTTGGAGATTTTGTCTTTAAATAATTTTATACTGTTTAATAATTGAAATTACTTCCTCACTGCTAATTAAAAGTTTATTCAATATTGTATCAGTCCAATGTTACAGAGTTCAATTTAGAAGACTTGAAATATTAAAATTAACTTATTTTATTTAGAACACTGTATATCCAACTGAAATTTTTCCAGTTTACATTTTTGTAAGGATAACTTTATAAGGATTTAATAAATAAGTGAGGTGAGATTTCTAGACAAATTTTTGATACCCAGGAATCACTGTGATAGAATAAAAAATACATAAAAAATTAGAACTTATTTATACAATTTTTGAGACTATTTATGTTTTAGTAGGATATAAGCTGAAACATTTCTCAGAATGCCAAAGTATATGCAAACTTTACCAAACAAAAATTTACTGATAATTATAAATCAGTTAATATTTATTGTATATTTCTGTCTGAAGTTTCATATACATAAATGCATGGTCAGTTAACTTGAGGAATATAGTAAAATGACAAAACAAAGCAGTATCATTAATATGCAATTTATTATTATCAATGTACACCTACAAACAAATATCTGTTTGTTTTTTGATTTTCACCCTCTAAGTTATTTCAGGCTATTGTGACAAGAATGGAAAACTAAGACATTGGGCATTACTAGCTGTAACTATGTTCTCAGAAAGACTAGAGAACATATAGGAAAATCTATAGTCAGATATGATTGCTAAAATATTCCACTTGGCTCACTTTTTACATATGTACTAGTGTACATTCATTGTAAAACTGAAGGGATTCATGACTTTTTTTCATTCAATATATAACATCCATTGATTGTCCTCACTCTGTAGCCTTTCCTGTCTCTCTCTCCACACTTCTGCTAGACCCTGTCCTCTGCAGTAGTCCCACCTTCTACTGTCAAACATACTATAGTCAGAGGTCATAGTAGGTGCAATCTAAGTTCTTTTACAAATCATTACACTGATGTGTTATGTCTATAAGCATCTCTTGTACTTGCTTATGACACAGTGTGGCTCTAAAGTAGAATTTTAAGCAGAGTATTCTCTAATCATTTCATTACAGAAAATCTGGATTCACTCACCAGCTGCTTACAACTTTCACTATTAATGAACAGAAAAACAAACTCACTCACCTGGCCAGGCCTTTGAAAAACACCATGTAGAATGGGGCTCTAAGGGGCAGTTATAAGGAAGAAATATCATCAGCTCATCTCCCTCTAGAAAAATAATTTTCATGTCATCAGTAAAGGGAAGTTCTGACACTGAAGTTGTTAGGAAGTGCAACCATCAATGGGGAAGTGAACTTTCCTAATTCTAGGGAAACAGTGCAGTAGGAACAGCTGAACTCTGGGTTTTCCGTGTGTGAGTTGTTCTCCCCAAGCCCTACATGTCTGTGTGCATTAGCTGATCCCAGTCCTTGTGAACAAAAGAAAAGTAAAATAAAATTACCCTATTTAAAAGAAGTAGAAAAACAATTTCACTTCCCCAAGGTATCCTGGCTGCTTCCAAAACATTCCTGGTAGCCTCCATACTTACTTGACAGTGGCTTCAGAATCTCATCTAGAAATTAACAGCACTTTTGCTAAATTTAACAAAATGTTCAACCAGCCATGTAACCTTTGATCTACAGCCTGCTCTGTCTGTCAGATGTGCTTGGGTAAGGGGGAACTAGAGACTTTTTTTACAGAATATACAGATGTGAGGTGGTGTAGCTGTATTATCAGCAGATAGGTTGGGGGGAACTGGTAATGCAGCTTGTAGCATGATTAATAAAAACTCAGACACATATTGTTGTTCAACCTGAAGGTCAGAAAAGCAAAACAGCCAGCCACTGGTGTGCCCTGTAAAGATTTTCACTTGTACTGGTTTAATAACATGCTGATTGGCCAGTAGCCAGGCAGGAAGTATAGGTGAGATAGCAAGAATAGAAGAATTCTGGGAAGAGAAAAGTCAGTCTGCTGTCATCACTCAGACACAGAGAAACAAGATGATAATGCCTCACTGACACAAGGTACAAAGTCACATGTCTAACACAGACAAGAATCATGCGTTACTGTAAGATTTAAGAGTTAATTAATAATAAGCCTATGCTAATAGGCCAACCAGTTTGTAATTAATGTAGGCCTTTGTGTGTTTCTTTGGGACTGAATGACTGCGGAACTGGGTTTGACAGAAATCTCTGTCAACACGCTGGCTCTTATCTCTACCTCAGTCTAAAATGACAATCCTGTTCCAGGAATCTCAGAATAAGTCTGTGTCTGAAAGCTGTTTTCTCCCATCTTGTATTCCTCTCTAGAGCTGGGATTAAAGGCATGTACAACTGCCATCTGGTTTCTATTGCGAACAGTTTAGCTAGTGGTATTAAGGGTGAATATCACCACTTCCAGTTCTGTAAGGCTGACCAGTGGGGCTGTTTTATTCTCTGATCTTCAAGCAAGTCTTATTTATTAAAATACAAATGAAATATCACTACATTTTCCCTTTTTGTCTAAAATAAAAAATAAGGCTATAACTTATATAAGAAAACTATATAAATTAAGTACAATGACTATATACAATATATGCAGGCAATAAAAACATCAACAATGTCTAGTCCATTTGTATTTGACAAATTCAGAGACTATACTCCATATCTACCCAATGTTCTGTACCTAATTTACTTTCTATCATAATATGATTTCTGCCTCAGGTAAACAGTGAAAACTATAACTAAAACTATCTAGTATCTAACTCTTTTAAAACCAAGAAGAAAATAATATTTACCAAGTGAGCAGGAAGTGTGAGCTAGCAATTTCCAAAACTGTGAGAAATGACAGAAACAGCTAGCTGCCTGGACAGTTACCCAGGGTAAGTTCCTCTGCAATGTCGGAGTATCCACAGTTGACCTACATGTTAACTATGTTTGAGATGTTCTTTAAAATCCCTTAGTACTATGAGAATAACATATGATTTTGTCTTTTGAATGGAATCATAAGTGCTTTGTTCCACTTTATTTAAAACTTTCAGATTTGTAACCCGCCTTTTCAGAATTATTTGTATCAGCATAGAATGAAGGGGTTCCAGCTATTGGTGTGTCCCATACAATGCAAGGTAGGATTCAATTAGTTCTCATTATAACTCAAATTTTCTCACTTTCGGGATAGTTGTTATTAATATCTGCTAAAAAATTACTATAAGCTCTTTGTCAGGATTGAATTTCTTCCCATATTTGTTAATTTCAGCATTAGTGATTTGTACCAGAATTTCTTCTGGGTCTATTCCTGCTAATTGACAAAGTCTCAATGTTCCTTTTATATTCAACTCAGAGACTTTTTCCACAAAAGTATTTAATTTTTTCTCAGTTTATGTGGTAAAAGAAACTATTCTGAGATAATGTCTTCCCTGTGCTTTACAGTTCCAGTAGGAAAATGCTTGTAGGGTAATATGACAAAAATTCATTTAAGATTCAATTCCATAGGATCCATATGTGACTCTTGTAATTTCACTTCAATCAAGTTCAATCCCCTCTTAGCTTCAGTTGAAAATTTCCTGGAACTATTAAAGCCCTTGTCACCATCTATGATTTTGTTTAAGTTAATACAATCATCATGTTCTATCCCAGTAGTGGGCCATAGCTGGGAAATGTCTCAAAGCAATCTCTGTAAGTCATTAAGAGTCTCCAATTGATCTCTCCTAACTTACACCTGTTAATGTCTATTTTTATAAATATATTGTATAGCCTAAATAATTAATAGAATCTCCTCTTTGAATTTTTCATGAATAATTTTTAATTCCCAACAAAATAATTTCTTTATATCTTCTGAAATTCTTTCTAAAGTATCTATATTTGAATCAGATAGTAAAATGGCATTCATGTAGTGATAAACTATAGATTCAGGAAATTTATTACATATTATTTTCAATGGTTGACTTACAAAATATTGGCACAAGGTGGGGGTATTTAACATTCCCTCTTGGAGAACCTTCCATTCATATCTCTTAAAGGGCTGAGAATTATTATAAGTAGGCACTGTGAAAGCAAATTTTTCTGTATTTTTCTAGTAAAGGTATAGTGAAGAAATAATTTTTTAAATCAATAATTATGAGATGCCATTCTTTAGGCAATAAGGAAGGTAAAGGAATGTCAGACTATAGAGACTCCATTGGCTGAATCACTTTATTAACAGCTCTCAGATCTGTTTCCATTCTCCATTTTCCAGACTTCTTTTTAACAACAAATACAGGAGGATTCCAAGGGATGGTTGATTTTTCAATATGCTGAGCATCTAGTTGCTCCTGTACCAGATGTTCTAAAGCCTTTAGTTTCTCTTTTATTATAGACAATTGCTTAACTCCTATATGTTTCTTAGTTAACAATTTTAAAGGTAAGGCCATTGGTACCCCTAAGAGTAGGCTAGGTGTTGTTCTGTTTTTGTATGGACTCAATGGTTGGTGGGTTTTTTTTAATACTGCCTTATAATACCCTTTCCTGAAACATGAGTTGATATGGTCCATTTCTGAGACGTAAACAATGTTATTATGCATATTCCATTGTTGTAACAGATGACCACCCCATAGATTCACTGCTATCTTAGCCACAGGTGACTTCAGCCTTTCTTGTGATCCTTCCAGGCCTTTGAATTCAAGCCATCTTTTGATTTGTTTTCCTGAGATGGGGTTCCAATTTTTAGGAATTGAACATCTCCCTCCCGAAGAGGCCAATTTCGATGCCAAGTTTCTGCAGTAGTAATAGTCACATCTGCACCTGTGTTAATAATCCTTTAATTATAATGTTATTTATTTGTACTATCAGATTTGGTCTTTGAACCTTTATAGAAGCCTAGCAAAGTATACATATTCTATTTTCTCCTGAATTTTTTATTCATCCTTTATTACTATTTCATCATTCAGAGAAGTATGATTTTTTTTTTTACATCAGGAACTGGATTTACTTATTTTCTTGGGGAGGCATGTCCTCCACAGTGACAGGGAATAACTGGGCTACTTTCAACTGGAGGAAGCTGTGTGGGTGCTGTGCAGGATGACAGCAAGCCATGAGTGCCACCAGAAGTCATGGGTGGACAGGCAGGGCTGGAGAAAAATCTAAGCCAGTGCAATGCTAGTTTTTCTTCCAATCCCAAGTGATTAGGTTAGGGTCTAGCTCTTGCCTATGCCACTGACTAAAAATCCTCAGGAAAATAGCTTTTTTTTCATGAATTCATAAACAAAACATTGGGTGCCAAATGCAGCAAGATTAATAAATACCCAGAAACAGGTATTGGAGTTCATCCTGAAGGTCAGAAAAGCAAAACAGCAAGCGTCCGACTCTTACCTCTACCTCAGTGTGAAATGATTTTTCATTCAAGAATCTAGAATAAGACTGTGTCTGAGAACTGTTTCCTTTCATGTTATATTTCTCTGTATGGCTGGGATTAAAGACATGTGCCACCTTGTTTCTATAGCAAACATTTTGGCTAGTGAAATTGAAGGTGAGTGTCACCACTTCCTGGTCTGTAAGGCTAACCAATGGGACTATTTTACTCTCTGATCTTCAGGAAAGCCATATTTATTAAAAGATAAATAAAATACCACCACAGTAGCTCAGTTGGTAGAGTGTACACATGGAAAGAATTTTATATGTGGAATAGTAGGAAAATATAAAACCTTCTTCATATTATAGGCATAAGAGAGACAAGAAACCCAAGTCAATGGCAAAGACAAGACCTTCAATAAGATCATAAAAGAAAACTGTGCTTGTAACATACACCCACAAATAAACAGAAACACAGAACACATAAAAGACATGAATAGAAAAGAAAATTTCAGACAAGACCACACACATGAGACTGAGGACTGATCTTCAAAATATATAAGGAACACAAGAAATTAGACATTAAAATTACAGATAACTCAATTAAAAATGTGGTACAGAAAATTCTCAACAGAAGAATCTCAAATGGTCAAAAGATAATATCTAACAGGGAAATGCAAATCAAAATGACCCTGAGATACAATATTACACCACTCAGAATGATTAATATGTAAAACACCAATGATAGCTTATCTTGGAATGAATGTGGAGTAAGTAGAGTACTCATTCATTCCTGGTACAATGCAAACTTGTACAACTCTGGAAATCAGTAAGGTGGTTTCTCAGAAAATTTGGGATCAACTTACCTCATTACCCATCACTATCACTCCTGGGCATATACCCAAAGGATGCTCAATCATGCTACAAGGATATTTATTCATTCTTTTTCATTTGTAATGATTTTTTTTGCATTTCAGTATGTGGTCTATTTTAGAAAAGTTTCTTTATAATGCAGAGTAAAATATGTATTCTTTTGTATTTGGGTGGACTGTTCTGTAGGCATTTTTAAGTCCCTTTGATGTATGAGATCAATTAATTCTGTTGTTTCCCTGTATATTTTTCTTTGTGAGATATCTTGTCTATTGGAGAAAGTTGAGTATTGAATTCTCCTATTATTAATGGATTGGTGTAATCTGTTTCTTTTAAAACAGTAACAGAATTTTTTTTTGAAATTTTGTGTCTCTCATTTTGGTGCACATATGTTTAGGGCAGTAATGTCTTCTTGGTTAAGTGCTCCCTGGATCCGAATGCAGTTTCCCCCTTTATTTCTGTTGATCAGTTTCTGTTTCAACTTTATTATCTTAGATGATTGGATGGTGATGCCTTCTTTCAGTGTGATTCATTTGATTGGAATCCTTTTGTCTATCCTTTTACTCTAAGGTGGTGCCTATCTTCAAAACTGAAATCTGTTTCTTTTAGGCAACAGAAAGATAGGTTTTATTTCTTGATCCATTCAATCATTCTCTGTCTTTTGAGTGGAGAATAGAGGCCATTCATGCTTAGATTGTTATAGAAATGCATGTATTAGTTCTGGTCATCACATTGTTGAGTTTTGTTGTTGTGTTCTCAGTGGTCTTTATGGTTAAATAATTATGGCTCCTGTTCCTTCCAAAGTCTCTGTTTTGCTTATCCCTCTACTTATCCCCAAATAAAGCTTCCTGTATCACCTTAGGTTTGGTTTTTGAATATAAATTACTTTTAGGTTGAAAATGTTTGTAAAATTGTTCCTTTTCCTTCAATCATGGCAGTAATTTTGCTGGCCATATTATTTTAAGTTGGCTGTCATTTAGAACTTGGATGGTATTATTCCAGTATCTTCTGGCTTTTAAAGCTTTCCTTGAGCAATCAGTTGTTTTTGAAATGTGTTCTTTGGGGACTGGAGAGATGGCTCAGCGGTTAAGAGCATTGCCTGCTCTTCCAAAGGTCCTGAGTTCAATTCTCAGCACCCAAATGGTGGCTCAAAACCATTTGTAATGAGGTCTGGTGCCCTCTTCTGGACTGCAGAAAGAATATTGCATACATAATAAACAAACAAATAAATATTAAAAAAAGAAAAGTGTTCTTTACTTGTGATGTGCACTTTTTCCCTTGCAAATTTCAGTACATCTTTATTGCTCTGTCGCCTCAGTGTTTTAAATATGATATGTTTTAAATATGAGATCCTTTTTGGGTCTTGTCTTTAATGTGTTCTGTGTGTTTCTTTTACATGTGTGGGTGAGTCTTTCCTTTGCATGGTACAGCTTTTTTCTAAGATCTCCTTGAAGGTCTTGTGTTCGCTATTGACTTGGGTTTCTTATCCCTCACCTGTGCATAGAATTTCCAGGTTTGATTTCTCCATGGTATCCCACACTAACAATGTCTACACATACACTCTACCAACTAAGTTACATCCCCAGCCCCACAGCTCACTATCTGCTGATTACATCACCTCATGTCTGTGCCCCTGTAAGAAAGATTACTTTTCCCAAGTGTATATCTGTACATTTTCTTAATTTTAGCAAACGTGATTTTAATTTCTTGGTGAGATCATGAAGCCACTGTCAAGTAAGTGTGGAGGCCATTAAGGAATATTTTGGAACCAGGAAGAATTCATTGAGGAATTAAATGTTTTTCTACTTCTTAAGAATGTGATGTTATTTTTACTTTAGCTTTGTCCAGAAGGACAGGGATCCACTAATCCACACAGACAGATATGGGCTGGGGAGAAGAGATCACACACGGGAAAGCCAGAGCTCAGCTGCTCCTTCTCTACTGTTGTCCTGGAATTAGAGAAGTTCACTCTTCCAGTTAATGGTACCACTTTCTAACAACCTCAAGTTCAGAACTTCCCCTTTGCAGGTGACATGGTAATTATGGGTCTTGAGAGAGATGAGCTGATGACATTCCTTCCTTATAACTACTTCTTAGGGCCTCATTCCAAATGGATGCTTATCAAAGGACCGGCCAGGTGAGTGTTTCATTTTCTCTTCAGTAATAGTGAGAGCTGTAAGTGGTAGAAGGAAGCAGAGTTTTCTGTAATAAAATGATTAGAGAATTCTCTGTTTAGAATTCATTTTTGAGCCTTATTGTTTCAAGAGCAAACACAATAAATTCCTGTAGACAAAAATACCAATGTAATGATTTGTAGAAGAACATAGATTTCACTTGCTATGACCTCTGATTGTAATTTATGTGATGTAGAAGGTGATCCTATTGGAAAGAGGACAGGGCCTAGCAGAAGTGTGGGCAGAGAGACAGGGAAGGCTAATAGGGTGAACGTTATCAATGGATATTATGTATTGAATGAAAATATAATGATATCTATCTCTTTTTACAGTAAATGTACATTCACATCTCTGTAAAAAGTGACCCCAAATGGAGTATTTTAATGAGCATTTCTGCCTATGGATTCTCCTGAGGGGTACTCTTATAATTCTATAAACATGGTTCCTTGTAGCAAACGGCAGCTGTGTTAAATTTCCAACCTTCTCACAAAACACCTGAAATGGCTTAGAGGATGAAACACAAAGAACACACATTCACTGGTTTGCAGGAGTACATTTATAATATTAATATATATATATTATATTTTCTCATTTTTATTTTTTTTCAAGCCTATGCATTGATTTACATGAAACTTCATCAGGACTATGCAACAAATATTAGCTAATTTAATGTTTATCAGTATTTTTCTGTTCTGTTAAGTTTGTGTATACTTATGAATTCTTAGTAAAGTTTCACTTCATGACTTAGTAAAATTTAAGATAGTCTTAACATTGTATTAATAAGATTAAATTTTTTCATAGATTTTGTTATTCTACTGTAATAATTTCTAATGAAGTAGATTCTTTTGGTCATCCCAAAAGTATCTAGAATCCTACTTCACTTATTCATTAAATTACTTTTTTTCTCTTTGTTTCATTTTTTTACAAAAGAAAGCAAACTATATAAATTATTTCAATGTTATATTTACAAAAATGTAAAGTGAGTAATTTTCAGTAGAAGTTTCAGTGTTTTAATTATAATGAATTAATTTTCAATATTTAATTTTTCTAAGTTGAACATTGTTACACTGCTATTTATATAATATCGAGTAAGCTTTTCATTATCAGTGAGAAATAGTTTTAGTTCTTAAATAGTATCAAATTACTTAAAGTCAAAATACCCAACATTTTTTAATAGTTGCAAAATATAATTGTTCATTAAAATATGCATACAGAAAATATGTCAAGTAAATTTTAGTTTAGCTGATGAATGTCATAAGTCCATTTTAATATTGCTGGAATATCATTTACTAATACATACAGGAGACTCAAATGGAAAGTGAAGTCAGGTGTGGTGGCTACACCTATGAACCCAGCACTTTGACAGCTAAGACAGGAGCTTCGTGAGTTTGATTGACGTTAGTCTGACCTAAGGCTGAGCTTCTTCCTCTATCTCCATCTCTCCCACACACAAATACAACAAGACTATAGTGGTAAATAGATGGTGTAGAATTTTTAAAAATGGAATAAAAGGATGCCAATAAATGTCATTTACTCACCAGATACAGAGCAACCACACCATGAAAAACAAATGATGGAAGCATGAATTTGGTTGCAAGCAGTACAAAATTTTCAGTTTGTTTTGTACAATTCTCTTTAAGAATCTGCACTGATGCTGATGCACTAGGCAGAACCTATGTGGATTTGATCAAATCATCCAGGACACAGAGATTTTATTTTAGAAATATATTTGATATAACTCTGTTTTCACTCAATGCTGTTTTATTTACTCATGACAGCAGCCCCAGCACATGATGTGCTATTGATCTATTCTTACTCCAGGTAGCCTTTTCACACACACACACACACACACACACACACACACACACACACACACAGAAACACACACACACAGATAGAGAGACAGAGAGAGACAGAGAGAGAGACATACATACACACAGACACACATACACAGACACACTGACACACACACACTGCCAGTGAACATTTTCATGTCTTTCTTAGACTTACACCATGTGACTATTGTGCCCAGATCATGACCCACAGAGGGAGACCACAAAAAACAAACAAACAAAAACAAACAAACAAACAAACAAAAACAAACCAGAGCAGACCCGACTGCAAAATGCAACGTTAACTCTTTTATTGTACAGGGTGGCCAGGAACTTCTCCTATACCCCCAAACTGTAAGGTTTGAGAGAGAAGTTAAAGGTTCCTCTGTGGGGTTAGTTTTTTAAAGGTGAAACTACAAGGAGGCTTTTCAGAGTCACTTTGGCACAGGTGCAAGGTCTTTTGCTCTTTCCCATAGCCCTTTCTTTGTTTTTCCTTTATCACCAGGTGGCTGGCTAAGTGTCTTTGTGCTTTGGAATTTCTCGGGTGGGATGGGGGAAGGAAAGCATTATCTTTCTGTGAAGCTAGTCTGTGTTTCTAATTTTAAAACATTCTGCTAGGAAATTCTTGTCCCTTTGAAAATAAGGGGTGAGGGTCCCACAGTGACCTGTGATGGAGCACTGGGTCTGCCTGCTTCCCCACAGGCTCTGCAGTGACACTGCTGCTGCTGCTTCATCGCAGGGGAACTGGCTGGAAAGTGTGAGACTGTAAAGGTCTAGTGAGCGTCTGTGTGCTTCCAGTGACAGGTGAGTTACATTCAATTTCTGAAGAGTAACTGATATTTTAAAATTTTAAGATTTGAGGCAAATGCTATGAATTAATATCTTAATCACTTAATCACTATATTTCTGCTGACATATAATTTCATAAACATCTGCTCATGGACCTAATTTGAATGTCTAAGGTTCTCATCTTCCTGAGATTCCAGAAGACTTGTTAATGTTGCTGACAGTGGACAGTAAACCAGTGAATACCGTGTATCTTGTCACCTGAAAGTCTCACAATCACTCCATGTTCTCTCTGAGCAGTCACTCTGCATTTAAGTCATTGCTCACTAAATATGGTAAGACTTAAAATGAAAATGATATTTTTGATCTAATATGTTTGCATGTTCATTATATTATTATCACCTCAGAGAAGAAGGTAAAGACTACCACAAATTCATAAAACAAGACTGTTCTAAAATCAAATACTGTGATAATGAAGGGGGAAAGTGATTTTTCTCAGAACAATGTTGAGCTACCAGGACATAGCTTGTTATTTCTTTTGTTGCACGTTTCTTAAGACAGCTGCGTGCTGCCTGCCCATTCTTTTGGTCTGGATCCCTTTGACAGTGGCTGCATCCTTACTATTACGAATGTTTATGAATACACTTTAAGTTTAATCCTTACAACTAAGTACTACAACTTAGACTAATGTGAACACCCAAGTACTGCATTTTTTTCAAATAAAAAGAATGACTTTTCTCAGTTTACGGTTCTGTTGCATATGTTGACAACTCAGTGTATAGCCATGGTAACTGTGGTTTTTCTGGTCAAGTCTCCCCTCCAGTGTACCCCAGAAAAAGATGCCACATAAAGAATGAGAAGAAGCATCATTTTCTGTAGGTGACAAATATTTACTAAGCAAAGGGTGTGAGGTAGAGATGCTGAAGTCTATAGCTTTAAGATAAGAAAAATTTTTTGATTACCATCTTTAACTTCTCTTATAATCTTTTTATTTTATTTATAATACATTGCCTTATTAATAAATTATAGAGGTGTTGTTAATACAATGATTGATTATACATACAGATTTTGTCCATTTGCAATTTTAAAATTGAAATGTGCTACAGTTCTTTCAGTTTAGAGACCAAGGATTGAATTAATTGTTTTCCTTAATAAATCAGATAATATATTTTCCTTCTTTCTTTCTTTCTTTCTTTCTTTCTTTCTTTCTTTCATCTTTTTCCTTCTTCCTTTAATATTTATTTATTTTATTTTCCAGATATTCGTGTTTTACCTGCATGTACATCTCTGTACCACTTGCATGCAATATCAGAGAAGGCAATAGATTCCCTATAACTAGAGTTACAGAGGGTGATGAGCCACCATGTCATTACTGGGAATGTAGCCCAGGTTATTTGCAAGAGTAAAACATGCTCTGAACCACTGTGCTTTCTTTCCAGCTTGTGTCCTAGAACTTAAAAAAAAACTGTGGAGCTACTATAACTGTATGTTGGTGGGAGAATCATATGTTTGGCTCTGGCAATTAGACTGAATCTATTCCTTTACTAGATAAAGCTTTTTAAGATCAAATATATTGTATATGTGTGGAATATATTATTTATGTTGGCATATTCATGGGGATGCTATAGCAAGGTCTCATTTACTGACTTCTGAATTATTTCTATATATACATGCACTTATATATATGGAACATACAAGTGAACTTGAAATTACAGTTGGCCACTCTTTCTTGCAAGAATGTTAGTTGGTATAGTTTCTATTTTTCTATCACAGAGTTGATTTTAAAGTAACAAATTATACTAATTTGATAAAATAATGATACTGGTAACCAGGCTAAATAACTAACAAAAGCACCAAAGCTAAGATTATTTGTTGAAATTATAAAAACTGTCTGTGTGTTGATGATGTATGATGACAGTGGGGCCCTTGATTTCCACTGCATGGGAAGGAATTTCTTTTAAAACAGAGATTCTAAAACAGGATCACTATGTGGTCATCTTTGGCAAGCTCATGTTTGCCACAATGTGCTGAAAATAGTGTTATTCTTAGTGTCACATGCTCTCTCTTGTTGGGGACTTCTAGCTCCACATCTTCAGATGTGAGTATTTAGCCTGTGTAAACTACAGATATCAGGAAAGCAAAATGGGGTCATGGCCAAGATGGGGTTGATCTTGGGTAACAATGGAGAGAAGAATAACAGGGTACAAGCGATCTTATCAGGGAAATGGGAAAGGGTGGGCTCCTTAGCAGGGAGGAAGGAAGTTCCTATAGAAGGAGGTTGGAGGAAGGTACAGGGGAGTAGGAGGATACAATTGATTTGATACGGAAAAGGAGAAAATGGGGGCTTCTTAGTTAAAGAGGAGGTAATAAATACAGACGATGGACATCAGTAGGTAAAATAACTAAGGATGGATGAAAACCCCGAAGGAATCATACGATTAATGATTTATTCCCCACCACTGACCTGCTGTGAAAAATATTTGTCTTGGTTGCTGAGTGTTTGTTCTTTAAACCACAAGTAGAGTTCACACAAGTTTTAAATGGGATGGGAAGTAAACTGGTACACATCTAGGAGCATTTATAACAATAAAGGTTACATAATTAACATGGTGTGGAAAGTGCACTAATGGCCTCCAACTGTATCATTGCCTTTAATCCCATATTCTGGGGTGGTGAGTTCATTGAAAAATAAAAATAAAAAAATAGTGAATTATCAACTCCGATTCCATCAGAATTATGAATGAAAACATGGAGAGTTTAAATAGAGGTTATTAAAATTATGGAATATAAAACTGACTCACCTCGCTCTTTAGAATATCTTTTGTGATTTTTCCCCAGATCAACATAATTTTTAATCAGTTGTACAAATATGATTATGCTCCTGTATTCTCATCATTGCCATTTTCAGTGTTATCTGTAAAATGAGGCAATGTAAGTCAGATCAGTAGGATACAATTTCTAAGCCTTGCGGTCTAGGTGCAATACAAGCACATAAAGTATGCATTCTGTATGCATTCGGATATGGCTAAGAATGCATTTATCATGCTCAATATGTTGTATATCCAGGAGAAACATTGAGGCTATTTAGAAACATAGGCCATGTCTAATGTGAAACTTCAAAAATTAAAGATATGGGTTAATTAAGAATAAATAGGCAAAGCAGAATGATGATACAGACATACTGACCAGTTAATCAAAAGTTTGGTGAACACTCTATTATTTTTTTCAGATATTTGAAATAAATTTCCACAACCCTTTGTGTTGGGATCTGTTGCCCTTTTGAGGAAGATACCTGGTCAGTCGTCCTCATCAACTTAGACCATGAAGCCCAATATGGACAAGGTCAACAGAACCACCACGTATGGGCTGCTCATGCATGCTTCAGCATTGCCAGAGCATAAATATCCTTTTTTTATTTCATGTTCTTAAGGTGAATACAATTTCTACCAATGTCCTCATTAAGGATTGTCCTTAATTTCCAAGTTGAATTTGGGGTCCTGACCAATTTGTTTCTCCTTGTTTTCTATACTTTCACAATTCTAAGCTACAGACCTAAGCCCACAGACATGATCTCCTGTCAACTGACCTTCATCCACATAGTGCTGCTCCTCACTGGAATGGATATTTGGCTTAGAGACATATTTGGGTCATTAAACATTGATAATGACTTCAAATGTAAGACAACTTTTTACATAACCAGGGTGATGAGAGGCCTCTCCATGTGCATCACCTGCCTCCTAAGTGTGTTCCAGGCTGTCACTATCAGTCCCAGTTCCTCTTTGTTGGCAAGATTTAAATATAAACTAAAACACGACCTGATTTATGCTTTCTTATTTATTTGGTCTTTCAACTTGTTATTCAATAGCACCCGAATCTTCTATGCTGGTGCTTTTACCAACGTGAGTGAGACCAACCAGATGAAGGTCACTAAATTCTGTTCACTCTTTCCCATGAACTACATCATCAGGGCACTGATTTTAACAGTGGCAATCTCCATAGATTTATTTCTTGTAGGAGTCATGTTGGCCAGTAGTGTATACATAGTGATCATCTTGTTCAGACATCAGAGGCAACTCAAGCATCTTCACAGCCACAGCCACCTGAGAACATCCCCTGAGAAAAGGGCCACCCAGACCATTTTGCTGCTGGTGGTTTTCTTTGTGGTCATGTACTGGGTGGACTTCATCATCTCATCCACCGCAGTCCTGTTATGGATGTACGGCCCAGTCACCCTGAGTGTTCAGCAGTTTGTGATGAATGTCTATCCCACAATTACTCCTTTGGTACAAATCAGTTCTGATAGCAGAATAATCAATATGGTGAAACACATGCAGTCTATGTGCCATCAGATTTTTAAAAAGAGATAATTTTTCTCATTTTTCATAAAATGATTTATTAATTGTTTTTATATTCATGAGTATTGTGTCAGCTTGTATGTATCTGTTAATTCCTGGTGCCCACAATGTCAGAAGAGGCCATTGTCTCCCCCTCCTGAGCAGGACAGACAGATGTTTGTGAGGCGACATTCTGATGCAGCCACAACTAATTTTTCCAGAGACATATTCTTCTTAAAGTCTGTAATAGTGCGAATAGAAAATCAAGATTTTTCATATTTTAAATAAAATTTGTGGTATTACACATGGGCATTCTTGTGATATTTCTGCTGCCAAGTGCTGTCGATTCCTTTAACTTCATTCTACACTATAAGTTGATATTTCCACAGGAATTATTTTTCTCTCCTCTTTACTTTATATCATAAATGTTCCCTGATGCTTAGGTTGATTAAAGGAAGCTCCTTGCTGATACTGACTCTTTACATTTTTTTGAATTTAATCTACTCTCAGCTATCAAAAATAGTTCAAATGTCCCATTGAAGTTTTAATTCTTTTTTCTAAGTGTAGTTTCTCTGGATCCATAAAAATACTGTGAATTTAAAATTCCCCGTTTTACTACAGTTACTTAATGAGTGTTACGTGAAAATCCCATGCCTGTCTGTGTATTTGTACTTCGCAATACTGAGATATTTTTAGTAAAACAAAAATTGTTTATGGATATTCGTGATGTACAGTGTTTTTTAGTGAGCATGTGTTTGCATGTGTGTGTGCACAGATGAAGGATCTGCAGGAGACAATGTTTGCTGCTTTTCTTCACAATCCACTCACGTTGGTATTTAGTGTCTCTTGGTGACCTGTGTATTGCCAAGTAGGACAAGATGGTAGTCCCAGGGATTTTCCTTTCTCTGCTTTCCAGCTCAGGATTACAAGTGAGCAACACCACACTCCCCTTAATTTTTTTATTGATTATAAAAAATTGTTTGTTTCTTACATACAGTATTTCTGAATAGAGGTTTTTTTCCCCTCTGCCAGTTATTTCCAGGAAACCTGAGCTTAGGCAGCAAAGGAAACCATAGCAAACAGAGAGCTGGTGAATATGTCATTGAGAGAGGGGTCATATTACAGCCCCAGAAAACAGCAGAACTTGGCTGCTTAGGGCACATGGTTCTGGCTTTAGATGAAGGTTAGAAGAAAGAGTTTATGAAATCTCCCTCTGTGACTCAGGAAAGCTTCTGAGGCCAGTCGCAGGTGTCACTGCATGGAGGCCTATAGAGGCCATTTTATGAAGCTGTGAAAGTCAAACCTGGATTGTCTCAGAGACCCCAGGATGTTGGAGATGCCAGAGCCATGTGATACCTGCTGAGGAAAGCTGCTTACAGGGAGTGGAACCAGACCAAGAGAGAGAAGTGTAATATGTTTTTGATCCTAGCCATTCTAACCATTCTGCTGCAAGATGGTAGCTCAGAGTCATTTAGAGTTGCATTTCCCTGATGATTAAGGATGTTGAGCAATTCCTTAACTGTCTTTCAGCCTTTTGAGACTTTTCTGTTGAGAATTTTCTGTTTAGTTTGGACCCCATTTTTAATTTATTTATTTTGTACTTTGATATCTAGTTTCTTGATTTCTTTATATACTTTTGAGATCAGCCCTCTGTCAGATGTGGGGTTGGTGAAGATCTTTTCCCATTTGTAGGTTGTTTTTTTTTTTTTGGTCTTATTTATGGTATTCTTTCTTTGCCTTATAGAAGATTTTCAATTCCTGGAGGTCCCATTTATTGATTGCTGTCTTAGTGTCTATGTTACTGATGTTATATTTAGGAAGTGGTCTCCTGTGCCAATGTGTTCAAGGCTACCTCCACTTCCTGCTCTGTCAGGTTTAGTGTACCTGGATTTATGTTGAGGTCTTTGATCCACTTGGACTTGAGTTTTGTACATGGTGATGGTCATGGATGTATTTTCAGTGTTCTCCATGATGACATCAAGTTATGTCAGCACCATTGTTGAAGATGCTTTTTTTTCCATTGTATAGCTTTAGATTCTTTTTCAAAAATAAGTTATTTATTGGTGTGTGTTTTAATATCAGGGTCTTCAAATTGTTTCTATTGGTCCATGTGTCGGTGTCTGTTTTTATGCCAATACCAGGTTTATTTTATTTTATTTATTTATTTTTTTACTATGGCTCTATAGTAGAACTTGATGTCATGTCAGGGATGGTGATGTCTCTGGAAGTTTCTTTATACTACAGGATTGTTTTAGCTATCCTGTGTTTTTTATTTTTTCCCTATGGAGTTTAGTATTGTTCTTTTGAGTTCTGTGTGTGATTGTTTTGGGATTTTGATGGGGATTGCATTGAACCTGTCGATTGCTTTTGCTAAGAATGTCATTTTTTAATTTATAATTTAAAAATTATTTAATTTATCAAATTTTTAAATTTATTCTGGCCTATACAAGAGCATGGGAGATATTTCCATTTTCTAATATCTTCCTCAACTTCTTTCTTCAAAGACTTAATGTTCTTGTCATTTTGGTTTTTAATTTGTTTTGTTAGAGCTGCTCCGCAATATTTCATATTATTTGTGGCTATTGTAAAGGGTGATGCTCTCTGAGTCCTTTTCTGCCTGTTTATCATTTGTAGATAGGGGGGCTACTGTATTTTTTCTTGTTAATCTTGTATCCTGCTACATTACTGAAGATATTTATCAGCTGTGGGAATTACCTGGTAGAATTCTTTTTTTTTTTCTGAGCTTGAGGATTTATTTAGTACTGATTCTATACAACATAAATAGTTACAACATATTTTAAATGTTTAAAAATGTCTTTAAAGGGTTAAAAAATGGATTGACTAAGATAGGTTTTTATCCCATTTGAGTTTAAACTCTGAAACACAAGCCCAAAATTGTAATAAATTCTGGAAATTAATTTAATGGGTAATACCTGATTTTAGTTTTGAGAATGAACTCTCAATAAATAAATAAATTTATTTTATTTTCACACATAATGAAAAATATTCATTTTATGTTATACTTATTTTGAAGTTATCTTTTTAATACCTGGAAAGACTCAAGGCAGAAAAACAGGAACTCCATGAATCTAAGTTAATGAACAGCTCAGCCAGGAGGGGTCATCATGACACAAAAAGTAGCAAAAAACTCATGTCGTTCATGCTTTGAAAATATAATGACTGTGCTCAAACAGCCCTTCCCCAAGTTACTTTGTAGTGTAAAAGGCATTTTCAAATAGATGATTACTATTTTAAATTTATCTCTGTATTTTATTTTAATTATTTTATTTATTAAAAATTCCCTGCCTCCTCCCATCCACCCATGTCCCTCCCACTGCCCCCACTCCCCCTCCCCCTCCCTCTCCAGTCCTAAGAGAAGTTAGGGTGCCCTGCACTGTGGGAAGTCCAAGGCCCTCCCCCGTCCTTCCAGGTCTAGGAAGGTGTGCATCCAAACAGACTAGGCTCCTAAAAAGCCAATTAGTGCAGTAGAATCAAAACCCGGTGTCATTATCATTGGCTTCTCAGTCTGCCCTCATTGTCAGCCACATTTAGAGAGTCCGGTTTGATCACATGCTCGTTCAATCCCAGTCCAGCTGGCCTTGATGAGCTCCCATTAGATCAGTCCCACGGTCTCCGTGGGTGAATGCACCCCTCACGGTCCTGACTTCCTTGCTCATGTTCTCCCTCCTTCTGCTCATCTGGGCCTTGGGAGCTCAGTACAGTGCTCCAGTGCGGGTCTCTGTTTCTATCTCCATCCATCGTCAGATGAATAGAATTCTTAAAGTCACTTATGTATGCTATCATTTCATCTGCAAATAGCAAAAGTTTGACTTCTTTCTTCCCAATTTGCATCCCATTTATCGCCTTTTGTTGTCTTATTGCTCTAACTAGGACTTTGAGTAGTGTATTGAATAGATGTGGAGAGATTGGACAACCTTGACTTGCTCCGGATTTCAGTTAAATTCCTTTGAGTTTCTCTTCATTTAATTTGATGTTGGCTGCTTGTTTGCTGTAAACTGTCTTTGTTAAGTTTAGGTCTGTTCCTTGTAAACCTTATATTACCAATACGTTTATCATGAAGAGGTGTTGGATTTTGTCAAAGGCCTTTTCAGCATCTAATGAGATGATTGTGTGAGTTTTTTCTTTTAGTTTATTTATGTGGTAGATTACATTAACATATTTTCTGAGTTGAATCATACCTGTATCTCTAGGATAAAGCCTACTTCATCTTGATTTTTTTAATGTGTTTTTGTATTACGTTAACCAATATTTTATTGAGTATTTTTGCACCAATGTTCATGAGGGAGACTGGGCTGTAATTCTATTTCTTAGTTGTTTCTTTGCTTGGTTTGAGTTTCAGGGTAACTGTAGCCTCATAAATGGAGTTTGGCAGTTGTCTTTTGATTCTATTGTTTGACACAATTTGAAGACTCTTGGTATTAGCTCTTCTTTGAAATTCTGGTGAAATTTTTCAAACAATACCTCTCCCTCCTCTCCTCCCATTCTCTTCCCCACACCTCCCTTCTTTGCCCCTCCCCATCCACTCCAACTCTGTCTCCATTCCAAATGTGTAAGGCCTCACATGGGGGTCAAGAAGGCATGGCAAATGAAGTGGAGGCAAGACTGTGCTCCTCCCCTTTACATCAAGGCTGAGCAAGGTATCTCACCATAGGTAATACGTTCCGAATGCGAGTTCATGCACCAGGGGCAGGTTCTGGTTCCACTGCTAGGGGCCCTACATACAGATCAACCTACACAGCTGTCACCTACCTGCTTGGGCCTAGGTTGGTCTCATGAAGACTCCCTAGCAGTGGGTCTTGAGTCCATGAACTTCTGCAAACTCAGGCCAGCTATCTCTGTGGGTTTTCCCATCATGATCTCACCCCAACTCCCTTGCTCATATAGTCCCTTCTCCTCTTCAGCTGTATTCCTGCAGCTTGGTCCTTGCTTGGCTATGGATCTCTGCATCTGCTATAGATAATCTTTTTGGTGTGTTCTTGGATTTGGTTTGCAAGTATTTTGTTGAATACTTTTGCATCAATGTTCATAAGTGAAATTGGTCTTAATTCTCTTTCTTTGCTGAGTCTTTGTACGATTTTGAAATCAGAATAATTGTGGCCTCATATAAAGAATTTTGCAAAGTTGCTTCTTTTTCTATTTTGTGGAAAAATTTGAAGAGTATTGATATTAGCTCTTCTTTGAAAGTCTGGTAGAATTCTGTGCTAAAACTGTCTGACCTAGGGCATTTTTTTTGGGTTGGGAGACTTTTTATGAATCTTTCTATTTATTTAGGTGTTATTGATATATTTAGATTTTTTTATCTGATCTTGATTTAATTTTAAGTGGTATCTATCAAGAAATTTTTTTATTTCTTTTAGATTTTTCATTTTTTAAAAATATATGTTTTGATGTATGTCCTAATAATTTTCTCTATTTCCTTAGAGTCTGTTGTTATGTCCCCCTTTCATTTCTGATTTTCTTGATTTGGAGATTCTCTTTCTTCCTTTTATTTAGTTTAGGTATTGGGGACCAGCTTCAACAAAATTACCACTTTCCAGGGTAAGGGTGTGGGAATTAGAAATACGAGTAAAGAGTATGAAGATGCAAAAATAATAAAACAGAAATCACAGAATAGTACTTGCAGGGAGTTACAGTAAATAATGAAATTGCCTACATTTATTTTCAAATTGCTTAAAACGCCCCAACCCCAGTTGTTAGGAGTAAGATGAAAAACTGCATTGACATGATACAAGGAAGTGACCAGATCAGTTCAAGGTTGTGGGCTATATTCATAGACAAGCATTCTGTTGGTAGAACAAAACGAGTAACACTCACATCTGAGACCAAAACACTCTCTAGGCAACCCACTCCCTGGTTGGAGTTCAATGTTAATCTCCTTAAGGGAACTGGAACTTACTTGGATTCTTAGACTTTTGTTTGGAGTAGAAACATATCTACTTCTTTATACCTGAAGCACAAGGTCTGGATATTAGCCACACTTTTTGATAATAACCTTGAGAGAGCAGAACTCTTTGAGCAAAATCTAGGTGGTACCTTTGAGGTAGAAACACAATAACCTTGAAGGAATAGAGGTAAGTTCCAACTCTCTGACCTTTCGTCAAAGTTGAAATAGGCTCACATTTTTGGGCCTCCACATTTAGATAAAGGCTTATTTATATTGTTGATTTTCTCAAAGATCCAACTCTTTTTTAATTGATTCTTTGTATTGTTCTCTTTATTGATTTCGCCTTCAGTTTGATTATTTCCTGCCTTCTACTCCTCTTAGGTGTGCCTGCTTCCTTTGTGTTAGATCTTTCAGGAGTGCTGTTAACTCAGCATGAGCTCTCAGATTTCTCCATTAAGACTCCTAGTGCAATGAACTTACCTTTAGCACCACTTTCACTGTGTCCCATAAGGCTGGGTATGTGTTGAGGTCATTTTTAATTAAATTCTAGGAAGTCTTCACGTTATTTATTTCTTCTTTGTCCTTAGTGGTTACTCAGTATGGAGTAGCTCAGTTTCCTTGAGTTTATTGGTTTTCTGTAGTTTCTGTTGTTGCATGTGATCAAAATGGACACTCTGAACATGGCGGGCAATGAAGCCTGACTGAGAAGCCAAGGACAATGGCATTGGGATTTAATTCTGCTGCATGGTTTAACTTTGTGGGAGCCTGGTTTGTTTGGCTGTTCACCTTTAAAGACCTGTATGGATGGGGAAGGACCTAGGACTTCCCACGGGGCAGGGAACCCTGACTGCACTTAAGACTAGAGAGGGAGGGGAAGGTGGGGAGGGTAAGTTGGGGAGGGGGAAGGAAAAGGGAGGCAGGGAAGAGGTGGAAATTTTTAATAAATAAATAAATAAATAAATATAAATGGTGAAAAATAAAGAAATCCAGTTTTTATCCATGGTTGTCTAATAAGATATGGGGGTTAGTTATTTCAAATTTTTTAGCATCTGTTGAGACTTGTTTTTGACCAAGTATATGGCCAATTTTGGATAATGTTCCATGTGATGCTGAGAAGATATATTCTTTTGTGTTTGGGGAAAATATTTTGTAGCTATGTTAGGTTTACTTGAGTCATAACGCCTGTTTGTTCTATCATTTATCTGTTTAGTTTCTGTCTGGATGTCCTATTAATTGATGACAGTGGAGTGATATAGTCTCCCATCATTATTATGTGGGGTTCTATGTGTAATTTCAACTTTCATAATGCTTCTTTTGCAAATGTGGGTGCTTTTACATTTGGGCCATAGATATTCAGAATTAAGATATCATCTTGGTCGATTTTTCCTTTGATGAATATGAAATGATTCTATTTTGACTAACTTTGGTTTGAAGTCTATTTTTTTAGATATTAGGAAAACTACATCAATTTGCTTCTTAGGTCCATTTGATTGGAAAATCTTTTTCCAACACTTTACCCTTAGGCACTCTTTGATGATGAGGTCTGTTCCTTGTATGCAGTAGAATGGCAGATCCTGTTTTTGTATCTGGTTGGTGAGGAATATTAATTACCAGTGTTTGTTAATTCCTGTAATTTTGTTGTTGTTGATGGTTGTGTGTGTGTGTGTGTGTGTGTGTGTGTGTGTGTTTCCATTCTCTGGGTTTTGCTGTTGTAAGATTATGTATTGCCTGTGTTTTTGTGGGTGTAGTTAACTTCCTGGGGTTGGAGTTTTCCTTCTAGTACTCTCTGTAGGGCTGGGTTTGTGGTTAGATATTGTTTAAGCTTGAATTTGTCATGAAATACCTTGTTTTCTTCATTTATGGTGATTGACATTTTTAATTGGTATTGTGGTCTGTGATGGCTTCCCTGGTATCTTAGAGTCTGCAAGACATCAGTAGCCTTTTGCTTTTAGAGTCTCTTTTGAGAAGTCAGGTGTGAATCTGATAGGTCTTCCTTTTTACATTTGTTGGCCTTTTTTCCTTGCCACTTTTCATATTTTTTCTTAGAAGTGTTTGTGGACTGTGCACATGAAATAAAATGAAATTTAAGAAAAAAAGAAAGAATAATCTCGCCATGGAAGCTGTAGTATGACACAGTGAGTCACATGGTAAACACTTTACTGCATGTATTATTTTCTTTTAAGTAGTTAATTAAATTTTTAAAATAAATTCCCATTTCTCATTTTACATACCAATCCCAGTTATCACTACCTCCCCATTTCTCACTACCTCCACCTTCTCACCAATCCATCCCCCATCAACTCCTCATAGAGAGTAAGAATTCCCATGGGAAGTCAACAAAGTCTAGCTCATTGCTTTGAGGTAGGACCATGGCCCTCCCAACTGTAGCTAGGCTGAACAAGGTATCCCTCCAATGAGAATGGGTTCCAAAAAGCAAGTACAAGCAGTAGGGATAAATATCAGTCTTACTGCCAGTGGCCCCACAGTCTTCCCAAGTCATGTAACGGTCATCCAAGTTCAGTGGACATAGTTTGGTCCTATGCTGATTCCTCTGCTGTCACGCCAGAGATGGTGAACTCCCATTAGCTCAGGTAAGCTGTTTCAGTGGGTATCCCATCATGATCTTGACTTATTTGCTCATATTATCGTTCCTCCCTCTCTTTGACTGGAATTTGGGAGCTCAACCCAGTGCTCCTCTGTGGATCTGCTTCCATCAGTTGCTGGATGTAGGTACTATTTGTCTATTTGTTAATTTTTCTTCAGCCCGGTAACCCTCTCCACTGACACAATAATCCAAATTAAACCAAATCAGACTGAATTAAAAGAAGCCTAGGTTTAATGGATGCCAGTGCTCCCTGGGTGGCCCCCTGGGAAAACACGGAGAGTGAATTGGAGAATGGGAGAGGCCACGTGTTTGTTCTCTGGGAGCAGTTTTTACAACCTGTGAGAATGTTTTTGACCCTCCCCGGTGAGGGGGTCACCATTTGGCGGGTTTTTCCAGGGTTGGAATCTGGACTGTCATCACTCCCAGGGGAGGGAGTTTTCAAATGGAACTTTTCACCCAACATTCTAAAATGGATGTTAGGGCTGGGGTGAAGCCCCCAACCAAACATTCCAGACTCTTTGGATAAAGGGGTGCCAGTGAACTGAGGTGATGCTGCCAACAAAACATTCCAGACTCTGGATAAAGAGGTGCTGGTCAAGTCTGGCAACTTTCTGTGGGCAAAGAGTGACATAGAAGAGGGGAAGAGTTGGGATTACACTCAACGAGAGGTGTGGCTGGAGAGGATTCTGGTTTATTGCTGTCCTGGAGACCTCAGGCAGTTATTTCTTGATGGAAATGAGAAGGCAGGTGGCTCAGGAAAATATAGTTATTTTTGGCCCTATGAATGGGGCTAGCCATGGGAGGGGTCATTACCTACCATAAAGAATGGAATAGAGTAGTGCACTGGTAATACAGGTGAGGCTCGGGTGAATAAATGAGACATGAGAGCAGATATTTCCTTTTAAAACCAGATTTTGGTTTAGGTGTCTTTTTGAGCCAGGTGTTTTGGTACCAATGGTGAAGTCCCAGGAGCTGTGCAGGTGCTTTTGTTGTCTGGAGAGCCCTTTGTAAGTTGGTCTTGGCCCACACTGCAGGAGTGCCCAGTAAAATATGCTCGAAAATGGGTGGGTTTAAAATAGGCTCTGAAGACTGTTAGTTTTCTTTTTTTAAAGCCAGACCTGATTTTTGATACAGCAGCAGAACTTTTTCAGGAACCTGCAGGTATCTGTAAGACAACTGGGATAGGAGCATTTTAGAGGGCAATTAAAGGGAATTGAAAACTCTGGATCTCTGAAGATGCACCTTAACCCTGTTAATCCTGGACTATGATGCCTGTGAAAGAGGCACACCTGTCTGTATTTTTAGCAGGAAACTTAGCAAATGAAGTAATGAGCTACCAGTGCCTTAAGTCATCAAATGCCATTAGACAAATCTGGGAGGGATAAATGAGTAGAAATGAGACAGCTTTTTCTAGCTATGCAGGCAATCCCAATCTTCTCCTTAGTCTTTGGAGAACACCAGCCTTAGAAGCAATTCTTGCTATTAGCTTTGAGTCCAAAGATTTTCCTGTGGGAGGAAGATTTAGTCTACCTGTCTTTGCAGGATGAGATGATTGAGATCCCAGTGTAGCATCTAGGAAACTGATTAGTTGGAAAGCCACTTTTTGCTGTGTGGGTTGCTTTGCCATACTCAAAGGCAAGCCTCCTTGCAGAAGGTCTTTTGCAAGCATGCATCTTCTTGTAGGATCTATAGGATGCTGCAGGAGCTGGCATGTCTCTGTGTTAGAAACTCTTTTGTTAAATGCCATACTCTTAGATCTGTAAAGGCACCTGAGAATTGGGTACTATTACCTGTTTGTTATATTTCAATTACACATGTAAGTTAAATTTAGACATCTATTTTACCTAATTAGTTACAGCTTGTCAATGCTAGCAATTGTAAGAAGATTAAAAGGAATATTTTATTAAGTCAAATAATACTAGCACATGTGGGTACTCTTATTAAAGATGATGATGAGGTCAAAATGGTGGCTACCCAAGTGTTTGTATTTTTCCAGAGCTGTGTAACCTGGAGGGATAAGTTTTACAGAGTTTCAAACATGCTCACATACTTACAGAAAAATAAGACAAGCATACTATACAAACATACTAAACACACATACACATGTAGACATAAAAGCATAGTGTGGCAACATTGTTTTAACAGACAGACAAAGAAAACACTTTTAGGAATTTGTGTCAGTTGACCAACTTAAAAATCCTTGTGTAGGCAGGTGGCAGAAGATAGGGAAGCACAGAGGTGGTTCTGTTAAGGACCAGAGTACCAGATGCTGCAAGAGAGAACAGAAACAGAGGACAGAACATCTATACCACTTTAGAGTGGAATTGCAGGGGGAAAATAGACCTGTTGTAGAGAGTCCCAGAGTGGTCAGATTAATGTCAGGGATGGAGACAAATAAACAGGTAGGGAGGGGGAGCCAGGAAGTGGACTGGGAGTGGGAGCACAGCATCCAGAAACCATGGACATATGGGGCCTTGTCTGTTTTATGTTAGGTGTTAGATAGCCCCAATTTAGAAGGATTTTTAGTAAAAGGCTGCCCAAGGGCATGCAGAGATCAGGCCTTAAATGGCAAGTGTCAATTTTTACAAGTCTATGCCAAGTCTTGGCATTCAATGCTTATTACAATGTGTTCACTGCGATAAGACTCTTGAGTCAAAAGCAGAGGGGTGCAAGAAATGCATGGGCAGAGGTCTCCGTTCCATGCAATCCTACCTCCGCGAGGACTGCATTGCTGTTTGTGGGGTCAGGTGCCTGGCACGGCTTCAACAGGTGACCCTTCAAACATATGGGCTCTGAGTCCTAAGGGCATGTACTTGAAAAAAGGGAAGCCCACTCAGACAAAGCTGATCTTAACCTGGCAGAGAGCACTGGTGAGCAGGGTATTTTCCCTCACTTAGCCCTGGGTCAGTGGGAAAAACAGTTAGTCCTCCCCCACCCCCCGCCATGCCATGCCATGGAACTTCCAAATATTAAGTTTTTCTGTTGGTCTGGTAAACCCACTGATTCAAAAATCCAAATCAGACCAAATCAGAGCAGATTAAAAGAAGCCCAAATTTAATGGATGCCAGCGTTCCCAGGTGGCCCTCGGTCTTGACCCTCCCTGGGAAGGGGTCACTGTTTGGTGGACTTTCTTGGTCTTGGAGTCCGGATTGTTGCAACTTCCAGGGGACAGAGATTTGAAATAAAAATTTCCACCCAACATTCTAAGATGGATGTCAGGGGACTGGGGTGAAGCCTCCAACTAAACACTATGATGACTTTCTTTTTTAAGATTCCTTTGGTAAAATTGTTTTTATTGATCTATAAATTTTCCCAGCTTCCCTCTCTTCCTCTCCTCTCCCTTTCTTTCCTTGCTTATGATCCCCACACTCACAGTTTATTCAGGAGATCTTGTCTTTTTCCCCCTTCCTATTTTGATCCGTGTATGTCTCTCTTAGGGTCCTCTTTGATGTCTAGGTTCTTTGAGTTTGAGGATGGTAGGCTGGTTTTTCTTTGCTTTATGTCTAAAAACCACTTATGAGTGAGTATACATGATATTTGTCTTTCTGGGTCTGAGTTACCTCACTCAATATGTTTTTTTCTAGATTCATCCATTTGCCTGCAGATTTCAAGAAGTCATTATTTTTTAACACTGAGCAGTACTCCGTTGTATAAATGTACCATATTTTCTTTATCCATTCTTTATGTGATGAACATTTAGGTTGTTTCCAGGTTCTGAATGTTACTAATAATGCCAATATGAACATAGTTGGGCACATACATGTCCTTGTGGTATGAATGAACTTTCTTCAGCTGGTGTTGACATAAAAACAAACAGGAGGACCAATAGAATCAAATCAAAGACCTGGATTATTGATCCACATACCTACAAACACCTGATTTTTTGACAACAAAACTAAAAATATAAAAATGTAAAAAGAAAGAATTTTCAACAAATGGTGCTAGCATAACTGGATATGAACATGTGGAAGAATGCAAAGAGATCCATATCTATCACTACGCACTAAAGTCATGTTCAAACGGATGAAAGACCTCAATGTAAAACCAACCACACTGAACCTCATAGAAGAGAAATTAGGAAGTACACTTGAACACATTAGCACAGGAAACCACTTCCTAAATATAATCACTGTCACATAGACACTAATAGCAACAATTAATAAACGGAACCTCCTGAAACTGAAAAGTTTCTGTAAAGCAATACAGGGTCAACAAGATAAAACAACAACCTACACAATGTGAAAAGATATTTACCAACCTCACATCAGATAGAGGACTGATCTTAAAATATGCAAAGTACACAAGAAACTTAATACCCAAAGAAAAAATAATCCAACCAAAAAATGGGGTACAGACCCAAACAGAGAATTCTCAACACACAAATCTCAAATGGCTTAAAGGCACCTAAGAAAATGCTCAACATTCATAGGCATTAGAGAAATACAAATCAAAACAACTCTGAGATTCCATCTTACACCTGCTGGAATGGTCAAGATAAAAAAAACAGTGATGATAGTTTTTGCAAGAGAGGATGTGAGGTAAGGGTAATACTCCTCCAATGCTCATGGGGGTGGAAACTTATATAGCCACTTTAAAATCAGTGTGAAAATTTCTCAGAAAATTTGGAAACAATCTTCCTGAAGACCAAGCAAAAATACCACTTTGAATTATATATCCAAAGGAAGCTATGATAGCATTGAAGATAGATATTTATCTGACCACAGGGCAAGGCTAATTCAGGCACCCTCTCCACAATTGCTTAGGGTCTTAGTGTAGTATGAGGGACAGCTAGCTTGGGGTTTCTGTCCCACCGGGTACCCCACAGTCGGCAAATCCCAAAGAAAATCACACACGGGACTCCATAAGATTATAAACTGATTGGCCCTTAGCTCTGGCTACTTATTAGTTCTTATGACTTATCTTAACCCATTATTCTGATCTATGTTAGCCATATGGCTTGATACCTTTTTCAGCTGTCAGCTTACATGTTGCCTCTTCGGTGGTCTGGGCAGGAATGGAGGAATGTGCTTCCTCCTTCCTAGTCTTCTCCTGTTCTCATTGCCCCACCTCTACTTCCTGTCTGGTTGACCTGCCTATACTTCCTGCCTGACCAATCAGCGTTTTATTAAAATACATGATAGACAGAATACAGACAATTCTCCTGCACCACGTTAGCTGGGATTATCCTTATAACTTCCTGAAAATTCCTCCAGTACCAGGTTTCCTGCTAGCCCCAAAATGGTTCAATCAAAATATCTGATTCCTTGCTCTTATGCTCTGTCCTTAACCCAACTTGGCCATTCCATTCCCTCAAGTTCTCCTTCCCATTTTAGTTCTTTCCTCCTCCCTGTCTTCAACCCCTCCTTCTTCCCTGACTTCCATGTTCCCAATTTTATCAGTAGATCTTGTCTGTTTCCCCTTCCCAAAGGAATCCATGTGTGGTTCTCTTAGGGTTCTCCTTGATACCTAGTTTCTTGGGGTCATGGACCATAGGTTTGTTATCCTTTGTCTTACATATAATATCCACTTATGAGTGAATATATACCATGCTCATCTTTCTGGGTCTGGGTTATCTCACTCAGGTTGTTTTTTTTCTAGTTCCATACATTTGCATGCAAATTTCAAGATGTCATTGTTTTTTACTGCTGAATAGTACTCCATTATGTAAATATTTTCATTATCCATTCTGCAGTTGGGGGTTATCTAGGTTGTTTCCAGGTTCTGACTATTACAAATAATGCTGCAATGAACATAGTTGAACAAAAGTCCTTATAGTATAATTCACCATCCTTTGGGTTTGCCCAAGAGTAATATTCCTGGGTCTCAAGGCAGGTTGTTTCTCAATTTTCTGAGAAACTGCCATCCTGATTTCCAACATGGCTGTACAAATTTGCCCACCAACCAGCAATGGAGAAGTGTTCCCTTTACTCTGTATCTTCTTCAGCATATTATTGGTGTTTTTGATCTTAGCCATTGTGACTGGTGCTAGATTGTAAGTGAAGGCGTATTTGATCGGTACGCTAAAATAACCAGACCAGCTCAAAACAACAGATATAATTTAATAATTGAAAAACAGGGAAACTCACGCTACTGGAGTAGAAGGTCCCAAGTCCAAATGGGTCAGGCGAGTACTGCACAGAGAGCATGAGCCCCTATCTACCCCCATTTATCTACCTGGGCTCCAGGAAGCCACACCCTAGCCAGATGTGATTAGCTGAGCTTCCCCATCATCTCCCCCTTTTGTCTAAACAAGATCAAACCAAACCCAATACAACTATATACAATAGGAACAGATACCAAATATAAAATTACTAGCAATAAACAATATTAAGCAAGAAATACATAACACAAGTTTTACTAAGCATTCTATTTCAAGGAGTCTAAATAATGTATTGAAATTAAGTTTAGCTAAATCATGAGGAGGGTAGTTACAATTATCTAATCTTTAACTCCATCAAAGATCTGAGAAGGGAAGTACTATTACTAGAGTAAACAGGAAGTACAATCGAGAAACTTCCAAAATGTGCAACAAATGACAGAGACAACTGACTCCCTGGGCAATCACCCAAAGTCTCATTTGCAATGTTGAGGCAACCAACTTTAGCTAAGGCATAACTTAATTGACAGATTATTTTTAAAGCAAGAAATATGTGAAAACTGTCTTACCCTGTCTTGGCAAGATTTGACAGTTCTGCTTATCCATTTCCGGATATTCTGTATTTCTGTCAGTGTTTGAGGTATGGGTTTTTCTTTGCCCAAAGGCCAGTTCTGCCAAAACGAAGACAAGCTCCAAGTGGAGTGTCTTTGGTGCTCAACAATCTCTCGGGAATAGATTGGTGTTGCCAGGAGAGATTGTGTCTCACTACCACAGAACTCTAAATTAGCTTAAATGCCATTTTCTACAGCTCTTTAAAGAGGTTGAAGATTATACTATCTATACAGAATATAATCTCTGTATATCTAAAGAACCTGGTTAGCCTAACTATAAATATGATAGACGTAGATGACTATTTATCTACAATTCTTAATACCTATCTAACTTAAAGACTAAGAGAATAAACAACTGTGCAATAAATGAGGACAATGACCTCCAAATGTAAACAATGTATATCATTATATAAACAATATATAAGTATCATAATCAGAGGTAGAAATGTATCAATACATAAACAATATATAAATATCTTAATCAGAGTTAGAAATGTACACTGCAATATGATATATATATATCAATACAATATATATATATATATAAATACATAAAAATGTTTGAAAAAGAGGTAGAAGCATACACACATACAATAGTCAATATAATTTAACTTTGTATCAATATACAAGAATCGATATCAATATAATTGTCTAAAAACAATAACTCACAAATGCCAATCTATTATCCCATCACCAATTATTCCTCTGTTTTTTTTCCAAGAACCCCCCCGAGCCTATAAAATTCCTCCCTCATCCCTCAACCATATACCAATTACAACCAACCCCTAAATGATGTCCCTCAACCTGAGGGCAAACTTTGCTGGGAGAGGGGATGTCGTCCTCTAAAATTGCTTGCAGCTGTCATGGGGGCGACATTCTTCCTAGAAGACCCCGGGAAAGTAAACAATGGTTAAATTCCAAGATTAATATTTGGTCTCCTAAAATTGCAAATAGTCTTTGAGTACTTTGTGAAGGTCTGGCCAGAATGTTGTAAAAGATGTTCACCATTTCAGCTAACCAAGTCGGAACCGTCTTGTGCAGCTGGTACCCAAAATAGGTCTTGTAGTAGCGCTATCTGCATCGTGACATCATATTAACCAGGTGGAGTTGTTGTTGTGGGTCCCCATCTTCTTCCTGGAAACTTTAAAGATTACTGTATGAAAATTCATTGTTCATTGTGGAAAACTTAAGCTCTATCTATCTATCTATCTATCTATCTATCTATCTATCTATCTATCTATCTATCTACATCCAAGGAAAGGTATGATAAAGAAAAAAACAGATATGAGGAACGGTAAAGAAAGTTTATAAATTATTTTTTCCTTCTGTCCCATATCATGGCTCTTGACATGAGACAGAAACTCTGGGTTTTCTCTTAACAACAAGCTTGGAATTGGAGAGGGACTGAGTCAGAGTCCAACTACAAAACCAGCTCTATATATTTATAAATATAAAGACATTCATAGATATCTACAAATATGTTTAGCATAATTTCACTTACAGAACCGATTAGATTTTCTTATTGGTCCTTATTGAGTTGTAAATTGTTTCCATCTATCAGTATTCAAACATCCAGGGTCCCTTGAATTTTTTAAAGATGGACAGATTCAGACATAAAAGACTTCTAAATGGGTCATAGTTTTAGACATATGTAGGCCCAGGAGAGAGAAAAAGAAAGAATATATAAAATAAAGTTAATGCTTTAAAAAAAGGGTAAAGTCTTTAAAGAGACTGAGTACAGATAGTTATATATTAAAATAAATAAAGAAAAATAAGCCACATAAAAATGAAAAAAATCACAGAGAGTTTGGATTCTGTATATTGTATTTTCTTTGAATTTTTTTGACTGTGAAGGAGCTAAATATAGACAGACATTTCATTGTGTAGGCTGCTAAAGTGATCCAACATGTATGTTCTAAAGGTATCATGACTTCCAAATTTGGGTCTAAGGATATGATGCTTTGGAGAGGGTCTTTTTTTTTTGTTTTCACAGAGGATGAGACCCTGTGGATTGCTTTTATCCCAATACGGTATGATAGACCATGCCCTCCTGAAAGGTTGCTGTGAACACCCTCAAAAATTTACTTCACTCAACTGCCAACTGAGATGAACCTGGCACACAGGATACATCATAAAAGACCTGATCAACAGCACCCATATACAGCAGAAAGAAGTTTGGAGAGACATAACTACGTCCATATTCCCAAATATTGTTTATAAATGTTCTTTTACATTTAAAGGGGGATATGATATAGATATGAATAATTTACATTGGTATAAATTTTACTCTATTGATATAAATTTAAGGTCAATTTTGATATATGTATATATATTTCTGATCTTGATTAAGGTATTGTGATTGTGTAGTTCATTTAAAAATATAATGTATAATTAGGAAATACAGGTTGTTAATGAATATCATCAATAATAGTCAAGCTTGTAGTCATGTTAGTTAGATTTTCTAGATATATAGAGATATATTTCAGTTAGATAGGCATTCTTTATATCTTTCAAAGACTACAGAATATGGCATTTAATGTTTTAATAACTTAGGATTTTTCATGACAATGAGACACGTCTGCTCCTGGCAGCACCAGCTACTTCAAGAAGAAGATGGACATTGAAGAGGCTCCTTATAGGGTGATAGCCATTTGGGCAAGAGACTGCTCTTGCCTGAACTGTTGCATAAACTGGACATAAAGAACCCTCAGAGAGAGGACTGCGGAACTTGCCTAAAGGTGAGATGATCTTTTGGGGTTCCTGATTCATGAAAGAGTTTGAGAGACATTCTGCAGGATACAAAAGAGACTGAACTGTCTTTAAATTTTCCTGCTTCATGGAAATGTCTGCTGGATACTATGGGTCTGAAGATGGATGCCTCAACAGTACAAAAGAACTTTGGGTGACTATCCAGACAGCGAGATGTCTCTGTCATTTCTAGACTTTTGGAAATTGCTTACTTCTTGCTTACTTAGGTAATTTTATATCCTTCTGGAGTCTTTGATGGAGTTGAAGAATAGATAGATTGTAACATGAGGGCTGGCTTGTTAGGGTTTTTGTCCTGTCCAGTACCCCACAGCCGGCAAGACCCAAAGAAAATCACAGAGTCTACATTAGGTTGTAAACTGATTTTCCCATTAGCTCAGTCTTATTAGCTCTTGTAGCTTATATTAACTCATTGTTCTTATCTATGCTAGCCACACGTCTCAGTAACTTTCACAGCTGGGCAGGTTACATCTTGCTTCTTGGTGGTCTGGGCAAGAATGTGGAGGGAGCTTCCTGCTTCCCAAAATACTCCTGTTCTTCTCGTCCTGCCTCTACTTCCTGTCTGGTTGACCCACCTATACTTCCTGTCTGGCTAATCAGTGTATATTTAAAACATGATCAACAGAATACAGACATTTCTCCTGCACCGATAGACAGTAAGAGTTATTGTTTTCCTTTGTTATGATAAAAGTTAAAATAGATTTAAAAATTGCAACTGTAATTCTTGCTTGATAATTGTTTTGTCATATATAATTTTACTATGTTAAAGTGAAAGCCTTTCTTTTTTTGTTTAAACAGAAAAAAGGGAAATGGTATAGAAATGTCTTCTGTTTTGTGTTGATTTCATTGGTTAAATAAAAAAACTACCTTGGCTTTTTGATAGGACAGAAGATTAGGTAGGCGGAGTTGACAGAACAGGAGACTGAGAGAAAGAAGCAGAGTCAGGCAGATGCCATGAAGTCCCAGCCTGAGATGGACGTAGGTTAGAATCTTCCTGGTAAATCACAACTCCATGGTGATACACAGATTACTAGATACAGGTTAAAGCAAGATGTGAGAGTTTGCCAATAAGAGGTTAGAACTAATGGGCCAGGCAGTATTTAAATGAATACAGTTTTCATGTAATTATTTCGGGGGTAAAACTAGATGGGCTGCCGGGAATGCAGCCCGCCGCCCCTTTTTGCTACACAAGATGGTATCTCAGAGTCATTTTGATTTGCATTTCCCTGATGCCTGAGGATGCTGAACATCTTGTTAGGTGTCTTTCTACCATTTGAGATTCTTCTGTTGAAAAATTTCTGTTTAGATCTGTACTCCATTTTAATTTATGTAGTATTGTGATGTCTAGTTTCTTGAGTTCTTTATATATTTTGGAAATCAGCCTTCTGTCTGATGTGGGATTGATGAAGATCTTTTTCCCTTCAGTAGGCTTCCTTTTTGTCTCATTGTCTGTATCCTTTGCTTTACAGAAACATTTGAGTTTCAGAAGGTCCCATTTATTTATTGTTGCTTTCAATGTCTGTGCTACTGGTATTATATTTAGGAAGTGGTTTCCAGTACACATGCATTCAAGGCTGCTGCTCACTTTCTCTTCTATGAGGTTCAGGGTGACTGAAGTTATATTGAGGTCTTTAATCCATTTGGACTTGAGTTTTGTTCATGGGGATAGACATGAATCTATTTGCATTTTTCAATCATTTTGTTCCATCATTTTATTCCAGCACCATTTGTTTTGTTACAGTGTATAATTTTGGCTTCTTTATCAAAAATCAGGTGCTCTTAGATATTTGGTTTAATAATCACATCTTTGATATGATTCCATTGGTCCACATGTTAGTTTTTAATGCCAATATAAAACTCTTTTCATTACTGTAGTTCTATAATAGATCTTGATGGCAGGGATGATGATGCCTAAAGAAGTTCCTTTATTGTACAGAATAGTTTAGACTTTCTTGAGTTGTTTTTCCAAACAAATTTGAGTATTGTTCTTCCAAGATCTGTGAAGGATTGCATTAGGATTTTGATGAGGATTTCATTGAATCTGTAGATTGCTTTTGGTATGATTAACATTTTTATTATGTTGATCCTACCTATCTAAGATTCATAAAAGTAGAAAAGCTAGTGGTGCTCTACTTCTTTGTTCCACATGACCCTGCTTCCTCCAAGCCTGCCCTATTGTCTGTGAAGTCCTTGGCCCAGGAACAGTTCCTGCTCCTGCACTGAGGCTATCCACCCAAAGGGGTGAGTGTGCACCTGACTGTCTGGAAGGGAGTGCAGGGCACCTCCAACTCCTGTTGCAGGGGCTTCTTTTTTCCACAACACTCTCTTCTCCCCAAGTTCGCCCTTTTGCCTGTGGGGTCCTTGGACTTTCAGGAGTCCCGATCCATGTGCCGAGGACAACCATTCAGACCTATGAGTGGGTGCCATCCTGGGGCGGGGCAGATGGTTGGGGGGGGGGGGAGCACAGGGCCCCTCAGGCTCTGGCTGCAGGGGCTTCTTTATTCCACACGACCCTGCCTCCCCCAAGCCTGCCCTATTGTCTATGAGGTACTTGGCCCAGGAACAGATCCTGCTTCTGAATTGAGGAGATCCACCCAGATAGTCAGTCACAGCAAAGATTGGACCAAGACACCAAGACTATCCTGGCTGCATTTGAAGGAAGAGATGGGCAGGCACCAATGCAAGAATTCCATCAACAACCTGAAAGGCAACATGACATCACCAGAATCCAGGGATCACGCAACAAGAAGACTTGAACACCCTATTCCAGAAGAAGTAGAAGAAATTGATTTTAAATGTAACATTATGAAAATAATAGAGGACCTCAAATAGGATGTGAAAAACTGCTTTAAAGAAACAGAGAAGACAAACAAAAAGGTAGAAGAAATGAATAAATATCTCAAAGATACCCAAGATAACCAATGAAAAGCAATCAAACAGGTAATAGAAACAGTTCAACACTTGAAAAATGAAATGGTAGTAATGAAGAAAACACAAACCGAGGTATGGAAATGAACAAACAGGATCTCCAGAGACAAGTTTAACTAGCAGAATGCAAGAGATAGAAGAAAGAATCTCAGACGCTGAAGATACTAGAAGAAATAAATTCATTGATTAAAGAAAATATCAAATCCAACAAATTCTTGACAGAAAACATCCAGGAAATCTGGGACACCATGAAAAGACCAAACCTAAGAATAATAGGAGTAGTAGAAGGAGAAGAATTGCAGCTCAAAGGCCCAGAAAATATATTCAACCAAATTATAGAAGAAAACTTTCCAGACCTAAAGAAGGATATTCCTATGAAGGTACAAGAAGCATACAGAATACCAAATAGGCTGGATCAAAAAAAAGCATCCACTTGCCATATTATAATCAAAACACAAAACATACAGAATAAAGAACGAATATTAAGAGCTGCAAGGGAAAAACGTCAAGTAACATATAAAGGGAAACCTATCAGAGTTACACCTGACTTCTCAATGGAAACCATGAAAGCCAAAAAGTCTTGCATAGATGTGCTGCAGAGACTAAGAGACCATGAATGCAAGCCCAGACAACTATACTCAGAAAAGCTTGAATTCACCATCGATGGAGAAAACAAGATATTCCAAGACAAAAACAGACTTAAACAATAGGTAGCCACAAACCCAGCCTTACAGAAAATACTAGAAGGAAAATCACAAACCAAGGAAGCCTACAACACACATAATAACACACGCATCTGACAACCCTCCACCAGCACAACTCAAAGAAGAAAAACACACAAACATTGCCACCAGAAAAAATACCCTGAGTTAGCAACCACTGGTCATTAATATCACTTAATATCAATGGACTCAATTCACGTATAAAAAGGCACAGGTTAAGAGAATGGATTCGAAAACAGGATCCAACATTCTGCTGTTTACAAGAAACACACCTCAAACTCAAAGACAGACATTACCTCAGAGTAAAGGGTTGGGAAGAGATTTTCCAATCAAATGAACCAAAGAAACAAGTGGGTGTGGCTATACTACTATCTAACAAAATTGATTTCAAACTAAAATCAATCAGAAGAGATGGAGATGAACACTTTATACTCATAACAGGAACAATTTAACAGGAGGAAGTCTCAATCCCAAATATCTATGCCCCTAATATAAAAGCACCCACATATGTAAAAAAAAAATTACTAGAACTCAAAGCATACATCAAACCCCACACTCTAAGAGTGGGAGATTTCAACACTCCTCTCTCACCAATAGACAGGTCAGCCAGACAGAAACTGAATAAAGAAATAAGAGAACAAACAGCTGTAATGAACAAGATGGTCTTAACAGACATCTATAGAACATTCCACCCAAACAGAAAAGAATATACCTTCTTCTCAGCATCTCATGGAACCTTCTCAAAAATTGATCTCATAATTGGTAACAAAGCAAACATCCATAGATGTAAAGAGATTTAGTAACCACCTGTTTACTATCAGATCACCATGGAATAAAGTTAGAATTCAACAACAATTCTAACCCCAGAAAGCCTACAAACTCATGGAAACTGAAGAGTCAACTACTGAAACACCTCTGGGTCAAGGAAGAAATAAAGAAAAAATTAAAGTCTTCCTTGAATTCAATGAAAATAAAGACGCAACACACCCAAACCTATGGGACACTATGAAAGTAGTGCTAAGAGGAAAGTTCATAGCACTAAGTGCCACATAAAGAATATGGAGAAAGCTCACATTAGAGACCTAACAGCACACTTAAAAGCTCTAGATAAAAAAAGAAGCAGATTCACCCAGGAGGAGTAGAAGACTGGAAATAATCAAACTGAGGGCTGAAATCAACAAAACAGAAACAAAGAAAACAATCCAAAGAATCAATGAAACAAAATGCTGGTTCTTGGAGAAAATCAACAAGATTGACAAATCCCTATCCAAACTAATCAAATGGTAGAGAGAGAACACACAAATTAACAAATCAGAAATGAAAAGGGGGGGCATAACCACAGACACAGAGGAAATTCAGAGAATCATTAGATCTTACTACAAAAGCCTGTATGTCACAAAATTGGAAAATGTAAAAGAAATGGGCATTTTTTAAATAAATACAATATGCTAAAATTAAATCAAGACCAGGTAAACAATTTAAATAGACCTGTAAGTCTCGAGGAATTAGAAGCTGTCATCATTAATCTCCCTACCAACAAAAGCCCAGGATCAGATGGTTTCAATGCAGAATTCTGTCAGAACTTCCAAGAAGAGCTAATAACTATACTCCTTAATGTGTTTCACAAAATAGAAACAGAAGAGTCATTGCCACACTTCTTTTATGAAGCTACACTTACCCTGATACCAAAACCGCACAAAGATTTAACCAAGAAAGAGAATTACAGACCAATCTCACTCATGAACATCGATGCAATAATTCTCAATAAAATACTGGCAAACAGAATCCAAAAACACATACAAGTAAGTATACAATATGATCAAGTAGGCTTCATCCCAGAGAGGCCTGGCTGCTTCAACATATGAAAAATCTATCAATGTAATATATCATATAAATAAGCTGAAGGAAAAAACATATTATCATTTCATTAGATGCTGAAAAAGCATTTGACAAAATTCAACACCCCTTTATAATAAAGGTCTTGCAGAAATTAGGGATACAAGGTTCATTTCTAAATATAATAAAAACAATATACAGCAAGCTGTCAGCTAACATGAAATTAAATGGAGAGAAATTCAAAGCCATTCCACTAAAATCAGGAACAAAACTAGGCTGTCCACTCTCTCCATACCTGTTCAAGATAATGCTTGAAGTTCCAGCAAAAGTTATAAGATAACATAAGATCAAGGGGATTCAAATTGAAAAGGAAGAAGTCAAACTTTTGTTATTTGCAGATGATATGATAGTGTACATAAGCGACCCCAAAAACTCTACCAAAGAACTCCTACCGCTGATAAACGCCTTCAGTAATGTGGCAGAATAGAAGATAAACTCAAAAAAATCAGTTGACCACCTATACACAAAGAACAAAGAAGCAGAGAGGGAAATCAGTGAAACATCACCTTTCACTATAGCCACAAATAGCATAACATATCTGGGGTAACTCTAAACAAAGAGGTGAAAGATCTATTTGACAATAACTTTAAGTCTTTGAAGAAAGAAATTGAAGAGGATACCAGAAAATGGAAGGATCTCACATGCTCTTGGATTGGGAGGATCAACATAGTAAAAATGGCAATTATACCAAAAGCAATCTATAGATTCAATGCAATCCTCATCAAAATCCCATCAAAATTCTTCACAGACCTTGAGAGAACAATAATCAACTTTATATGGAAAAACAAAAAACCCCAGATAGCCAAAACAATCCTATACTATAAAGGAACTTCCGGAGGCATTACCATCCCTAACTTCAAACTCTATTACAGATCTACAGTAATGAAAACAGCTTGGTATTGGCACAAAAACAGAGATGTTGACCAATGAAATCGAATCGAAGACCTGGATATTAACCCACAAACCTATGAACACCTGATTTTCAACAAAGGAGCTAAAATTATACAATGGAAGAAAGAAAGCATCTTTAACAAATGGCATAACTGGATGTCAACCTGTAGAAGAATGAAAATAGATCCATATCTACCACCATGCACAAAACTCAAGTTCAAATGGATTAAAGACCTCAACATTAATCTGACCACACTGAACTTGATAGAAGAGAACATGGGAAGTAGTCTGCAACACATAGGCACAGGAGGCCACTTCTTACATAGAACCCCAGTAGCACAGACAATAAGAATAACAATGAATAAATGGGACCTCCTGAAACTGAGAAGCTTTTGTAAAACAAAGGACACTGTAATTAAGACAAAAAGGCAACCTTCTGAATGGGAGAAGATCTTCACCAACCCCTCATCAGACAAAGGTCTGATCTCCAAAATATATAAAGAACTCAAGAAACTAGTCATTAAAGCTCTATTTAACCCAATTAAAAAATGGGGGTACTGAACTGAACAGAGAATTCTCAACAGAAGAAGTTTAAATGGCCAACCTCTTTAGAGATCATGGGAATGCAAATCAAAACAACTTTGAGATACCATCTTACACCTGTCAGATTAGATAAAATCAAAAACACCAAAGATAGCCTATGCTGAAGAGGATGTGGAGGAAGGGGAACACTCATCCATTGTTGGTGGAAATGCAAACTTGTGCAACTACTTTGGAAATCAGTGTAGTTAGTGGTTTCTCAGGAAACTGGGAGTCAACCTCCCTCAGGACCCAGCAATTCCACTCTTGGGAATATACCCAAGAGATGCCCTATCATACTACAAAAGCCTTTGTTCCACTATGTCCATAGCAGTGCTATTTGTAATAGCCAGAACCTGGAAACAATCTAGGTGCCCCTCCAAATAAGAATGCATAAAGAAGGTGTGGCACATATACACTTTAGAGTGTTACTCAGGGGTAAAAATCAATAACATCTTGAATTTTGCATGCAAATGGAAATAGAAAACACTTTACTGAGTGAGATAACCCAGACCTAAAAAGATGAATATAATATGTACTCATTCATAAGTGGATTCTAGCCATAAATAAAGGACATTGAGTCTATTATTCGTGATCCTAGAGAAGCTAAATAAGAAGGTCAACCCAAAGAAAAACATATAGTTGTCCTCCTGGATATTGGAAGTAGACAAGATTGCCAGGCAAAAGTTAGGAGCATGGGGGTGGAGGTGGGGTGGAGGGAGATGGGGAGAGAGAAGGGAGAAGGGGAGGATTAGGGAGAGCTTTTGGGGAATGGTTGAGATGGAGGAAGGGTGGATATTGGAGCAGGGAAGTAGATAACTTAATTAAGGGAGCAATTTTAGGGTTGGCAATAGACTTGGCTCTTGAGGGGTTCCCAGGTGTCCAAGAAGATTTCCCCAGCTTGTTTCTTGGGCAGCAGAGGAAAGGGTGCCTGAACTGGCCTTATCCCATAGCCACACTGATGAATATCTTGCATATCACCATAGAACCTTCATCTGGCCTTGGATGGAGATAGAGAGAGACCCACATTGGAGCACTTAACTGAGCTCCCAAGGTCCAAATGAAGAGCAGAAGGAGGGAGAACATGAGCAAGATAGTCAGTACCGCGAGGGGTGTGTCAACCCATGGAGATGGTGGGACTGATAATGGGAGCTCACCAGGGCCAGCTGGACTGGGACTAAATGAGCCTTTGATCAAATCGGATTCTCTGAATGTGGCTGACAATGAGGGCTGACTGAGAAGCCAAAGACAATGGCTCTGTGTTTTGATTCTACTGCATGGACTAGGTTTGTGGGAGCCTAGTCTGTTTAGAAGCTCACCTTCCTAGACCTGGATGGAGACTTCCCACAGGGCAGGGAAGCCTTCCCTCTCTTAAGACTGGAGAAGGAGGGGGAGGTGATATGGGGGGAGTGGGAGGGAAATGGGAGGAGAGGAGGAGGTAGAAATTTTTAATAAATAAAAAGAAGAAAATTAAAAAAATAAATATCAGATGTTTATGATTCCTAAAAGTAGCAAAATTACAGTTATGAAGTAGCAACAAAAATAATTTTACGGTTGAGAGGGTGACCACACCATGAACTATATTAAAGCGTCACACCATTAGGAGGGTTGAGAACTACTGACATCAAATCATGTAATGTAATCTGTATTAGTCAGGGTTCTCTAGAGTAACAGAACATATATAATGATTCCATATCTATATAGAAAGCATATTTACTAGAATGGCTTGCAGGTTGTGGCCCAGCTAATCCAATGATTGCTGTCTACCATAGGAAAGTGCAAAAATCCAGTATCTGTTCAATTCACAAGACTGCATGTCTCAGCTGTTCTTTGCTATATCCTGAATTCCTGAAGAAACAGGCTCAAATACCAGTGTAACATTGATCTTTCTCGAAACAACAAGGGAACCAAGCAAAAATAGAACAATCCTCCCTTTTCCATGTCCTTCAAATATACTGCCAGCTAAGGTGTGGTCCAGATTAAAGTTGTATCTTCCTACCTCAAATATTCAGAGTAGAAGTGGGTTTTCTACTTCTAACAATGTAATTACAAAGAAACAAAAACAAACAAACAAAAAACCATACGCAGGTTTCTCTAGCCATTTTGGGGTTTGTTAATTCCAGAAGTAGAAAAGTTGAAAACTAAGAATAGCATCACACTCCCTTAGCATCTACAAATGAAGATGCTTTGACTTCTTTCCTATCTGTGTCTCCTCAATCTCCTTCAGTTATTTTACTGCTCCATAAACACTTTGTGGTAGCTTGAATGTTCTCAGGGCCCCATAATCCCAAGGGGAGTGGGACTTTCAGGAGGTGTGGATTTGGGGTGTAGGTGTTGAAGGAAGTGTGTCACTGTGAACTTTGAGGTCTCTTTTGCTCAAGCTTCACTCAGTGTGACACTCAGTCAACTTTCAGTTGCCTGCAAGATGTAGGGTTCTCAGCTATTTCTCCAGCACCATGTCTGCCTGCCTGCTGCCATATTGCTCCCCACCGTGCTGAAAATGGACTATACATCTAAAGATGTAAGCAAGCCACACCAGTTAAATATTTTCCCTTATAAAAGTTGCCATGGTTATAGTGTCTCATCACAGCAATAGAAACTCTAACTAAGACTTCAAGTCCTATATTTAATAGGTATGGAGAGCAGATATCCATGTATTCTTTCTGATTTTAGTTGAATTGCTTTAAGTTTCTCTCCATTTAAGTTGATATTGCTATGAGCTTGGGATAAATTACCTTTATTATGTTGAGTTAGGTACCTTGTATCCCCAATATTTCCAAGACTTCTTTCCTGAAGTGATTTTGGATTTTTGTCAAGGGACCTTTCTTCATCTGATGAGATGATTATATGGTATTTTGGCTCTCAGTCTGTTTACACCATGTATTATTATTATTATTATTATTATTATTATTATCATCATCATCATCAGCATCAATTTATGTATATTGAATCTTCCCTGCTTCTCTATGTTGAAGTTTACTTAATCAGGGTGGATGATGTGTCTGATGTTTTCTTGGTTTGGGTTTGCAGGTATTTTATTGATAAACTTTTGCATCTGTGTTCCTAATAGAAATTTATCTGAATCCTCTTTCTTTATTGGGTCTTTATGTAGTTTATGTATCGAGTAAATTGGAGCTCATTAAAGGAATTGGGCAGTATTCTTTCATTTTTGAATTTGGTGAATAATTTGAGGAATATTGTGGGGTGGTGGTTTGAATAAGCATGGCTCTCAGAGGCTCATGAAATTTCAATGCTTAGGGAGTGATACTGTTTGATTGACTAAGTGTGGCTAGGTGTTTGGAGGAATGTGTTTCTCCCTGAGGGTGTGTTTTGAGGTTTCAAAATCCCAAGCCAGACTCAGTGGCTCTCTCCATTCCTGCTGCCTGTGAATCTGGATGCTGAACTCTCTGTGCCTTCTCCAGAACCATGTCTCCATGGCATCATGCTCCCCACCATGATGATAATGGACTAATTTTCTGAATTGTAAGCAAGCCCGCATTAAAGGTTTCCCTTTCTAGGAGTTTCCATGTTCGTGGTGTCTCTTCATACAACAGAACAAAGGCCAAGACATGGGCTTAACTCCCTTTGGGAAGTCACAGAAAATTTTGTCCTAAAACTCTATTGCCCTGGGTTTTTCATTTTTTTAAAAAATTCTTTGGTTGGGAGACTCATATTACTGCATCTAATCCTTTGATATTATTGGTCTGTTTAGCGTGCATATTTAACCTTAATTTAACTTTGAAAGGTCATATTTATTTATCAAATTATCTCCTAATTCAGAGATTTACAGCGGAGCACTGGACTGAACTTCCAAAGTCCAGCCGAAGTGTGAGAGGAATGAGAATGTAAGCAAAGAGGTCAAGACCGTGATGGAGATACCCACTGAATCAGCGTACCTGAGGTAATAGGATCCCACTATCTCTAGTCTGAAAGTGAGGGAACCAACATAGGCCAAATAAGGCCATCTGAATGTGGGTGACAGTTGCATAGCTGGGGCACACTGTGGAACCACTGGTAGTGAGATCAGCATTTGTCCCAACTGCTTCTACTCTTTTTTGAAATACATTCTCTTTGGAGGGATACCTTGCTCAGCCTGGATATAGTGGGGAAGGCCTTTGGCCCTGACCCAAAGCTAGACTTTGTTAACACCTCATGGAAAACCTTACCCTCTCTGAAGAGCAGTAAAGTCTTCTTGGTTAACTGCTCCCTTGATCAGAATGCAGTTTCCCTATTTATTTCTCTTCATCAGTTTGAGTTTCAAGTCTTTTATGTCAGATGTCTTCCTGGATCTATTTGATTGGGAGTACTTTTGTCTATCTTTTTTTTTCTTTTTTGTTTTTTCAAGACAGGGTTTCTCTGTAGCTTTGGTTCCTGAGCTGGAACTCACTCTTGTAGTTATCCCTTTACTCCAAGGTGGTGCCTGTCTTCATAACTAAAATCTGTTTCTTGTAGGAAACAGATAGATAGATTTTGTTTCTTGATCCGTTCAGTAACTCTGTCTTTTGAGTGGAGAATTGAGTCATTCATGCTGAAATTGTTACTGAAATGTGTGTGTTAGTTCTGGTTATCACGTTGTTAATTTTTGTTGTATTCTCAGTGGTCTTTATATTTTAATAATTATGGCTCATGTTTATTTTAGTTTCTCTGCTTTGTTTATTCCTCTCTTTACCCCAAAATAAACCTTCCTGTATTACCTTAGGTTTGGTTTATCGATTATAAAGTTTTTTAGGCTGTCATTGTGTGTAAAATTGTTTCGTCTCTTTTAATCATGGCAGTTCTGCTGGGCATATTATTTTAGATCAGCTGTCATTTAGGTCTTGGGTTGTATTATTCCAGATTTTTCTGGCTTTGAAAGTTTTCCTTGAGAAATCAGCTGTTCTTTAATGGGTTTTCTTTACTTGTGATTTGTACTTTTTCTCTTGCAACTTTAAATGCACCTTTTTTTGTTTTGTTTCCTCAGAGTTTTAAATATGAGCTGTCATGGAAATTTTCTTTTCTGGTCTTATCTTTAATGTGTTCTATGTGCTTCTCGTATGTGTATGAGTGAGGCTTTCCTTAGTTTAGGACAGTTTTCTTCTATGATCTTTTTGAAGGTCTTGTGTTTGACATTGACTTGGGATTCTTCTCCCTCACCTGTGCATAAAATTTGAAGGTTTGATTTCTCCATGGTGTCCCCATAAACAACAATGTCTAGGCAAGCACTCTATCAGCAGAGTTACATCCCCAGGCCACAGCTCACTTTGGGCTAATTACATCACCTCATGCCTGTGCCCCCATAAGAAAGATTAATTTTCTTACAGAGTGTTTAGAGTTGGTGACATTCTCCTAATTTTAGCAAAAGTGCTTTGATTTCTAGGCGAGGTCATGAAGCTACTGTCACGTAGTTTGGAGGCTATCGATCAGGAAAGTTTTGGAAGCAGGAAGGATTCCTTGAGGAATCAAAATGGTTTTCTACTTCTTATGAATGTGGTTATATTTTTACTTTAGTTTTCTCCAGAAGGACCTGGATGAGCTAATCCACATGGACAGATACGGCCTGGGGGAATAGCTCACACACGGGAAAGCCAGAGCTCAGCTGCTCCTTCTCTACTGATGTCCTAGAATTAGAGAAGTTCACTCTTCCAGTTAATGGTACCACTTTCTAACAACCTCAAGTTCAGAACTTCTCCTTTCCAGGTGACATGGTAATTATGGGTCTTGAGAGAGATGAGCTGATGACATTCCTTCCTTATAACTACTTCTTAGGGCCTCATTCCAAATGGATGTTTATCAAAGGACCGGTCAGGTGAGTGTTTCTTTTTCTCTTCAGTAACAGTGAGAGCTGTAAGTGGTCGAAGGAAGCAGAGTTTTCTGTAATAAAATGATTAGAGAATTCTCTGTTTAGTTTTATTTTGGGCCTAATTATATCAACAGCAAACACAAAAGATGTATATAGACAAAAATATCATTGTAATGATTTGTAAAATCATAGATTTTCCTCGCTGTGACCTCTGATTGTAATGATTGTGACGGTAGAAGGTGGCCTATTGGAAAGACGACAGGCCCTAGTAGAAGTGTGGATAGAGAGACAGGGAAGGCTAATAGGGTGAAGCTGATGAATGGATATTATGTATTGAATGAAAAAATAATGAAATCTATGTCTTTTTTTTTTTACAGTAAATGTACGTTCATATCTCTGTAAAAAGTGACCCCAAATGGAGTATTTTAATGAGCATATCTGTCTATGGATTTTCCTAAGGGTGTACTCTTATAATTCTATAAATATGGTTTCTCGTAGTTAATGGCAGTTGTGTTAAATTTCCAACCCTCTCACAAAACACCTGAAATGACTTAGAGGGTGAAACAAAAAACACACATTCACTGGTTTGCAGAAGTACATTTATAATAAAGATACATTTAAATTATATTTTATATTTTCTCATTTTTCTACTTTTTAAAAAACTATGTATCAATTATATGAAACTTCACCATGAATATGCAGCAAATATTAACTAATTTAGTTTTACCAGTATCTATTCTGTTAAGTTTGCATATACTTGGAAATTCTTAGGAGAGTTTCACTTCATGACTTAGTAAAATGTAAGATGGACTTAACATCATATAAATAACTTCAAACATTTTTCATAGATTTCTTTTTTTCTATTGTAATAATTTTTAATGAAGTAGCTCTTTTTTAAGTATCTCAAAGTATCTATAAGGCTTTCTTCACTTATTCATTAAATTCTTATAACGTTATCATTTTTAAGTTTTTTTTTTAATTTTCCATTCAAAAATTTACACTTACTCCCCTCCTCCCATTCCCCTCCCGCTTCCCCACTCCCCTAACTCCCTCCCACTCCCTGCTTGAGAGAAGGCAGGGAACCCTGCCCTGTGGTAAGTCCAAGACCCTCCCTGCTTCATTATCATTACAAAAATGTAAAGTGAGTAATTTTCAGTAAGAGTTTGAGTGTTTTAATTAAAGTGAATTGATTTTCAATATTTTAAGTTTTATTAAGTTCAACATTGTTATACTGCTACTGATAAAATATTAAGTTTTGATTAGCCATGAGAAATATTTTCAGTTCTTGAATAGTATCAAATTATTTAAAGTAAAATCCCCAAGGTTTCCTCAAATATCTGCAAAATACAATTGTTCATTAAAATATGCATACTCAAAATACGCCAAGTAAATTTAAATGTAGCTGATGAATGTCTTAAGTCCATGTTAATGTTGCTGGAATATCATTTACTAATAAATACAGGAGACTCAAATGGAAAGTGAAGTCAGGCGTGGTGGTAACACCTATGAACCCAGTACTCTGAAGGCTAAGACGGGAGTTTCCTGAGTTTTATTGAAGTCAGTATAGGTGGAGCCCCTCTCTCTGTCTCCACCTTTGTCACACATGAATACAACAAAATTATATTGGTAAATAGATAATATAGAATTATAAAAGCATTGTTTTTAAAATGAAATAAAATGATGCCAATAAGTGTCATTTAGTCACTAGATACAGTGCTTCCAAGCTACAAAAAACCAAATGATGGAAGTATGAATTTATGTTTGCAAGTCTTACAAAATATTAAGTTTATTTTGTATAATTCACCTTAAGAATCTTCACTGATGCACCTGGCAGGACCTTGTGGATTTTATTGTCACCCAGAAAACAGAGATGCACTCTTCATTTCCCTTAAAGTTCATTTTATTTTAGAAACATATTTGATATAACCCTCAGTTTTTCACTTAAGTGTTGTACATGTAATCATGATACATGATAGCAGCCCCAGCACACAGTATGCTATTGATCTATTTTAGGTCCAGGTAGTAAACACACACACACACACACACACACACACACACACACACACACCCCATATACACTTCCAGTGAACACTTTCATGTCTTCTACACCATTTGACATGTGGTTGAGCTCTGGGTCTGACTGCTTCCCCACAGGCTCTGCAGTGACACTGCTGCTGCTGCTTCATCGCAGGGGAACTGGCTGGAAAGTGTGAGACTGTAAAGTTCTAGTGAGCGTCTGTGAGCTTTCAGTGACAGGTAAGTTACATTCAATTTCTGAAGAGTGATATTTTAAAATTGTAAGATTTGAGGCAAATGCTATGAATTAATATCTTAATCACTTAATCACTATATTTCTGCTGGCATATAATTTCATAAAAATCTGCTCATGGACCTAATTTGAATGTCTAAGGTTCTCATCTTCCTGAGATTCCAGAAGACTTGTTAATGTTGCTGACAGTGGACAGTAAACCAGTGAATACCGTGTATCTTGTCACCTGAAAGTCTCACAATCACTCCACGTTCTCTCTGAGCAGTCACTCTGCATTTAAGTCATTGCTCACTAAATATGGTAAGACTTAAAATGAAACTTTTGATCTAATATGTTTGCATGTTCATTATATTATTATCACCTCAGAGAAGAAGGTAAAGACTACCACAAATTCATAAAACAAGACTGTTCTAAAATCAAATACTGTGATAATGAAGGGGGAAAGTGATTTTTCTCAGAACAATGTTGAGCTACGAGGACATAGCTCGTTATTTCTTTCGTTGCACGTTTCTTCAGACAGCTGCATGCTGCCTGCCCATTCTTTTGGTCTGGATCCCTTTGACAGTGGCTGCATCCTTACTATTACGAATGTTTATGAATACACTTTAAGTTTAATCCTTACAACTAAGTACTACAACTTAGACTAATGTGAACACCCAAGTACTGCATTTTTTTTAAATAAAAAGAATGACTTTTCTCAGTTACGGTTCTGTCGGATATGTTGACAACTCAGTGTATAGCCATGGTAACTGTGGTTTTTCTGGTCAAGTCTCCCCTCTAGTGTACCCCAGAAAAAGATGCCACATAAAGAATGAGAAGAAGCATCATTTTCTGTAGGTGACAAATATTTACTAAGCAAAGGGTGTGAAGTAGAGACGCTGAAGTCTATAGCTTTAAGATAAGAAAAATTTTTTGATTACCATCTTTAACTTCTCTTATAATCTTTTTATTTTATTTATAATACATTGCCTTATTAATAAATTATAGAGGTGTTGTTAATACAATGATTGATTATACATACAGATTTTGTCCATTTGCAATTTTAAAATTGAAATGTGCTACAGTTCTTTCAGTTTAGAGACCAAGGATTGAATTAATTGTTTTCCTTAATAAATCAGATAATATATTTTTTTCTTCCTTTCTTCCTTCTTTCCTTCCTTCCTTCCTTCCTTCCTTCCTTCCTTCCTTCCTTCCTGCCTGCCTGCCTGCCTTCCTTCCTTCCTTTCTTTCTTTCCTCTTTTTCCTTCTTCCTTTAATATTTATTTATTTTATTTTCCAGATATTCGTGTTTTACCTGCATGTACAACTCTGTACCACTTGCATGCAATATCAGAGAAGGCAAAAGATTTCCTATAACTAGAGTTACAGAGGGTGATGAGCCACCATGTTATTGCTGTGAATGTAGCCCAGGTTATTTGCAAGAGTAAAACATGCTCTGAACCACTGTGCTTTCTTTCCGGCTTGTGTCCTAGAACTTTAAAAAAAAGAACTATGCAGCTACTATAACTGTATGTTGGTGGGAGAATCATATGTTTGGCTCTGGCAATTAGACTGAATCTATTCCTTTACTAGATAAAGCTTTTTAAGATCAAATATAATGTATAAGTGTGGAATATATTATTTATGTTGGCATATTCATGGGGATGCTATAGCAAGGTCTCATTTACTGACTTCTGAATTATTTCTATATATACATGCACTTATATATATGGAATATACAAGTGAACTTGAAATTACAGTTGGCCACTCTTTCTTGCAAGAATGTTAGTTGGTATAGTTTCTATTTTTCTATCACAGAGTTGATTTTAACGTAACAAATTATACTAATTTGATAAAATAATGATACTGGTAACCAGGCTAAATAACTAACAAAAGCACCAAAGCTAAGACTATTTGTTGAAATTATAAAAACTGTCTGTGTGTTGATGATGTATGATGACAGTGGGGCCCTTGATTTCCACTGCATGGGAAGGAATTTCTTTTAAAACAGAGATTCTAAAACAGGATCACTATGTGGTCATCTTTGGCAAGCTCATGTTTGCCACAATGTGTTGAAAATAGTGTTATTCTTAGTGTCACATGCTCTCTCTTGTTGGGGGCTTCTAGCTCCACATCTTCAGATGAGAGTATTTAGCCTGTGTAAACTAAAGATATCAGGAAAGCAAAATGGGGTCATGGCCAAGATGGGGTTGATCTTGGGTAACAATGGAGAGAAGAATAACAGGGTACAAGCGATCTTATCAGGGAAATGGGAAAGGGTGGGCTCCTTAGCAGGGAGGAAGGAAGTTCATATAGAAGGAGATTGGAGGAAGGTACAGGGGAGTAGCAGGATATAGTTGATTTGATACGGAAAAGGAGAAAATGGGGGCTTCTTAGTTAAAGAGGAGGTTATAAATATAGACAATGGACATCAGGAGGTAAAATAACTAAGGATGGATGAAAACCCCGAAGAAATCATACGATTAATGATTTATTCCCCACCACTGACCTGCTGTTAAAAATAAAGAAAAATAACATTTGTCTTGGTAGCTGAGTGTTAGTTATTTAAACCACATGTAGAGTTCACACAAGTTTTAAATGGGATGGGAAGTAAACTGGGACACATTTAGGAGAATTTATAACAGTAATGGTTACATAATTAATTTAGTGTGGAAAGTGCACTAATGGCCTCCAACTGTATCACTGCCTTTAATCCCATATTCTGTGGTGGTGAGTTCATTGAAAAATAAAAATAAAAAAATAATAATTATCAACTCCGATTCCATCAGAATTATGAATGAAAACATGGAGAGTTTAAATTAGAGGCTATTAAAATTATGGAATATAAAACTGACTCACCTCACTCTTTAGGATATCTTTTGTGATTTTTCCCCAGATCAACATAATTTTTAATCAGTTGTACAAATATGATTATGCTCCTGTATTCTCATCATTGTCATTTTCAGTGTTATCTGTAAAATGAGGCAATGTAAGTCAGATCAGTAGGATACAATTTCTAAGCCTTGCGGTCTAGGTGCAATACAAGCACATAAAGTATGCATTCTGTATGCATTCGGATATGGCTAAGAATGCATTTATCATGCTCAATATGTTGTATATCCAGGAGAAACATTGAGGCTATTTAGAAACATAGGCCATGTCTAATGTGAAACTTCAAAAATTAAAGATATGGGTTAATCAAGAATAAATAGGCAAAGCAGAATGATGATATAGACATACTGACCAGTTAATCAAAAGTTTGGTGAACACTCTATTATTTTTTTCAGATATTTGAAATAAATTTCCACAACCCTTTGTGTTGGAATCTGGTGCCTTCTTGAGGAAGATACCTGGTCAGTCGTCCTTATCAACTTAGACCATGAAATCCAATATGGACAAGGTCAACAGAACCACCACATATGGGCTGCTCATGCATGCTTCAGCATTGCCAGAGCATAAATATCCTTTTTTATTTCATGTTCTTAAGGTGACTACAATTTCTACCAATGTCCTCATTAAGGATAGTCCTTAATTTCCAAGTTGAATTTGGAGTCCTGACCAATTTGTTTCTCCTTGTTTTCTATACTTTCACAATCCTAAGCCACAGACCTAAGCCCACAGACATGATCTCCTGTCAACTGACCTTCATCCACATAGTGCTGCTCCTCACTGGAGGGGATATTTGGCTTAGAGACATATTTGGGTCATTAAACATTGATAATGACTTCAAATGTAAGACAACTTTTTACATAACCAGGGTGATGAGAGGCCTCTCCATGTGCATCACCTGCCTCCTGAGTGTGTTCCAGGCTGTCACTATCAGTCCCAGTTCCTCTTTGTTGGCAAAATTTAAATATAAACTAAAAAACCACCTGATTTATGCTTTCTTATTTATTTGGTCTTTCAACTTGTTATTCAATAGCACCCGAATCTTCTATGCTGGTGCTTTTACCAACGTGAGTGAGACCAACCAGATGAAGGTCACTAAATTCTGTTCACTCTTTCCCATGAACTACATCATCAGGGCACTGATTTTAACAGTGGCAATCTCCAGAGATTTATTTCTTGTAGGAGTTATGTTGGCCACTAGTGTATACATAGTGATCATCTTGTTCAGACATCAGAGGCAACTCAAGCATCTTCACAGCCACAGCCACCTGAGAACATCCCCTGAGAAAAGGGCCACCCAGACCATTTTGCTGCTGGTGGTTTTCTTTGTGGTCATGTACTGGGTGGACTTCATCATCTCATCCACCGCAGTCCTGTTATGGATGTACGGCCCAGTCACCCTGAGTGTTCAGAAGTTTGTGATGAATGTCTATCCCACAATTACTCCTTTGGTACAAATCAGTTCTGATAGCAGAATAATCAATATGGTGAAACACATGCAGTCTATGTGCCATCAGATTTTTAAAAAGAGATAATTTTTCTCATTTTTCATAAAATGATTTATTAATTGTTTTTATATTCATGAGTATTGTGTCAGCTTGTATGTATCTGTTAATTCCTGGTGCCCACAATGTCAGAAGAGGCCATTGTCTCCCCCTCCTGAGCAGGACAGACAGATGTTTGTGAGGCGACATTCTGATGCAGCCACAACTAATTTTTCCAGAGACATATTCTTCTTAAAGTCTGTAATAGTGCGAATAGAAAATCAAGATTTTTCATATTTTAAATAAAATTTGTGGTATTACACATGGGCATTCTTGTGATATTTCTGCTGCCAAGTGCTGTCGATTCCTTTAACTTCATTCTACACTATAAGTTGATATTTCCACAGGAATTATTTTTCTCTCCTCTTTACTTTATATCATAAATGTTCCCTGATGCTTAGGTTGATTAAAGGAAGCTCCTTGCTGATACTGACTCTTTACATTTTTTTTAACTTAATCTACTCTCAGCTATCAAAAGTAGTTCAAATGTCCACTGAAGTTTTAATTCTCTTTTCTAAGTGTAGTTTCTCTGGATCCATAAAAATACTGTGAATTTAAAATTCCCCGTTTTACTACAGTTACTTAATGAGTGTTACGTGAAAATCCCATGCCTGTCTGTGTATTTGTACTTTGCAATACTGAGATATTTTTAGTAAAACAAAAATTGTTTATAGATATTCGTGATGTACAGTGTTTTTTAGTGAGCATGTGTTTGCATGTGTGTGTGCACAGATGAAGGATGTGTGCATGTGTATCTGAGGACAGGAGACAATGTTTGTTGCTTTTCTTTACAATCCACTCACCTTGGTATTTATAGTGTCTCTTGGTGACCTGGGTATTGCCAAGTAGGACAAGATGATAGTCCCAGGGATTCTCCTGTCTCTGGTCTCCAGCTCGGGATTACAAGTGAGCAACACCACACTCCACTTAATTTTTTTTATTGATAATAAAAAATTGTTTGTTTTTTACATATAGTATTTCTGAATAGAGTTTCTTTTCCCTGTCAGTTATTTCCAGGAAAGCTGAGCTTAGGCAGCGAAGGAAACCATAGTAAACAGAGAGCTGGTGAATATGTCATTGAGAGAGGGGTCATATTACAGCCCCAGAAAACAGCAGAACTTGGCTGCTTTGGCACATGGTCCTGGCTTTAGATGAAGGTTAGAAGAAAGAGTTTATGAAATCTCCCTCTGTGACTCAGGAAAGCTTCTGAGGCCAGTCGCAGGTGTCACTGCATGGAGGCCTATAGAGGCCATTTTATGAAGCTGTGAAAGTCAAACCTGGATTGTCTCAGAGACCCCAGGATGTTGGAGATGCCAGAGCCATGTGATACCTGCTGAGGAAAGCTGCTTACAGGGAGTGGAACCAGACCAAGAGAGAGAAGTGTAATATGTTTTTGATCCTAGCCATTCTAACCATTCTGCTGCAAGATGGTAGCTCAGAGTCATTTAGAGTTGCATTTCCCTGATGATTAAGGATGTTGAGCAATTCCTTAACTGTCTTTCAGCCTTTTGAGACTTTTCTGTTGAGAATTTTCTGTTTAGTTTGGACCCCATTTTTAATTTATTTATTTTGTACTTTGATATCTAGTTTCTTGATTTCTTTATATACTTTTGAGATCAGCCCTCTGTCAGATGTGGGGTTGGTGAAGATCTTTTCCCATTTGTAGGTTGTTTTTTGTTTTGTTTTGTTTTGTTTTTTTTTTTGTTTTTTTTTTTTGGTCTTATTTATGGTGTCCATTCTTTGCCTTATAGAAGATTTTCAATTCCTGGAGGCCCCATTTATTGATTGCTGTCTTAGTGTCTATGTTACTGATATTATATTTAGGAAGTGGTCTCCTGTGCCAATGTGTTCAAGGCTACCTCCACTTCCTGCTCTGTCAGGTTTAGTAAGTACCTGGATTTATGTTGCGATCTTTGATCCACTTGGACTTGAGTTTTGTACATGGTGATGGGCATGGATGTATTTTCAGTGTTCTCCGTGATGACATCCAATTATGTCAGCACCATTGTTGAAGATGCTTTTTTTCCCATTGTATAGCTTTAGATTCTTTTTCAAAAATCAGTTATTTATTGGTGTGTGTTTTCATATCAGGGTCTTCAAATTGTTCCTATTGGTTCATGTGCCTGTGTCTGTTTTTATGCCAATACCAGGTTTATTTTATTTATTTATTTATTTTTTTTCTATGGCACTATAGTAGAACTTGATGTCATGTCAGGGATGGTGATGTCTCGGGTAGTTTCTTTATACTACAGGATTGTTTTAGGTATCCTGTGTTTTTTATTTTTTCCCTGTGGAGTTGAATATTGTTCTTTTGAGTTCTGTGTATGATTGCTTTGGGATTTTGATGGGGATTGCATTGAACCGGTAGATTGCTTTTGCTATGATTGTCATTTTTTTTGTTTATTCTGGCCTATACAAGAGCATGGGAGATATTTCCATTTCCTAATATCTTCCACAACTTCTTTCTTCAAAGACTTAATGTTCTTGTCATTTTGGTTTTTAATTTGTTTTGTTAGAGCTGCTCCGCAATATTTCATATTATTTGTGGCTATTGTAATGGGTGATGCTCTCTGAGTCCTTTTCTGCCTGTTTATCATTTGTATATAGGATGGCTATTGCATTTTTTTTGTTAATCTTGTATCCTGCTACATTACTGAAGATATTTATCAGCTGTTGGAATTACCTGGTAGAATTCTTTTTTTTTCTGAGCTTTAGGATTTATTTAGTTTTGATTCTATACAACATAAATAGTTACAATATATTTTAAATGTTTAAAAATGTCTTTAAAGGGTTAAAAAATGGATTGATTGAGATAGGTTTTTATCACACTTGAGTTTAAACTCTGAAACACAAGCCCAAAATTGTCATAAATTCTGGAAATGAATTTAATGGGTAATACCTGAATTTAGTTTTGAGAATGAACTCTCAAATTTATTTTATTTTCAAACATAATGAAAAATATTCATTTTATGTTATACTTATTTTGAAGTTATCTTTTTAATACCTGGAAAGACTCAAGGCAGAAAAACAGGAACTCCATGAATCTAAGTTAACGAACAGCTCAGCCAGGAGGGGTCATCATGACACAAAAAGTAGCAAAAAACTCATGTCGTTCATGCTTTGAAAATATAATGACTGTGCTCAAACAGCCCTTTCCCAAGTTACTTTGTAGTGTAAAAGGTAATTTCAAATAGATGATTACTATTTTAAATTTATCTCTGTATTTTATTTTAATTTTTTTATTTATTAAAAATTCCCTGCCTCCTCCCATCCACCCATGTCCCTCCCACTGCCCCCATTCCCCCTCCCCCTCCCTCTCCAGTTCTAAGAGAAGTCAGGGTGCCCTGCACTGTGGGGGGGCCTTCCCCCCGCTGTTCATCCAGGTCTAGGAAGGTGTGCATCCAAACAGACTAGGCTCTTAAAGAGCCAATTAGTGCAGTAGAATCAAAACCCAGTGTCATTATCATTGGCTTCTCAGTCTGCCCTCATTGTCAGCCACATTTAGAGAGTCCGGTTTGATCACATGCTCGTTCAATCCCAGTCCAGCTGGCCTTGATGAGCTCCCATTAGATCAGTCCCACGGTCTCCGTGGGTGAATGCACCCCTCGCGGTCCTGACTTCCTTGCTCATGTTCTCCCTCCTTCTGCTCTTCATCTGGGCTTTGGGAGCTCAGTACAGTGCTCCAGTGCGGGTCTCTGTTTCTATCTCCATCCATCGTCAGATGAATAGAATTCTTAAAGTTACTTACGTATGCTATCATTTCATCTGCAAATAGCAAAAGTTTGACTTCTTTCTTCCCAATTTGCATCCCATTTATCGCCTTTTGTTGTCTTATTGCTCTAATTAGGACTTTGAGTAGTGTATTGAATAGATGTAGAGAGATTGGACAACCTTGACTTGCTCCGAATTTCAGTTAAATTCCTTTGAGTTTCTCTTCATTTAATTTGATGTTGGCTGCATGTTTGCTGTAAACTGTCTTTGTTAAGTTTAGGTCTGTTCCTTGTAAACCTTATATTACCAATACGTTTATCATGAAGAGGTGTTGGATTTTGTCAAAGGCCTTTTCAGCATCCAATGAGATGATTGTGTGAGTTTTTTCTTTTAGTTTATTTATGTGGTAGATTACATTAACATATTTTCTGTGTTGAATCATACCTGTATCTCTAGGATAAAGCCTACTTCATCTTGATTTTTTGACGTGTTTTTGTATTATGTTCACCAGTATTTTATTGAGTATTTTTGCACCAATGTTCATGAGGGAGACTGGGCTGTAATTCTATTTCTTAGTTGTTTCTTTGTGTGGTTTGAGTTTCAGGGTAACTGTAGCCTCATAAATGGAGTTTGGCAATTGTCTTTTGATTCTATTGTTTGACACAATTTGAAGACTATTGGTATTAGCTCTTCTTTGAAATTCTGGTGAAATTTTTTAAACAATACCTCTCCCTCCTCTCCTCCCATTCTCTTCCCCACACCTCCCTTCTACTTGCCCCTCCCCATCCACTCCTCCTCCATCTCCATTCCAAATGTGTAAGGCCTCACATGGGGGTCAAGAAGGCATGGCAAATCAAGTGGAGGCAGGACTGTGCTCCTCCCCTTTGCATCAAGGTTGAGCAAGGTATCTCACCATAGATAATACGTTCCGAATGCCAGTTCATGCACCAGGGACAGGTTCTGGTTTCACTGCTAGGGGCCCTACATACAGATCAACCTACAAAGCTGTCACCTACATGCTTGGGCCTAGGTTGGTCTCATGAAGACTCCCTAGCAGTTGGTCTTGAGTTCATGAACTTCTACAAACTCAGGCCAACTGTCTCTGTGGGCTTTCCCATCATGATCTTACCCTATCCCCTTGCTCATATAGTAACTTCTCCTCTTCAGCTGTATTTCTGAAGCTTGGTCCAGTGCTTGACTATGGATCTCCCTGGGTGCTCCCTGGGTGGCCCCCTGGGAAAACACAGACAGTGAATTGTAGAATGGGAGAGGCCACGTGTTTGTTCTCTGGGAGCAGTTTTTACAACCTGTGAGAGTGTTCTTGACCCTCCCTGGTAAGGGGTCACCATTTGCCGGGCTTTTCCAGAGTTGGAATCTGGACTGTCATCATTCCCAGGGGACGGAGTTTTGAAATGGAACTTTCCACCCAACATTCTAAAATGGATGTTAGGGCTGGGGTGAAGCCCACAACCAAACATTCCAGACTCTTTGGATAAAGGGGTGCCAGTGAACTGAGGTGATGCTGCCAGCAAAACATTCCAGACTCTGAATAAAGAGGTGCTGGTCAAGTCTGGAAACTTTCTGTGGGCAAAGAGTGACATGGAAGAGGGGAAGAGTTGGGATTACACTCAATGAGAGGTGTGGCTGGAGAGGATTCTGGTTTATTGTTATCCTGGAGACCTCAGGCAGTTATTTCTTGATGGAAATGAGAAGGCAGGTGGCTCAGGAAAATATATATAGTTATTTTTGGCCCTATGAATGGGGCTAGCCATGGGAGGGGTCATTACCTGTCAGAAAGAATGGAATAGAGTAGTGCACTGGCAATACAGGTGAGGCTCGGGTGAATAAATGAGACATGAGAGCAGATATTTCCTTTTAAAACCAGATTTTGGTTTAGGTGTCTTTTTGAGCCAGGTGTTTTGGTACCAATGGTGAAGTCCCAGGAGCTGTGCAGGTGCTTTTGTTGTCTGGAGAGCCCTTTGTAAGTTGGTCTTGGCCCACACTGCAGGAGTGCCCAGTAAAATATGCTCGAAAATGGGTGGGTTTAAAATAGGCTCTGAAGACTGTTAGTTTTCTTTTTTTAAAGCCAGACCTGATTTTTGATACAGCAGCAGAACTTTTTCAGGAACCTGCAGGTATCTGTAAGACAACTGGGATAGGAGCATTTTAGAGGACAATTAAAGGGAATTGAGAACTGTTAATCATGGACTATGAAGCCTTTAAAAGAGGCACACCTGTCTGTATTTTTAGCAGGAAACTTAGCAAATGACGTAATGAACTTCCAGTGCCTTAAGTCACCAAATGCCATTAGACAAATCTGGGAGGGATAAATGAGTAGAAATGAGACAGCTTTTCCTAGCTATGCAGGCAATCCCAATCTTCTCCTTAGTCTTTGGAGAACACCAGCCTTAGAAGCAATTCTTGCTATTAGCTTTGAGTCCAAAGATTTTCCTGTGGGAGGAAGATTTAGTCTACCTGTCTTTGCAGGATGAGATGATTGAGATCCCAGTGTAGCATCTAGGAAACTGATTAGTTGGAAGGCCACTTTTTGCTGTGTGGGTGGCTTTGCCATACCCAAAGGCAAGCCTCCTTGCAGAAGGTCTTTTGCAACCATGCATCTTCTTGTAGGATCTATAGGATGCTGCAGGAGCTGGCATGTCTCTGTGCTAGAAACTCTTTTGTTAAATGCCATACTCTTAGATCTGAAAAGGCACCTGAGAATTGGGTACTATTACCTGTTTGTTATATTTAAATTAGACATGTAAGTTAAATTTAGACATCTATTTTACCTAATTAGTTACAGCTTGTCAATGCTAGCAAATGAAAGAAGATTAAAAGGAATATTTTATTAAGTCAAATAATACTAGCACATGTGGGTACTCTTATTAAAGATGATGATGAGGTCAAAATGGTGGCTACCCAAGTGTTTGTATTTTTCCAGAGGTGTTGTAACCTGGAGTGAAAAATTTTACAGAGTAAGATGGATGTCAGGGCACTGGGGTGAAGCCTCCAACTAAATACTATGATGACTTTCTTTTTTAAGATTCCTTTGGTAAAATTGTTTTTATTGATCTATACATTTTCCCAGCTTCCCTCTCTTCCTCTCCTCTCCCTTTCTTTCCTTGCTTATGATCCCCACACTCACAGTTTATTCAGGAGATCTTATCTTTTTCCCCCTTCCTATTTTGATCTATGTATGTCTCTCTTAGGGTCCTCTTTGATGTCTAGGTTCTTTGAGTTTGAGGATGGTAGGCTGGTTTTTCTTTGCTTTATGTCTAAAAACCACTTATGAGTGAGTATACATGATATTTGTCTTTCTGGGTCTGAGTTACCTCACTCAATATGTTTTTTTCTAGATTCATCCATTTGCCTGCAGATTTCAAGAAGTCATTATTTTTTAACACTGAGCAGTACTCCGTTGTATAAATGTACCATATTTTCTTTATCCATTCTTTATGTGATGAACATTTAGGTTGTTTCCAGGTTCTGAATGTTACAAATAATGCCAATATGAACATAGTTGGCACATACATGTCCTTGTGGTATGAATGAACTTTCTTCAGCTGGTGTTGACATAAAAACAAACAGGACCAATAGAATCAAATCAAATGCCTGTTGTTTTGACAACAAAACTAAAAATATAAAAATGTAAAAAGAAAGAATTTTCAACAAATGGTGCTAGCATAACTGAATATGAACATGTGGAAGAATGCAAAGAGATCCATATCTATCACTACGCACTAAAGTCATGTTCAAATGGATGAAAGACCTCAATATAAAACCAACCACACTGGACCTCATTGAAGAGAAATTAGGAAGTACACTTGAACACATTAGCACAGGAAACCACTTCCTAAATATAATCACTGTCACACAGACACTGATAGTAACAATTAATAAATGGAACCTATTGAAACTGAAAAGTTTCTGTAAAGCAATACAGGGTCAACAAGATAAAATAACAACCTACACAATGTGAAAAGATATTTACCAACCTCACATCAGATAGAGGACTGATCTTAAAATATCCAAAGTACTCAAGAAACTTAATACCCAAAGAAAAAATAATCCAATCAAAAAATGGGGTACAGACCCAAACAGAGAATTCTCAACACACAAATCTCAAATGGCTTAAAGACACCTAAGAAAATGCTCAGCATTCATAGGCATTAGAGAAATACAAATCAAAACAACTCTGAGATTCCATCTTACACCTGCTGGAATGGCCAAGATAAAAAACACTGATGATAGTTTTTGCTAGAGAGGATGTGAGGTAAGGGTAATACTCCTCCAATACTCATGGGGGTGGAAACTTATATAGCCACTTTGGAAATCAGTATGAAAATTTCTCAGAAAATTTGGAAACAATCTTCCTGAAGACCAAGCAAAAATACCACTTTGGGTTATGTATCCAAAGGAAGCTATGATAACATTGAAGATAGATATTTATCTGACCACAGGGCAAGGCTAATTCAGGCACCCTCTCCACAATTGCTTAGGGTCTTAGTGTAGTATGAGGGACAGCTAGCTTGGGGTTTCTGTCCCACCCGGTACCCCACAGTCAGCAAATCCCAAAGAAAATCACACACGGAACTCCATAAGATTATAAACTGATTGGCCCTTAGCTCTGGCTACAGAACACTGATACTGTTGCTATCAGTGTTCTTATGACTTATCTTAACCCATTATTCTGATCTATGTTAGCCATATGGCTTGATACCTTTTTCAGCTGTCAGCTTACATGTTGCCTCTTTGGCGGTCTGGGCAGGAATGGAGGAATGCGCTTCCTCCTTCCTAGTCTTCTCCTGTTCTCATCGCCCCACCTCTACTTCCTGTCTGGTTGACCCGCCTATACTTCTTGCCTGACCAATCAGCATTTTATTAAAATACATGATAGACAGAATACAGACAATTCTCCTGCACCACCTTAGCTGGGATTATCCTTATAACTTCCTGAAAATTCCTCCAGTACCAGGTTTCCTGCTAGCCCCAAAATGGTTCAATCAAAATATCTGATTCCTTGCTCTTATGCTCTGTCCTTAACCCAACTTGGCCATTCCATTCCCTCAAGTTCTCCTTCCCATTTTAGTTCTTTCCTCCTCCCTGTCTTCAACCCCTCCTTCTTCCCTGACTTCCATGTTCCCAATTTTATCAGTAGATCTTGTCTGTTTCCCCTTCCCAAAGGAATCCATGTGTGGTTCTCTTAGGGTTCTCCTTGATACCTAGTTTCTTGGGGTCACGGACCATAGATTTGTTATCCTTTGTCTTACATATAATATCCACTTATGAGTGAATATATACCATGCTCATCTTTCTGGGTCTGGGTTATCTCACTCAGGTTGTTTTTTTTCTAGTTCCATACATTTGCATGCAAATTTCAAGATGTCATTGTTTTTTACTGATGAATAGTACTCCATTATGTAAATATTTTCATTATCCATTCTTCAGTTGGGGGTTATCTAGGTTGTTTCCAGGTTCTGACTATTACAAATAATGCTGCAATGAACATAGTTGAACAAAAGTCCTTATAGTATAATTCACCATCCTTTGGGTTTGCCCAAGAGTAATATTCCTGGGTCTCAAGGCAGATTGTTTCTCAATTTTCTGAGAAACTGCCATCCTGATTTCCAACATGGCTGTACAAGTTTGCCCACCAACCAGCAATGGAGAAGTGTTCCCTTTACTCTGTATCTTCTTCAGCATATTATTGGTGTTTTTGATCTTAACCATTGTGACTGGTGCTAGATTGTAAGTGAAGGCACATTTGATCGGTACGCTAAAATAACCAGACCAGCTCAAAACAACAGATATAATTTAATAATTGAAAAACAGGGAAACTCACGCTACTGGAGTAGAAGGTCCCAAGTTCAGATGGGTCAGGCGAGTACTGCACAGAGAGCATGAGCCCCTATCTACCTGGGCTCCAGTAAGCCACACCCTAGCCAGATGTGATTAGCTGAGCTTCCCCATCATCTCCCCCTTTTGTCTAAACAAGATCAACCCAAACCCAATACAACTATATACAATAGGAACAGATACCAAATATAAAATTACAAGCAATAAACAATATTAAGTAAGAAATACATAACAAAAGTTTTACTAAGCATTCTAGTTCAAGGAGTCTAAATAATGTATTGAAATTAAGTTTAGCTAAATCATGAGGAGGGTAGCTACAATTATCTAATCTTTAACTCCATCAAAGATCTGAGAAGGGAAGAACTATTACTAGAGTAAACAGGAAGTATAATCGAGAAACTTCCAAAATGTGCAACAAATGACAGAGACAACTGACTACCTGGGTAATCACCCAAAGTCTCATTTGCAATGTTGAGGCAACCAACTTTAGCTAAGGCATAACTTAATTGACAGATTATTTTTAAAGGCAAGAAATATGTGAAAACTGTCTTACCCTGTCTTGGCAAGATTTGACAGTTCTGCTTATCCATTTCTGGATATTCTGTATTTCTGTCGGTGTTTGAGGTATGGGTTTTTCTTTGCCCAAAGGCCAGTTCTGCCAAAACGAAGACAAGCTCCAAGTGGAGTGTCTTTGGTGCTCAACAATCTCTTGGGAATAGATTGGTGTTGCCAGGAGAGATTGTGTCTCACTACCACAGAACTCTAAATTAGCTTAAATGCCATTTTCTACAGCTCTTTAAAGAGGTTGAAGATTATACTATCTATACTGAATATAATCTCTGTGTATCTAAAGAACCTGGTTAGCCTAACTATAAATATGATAGACATAGATGACTATTTATCTACAATTCTTAATACCTTTCTAACTTAAAGACTAAGAGAATAAACAACTGTGCAATAAATGAGGACAGTGACCTCCAAATGTAAACAATGTATATCATTATATAAACAATATATAAGTATCATAATCAGAGGTAGAAATGTATCAATACATAAACAATATATAAATATCTTAATCAGAGTTAGAAATGTACACTGCAATATGATATATATATATATATATATCAATACAATATATATATAATACATAAAAATGTTTGAAACAGAGGTAGAAGCATACACACATACAATAGTCAATATAATTTAATTTTGTATCAATATACAAGAATCAATACCAATATAATTGTCTAAAAACAATAACTCACAAATACCAATCTATTATCCCATCACCAATTATTCCTCTGTTTTTTTTTCCAAGAACACCCCTGAGCCTATAAAATTCCTCCCTCATCCCTCAACCATATACCAATTACAACCAACACCTAAATGATGTCCCTAAACCTAAGGGCAAACTTTGCTGGGAGAGGGGATGTCGTCCTCTAAAATTGCTTGCAGCTGTCATGGGGGCGACATTCTTCCTAGAAGACCCCGGGAAAGTAAACAATGGTTAAATTCCAAGATTAATATTTGGTCTCCTAAAATTGCAAATAGTCTTTGAGTACTTTGTGAAGGTCTGGCCAGAATGTTGTAAAAGATGTTCACCATTTCAGCTAACCAAGTCGGAACCGATTTGTGCAGCTGGTACCCAAAATAGGTCTTGTAGTAGCGCTATCTGCATCGTGACATCATATTAACCAGGTGGAGTTGTTGTTGTGGGTCCCCATCTTCTTCATGGAAACTTCAAAGATTACTGTATGAAAATTCATTGTTCATTGTGGAAAACTTAAGCTCTATCTATCTATCTATCTATCTATCTATCTATCTATCTATCTATCTATCTATCTATCTACATCCAATGAAAGGTATGATAAAGAAAAGAACAGATATGAGGAATGGTAAAGGAAGTTTATAAATTATTTTTTCCTTCTGTCCCATATCATGGCTCTTGACATGAGACAGAAACTCTGGGTTTTCTCTTAACAACAAGCTTGGAATTGGAGAGGGACTGAGTCAGAGTCCAACTACAAAACCAGCTCTATATATTTATAAATATAAAGGCATTCATAGATAACTACAAATATGTTTAGCATAATTTCACTTACAGAACCGATTAGATTTTCTTATTGGTCCTTATTGAGTTGTAAATTGTTTCCATCTATCAGTATTCAAACATCCAGGGTCCCTTGAATTTTTTGAAGATGGACAGATTCAGACATAAAAGACTTCTAAATGGGTCATAGTTTTAGATATATGTAGGCCCAGGAGAGAGAAAAACAAAGAATATAGAAAATAAAGTTAATGCTTTTAAAAAAGGGTAAAGTCTTTAAAGAGACAGAGTACAGATAGTTATATATTAAAAGAAATAAAGAAAAATAAGCCACATAAAAACGAAAAAATCACAGAGAGTTTGGATTCTGTATATTGTATTTTCTTTGATTTTTTTGACTGTGAAGGAGCTAAATATAGACAGACATTTCATTGTGTGGGCTGCTAAGGTGATCCAATATGTATGTTCTAAAGGTATCATGACTTCCAAATTTGGGTCTAAGGATATGATGCTTTGGAGAAGGTCTTTTTTTGTTTTCACAGAGGATGAGACCCTGTGGATTGCTTTTATCCCAATACGGTATGATAGACCATGCCCTCCTGAAAGGTTACTGTGAACACCTTCAAAAATTTAATTAACTCAACTGCCAACTGAGATGAACCTGGCACACAGGATACATCATAAAAGACCTGATTAATAGCGCCCATATACAGCAGAAAGAAGTTTGGAGAGACATAACTACGTCCATATTCCCAAATATTGTTTATAAATGTTCTTTTACATTTAAAGGGGGATATGATATAGATATGAATAATTTACATTGGTATAAATTTTACTCTATTGATATTAATTTAAGGTCAATTTTGATATATGTATATATATTTCTGATCTTGGTTAAGGTATTGTGATTGTGTAGTTCATTTAAAAATATAATGTATAATTAGGAAATACAGGTTGTTAATGAATATCATCAATAATAGTCAAGCTTGTAGTCATGTTAGTTAGATTTTCTAGATATATAGAGATATATTTCAGTTAGATAGGCATTCTTTATATCTTTCAAAGACTACAGAATATGGCATTTAATGTTTTAATAACTTAGGATTTTTCATGACAATGAGACACGTCTGCTCCTGGCAGCACCAGCTACTTTAAGAGGAAGATGGACATTGAAGAGGCTCCTTATAGGGTGATAGCCATTTGGGCAAGAGAATGCTCTTGCTTGAACTGTTGCATAAACTGGACATAAAGAACCCTCAGAGAGAGGACTGCGGAACTTGCCTAAAGGCGAGATGATCTTTTGGGGTTCCTGATTCATGAAAGAGTTTGCAAGACATTCTGCAGGATACAAAAGAGACTGAACTGTCTTTAAATTTTCCTGCTTCATGGAAATGTCTGCTGGATACTATGGGTCTGAAGATGGATGCCTCAACAGTACAAAAGAACTTTGGGTGACTATCCAGACAGCGAGATGTCTCTGTCATTTCTAGAGTTTTGGAAATGCTTACTTCTTGTTTACTTAGGTAATTTTATATCCTTCTGGAGTCTTTGATGGAGTTGAAGAATAGATAGATTGTAACATGAGGACTGGCTTCTTGAGGTTTTTGTCTTGTCCAGTACCCCACAACCAGCAAGTCCCAAAGAAAATCACACAGAGTCTACATTAGGTTGTAAACTGATTTTCCCATTAGCTCAGTCTTATTAGCTCTTGTAGCTTATATTAACCCATTGTTCTTATCTATGCTAGCCACACGGCTCAGTAACTTTCACAGCTGGGCAGGTTACATCTTGCTTCTTGGTGGTCTGGGCAAGAATGTGGAGGGAGCTTCCTGCTTCCCAAAATACTCCTGTTCTTCTCGTCCTGCCTCTACTTCCTGTCTGGTTGACCCACCTATACTTCCTGCCTGGCTAATCAGTGTTTATTTAAAACATGACCAACAGAATACAGACAATTCTCCTGCACCGATAGATAGTAAGAGTTATTGTTTTCTTTTGTTATGATAAAAGTTAAAATAGATTTAAAAATTGCGACTGTAATTCTTGCTTGATAACTGTTTTGTCATATATAATTTTTCTATGTTAAAGTGAAAGCCTTTCTTTTTTTTGTTTAAACAGAAAAAAGGGAAATGGTGTAGAAATGTCTTCTGTTTTGTGTTGATTTCATTGGTTAAATAAAGAAACAACCTTGGCTTTTTGATAGGACAGAAGATTAGGTAGGCGGAGTTGACAGAACAGGAGACTGAGAGAAAGAAGCAGAGTCAGGCAGATGCCATGAAGTCCCAGCCCGAGATGGAGGTAGGTTAGAATCTTCCTGGTAAGTCACAACTCCATGGTGATACACAGATTACTAGATACAGGTTAAAGCAAGATGTGAGAGTTTGCCAATAAGAGGTTAAAACTAATGGGCCAGGCAGTATTTAAATGAATACAGTTTTCATGTAATTATTTCGGGGGTAAAACTAGAGGGGCTGGTGGGTGCCGGGAATGCAGCCCGCTGCCCCTTTTTGCTACACAAGATGGTATCTCAGAGTCATTTTGATTTGCATTTCCCTGATGCCTGAGGATGCTGAACATCTTGTTAGGTGTCTTTCTACCATTTGAGATTCTTCTGTTGAAAATTCTCTGTTTAGATCTGTACTCCATTTTAATTTATGTAGTATTGTGATGTCTAGTTTCTTGAGTTCTTTATACATTTTGGAAATCAGCCTTCTGTCTGATGTGGGATTGATGAAGATCTTTTTTCCCTTCAGTAGGCTTTCTTTTTGTCTCATTGACTGTATCCTTTGCTTTACAGAAACATTTGAGTTTCAGAAGGTCCCATTTATTTATTGTTGCTTTCAGTGTCTGTGCTACTGGTGTTATATTTAGGAAGTGGTTTCCAGTACACATGCATTCAAGGCTACTGCTCACTTTCTCTTCTATGAGGTTCAGGGTGACTGAAGTTATATTGAGGTCTTTAATCCATTTGGACTTGAGTTTTGTTCATGGGGATAGACATGAATCTATTTGCATTTTTCTATCATTTTGTTCCATCATTTTATTCCATCACCATTTGTTTTGTTACAGTGTATAATTTTGGCTTCTTTATCAAAAATCAGGTGCTCTTAGATATTTGGTTTAATAATCACATCTTTGATATGATTCCATTGGTCTACATGTCTGTTTTTATGCCAATATAAAACTCTTTTTTTTTGTAATTTTATTAAATTATAAAAAGTTTCCATTTACGCCCCTCCTCCCAACGCCCTCCCACTCCCCCCCCTCCCTCTCCTCCTCCCTCTTTGTCCCCTAGGGAAGTCAGGGTCTCCTGCCCTGTGGGAAGTCCAAGTTCCTCCCCCCTCACTCCAGGTCCAGGAAGGTGAGCATCCAAACAGACTGGATCCCAAAAATCCAGTATATGCAGAGGAAACCAGTCCCAGTGTCATTGTCAATGGCTTCTCAGAAAGACTGCAGGCCAGCCACATTCAGAAAATCCGGCCACATTCAGAGAATCTGGTTGGATCACATGCTCGTTCAGTCACGGTCCATCTGGCCTTGGTAAACTCTCATTAGATCCGACCCCTTGTATCAGTGGGTGATAGTATCCCTCGCAGTCCTTCGTCATTTTCTTCCTCCTTCTGCTCCTCATTTGGATCTTGGGGGGCTCAGTTCGGTGCTCCAACGCGGGCCTCCATCTGTATCGTCATCCAACGCCAGATGAGGGATCTATGGTGATAAGCAAAATATTCATCAGTATGGTCACGGGCCAAGGCCGGTTCAGGCACCCCCTCCTCTGTCCAGAGAACAATCTGGGGATCTCTCCTTGGACCTGGGATCCCATATATAATCAAGTTTCCTGTAAACTCTAATATGACTCCCTTAGTTGAAATATATTCTTCCCTGATCCCACATTCATCCTTCCTCCCTTCCCCCCATCCCGGTCAACCGAGCTTTCTCCATTCCTCCCCTACTCCCTTCTCTCTAACCCTCTCCCCTTCCATCAACCCTCCCACCCCCCCCCCCCCATGCACCCAAGGTTACCTGGGACTCTTGACTATTTCCTACCTCCTGGCGGATAGGTAAATAATCTTCATCAGGTTCGTCTTCTTATTTAGCTTCTCTAGGATCACGAATAATAGGCTCAAAGACCTTTAATTATGGTTAGAATCCACTTATGAGTGAATACATACCGTGTTCCTCTTTTTGGGTCTGGCTTACCTCACTCAGTAAAGCGTTTTCTATGTCCATCCATTTGCATGCAAAATTCAAGATGTCATTATTTTTTACCGCTGGGTAAAACTCTAATGTGTATATGTTCCACACCTTTTTTAACCATTCTTCTATTGAGGGGCACCTAGGCTGTTTCCAGGTTCTGGCTATTACAAATAGTGCTGCTATGAACATAGTTGAACAAATGCTTTTGTAGTATGTTTGGGCATCTCTAGGGTATATTCCCAAGAGAGGAATTGCTGGGTCCTGAGGGAGGTTGACTCCCAGTTTCCTGAGAAACCTCCACACTGATTTCCAAAGTGGCTGCACAAGTTTGCATTCCCACCAACAATGGATGAGTGTTCCCCTCATTCCACATCCCATCCAGCATAGGTTATCATTGGTGTTTTTAACTTTAGCTATTCTGACAGGTGTAAGATGGTATCTCAAAGTGGTTTTGATTTGCATTTCCCTGATCGCTAAGGAGGTTGAGCATGACCTTAAGTGTCTTCTGGCCATTCGAAGTTCATCTGTTGTGAATTCTCTGTTCAGATCAGTACCCCATTTTTTAATTGGGTTATTTAGAGTTTAAGTGTCTAGTTTCTTGAGTTCTTTGTATATTCTGGAGATCAGACCTTTGTCTGATGAGGGGTTGGTGAAGATCTTCTCCCAGTCAGAAGGCAGCCTTTTTGTCTTACTGACAGTGTCCTTTGCTTTACAGAAGCTTCTCAGTTTCAGCAGGTCCCATTTATTCATTGTTTCTCTTATTGTCTGTGCTGCTGGGGTCCTACTTAGGAATTGGCCTCCTGTGCCTATATCTTGTAGACTACTTCCCACTTTCTCTTCTATCAGGTTCAAAGTGGGCAGATTGATGTTGATGTCTTTAATCCATTTGGACTTGAGTTTTGTGCATGGTGATAGATATGGATCTATTTTCATTCTTCTACAGGTTGACATCCAGTTATGCCAGCACCATTTGTTAAAGACGCTTTCCTTCTTCCATTGTATACCTTTAGCTCCCTTGTCAAAGATTAGGTGTTCGTAGGTTTGAGGGTTAGTATCTGGGTCTTCTATTCGATTCCATAGGTCGACTTCTCTGTTCTTATGCCAATACCAAGCTGTTTTCAATACTGTAGCTCTGTAATAGAGTTTGAAGTCAGGGATAGTAATGCCTCCAGAAGTTCCTTTATTGTATAAGATTGTTTTGGCTATCCTGGGTTTTTTGTTTTTCCATATAAACTTAATTATTGTTCTCTCAAGGTCTGTGAAGAAGTTTGATGGGATTTTGATGGGGATTGCATTGAATCTGTAGATTGCTTTTGGTAGAATTGCCATTTTTACTATGTTGATTCTCCCAATCCAAGAGCAGGGGAGGTCTTTCCATTTTCTGGTATCCTCCTCAATTTCTCTTTTCAAAGGCTTAAAGTTCTTGTCAAATAGGTCTTTCACATCCTTGGTTAGAGTAACCCCAAGATATTTTATGGTGTTTGTGGCTATCGTGAAAGGTGATGTTTCTCTGATTTCCCTCTCCGTTTCTTTATCCTTTGTGTATAGGAGTGCCACTGATTTTTTGGAGTTGATCTTGTATCCTGCCACGTTACTAAAGGTGTTTATCAGCTGTAGGAGTTCTTTGGTAGAGTTTTTGGGGTCGCTTATGTACACTATCATATCGTCTGCAAATAACGAAAGTTTCACTTCATCCTTTCCAATTCGAATCCCCTTGATCCCCTTATGTTGTCTTATTGCTATTGCTAGAACTTCAAGCACTATATTGAAGAGGTATGGAGAGAGTGGACAGCCTTGTCGTGTTCCTGATTTTAGTGGAAAGGCTTTGAGTTTCTCTCCATTCAATTTGATGTTAGCTGTCGGCTTGCTGTATATTGCTTTTATTATATTTAGGTATGATCCTTGTATCCCCAGTCTCTCCAACACCTTTATCATAAAAGGGTGTTGAATTTTGTCAAACGCTTTTTCAGCATCCAATGAAATGATCATATGATTTTTTTCTTTCCGTTTATTTATATGATGGATTACATTGATAGATTTGCGTATGTTGAACCATCCCTGCATCTCTGGGATGAAGCCTACTTGATCATAATGGATGATTTTTCTAATGTGTTCTTGGATTCGGTTTGCCAGTATTTTATTGAGAATTTTCGCATCGATGTTCATGAGTGAGATTGGCCTGTAATTCTCTTTCTTGGTTGTGTCTTTGTGTGGTTTTGGTATTAGGGTGACTGTAGCTTCATAAAAGGAGTTTGGCAGTGACTTTTCTTTTTCTATATTGTGGAATACATTAAGGAGTATAGGTATTAGCTCTTCCTGGAAGTTCTGGTAGAATTCTGCATTGAAACCATCTGGTCCTGGGCTTTTTTTGGTAGGGAGATTTTTGATAACAGCTTCTAGTTCTTCACGACTAACAGGTCTATTTAGATTGTTCACCTGGTCTTGGTTCAACTTTGGTATATGGTACTTATCTAAAAAAATGTCCATTTCTTTTACATTTTCCAACTTTGTGGCATATAAACTTTCGTAGTAAGATCTAATGATTCTCTGTATTTCCTCTGTGTCTGTGGTTATGTCCCCCTTTTCATTTCTGATCCTATTAATTTGCAAGTTCTCTCTCTGCCGTTTGATTAGTTTGGATAGGGGTTTGTCAATCTTGTTAATTTTCTCCAAGAACCAGCTTTTTGCTTCATTGATTCTTTGAATTGTTTTCTGTGTTTCTATTTTGTTGATTTCAGCCCTCAGTTTGATTATTTCCAGTCTTCTACTCCTCCTGGGTAAATCAGCTTCTTTTTTTTCTAGAGCTTTCAAGTGTGTTGTTAAGTCTCCAGTGTGTGCTTTCTCTGTTTTCTTTAGGTGGGCACTTAGTGCTATGAACTTTCCTCTTAGCACTGCTTTCATTGTGTCCCATAGGTTTGAATACGTTGTGTCTTTGTTTTCATTATATTCAAGGAAGACTTCAATTTCTTTCTTTATTTCTTCCTTGACCCAGGGGTGATTTAGTAGTTGACTGTTCAACTTCCATGAGTTTGTTGGCTTCATGGGGGTACCATTGTTGTTGAATTCTAATTTTAATCCATGGTGATTTGACAAGACACAGGTGGTCACTAATATTTTTTTGTATCTGTGGAAGTTTGCTTTGTTACCAAGTATGTGGTCAATTTTCGAGAAGGTTCCATGAGCTGCAGAGAAGAAGGTATACTCTTTCCTATTTGGGTGGAGTGTTCTATAGATGTCTGTTGAGTCCATTTGATTCAGTACCTCCAGTAAATCTCTTATTTCTCTGTTAGGTTTCTGTCTGATTGACCTGTCCATTGGTGAGAGAGGAGTGTTGAAGTCTCCTACTATTAGTGTGTGTGGTTTGATGACTGCCTTGAGTTCTAGAAGAGTTTCTTTTACATATGTGGGTGCCTTTATATTAGGGGCATAAATATTCAAGATTGAGACTTCTTCCTGATGAATTGTTCCTGTTATGAGTATGAAATGTCCATCTCCATCTCTTCTGATTGATTTTAGTTTGAAGTCGATTTTGTTAGATATTAGAATGGCCACACCCGCTTGTTTCTTAGGTCCATTTGCTTGGAAAACCTTTTCCCAACCCTTTACTCTGAGTAGGTGTCTGTCTTTGTGGTTGAGGTGTGTTTCTTGTAGACAGCAGAATGTTGGATCCTGTTTTCGTATCCAATCTCTAAGTCTGTGCCTCTTTATAGGTGAGTTGAGACCATTGATATTAAGTGATATTAATGACCAGTGATCGATGACTCCGGTCATTTTTTTGGGTAGTAGCGTGTATGTGTTTTCCTTCTTTGAGTTGTGCTTGTGGAGGGTCGCTAAATGTCTGAGTTAATGTAGGCAGTGTTGGGAATGTTGGATTCCTTGGGTTGTGATTTTCCTTCTAGTATTCTCTGTAAGGCTGGATTAGTAGCTACGTATTGTTTAAATTTGTTTTTATCCTGGAATATTTTGTTTTCTCCGTTGATAGTGAACAATAGCTTGGCTGGGTAAAGTAGTCTGGGTTTGCATCCATTGTCTCTTAGTTTCTGCAGTACCTCTATCCAGGACCTTCTGGCTTTCATGGTTTCCATAGAGAAGTCTGGTGTAAGTCTGATAGGTTTACCTTTATAAGTTACTTGACCCTTTTCCTTTGCAGCTTTCAATATCCTTTCTTTAGTCTGAATGCTTTGTGTTTTGATTACTATATGACGAGGGGATGTTTTTTTCTGATCCAGTCTATTCGGTGTTCTGTATGCTTCTTGAACCTTCATAGGAATATCATTCTTTAGGATGGGAAAGTTTTCTTCTATAATTTTGTTGAGTATATTTTCTGGACCTTTGAAATGCAATTCTTCTCCTTCTTCTACTCCTATTATTCTTAGATTTGGTTTTTTTATTGTGTCCCACAGTTCCTGAATGTTTTGTGATGAGAATTTGTTGGATTTGCTGTTTTCTTTGGACAGAGTGTTTAATTTCTCTATGGTGTCCTCAGAGTCTGAGATTCTTTCTTCTATCTCTTGTATTCTATTGGTTAAGCTTGTTTCTGAAGTCTCTGTTCGTTTACCCAGATTTTCCATAGCCAGCCGGCCCTCGGTTTGTGATTTCTTCATTGACTCCATTTCAGTTTTCAAATCTTGAACTGTTTCTATTACCTGTTTGATTGTTTTTTCTTGGTTTCCCAGAATTTCATTTACGGATTTACTCATTTCTTCAAACTTTTTGGTATATTTCTCTTCCATTTCTTTACTCATTTCCTCAATTTTTTTGTTATACTTATCTTCCATTTCTTTACGGCAGATTTTCACCTCCTGTTTAATTTCCTCTATTATTTTCATAAAGAAGTGCTTAGAGTCAATTTCTTCTATTTCTTCTGGCGTAGGGTGTTCAATTCTTCTAGTTTCGAGCTCTCTGGATTCTGGCGGTGTCATGTTGCCTTTCAGGTTGTTGGAGGAATTCTTGCATTGGCGCCTGCCCATCTCTTCCACTCTGGATGAAACTCCTCAGCACTTTCTGGATAGAACTCCTCAGCACTCTCTGGGTAGGACTTCACAGCACTCTCTGGATAGAGCTCCTCAGCCCTCTCTGGGAAGAACTGCTCAGCAGGGCAACAGGGCTAGCTGGTCTTCCCAGGACTCAGGAGACAAAGGGCCCGCAGCAGTGGGGGGAGGGGAGGGGTCCCTTGGAACACCAAAGACCCTGCTGCAGATGCTGGGGGGGGGGACTGTGCTCTCTTCCTGGGCAGTGGTGAGCACCCACTCACCTCTCTGGGAAGAACTGCTCAGCAGGGCAACAGGGCTAGCTGGTCTTCCCAGGACTCAGGAGACAAAGGGCCCGCAGCAGTGGGGGGAGAGGAGGGGTCCCTTGGAACACCGAAGACCCTGCCGCAGAAGCTGAGGGGGGGAGGGCTGTGCTCCCTTCCCAGACAGGCAGGCAGGCTGCCCAGGCTAGCACCCACTCACCTCTCTGGGAAGAACTGCTCAGCAGGGCAACAGGGCTAGCTGGTCTTCCCAGGACTCAGGAGACAAAGGGCCCGCAGCAGTGGGGATAAAACTCTTTTCATTACTGTAGTTCTATAATAGATCTTGATGGCAGGGATGATGATGCCTAAAGAAGTTCCTTTATTGTACAGAATAGTTTAGACTTTCTTGAGTTGTTTTTCCAAACAAATTTGAGTATTGTTCTTCCAAGATCTGTGAAGGATTGCATTAGGATTTTGATGAGGATTTCATTGAATCTGTAGATTGCTTTTGGTATGATTAACATTTTTATTATGTTGATCCTACCTATCTAAGATTCATAAAAGTAGAAAAATTAGTGGTGCTCTACTTCTTTGTTCCACATGACCCTGCTTCCTCCAAGCCTGCCCTATTGTCTGTGAGGTCCTTGGCCCAGGAACAGTTCCTGCTCCTGCACTGAGGCTATCCACCCAGAGGGGTGAGTGTGCACCTGACTGTCTGGAAGGGAGTACAGGGCACCTCCAACTCCTGTTGCAGGGGCTTCTTTGTTCCACAACACTCTCTTCTCCCCAAGTTCGCCCTTTTGCCTGTTGGGTCCTTGGACTTTCAGGAGTCCTGATCCCTGTGCCGAGGACAACCATTCAGACTTATGAGTGGGTGCCATCCTGGGGAGGGGCAGAGGTTGGGGGGAGCACAGGGCCCCAACGGCTCTGGCTGCAGGGGCTTCTTTATTCCACACAACCCTGCCTCCCCCAAGCCTGCCCTATTGTCTACGAGGTACTTGGTCCAGGAACAGATCCTGCTTCTGAATTGAGGAGATCCACCCAGATAGTCAGTCACAGCAAAGATTGGACCAAGACACCAAGACTATCCTGGCTGCATTTGAAGGAAGAGATGGGCAGGCACCAATGCAAGAATTCCATCAACAACCTGAAAGGCAACATGACATCACCAGAATCCAGGGATCTCGCAACAAGAAGACTTGAACACCCTATTCTAGAAGAAGTAGAAGAAATTGATTTTAAATGTAACATTATGAAAATAATAGAGGACCTCAAATAGGATGTGAAAAACTGCTTTAAAGACACAGAGAAGACAATCAAAAAGGTAGAAGAAATGAATAAATATCTCTAAGATACCCAAGAAAACCAATGAAAAGCAATCAAACAGGTAATAGAAACAGTTCAACACTTGAAAAATGAAATGGTGGTAATGAAGAAAACAAACCGAGGTATGGAAATGAACAAACAGGATCTCCAGAGACAAGTTTAACTAGCAGAATGCAAGAGATAGAAGAAAGAATCTCAGATGCTGAAGATACTATAGAAGAAATAAATTCATTGATTAAAGAAAATACCAAATCCAACAAATTCTTAACAGAAAACATCCAGGAAATCTGGGACACCATGAAAAGACCAAACCTAAGAATAATAGGAGTAGTAGAAGGAGAAGAATTGCAGCTCAAAGGCCCAGAAAATATATTCAACCAAATTATAGAAGAAAACTTTCCAGACCTAAAGAAGGATATTCCTATGAAGGTACAAGAAGCATACAGAATACCAAATAGACTGGATCAAAAAAAGCATCCACTTGCCATATTATAATCAAAACACAAAACATACAGAATAAAGAACGAATATTAAGAGCTGCAAGGGAAAAAGGTCAAGTAACATATAAAGGGAAACCTATCAGAGTTATACCTGACTTCTCAATGGAAACCATGAAAGCCAAAAAGTCTTGTATAGATGTGCGACAGACACTAAGAGACCATGAATGCAAGCCCAGACAACTATACCCAGCAAGGCTTGAATTCACCATCGATGGTGAAAACAAGATATTCCAAGACAAAAACAGATTTAAACAATACGTTGCCACAAACCCAGCCTTACAGAAAATACTAGAAGGAAAATCACAAACCAAGGAAGCCTACAACACACATAATAAAACAAGCATCTGACAACCCTCCACCAGCACAACTCAAAGAAGAAAAACACACAGACATTACCACCAGAAAAAATACCCTGAGTTAGCAACCACTGGTCATTAATATCACTTAATATCAATGAACTTAATTCACGTTTAAAAAAGCACAGATTAAGAGAATGGATTCAAAAACAGAATCCAACATCCTGCTGTTTACAAGAAACACACCTCAAACTCAAAGACAGACATTACCTCAGAGTAAAGGGTTAGGAAGGGATTTTCCAATCAAATGAACCAAAGAAACAAATGGTTGTGGCTATACTACTATCTAACAAAATTGATTTCAAACTAAAATCAATCAGAAGAGATGGAGATGGACACTTTATACTCATAACAGGAACAATTTAACAGGAGGAAGTCTCAATGCCGAATATCTATGCCCCTAATATAAAAGCACCCACATATGTAAAAAAAAAATTACTAGAACTCAAAGCATACATCAAACCCCACACTCTAAGAGTGGGAGATTTCAACACTCCTTCTCACCAATAGACAGGTCAGCCAGACAGAAACTGAATAAAGAAATAAGAGAACAAACAGCTGTAATGAACAAGATGGTCTTAACAGACATCTATAGAACATTCCACCCAAACAGAAAAGAATATACCTCCTTCTCAGCATCTCATGGAACCTTCTCAAAAATTGATCACATAATTGGTAACAAAGCAAACATCCATAGATGTAAAGAGATTTAGTAACCACCTGAGTACTATCAGATCACCATGGAATAAAGTTAGAATTCAACAACAATTCTAATCCCAGAAAGCCCACAAACTCATGGAAACTGAAGAGTCAACTACTGAAACACCTTTGGGTCAAGGAAGAAATAAAGAAAGAAATTAAAGTCTTCCTTGAATTCAACGAAAATAAAGACACAACACACCCAAACCTATGGGACACTATGAAAGCAGTGCTAAGAGGAAAGTTCGTAGCACTAAGTGCCACATAAAGAATATGGAGAAAGCTCACATTAGAGACCTAACAGCACACTTAAAAGCTCTAGATAAAAAAGAAGCAGATTCACCCAGAAGGAGTAGAAGACTGGAAATAATCAAACTGAGGGCTGAAATCAACAAAATAGAAACAAAGAAAACAATCCAAAGAATCAATAAACAAAATGCTTGTTCTTGGAGAAAATCAACAAGATTGACAAACCTCTATCCAAACTAATCAAATGGTAGAGAGAAAACACACAAATTAACAAGATCAGAAATGAAAAGGGAGACATAACCACAGACATAAAGGAAATTCAGAGAATCATTAGATCTTACTACAAAAGCCTGTATGTTACAAAATTGGAAAATGTAAAAGAAATGGGCATTTTTTAGATAAATACCATATGCTACAATTAAATCAAGACCAGGTAAACAATTTAAATAGACCTGTAAGTCTCGAGGAATTAGAAGCTGTCATCAGAAACCTCCCTACTAACAAAAGCCCAGGACCAGATGGTTTCAATGCAGAATTCTATCATAACTTCCAAGAAGAGCTAATAACTATACTCCTTAATGTGTTTCACAAAATAGAAAGAGAAGAGTCATTGCCACACTTCTTTTATGAAGCTACAGTTACCCTGATACCAAAACCGCACAAAGACTTAACCAAGAAAGAGAATTACAGACCAATCTTACTCATGAACATCGATGCAATAATTCTCAATAAAATACTGGTAAACAGAAACCAAAAACACATCCAAGTAACTATACAATATGATCAAGTAGGCTTCATCCCAGAGAGGCCTGGCTGCTTCAACATACGAAAAATCTATCAATGTAATATATCATATAAATAAGCTGAAGGAAAAAAATCACATTATCATTTCATTAGATGCTGAAAAAGCATTTGACAAAATTTAACATCCCTTTATAATAAAGGTCTTGCAGAAATTAGGGATACAAGGATCATTTCTAAATATAATAAAAACAATATACAGCAAGCTGACAGCTAACATGAAATTAAATGGAGAGAAATTCAAAGCCATTCCACTAAAATCAGGAACAAAACTAGGCTGTCCACTCTCTCCATACCTCTTCAAGATAATGCTTGAAGTTCCAGCAAAAGTTATAAGATAACATAAGAAGATCAAGGGGATTCAAATTGAAAAGGAAGAAGTCAAACTTTTGTTATTTGCAGATGATATGATAGTGTACATAAGCGACCCCAAAAACTCTACCAAAGAACTCCTACCGCTGATAAACGCCTTCAGTAATGTGGCAGAATAGAAGATAAACTCCAAAAAATCAGTTGACCACCTATACCCAAAGAACAAAGAAGCAGAGAGTGAAATCAGTGAAACATCACCTTTCACTATAGCCACAAATAGCATAACGTATCTGGGGTAACTCTAAACAAAGAGGTGAAAGATCTATTTGACAAGAACTTTAAGTCTTTGAAGAAAGAAATTGAAGAGGATACCAGAAAATGGAAGGATCTCACATGCTCTTGGATTGGGATGATCAACATAATAAAAATGGCAATTCTACCAAAAGCAATCTATAGATTCAATGCAATCCCCATCAAAATCCCATCAAAATTCTTCACAGACCTTGAGAGAACAATAATCAACTTTATATGGAAAAACAAAATACCCCAGATAGCCAAAACAATCCTATACAATAAATGAACTTCTGGAGGCATTACCATCCCTGACTTCAAACTCTATTACAGATCTACAGTAATGAAAACAGCTTGGTATTGGCACAAAAACAAAGATGTTGACCAATGAAATCTAATCGAATACCTGGATATTAACCCACAAACCTATGAACACCCGATTTTCAACAAAGGAGCTAAAATTATACAATGGAAGAAAGAAAGCATCTTTAACAAACGGCATAACTGTATGTCAACCTGTAGAAAATGAAAATAGATCCATATGTATCACCATGCAGAAAACTCAAGTCCAAATGGATTAAAGACCTCAACATTAATCTGACAACACTGAATTTGATAAAAGAGAACATGGGAAGTAGTCTACAAGACATAGGCACAGGAGGCCACTTCTTACATAGAACCCCAGTAGCACAGACAATAAGAATAACAATGAATAAATGGGACCTCCTGAAACTGAGAAGCTTTTGTAAAACAAAGGACACTGTAATTAAGACAAAAAGGCAACCTTCTGAATGGGAGAAGAGCTTCACCAACTCCTCATCAGACAAATGTCTGATCTCCAAAATATATAAAGAACTCAAGAAACTAGTCATTAAAGCTCTATTTAACCCAATTAAAAATGGGGTACTGAATTGAACAGAGAATTCTCAACAGAAGAAGTTTAAATGGCCAACCTCTTTAGAGATCAGGGGAATGCAAATCAAAACAACTTTGAGATACCATCTTACACCTGTCAGAATAGATAAAATCAAAAACACCAAAGATAGCCTATGCTGAAGAGGATGTGGAGGAAGGGGAACACTCATCCATTGTTGGTGGAAATGCAAACTTGTACAACCACTTTGGAAATCAGTGTAGTGGTTTCTCAGGAAACTGGGAGTCAACCTACCTCAGGATCCAGCAATTCCACTCTTGGGAATATACCCAAGAGATGCCCTATCATACTACAAAAGCATTTGTTCAACTATGTCCATAGCAGCGCTATTTGTAATAGCCAGAACCTGGAAACAATCTAGGTGCCCCTCCATATAAGAATGAATAAAGAAGGTGTGGCACATATATACTTTAGAGTTTTACTCAGCGGTAAAAATCAATGACATCTTGAATTTTGCATGCAAATGGAAAGAGAAAACACTTTACTGAGTGAGATAACCCAGACCTAAAAAGATGAATATGATATGTACTCACTCATAAGTGGATTCTAGCCATAAATAAATGACATTGAGTCTATAATTTGTGATCCTAGAGAAGCTAAATAAGAAGGTCAACCCAAAGAAAAACATATAGTTGTCCTCCTGTATATTGGAAGTAGACAAGATTGCCAGGCAAAAGTTAGGAGCATGGGGGTGGAGGTGGGATGGAGGGAGATGGGGAGAGAGAAGGGAGAAGGGGAGGATTAGGGAGAGCTTTTGGGGGATGGTTGAGATGGAGGAAGGGTGGATATTGGAGCAGGGAAGTAGATAACTTAATTAAGGGAGCCATTTTAGGGTTGGCAATAGACTTGGCTCTAGAGGGGTTCCCAGGTGTCCAAGAAGATTTCCCCAGCTTGTTTCTTGGACAGCAGAGGAAAGGGTGCCTGAACTGGCCTTATCCCATAGCCACACTGATGAATATCTTGAATATCACCATAGAACCTTCATCTGGCCTTGGATGGAGATTGAGAGAGACCCACTTTGGAGCACTTAACTGAGCTCCCAAGGTCCAAATGAAGAGCAGAAGGAGGGAGAACATGAGCAAGGAAGTCAGTACCGCGAGGGGTATGTCAACCCATGGAGATGGTGGGACTGATAATGGGAGCTCACCAGGGCCAGCTGGACTGTGACTAAATGAGCATTTGATCAAATCGGATTCTCTGAATGTGGCTGACAATGAGGGCTGACTGAGAAGCCAAAGACAATGGCTCTGTGTTTTGATTCTACTGCATGGACTAGCATTGTGGGAGCCTAGTCTGTTTAGAAGCTCACCTTCCTAGACCTGGATGGAGACTTCCCACAGGGCAGGGAACCCTTCCCTCTCTTAAGACTGGAGAAGGAGGGGGAGGGGATGTGGGAGGAGTGGGAGGGAAATGGGAGGAGAGGAGGAGGTAGACATTTTTAATAAATAAATAAAAAGAAGAAAATTAAAAAATAAATATCAGATGTTTATGATTCCTAAAAGTAGCAAAATTACAGTTATGAAGTAGCAACAAAAATAATTTTATGGTTGAGAGGGTGACCACACCATGAACTATATTAAAGGGTCACAACATTAGGAGGGTTGAGAACTACTGACGTCGAATCATGTAATGTAATCTGTATTAGTCAGGGTTCTCTAGAGTAACAGAGCATATATAATGATTCCACATCTATATAGAAAGCATATTTACTAGAATGGCTTACAGGTTGTGGCCCAGCTAATCCAATGATTGTGTCTACCATAGGAAAGTGCAAAAATCCAGTATCTGTTCAATTCACAAGACTGCATGTCTCAGCTGTTCTTTGCTACATGTTGAATTCCTGAAGAAACAGGCTCAAATACCAGTGTAACATTGATCTTTCTCGAAACAACAAGGGAACCAAGCAAAGATAGAACAATCCTCCCTTTTCCATGTCCTTCAAATATACTGCCAGCTAAGGTGTGGTCCAGATTAAAGTTGTATCTTCCTACCTCAAATATTCAGAGTAGAAGTGGGTTTTCTACTTCTAACAATGTAATTACAAAGAAACAAAAACAAACAAACAAAAAACCATACGCAGGTTTCTCTAGCCATTTTGGGGTTTGGTAATTCCAGAAGTAGAAAAGTTGAAAACTAAGAATAGCATCACACTCCCTTAGCATCTACAAATGAAGATGCTTTGACTTCTTTCCTATCTGTGTCTCCTCAATCTCCTTCAGTTATTTTACTGCTCCATAAACACTTTGTGGTAGCTTGAATGTTCTCAGGGCCCCATAATCCCAAGGGGAGTGGGACTTTCAGGAGGTGTGGATTTGGGGTGTAGGTGTTGAAGGAAGTGTGTCACTGTGAACTTTGAGGTCTCTTTTGCTCAAGCTTCACTCAGTGTGACACTCAGTCAACTTTCAGTTGCCTGCAAGATGTAGGGTTCTCAGCTATTTCTCCAGCACCATGTCTGCCTGCCTGCTGCCATATTGCTCCCCACCGTGCTGAAAATGGACTGTACATCTAAAGATGTAAGCAAGCCAAACCAGTTAAATATTTTCCCTTATAAAAGTTGCCATGGTTATAGTGTCTCATCACAGCAATAGAAACTCTAAGACTTCAAGTCCTATATTTAATAGGTATGGAGAGCAGATATCCTTGTCTTCTTTCTGATTTTAGTTGAATTGCTTTAAGTTTCTCTCCATTTAAGTTGATATTGCTATGAGCTTGGGATAAATTACCTTTATTATGTTGAGTTAGGTACCTTGTATCCCCAATATTTCCAAGACTTCTTTCCTGAAGTGATTTTGGATTTTTGTCAAGGGACCTTTCTTCATCTGATGAGATGATTATATGGTATTTTGGCTCTCAGTCTGTTTACACCATGTATTATTATTATTATTATTATTATTATTATTATTATCATCATCATCATCAATTTATGTATATTGAATCTTCCCTGCTTCTCTATGTTGAAGTTTACTTAATCAGGGTGGATGATGTGTCTGATGTTTTCTTGGTTTGGGTTTGCAGGTATTTTATTGATAAACTTTTGCATCTGTGTTCCTAATAGAAATTTATCTGAATCTTCTTTCTTTATTGGGTCTTTATGTAGTTTATGTATCAAGTAAATTGGAACTCATTAAAAGAATTGGGCAGTATTCTTTCATTTTTGAATTTGGTGAATAATTTGAGGAATATTGTGGGGTGGTGGTTTCAATAAGCATGGCTCTCAGAGGCTCATGAAATTTCAATGCTTAGGGAGTGATACTGTTTGATTGACTAAGTGTGGCTAGGTGTTTGGAGGAATGTGTTTCTCCCCGAGGGTGTGTTTTGAGGTTTCAAAAGCCCAAGACAGACTCAGTGGCTCTCTCCATTCCTGCTGCCTGTGAATCTGGATGCTGAGCTCTCAGTGCCTTCTCCAGAACCATGTCTCCATGGCATCATGCTCCCCACCATGATGATAATGGACTAATTTTCTGAATTGTAAGCAAGCCCCCATTAAAGGTTTCCCTTTATAGGAGTTTCCAGGTTCGTGGTGTCTCTTCATACAACAGAACACAGGCCAAGACATGGGCTTAACTCCCTTTGGGAAGTCACAGAAAATCTTGTCCTAAAACTGTATTGCCCTGGGTTTTTCATTTTTTGAAAAAATTCTTTGGTTGGGAGACTCATATTACTGCATCTAATCCTTTGATATTATTGGTCTGTTTAGCTTGCATATTTAACCTTAATTTAACTTTGAAAGGTCATATTTATTCATCAGATTATCTCCTTCTAATTCAGAGATTTACAGCGGAGCACTGGACTGAACTTCCAAAGTCCAGCCGAAGAGTGAGAGGAATGAGAATGTAAGCAAAGAGATCATGACCGTGATGGAGATACCCACTGAATCAGCGTGCCTGAGGTAATAGGATCCCACTATCTCCAGTCTGAAAGTGAGGGAACCAACATAGGCCAAATAAGGCCATCTGAATGTGGGTGACAGCTGCATAGCTGGGGCACACTGTGGGACCACTGGTAGTGAGATCAGCATTTGTCCAGACTGCTTCTACTTTTTTTTTGAAATACATTCTCTTTGGAGGGATACCTTGCTCAGCCTAGATATAGTGGGGAAGGGCTTTGGCCCTGACCCAAAGCTAGACTTTGTTAACCCCCCATGGGAAACCTTACCCCCTCTGAAGAGCAGTAAAGTCTTCTTGGTTAACTGCTCCCTTGATCAGAATGCAGTTTCCCTATTTATTTCTCTTCATCAGTTTGAGTTTCAAGTCTTTTATGTCAGATGTCTTCCTGGATCTATTTGATTGGAAGTATTTTTGTCTATCTTTTTTTTTCTTTTTTGTTTTTTCAAGACAGGGTTTCTCTGTAGCTTTGGTTCCTGAGCTGGAACTCGCTCTTGTAGTTATCCCTTTACTCCAAGGTGGTGCCTGTCTTCATAACTAAAATCTGTTTCTTGTAGGAAATAGATAGATACATTTTGTTTCTTGATCTGTTCAGTAACTCTGTCTTTTGAGTGGAGAATTGAGTCATTCATGCTGAAATTGTTACTGAAATGTGTGTGTTAGTTCTGGCTATCATGTTGTTAATTTTTGTTGTGTTCTCAGTGGTCTTTATATTTTAATAATTATGACTCATTTTTATTTTAGTTTCTCTGCTTTGCTTATTCCTCTCTTTACCCCAAAATAAACCTTCCTGTATTACCTTAGGTTTGGTTTATTGATTATAAAGTTTTTTAGGCTGTCAAGGTGTACAAAATTGTTTCTTCTCCTTTAATCATGGCAGTTCTGCTGGGCGTATTATTTTAGATCAGCTGTCATTTAGGTCTTGGGTTGTATTATTCCAGGTTTTTCTGGCTTTGAAAGTTTTCCTTGAGAAATCAGTTGTTCTTTAATATGTTTTCTTTACTTGTGATTTGTACTTTTTCTCTTGCAACTTTAAATGCACCTTTTTTTTGTTTTGTTTCCTCAGAGTTTTAAATATGAGATGTCATGGAAATTTTCTTTTCTGGTCTTATCTTTAATGTGTTCTATGTGCTTCTCATATGTGTATGAGTGAGGCTTTCCTTAGTTTAGGACAGTTTTCTTCTATGATCTTTTTGAAGGTCTTGTGTTTGGCATTGACTTAGGCTTTTTCTCCCTCACCTGTGCATAAAATTTGAAGGTTTGATTTCTCCATGGTGTCCCCATAAACAACAATGTTTAGGCAGGCACTCTATCAGCAGAGTTACATCCCCAGGCCACAGCTCACTATGGGCTAATTACATCACCTCATGCCTGTGCCCCCATAAGAAAAATTGATTTTCTTACAGAGTGTTTAGAGTGGTGACATTTTCTTAATTTTAGCAAAAGTGCTTTGATTTCTAGGCGAGGTCATGGAGCGACTGTCACGTAGTTTGGAGGCGATCAATCAGGAAAGTTTTAGAAGCAGGAAGGATTCCTTGAGGAATCAAAATGTTTTTCTACTTCTTATGAATGTGGTTATATTTTTACTTTAGTTTTCTCCAGAAGGACCTGGATGAACTAATCCACACCGAAAGATATGGCCTGGGAGATTAGCTCACACTTGGGAAAGCCAGAGCTCAGCTGTTCCTTCTCTACTGATGTCCTAGAATTAGAGAAGTTCACTTCTTCCAGTTAATGGTACCACTTTCTAACAACCTCAAGTTCAGAACTTCCCTCTTTCCAGGTGACATGATAATTGTGGGTCTAGAGAGAGATGAGCTGATGACATTCCTTCCTTATAACTACTTCTTAGGGCCTCATTCCAAATGGGTGCTTATCAAAGGACCGGTCAGGTGAGTGTTTCTTTTTCTCTTCAGTAATAGTGAGAGCTGTAAGTGGTAGAAGGAAGCAGAGTTTTCTGTAATAAAATGATTAGAGAATTCTCTGTTTAGTTTTATTTTGGGCCTAATTATATCAACAGCAAACACAAAAGATGTATGTAGACAAAAATATCATTGTAATGATTTGTAAAAGTATAGATTTTCCTCGCTGTGACCTCTGATTGTAATGTATGTGACGGTAGAAGGTGGCCTATTAGAAAGGCGACAGGCCCTAGTAGAAGTGTGGATAGAGAGACAGGGAAGGATAATAGGGTGAAGCTGATTAATGGATATTATGTATTGAATGAAAAAAATAATGAAATCTATGTCTTTTTTTTTACAGTAAATGTACATTCATATCTCTGTAAAAAGTGACTCCAAATGGAGTATTTTAATGAGCATATCTATCTATGGATTTTCCTGAGGGTGTACTCTCATAATTCTATAAATATGGTTTCTTGTAGTTAATAGCAGTTGTGTTAAATTTCCAACCCTCTCACAAAACACCAGAAATGACTTAGAGGGTGAAACAAAAAACACACATTCACTGGTTTGCAGAAGTACATTTATAATATTAGGATACATTTAAATTATATTTTATATTTTCTCATTTTTCTACTTTTCTTAAAACTATGTATCAACTTATATGAAACTTCACCATGAATACGCAGCAAATATTAACTAATTTAGTTTTACCAGTATCTATTCTGTTAAGTTTGCATATACTTGGAAATTCTTAGGAGAGTTTCACTTCATGACTTAGTAAAATGTAAGATGCACTTAACATCATATAAATAACTTCAAACATTTTTCATAGATTTCTTTTTTTCTATTGTAATAATTTCTAATGAAGTAGCTCTTTTTAAAGTATCTCAAAGTATCTATAAGGCTTTCTTCATTTCTTCATTAAATTCTTATAACATTATCTTTTTTAAGTATTTTTTAAAATTTTCCATTCAAAAATTTACACTTACTCCCCTCCTCCTATTCCCCTCCTGCTTCCCCACTCCCCCACCTTCCTCCCCCTCCCTGCTTGAGAGAAGGCAGGGAACCCTGCCCTGTGGTAAGTCCAAGGCCCTCCCTGCTTCATTATCATTACAAAAATGTAAAGTGAGTAATTTTCAGTAGGAGTTTGAGTGTTTTAATTAAAATGAATTGATTTTCAATATTTTAAGTTTTTTAAGTTCAACATTGTTATACTGCTACTGATAAAATATTAAGTTTTGATTAGCCATGAGAAATATTTTCAGTTCTTGAATAGTATCAAATTATTTAAAGTAAAATTCCCAAGGTTTCCTCAAATATTTGCAAAATACAATTGTTCATTAAAATATGCATACTCAAAATGCGCCAAGTAAATTTAAATTTAGCTGATGAATGTCTTAAGTCCATGTTAATGTTGTTGGAATATCATTTACTAATAAATACAGGAGACTCAAATGGAAAGTGAAGTCAGGCGTGGTGGTAACACCTATGAACCCAGTACTCTGAAGGCTAAGACGGGAGTTTCCTGAGTTTTATTGAAGTCAGTATAGGTGGAGCCCTTCTTTCTGTCTCCACCTTTGTCACACACGAATACAACAAAATTATATTGGTAAATAGATAATATAGAATTATAAAAGCATTGTTTTTAAAATGAAATAAAATGATGCCAATAAGTGTCATTTAGTCACTAGATGCAGTGCTTCCAAGCCACAAAAAACCAAATGATGGAAGTATGAATTTATGTTTGCAAGTCTTACAAAATATTAAGTTTATTTTGTATAATTCACCTTAAGAATCTTCACTGATGCACCTGGCAGGCCCTTGTGGATTTTATTGTCACCCAGAAAACAGAGATGCTCTCTTCATTTCCCTTAAAGTTCATTTTATTTTAGAAACATATTTGATATAACCCTCAGTTTTTCACTTAAGTGTTGTACATGTAATCATGATACATGATAGCAGCCCCAGCACACAGTATGCTATTGATCTATTTTTAGTCCAGGTAGTAAACAAACACACACACAGACACACACACACAGACACACACACACACACACACACACACACACACACACACACACTTCCAGTGAACACTTTCATGTCTTTCCCAGACTTACACCATGTGACCTGTGATGGAGCTCTGGGTCTGACTGCTTCCCCACAGGCTCTGCAGTGACACTGCTGCTGCTGTTTCATCGCAGGGGAACTGGCTGGAAAGTGTGAGGCTGTAAAGTTCTAGTGAGCGTCTGTGTGCTTCCAGTTGCAGGTGAGCTAAGTTCAATTTCTACAGAGTAACTTATACTTTAAAATTGTTTAAGAGATGAGGCATGTGCTATGAATTAATACCTTAAATTAGTAATCACTATTTATTCCTTCTGGCATATCTATTTCATAAAAATGTCCACATGGAATTGATTTGAGTGGCTAAGGTCTTCATCTTCCTGAGAGTTCCGAAGACTTGTTAATGCTGCTGACAGTGGACAGCACATCAGCCAACACCACATATCTTGTCCCCTGAATGTCACACAATCACTCCATGTTCTCTCTGAACAGTCACACTGCAAATAGGTCATTACTCACTAAATATGGTAAAACTTAAAATGAAAATGATATTTTTGATCTAATATTTTTTGTTCATTATATTATTATCTCCTCAGAGAAGAATGAAAATGTTCTAATAAATTCACAAAACAAGTCTTTTCTAAAAATAAATACTGTGATAATGAAGAGGGAAAGTGATTTTCTCAGAAGATTGTAGAGTTATGCAGGGAACAGCTCTTTGTTTCTTTTGTTGCACGTTTCTTCAGACAGCTGCCTGCTCAGCCTTTGGTCTGGATCTCATTAAGAGTGATGGAACTGTTACTATTATGAATGCTTATGGATACACTTTGGGTTTAGTCCTTACAACTAAGTACTACAACATAAACTAATATGAAATTCCAAGCACTGCATTTTTTTCAAATAAAGTGAATGACTTTTCCTAGTTTCTGTGTGTGTTGACAACTCTGTAGCTATGATAGTTATGGTTTTTCTGGTCCAGTCTCACCTCCAGTACACACCAGGGAAAGACACCACATAAGGAATGATAAGAAGTGTCATTTTCTGTAGGTGACAAATATTTACTAAGCAATGAATTCGAAGTGGAGAGGTTGAAGTCCATAGCTTTGGGATAAGAAAAAAAAATCAATCACTATCTTTAACTTCTATTATCATCTTTTTATTTTATTTATATTTCAATTCCATACTAACAAATTATAGATCTATAATGAATAAAAATGTTTATACATATAGTGTTTGCCCATTTGCAGTTTTAAAATTGGAATGTGCTGCAGTTCTGTCAGTTTAGAGACCAAGGATTGAATTAATTATTATCCCTAATAAATCTGATAACATATTTTCATTCTTTCATTATCTATCTGTCTGTCTGTCTGTCTATCTATCTTTCTTTAATATTTATTTATTTTATTTTACATACATATGTATTTTATATGCATGTATATCTGTATACCACTTGCTTACAATATCAGAGAGAAAAAAAGGTTCCCTACAACTAGAGTTATAGATGGTTATGAGACACCATGCCATTGCTGGGAACCCAGCCCATGTATTCAAGAGAAAACATGCTCTGAACCACTGTGCCATCTCTCCAACTTGCATTTAGGAATTTTTTTAAAGAATAAAATGCCAGTGTGCAGCTCCTATAAATGTTTGTTGGTGGGAGATTCATGTTTGGCTCTGGCAAATGGTCTGAATCTACTCCTTTACTAGGTCAAGTTTTAAGAGCAAACATAATGTATATATGTAAAATGTATGATTTATGTTGTCGTATTCATGGGGATGTGATAGAGTGCTCTCATATACTGACTTCTGCAATATTGCTATACATACATGTATGCAGCTATGTATGTGGAATATACAAGTGATCTTGAGAACACAATTGGCCTCTCTTTCTCACAAGAATCTTAGTAGGTATAGTTTTCTATTTCCCTATCACAGAGTTGAATTTAAAGTAATGAATTATACTAATTTTCTAAAATAAAGATACTGGTAACCAGACTAAATAACTAACATCAGTACCCAAGCTAGGACTATTTGTTGAAAGTAAAAAAAATTGTCTGTGTGTTGGTGACATATGATGACACTGGGGCCCTTGATTTCCACTGCATAGGAAAGAATCTATTAAAACAGAGATTCTAAAACAGGATCACAATGTGATCATCTTTGGCAAATTCATGTTTGTCAAAATGTGTTCAAAATGGTGTTTGTCTTAGAGTCACATGCTCTTTATTGTTGGGGGCTCCTGGCTCCACATCTTCAGATGTATTTAGCCTGTGTAAACTACAGATATCAGGAAAGCATAATGGGACCATGGCCAAGATGGGGTTGATTGTGGGTAGCAATGGAGAGAAGAATAACAGGGTACAAGTGATCTTATCAGGGAAATGGGAAAGGGTAGGCTCCTTATCAGGGAGAAGGAAAGAATATATAGAAGAATGTGGGAGGAAGGCACAAAGGAGTAGCAGGAGACCATTGATCTGATAGGGAAAATGGGGTTTTCTTAGTCAAAGAGGAGGATATAAATACAGACCATTCAATAGGTAGGTAAAGTAACAAAGAATGGAAGAAAACCCCAAAGGAATCATACTATTAATGATTTATCCACCTTACTGACCCGATGTAAAAAATAAAAATAGCATTTGTCTTGATAGTTGGGAGTTAGTTCTTTAAACCATAAGTAGAGTTTACATAGGTTCTAAATGGATGGGAAGAAAACTGGGAGACATCTAGGAATGTTTATAACAATAATGGTTATGAAATTAATACGGTGTGAAAGTGCACTAATGCCTTCCAACTGTATCATTGTCTTTTTTTATAGTTTATTAAAATATAAAAGTTTCCATTTTTGCCCCTCCTCCCAACACCCTCCCACTCCCCCCACTCCCTCTCCTCTTCCCTCTCCATCCCTAAGAGCAGTCAGGGTTTCCTGCCCTGTGGGTAGTTCAAGTTCCTCCTTGCTCCCTCCAGGACGAGGAAGGTGAGTATCCAATCAGACTGGATCCCCAAAAATCCAGAATATGCAGAGGAAACAAGTCCCAGAGTCTTTCTAAAAAGCCATTGACAATGTATCATTGTCTTAATCCCAGATTCTGGGGTGGTGAGTTCACTGAAAAAGGAAAATAAAAATAGATGAATTGAGATAGACATCCTACTGACTAAATAGTGGGATTATCATGAATTATCAACTTTGATTCCATCAGAATTGTGAGTGAAAACATGGATAGTTGTAAAATGGAGCTTCTTAAAATTATAAAATATGAGACTGATTCACCTTACTCTTTTGGATTTCTTTTGTGATTTCTCCCCAGAACAACATAATTTTTAATCAGTTGTACAAATATGATTATGTTGCTCTACTCTCATCACTGCTGTTTCCAGTGTTAACTGTAAAATGAGGCAAAGTAAATCAAATCAGTAGGATTCAATTTCTAAGGCATGAGGTCTAGGTGCAATACAGGCACATGAAATGTGCATTCTGTGTCGGAGGTGGCTGAGAATGCTGTTTATCCAGGAGATATATTGAGAGTATATAGAAACATAGGCCAAGTCTGATGTGGAACTTCAATTAAAGAGATGGGTTAATCAAGAATAAATAGGTAAAACAGAATAATGATATACATAATGACCAGTGAATTACAACTTTGGTTAATAATATATAATTTTTTTCAGATATATGAAATATGTATCCACAACCATCTGTATTGGGATCTGGTGCCCTCTTGAGTATGAGACCTGGTCAGTCATCATCATCAATTTAGACTATGAAACCCAATATGGACAAGGTCAACAGAACTACCATGTGTGGGCTGCCTATGCATGCTTCAGCATTTCCAGTACATAAATTACATTTTTTCATATCATGCTCCTAAGATCAATACACTTTCCACTTATGTCCTCAAAGAATGTTCTCAATTTCCAAGCTGGACTGGGAGTTCTGGTCAATATGTTTCTCCTTTTTTTCTACACTTTCATAATCCTAGGTCACAGACCTAAGTCCACGGACATGATCTCATGTCAATTGGCCTTCATTCACACACTGCTGATCATCACTGGAGGGGATATTTGGCTTTGGAACATATTTGAGTCACTGAACATTGATAATGATTTCAAATGTAAGACAACTTTTTACATAAACAGAGTGATGAGAGGCCTCTCCATCTGTGTCACCTGCCTCCTGAGTGTGTTCCAGGCTGTCACTATCAGTCCTAGTACTTCTTTTTTGGCAAAATTTAAATATAAACTAAAAAAGTACATAATTTGTGCTTTCTTATTTATTTGGTCTTTCAACTTGTTATTCAGTAGCAACTGGATCTTCTATGCTGGTGCTTTTACCAACATGAATGAGACCAACCAGATGAAGGTCACTAAATTCTGCTCACTCTTCTCCATGAACTACATCATCAGGGCACTGATTTTAACAGTGGGAACCTCCAGAGATATATTTCTTGTAGGAGTCATGCTGGTCACAAGTGCATACATGGTGATCATCTTGTTCCGACATCAGAGGCAATGCAAGCATCTTCACAGCCTCAGCCACCTGAGAACATGCCCTGAGAAAAGGGCCACCCAGACCATTTTGCTGCTGGTGGTTTTCTTTGTGGTCATGTACTGGGTGGACTTCATCATCTCATCCTCCGCAGTCCTGTTATGGAAGTACGACCCAGTCACCCTGAGTGTTCAGAAGTTTGTGATGAATGTCTATCCCACAATTACTCCTTTGGTGCAAATCAGTTCTGATAATAGAATAATCAATATGCTGAAAGACATGCAGTCTGTATGCCACCACATTTTAAAAAAGTTATAATTTTTCTCATTTTAATAGAATGATTTATTTATGTTTTTATATTTCTGAGTATTGGGTCAGCATGTATGTAAGTGTGAATTCCTGTTGCCCCCAAGGTCAGGAGAGTTCATTGTCCCCGCCCCCCTTGAGCTGGACAGACAAATGTTTGTGAGGCATCATTCTGGTGCAGCCACAACTAATTTTTCCAAAAAAAACATATTCTTCTTAAACTCTGTAATAGTTCCAGTAGAAAATCAAGATTCTCCGTATATTAAATAAAATTTGTGTTATTACACATATACATTTTTGTGACATATCTGCTGCCAAAAGCTACAGAGTCCTTTAAGTTTATTGTACACCATAATGTGAAATTTCTACAGGAATTCTCTTACTCTCTCCTCTTTACTTTATTTCATAAATAGTCCCTGATGCTGAGGTTGCTCAAAGGATGCTCCTTGCTGATATTAACGTTAACGTATTTCTTTTTTTTTATTAAATTATAAAAGTTTCCATTTCAGCCCCTCCTCCCAACACCCTCCCACTCCCCACACTCCCTCTCCTCCTCCCTCTCCATCCACTAGAGCAGTCAGGGTTTCCTGCCCTGTGGGAAGTTCAAGTTCCTCCCCCCTCCCTCCAGGTACAGGGAAGGTGAGAGTCCAAACAGACTGGAGCACCAAAATCCAGTATGTGCAGAGAAAGCAAGTCCCAATGTCATTGTCAATGGCTTTTCAGAAAGGCTCCTGGCCAGCCACATTCAGAGAATCTGGTTGAATCACGTCCTCGTTCAGTCCCAGTCCAACAGGCCTTGGTGAACTCTCATTATATCAGTCCCCTTGGATCAGTGGGTGCTCGCATCCCTCGCAGTCCTGATTACTTTTTTTATTTTCTTCATCCTTCTGCTCCTCATTTGGACCATGGAGTGCTCAGTTCGGTGTTCCAATTTCGGTCTCCGTCTGTATCGCCATCCAACGTCGGATGAAAGTTTCCTCTGCCCTTGCCTTCTTTGCTCACGTTCTCTTTCCTTCTGCCTCTCATTTGGACCTAGGGAGCTAGGTCCAGTGTTCCAACGTGGGTCTCCGCCTCCATCTCCATCCATCGCCAGATGAGGGTTCTATGGTGACATGCAAAATATTCATCAGTATGGTTGTGGGCCAAGGCCGGTTCAGGCACCCTCTCCTCTGTCCAGAGAACCATCTGGGGATCTCTCCTTGGACCTGGGATCCCCTTTATAATCAAGCCTCTTGTAAACCCTAAAATGATTCCCTTAGTTGAGGTATATACTTGCCTGATCCCATATCCATCCTTCCTCCCTCCCCCCATCCCAGTCCCCCGATCTTTCCCCATTCCTCCCCTGCTCCCTTCTCTCTAACCCTCTCCCCTCTCAACAACCTCCCCCCCCATGCACCCGAGGTTACCTCAGACTCTTGTATATTTCCTACCTCCTGGCGGATAGCTAAATAATCTTCATCAGGTTCATCTTCTTACTTAGCTTCTCTAGGATCACGAATAATAGGCTCAAAGACCTTTAATTATGGTTAGAAACCACTTATGAGTGAATACATACTGTGTTCCTCTTTTTGGGTCTGGCTTACCTCACTCAGTAAAGCGTTTTCTATTTCCATCCATTTGCATGCAAAATTCAAGATGTCATTGTTTTTTTTACCGCTGAGTAAAACTCTAATGTGTATATGTTCCACACCTTTTTTAACCATTCTTCTATTGAGGGGCACCTAGGCTGTTTCCAGGTTCTGGCTATTATAAATAGTGCTGCTATGAACATAGTAGAACAAATGCTTTTGTAGTGTGTTAGGGAATCTCTAGGGTATATTCCCAAGAGTGGAATTGCTGGGTCCTGAGGGAGGTTGACTCCCAGTTTCCTGAGAAACCGCCACACTGATTTTCACAGTGGCTGCACAAGTTTGCATTCCCACCAACAATGGATGAGTGTTCCCCTCATTCCACATCCTCTCCAGCATAGGCTATCATTGGTGTTTTTGAGTTTGGCTATTCTGACAGGTGTAAGATGGTATCTCAAAGTTGTTTTGATTTGCATTTCCCTGATTGCTAAGGAGGTTGAGCATGACCTTAAGTGCTTTTTAGCCATTCGAAGTTCATCTGTTGTGAATTCTCTGTTCAGTTCAGTACCCCATTTTTTAATTGTGTTAATTAGAGTTTTAGTGTCTAGTTTCATGAGTTCTTTGTATATTTTGGAGATCAGACCTTTGTCTGTTGAAGGGTTTGTGAAGATCTTTTCCCAGTCAGAAGGTAGCCTTTTTTGTCTTACTGACAGTGTCCTTTGCTTTACAGAAGCTTCTCAGTTTCAGTAGGTCCCATTTATTTATTGTTTCTCTTATTGTCTGCGCTCCTGGGCTTCTGCTTAGGAAGTGGTCTCCTGTGCCTATATCTTGTAGACTACTTCCCACGTTCTCTTCTATCAGGTTCAAAGTGGTCGGATTAATGTTGATGTCTTTAATCCATTTGGACCTGAGTTTTGTGCATGGTGATAGATATGGATCTATTTTCATTCTTCTACAGGTTGAGATCCAATTATGCCAGCACCATTTGTTAAAGATGCTATCCTTCTTCCATTGTATAGCTTTAGCTCCCTTGTCAAAAATCAGGTGTTCATAAGTTTTTGGGTTAATACCCGGGTCTTCTATTCGATTCCATACGTCGACTTCTCTGTTGTTATGCCAATACCAAGCTGTTTTCAATACTGTTGCTCTGTAATAGAGTTTGAAGTCAGGGATGGCAATGCCTCCAGAAGTTCCTTTATTGTATAAGATTGTTTTGGCTATCCTGGGTTTTTTGTTTTGCCATATAAACTTGATTATTGTTCTCTCAAGGTCTGTGAAGAATTTTGATGAGATTTTGATGGGAATTGCATTGAATCTATAGATTGATTTTGGTAGAATTGCCATTTTTACTATGTTGATCCTCCCAATTCAAGAGCAGGGAAGGTTTTTCCATTTTCAGGTATCCTCCTCAATTTCTTTCTTCAAAGACTTAAAGTTCTTGTGAAATAGGTCTTTTTGTATCTGTGGAAGTTTGCTTTGTTACCCAGTATGTGGTCAATTTTCAAGAAGGTTCCATGAGCTGCAGAGAAGAAGGTATATTCTTTCCTATTTGGGTGGAATGTTCTATAGATATCTTTGAAGTCCATTTGATTCAATACCTCCAATATTTCTCTTATTTCTCTGTCAGGTTTCTGTCTGATTGACCTGTCCATTGGTGAGAGAGGAGTGTTGAAGTCTCCTACTGTTAGTGTGTGTGGTTTGATGACTGCCTTGATTTCTAGAAGTTTTTCTTTTACATAAGTAGGAGGCTTTATATTAGGGGCGTAGATATTCCGGATTGAGACTTCCTCCTGATGAATTGTTCCTGTTATGAGTATAAAATGTCCATCTCCATCTCTTCTGATTGATTTTAGTTCGAAGTCAATTTTGTTGGAGATTAGAATGGCCATACCTGCTTATTTCTTAGGTCCGTTTGCTTGAAAAACCTTTTCCCAACCCTTTACTCTGAGTAGATGTCTGTCTTTGTGGTTGAGGTGTGTTTCTTGTAAACAGTAGAATGTTGGATCCTGTTTTCGTATCCAGTCTCTTAGTCTGTACCTTTTTATAGGTGAATTGAGTCCATTAATATTAAGTGATATTAATGACCAGTGGTTGTTAACTCCGGTTATTATTACTTTTTGTTTGTTTGATTAATAGAGTTTGTATGTGTCCCTTCTTTGAGTTAAGCTCATGAAGGGTCGCTAGATGTCTGAGTTATTGTAAGCATTGCTGGCAATGTTGGACTCCTTTGGTTGCAATTTTCCTTCTATTACTCTCTGTAAGGCTGGGTTTGTGGCTGCGAATTGTTTAAATTTGTTCTTATCCTGGAATATTTTGTTTTCTCCATTGATAGTGAATGATAGTTTGGCTGGGTATATTAGTCTGGGCTTGCATCCATGGTCTCTTAGTTTCTGCAGTACCTCTATCCAGGACCTTCTGGCTTTCATGGTTTCCATAGAGAAGTCCGGTGTAAGTCTGATAGGTTTACCTTTATAAGTTACTTGCCCTTTTTCCTTTGCAGCTCTTAATATTCTTTCTTTAATCTGTATGTTTTGTGTTTTGATTATTATATGGCGAGGGGATGTTTTTTTTTGATCAAGCCTATTCGGTGTTCTGTATGCTTCTTGAACCTTCATAGGAATATCATTCTTTAGGTTGGGAAAGTTTTCTTCTATAATTTTGTTGAATATATTTTCTGGTCCTTTGATCTGCAGTTCTCCTTCTTCAATCCCTAATATTCTTAGATTTGGTTTTTTTATTGTGTCCCAGATTTCTTGAATGTTTTGTGATGAGAATTTGTTGGATTTGCTGTTTTCTTTGATCAGAGCATTTATTTTCTCTATGGTATCTTCAGACTCTGAGATTCGTTCTTCCATCTCTTGTAACCTATTGGTTATGCTTGATTCTGTAGTCTCTGTTCGTTTACCTAGATTTTCCATATCTAGCCGGCCCTCGTTTTGTGTTTTCTTCATTGCCTCCATTTCAGTTTTCAATTCTTGAACTGTTTCCATTACCTGTTTGATTGTTTTTTCTTGGTTTCCCAGTGTATCATTCATGGATTTACTCATTTCTTCGATCTTTTTGTTATATTTTTCATCCAATTCTTTACTCATTTCTTCAATCTTTTTGTTATACTTCTCATCCCGTTCTTTAAGGGAGTTATTCATATCCTGTTTAAGGGACTCTATTGCTTTCATAATGGCATTTTTTCCCACTTCTTCTGAATTAAGAGGTTCAAGTCCTTCTATTGTAGGGTCATTGGGATCTGGTGTTTTCATGTTGTTTTTTAGATTGTTGGAGGAGTTCTTGCCTTGGCGTCTGCCCATCTCTTCCTTCAAATGCTCTCTACTGGATCTTCTATTATCAGGTCAGGTTCCCTTGTTGGGCAGGGACTTCACTGACAGAAGGCCTACCTTTCCTCAGGCAGTCTATTGAAACACAGGCACTCCCTACTACCGGGTTGTACTCACAACCCAGGCCCAGCGAGCAAGGGAGTTGCTCTGGGGAGATCTTGTGGCCCCAGAGGGAAGGGGGGAAGAGAGGAAGGTATACCTGGATAAAGGCTGGGATGGAATTCAGGAGAGTTCCGCAGGGAGGAGTCGCCTCTGCCTGGTGACCAGATTGTCGAGGGGGGCAGGGAAAGACTGAATTCCTCCTAGCCGAAGCCCTCGGGCCAGTAGAAAACTCACCCCTCCTCCAATGGAAGTCTGCTAGAAGTTCACTGTCTCTTGCTGGCCAGGAATGTGATTGAGCTGAGATAGGGCTTGCCTGTCCTCAGGCAGGCTCTCAAAGCACCGGAGCTGCCCCTGCCGGATTGAGCCCACAGCCCAGGCCCAGCGTGCAAGGGAGCAGCTCTGGGGAGATCTTCAACGTATTTCTTTTGATGGAAATTTAATCTATTTTCAGTCATTGAAAGTAGTTTAAATATTCTATTGTAGCTCTTTTTTTATTTATTCATTTATTTATAAAAAATTTTCCACTTCCTCCCAATACCCTCCCATTCCCCCCACTCCCTCTCCTCCTCCCTCTCCAGACCCAAGAGCAGTCAGGGCTTCCTGCCCCTTGGCAAGTCCAAGTTCCTCCCCTCCTCCCAATACCCTCCCACTCCCCTCACTCCCTCCCCTCCTCTCTCTCCAGTCCCCAAGTGCAGTCAGGGCCTCCTGCCTTGCTGGAAGTCCAAGTTCCTCCCCCCTCGCTCCAGGACCAGGCAGGTGAGCATCCAAACAGACCAGGATCCCAGAAAGCCAGCACATGCAGACAAAAACAAGACCCAGCACCATTGTCAATGGCCTCCCAGTCAGTCCCCATGTCAGCCACATTCAGAGAATCTGGCTTGATCACAGGCTCATTCAGTCCCAGAACAGCTGGCCCTGGTGAACTCCCACCAGACCAGTCCCCTTGTATCAGTGGGTGAATACATCCCTCGCGGTCCTGACTTCCTTTTTCATGTTCTCCCTCCTTCCGCTCCTCATTTGGACCTTGGGGGCTCAGTCCAGTGCTCCAATGTGGGTCTCCGTCTCTATTTACATCCATCTTTGGATGAAGGTTCCCTCTGATTCTGCCTTCCTTGCCCATGCTCTCCCTCCATCTGCTTCTCATTTCGACCCAGGGAGTTAAGTCTAGTGTTCCAATGTGTGTCTCTGTCTCTATCTCTACCCATCGCCAGATGAAGGTTCTATGGTGATATGCAAAATATTCATCAGTATGGTTATGGTCTAAGGACAGTTCAGGCACCCTCTCCTCTGCTGCCCAGGGAACAATCTGGGAACCTCTCCTTGGGCCTGGGAACCACTCCAGAATCAAGTCTCTTGCAAACCCCAAAATGGCTCCCTTAGTTGAGATGAACACCTCCCCGCTCCCACATCCGTCCTTCCTCACTCCCCCCATCCCATTCCCCCAAGCCATCCCCAATCCTCCCCCTCTCCCTTCTCTTAAACAATCTCCCCTTACATCCACCCCCCACGCACCGTGCACCCAAGTTTGCCTGGCAATCTTGTCCACTTCCAATATCCAGGAAGATAACTATATGATTTTCTTCAGGTTCACCTTCTTATTTAGCTTCTCTAGAATCAGGAATTATAGGCTCAAAGACCTTTAATTAAGGCTAGAATCCACTTATGAGTGAGTACTACCATAGTCCTCTTTTTGGGTCTGGGTTACCTCACTCAGAAAAGCGTTTTCTATTTCCATCCATTTGCATGCAAAATTCAAGGTGTCATTGTTTTTTACCGCTGAGTAAAACTCTAATGTATATATGTTCCACACCTTCTTTAACCATTCTTCTATTGAGGGGCACCTAAGTTGTTTCCAGGTTCTGGCTATTACAAATAGTGCTGCTATGAACATAGTTGAACAAATACTTTTGTAGTATGATAGTGCATCTCTTGGGTATATTCCCAAGAGTGGAATTGCTGGGTCCTGAGGGAGGTTGACTCCCAGTTTCCTGAGAAACCACCACAGTGATTTCCATAGTGACTGCACAAGTTCACATTCCCACCAACAATGGATGAGTGTTCCCCTCACTCCACATCCTCTCTAGCATAGGCTGTCATTGGTGTTTTTGAGTTTAGCTATACTGACAGGTGTAAGATGGTATCTCATAGTTGTTTTGATTTGCATTTCCCTGATCGCTAGGGAGGTTGATCATGACCTTAAGTGTCTTTTGGCCACTCGAAGTTCATCTGTTGTGAATTCTCTGTTCAATTCAGTACTCCATTTTTTAATTGTGTTAATTAGAGTTTTAGTGTCTAGAGTTTTTTCTGTATTTTGGAGATTAGACCTTTGATGAGGGGTCTGATGAGTCGCTTATATATACTATCATAATGTCTGCAAATAACGAAAGTTTAACTTCATCCTTTCCAATTCGAATCCACTTGATCCCCTTATGTTGTCTTATTGCTATTGCTAGAACTTCAAGCACTATATTGAAGAGGTTTGGAGAGAGTGGACAGCCTTGTTGTGTTCCTGATTTTAGTGGAATGGCTTTGAGTTTCTCTCCATTCAGTTTGATGTTAGCTGTCAGTTTGTTCTAGATAGCTTTTATTATATTTAGGTATAATCCTTGTATCCCCAATTGCTCCAACACCTTTATCATAAAGGGGTGTTGAATTTTGTCAAATGCTTTTCCACATCCAATGAAATGATCATATGGTTTTTTTCTTTCAGTTTATTTATATTTTGGATTACATTGATAGATTTGCGTATGTTGAACCAGCCCTGCATCTCTGGGATGAAGCCTACTTGATCATAATGGATAATTTTTTTAATGTGTTCTTGGATTCGGTTAGCAGTATTTTACTGATAATTTTTGCGTCGATGTTCATAAGTGAGATTGGCCTTTAATTCTCTTTCTTGGTTGTGTCTTTGTGTGGTTTTGGTATCAGAGTAACTGTAGCTTCATAATAGGAGTTTGGCAATGACTGTTCTGTTTCTATATTGTGAAATACATTAAGAAGTATAGGTATTAGCTCTTCCTGGAAGTTCTGGTAGAATTCTACATTGAAACCATCTGGTCCTGGGCTTTTTTTGGTCAGGAGGTATTTGATAACAGCTTCTAATTCTTCGCGACTGACAGGTCTATTTAGATTGTTCACCTGTTCTTGGTTCAACTTTGGTATATGGTACTTATCTAAAAAATGTCCATTTCTTTTACATTTTCCGATTTTGTGGCATACAGGCTTTCTAGTAAGATCTAATAAGTCTCTGAATTTCCTCTATGTTTGTGGTTATGTCCCCTTTTTCATTTCAGATCTTATTAATTTGCATGTTCTCTCTCTGCCGTTTGATTAGTTTGGATAGGGGTTTGTCAATCTTGTTGATTTTCTCCAAGAACCAGCTTTTTGTTTTATGGATTCTTTAGATTGTTTTCTGCGTTTCTATTTTGTTGATTTCAGCCCTCAGTCTGATTATTTCTAGTCTTCTACTTCTCCTGGGTGAATCAGTTTCTTTTTTTCCTAGAGCTTTCAGGTGTGCTGTTAAGACTCCAATGTGTGCTTTCTCCATTTTCTTTAATTGGGCACTTAATGCTATGAACTTTCCTCTTAGCACTGCTTTCATAGTGTCCCATAGGTTTGAGTATGTTGTGTCTTTATTTTCATTAAATTCAAGGAAGACTTTAATTTCTTTCTTTATTTCTTCCTTGACCCAGGGGTGATTTAGTAGTTTACTGTTCAACTTCCATGAGTTTGTTGGCTTCCTGGGGTTAGAATTGTTGTTGAATTCTAACTTTAATCCATGGTGATCCAACAAGACACAGGTGTTTACTAATATTTTTTTTGTATCTGTGGAAGTTTGCTTTGTTACCAAGTATGTGGTCAATTTTCAAGGAGGTTCCATGAGCTGCAGAGAAGAAGGTATATTCTTTCCTATTTGGGTGGAATGTTCTATAGATGTCTGTTAAGTCCATTTGATTTAATACCTCCAATATTTCTCTTATTTCTCTGTTTGTTTTCTGTCTGATTGACCTGTCCATTGGTGAGAGAGGTGTGCTGAAGTTTCCTACTATTAGTGTGTGTGGTTTGATGACTGCCTTGAGTTCTAGAAGTGTTTCTTTTACATAAGTGGGTACCTTTATATTAGGGGCATAGATATTCAGGATTGAGACTTCTTCCTGATTAATTGTTCCTGTTATGAGTATGAAATGTCCATCTCCGTCTCTTCTGATTGATTTTAGTTTGAAGTCGATTTTGTTAGATATTAGAATGGCCACACCCACTTGTTTCTTAGGTCCATTTGCTTGGAAAACCTTTTCCCAACCCTTTACCCTGAGTAGTTGTCTGTCTTTGTGGTTGAGGTGTGTTGCTTGTAAACAGCAGAATGTTGGATCCTGTTTTCGTATCCAATCTCTAAATCTGTGCCTTTTTATAGGTGAATTGAATCTATTGATATTAAGTGATATTAATGACCAGTGGTTGTTGACTCCGGTTATTTATTTATTTATTTTTTGGGGGTAGTAGAGTGTATGTGTTTCTCTTCTTTGAGTTGTGCTTGTGAAGGGTCACTAGCTGTCTGTGTTATTGTAGGCAGTGTTGGGAATGTTGGATTCCTTGGGTTGTGATTTTCTTTCTAATACTTTCTTTAAGACTGGATTCGTAGCTACGTATTATTTAAATTTGTTTTTATCCTGGAATATTTTGTTTTCTCTGTTGATAGTGAATGATAGCTTGGCTGGGTATAGTAATCTGGGCGTGCATCCATGGTCTCTTAGTTTCTGCAGTGCCTCTTTCCAGGACCACCTGGCTTTCATGGTTTCCATAGAGAAATCTGGTGTAAGTCTGATAGGTTTACCTTTGTAAGTTACCTGACCTTTTTCCTTTGCAGCTCTTAATACTCTTTCTTTAATCTGAATGTTTTGTGTTTTGATTATTATATGGCGAGGGAATTTTTTTTTGATCCAGTCTATTTGGTGTTCTGTATGCTTCTTGAACCTTCATAGGGATATTGTTCTTTAGGTTGGGGAAGTTTTCTTCTATAGTTTTGTTGAGTGTATTTTCTGGGCCTTTGATCTGCAAATCTTCTACTTCTTCCTCCCCTATTATTCTTAGATTTGGTTTTTTTATTATGTCCCATATTTCCTGAATGTTTTGTGATGAGAATTTGTTGGATTTGCTGTTTTCTTTGGTCAGACTGTTTATTTTGTCTATGGTGTCTTCATAATCAGAGATTCTTTCTTCTATCTCTTGTATTCTATTGGTTATGCTTGTTTCTGAAGTCTCTGTTCATTTACCTAGATTTTCCATATCCAGTCGGCCCTCAGTTTGTATTTTCTTCATTTCCTCCATATCAGTTTTCAAATCTAGAACTGTTTCCATTACCTGTTTGATTGTTTTTTCTTGGTTTCCCAGAATTTCATTTACAGATTTACTCATTTCTTCAAACTTTTTGTTTTAACTCTCTTCCATTTCTTTACTCAGTTCTTCAATCTTTTTGTTATACTTATCTTCCATTTCTTTACAGCAGATTTTCACCTCCTGTTTAAGTTCCTCTATTATTTTCATAAAGGTCCGCTTAGAGTCGATTTCTTTTATTTCTTCTGGAGTAGGGTCTTCAATTCTTCTAGTTTCATGATTCCTGGATTCTGGTGATGTCATGTTGCCTTTCAGGTTGTTGGAGGAATTCTTGCATTGGCACCTGGCCATCTCCTCCTCTCTGGATGGAACGCCTCAGCACTGAAGCAGGGACAGCCGGTACTCCAAGGACAGAGGAGACCAAAGAACGAAAAGTGGGCAGGAAGCATCCCGTGGAACACCAAAGACCCCGCCGCTGACCCTGTGGGGGGGTCTATGCTCTCTTCAGGGACACTCCACCCCGGCAAGCATGCACTCACCTCTCTGGATAGAACTTCTCAGCACTGAAACAGGGACAGCTGGTATTCCGAGGACACAGGAGACAAAAGGGCAGAGCAGTGGGGGCAGGGAGGAGTCCCTTGGAACACTGAAGACCCTGCCGCAGAAGCTGGGGGCCTATTGTAGCTTTAATTCTCTTTCCTAACTATAGTTTCTCTGCATCCAGAAAAATACTGTGAATATAAATTGTCCCTTTTTACCACAGTTACTTAATGAGCCTTATATAAAAATTCCATGTGCCTGTGTATTTGTACTTCATTAATACTTACTCACATATTATTGGTTAAATAAAAATTTCTTTATATATATATGTATATATATATATGATGTACAGTGTGTTTTTGTGTACATGTGTATTCATGAGTGTGCACAGATGAAGGATGTGAGTGCATGTGTACACTAAGACCTGGAGGCAACATTTGCTGTTTTTCTTCACAATCCACTCACCTTAGATTTAATAATGTCTCTCAGTGACCTGGAGATTGCTAAATAGGACAAGATGATAGTCCCAGGGTTTCTCCTGTCTCTGTTTCTCCAGCTCAGGATCATATAAAGAATTTTACAATGTTTCTTTTGTTTCTAGTTTAAGGAAAAATTTGAAGAGTATTGATTTTACTCTTCTTTGAAAGTCTGGTAGAATTTTTCATTAAAACCATCTGGTCCTGGAGGTTTTTTGGTTGGGAGACTTTTTTCTATTTCCTTAGGGGATATTGGTGTATTTAATTTTTTTTATCTGACCTTGATTTAACTTTAGTAAGTGGTTATCTATCAAGAAATTTGTTCATTTTTTTAAAAGATTTTCTAATTTTGTCGAGTACATCTTTTTCAAGTATGCCCTAATGATTTTCTGTATTTCCTTGGAGCCTGTTGTTATATCCCCCCTTTCATTTCTGATTTTGTTGACTTGGATATTCTCTCTCTTTCTTTTAGTTAACTTGGATGTCAGGGATCATCCCTGACAAAAAATGACACTGCCAGGGTAGGGACAAGGGAAATAGAAGTATAAATAAAGAATACAAAGACACGAAAATAATAAAACAGAAAACACAGAAGTACCAGGAGGCAGCTCTAGTGAATACTTAAATCACTTATGTTTATTTTCAAATTACTTAAAATACACCAACCCCAAGTGGTAGGAGTCAGATAAAACACTTAATTTACATTATACAAGATAATGAACAGACCAGTTGTAGGTTGTGGGCTACATTCCTAGATAAGCATTCTGTTGTTAGAACAAAACAAGTCACAGTTACACCCTAGACCGAAACATTCTATAGGCAAACCACACCTTGGGTGGAATATGGAAAGGTTTCCCATGGGGAGTTAACAAAGTCTAGCACATTGCTTTGAGTCAAAAGCCATTCGCACTGTATCTAGGCTGAGCAAGGTATCCCTCCAAAGAGAATGGGTTTCAAAAAGCAAGTAGAAGCAGTAGGGATAAATCATGGATTCACTACCAGTGGTAACAGAGTGTGCCCCAGCCATGCAACTGTTACCCACATTCAGAGTGCCTAATTTGGTCCTATGATGGTTCCCTCACTGTCAGACTGAAAACAGTGGGCTCCAATTAGCTTATGTAAGCTGTTTCAGTGAGTAATCCCATCATGGTCTTGACTCCACTGTGGTTCTCTGCATCAGAGGTACACAATTTGATCAACGAGTTCAATATTCCAATGTTAAATCAGGTTAAATAAGGAAGCTAAACAGGCCAATACATCAATGGATTAGAAGCAATAATTATGAGTCTCCCAACCATACAAAAAAACAAAAACAAACAAACAAATAAACAACCCCCTCCCCAAGCCAGGACAGTATGGTTTTAGCACCAAATTCCCTGTAACTTCCAAAAGGGAGTTAATTCCATGTTTTGACCTGTGTTTGGTTGTGTGAAGAGACACCATGAACATGGAAACTCATAAAAGAAAGCGTTTAATCAGGGCTTGTTTACAGTTTGAGTTTTAGTCCATTATCATCATGGTGGGGAGCATGGTGCCATGCAGACATGGTGTTGGAGAAGACACACAGAGTTCTGCATCCAGATTCACAGGCAGCCGGAAAGGAGAGAGTCATTGGGTCTGGCTTGGGCTTTTGAAACCTCAAAACCCACTCTCAGGGAGACACACCTTCCTCCAAACACCTAGCCACACTTAGTCAATCAAATAGTATCACTCCCTAAGCATTGAAATTTATGAGCCTGGGGGCCATGAGAATGAGAATGGGGGCCATTCTTATTCAAACCACCAACTCACAATATTCCTCAAATTATTCACCAAATTCAAAAATGAAAGAATACTGCCCAATTCTTTTAATGAGTTCCAATTTACTTGATACATAAACTACATAAAGACCCAATAAAGAAAGAGGATTCAGATAAATTTCCATTAGGAACACAGATGCAAAAGTTTATCAATAAAATACCTGCAAACCCAATCCAAGAAAACATCAAGCACATCATCCACTGTGATTAAGTAAACATCATTCTAGAGATGCAGGGATGATTCAACACACAAATTGATAAAAAATAATACATCATATTAACAGACTGAAAGACAAAACACCACATGATCATCTAATCAGATGAAGAAAAGGCACTTGGGAACCCCTCTAGAGCTAAGGCTCTAGCCAACCCTAAAATGGTTCCCTTAGTTAAGATATCTTCTTCCCTGCTCCCATATCCACCTTTCCTCCATCTCAATTATCCCATTCTTCTAAGCTCTCCCCAACCCCCCTCCCTTCCCTCTCCTCATCTCCCCTTCCTGCCAACCCACCCAACCTCCCTGCTCCCAACTTTTGCCTGGCAATCTTGTCTGTTTCCAATATACAGGAGGATAACTATATGTATTTCTTTGGATTCACCTTCTTATTTAGCTTCTCTAGGATCACAAACTACAGGCTCAATATTCTTTGTTTATGACTAGAATCCACTTATGAGTGAGTACATACCATATTCCTCTTTTGGGGTCTGGGTTATCTCACTCAGTAAAGTGTTTTCTATTTCCATCCATTTGCATTCCCCAACTAGGTCCCCGTGGGCATCAGAGGAGAGGGTTCCTGAACTGTCCTTCTCCCATAGACACACTGATGAATATTTTGCATATCACCATAGAATCTTTATCTGGCAAGGGATGGAGATAGACACAGAGACCCATGTCCCATGCTACTGTCTCGCCTGCAAGAACCACGCGGGACACTAGGATTCTTCTGTAGAAAGGCTTTAAAGCGTCTTGAGAGAGAGAGCATAAGCCTACATGGCGGAGACCCAGGACGAGGGGAACCTAGCCCTTATATAGGAAACAGTCCTCGCTTTGGACGTGTCGCTCTTGGATTGGTCCGCTGCCCATCAACCCAGATGACGTCTCGGGAGTAGGCAGGGATGCAGCGGTAGAAAGTTACCAAGCACATGTGCATTATAGTCCCACTGTCTCTGCTTTCCCAATGCTGGGATTAAAGGCGTGTGCTACAACACCTTGAACTCACAGAGATCTGCCTGTCTCTGCCTCCCAGGCATTGGGACCAAAGGCATGTACTACCACACCTTGAGGTCACAGAGGTCAATCTGCCTCTGCCTCCCAGGCATCGGGACTAAAGGCGTGTACCACCACACCTTGAGGTCACAGAGGTCAATCTCTACCTCTGTCCCTTGAAGCAATGGAGAATGTGGTTGCGGCCCTCCACAGACCCACATAGGAACACTGGACTGAGCTCCCAAAGCCCAGATGAAGAGCAGAAGGAGGGAGAATATAAGAAAGAAAGGTAGGACCGAGAGGGGTGCGTCCACCCAGGGCGGTGTGACTGATCTAACCCAAGTTCACTAAGGCCAGTTGGACTGGGTCTGAATGAGCATGTAATGGTGAATCAATCCCACACAAGTTATGTTTTAAGTGGTTATTTATTTTGGGGGGGAAAAACTTACATACACCATAAACTGTCAGGAAGGGAGCCTAGTCGCTGGAGCAGGAGCCAGGAGCAGGAGCCGGGACCAAGCACTGGAACCAAGAGCCCAGAGCCGAGATCTGTGGCTCTTTTTAAAAGAGAAATATACCACGCCCCAGTGGGCTGGTATTTCAGTGGCTATTGGCTGACGGAGTGGAAGGCCCTCCCACAGCATCGTGGGCTCGTGCTTCAGTGACTATTGGCTGAAGCAGCGGAAGATATCCCCGCAGCAAGCATGTGATCAAACCAGACTCTCTGAATGTGGTTGACAATGAGGGCTAACTGAGAAGCCAATTATAATGACACTGGGTTTTGATTCTACTGCACGTACTGGCTTTTTGGGAGCCTAGTCTGTTTGGATGCACACCTTTCTAGGATGGAGAGGGGGACTTGGATTTCTCACAAGGCAGGGCACCCTGACTTCTCTTAGGACTGGAGAGTGAGGGGGAGTGGAAGGGGGAGTGGGGAGAGTAAGGGCGAAATGGGAGGATGGGAGGAGGTGGAAATTTTAAACAAATAAATAAATAAGTAAATTTAATTTTAAAAAGGAAAAGGCCCTGAACAAAATTGAAACCCCTACATAAGAAAAGTCTTGGAAATATTGGGGATACAAGGTACATAACTAAACATAATAGAGGAACTTTATAGCAATCCCATAGCCAATATCAACTGAAATATCCAGAGAACACTTCATCCTACTATAGAGGCACATGCAATTCATAGCATCCAGAAACTGAAACAACCAGGTGCCCACTAACAGATGAATGAATAAAGAAAATATGGTACATTTACATAATAGAATATTACTATGTCATTATAAGTAATGACATTTTTAGGTAAAGAGGAGCTAGTAAAATTCATTCTGAGTGAGGTAACACAGACCCAGGAAGATAAACATGGTTTGTTTCCTTATATTTGGATATAACATTTAGTTATTACATCATTTACATGCAAGCCATGATCCATATAACCATGGAGGTTTGGTGTGGGAGGTCCTTCTGTCTATGTGTTGCTTTCATTGGTTAGTGAATAAAGAAACTGCCTTGACCTGTTGATAGGGCTGAACTTAGGTAGGCGGGGAAAACTGGACTGAATGCTGGGAGAAGGTAGGTGGAGGGAGAGAAGCCATGGAGACGCCAGAGTCAGACATGCCGAAACTTTGGCTGGTAAACCACAGTCACATGGTGATGTAAGAGTTAGGCAATAAGAAGCTAGAGATAATGGGCCAAGCAGTATTTTAAATAATATAGTTTCTGTGTGATTATTTCAGGTCTAAGCTAAATGTGCAGCTGGGAACCAACAAGTGACCCTACTTTCTACAGAGGTTAGGTATAGAATTAGGGAACGGGGTGGGGGATCTCTTCAGAAAGGGAAAATAGAATAGATAGTTATGGATAGACAAAGAGGTTCCAAAGGGGGATCAAACAGGGAAAGTTTATGCTTGGAAGGACAACTAAATGTAAGAAACATGGGATCTAGTGGAAAACAACACAACAGAAGCTTCCTAAAGTCTCTACAGATAAGAAAACAATCTAAGTGAAATCACATAATAATGGAGGGGCAGAATCCCAAGCAAAATCTCTCATCATCAAATGAAGCTTCCTGTATCATGAACTGGTTACATCTAATTGAGTTGTTGGTCAAATGGGCTCCATGAGAACCTGAAAACAATCAAGATATGGTCAAGGCTATTGTTTGTTCTGTACAAAATAATAGACAACACCTGCTGTCCTGAAGACAATATCTACATAACTAATTGAACATGAAGAAATCAAGCTGGCACTTATCTAAAGCCTCCACCCCAGCAAATTAAAGTTCATGGGACTATAAGTTAACACGCACACTACAAAAGGAGGAAAGCAAACACCAACTCAGCTACAAAACTGTCAGTCTACAATCCTGTCCTGCCTGCAATGTACTCTGATGCAATAGTGGCACAATGGAGGACACCAAGGGAACAAGGCCTGCTAAACAAACAATGGACACACACATAAACTCAGAGACTGTGGCAGCATGCATGTGTCTGCACCATATGGGCTCCTTGACAGAAAGAAGTGATTACATGCCACTATCCAAAATCCAGAAGTATCTCCATTTGATAGTCACTTGCAAATGAAGCGTTAGTTTTCTCCAAGGGAGTCTCAGTGGGGGAAACAAACCACTATGAAAGGTAGGACCCATGCCCAACAAAAGATGGTCAACACAAAATGAACTCAATGGAATCTCCAAGTCCTTTGCATATGTATTATGTCTTATAGTTTAGTGTTTTTATGAGAGCCCTATATGTGAACTTGTGTTTTTATATCTATTTGTTTCTTGTGCTTTTTCATTGTCTCCTTTTCTTCTGTTTGTTTTATTTTATTCTAATTTTTTCATTTTTGTTTTATCTTGTTTATTTTATTATAAGATTTAGATGTTTTCCAAGAAGAGACAGAAAAGGCATGGATCCAGATGAGGGAGAGAAGAAACTAAGAGGATCAGGGAACAGGAAACCCTTATCAGAATACATTGTATGAAAAAAATCTTTTTTCTATAAAAGAAAAACATAATAATTCAATGGTGGGGTATGGTGGTGAACACTTCTAATGCCAGATCTAGGGTGACAGAGACAGGAGAATAACTGGCCTATTTGGTAAGCTCCAGGTTAGAGTGAAAGATGTTTTCTCAAAATAAAAACTGAATGGCTCACAAAGAACAAAAGGCAAGGTTGTTTTCACCTGATCTCCATTTGCACGTGTACACACATTCTTTGTATGAGCACATGCATACACACATTTATAAAAACACACAGTATATCATATATGTGTATATTACAATTTTTACTTACTAACAGTATTTCAATAAGTGTGAATAAAATGAAGTTCAAATACATAGGAAAATACAATTTTCATAGAGAACCCATTAATTAACCTTGATTAAAAATGGAAAATTCAATTCACATTATTTTGTGCTGCAGAAAAACTATACATAAGATAGTAAAAATTACCATAAGATATTTAAGCTATTCTTGATGTCTAAGAGTAAATTAAAATCCCTTCAAAAGAAAAACTTAAAAGGTCAGTATCAGCAAGGAGCTTCCTTTGAGTAAACTCAACATCAAAGGAACATTTATGATATAAAGTAAAAAAGGAGAGAGTAAGAGAATTTCTGGGAACAAAACAACTTATGGTGTACAATAAACTTAAAGGTTCTATACTACATGGCAACAGAAATGTCACAAGACTATAAAAGTATAATACCACAAATTTTATTTAAAATATGAAGAATCTTGAATTGTTCCATGAACTATTAAACAATTTATGAAAAAAATCTGTATTTAGAAAACAATAATTACAACTGTAGCAGAATTATGCCTTACAACCATCTCTATGTCCAGATCCAGCCAGGGGGCAATAGCCTCTTCTGACCTCTGTGGGTATCAGGAAATCCCACACAAACACATGTTGATGCAATACTCATAAAGTAAATAAATATAAATAAATAATTTTATTAAAAGAGAGAAAACTAACCCTTTTTAAAAAATATGGTGACACTTTGATCTCAAGATTTTCAGCATATTGATTATTCTATTATCAGAACTGATTTGTACCAAAGGAGTAATTGTGGGATAGACATTCATCACAAACTTCTGAACACTAAGGGTGACTGGGTCGTACATCCACAATAAAACTGCAGTGGATGAGATGATGAAATCCACCCAGTACATGACCACAAAGGAAACCACCAGCAACAAGATGGTCTGGGTGGCCCTTTTCTCAGGAGATGCTCTCAGATGACTGAAGCTGTGAAGATGCTTGCATTGCTTCTGATGTCTGAACAAGATGATCACCATGTATGCACTTGTGGTCAGCATAACTCCTACAAGAAATACATCTCTGGAGATTGTCAGTGTTAAAATCAGTGCCCTGATGATGTAGTTCATGGGGAAGAGTGAGCAGAATTTAGTGACCTTCATCTGGTTGGTCACACTCACATTGATAATAGCACCAGCATAGAAGATGTGGTTGCTAATTAATGACAAGTTGAAAGACCAAATAAATAAGAAAGCACAAATCATGTATTTTTTTAGTTTATATTTAAATTTTGCCAAGAAAGAAGAACAGGGACTGATAGTGACAGCCTGGAACACACTCAGGAGGCAGGTGATACAAATGGAGAGGCCTCTCATCACTCTGTTTAAGTAAAAAGTTGTCTTACATTTGAAGTCATTCTCAATGTTCAGTGACTCAAATATGTCTGTAAGCCAAATATCTGCTCCAGTGAGGACCAGCACTATGTGGATGAAGGCCAATTGACAGGAGATCATGTCTGTGAGCTTAGGTTTGTGACCTAGGTTTATGAAAGTATAGAAAAAAAGGAGAAATATATTGGCCAGGACTGCAAGTCCAGTTTGGAAATGAAGGACATTTTTTAATGATGACATATGTGGAAAGTATACTAATATTAACATCCTATTGAAAGCATATTTCATATACCTGAAAAATAATAGAGTATACATCAGACTTGTGATTCAATGTGTCTATATCATCATTTAATTGTCCCTTCTTATCTCTTTAATTTTTAATGTTCCAATCTTGGCATAGCCAACATTTCTATATACATCTCTATAGATCTACCTGTGAATATAGCATACAGATGATAAAGACATTTACAGTCACATAATATACAGAATGCACACTTTGTGGGCCTGCTATTCAGCTAGGGGTCATTCCTTAGAAATCCAATCCTATTAATTTACATTGCCTCATTTTAGAGTTAACAACTAAAATAGTGGTGATAAACACAGAATATTAATCACATTTTTACAGAGATTAAAACTTACATTGATGTGGAAAATATCCACCAAAGTAATCCAAAAGCATGAAGTGAGTCAGTCTCATGTTGCATAATTTTACTATACTCTGCTTTGCAACATCTATGTTTTCACTCATAATTCTAATGAATCATAGTGATAATTCATGATAATTCCATCATTTTAATCATTAAAATGTCCATTTTTGTTCTTACTTTCCTTTTTTAAATGTTCCTTTTTCTGTGAAATTTTACATCTCCTGGATCCAGAATTAAAGACATAGATACAGTTATTGCACTTTTCACACCTAATTAATTGCATAGCCATTAATTACATTTAGAAATTATCTTAAATATCTACCAGTTTAATTGCTGTCTATCAGTTTTTGGAACGCTCCACTTTAGATTTAAAGAACCAACTCACAGCTATCAAAACAAGCATTGTTTTTTCTTTTATTGAGAGAGGTATGTAAATCTGTAATTTTAAAATTCTTTATGAATTTCCTTTTTTTGCCTTATGGCTTTTTCAGTCATTCATATTAATTAAGTAAATATTAATTAAGTAAATAGATTTAGAGATAAATGACTAAGTAAGGAATTGAATAGTAAAATAAATAAATGTTCCAGGATAGCAGTTAATTCAAGCCTTGGTCTCCAAACTGAATAATCATAGTACAATTCCATACAAAATTGTGTGTGTACAAAGCATATATGTAAAATATTTTTCATTAATTGTACATCTATAATATATCAATATACCACATGTACTATATGTAATATTAAAAGATGATAATACCAAGGTAAAGGTAATCTAAATTTTTTTCTTTAGCCCAAAGATATGTTCTACAATTTGTAAATTTCATATGCATTGATTTGTAAATATCTATGACTTATAGAAAATTGTGCATCTCATAAGTCAGTAGGTGTCATCTTTCTGTGGAGCTCACTCTGACTGAAATTTAATCAAAAAAACCAATATCTACCATTGATACAAACTGATTTATTAACATATAAATATAATGAGAAAGGATATTTGTTTTACATGAAAAAGGAAATTGCAGTGCTGGGGGCTTTATGTCAGTTTCAGTTGCAACATTTAGTTGTCAGTACTGAAACACAAAGTGTGGCCATAAATATTCACAATAGGCAGAAGCCATCACTATTAAATTGACCCAGACCTAGAGACCAAGCAGTCTGCAGGCACCTGTCTGAGAAGATGTACAACAATAAAAGCCTAGGGCTACTTCATGGACACATAACTCTACATTCTTACGAGAAAAATCACTTTAAACCTTCATTATCACAGTATTTGATTTTAGAACAGTCTTGTTTTAAGACTTATGGTGATGTTTGTATTCTTCTTGCTGGAGAGTTAATAACACAGTGAACATAAAAACATAATAGATCAAAAGTATCATTTTCATTTTGAGTTTTACAGTATTTAGTGAGTAATAACCTAAAAGCAGTGTGACTACTCAGAGAGAACATAGAGTGATTGTGTGACTTTCAGGTGACAAGATACATGGTGTTGGCTGCTGTGCTGTCCACTGTCAGCAATATTAACAAGTCTTTGGGAATCTCAGGAAGATGAGGACCTTAGACTCTCAAATCTGTTCCATTAGCGAATCTTTATGAAATACATAATGCCAGCAGGAACAAATAGTGACTGCCTTTTGATAAGGTATTAATTCATAGCTATTACCTGATACACTTACAAAATTAAAATGCGTTAAGTTATTATTTATGAAAGTGAATTTAGCTCACTGGCTACTGGAAGCTCACAGACACTCACTAGAACTTTACAGTCTCACACTTTCCAGCCAGTTCCCCTGCGATGAAGCAGCAGCACCAGTGTCACTGCAGAGCCTGTGGGGAAGCAGTCAGACCCAGAGCTCAATCACATGTCACATGATTTATGTCTGGGAAAGATATGAAAATGTTTACCGGAAGTGTGTGTTTGTGTGTGTGTGTGTGTGTGTGTGTGTGTGTGTGTGTATGAAATGAGTACCTGAACTAAGAATAGATCAATAGCACACTGTGTGCTGGGGCTTCTGTCATGAATATGTGTACTGCACTTGAATGAAAAACTGATATTTATATTAAATATGTTTGTGAAATAATGTAGTTAAAAGAAAATGGAGACTGTGTCCTTTGTTTTCTGTATGATGTGATCATATCAATGAGGGTCCCGCCTAGTACATTAGTTCAGACTTTTAATGTGCATTATGCAAAACAGATTGAAAATTCTGTAACGCTTGTAAACAGAAACTCGTGTCTCTATCATTTGTTTTCGTGCTGTTCACAGTCTGTGTCCAGTTATCAAATGACATTTACTGGCATAGTTTGTTCCATTTTTCAAACAATTTCCTAATTGTACATTTTCTGGTTTCCACTGTAATATTGTTGTATTTGTGTGGGTCTGTGGATTGTTGTCTCGACCTGTAGTTCAGACTGGCTTTAATCAATCTCATGATGCTCGCACCTTAGCCTTCAAAGTGCTGAGAGCACAGCCGTGTGCCACCATGCCTGCCTTCACTTTCCATGTAATCTCCTGTATACATTAGTAAATGATATTCCAGCAATATAAAAATGGACTCAAGATATTCAGCAGTTAAACTTTAATTTACTTGGCATTTTTATGAATGTGTATTTTAATGAGCAATTGTATTTTCTATTAAAGGAAACCTTGGGGATTTTGAATTTAAATAATTTTATACTATTCAATTATTGAAATTACCTTCTCATTGCTAATAAAAAGCTTATTCAATATTGTATAAATCTCAATGTTACAAAGTTCAATTTAGAAGCCTCGTAATATTAAACTTAACTTATTTCAATTAAAACACTCAATAGCAAACTGAAATTTTTCCAATCTACATTTTTGTAAGGATAAATTTACAAGGATTTAATAAATAACTGAGGTGACATTTCCAGATATTTTTTAAATACCAAGAATGATCTAATTTATTAGAAATCACTGTGATAGAATAAAAATGTAAAAATTTAAAACTTATTTATACAACGTTTAAGGTCATTTTATGTTTTAGTTAGACATAATCTGAAACTTTTCTCAGAATGTCCAAGTATATGCAAACTTAACAGAACAAAAACTTACTAATAAATATTAAATCAGTTAATATTTGTTGTATATTCTTGTCTTAAGTTTCATATACATAAATGCTTGGTCAGTTAACTTCAGAAAAGTAGTAAAATTAGACAAACAAAAGTACCATTTAAGTGCAAATTGGTATTATCAATGTACTCCAGCAAAGAAATTAATGTGTGTTCTCTGCTTTTCACCCTCTAAGTTATTTCAGACTTTTGTGACAAGAATGGAAAACTAAGACAGTGGGCATTACTAGCTGGTACCATGTTCTCAGAATGATTAGAGAACATATAGAAAAATCTGTAGCCATATATGATCCTAAAATATTTCACATGGGGTCACTTTTTACATATGTGCTAGTGTACATTCATTGTAAAATTGAGATATTTCATGACATTTTCATTGAAATATATAACATCCATTGATTGTCCCTAACTTGTTAGTCTTTCTTGTTTCTCTCTCTCTCTACACTTCTGCTAGACCCTGTCCTCTTTCTAATAGCCCCACCTTCTACTGTCACACATATTATAGTCAGAGGTCCTAGTAAGTGCAATCTATGTTCTTTTACAAATCATTACACTGATATGTTACATCTAAAGCATCTGTTGTGCTTACTTATGACACAGTGTGGCTCAAAAGTAAAATTCTAAGCAGGGCATTCTCTAATCATTTTATTACAGAAAATGAAGATTCACTCACCACCCACTTACAACTCTCACTATTAGTGAACAGACAAACAAACACACTCACCTTGCTGGGCCTTTGATAAACATCCATGTAGAATGAGGCTTGAAGAGGTAGTTATAAGGAAGAAATGTCATCAGTTCATCTCCCTCTAGAGAAATAATTTTCATGTCATCAGTAGAGGGAAGTTCTGACCTTGAAGTTGTTAAAAAGTGCAGCCATCAAATGGGAAAGTGAACTTTCCTAATTCTAGAAAAACAGTGCAGTAGGAACAGCTGAGCTCTGGGTTTCCCACATGTGAACTGTTCTCCCCAGGCCCTGCATGTCTGTGTGCATTAGCTGATCCCAGTCCTTGTGAACAAAAGAAACGTAAAATAAAATTATCCTATTTAAAAGAAGTAGACAAACATTTTCACTTCTCCAAGGTATCCTGGCTGCTTCCAAAACATTCCTGGTAGCCTCCATACTTACTTGACAGTGGCTTCAGAATCTCATCTAGAAATTAATAGCACTTTTGCTAAATTTAACAAAATGTTCAACCAGCCATGTAACCTTTGATCTACAATCTGCTCTGTCTGTCAGATGTGCTTGGGTAAGGGGGAACTAGACATTGAGGGAGAGGTCAACCAATGAGAAGTCTAGCCTAAAACTCATTCCAGGAGAGTAAGTCTACCCCTGACACTGTCTGTAGTACCAGGACACAGAGGCTGGATGGCCCAGAGACCTAGGATAGAACCACACACAACAAAACAAACAATGTCAGTGTAATGATCCTTAACAATATTCTGTCATACACATAGATTTTTGCCTAGCTCAAATTGTCATCAGCCAGGATTCATCCAGCAACAGATGCACACCCACAGCCAAACACAAGACAAGAAAAACAAGCAGAGGAGGAGGAGGATGTGAAGGTGAAGATAAGGATGAAAAAGATGATGATGGTGATGATGATGATGAAGCAGAAGCAGAAGCAGAAGCAGAAGCAGAAGCAGAAGCAGAAGAAGAAGAAGAAGAAGAAGAAGAAGAAGAAGAAGAAGAAGAAGAAGAAGAAGAAAGAAGAAGAAGAAACAACTATAGTTAAAAATTGTGCTTTGAACTTATTCGAAAGGAAATACTCAAAAATTTTCTGCAATATCCAAAATAAACCCTGAAGCAGAGATATTAAGATTTGCTACACAGGGACTAAGATATGAGGCACACAAAAATTGATCTATATAGAATCAGTACAGTGATAGTTTAAATGATATGTCCCCTGAAATCTTAGGAATTTAAACACTTAGCTCCCAGATGATTTTGTTGTATGAGGAGGTTTAAGAGGTGTGGCCTTTAAGAAGGAAGTAAGTCACTGGAAGCAGGCTTTGACTCTTTAAGGACTCATGCTATTTCCAGTTCTCGCTGCTTCATGCTTGTGATTCCACAGATAAAGTATTTGCTTTCTCAAACTGAAGGTCAGAAAAGCAAAACGTCCAGTCACTGACTCTTGCTGTAGGAAGTCTTACAGGCAGTGGTTATCCACCCACTGGGGTGTGGCCTCTTATACTATATTAGCCAATGTAGAGCATACTTCTGCTCTCTTTTTCTGGTGTCTGGATTCGGTTTCTGTTCTCTGTTCAAGCAGATGATTCTGATTTGTGAGTCTACCCCTAAATAAATAACCATCTATTTCTCAATTCTGAGATAGTGTGAGATTTCTTTTAAGCATCCTTCATTTGGCACCTACATGGATTCGGTCTCCATGCCTACCAGGTGGATGGTCTAACGGCCTAGCCAGTCCATGGCCCAGACAGCCTCTAAACCCTTTCTGCTTGGTTTGATTTAACCTAAGCAGTTTTTTTTTGTAGAATCCCTGCCACAATGTAGTTTACTGCATGTGGCAACTTGGAAATTTCCCAAGCACATGCACGACTGCTGCATTCCCTGGGTCTGTTCCAATTCTGTAACTTCCAGTTTCTGCTCCCTGTCTGTGAGCTCTGGTTTTATTGATCTGTGTATGGAATTGATTTAATTGCTTTTAATTTGTCAAGCAAAACATATTTCTCAGTATTTAACCAGTACCAAGGCAGAAAACTAAAGCGGTTCAGAAACTAAAGCAGCCCAGGATCATTCCTGTCACCACCAGTTGCCTTGCTTCTAGTTGCAACTCTGCAATCACGACATCTGCTGGACAAAAAAGATTATAGTTTACTGGGATCTTTTAAGCATCCTTCTTCAGGTTCTTATCTCTACCTCAGTCTGAAATGGCGATCCAGGAATCTCAAAATAAGATTGTCTCTCAAAGCTATCTCCTTCCATCTTATTTTCCTCTCTAAGGCTAGGATTAAAGGTATACACCACTACTACCTGGTTTCTATGGAAAACTAGTGTGTCTATTGGAATTAAAGGTGTGTGTCACCACTGCCTGGTCTATAAGGCTGACTGGTGAGGCTCTTTTACTCTCTGATCTTCAGATAAGTCTTATTCATCAAAATATAAATAAAATATCACTACATTTCCCCTTTTGTCTAAAATGAAATACAAGGATATAACTAATATAAGAAAACTATGTACAATAAGTACAATGTGCAATAAGTACAAAGATGATATACAATATATACAGACAATAAATACAGCAACAATGTCTGGTCCATTTTCATTTGACAAATTCAGAGAAAATACTCTATCTATCATATCTTGGTGAGCTCAGTGTTCTGTACCTAATATACTTTTCTATTATAACTCAATTTCTGCCTCAGGTAAATAAGGAAAATTGTAACTAAAAGTATCTATTCTTCAACTCCCCTAGAGACCTAAGACGGAAATAATATTAACTGAGTAAGCAGAAAGTGTGAGCAAGCAACTTCCAGAAAATGTGAGAAAGACAGAAACAGCTGGGTGCCTGGACAGTCACCCAAAGTCCATTAGCAGTGTTGGCACATCTATCTTCGCACAATAGGCCTAGCATATCTGATGGACTTTTCTGTGAAGCAAGATATTATGAAGGGTTGATCTATCTTGTCTCAAAAGTGTTTGGCAGTCACTTTCTTCTGTGTCTACTTGTAAAATTAGAACAGCACACTGTCAACTGTCAAGGTAAGGGCATTTTCTTGCCCAGTGGCTTTCTTTTGCCACAAAGAAAGTCTACTTTGTGTGGAATTTCTTCAATGCCCATAATCTTCTCTGAAGTAGTTTGGTGATGACAGGATCAAACATGCTTCATTGTCATAAAAAAGAGCCCATCTTATTAAAACATCCTAAATGCCATATTCATTAGATCTCTGAAGTCTTTGAAGATGATGTTTCTATCTAAAGTATATCTTGGTCTGACCTTGAAAACATAGCCAAAGGATGCTCAATCATACAAGGCCATGTGTTTTACTATGTTCATAGCAGCATTATTTGCAATAACCAGAACCTGAGACTACCCTCGATGCCCCTCAACCAAAGAATGAATAAAGAAAATGTGGTGCAATTATACAATGGTGTACTACTCAGCTGTTAAAAATAATGACATCTTGAAATTTTCAGGCAAATGGATGGGTCTAGAAAAAAAACATTGAGTGAGATAACTCAGATCTAGAAAGACAAATATAATATGCCCTCTCTCATAAGTGACATTTAGATGTTAAACAAAGAAAAAAACAGCCTAGAGTACACAATCCCAGAGAACCTAGATAACAGAGAGCACCATAAGAGAGACACACAGAGATCTACATAGGAATAACAGAACTCCTAAGTAAATTGGGAGCTTGGGGTTCACAAGAGAGAATAGAAGGGGAAAGCAGATGAACGGAGGGGAATGAAGAAAAATGTATAGCTTAATAAAAACAATTGAATTCAAAAATAGTAAAAGGGAAAAGAAAGCATACCTAATGTGACTACAAGTTTGATTATAATAAGTGACTAATTACTAACCTTCATTTATTTATTATCCTAAACAGTTGGTAATAATAATTGCTAAAGACTAAAAATTTGCATTACATTATTGAATGAACAGTACAGGTCAAATGCCTTGAACAAGATTAGAAACATATGTATAGTATGCTTTAACAAAATTAATCTTAAATTCGTATCAACAAACAACATATGTACACAATATACAAATGTCCATTTCAGTGTAAAACATTTAAAACTATTAATTGCTTTCTAAAAGTAGATTCAATAATCTATGTTTTATCTTGTCATATCTATATACTCCCTTTTTTCTATCAGAATAAATTCATCAACCTTATTTTATCATAAATATTCCCTCTATTTTTCTTTTTGAAACAAGAACCTTGAATTTAATTTTCTTTGTTTAGCTTTTTCTCCTGACTATTACCAATAATAACTTGCAACCAACTCCCTAAACAATAATGAATATCAACATTCCATTGAATGATGAAGAACCACCCACCCGACCTCTTGGGAAGGTGGGTTTCACATTCTTAATTTTAATTTTTGATGTCTGGGTGTGATGGTATCTTTAGGGGATCCTGAAAAGAAAAACTTTTGGTTAATTGTGAAGTACTGAGAGAGGTAGCTTCATCATTTGTTATCCAGTCTCTACATAATGGAAAAGTGAGAGGCTTGTCTCAAGTCCTAGCTAGAGTAGTTAGGCTAGATCTTCTAAGTTAGCCACCACAAAATTGTCCTGAGCAGTTGGTAGTCCAAAGCCAATTTTGCAGTGATGCTATCAGCTGAAGGGCATCATATGATCCAGGTGGAACCATTGTTGTAGGGCCCCAAGTTCTTTCTGGAGATTTCAGAGATTATTGAAAGAATAATATTATTGTGGAAAACTTGAACATTATTCAAATCAAAATGGAAAGTTTGAATTTTGATAGACATATATTCAAAGAAAGGTACATAGATACGAAAATAGATTTGGAGAGAAGTAAAATTGTGAAAGCAGAATTTTGATAACCTTAGTCCATAGATATTTATTTCCATTCTATCTCACACCAAGGGACTCTCCAGATATGAGACAGAAACTCTGAATTTTTCTTTTTATGATATGCTTGGAATAGAGAAGAAGAACCACAGTCAAACTCCAAAAGCAGCTTTGATTTTTAAGTTAGTTTGGACTATCATTATATTGAAATGTATGGAGATATGTATGTTTAATAGTGCAATTTTACCTTGCAGAGAATATTGGTATCATAAGTTAGATTTTTCTTTGCTTGGTGATTCTTTTTGGACAGCTGTCTTTTCTTCTTTATGTGTCTAGATGTCCAATGCCTCTGGACTTCTTAAAGATTGGTATTTTCTATTTTCCAGTAATGACAAGAAGAGAAGCCTGCTACAACCCTTCTGAGGTTTCCTTACAACTTGTAGGATTGTCACCTCAGTAAATGAGCCATCATTTCTCTTTATCAAGAGGCTTCTCCTTTTCAAACATAATCTTGATTAATTTTGATGACATCCACAGCTCTTCTTGTCCATGTGGAAACAAGGCAAAATTCCTTCCCCAATGTAGTACATCTTCTGGTTTTCATTCTGAGGTCAACACATCCTAGAAGTACACCAGCAGACTTAATTTAAAAGTTTTTACTATTGTCCAGTGTCTCTCAGAAGCTGTTGTTCCTCCCTCATTTGCATTAAGAAAATTCAAGGTTTATAAATCATTATGCAGCTCAGCCGGCTTGTAGGTTGGGACTGGGCTGGAAGTGCAACCTGGCAGGAGGGAGTGCCTGTGTTTCAATAGCCTGCCTGTCGGTGGTGGAAAGGTAGGCCCTGCATCAGCTCAACAAGAATCCTGGCCACCAAGGGGCACTGATCCTCTTGCAGAAGATTCATCATTGGGGTGAGTTTTCTCTGACCCGTGGCAGAAGCCCGACAAGGAGGAGCTCAGACATCCCCAGTCCCCCTTGACTCCCTGGCCACTCTGCAGGGGCTAAGCCCTCTCACCTCTTAGCCCATCCCACCTTTCATCCAGGAACCCCTTCTTTATTCCTCCCTTCCTCCTTGGGGCCATAAAATCACCCAGCTCAGCCGGGTTGCAGGCTGGGACAGGGCTGGAAGTGCAACCTGGCAGGAGGGAGTGCCTGTGTTTCAATAGCCTGCCTGCCGGTGGTGGAAGGTAGGCCCTGCATCAGCTCAGCAAGAATCCTGGCCAACAAGGGGCGCTGATCCTCTAGCAGAAGATTCATCAGATGGGGGAACCTGACCCAGTACCAGAAGATCCATTAGAGAACATTTGAAGGAAAGATGGGCAGATACCAAGGCAAGAATTCCTACAACAATCTGAAAAACAACAAGAAAACACCAGATCCCAGCGATCTTACTACAGAAGGACTTGAACTCCCTGATCAAGAAGAAGTGGAAAACAGTGTCATTATGAAAACAATAGAGTCCCTTAAACAGGGCTTGAATAACTCACTTAAAGAAATGGAAGAGAAGTATAACAAAAAGATTGAAGAAATGAGTAAAGAAATGGAAAAGAAGTATAACAAAAGGTTTGAAGAAATGAGTAAATCTGTAAACAACACCCTGGGAAAACAAGAAAAAATAATCAAATGGGTAATGGAAACAGTTCAAGAATTGAAAACTGAAATGGAGGCAATGAAGAAAACAGAAACTGAGGGCCAGCTGGATATGGAAAATCTAGGTAAACAAACAGAGAATTCAGAAACAAGCATAAAAAATAGAATATAAGAGATAGAAGAACGAATCTCAGATTATGAAGACACCCTAGACAAAATAAACACTCTGACCAAAGAAAACAGCAAATCCAACAAATTTTCATCACAAAACATTCAGGAAATCTGGGACATGATAAAAAAAAACCAAATCTAAGAATAATAGGGGTAGAAGAAGGAGAAGAATTGCAGATCAAAGACTCAGAAAATATATTCAACAAATATTATAGAAGAAAACTTTCCCAACCAAAAGAACGATTGTGGTGTTAAAGTCTTCACGTTGAGTGTTCACTGGATTCTAGTGTTATCATGTTGCTTTTCAGGTTGTTGGAGGAATTCTTGCATTGGCACCTGCCCACCTCTTCCTTCAAATGTGGCCAGGAGAGTCTTGGCATATTGGTCCAATCTTTGCTGTGGCTGACTGTGTAATTGGTGGTTTTCCATGGTCTGCCCTCTCTTAGGTTCCCTCAGCACTCTATCTGGCCCTAAGATCTCCTCCATCCTGAAGCCGGCTGCGCTGGTGGATTTAAGGACCCTGACGAAGAAAAGGAGTGCTTGGGGGCAAGATGGGATGGGGTAAATAGAGAAAGGCAGTAGCTGTGTAGACATCCCAATTGATGACCAGAAAAATTTAAGGAACTTGAGGGGATCTGTACTCGTTCCTGGGACCATCCTGCTGGGTGGCCACACACTCATCACGCCAGATGGATCTCTTCAGTCTACAAAATTTTTTATATGAGGCAACAGTTACTGTGATTTCAAAATCACATAAAGACTCAGTAAAGAAACAGAATTACAGACCAATTTCATTTATGAACATTGATGCAAAAAAATTAACAAAATACTTACAAAACAAATCCAAGAACACATCAAAAAGATCATCTATAGAAGATGCAGAGATCCATAAACAAGCACTGGGTCAAGCTCCAGAAATACAGCTGAAAAAGAGAAGGGACTATATGAACAAGGGGGTGGCATAAAGTCATGATGGTAAAGCCCACAGAGGCAACTCGCCTGAGTTTACAGAAGTTCATGGACTCTAGATCAACTGCTAGGGAGACTGCATGGGAACAATATAGGTCCATGCATGTGGGTGACAGCTGTGTAGGTTGATCTGATTATGAGGCCCCTAGCAGTGGAACCATAACCTGCCCCTGGTGCATGAATTGGCATTTTGAACATATTATCTATGGTGAGATGCCTTTCTCAACCTTGATGCAAAGGGGAGGAACATAGTCCTGCCTTAACTTGATTTACCTTGCCTTGTTGACTCCCATGTGAGGGCCTATACTTTGGAAGGGAGATGGAGGAGGAATGGATGGGGGGCAGGTAGAAGGGAGGTGTGGGGGAGAGAATGGAAGGAGAAGAAGGAGGGAAACTGTGCGAAGAATTCCACCAGAATTTCAAAGAGCTAATAGCAAGAGTCGTCAAATTGTTCCAAACAATAGAATCACAAGGAGCATTAGCACACTCGTTTTATGAGGCTACAGTTTCCCTGATACCTAAATCATGCAAATATACAACAAAGAAATAGAATTACAATCCAGTCTCCCTCATAAACATTGATGCAAAAATACTCAATAAAATACTAGTGAATATAATCCAAGAACAAATCAAAAAAATCATCCTACATGATCAAGTAGGCTTAATCCCAGAGATGCAAGTATGGTTCAACATAAAAAAATCTGTCAATGTAATTCACCATGTAACTAAACTTAAAGAAAAAAAAATCACACAATTATCTCATTAGATGCTGAAAAGGCCTTTGACAAAATATAAGAGCCCTTCATGATAAAGGTATTGGTGAAAAGGGGGTTACAAGAAACAGACCAAAACATCAAAGACAGTTTACAGCAAACCAGCAGCACAACATCAAATTAAATGAAGAGAAACTCAAAGCAATTTCACTGAAATCCGGCACAAAACAAGGTTGTCTAATCTTTCCACATCTATTCAATATGATACTCAAAGTTCTAGCTAAAGCAATAAGGCAACAAAAGGAAACAAATGGGATACTAGAAAGAAAGAAGTTAAAGTTATGCTCTTTGCATATGAAATGATAGCATACATAAGTGACTCCAAGAATTCTACCAGGGTATTCCTACAGCTGATAAATACCTTCAGTAATATAGCAGGATACAAAATTAACTTAAAAAAATAAAAGAAACAGTAGCCCTCCAATATATAAAGGATAAACAGGCAGAAAAGGACTCAGAGACCATCACACTTTACAATAGCCAAAAATAATATGAAATATTATGGAGTAGCTATAATAAAACAAGTGAAAGGCCATATGACCAAAATGACAAGAATCCATGCTATTGTATAGGCAGGGTTAAAATAATAAAAATGACAATCTTACCAAAAACAATCTACAGGTTCAATGCACTCCCCATCAAAATCCCAAAACAATCATACACAGAACTCAAGAGAACAATACTCAACTCCATATAGAAAAATAAAAAACACAGGACAGCTAAAACAATCCTGTATTATAAAGAAACTTCTAGAGACATCACCATCCCTGACATCAAGCTCTACTATAGAGCCACAGTTTAAAAAATCCTGGTTTGGCATAAAAGCAGACCACGGTCATATGGACCACAACACACACCAATGAATTCCTGATTTTTATAAAAGAAGCTAAAGCTATACACTGGAAAAAATAAAGCATCTTCAACAATGGTGCTGGCATAACTCGATGTCAAAATGTAGAACATTGAGATAGGAAATAGACCAGAGTCCCAGGTAACCTCGGGTGCATGGCGGGGTGGGAGGGTTGTTGGAAGGGGAGAGGGTTAGAGAGAAGGGAGTAGGGGAGGAATGGGGAAAGCTTGGTGGACTGGGATGGGGGGGAGGGAGGAAAGATGAATATGGGATCAGGGAAGAATATATTTCAACTAAGGGAGTCATTTTAGGGTTTACAGGAGACTTTTTTTTTGAAAGTAATTTTATTAAATTATAAAAAGTTTCCATTTACGCCCCTCCTCCCAACGCCCTCCCACTCCCCCCTCCCTCTCCTCCTCCCTCTTTGTCCCCAAGGGCAGTCAGGGTCTCCTGCCCTGTGGAAAGTCCAAGTTCCTCCCCCCTCCCTCCAGGTCCAGGAAGGTGAGCATCCAAACAGACTGGATCCCAAAAATCCAGTATATGCAGAGGAAACCAGTCCCAGTGTCATTGTCAATGGCTTCTCAGAAAGACTGCAGGCCAGCCACATTCAGAAAATCCGGCCACATTCAGAGAATCTGGTTGGATCACATGCTCGTTCAGTCACGGTCCATCTGGCCTTGGTAAACTCTCATTAGATCCGACCCCTTGTATCAGTGGGTGATAGTATCCCTCGCAGTCCTTCGTCATTTTCTTCCTCCTTCTGCTCCTCATTTGGATCTTGGGGGGCTCAGTTCGGTGCTCCAACGCGGGCCTCCATCTGTATCGCCATCCAACGCCAGATGAAGGATCTATGGTGATAAGCAAAATATTCATCAGTATGGTCACGGGCCAAGGCCGGTTCAGGAGCTAAAGGTATACAATGGAAGAAGGAAAGCATCTTTAACAAATGGTGCTGGCATAACTGGATGTCAACCTGTAAAAAAATGAATATCTATCACCATGCACAAAAATCAAGTCCAAATGGATTAAAGACATCAACATTAATCCGTCCACTTTGAACCTGATAGAAGAGAAAGTGGGAAGTAGTCTACAAGATTTAGGCACAGGAGGCCTCTTCCTAAGTAGGACCCCAGCAGCACAGACAATAAGAGAAACAATGAATAAATGGGATCTACTGAAACTGGGAAGCTTCTGTAAAGCAAAGGACACTGTCAGTAGGACAAAAAGGCTGCCTTCTGACTGGGAGAAGATCTTCACCAACCCCTCATCAGACAAAGGTCTGATCTCCAGAATATACAAAGAACTCAAGAAACTAGACACTAAAACTCTAATTAACCCAATTAAAAATGGGGTACTGATCTGAACAGAGAATTCACAACAGATGAACTTCGAATGGCCAGAAGACACTTAAGGTCATGCTCAACCTCCTTAGCGATCAGGGAAATGCAAATCAAAACCACTTTGAGATACCATCTTACACCTGTCAGAATAGCTAAAGTTAAAAACACCAATGATAGCCTATGCTGGAGAGGATGTGGAATGAGGGGAACACTCATCCATTGTTGGTGGGAATGCAAACTTGTGCAGCTACTTTGGAAATCAGTGTGGCGGTTTCTCAGGAAACTGGGAGTCAACCTCCCTCAGGACCCAGCAATTCCTCTCTTGGGAATATACCCTAGAGATTCCCAAACATACTACAAAAGTGTTTGTTCAACTATGTTCATAGCAGCACTATTTGTAATAGCCAGAACCTGGAAACAGCCTAGGTGCCCCTCAATAGAAGAATGGTTAAAAAAGGTGTGGAACATATACACATTAGAGTTTTACTCAGCGGTAAAAAATAATGACATCTTGAATTTTGCATGCAAATGGATGGACATAGAAAACGCTTTACTGAGTGAGGTAAGCCAGACCCAAAAAGAGGAACACGGTATGTATTCACTCATAAGTGGATTCTAACCATAATTTAAGGTCTTTGAGCCTATTATTCGTGTTCCTAGAGAAGCTAAATAAGAAGACGAACCTGATGAAGATTATTTAGCTATCCGCCAGGAGGTAGGAAATAGTCAAGAGTCCCAGGTAACCTTGGGTGCATGGGGGGGTGGGGTGGGAGGGTTGTTGGAAGTGGAGAGGGTTAGAGAGAAGGGAGTAGGGGAGGAATGGAGAAAGCTCGACTGACCGAGATGGGGGGAAGTGAGGAAGGAGACTTGATTATATATGGGATCCCAGGTCCAAGGAGAGATCCCCAGATTGTTCTCTGGTCAGAGGAGAGGGTGCCTGAACCGGCCTTGGCCCATAACCATACTGATGAATATTTTGTTTATCACCATAGATCCTTCATCTGGCGATGGATGGAGATAGAGACAGAGACCCACATTGGAGCACTGGACTTAATTCGCTAGGTCCAAACGAGAAGAAGAAGGAAAGAGAACTTGAGCAAAGAAGGCAAGACCAGAGGGAACCTTCATCCGACGATGAATGGCGATACAGACGGAGACCCACATTGGAGCACCGGACTGAGCCCCCCAAAGTCCAAATGAGGAGCAGAAGGACGAAGAAAATGAAAAAGTAAATCAGGTCTGCGAGGGATGCGATCACCCACTGATACAAGAGGACTGATCTAATGAGAGTTCACCAAGGCCAGTTGGACTGGGACTGAATGAGGACGTGATCCAACCAGATTCTCTGAATGTGGCTGGCCCGGAGTCTTTCTGAAAAGCCATTGACTATGACACTGGGACTTGTTTCCTCTGCATATACTGGATTTTGGGGATCCAGTCTGTTTGGATACACACCTTCCTGGACCTGGAGGGAGGGGGGAGGAACTTGAACTTCCCACAGGGCAGGAAACCCTGACTGCTCTTAGGGATGGAGAGGGAAGAGGAGAGGGAGTAGGGGAGTGGGAGGGTATTGGGAGGAGGGGCGGTAATGGAAACTTTCATAATTTAATAAAATTACTTTCTCATAAAAAAATGTAGAACATTGCAAATATATCCTTGTCTATCACCATGTACAAAACTCAAGTCCAGATGGATCAAAGACCTTAACATAAATCAAAGTATACTGAACCTAATAGAACAGGAAGTAAAGTTAGCCTTGAATGCATTGGCACAGGAGATCACTTCCTAAATATAACACCAGCAGCATGGACACTAAGAACAACAATCAATAAATAGAACGTCCTAAAATTGAAAATCTTCTATAAGGCAAAGGATACCATAAATAAGACAAAACAACAGCTTACAAATGGGAAAAGATCTTCACCAACCCCACATCTGACAGAAGGCTGATCTCCAAAGTTATATAAAGAAATTAAGAAACTTCAAAGTACAAAATAATCAAATTAAAATTGAAGTACAGATATAAACAGAGAATTCATAACAGAAAAGTCTCAAAAGGCTGAGAGACATTTAAGGAATTGCTCAACATTCTTAGTCATCAGGGAAAGGCAAATCATAATGACTCTGAGCTACCATCTTAGATCAGAATGGTCAGAATGGCTAAGATCAAAAGCACATCACATTTCTCTCACTTGGGCTGGTTCCACTCTCTGGTAGCAGTTTTCCTCAGCAGGTATCACATGACTCTGGCATCTCCAACAGCCTGGGGTTTCTGAGGCAATCCAGGTTTGACTTTCACAGCTTCACACAATGGCCTCTCTAGGCTTCCACGCAGTGACACCCTGTGCCTGTCCTCAGCAGCTTTCCTCAGTCACAGAGAAAGATTTCATAACCTCTTTATTCTAACCTTCATCTAAAGCAAGAACCATGTGACCGAAGCTGCCAAGATCTGCTGCTTTCTGGGGTTGTGATGTGGCCCCTCATTCAATGACATCTTCACCAGCTCTCTGTTTTCTCTGGTTTCCTTCACTGCCAAAGCTCAGTTTCCTGGAACTAAGTGACAGGGAGGAGAAACTCTATTGAGAATATACTGTATGAAAAAATGAGTGGTTTTTTTCATTATCAATAAAAGAAAAAACTAAGTGAAGTATGGTGATGCACACTTGTAATCCCGAGCTGGAGAGGCAGAGACAGGAAAATACCTGGGATATCATCTTGTCCTATTTGGCAATCCCCAGGTCACTGAAGAGACACTATCAAAACCAAGGTGAGTGATTTCTGAAGAAAAACAGTGAACACTGTCTCCTGTCCTCAACATACACATTCACACATATCATTCACCTGTGCACACACACATGCATACACATGTACACAAAAATCACACCGTACATCATATATAAACAATTTTTTTCTGAGGTCCACTCTTTTTTTATATTTTTTATTAAAATTTCTATCTCCTCACCTTCTCACACTTCACTCCCCTCCCCTCCCACCCCTCCTCCTCCCTCTCCTTCTCCAGGCCAAAGAAAGTCGGGGTTCTCTACCCTATGGGAAATCCAAGGTTCTTCCTGCTCCCCCCAGGTCCAGGAAGGTGAGCATCCAAACAGACAAGGCCCCCACAAAGCCCATCCATGCAGTAAAATCAAAGCCCAGTGCCACTGTCCTTGGCTTCTCAGTCAGCCACCACCATCAGCCACATTCAGAGAGTCCAGTTTGATCACATGCTCCATCAGTCCCAGCCCAACTGGCCTTGGTGATCTCCCATTAGATCCGCCCCACCATCTCAGTGGGTGAAAGCACCCCTTGAGGTCCTGACTTTCTTGCTAATGTTCTCCCTCCTTCTGCTCCTCATTTGGACCTTGGGAGCTCAGTCCAGTGCTCCAGTGTGGGTCTCTGTCTCTATCTCCATCCATCACCAGATGAAGGTTCTATGGTAATATGCAAGATATTCATTAGCGTGGCTATAGGACAAGGCCACCTCAGGCCTTTCCTCTGCTGCTCAAGGAATAAGCTGGGGACATCTGCTTGGACACCTGGGAACCCCTCTAGAGTCCAGTCTCTTGTCAACCCTAAAATGGCTCCCTTAATTAAGATATATACTTTCCTGCTCCCACATCCAGCCCTCTTTCAACCCAACCATCCCATTCCCTCAAGCTCTCCCCATCCTCCCCTTCTTTCTTCTCTCCCCAAATCTGCCCTAATCCCCACCTCACCTCCACCCCTGTGCTCTCAACCCCTGCCCGGCAATTTTGTCAACTTCCTATATCCAGGAGGATAACTAGGTTCACCTTCTTATTTAACTTCTCTAGGATCACGAATTATAGGCTCGATGTCCTTTATTTATGACTAGAATCCACTTATGAGTGAGTACATACCATATTCCTCTTTTGGGGTGTGGGTTACCTCACTCAATAAAGTGTTTTCTATTTCCATCCATTTGTATGCAAAATTCAAGATGTTATTGTTTTTTACCGCTGAGTAGAACTCTAAAGAGTATATGTGCCACATATTTCTTATCCATTTTTCTATTGAGGGTCACCTAGGTTGTTTCCAGGTTCTGGCTATTACAAATAGTGCTACTATGAACATAGTTGAACAAATGCTTTTGTAGTATGATTGGGCATCTCTTGGGTATATTCCCAAGAGTGGAATTGTTGGAACCTGGGGTAGGTTGACTCCCAGTTTCCTGAGAAACCATCACACTGATTTCCAAAGTGGTTGCAAAAGTTTGCATTCCCACCAATAATGAATGAGTGTTCCCCTTACTCCGCATCCTCTCCAGCATAGGCTTTCACTGGTGTTTTTGATTTTAGCCATTCTGACAGGTGTAAGATGGTATCTCAGAATTGGTTTGATTTGCATTTCCTTGATCACTAACGTGGTTGAGCATGACCTTAAGTATCTTTTGACCATTTGAAGTTCTTCTGTTGAGAATTCTCTGTTCAATTCAGTGACCCATTTTTTTAATTGGGTTAATTAGTATTTTAAAGTCTAGTTTCTTGAGTTTTTTTTTATATATTTTGGAGATCAGACCTTTGTCTGATGCGGGGTTGGTGAAGATCTTCTCCCAGTCAGTAGGTTGCCTTTTGTCTTTATGACACTGTCCTTCATTTTACAGAAGCTTCTCAGTTTCAGGAGGCCCCATTTAATAATGTTTGCTCTTATTGTCTGTAATACTGGGGTTCTACTTAGGAAGAGATCTCCTGTAACCATGTGTTGTAGACTACTTCCCACTTTCTCTTCTATCAGATTCAGTGTGGTCAGATTAATATTGAGGTCTTTAATCAATTTGGACTTGAGTTTTGTGCATGGTGATAGAAATGGATCTACTTTCATTCTTCTACAGGTTGACATTCAGTTATGCCAGCACCATATGTTAAAGATGCTTTCTTTCTTCTATTGTATACTTTTAGCACCTTTGTCAAAAATCAGGTGTTCATAGGTTTGTGTATTAAACAATTTTTGTTTTACTAATAATATGTCAGTATTGATGAAGTACAAATGTACAGACACATGAAATTTTCATCTAAGACTCATTAAGTAACTGCGGTAAAAAGGGAAAATTTAAATTCACAGTATTTTTTTGGATCCAGAGAAACTACACTTAAGAAAGGGTATTAAAGCTGCAACAGGACATTTAAACTATTTTTGATGGCTGAGAGTAGATTAAATTCCCTTCAAAAGAAAAACATAAAAAGTCAGCATCATCAACGAACTTTCTCTGAGTAACCTCAGCAGCAGGAAACATATATGATGTAAAGTAAAAAGGAAAGACTAAGAGAACTCTTGTAGAAATTTCAACTCATGATAAATAGTGAACTTAAAAAACTATGGCACTTGGCATCAAAAATGTCACAAGAATATCCATGTGTAATACCACAAATTTTATTTAAATTGTTAAGAATCTTGGTTTGCTACTTTAGCTATTACAGAATTTAAGAAGAATAAGTTTTGGGAAAAATTAGTTGTGGCTGCACCAGAATGAAGTCTCACAAACATATGTCTTTATTTCCAGCCTACAGGGGCAGGGACAATGGCCTCCTCTGACCTTGTGGGTACCAGTAATTCAGACATACATACATGCTGACACAATACTCATAAATATAAAAATTAAATAAATCATTTTATTAAAAATGAGAATAATTATCTCTTTTTGAGAATATGGTGGCACAAAGACTGTATGTGTTTCAGCATATTGGTTATTCTGTTATCAGAACTGATTTGCACCAAAGGAGTAATTGTGGGATAGACATTCATCACAAACTTCTGAACACTCAGGATCACTGGGTCATACATCCGTAACAGGACTGCAGTGGATGATATGATGATGTCCACCCAGTACATGACCACAAAGGAAACCACCAGCAGCAAGATGGTCTGGGTGGCCCTTTTCTCAGGAGATGCTCTCAGGTGGCTAAGGTTGTGAAGATGCTTGCGTTGCCTCTGATGTCTGAACAAGGTAATCACCATGTATGCACTTGTGGCCAACATAAGTCCTACAAGAAATACATCTCTGGAGATTGTCACTGTTAAAATCAGTGCCCTGATGATGTAGTTCATGGAGAGGAGTGAGCAGGATTTTGTGACCTTCATCTGTTTGGTCTCACTCACGTTGGTAAAAACACCAGAATAGATTATTCGGTGACTAGTGAATGACACGTTGAATGACCAAATAAATAAGAACGCAGAAATCATGTACTTTTTAAGTTTGTATTTAAATTTTGCCAAGAAAGAGGAACTGGGACTGATAGTGACCGCCTGGAACACACTCAGGAGGCAGGTGAGGCAGATGGAGAGGCTTCTCATCACCCTGCTTATGTAAAAAGTTGTCTTACAATTGAAGTCATTCTCAATGCTTAGTGACCCAAATATGTCCCAAAGCCAAGTATTTCCTCCAGTGAGGAGCAGCACCATGTGGATGAAGGTTAGTTGACAGGAGATCATGTCTGTGGGCTTAGGTCTGTAACACAGAATTATGAAAGTATAGAAAACAAGGAGAAACATATTGGCCAGGATTCCAAATCCAACTTGGAAATTAAAGACAATCTTTAATGAGGACATATGTAGAAATTGTATTCACCTTAAGAGCATGAAATAACAAAAGGATATTTATGCCCTGGCAATGTTTAAGCATGCATGATCATCCCATATGTTGTGGCTCTGTTGACCTTGCTCATATTAGGTTTCTTCGTCTAAGTTGATGAGGGCAACTGATCAGGTATCTTGTTCAAGAGGGTACCAGATCCCAATACAGATGATTGTGGAAACCTATTTCAAATATTTGACAAAAATAATGGAGTGTTTACCAAACTTTGGTTTCACTGGTCAGTATATCTATATCATCATTCCGTTTTGCCTATTTTTTCTTGATTAACCCATCTCTTTAATTTTTGAAGTTCCACATTAGACTTGTCCTATCTTTCTATATACTCTCATTAGATCTCCTGGATATACAGCATTTTCAGTCACATCAACACAGGATGCAGACTTTGTGTGCCTGTAGTGCACCTAGACCTCATGCCTTAGAAATTCAATCCTACTGATTTGACTTACATTGCCTTGTTTTATAGTTAATATTGGAAACATCAGTGATGAGAATAGAGGAGCATAATCATATTTGTAGAACTATTAATAATTAGGCTGTTTTGGGGAGAAATCACTAAAGAAATCCAAAAGAGTAAGGTGAATCAGTTTTATATTTCATAATTTTAATAATCTCGAATTTACAACTATTCATATTTTCATTCACAATTCTGATGGTATCAGAGTTGATAATTCATGATAGTCCCACCATTTTAATCAGTGGGATGTCTGTCTCAATTCATTTATTTATTTTTATTTTTCATCGAACTCACCACCCCACAATCTGGAATTAAAGACAATGATACAGTTGGAGGCCATTAGTGCACTTTCCACACCCTATTAATTGTGTAACCATTATTGTTATAAATGCTTCTATATCTCCCAGTTTACTTCCCATCCCCCTTAAAGTTTGTGTGAAGTCTACATATGATTTAAAGAACTAACCCTCAGCTATCAAGACAAAGGTTATTTTTTTTCAGAGGAGGACAGTGGTGGGTAGTAAATCATTAATAGTATGATTCCTATGCGTGTTTAAGCTATTCCTTGTTACTTTACCACCTATTCCATCTTCTGTATTTTTATCTTCCTCTTTAACTAAGAATCTTCCATTTTCTCATTTTCTGTATCAAATCAATGGTCTCCTGCTTCCTCCCCTGTACTTTCCTCCCACCTCCTTCTATATGTACTTCTTTCCTCCCTGCTAAGGAGCCCACCCTTTCCCATTTCCCTGAGAAGATCGATTGTACCCTGTTATTCTCTCCATTGCTACCCACGATCAACTCCTTTTTGGCCATGGTCCCATTTTACTTTCCTGATGTCTGTAGTTTTCACAGGCTAAATACTCACATTTGAAGATGTGGAACTAGGAGCCTCCTATAAGAGAGAGCATGTGACACTAAGAAAAACACTTCTTTCAACACATTGTAACAAACATGAATTTGCCAAAGATGACCAAAAAGTGATCCTGTTTTAGAAAATCTGTTTTAGAAGAGATTCCTTCCCATGCAGTGGAAATCAAGGGCCCCACTGTCTTCACACATCATCAACACAGAGACAGTTTTTATAATTTCAACAAAAAAGTCTTAGCTTCGGTGCTTTTGTTAGATATTTAACCTGGTTATCATTATGATTTTTATCAAATTAGCATAATTTGTGACTTTAAAATCAACTCTGTAGTAGAAAACTATACCAACCTAGATTCTTGTGAGTAAGAGTGTCTAATTGTATTTTAACATTCACTTTTATATGTGCTTGCATATATATATATATATATATATATAGAGAGAGAGAGAGAGAGAGAGAGAGAGAGAAATATTTCTGAAGTCAGTAAATGAGACCACGCTATAACATCCCCATATCCCCATGAATATGCCAACAAAATCATAATTTTACATATATACATTAAGTTTGCTTTTAAAAAGCTTTATCTATGGGATGGAGGAAGAGTGGATATGGGAGCAAGGAAGTATAGTTCTTAATTAAGGGAGCCATTTTAGGGTTGGCAAGAGACTGGGCTCTAGAGGAGTTCCCAGGTGTTCAAGGAGATGTCCCCAGCTTGTTCCTTGAGCAGCTGAGGAGAGGGCTCCTGAATTGGCCCTATCCCATAGCCACACTGATGAATATCTTGTATATCACCATAGAACCCTCATCTGGCGATGGATGGAGATGGAGACAGGGACCCACATTGGAGCACTGGACTGAGCTCCCAAGGTCATTATGAGGAGCAGAAGGAGAGAAAACATGAGCAAGAAAGTCAGAACTCGAAGGGTGAGCCCACCCACTGTGACTGTGGGGCTGATCTAATGGTAACTCACCAAGGCCAGCTGGACTGGGACTGATGGAGCATGTGATCAAACCGGACTCTCTGAACGTGGCTGACAAGGAGGGCTGACTGGAAACCAAGGACAATGGCATTGAGTTTTGATTCTATTGTATGTACTGGCTTTGTGAGGACCTAGTCTGTTTGGATGCTCACCTTCCTAGACTTGGATGGATGGGGGAGGACCTTGGACTTCCCACAGGGCAGGGAACTCTGACTTCTCTTTGGACTGGAGAGGGAGGGGGAGGGGATGGGGAGGAAGGGGGACGGAAATAGGAGGAGGGGAGGAGGTGAAAAATTTTTAATGATAATAATAATAATAATAAAAGTTAGATAAAGCTTTATGTAATACCGGTTGGTGATGGCACACACCTTTAATTCCAGCACTTTGGAAGCAGAGGCAGGCTTATCTCTTTGAGTTTGAGGCCAGCCTGGTCTACAAGAGGTAGTACAGTGAAACCCTGTCTTGAAAAATAAACAAACAAACAAACAAACAAAAAACAAAAATAAAACAACAAAAAAAGCTTTATCTAGTAAAGGCATAGATTCAATCTAATTACCAAAACTAAATATATGATCTCCCACCAACTTACAGTTACAGTAACTGCACAATGGTGTTCTAGGTCACAGGTTGGAAAGATGGCACAGTGGTTCAGAGCATATTTTTCTCTTGAAAACGACCTGGGCTGGACATGGTGGCTCATAACCATCTGTAGCTCCAGTTATAGGGAATCTATTGCCTTCTCAGATATTGCAAACAAGTGGTGCACAGATGAACATGTAGGTAAAACATGCATATGTGGAAAATAAATTAAGTAAATATTAAAGAAAGAAAGAAAGAAAGAAAGAAAGAAAGGAAATGTGTTATCTGATTTATTAAGGATAACAATTAATTCAAGACTTGGTCTCTAAACTGAAATAACTGTAGCACATTCCAATTTTAAAATTGCTATTGGACAAACTCTATATGTATAATCATTTTTATTAACTACACCTCTATAATTTATGAATAAGGCAATGTATTATAAATTAAATAAAAAAATGTTAATAGATGTTAAAGATGGTAATAATGTTTTATTTATCTCAAAGGTATGAACTTAAATGTCTCTACTTCACACCATTTGCCTAGTAAATATTTGTCACCTTCTCTTTCCTTATGAGGCATCTTTCTCTGGGGTGTACTAGAGTTGAGAGTCGACCAGAAAAAACACAGCCAAATGGCTACAAACTGAGTTGTCAACATATCCATAAACTGAGAAAAGTCATTTGTTTTATTTTAAAAAAGTGCTGTGCTTGGGTATTCACATTAGTTTAAGTTGTACTAAATTGTAAGGGCTAAATTCAAAGTGTTTTCTTAAACATTAGTAATAGTCCGGATGCCATCACTATTAAAGGGCTACAGACCAAAAGACTGGGCAGGCAGCTCTTGAAGAAACGTGCAACAACAACAACAACAACAACACCAACAACAACTAAAACAATGAGCTGTTTCCTCATAACTCTACATTCTTCTGAGAAAAACCACTTTCCCTTCATTTTCAAAGTACTTGATTTTAGAGCAGTCTTGCTTAATCAACTTATGGTAGTCTTTGCATTTCTCTGAAGAGATATTAACATAATGAACATAAAAACATACTAGATCAAAAGTATCATTTTCATTTTAAGTTTTACAGTAGTGAGTAATGACTTAAAAGCAGTGTGACTGTTCATAGAGAACATGGAGTGATTGTGTGACTTTCATGTGACAAGATACATGGTGTTGGCTGATGTACTGTCCACTGTCAGCAACATTAACAAGTCTCCCGGAATCTCAGGAAGATGAGGACCTTAGACACTCAAACCAGTTCCATGAGCAGTTCTTTACGAAATACATAATGCCAACAGGAACAAATAGTGACTTCCTTTTAATAAGGTATTAATTCATAGCTATTACATGATACACTTACATAATTAAAATGAATAAGTTATTATTTACAAAATAAATTTAGTTCATTGGCAATGTATAAGTTACTCTTTAGAAACTGAATGTAACTCACCTGCCACTGGAAGCACACAGATGTGCACTAGAACTTTACAGTCTCACACTTAGGACATTCATCAGCTAAACTTAAATTTAATTAGCATATTTTGAATATTCATATTTTAATGAACAATTGTATTTTGCAATTATTAAAAAACTTTGGGCATTTTGACTTTAAATAATTTTTTACTAGTAATTCAAGAACTGAAAATACTTTTACTGCTAATGAAAAGCTACTCAATATTATAACAGCAGCAGTGTAACAATTTCCAACTTAGATAACTTAAAACATTAAAAATTGATTAATTTGAATTGAAACACTCAAACTCCTACGGAAAATTACTCAGCTTACATTTTTAATAAAGGTAACATTAAAAGAATTTAAATAGTTTGTTTTCTTTTTTAGAAAAATAAAATAAAAGAGAAAAAAATGATTTAATGAATAAGTGAGGTAGGAGTCTAGATACTTCTGAGATAACCAAAAAAATATATACTTCATTAGAAATTATTACAATAGAATAACCAAATCTATAAAAAATCTCAATCTTATTAACATAATGTTAAGACCATCTTACATTTTACTAAGCCATGAAGTGAAACTCCCCTAAGAATGCCTAAGCATACACAAACTTAACAGAACAGAAAAATACTGATAAACACTAAATTAATTAATATTTGTTGCTTGTCCTGGTGAAGTTTTATATAAGTCAATGCATATGTTTGAGAAAAGTAGAAAAATGAGATAATATAAAATATAATTTATATATACATATATACATATTAATATTATAAAGGTACTTTTGCAAACCAATGAATGTGTGTTCTTTATGTTTTACCCTCTAAGCCATTCCAGGTGTTTTGTGAGTAAGTTGCATATTTAACACCGGTGCTATTAGCTAGGAGGAACCATGTTTATAGAATTATAAGAGCACACATTCAGAAGAACCCATAGGCAGATATGCTCATTAAAATACTCCATTGGGGGTCACTCTTTACAGAGATATGAATGCACATTTAATGTAAAAAGAGATAGATATCATTATATTTTCATTCAATACATAATACCCATTGATCACCTTCACCCTGTTAGCCTTCCCTGTCTCTCTGTCCACACTTCTGTTAGGCACTGTCCTCTTTCCAATAGACAACCTTCTACTGTCACATACTTTACAATCAGAGGTCATAGCAAGTGATATTTATGTTCTTTTACAAATCATTACACTAATATTTTTGTCTACAGCAATTTGTTGTGTTTGTTCTTAATAAAATAAGGCTCAAAAATGAATTCTAAACAGAGAATTCTCTAATCATTTTATTACAGAAAACTCTGTTTCCTTTTACCAATTACAACTCTCACTAATAATGAAGAGAAAAAGAAACGCTCACCTGGCAGAACCTTTGATAAACATCCATTTGGAATGAGGCCCTAAGAAGTAGTTATAAGGAAGGAATGTCATCAGCTCATTTCTCCCTAGACCCATAATTACCATGTCACTTGCAAAGGGGAAGTTCTGACCTTGACATTGTTAGAAAGTGGTACTATCAAATGAAAAAGTGAACTTCTCTAATTCCAGGAAAACAATAGAGAAGCAGCAGCTGAACACTGGCTTTCCCATGTGTGATCTCTTCTCCCAAGTACTTATCGGTCTGTGTAGATTAGCTAATTTGGTCCTTCTGGACAAAGCTAAAGTAAAAATAACATCACATTCTTAAGAAGTAGAAAAACATTTACTTCCTCAAGGAATTCTTCCTGGTTCCAAAATATTCCTTAATGGCCTCCACACTTACTTGACAGTGGCTTCATGACCTCACCAAGAAATTGAAATCACTTTTGCTAATATTAAGAAAAAGTACAGATATACACTTGGGAAAATTAATCTTTCTTACAGGGGCACAGACATGAGGTGATGTAATCAGCAGATAGTGAGCTGTGGGCTGGGGTTGTAACTTAGTTGGTAGAGTGTATGTGTAGACATTGTTAATGTGGGAGACCATGGAGAAATCAAACCTTGAAATTCTATGCACAGGTGAGGGAGAAAAATCCCAAGTCAATGGCAAACACAAGACCTTCAAGGAGATCTTAGGAGAAAAACTGTACCAAACTAAGGAAAGACTCACCTCCACACATAGAAGAAGCACACAGAACACATTAAAGACAAGACCAGAAAAGGAAATTTCCATTGCATCTCATATTTAAAACACTGAGGAGACAGAGCAATAAAAGTGTGTTGAAACTTGCAAGAGAAAATGGCAAATCATGTTCAAAGAAAAGTTTTCAAAGAAAAACTGATTACTCAAGGAAGACTTTCAAAGCCAGAAAAACCTGGAATAAAGCAACCCAGGTCTTAAATGACAACCAATCTCAAATAATATGTCCAGCAAAACTACTGTCATGATAAAGGCAAAGGAACAATTGTCCATACATTGACAGCCTAAAAAGTTTTATATTCAACAAACCAATCCTAAGGCAATACGTGAAGCTTTATTTTGGGGTAAAAAGAGGAATTAGCAAAACAGAGAGACTTTGGAAGTAACACGAGCCATAATTATTGAAATTAATCATAAAGACCACTGAGACCAAAATAACAAAAAATCAACAACATGATAACCAGAATGAACACACACAGTTCAATAACAAATCAAAGATGAATGACCTCAATTCTCCACTCAAAAGACAGACAGAGACTGAATGGATCAAGAAACAAAATCATTGAGAATATTCAGAAAATCACAGGGATATACTTTAGAATTCTGTATTCAAACAAATTGGAAGACCTAAAATTAGTAGATAATTTTTTAAAAATTTATTTCTTTACTTATTATAAAAACTATTTTCTCAATTTGCACACCAATTCCAGTTCCCACTCCCTTCCCTTTTCCTGCTCCTTCTACCTCCACCACAAATCCCACCAGACATCCACTCCTTGGAGAGGGTAAGGTTTCCCATGGGGAGTTAACAGGCTAGCACATGGCTTTGAGTCAGGATCATAGCCATTTCCACTACATATAGGCTGAGAAAGGTATCCCTCCATAGAGAATGGGTTTCAAAAAGCCTAGAAGCAATGGGGATAAATCCTGGTCTCACTACCAATGGTCCCACAGTGTGTCTCAGGCATTCAACTGTCATCCACCTCCAGAGTGCCTAATATGGTCCTATGCTGGTTCCCTCACTGTCAGACTGGAGATAGTGGGCTCCTATTAGCTCAGGTAATCTGTTTCAGTGATTAACCCCATCATGGTCTTGACTCCACTGTGGATCTCTGCACCAGAAATACATAATTTGATCAATAAGTTTGACATTCCAAAGTTAAATCAAGGCTCATTAAGGAAGATAAACAGACCAAAACCATCAATGGATTAGAAGTAGTAATTATGAGTTTCCCAACCATGCAAACAAACAAACAAACAAAAACAAAACAAAACAAAACAAAACAAAACAAAACAAAAAACCCAGTGCAATACGGTTTTAGCACCAAATTCCCTGTGACTTCCAAAAGGGAGTTATGCCCATGTCTTGGCCTGTGTTCTGTTGTGTGAAGAGACACCATGAACATGGAAACTTCTATACAAGAAAGTATTTAATGGGGAATTGTTTACAGTTCAGAGGTTTAGTCCATTATCAACATGGTGGGAAGCATGGTGCCATGCAGACATAGTTTTGGAGAAGGCACAGAGAGTTCTGCATCCAGATTCACAGGTAGCAGGAAAGGAGAGACCCAATGGCCCTAGCTTGGATTTGAAACCTCAGAACCAACCGCTGGTGACACACCTCCTCCAAACACCTAGCCAATCTAATCAATCAAATAGTATCACTCCCTAAGCATTGAAATCTATGAGCCTCTGGGGGTCATTTTTATTAAAACAACCACCCGACAATAATCCTCAAATTATTTACAAAATTCAACAATAAAAGAATACTGCCCAAATCTTTTTGAGAGTTCCAATTTATTTGATACATAAACTACATAAAAAACCAATAAAGAAAGAGGATTCAGATAAATTACCCTTAGGAACACAGATGCAAACGTTTATCAATAAAATACCTGCAAATCCAAATACCAATCCAAGAAAACATCAAACACATCATACACCGTAATTAAGAAAACATAATCCTAGAGATGCAGGGATGATTCAACATTCATAAATTGATAAAAATAATACACCATATTAACAGAATGAAAGACAAAACACCACATGATCATCTCATTAGATGAAGAAAAGGCCCTTGACAAAATCCAAAGCCCCTATATAAGAAAAACATTGGAAATATTGGGGATACAAGGTACATAACTAAATGTAATAAAGGCAGTTTATAGTAAGCCCATAGTCAATATCAACTTAAATGGAGAGACATCTAAACAAATCAACTAAAACCAGGAAGAAGATAAGAATGTTCACTCAACATACCTGTTAAATATAGTACTTGAAGTCTGTTTTAGTTAGTTTCTATTGCTGTGAAGAGACACTATGACCATGGAATCTCTTATAAAGGAAAATGTTTAATTGGTGTCACTTGTTGACATTTTCAGAGATCCAGTCCATTATCAGCATAGTGGGAGCAACATGGCAGCAGGCAGGCAGACATGGTGCTGGAGAAGTAGTCGAGAGTCCTACATCTTGCAGGCAACAGAAAGTTGACTGAGTGTCATACTGAGAGAAGCTTGAGCAAAAGAGACCTCAAAGTTCACAGTGATACATTTCCTTCAACACCTACACCCCAGTCCATACCTCCTGATGGTAACACTCACCATGGAATTATGGGGGTCCTGATTATATTCAAACTACCACAAAGTCTTTATGGAGCAGTAAAATAACTGAGGAGAGTGAGGAGAGACAGATAGGAAAGAAGTCAAAGCATCTTCATTTGTAGATGTTATGATAGTGTGATGCTATTGTTAGTTTTCAAATTTTCTATTTCTGGAATTAACTAAAACCCACAATGACTAGAGATGCACTGTAAGGTTTTTTTCTTTTTTTTCATTTACTTATTTGTTTATTTATAAAAATTTCCACTTTCTCCCCTCCTCCCAATACCCTCCCATTTCCCCCAGTCCCTCTCCTCCTCCCTCTCCAGTCCTAAGAGCAGTAAGGGTTTCCTGCACTGTGGGAGGTTCAAATTCCTCCCTCCTCCCTCCAGGTCTAGGAAGGTGAGCATCCAAACAGACTAGGATACCAAAAAGCCAGTACATGCAGACGAAACAAGACCCAGTGCCAGTGTCAATGGCTTCTTAGTCAGCCCACATGTCAGCCACATTCAGAGAATCCGATTTGATCACATGCTCGGTCAGACCCAGTCCAGCTGGCCTTGGTGAGCTCTCATTAGATCAGTCCCCATGTATCAGTGGGTGAACGCATTCCTCGTGGTCCTGGCATCCTTTTTCATGTTCTCCCTCCTTCTGCTCCTCATTTGGACTTTGGGGGCTCAGTCCAGCACTCCAATATGGGTCCCCGACTCTATCTCCATCCATCGTTGGATAAGGGTTCCCTCTGATCCTGTCTTCCTTGCTCACGTTCTCCCTCCTTCTGCTTCTCATTTGAACCTAGGGAGTTAATTCCAGTGTTCCAATGTGTGTTTCTGTCTCTATCTCCATCCATCGCAAGATGAAGGTTCTATGGTGATATGCAAGATATTCATCAGTATGGTTATGGAACAAGGCCAGTTCGGGAACCCTCTCCTCTGCTGCCCAGGGAACAATCTGGGGACCTCTCCTTGGGCCTGGGAACCCCTCCAGAATCAAGTCTCATGCAAATCCAAATATGGCTCCCTTAATAGAGATATATACCTCCCTGCTCCCATATCCATCCTTCCTCCCTCCCCTCATCCCATTCCCCCAAGCTATCCGCAGTCCTTCCCTCTCCCTTCTCTCTATCCCTCTCCCCTTACTTCCACACCTCCACCCCCGCCCCCGTGCACGCAAGATTGCCTGGTAATCTTGTCTACTTCCAATATCCAGGAGGATAACTATGTGATTTTCTTCAGGTTCACCTTCTTATTTAGCTTCTCTAGGATCACGAATTATAGGCTCAAAGACCTTTAATTAAGGCTAGAATCCACTTATGAGTGAGTACATACCATATTCCTCCTTTTGGGTCTGGGTTATGTCACTCAGTAAAGAGTTTTCTATTTCCTTCCATTTGCATGCAAAATTCAAGTTGTCATTGTTTTTTACCGTTGAGTAAAACTCTAATATATAGATGTTCCACACCGTCTTTAACCATTCTTCTATTGAGGGGCAACTAGGTTGTTTCCAGGTTCTGGCTATTTCAAATAGTGCTGCTATGATCATAGTTGGACAAATGCTTTTGTAGTATGATAGGGCATCTCTTGGGCATATTCCCAAGAGTGGAATTTCTGGGTCCTGAGAGAGGTTGACTCCCAGTTTCCTGAGAAACCACCACACTGATTTCCACAGTGGCTGCACAAGTTTGCATTCCCACCAACAATGGATAAGTGTTCCCCTCACTTCACATCCTCTCCAGTATAGGCTATCATTGGTGTTTTTGAGTTTGGTTATTCTGACAGGTGTAGGATGGTATCTCAAAGTTATTTTTATTTGCATTTCTCTGATCGCTAAGGAGGTTGAGCATGCCCTTAAGTGTCTTTTGGCCATTCAAAGTTCATCTGTTGTGAATTCTCTGTTCAGATCAGTACCCCATTTTTTAAATTGAATTAATTAGAGTTTTAGTGTCTAGTTTCTTGAGTTCTTTGTATATTTTTGAGATCAGACCTTTTTCTGATGAAGGGTTGGTGAAGATCTTCTCCCAGTCAGAAGGTAGCCTTTTTGTCTTACTGACAGTGTCCTTTGCTTTACAGAAGCTTCCCAGTTTCAGGAAGTCCTATTTATTCATTGATTCTCTTATTGTCTGTGCTACTGGGGTTCTACTTAGGAAGTGGTCTCCTGTACCTATGTCTTGTAGACTACTTCCCACTTTCTCTTCTATCAGGTTCAAAGTGGTCAGATTAATTTTGATGTCTTTAATCCATTTGAACTTGAGTTTTGTGCATGGTGATAGATATGGATCTATTTTCATTCTTCTACAGGTTGACATCCAGTTATGCCAGCACCATTTGTTAAAGATGTTTTCCTTCTTCCATTGTATACCTTTAGCTCCCTTGTCGAAAATCAGGTGTTCATAGGTTTGTAGTTTAATATCCGGGTCTTCTATTTGATTCCATAGGTCTACTTCTCTGTTCTTATGCCAATACCACGTTGTTTTCAATACTGTAGCTCTGTAATAGAGTTTGAATGTAAGGTAATGTTTCTCTGATTACCCTCTCTGCTTCTTTATCCTTTGTGTATAGGAGGGGAACCGATATTTTGGAGTTGATCTTGTATCCTGCCACATTACTAAAGGTGTTTATCAGCTGTAGCAGTTCTTTGGTAGAGTATTTGGCTTCACTTATGTACACTATCACATCATCTACAAATAACGAAAGTTTAATTTCATCCTTTCCAATCGAATCCCCTTGATTCCCTTATGCTGTCTTATTGCTATTGCTAGAATTTCAAGCACTGTATTAAAGAGGTATGGTGAGAGTGGACAGCATTGTCGTGTTCCTGATTTTAGTGGAATGGTTTTGAGTTTCTCTCCATTCAATTTGATGTTAGCTGTCGGCTTGCTGTATATAGCTTTTATTATATTTAGGTATGATCCGTTTATCCCCAATCGCTCCAACACCTTTATCATAAAGGGGTGTTGAATTTTGTCAAATGCTTTTTCAGCATCCAATGAAAGGATCATATGGTTTTTTTCTTTCAGTTTATTTATATGATAGATTGCATTGATAGATTTGCGTATGTTGAACCAGCCCTGCATCTCTGGGCTGAAGTCTACTTGATCATAATGGATATATTTTCTAATGTGTTCTTGGATTCGGTTTGTCAGTATTTTATTGAGAATTTTTGCGTCGATGTTCATGAGTGAGATTGGCCTGTAATTCTCTTTCTTGGTTGTGTCTTTATGTGGTTTTGGTATCAGGATAACTGTGGCTTCAAAAAAGGAGTTTGGCAATGACTCTTCTGTTTCTATAGTGTGAAATACATTAAGGAGTATAAGTATTAGCTCTTCCTGGATGTTCTGGTAGAATTGTGCATTGAAACCATCTGGTCCTGGACTTTTTTTGTTAGGGCGATTTTTGATATCAGCTTCTAATTCTTCACGACTGACAGGTCTATTTAGATTGTTCAACTGGTCTTGGTTCAACTTTGGTATATGGTACTTATCTAAATAATTGTCCATTTCTTTCACATTTTCCAATTTTGTGGCATACAGGCTTTTGTAGTAAGATCTAATGATTCTCTAAATTTCCTCTGTGTCTCTGGTTATGTCCCCTCTTTCATTTCTGATCTTATTAATTTGCATGTTCTCTCTCTGCCATTTGATTAGTTTGGATAGGGGTTTGTCGATCTTGTTGATTTTCTCCAAGAACCAGCTTTTTGCTTCATTGATTCTTTGGATTGTTTTCTGTGTTTCTGTTTTGTTGATTTCAGCCCTCAGATTGATTATTTCCAGTCTTCTACTCCTCCTGGGTGAATCTGCTTCTTTTTTTTTCTAGAGCTTTCAGGTGTGCTGTTAAGTCTTCAATGTGTAATTTCTCTGTTTTCTTTAATTGGGTACCTAGTGCTATGAACTTTCCTCTTAGTACTGCTTTCATAGTGTCCCATAGGTTTCAGTATGCTGTGTCTTTATTTTCATTAAATTCAAGGAAGACTTTAATTTCTTTCTTTATTTCTTCCTTTACTCAGTGGTGATTCAGTAGTTGACTGTGCAGCTTCCATGAGTTTGTTGGCTTCCTTGGGGTAACATTGTTGTTGAATTCTAACTTTAATCCATGGTGATCTGACAAGACACAGGTGGTTACTAATATTTTTTTGTATCTGTGGAAGTTTGCTTTGTTACCGAGTATGTGGTCAATTTTCGAGAAGGTTCCATGAGCTGCAGAAAAGAAGACATATTCTTTCCTATTGGGTGGAATGTTCTATAGATGCCTGTTAAGTCCATTTGATTCAATACCTCCAATAATTCTCTTATTTCTCTGTTAGATTTCTGTCTGATTGACCTGTCCATTGGTGAGAGAGGTGTGTTGAAGTTTCCTACTATTAGTGTGTGTGGTTTGATGACTGCCTTGAGTTCTTGAAGTGTTTCTTTTACATAAGTGGGTGCCTTTATATTAGGGGCATAGATATTCAGGATTGAGACTTCCTCTTGATGAATTGTTCCTGTTATGAGTATGAAATGTCCATCTCCATCTCTTCTGATTGATTTTAGTTTGAAGTCAATTTTGTTAGATATTAGAATGGCCACACCTGCTTGTTTCTTAGGACCGTTTACTTGGAAAACATTTTCCCAACCCTTTACTCTGAGTAGGTGTCTGTCTTTGTGGTTGAGGTGTGTTTCTTGTATACAGCAGAATGTTGGATCCTGTTTTCGTATCCAATCTCTAAGTCTGTGCCTTTTTATAGGTGAATTGAGTCCATTGATATTAAGTGATAATAATGACCAGTGTATATTGACTCTGGTTAATTTGGGGGGGGTTGTAGAGTGTGTTTGTTTCCCTTCCTTGAGTTTTTCTTGTGAAGTGTCACTAGATGTCTGAGTTATTATAGGCAGTATTGGGAATGTTGGATTCCTTGTGTTATGATTTTCCTTCTAATACTTTCTGTAAGTCTGCATTTGTGGCTACATATTGTTTAAATTTGTTTTTTATCCTGGAATATTTTGTTTTCTCCGTTGATAGTGAACAATAGCTTGGCTGGGTATAGTAGTCTGGGCTTGCATTCATGGTCTCTTAGTTTCTGCAGTACCTCTATCCAGTACCTTCTGGCTTTCATGGTTTCCATAGAGAAGTCCGGTGTAAATCTGATAGGTTTACCTTTAGAAGTTACTTGACCTTTTTCCTTTGGAGCTCCTAATATTCTTTCTTTCATCTGAATGTTTTGTGTTTTGATTATTATATGGCGAGGGGACTTTTTTTGGATCCAGTCTATTCGGTGTTCTGTATGCTTCTTGAACCTTCACAGGGATATTGTTCTTTAGGTTGGGGAAGTTTTCTTCTATAATTTTGTTGAATATATTTTCTGGGTCTTTGATCTGCAATTCTTCTCCTTCTTCTACCCCTATTATTCTTAGATTTGTCTTTTTTATTGTGTCCCACATTTCCTGAATGTTTTGTGATGAAAATTTTTTGGATTTGCTGTTTTATTTGATCAGAGCGTTTATTTTCTCTATATTGTCTTCAGAGTCTGAGAGTCATTCTTCTATCTCTTGTAGTTATAGTTTATGCTTGTTTCTGAAGTCTCTGTTCGTTTACCTAAATTTTCCATAACCAGCTGGCACTCCGTTTGTGTTTTCTTCATTGCGTCCCTTTCAGTTTTCAAATCTTGAACTGTTTACATTACCTGTTTGATTGTTTTTTTTCTAGCTTTCCCAGGGTTTCATTTACAGATTTACTCATTTCTTCAAACTTTTTGTTATATGTCTCTTCCATTTCTTTACTCATTTCTTCAATCATTTTGCTATACTTCTCTTCCATTTCTTTACGGAAGATTTTTCACCTCCTGTTTAAGTTCCTCTATTATTTTCATAATGTTTCGCTTAGGGTCGATTTCTTCCATTTCTTCTTGAGTAGGTTGTTCAATTCTTCTAATTTCATGATTCCTGGATTCTGGTGATGTCATGTTGCCTTTCAGGTTGTTGGAGAAATTCTTGCATTGGCGCCTGCCCATCTCTTCCTTTCTGGATAGAACTCCTCAGCACTCTCTGTATAGAACTCCTCAGCACTGAAATGCGGACAGCTCTCTGGATAGAACTCCTCAGCAGTGAAATAGGGATAGCTCTATGGATAGAACTCCTCAGCACTGATATAGGGACATCTCTGGATAGAACTCCTCAGCACTGCAATAGGGGCAGCTGGTATTCCAAGGACACAGGAGATGAAAGGGCGACAGTGGGGGCAGGGAAGATTCCAGGGGAAGACCGAAGACCCTGCCACAGAAACTGGGGTGTGTGTGTGTGTGCTCTCTTCCAGGACAGTCCGACCCGGCTAGCACACATTCACCTCTGGATAGAACTCCTCAGCATTGAAATAGGGACAGCTGGTATTCCAGGGACACAGGAGACAAAAGGGCGACAGTGGGGGCTGCAAGGTTTTTTCTTAATAAAATCATCAGAAGTCTAAATTCCACTTCTACTCTGAATATTTGAGGCAGGAAGATCCTACTTTAATGTGAACCACACCTTAGCTGGCAGTATATTTAAAGGACATGGAAAAGGAGGATTTCTCTATCTTTGTGTGGTTCCCTTGTTGTTGCCAGAAAGATAATTATTGCACTGGTATTTGAGCCTATTTCTTCAAGATTTCATCATATACCAAAGAACAACTGAAACATTTAGCCTTGTGGATTGCACAACTACTGGATTTCTGGAATTTTCTGTGGTAGACAACAAACACTGGATTAGCTGGGCCACGTCCTCTAAGCCATTCTAGTAAATATGTTTTCTGTATAGATATGGACTCATCCAATATGTTCTATTATTCTAAAGAACCTTGAATGATACAGATTATATTATATAATTTGAGTTCAGTAGCTCCCAAACTTTGTAATGCTGTGACCCTTTAATATCGTTCATGATGTGGTTACCCTCTCATCTATGAAATTATTTTTGCTGCTATTTAAAAACTGTAATTTTGCTACTTTTATGAATCATAATGTAAATACCTGATATTTTTTAAAGTCTTAGCTGACCTCTGTGAAAGGGTCATTCAATCTCTTAAAGGATTATGACTCACAGGTTGAGAACCACTATTCTGAACCTTCCACCAAAAAACTCATGCAGCTGATAAACACTTTCAGCAAATTAACTGGATGCAAAATTAATTCACAAAAATATATAGTCTTCTTATTTATTACAAATAGACTAAAAAATAAATCAGGAAAACAACTCTTTCATAAGACCCTCAAATAATACAAAATATCTTGGAATAGCTCTAACCAAGCAAGGTAAGACTTGTATGATAAAAGCTTTAAGACATTGAAGAAAGAAATTGAAGAAGATATAAGAAGATGGAAATATTTCTCATGTTTATTGATCGGTAGGATTAATATAGTAAAAATGTCCATCCTACCAAAAGCAATGTATGGATTCAATGAATTATCAAATAAATTTCCAACACATTTTTCACTGAACTGAAAAGGACAATTTTCAACTTCATATAGAAATATAAATACAAAAAATCAAAATCCACTCCTGAGAAGGTGTGGAACATATACACATTAGAATTTTATTCAGTGGTAAAAAAAAACAATGACATCTGGAACTTTGCATGCAAATGGATGGAAATAGAAAACGCTTTACTGAGTGAGGTAACCCAAACCCAAAAGGAGGAATATGGTATGTACTCACTCATAAGTGGATTCTAGCCATTATTAAAGGTCTTTGAGTCTATAATTCATGATCCTAGAGAAGCTAAATAAGAAGGTGAACCTGAAGAAAATCATATAGTTTTCCTCCTGGATATTGGAAGTAGAAAAGATTGCCAGACAAACTTGAGTGCATGACGGTGGGGTAGGGGTGGATGTAAAGGGAGATGTGTAGAGAAAAGGGAGAAGGGGAGGATTCAGGAAAGCTTGGGGGAATGGGATGGGTGGGATGGAGGAAGGTTGGATATGGGAGCAGGGAAGTAAATATCTTAATTAAGGGAGCCATTTTAGGGTTTGCAAGAGACTTGATTCTAGAGGGGTTCCCAGGTCCAAGGAGAGGTCCCCAGATTATTCCTTGGGCAGCAGAGGAGAGGGTACCTGAACTGGCCTTGTCCCATAGCCATACTGATGAATATCTTGCATATCACCATAGAACCTTCATCTGTTGATGGATGGAGATAGAGACAGAGACCCACATTGCAACACTGGACTTAGCTCTCTAGGTCCAAATGAGGACCATATATGTAAAATAATTTTCATCAATTGTACATCGACAATATAACACATGTACTATATGTAATATTACAAGATGATAGTACCAAGGTAAAGGTAATCTAAAATTTTTTCCTTACCATAAAGATGTGCTCTATAAACTTTAAATTTCATATACATTGATTTGTAAATATCTATGACTTACAGAAAATCATGCATATTCTAAGTCATCATTTGTCATTTTTCTGTGGAGCTCAGTCTCGCTGAAATTCAACCAGAAAAGAAATCATATGTGCCATTGATACAAATATAACATGTGTTTGACATATAAATGCAATGAGAAAGAATATTTGCTTTATTTGAAAAAAAATTGCATTGCTGAGGGCTTTATGTCAGTTGCAACATTTAGTTGTAAATACTAAAACACAAAGTGTGGCCATAGATATTCACAATAGGCAGAAGCCATCACTATTAAATTGACCCAGATCTAGAGACCAATCAGTCTGCAGGCAGCTATCTGAGGAGATGTGTAACAATAAGAACCAAGGGCTGCTGCGTGAATGCATAGCTCTACATTTTGACAAGAAAAAAATCACTTTATCCCTTCATTATCACAGTACATTTCAAGTCTTACCATATTTAATGAGTAATGACCTAAAAGCAGTTTGAATGATCAGAGAGAACATAGAACGACAGTGTGACTTCTGATGAGAAGATACTACATAGTATTGACTGATGTGCTGTCCACTGTCAGCAACGTTAACAAGTCTTCAGGAATCTCAGGAAGATGAGGATCTTAGACACTCAAACCAGTTCCATGAGTAGATCTTTATGAAATACATAATGCCAGCAGGAACAAATAGTAACTGCCTTTTAATAAGGTATTAATTCATAGCTATTACCTGATAGACATAAATAATTAAAATACATAAATTAATATTTATGAAATTGAATTTAACTCACCGGCAACTGGAAGCACAAACATTCACTAGAACTTTACAGTCTCACACTTTCCAGCCAGTTCCCCTGCGATGAAGCAGCAGCAGCAGTGTCACTGCAGAGCCTGTGGGGAAGCAGTCAGACCCAGAGTTCCATCACAGGTCACATGGTGAAAGTCTGGGAAAGATGTGAAAGTGTTCACTGGAAGTGTGTGTGTGTGTGTGTGTGTGTGTGTGTGTGTGTGTGTGTGTGTCTGTGTGTGTCTGTGTCTGTGTCTGTGTTTGAGTGTGTGTGTTTGAAATGAGTACCGGGACTAAGAATAGATCAACTGCATATTGTGTGCTGGAGCTGATCTCATGAATGTGTGTACAGCACATGAGTGAAAAAATGAGAGTTATCTCAAACATGTTTGTGAAATAATGAACATTAGGGGAAAAAGGAGAGTGTTCCTTGTTTTCAGTGTGATTTGTTGAGATCAATGAAGGTCCTGCCTAGTGCATCAGAATAGACCTTTAATGTGCATTCTGAAAACATATTAAAAATTCTGTAACGCTTGCAAACATAAACTCGTTCTTCCATCATTTGTTTTCGTGCCGTTCATAATCTCTGGTCAGTTATTAAATGACATTTACTGGCAGAATTTGTTCCATTTCTTAAACAAATTCATAATTGTACATTTTCTGATTTCCACTGTAAATTTATTGTATATGTGTGTATGTGAGAATTATTAAAAGTAGGAATTGTGAAAGCTAATTTTTCTGTCTTTTTCTTATAAAGTTATAGTGAAGAAGTAATCTTATAAGTTAATAATTATAATATGACATTCTTTAGGTAATAGGGAAGGCAATGGAATACCAGAATACACAGAGTACATTGGTTGAATCACCTTATTAACAGCTCTCAGATCTGTTTCCATTCTCCATTTTCCAGATTCTTTTTTAACAACAAATACAAAAGAATTCCAAGGGATGGTTGATTCTTCAGTATGCTGAGCATCTAGTTGCTCCTATACCAGCTGTTCTAAAATCTTCACTTTATATTTTATTACAGACAATTGCTCAACTCCTATTTGATTCTTAGTTAACCATTTTAAAGGTAGGGCTGTTGGTACCTCTGAGAGTAGGCTAGTTGTTGTTCTATTTTTTTGTACAGCCTGAATGGTCTATATCTTTTTTTTTAATTTTATTGCACCTTATAATACCCTTCCTAGAAACATAAGTTGATATGCTCCATTTATGAACTGTAAGAATGTTAATATGGGTATTACATTGTTATAACAGATCACCACTCCATAGATTCACTGCTATATTAGCCACATGTGGTTTCAGAGTTTCCCTTTGTCCTCTCATCCCTATGAATACAAGTCATCTTTTGATTTGTTTTTCCTGAGATAGGGATCCAATTTCTAGGAATTGAACATGTGCCTCCTGAAGAGGCCATTTTGGATGCCAAGATTCAGGGGCAAAAATGTCACATTTGCATCTGTGTTAATAATCCTTAAATTATAATGTTATTTATTTATACTATCAGATTTGATTTTGAACATTTATAGAAGCCAACGAAAGTATATATTTTCTATTGTATACATAAATTTTTGATTCATCCTTCATTGCTATTTCATCATTCAGAGCAGTATGGTTTTTTACAACATGTTCTGGATTTACTAATTTCCTAGGGAGGAATGTCCTTCACAGTGACTGGGAATGACGGGACCACGTTTGACTGCAGGAAGCTGTGTGGGTGCTGTGCAGGATGACAGCAAACCATGCGTGCCACAGGAAGTCATAAGCGGACAGGCAGGACTGAAAAAGAATCTAAGCCAGGGAGGTGCAAGTTTATCTTCCAAACACAAGTGATTAGGTTTGGGTATAGCTCTGGCCTGTTCCAGTCGCTGAAAAGTCTCAGGAAAATAGTTTTTTTTCTTAAAAAATTTGTAACCCAAACATTGAGTTCCAAATGTAGCAAGATAAAAACTCAGAAACAGTATTGGGGTTTAACTTGAGCTTAGAAAAGCAAAACAGTCAGTGTTTGACACTTACCTCTACCTCAGTGTGAAATGGTTATTCTGCATTCAAGAATCCCAGAATAAAACTGAGAACTGTTTCCTTTCATCTTATATTCCTCTGTACGGCTAGGTTTAAAGATGTGGTGTCTATAGCAAACAGTTTGGTTAGTGGGATTGAAGGTGAGTGCCACCACTTCCTGGTCTGTAAATCTGACCAGTGGGACTAGTTTACTCTCTGACTTTCAGGAAAGCTATATGTATTAAAAGATAAATAAAACAACATTACAGTAGTTCAGTTGGTAGAGTACATGCCTGGAAAGAATTTTATATGTGGAATACTATAGAAATATAAAACTTTCAAATTAGAGGCTTAAGAGATTCAAGAACCCCAAGTCAATGGCAAAGATAATACCTTCAATAAGATCATGAAAGAAAACTGCTCCAGTAACACACATTCAAAAATAAACAGGAAATGCAGAACACATAAAAGATAAGAATAGAACAGAAAATTTCAGACAATGAGACCACACACAGGTCCATGGTGAACAGCCCTGAGCTGTGATAAGGAATCATGGTCCTGAGCAGCGCCATGATGGACTGAGTGGGACAAGGAGACCATCATGCAAGCTCAGGGTGGGCACTACTATGGTGAGCAAAAGTGTCATGTGGAGAGAGATGGGGGCGAGAATTCTTCATATTCTGTGAACAAAGGCATATCTGAAGAGGTGAAGACCATGAGGAACAGGCTAATGTGACTTGATTGCCACCTAAGGCCACGATGAGGTCTATGCTTGTCCTGCTGCAGGGATCATGTCTGGGTTCTTTGCTTGGTGCATCCATAGTTTGTGTTGATGTCCGTGGCTCCTAATTCCACCAATGCCCTAGAGGATAGGACTGTACAGAATTGATCTTGCCCCTCACTGGCTACAATGATATGGAGAAATGATCCTGCCTCTCACCTAATGAAGCAGTGATAAGAGAGGGTCCTACACCTACCCTGGACAGCAAAATAGAGATGAACTTATGTGCTCAGGCATGGGTGAGGGTATGAGAATGGGAGAGCAGGTCAAGCCTGCTATGTGGCTATGTGGTCCCCAAAACTCTACTAGGGAACTCCTAGAGCTGATAAACACCTTCAGTACTATGACAGGATAGAAGATCTACTCAAAAAATCAGTAACCCTTCTATATACAAATGGTAAAGAAGCTGAGAAAGGAATCAGAGAAAGGTCAGCCTTTCTCTGATTTCACTATAGTCACAAATAACATAAAATATCTTGGGGTAACACTAACCAATGTAGTGAAATACCTGTTCAACAATAGCTCTACGTCTTTGAAGAAAGAAATTGAAAAAGATGCCAGAAAATGAGAAGATCTCCCATGGTCTTGGATAGGTAAGATCAACCTAATAAAAATGACAATCCTACCAAAAGCAATGTATAGATTCAAAGCAATCCCCATCAAAATCCCAACACAATTCTTCACAGACCTTGAAAGAATAATAATCAACTTCATATGGAAAAACAAAAAATTCAGTATAACCAAAACAATCCTCTAGGTATCACCATCCTTGACATCAAGCTCCATTATAGAGCTATTGTAATGGAAACAGCTTGGCATTAGCATAAAAACAGACATGTTGACCAATGGAATAAAAACAAAGACCTCAATATTAATCCACACATCTATGAACATCTAATTTTTGAGAAAGAAGTTAAAATTATACAATGGAACAAAGTATCTTCAACAATTGGTGTTGCCATAACTGGATGTCAGCATGTAGAAGAATGCAAAGAGATCAATATGTATCCCCATGCACAAAACACAAGTCCAAATGGATTAAATATAATATAAATCCAACCACACTAAGCATGATAGAAGAGAAAGTGGTATGTAGCCTCAATGTCAGAGCATAGGAGACCCCTTCCTAAATATAACACCAGTAGCACAGACACTGAGAGCAACAATAAATATATGGACCTCTTGAAGTTGAGAAGCTTCTGTAAAGCTTGTTGACACAGTCTGAAAGACAAAAACACAGACTACCTAATAGGAAAAGAATGCCACCATGCCCATATGAGATAGAGGACAAATGTTCAAAATATATAAAGAACTCAACAATTTAGACATCAAAATTCCAGATAATCCAATCTAAAATATGTGGTACAGAACTCAATAGTGAATGCTCAACAAAAAAAAATCTCAAATGGTTGCAAGACAACATCCTTAGCCATCAGAGAAATGCAAAGCAAAACGACTCTCAGATATCATCTTACACCACTCACAATGGCTAAGATCAAAAACACCAATGATAGTTTATGCTGGAGCGAATGTGTAGTAAGATGAACACTCATCCATTGCTGGGGGAGTGCAAACTTGTACAACCACTCTGGAAGTCAGTATGGCAGTTTCTCAGAAAATTGGGAATCAACTTACCTCAGGAGCCTGGAATACCATTCTTGGGCATATACCCAAAAAATGTTCAATTATGTGACAAAGACATTCAATCTCTTTTATTTGTAATGATTTCTTATACATTTCAATATTTTGTCTATTTTAGAAAAGTTTCTTTATAATGCAAAGTAAAATGTGTATTATTTAGTGTTTAGGTGGACTGTTCTGTAGGCATTTTTAAGTCCATTTGATATGTGATGGAAATTAATTCTGATGTTTCTCTGTATATTTTTCCTTGCAAGATATCATGTCTCTTGGAGAAAGTTGGGTATTGAATTGTCCTACTATTAATGGATTAGGGTTAATCTGTGTCTTTTAAAACAGAGATTCATTTTTTTTGAAATTTTCTGTCCCAAGGTTCTCAGAAAGCCAGTACATGCAGTTGAATCAAAACCCAGAGCCATTGTCCTTAGTTTCTCAGAAAGCCAGTACATGCAGTTGAATCAAAACCCAGAGCCATTGTCCTTGGTTTTTCAGTAAGCCCTCCTTGTCAACCACTTTCAGAGAGTCCAGTTTGATCACATGCTCCATCAGTCCCAGTCCAGCTGACCTTGGTGAGTTCCCATTAGATCAGCCCCACCATCACAGTGGGTGGACGCACCCCTCGTGGTCCTGACTTTCTTGTTCATGCTCTGTCTCATTCTGCTCCTCATAATGACCTTGGGAGCTCAGTCCAGTGCTCCAATGTGGGTCTTTGTCTTTATCTGCATCCATCGCCAGATGAGGGTTCTATTGTGATATGCAAGATATAGATCAGTGTGGCTATAGGATAAGGCCAGTTCAGGTGCTCCCTCCTCAGCTGCTCAAGGAACAAGGTGGGGACACCTCCTTGGATACCTGGAAACCCCTCTAGAGACTAGTCTCTTGCCAACCCTAAAATGGCCCCCTTAATTAAGATCTATACTTCCCTGCTCCCATATCCACTCTTCCTCCGTCTTAACCATCCCATTCCCCCAACCTCTCCCCATCATCCTGTTCTCACTTCTCTCCACCCATCTCCCCTTACCCACACCCCACTCCCATTCCCAAGGCTCTCTATTTTTGACTAGCAATTCTATCTGCTTCCAATATCCAGTAGGATAACTGCATGTTTTTCTTTGGATTCACCTTCCTATTTAGTTTCTCTAGGATCAAGAATTATAGGGTTAATGTCCTTTATTAATGTCTAGAATCCATTAATGAGTGAGTACATACTATTTTTATCTTTTTGGGTATGGGTTACCTTGCTCTGGATAGTGTTTTCTATCTCCATGAATTTGCATGCAAAATTCAAGATGTCATTTTTTTTTACTGCTGAGTAGTACTCTAATGCACATATATTCCACACTTTCTTTATCCATTCTTCCACTGAGGTGCATCTACGTCGTTTCCAGGTACTGGCTATTACAAATAATGCTGCTATGGAAATCAGTGTGGCAGTTTCTCAGGAAATTCGGGATTAATCTACCCCAGCAATACCACTCTTGGGAATATACCCAAGAGATCCCCTATCATACTACAAAAGCATTTATTCAGCTATGTTCGTGCTTCAATTGTTATTGAAATGTGTGTGTTAGTTCTGGTCCTCACATTATTGATTTTCATTGTTGTGTTCTCAATGGTCTTTATGGTTTAATAATTATAACTCATGTTCCTTCTAAAGTCTCTATATTTTGCTTATCCCTCTATTTATCCCAAAAATAAAGCTTCCTGCATGACCTTAGGTTTGGTTTGTTGAATTAAAGTTATTTTTACGCTGTAAATGTTTGTTAAATTGTTCCCTTTTCTTCAATCATGGCAGTAGTTTTGCTGGTCATATTGTTAAATTGGTTATCATTTAGAACTTGGGTGGTATTATTCCAGGTTCTTCAGGCTTTGAAAGTTTTCCTTGAAAAATCAGCTGTTTTTGAAAAGTGTTCTTTACTCATGATTTGCACTTTTTCCCTTGCAACTTCAATGCACCTTTATTGCTCTGTCTCCTCAATGTTTTAACTATGAGATGCTATAGAAATTTTCCTTTCTGGTCTTTTCTTTAATGTGTTCTGTGTGCTTGTTTTATGTGTGTGGGTGAGTTTTTCCTTAGTTTGGGACAGTTTTCTTCTAAGGACTCCTTGAAGGCCTTGTGTTTGCCATTGACTTGGGATTCTTCTCCCTCACCTGTGCATAGAATTTCAAGGTTTGATTTCTCCATGGTCTCCCACACTAACAATGTCTACACATACACTCCACCAACTAAGTTACATCCCCAGCCCACAGCTGACTATCTGCTGATTACATCACCTCATGTCTGGGCCCCTGTAAGAAAGATTACTTTTCTCAAGTGTATATCTGTACATTTTCTTAATTTTAGCAAAAGTGATTTCAATTTCTTGGTGAGGTCATGAAGCCACTGTCAAGTAACTATGAATGTTTTTAAGAAATATTTTGGAAGCAGAAAGGATTCCATGAGGAATCAAAACGTTTTTCTACTTCTTTTGAATGTCATGTTATTTTTACTTTACTTTTGTCCAGGAGGACCGGGATGAGCGAATCCACACAGACAGATATGGGCTGGGGAGAAGAGTTCACACATGGGAAAGCCAGAGCTCAGCTGCTCCTTCTCTACTGTTGTCCTGGAATTAGAGAAGTTCACTCTTCCAGTTAATGGTACCACTTTCTAACAACCTCAAGCTCATAATTTCCCCTTGTGACATGGTAATTATGGGTCTAGAGAGGGTTGAGCTGATGACATTTCTTCCTTATAACTACTTCTTAGGGTCTCACTCCAAATGGATGTTTATCAAAGGCCGGCCAGGTGAGCGTTTCATTTTCTCTTCATTAATAATGAAAGTTGTAAGTGGTAGAAGAAAGCAGAGTTTTCTATAATAAATTATTAGAGAATTCTCTATTTAGAATTCATTTTTGAGTCTTAATGTATCAAGAGAAAACACAGCAAATGCCTGCAGACATAAAATATTAGTGTAATGAGTTGTAAAAGAACATAATTATCACTTTCAATGACCTCTGATTGTAATGTATGTGACAGTAGAAGGTGGCCTTTTGGAAGGAGGAAGAGGACAGGGCCTAGCAGAAGTGTGGATAGACTGGGAAGACTAATAGGGTGAAGCTGATCAATGGATATTATGTATTGAATGAAAATATAATGATATCTATCTCTTTGTATAGTAAATGTATATTCATATCTCTGTAAAAAGTGACCCCACATGGAGTATTTTAATGAGCATACCTGACTATGGATTCTTCTGAGGGTGTATTCATATAATCTATATACATGATTCTTCCTAAATAATTGCAGCTGTGTTAAATTTCCAACCCTCTCACAAAACACCTGAAATGGCTTAGAACGTGAAACACAAAGAACAAGCATTCATTGATCTGCAGGAGTACATTTATAATATTAAGATATATATAAATTATATTTTATATTTTCTCATTTTCCTGACTTTCTCAAACCTATGCATTGATTTATAGGAAACTTCACCAGGACTATGCAACAAATATTAATTAATTTAGTGTTTATCGGTATTTTTCTGTTCTGTTTAGTTTGTGTATACTTAGAAATTCTTAGGAGAGTTTCACTTCATGGTTTAGTAAAATTTAGTATGGTATTAATATTATATTAATTAGATTGAAATTTTTTCTTACATTTGTTTATCATATTGTAATAATTTTTATGAAGTAGAGCCTTTTGGTTATCTCAAAAGCATCTAGAATCCTACTTCACTTATTCATTTAATTATTTCTCATTGTATTTTATTTTTCTAAAAGAGAAAATAAACTATTTAAATTATTTTAATGTTATATAAAAATATAAACTGAGTAATTTTCAGTAGGAGTTTGAGTGTTTTAATTAAAATGAATTAATTTTAAATATTTTAAGTTTTCTTAGTTGAACATTGTTACACTGCTACTGGTATAATATTGAATAAGCTTTTCTTTAGCAATAAGACATAGTTTCAGTTCTTGAATTACTAGCATCAAATTATTTAAAGTCAAAATACCCAAAATTTTTTAATAGTTAAAAATACAATTGTTCATTAAAATATGCATATTCAAAACATACCAAGTAAATTTAAGTTCAGCTATTGAATGTTGTAAGTCCATTTTTATATTCAGGAATATCACTAACTGATATATGCAGGAGACTCAAATGGAAAATGAAGTCAGGTGTGGTGGCTACACCTATGAACCCAGCACTTTGAAGGCTAAGACAGGAGCTTCAGTGAGTTTTATTGAACTCAATCTGAACTAAGGTTGAGCTGCTCCCTCTGTCTCTATCTCTCCTACACACAAATACAATGAAATTATAGTGTTAAATAAAATAGATAATATAGAACTATGAAATTGTTTTTTTAAAAATGGAATAAAAGGATGCCAATGAATTTTACTTAATCACTAGACACAGAGCATCTACACCGTGAAATCCAAATGATGGAAGCATAAATTTGTTTGCAAGTGTCACAAAATTTTCAGTTTGTTTTGTGTCATTCACTTTAAGAATCTACACTGAATCTGCTGCACTAGGCAGGACTTTCATGGAGTTTATCAAGTCATCCAGGAAATAGAGATTTTATTTTAGAAATATATTTGATATAACTCTGTTTCACTCAATGTTGTTTCATTTACTCATGACATGAGTTCCAGCACACAGTATGCTATTGATCTATTTTTAGTTCAGCTAGTAATTTCTCATACACACACACACACACACACACACACACACACACACACACACACGAAGAGAGACAGACAGACAGACAGACACACACACACATACACACACACACACACACACACACAGAGACAGACAGACAGACAGACACACACACACACACTCACACTTCCAGTGAACACTTTCATGTCTTTCCCAGACTTACACCATGTGACCTGTGATGGAGCTCTGGGTCTGACTGCTTCCCCACAGGCTCTGCAGTGACACTGCTGCTGCTGCTTCATCGCAGGGGAACTGGCTGGAAAGTGTGAGACTGTAAAGTTCTAGTGAGCGTCTGTGAGCTTCCAGTGACAGGTGAGCTAAATTCAATTTCTACAGAGTAACTTATACTATAAAATTATTTAAGAGTATTAGGCAAGTGCTATGAATTAATACCCTAAATAAGTAATCACTCTTTATTCCTACTGGATATCTATTTTATAAAAGTCTCTTCATGGACCTGAGGGTCTAAGGTCCTCATCTTCCTGAGATTCCTGAAGACATATTAACATTGCTGACAGTGAACAGTGCATCAGTCAACACCATGTTTCCGTCACCTGAAATTCACACAATCACTCCATGTTCTCTCTGAGCAGTCACACTGCTTTTAGGTCATTACTCACTAAATATGGTAAAACTTAAAATGAAAATAATACTTTTGATGTAATATGTTTGTGTATTCATTATATTATTATCTCCTCAGAGAAGAATGCAAAGACTACCATAAATTCATAATACAAGACTGTTCTAAAATCAAATACTGTGTTAATGAAGGGGAAAGTGATTTTTCTCAGAAGAATGTAGAGTTATGAGGAAACAGCTCATTGTTTTTGTTTTTGTTGTTGTTGTTGTTGTTGTTGAGGTTGCATGTTTCTTCGACAGCTGCCTGCCCAGTCTTTTGGTCTGGAGCCCTTTAATAGTGACTACATCTGTACTATTTTTTTTAAATTATTTATTTATTTATTTATTAAAAATTTCCACCTCCTCCCCACCTCCCTATTTCTTCCCCCTCCCCACCTTCCCCTCCCTCTCCAGTCCTAATAGCAGTCAGGGTTCCCTGCCCTGTGGGAAGTCCAAGGTCCTCCCCTCTCCATCCAGGTCTAGGAAGGTGAGCATCCAAACAGACTAGGCTCCCACATAGCCAGTCCATGCAGTAGAATCAAAACCCAGTGCCATTGTCCTTGGCTTCTCAGTCAGCCTTCATTGCCAGCCACATTCAGAGTGTCCAGTTTGATCAAATACTCCATCGCTCCCAGTCCAGCTGGCCTTGGTGAGCTCCCATTAGATCAGTTCCACTGTCTCAGTGGGTGGACGCATCCCTCGTGGCCCTGACTTTTTTGTTCATGTTCTCCCTCTTTCTGCTCCTCATTTGGATCTTGGAAGCTAAACTATAGCACATTTCAATTTTAAAATTGCTAATGGACAAACTCTATATGTATAATCATTTTTATTAACTACACCTCTATGATTTATAAATAAGGCAATGTATTATAAATAAAATAAAAGATGATAATAAATGTTTCTTGAAGAAAACCATCTTCAACATTTATGTGGAATATAGAAGTGAACTTTAAAATACAGATGGCCACTCTTTCTCACAAGAATTTTAGTTGGTATAGTTTTCTAGTTCTCTATTACAGAGTTGATTTTAAAGTAACAAATTATACTACTTTGATAAAAATCATAAAAGTAACCAGGTTAATTAGCTAACAAAAGCACCAATGCTTAGACTATTTGTTGAAATTATAAAAACTGTCTCTGTGTTGGTGAGATATGATAACACTGGGGCCCTTATTTCCACTGCATGGGAAGGAATCTCTTTTAAAACAGAGATTCTGAAACAGGATCACTATGTGGTCACCTTTAGCAAGTTCATGTTTGACACAATGTGTTTAAAGCAGTGTTTTTCTTAATGTCACATGCTCTACCTTGTAGGGGGCTCCTAGCTCCACATCTTCAGATGAGAGTATTTAGCCTGTGTAAACTACAGATATCAGGAAAGCAAAATGGGACCGTGGCCAAGATGGGGTTGATTGTGGGTAGCAATGGAGAGAAGAATAACAGTGTACAAGTGAGCTTATCAGGGAAATGGGAAAGGGTGGGCTCCTTAGCAGGAAGGAGGAAAGTATAGAAGCAGGTGGGAGGAAGGTACAGGGGAGTTGCAGGAGACCACTGATCCAATAGGGAAAAAGGGAAAATGGTGTTTCTTATTTAAAGAGGAGGTTATAAATACAGAGGATGAAATAGGTAGGAAAGTAACAAGGAATGGATTAAAAACCCATAGGAATCATAGTATTCCTACCACTGTCCTGCTCTGAAAAAAAATTGTCTTGATAGCTGAGTGTTTGATATTTAAACCAGAAGTAGAGTTCACAGAAGTTTTAAATGGATGGGAAGTAAACTGGGAGACATCTGGGAGCATTTATAACAATAATGGTTACACAATTAATAGGGTGTGGAAAGTGCACTAATGGCCTTCAATTGTATCAATGTCTTTAGTTCCAGATTCTGGGGTGGAAGTTCATTGAAACATAAAAATAAATAAATTAATAGAGATAGACATCTCACTGATTAAAATCGTAGGATTATCATGAATTTACAACTCTGATTCCATCAGAATTATGAATGAAAATATGGATAGTTTAAATTTGAGCTTTTTAAAATTATGGAATATAAAACTGACTCACCTCACTCTTTTGGGTTTCTTTTGTGATTACCCTCAGAGCAATATAATTTTTAATCAGTTGTACAAATATAATTATTCTTTTCTATTCTCATCACTGCTCTTTTCACTGTTAACTATAAAATGAGGCAATGTAAGTCAAATAAGCAGGATTGAATTTCCAAGGCATCAGGTCTAGGTGCAATACAGGCACATAAAGTGTGCAATCTGTATAGGATGTGGCTGAGAATGCTGTATATCCAAGAGATATATTGAGAGTATTTAGAAACATAGGCCAGGTCTAATGTGGAACTAGAATTAAAGATATGGGTTAATCAAGAATAAATAGGCAAAAAGAATGATCATATAGACATACTGACCAGTGAATCAAAAGTTTGGTGAATACTCTATTATTTTTTTTTCAGATATTTGAAATAAGGGTTCCACAATCATCTGTATTGGGATCTGGTGCCCTCTTGAGGAAGATACTTGGTCAGTCATCCTCATCAACTTAGATCATGAAACCCAACATGGACAGGGTCTTCAGAGCCACTATATATGGGCTGCTCATGCATGTTTCAGCATTGCCAGGGCAAAAGTTTAATTTTTGATTTTCATGTTCTAAAGGTGAATACAATTTCTACGTATGACTTCATTAAGGATTGTCCTTCATTTCCAAGTTGGACTTGGACTTCTGGCCAATATATTTCTCCTTGTTTTCTATACTTTCATAATCCTATGTCACAGACCTAAGTCCACGGACATGATCTTCTGTCAATTGGCCTTCATCCACATAGTGCTGGTCCTCACTGGAGGTGATATTTGGCTTTGGGACATACTTGGATCACTAAACATTGAGAATGACTTCAAATGTAAGACAACTTTTTACATAAGCAGGGTGATGAGATGCCTCTCCATCTGCATCACCTGCTTCCTGAGTGTGTTCCAGGCTGTCACTATCAGTCCCAGAACCTCTTTGTTGGCAAAATTTAAATATAAAATTGAAAAGTACAAGATTTCTGCTTTCTTACTTATTTGGTCTTTCAACTTGTCATTCAGTAGTCACCGAATAATCTATGCCGGTGCTTTTACCAATGTGAGTGAGACCAATCAGATGAAGGTCACTAAATTCTGCTCACTCTTCTCCATGAACTACATCATTAGGGCACTGATTTTAACAGTGACAACCTCCAGAGATATATTTCTTGTAGGAGTCATGCTGACCACAAATGCATACATGGTGATCATCTTGTTCAGACATCAGAGGCAACACAAGCATCTTCACAGCCTCAACCACCTGAGAGATTCACCTGAGAAAAGGGCCACCAAGACCATCTTGCTGCTGGTGGTTTTCTTTGTGATCACGTACTGGGTGGATTTCATCATTTCATCCACTGCAGTCCTGTTACAAATGTACGACCCAGTCACTCCATGTGTTCAGAAGTTTGTGATGAATGTATATCCCACAATTACTCCTTTGATACAACTCAGTTCTGATAACAGAATAATCAATATGCTGAAAGACATGCAGTCTGTGTGCCACCATATTATTAAAAAGAGATAATTTTTAATAAAGAATTTATTTATTCTTATTTATTTATTTGTTTATAAAAATTTCCACTTCCTCCCCTCCTCTCCATACCCTCTCATTCCCCCCACTCTCTCTCCTCCCCCCAACTCCTTCTCCTCTTTCCTCTCCAGTCCTAAGAGCAGTCAGGGTTTCATGCTGTGTGGGAAGTTCAAGTTTCTCCCCTCTCCCTCCAGGTCTGGGAAGGTGAGCATCCAAACAGACTGGGATCCCAAAAAGCCAGTACATGCAGACGAAACAAGACCCAGTGCCATTGTAAATGGCTTCTCAGTCAGCCCCTATGTCAGCCACATTCAGAGAATCCGGTTTAATCACATGCTTGTTCAGTCCCAGTCCAGCTGGCCTTGGTGAGCTCTCATTCGATCAGTCCCCTTGTATCAGTGGGTGAACGCACCCCTCGCGGTCGTGAATTCCTTTTTCATGATCTCCCTCCTTCTGCTCCTCATTTGGAACTTGGAGGCTCAGTCCAGTGCTCCAATATGGGTATACAATGGAAGAATGAAAGCATCTTTAACAAATGGTGCTGGCATAACTGGATGTCAACCTGTAGAAGAATGAAAATAGATCCATATCTATCACCATGCATAAAACTCAAGTCCAAATGGATTAAAGACCTCAACATTAATCTGACCACTTTGAACCAGATAGAAGAGAAAGTGGGAAGTAGTCTACAAGACATAGGCACAGGAGACCACTTCCTAAGTAGAACCCCAGTAGAACAGACAATAAGAGAATCAGTGAACAAATGGGACCTCCTGAAACTGAGAAGCTTTTGTAAAGCAAAGGACACTGTCAGTAAGACAAAAAGACTACCTTCTGACTGGGAGAAGATCTTCACCATCCGCTCAACAGACAGAGGTCTGCTCTCCAAAATATACAAAGAACTCAAGAAACTAGACACTAAAACTCTTATTTATTCTTTTTATATTTATGAGTATTGTGTTGGCATGTATGTATGTGTGAATAACTGGTGCCCACAAGTTCAGAAAAGGACATTGTCCCTACTCCTTTAGCTGGACATACAGATAGATGTTTTGTGGCATCATTCCGGTGCAGCCACAATTAATTTTTTCGAAAACTTATTCTTCTTAAACTCTGTAATAGTTCAAGTTTCAAATCAAGATTCTCAATAATTAAATAAAATTTGTGTTACTACACACAAATATTCCTGTGACATGTCTGCTGCCAAGCGCTATAGATATTTTTTAGTTCACTGTATACCACAAGTTGAAATTCCCACATGATTCTCTTAGTCTCTCCTCTTTACTTTATATCATAAATGTTCCCTGATGCTGAGGTTACTCACGGAAAGCTCCTTGCTGAGGCTGACTTTATATGTTTTTCTATTGAAGGGAATTTAATTTACTCTCAGCCATCAAAAATAGTTTAAATGCCCTATTGCAACTTTAAAACTCTGTCTTAAGTGTAGTTTCTCTGGAACAATAAAAATACTGTGATTTAAAATTTTCCCTTTTTACCACAGGTACTTAAGTCTTATATTAAAAAATTACATGTGTCTATTTTGTACTTCATCAATACTGACATATTATTAGTAAAACAAAAATTGTTTATATATATATATATGATGTACAGTGTGTTTTTGTGTACATGTGTATGCATCTGTGTGTGCACAGATGAATGATGTGTGTGTATGTGTACATTGAGGCCAGGAGACAACATTTGCTGTTTTTCTTCACAATCCACTCACCTTGGTTGTGATGATGTCTCGCAGTGACCTGGGGATTGCCAAATAGGAGAAGATGGTAGTCCCAGGGATAATCCTGTCTCTGCCTCTCTAGCTCAGGATTACAAGTGTGCAACACAGTATGCCACTGAGTTTTTCTTTTATTGATAATAATAATAAAAAAAACTACTCGTTTTTTTTTCTTACGGTATATTCTCAATAGAGTTTCTCTTCCCTATCACTTAGCTCCAGGAAAGTTGAGCTTTGGCAGTGAAGGAAACCAGAGAAAACAGAGAGTTGGTGAAGATGTCATTGGATGAGGGGTTACATCACAGCCCCAGAAAGCAGCAGAACTTGGCCATTGTGTGAAGCTGTGAAAGTCAAACATGGATTGCCTCAGAGACCCCAGGTTGTTGGAGATGCCAGAGTCATGTGATACCTGCTGAGAAAAGCTGCTAACAGTGAGTGAAACCAGTCCAAGTGAGAGAAGTGTGATGTGTTTTTGATCTTAGCCATTCTAACCATTCTCATGCAAGATGGTAGCTCAGAGTCATTTTGATTTGCATTTCCCTGATGATTAAGGATGCTGCACAATTCCTTAAATGTCTTTCTGCCTTTTGAGACTTTTCTGTTGAGAATACTCTATTTAGATCTGTACTCCATTTTTAATTTGATTATTTTGTACTTTGATGTCTAATTTCTTGATTTCTTTATATATTTTGGAATTCACCCCTTTGTCAGATGTGGGGTTGGTGAAGATCTTTTCCCATTTGTAGGCTGTCATTTTGCCTTATTTATAGTTTCCTTTGCCTTATAGAAGATTTTCAATTTTAGAAGTCCTCTTTATTGATTGTTGCACTTAGTGTCTGTGCTGCTGGTGTTATATTTAGGAAGCGATCTCCTGTGCCAATGCATTCATGGTTAACACCATTTCCTGTTCTATTAGGTTCAGTATACTTGGATTTATGTTGAGGTCTTTTATCCACTGAACTTGAGTTTTGTACATAGTGATAGACAAGGATATATTTGCAATGTTCTACATGATGACATCGAGTTATGCCAGCACCATGGTTGAAGATGCTTTCTTTTTTCCAGTGTATAGATTTAGCTTCTTTTACAAAAATCAGGGATTCATTGGTGTGTGGTTTAATTTCAAAATCTTCAAATTCTTTACATTGGTCCATGTGTCTAATGTTTGTTTTTATGCCAAACTATGTTTTTTTTTTAAACACTGGCTCTATAGTAGAGCTTGATGTCAGAAATGGTGATGTTTCTGGTCAAGGTTGAAATAGGTACACATTTTTGGAACTCCACATTAGGAAAAAGTTTCTCAAACATCCAACTCCTTATTTCTTTATTTGGCAGACTTTTTCGGGAGTGGAGTCTGGGTTGTCAAACTCCTAGGGAAGGGAGCTTTAAAATGGAACTTTCCATCCAACATTCTAAAATAGATGCCAGGTGACTGGGGTAAAGCCACCAACTAAACACTATGATGATTTTCCTTTTTAAGATTCCTCTTTTAAATTGTTTTTATCGAGCTATACACTTTTTCCCAGCTCCCGTCCCCTTCTCTCCTCTCCTCTTCTTGCCTCTCCTGTGATCCCCACACTCCCAATTTATTCAGGAGATCTTGTATTTTCCCTCTTCCTATTTTGATCCATATATGTCTCTCTTATGGTCCTCTTTGTTGTCTAGATTCTTTGAGATTGTGGACTGTGGGTTAGTTTTTCTTTGCTTTATGTCTAAAAACCACTTATGAGTGAGTACACGTGATATTTGTCTTTCTGAGTCTGAGTTACCTCACTCAATATGTTTTTTTCTAGATCTATCCATTTGCCTCTAAATTTCAAAATGTCATTATTTTTTCACCACTGAGTAGTATTCATTTGTATAAATGTACCATATTTTTTTTATCCATTCTGCAGTTGAGGGACATTTAGGTTGTTTCCAGGTTCTGGCTGTTACAAATAATGCTGCTGTGAACATAGTTGGGCACATGTCCTTGTGGTATGAGTGAGCTTCCTTCAGCTGGTATTGGCATAAAACAAACAGGAGGACCGAAGTAATCAATCAGAGACCTGGTTTATCAATCCACATGCCTATGAACAGCTGATTTTTGACAAAGAAGCTAAAAATATAAAATGGAAAGAATTTTCAGCAAATGGTGCTAGCATAACTGGATGTCAACATGAAGAAGAATGCAAAGAGATCCATATCTATTACTGTGCACTAAAGTCAAGTCCAAATGGATGAAAGAGCTCAACATAAAACCAACCACACTGAAACTCATAGAAGAGAAAGTGGGAAGTACATTTGAACACATTAGCAAAGAAGACCACTTCTTAATATAAGCACCGTAGCATAGACACTGATAGCAACAATTAATACATGGACCCTCCTGAAACTGAGAAGCTTCTGTAAAGCAAAACTGCATCAACAAGAAAAAAAACGACAGCCTACACAATGTGAAAAGATATTTACCAACCTCACATCAGACAGAGGACTGTTCTTAAAATACAGGAAGTATTTAAGAAACTTAGCATTCAAAGAACAAATATTACAATAAAAAATGGGGTAAGGACCTCTCAGTGAACTCTGAACAAAAGATTCTCAAATGGCTGAAAGACACCTAAGAAAATGCTCTACATCCACAGGCATCAGAGAAATGCAATTCAAAACAATTCTGAGATTTCATCTTGCACCTGTCAGAATGGAAAGATCAAAAACACTGATGGCAGTTTTTGCTGGAGAAGATGTGAGGTAATGGTAACACTCCTCCATTGCTCATGGGAGTGGAAACTTGTACAGCCACTTTGGAAATCAGTATGGCAATTTCTCAAAAAAATTAGAAAAGAATCTCCAGGAAGACCCAGCAAAATACCACTTTGGGTTATATATCCAATAGAAGCTATGATAACATTGAAGATAGTCATTTATCTGACTACAGAGCAAGGCTAATTCAGGCACCCTGTCCACAATTGCTTAGAGTCTTAGCTGGAATTATCCTTGTGATTTCCTGAAAATTTCTCCAGTACCAGGTTTCTTGCTAGCCCAATAATAGTTCTCTCAATCAAGATATTTGTTTCCTTGCTCTCATTCTCTGTCCTTATCCAACTTGACCATCCCATTACCTCAAGTTCTCCTCCCCCTATAGTTCTTCCCTCCTCCTCTTCTTTGACCCTGCCTTCTCCCCTGACTTCTATGCACTCAATTTTATCAGTATTTTGTCTATTTTGTCTATTTTGTCTTCCCAGGTGTATCCATGTTGTTTCTCTTAGGGATCTCCTTGATACCTAACTTCTTTGGTCATGGACTATAGCTTTGTTTTTCTTTGTCTTATGTCTAATATCCAATTATGAGTGAGTTCATACCATGCTCATCCTTCTGTGTCTGGGTATTTTCACTAAGGATGATTTTTTTCTAGTTCCTTACATTTGCATGCAAATTTCAAGATTTCATTTTTTTACTGCTGCATAGTACTCCATTGTATAAAAGTACCATATTTTCATTATCCATTCTTCAGTTGAGGGGCATCTAGTTTGGTTCCAGGTTCTGGTTATTACAAATAATGCTGCTATAAACATTGTTGAGAAAAATTTTTATAGTATGATTCAATATCTTTTGTGTATATCATAAATTGTATTCCTGGGTCTCAAGGTAGGTTGTTTCTCAATTATCTGAGAAATTGCCATACTGATTTCCACAGTGGCAGTACAAGTTTGCCCCCCAACCAGCAGTGGAAGAGTGTTCCCTTTTATCTGAATCTTCTCTAGCATAAGCTATCATTGGTGTTTTTTATCTTAGCCATTGTGACTTGTACAAGATAGTATCTTAGAGTCATTTTGACTTACATTTTCTTGATGCCTAAGGATGTTGAACATCGTGCTAAGTGTTTTTCTACCATTTGAGATTCTTCAGTTGAAAATTCTCTGTTTAGATCTGTACCCCATCTTTAATTGGTTTATTTGGTATTGTAATATCAAATTTCTTGAGTTCTTTACATATTTTGGAGATCAGTCCCCTCTCTGATGTGGGGTTGGTAAAGATCTTTTTCCCTTCAGTAGATTGACTTTTTGTCTCATTGACTGTCATTTTTTTTTATTAAAAATTTCCACCTCCTCCCCTCCTCCCACTTCCCTCCGCTCCTCTCCCCCCACTCTTCCTCCCCCTCCTTCTCCAGATCAAAGAGCAGCCAGGGTTCCCTACCCTATGGAAAGTCCAAGGTCCTCCTGGCTCCCCCCAGGTCCAGGAAGGTGAGCTTTACAGAAACATCTTAGTTTCAGTAGGTTCCATTTATTTATTATTGCTCTCAGTGTCTGAGTTACTGGTGTTATATTTAGGAAGTGGTCTCCAGTGCCCATGAATTCAAAGCTATTGTTTATTTTCTTTTCTAGAAGGCTCAGTGTGCCTGGAGTTATATTGAGGTCTTTGATGCATTTGGACTTGAGTTTTGTGCATGGGGCTAGATATGGATCTATTTGCATTCTTCTATATGCTGACATCCTTTTATTCCAGCACCATTTGTTGAAGATGCTTTCTTTTTTTCCCAGTGTATTATTTTGGCTTCTTTATCAAAAATTGGGTGCTCATAGGTTTGTGGCTTCATAACCACATCATACATATGATTCCATTGATTCACATGTCTGTTTTTATGCCAATAAAAAACTGTTTCATTACTGTAGTTCTATAATAGAGTGTGATGGCAGGATTGATGATGCCAGAGAAGTTTCTTTATTGTCCAGAAATATTTAGATTTCTTGTTTTTTTCCATATGAATTTCGGTATTGTTCTTTTAAGGTCTGTGATGAATTGCATTGACATTTTAATGGGGATTTCATTGAATCTGTAGATTGCTTTTGGTACAATTGGCATTTTTATTATGTTAATCCTACCTATCTAAGAGCATGGGAGATCTTTCTATTTTCTGATGTCTTCTACAGTTTTTTCTTTAATGACTTAAAGTTCTTGTTGTACAGGTCTTTCAGATCTTTGATTACTGTTACCCCAAGATATTTTGTTATTTTTGGCTATGTTGAATTGCGATGTGTCTCTGCTTTCTTTCTTAGACCCATTATATGAGGACTATTGATCTTTTGAGTTGATCTTGTATTGTGCCACATTACTGAAGGCATTTATTAGCTGTAGGACTTCCTTCCTCAAATTTTTGAGGTCACTTCTGTATACTATCATATCATCTGCAAATAACAAATATTTGACTTCTTTCTTTCCAAATGTAGCCACTTAATCTCCTTTTGTTGTCTTATTGCTCTAGTGAGATCTTTGAGGACTATGTTGAATAGATATGCAGAGAGTAGACAGCCTTGTCTTGTTCCTGATTTTAGTGGAATCACTTGAAGTCTCTCTCCAGGTAATTTGATCTTGGCTGTTGACTTGATGTATATTGCTTATATTATGTTTAGATACATTCCTTGCTTTTCTGATCTTTCCAAGATCTTTATCATTAAGCGGTGTTGGATTTTCTCAAATGCTTTTTCAACATCTTATGGTCTTTTCTTTTAGTTTATTTATATTGTGGTTTATATTGATAGATTTTCATATGTTGAACCATCCTTAAGCTTCTGGTATGAATCCAACTTGATTATGGTGGATTATTCTTTTTTTATATATTCTTGGAATTTGGTTTGCCAGTATTTTATTAAGTATTTTTGTATTAATATTTATGAGGGAGATTTTTCTGTAATTCTTTTTCTTGTTTGAGTCTTGGTGAAGTTTTCTTTATCAGAGTAACTATAGTCTCATAAAGAGTTTGGCAATGTTTTGTTTCTGTTGTGTGGAGCAATTTGAGGAGTATAGGTATTAGCTCTTTGAATTTCTTGTAGAATTCTGTACTGAAGCTATGGGGCTGTTGACTTTTTTTTGTTGTTTGGGAGATTTTTGATGACTGGTACTATTTCCTTACAGGTTATAGGTCTTTCTAAAATTTTCATCTGGTATCTATTTTATGATATTTGGTACCTATTCAGAAAATTGACCATTTCTTTTTACATTTTCCATTTTTGTGGACTACAGGTTTTTGAAGTATGACCTAATGATTCTCTTGATTTCCTTAATGTCTATTATTATGTCCCCTTTCCATATCTGATATTGTTAATATTGATGTTCTCTCTCTGTCTTTTGATTAGTTTGGATAAGGATTTGTCCATCTTGTTGTTTTTATCAAATAATCAGCTCTTTGTTTCATTAATTCTTTGTATTGTTTTCTTTGTTTCTGTTGTATTGATTTCAGTCTTCAATTTGATTATTTTCTGTTTTTCTACTCCTCTTGGGTGAGTCTGCTTCTCTTTATTCTAGAGACTCCAGGTGTACTGTTAAGTCACTAGTGTGAGATTTCTCCATTTCCTTTATGTAGGCATATAGTGCTATGAACATTCCTCTTAGCACTGCTTTGATAGTGTCCCATAGGTTTGATTATGTTGTACAATCTCTTATTTTGATTTATGGGAATTCCTTAATTTCTTTATTTCTTCCATGTCCCAAGGGTGGTTAATTTGTGCATAGAGATTGTTAAATTTCTACGAGGTTTTAGGCTTTCAGCAATTAGTATTGTTGTTGAATTCCAATTTTATGCCATGGTGATCTAATAAGATACATGGGGCTTTTCCTTTTTTTTTTGGTCTGTTGAGGTTTGCTTTGTTACCAAGAATGTGAACAATTTTAGAGAAGGTTCCATGATGTGCTGAGAAGAAAATGTATTCTTTTGTGTCAGGTGAAATGTTCTCTAGATGTCTGTTAAGTCCATTTGAGTCATGTCATCTGGTATTTCTCTTATTTCTCTGTTAAGTTTTTTTCTGGTTGATCCATCTTTTGGAGAGAGTGGGATGTTAAAGTCTCCTATTATTAGTGTGTAGGGTTTGATATGCAATTTAAGCTTTAGTAATGTTTCTTTTACATATGTGGCTGCTCTAATATTTAATACTTATATGTTCAGAATTGAGACTTCATCTTGATGTTTTTTTCTTGTGATAGAGAATGAAGAGTCCTTCCCCATATCTTCTGAATGATTTAAGTTAGAAATCTATTTTGTTAGATTAAGCCAGCTAGTTTCTTAGATTCATTTGATTGGAAAAATCTTACTCTAATCCTTTACTATCAGGTAATGTCTGTCTTTGAGGTTGAGGTGTGCTTCTTGTATGCATCAGATCCTGTTGTTGTATCCTTGCTGTTAGCCTGTATCTTTTTTATAGGTTTATTGAGTTCATTTATATTAAGAGATATCAGTAATTGTTAATTCCTGTCTTTTTCAATGGTAGAGTTTGTGTGCTTCCCTTCTTTGAGTTTTGCTGGTGCGAGGTTATCTGTTGCCTGTGCTTTTGTGAATACAATTCACATTTTTTTATGAATGCAGGAGTATTACTTTTAGTACTTTCTGTAAGACTGGGTTTGTGGATAGGCAATGATTAAATCTGTTTTTGTTGTGAAATATCTAGTTTTCTGCTTTGATTGTGACTAGAAGTTTTTATGGGTATAGTAGTCTGTACTTGCATACATTGTCTCTTAATGTCTGCTATACATTTCCAAGACATTCTGGCTTTCAGGATATCCATTGAGAAGTTGGGTGTAATTGTGATATGTCAGACTTTACAAGTTACTTGGCCTTTTTCTTTTGCAGCTATTAATATTCTTTCTTAATTCTGTATGTTTTGTGTATTGATGTTTATGTGCTGAGCAGACATTTTTAGTTCACATTATTTGGTGTTCTATATGCTTCTTGTACCTTCATATGGATATCCTTTAGGACGGGAAAGTTTTCTTCTATGATTTTGTTGAATATATTTTCTGTGCCTTTGAGGTGGAGTCCTTCTTCTGTGCCTATCATTCTTAGGCTTGGTCTTTTCACGGCATCCCAGATTTTCTGAATGTTTTGAGTTAAGAATTTGTTGGATTTAACATATTCTGTGGCCAGTAAATCTATTTCCTCTATAGTGTCTTCAACATCTGAGAATCTGTCTTCCACCTTGTATTCCATTGGTTATGCTTGCATCTGTAATTTTTGTTCATTTACCCAGATTTTCAACATCCAGAATTCTTTTTTCTTTTTTTAATATTTATTTATTTATTAAAAATTTCCACCTCCTCCTCTCCTCCCACTTCCCTCCTCCCCCTCCCACTCCTCCTCCCCCTGTCCCCCTCCTTCTCAGGGCAAAGAACAGTCAGGATTCCCTACTGGTACCCTGGACCAGACGGTTTCAATGCAGAATTCTACCAGAACTTCGAAGAAGAGTTAATACCTATACTCCTTAAAGTGTTTCCCAAAATAGAAACAGAAGAGTCATTGCCTAACTCCTTTTATGAAGTTACAGTCTCCCTGATACCAAAACCACACAAAGATTTAACCAAGAAAGAGAATTACAGACCAGTCTCACTCATGAAAATCGATGCAAAAATTCTCAATAAAATACTGGCAAACAGAATACAAGAACACATCCAAAAAATTATAAGTCAACAAGAACACATCCAAAAAATTATAAGTCATGATCAAGTAGGTTTCATCCCAGAGAGGCAGGGCTGGTTCAACATATGAAAATCTATCGACGTAATCCATCATATAAATAAACTGAAGGAAAAAATCATATGACCATTTCATTATATGATGAAAAAGCATTTTACCCCTTTATGATAAAGGTCTTGGAGAGATTAGTGATACAAGGTTCATTCCTAAATATAATAAAAGCAATATACAGCAAGCTGACAGCTAACATTAAATTAAATGGAGAGAAACTCAAAGCCATCCCACTAAAATCAGGAACATGACAAGGCTGTCCACTCTCTCCATACCTCTTCAATATAGTGCTTGAAGTTCGAGCAATAGCAATAAGACAGCATTAAGAGATCAAGTGGATTTGAATTGGAAAGGAAGAAGTCAAACTTTTATTATTTGCAGATGATATGATAGTGTACATAAGCAACCCCAAAAACTCTACCAGAGAAATCCTACAACTGATCAACACTTTTAGTACTGTGGCAGGGTACAAGATCAACATCCAGAATTCTTTAGTTTGTGTTTTCTTTATTGCTTCTATTTCATTTTTCAAGTCTTGAACTATTTGAACCATTTGCTTCACCTGTTTGACTATTCTTTTTTTTTTCTTTTTTTCCATTGGGTTTCTGTGAGAGATTTATTGATATCTTCCAATTTTTGTTTGTCTTTCCCTCCATTTCTTTAAGGGAATTTGTCATTTCCTCTTTTAGGGCCTCTATAAACTTCATAAAGTTATACTGAAGGTTTTTTTCTGCTTCTTCTGGGTTAGGATAATCAGGTATTTCTGTTTTATGACCACTGGGTTCTGGTGTTACCATGTTGCTTTTTAGATTGTTAAATTAATTCTTTCATTGGCTGTTACTCATATCTTCCTTCAATTGGTACAGACAATGTCTTTTCCTCTTTGTCAAATTCTGGCATTTGGTGTCTGTGTCTCAGGGAGCCTTTGAAATCAGTGGGGATGGGTGAGGATGGGAGTAGAGTGGTACTTGTTGGTTACATGATGTGAACTATAGGGAGTTGATGAAGCAGTCTGCCTGCAGGTGGCTTGCCTTTTAGCTGAGGGGTAAAGCAGAGGCATGTTGAGGGGAGGCCTGGAGTTTTGTACTGGTACCAAGGACCTAAAGAATGAGCTGTCCAACAGGGGATCTGGTCACTTACCTCTTGGTCTGCTTTGTGCAGCTGTAGTCTGTGCATCAGAGACCCTCTGAGGTCATGAGGGATGGGTGGGTTTGAAAGCAGAGTGGGCTTTGTAGTTTATAGAGTCCAATCGATGGGAGTTGTTAGAGCAGCCTACCTGCAGGAGGCTTCCTGCTGGCTGGCTAGTGAAGCTTAAGTAGGTGGGGCCAGACCTGGGGTTTTGCCCCAGTACCTAGGGTCTAGAAACTGGGGTATTCAGCAGGGCAACTAATCACTTACTTCTTTGTCCACTCTGTTCAATTACAGAGTGTGTTCCAGAGATCCTCTGAGGTCATGGACGATGCATGGGTTTGAGGGCAATGTGGAACTTCTAGCTGACAATGTCTCAATGAGCGGGGAATGTTGGAGCAAACACCTACAGCAAGCTTGCCTGCTGGCTGACTAGTGAAGCTGATGTAGGTGGGGCAGGGGCTCAGGGCTTTGCCTAACACCAAAAGTCTAGAGTTTGGCGTATCCATCTGGGGAAGTGATAAATCACCTCTTGGTCCACTCTGTGCAGTCCCAGCCTGTGTGTCAGAGATCTTCTGAGGTCATAGGGGATGGGTCCATTCATATTTACTTGCTTGCATCTGTTTATTGAAAAGCATCATTTGTCTGGTTCAAGGTCTATGGCTTATGCTACACTACTGATGCTGGTCCCTCACAGGCCTCATCTTATATTATCTGTTTTTTTCCTGTGTTGTGGAGATTCTGCAGTTTTGGGTCTGCAGGATCAGCTTCTTCCTGCGCTCCAGGAGATTATAGATAAGGTGGATATTGGGATGGGTCAACTCATATCCCTGGTTCTGAGCTGAAGTAGATGCAAAGTTGGTCTACCCACTTGTTCCCCCCTGCCTTGCCACCAGGTGAGCTCCAGCATTGCACTGGCTATTTCCCTTCTTGTTCAGAATAACAAGGGGTGGAGCCAGTTCTCCTGATTTCACACCCACAGGGTTGACTCTCCTACACCTACACCATCAGTGAAAGTTCTAATTTATTTTTCAGCTGAGTTTCAGGGTCCACTCACACAAGTTATACAGCTGGTGAGGGGCAGGACCACTCTCTCACTCTTATGTTCTCTGGACCAGCTGCCCCAGATGGTGTGGGAGCAGTGCATTGGGGAGGCATCTCTCCCTCTCCCATATGATCATATAGCAGGTGAGGGATAGTGCCAGATCCCCCAAGTTCTTCACTATGGGGCCAGTTCAGAAGCATCTGTATCAATAGAGTCAGCTCTAATATGCTGCCCAGGAAAGGTGCAGGACCCACTTTTCTGAATGCTGCAGCTGGGACCCTAACCTGCTGTAGTTGGCTAACAGAATGGGGAAGGGTCTTTCCTTCACCACATAGCCACATATCAGGCATGACCTGCTGTCTCATTCTCATGCCTTCACCCATGCCCATGCAGATAAGACCATCCCTATTGTGGTGTCAGGGGAGGTTTAGGACCCTGTCTCTTGAGTGCTTCAGTCGGTGAGGTACCGGACCACTTCTACCTAGTGTTAAAGCCAGTGAGGGGCAGGAACAACTCATAAGTCCTATCCTCTAGGGCTTTGGTGGGATCAGGAACCACGGACATCAACCTGAACCATAGATGAACTGAACCAGGCATCCAGACATGGTCTCTGCAGCAGGACAGGCACAGACCTCACCATGGTCCTGGGTATTAATCAAGTCACATTAGGCTGCTTCTCACCGTTTTCACCTCTTCTGATAGGAATCTGTTCACAGCATATGAACCATTCTCTCTGTCTCTCTCTCTCTGTCTCTCTGTCTCTCTCTGTCTCTCTCTGTCTCTCTCTGTCTCTCTCTCTCTCTCTCTCTCTCTCTCTCTCTCCTTCTCCACACCATACATTTGCCCACCATAATCGTGCCTTCTTCAAGGCAACACAAGGCAGCAGGTTGATCTGTATTTCTCCTTGGAACCTTTGGAAAACTGCCCTGAGCATGCATGTGGGTCTCCTTGTTCTACTCAGTCCATCATGGTGCTGGACAGGACCCTTATTCAACATCAGAGGCTGGGATAGTCCACCCTGAGCCTGTCTGTGGGTCTTTTTGTCTGATATGTTCATTTTTGGACCTGTCTTTTATATGTGTTTGTTTCTTGTTTATTTGTGGGTATGTGTTACTGGAGCAGGTTTCTTTTATGATCTTATTGAAGGTCTTATCTTTGCCATTCACTTGGGATTCTTGTCTCTCTTATGTCTGTAATTTGAAAGTTTGATATTTTCATGATATTTTCAGGATATTTATGAACAGATTCATAAAATAATTTCTAGGTATGCACTCTGACAACTGAGCTACTGTAGTTATATTTCAATTGTATTTTAATAAATAATGCTTGCCTGAAGATGAGAGAGTAAAACAATCCCACTGGTCAGCCTTACAGATCAGGCAGTGGTGACACTGATTTTTAATCCCACTACACAAACTAGTTTGCCATAGAAAACAGGAAGTTGTGGTGCATACCTTTAATCCTAGCCCTAGAGAGGAATATAAGATGGGAGGAGACAGCTCTTAGACACAGTTCTATTCTGAGATTCCTGGACACAGGATCTTCATTTTGAAGTGAGGTAGAGGTAAGAGTCACTTACCTCTGGCTGGCTGTTTTACTTTTCTGACCTTCAGGTTGAACCCCAATATCTGTCTGTTTTTTAAATTAATCTTGCTATATTTAGTGCCCAATTAATGGGTTATGAATTTATTTTAAAAAAAGCCATTTGCCTGAGGCTTTTTAACTACTGGCACAGGCAAGAGCTAGATGCAAACCTAGCCATGTGAGTATCGAAGAAAAATCAACACCACCCTGTTTTAGCTTCCTCTCCAATCCTGTGCATCCACCAGTGGCTTCCTGTGGCACCCATAGCTTGGTGTCATCCCACATGACACCTATGCACTTTCCTGCAGTTGAAAGTGACCCAGTCAAATCCAGTGCCTGTCATGAAAAATCCTGCTCTGAATGATAAAATAGCAATGCAGGATGAATCAAAATTTCAGAAGAAAATAAAAAAAAGTTTACTTTGGCAGGCCTCTAAAATGCTCAAAGATCAAATCTAATAGGACAAATAAATAACATTATAATTAAAGTATTTTTAATAGAGGTTCAGATGTGACTATTATTACTCCAGAAACTTGGCATCCAAATTAGCCTCTTCAGGAGGCACATGTTCAATTCCTAGGAATTGGAAAACTATCTCAGGTAAAACAAATAAAAAGATGGCCTGAATACATAGGGTCGGAAGGACAAAGAGAAAGGCTGAAGTCACCTGTGCCTGATATATCAGTGAATCTATGGGGTGGTCATCTGTTACAACAATGGAATGCCCATATTAACATTTTTCAGTCTCAGAAATGGACCGTATCAGCTCATGTTTCTGGAAAAGTTATTATAAGGAGCTATTAAAAAAAGGACACTGACCATTGAGTCTGTACAAAAACAAAGAACAACAACTAGCCTACTCTCAGAGGTATCAACAGCCCTACCTTTAAAATGGTTAACTAAGAAACATATAGGAGTTAAGAAATTGTCTGCAATAAAAGAGAAACTGAAGGTTTTAAAAGAACAGGTACAGGAGCAACTAGATGCTCAACATATTGAAAAATCAACTAGCCTTGGAATTCTGTATTTGTTGTTAAAAAGAAATCTGGAAAATGGATAATGGTAACAGAACTGAGAGTTGTTAATAAGGTGATTCAGTCAATGGGCTCTCTATAGTCTGGCATTCCTTTACCTTCCCTATTGCCTCAAGACATGGGCAGATAAGGATTGACCCAACGACCAGATCCAGAGCCAAGTATCTCCATAGGAGCAGGTACAAGGGAGTAACTGCTGAGCAAGTGAACCAGAACTAGAGACTGCTGAGGGTCCGGATGTGAATCAGGAACCTGCAAGGGAGTAGACCCAAGCCTACAGCTCGGTGGGTCTGGGCAACAGTCTAGGACCTCCCAGGAAATAGGCCTGAGCCAGAGCCTCTGCCAGCCTGGGTGTGAGTGAACCTGGGTCCTCCGAGGGAATAGGCAGGAACCAGAGTTCTTGTCAGGGCCAGGCGCGAGTCTGGGACCTCAGAGAGAGTAGGCCTGAGCCAGATCCTTGGTGGGTCTGGGCATTGGCTTGGGACATCAAAGGAAGTAGGCAGGAACCTGGAACCCCTGCAGATCCCAGCACAAGTCTGAGACCTCTGAGGAAGTAAGCAGGTCCTCTGCAGGTTTGAGCACATCAGAGCCTGGAACCTCCCAGGCAGTAGACCAGAACCAGAAACCTTTCCAGGTCCAACTCCAACCCAGGGACTTCTGCAGGAGGGAATCCAGACTAGGATCTACAGATATAGGTCAAAACTGGTAACCTAAGCCAAAGTTGCCCTGAGGCAAGGAAGTCCACCTTAGGCAACAAATTCCACAGGAGTGAAATTGAATGAGACTCCTAGGACGGAAGTAGCTGGAGGAAACAAGATAAATACAAAAAGAAGTAAATAGTTTAAAAAGAAAGTCTTTAAAGAGGTAGCAAAAGTTATATAAAAGAACAGAGACAGTCATAAATTAAAGGAGTAAAGAAAACAAGCCATTTAAAGATGAAATATACAGAGAGTCTGGATTACATACACTATTGTGTTTTCTTTGAATTTTTTGACTTCATAGAGGTATTTGATTCTTGGGGTTGCTAAGTAGAAGGTATGTTGACTTCAAAATTTGGGTCTAAGAATATGTTGCTTTAGAAAAGAGGTCCTGCTTTTGTTTCCATAGAAGATAAATACTTGTGGATTACTTCCAGGCTAATGTGGTTTGATGGAAAAAGATTCCCTGAAAGGTCTACATGAATACTAAAAATATTTACCCAACAAACAGCAGCAGGGCAGTTCAGAGAAAACAAAGTCCAAATTCCCAAAATTATTGTTTATAAATGTTTGTTTTCATTTAAATGGATTTGTTATAAGTGTTTAATGGTCATAATCAATTTCAAAAACAAAAAGTATTTAGAGATGAATACATTTCATTGGTTTGGACTTTGGTTTATTGATGTAAATTTAAAGTCAAATTTGTTGTATTATTTTTCTATTCCTTTTAAAGGTATTATGTTTTGGCAGCTCATTTAAAAATGTAATGTATAATTTAAAATTACAGATTAATAGGCAGTCATCTATAATAATCAAACTTTTGATTATATCAGTTAGGTTTTCTAGATATACAATCATCTAGATATATATGTATGTATGTATATATATGTATGTATGTATCCCAGTTAAATAATCTTCAAAGACCTACAGAATATGGCATTTAAAATGTTTTAAGAACTTAGACTTTTCTCAACAGTGAGACATGTCTGCTTCTGATAGCGCCAATTACTTCAAGAGGATAATGTATATCAAAAATGCTCTTTATGGAGTTTCCTAGTCATTTGGGCAAGAAACTTCTCTTGTCTGGACCACTTGATGGTATGCTGTATAAACTGGACATGCAGGACCCACAGAAAAATGACTGCTGAACTTGCCAAAAGAAGGTGAGACAGTCCTTAAGTGTTTGTGCTTTATGAAAGAGTCTGCCAGACATTCTACAGGACATAGAAGAAAGTGACTGAATAGTCTTTCAAATTTCCTGCTTCATGGAAAAGTCTGTGAGATATTTTGGGCCTATGGCCTTAAGATGAATACCCCAAGTTACGAAAGAACTTTGGGTGACTGTTTAGGCATCGAGATGTCTCTATCAGTTCTAGGATTTTGGAAGTGGCTTACAATGCACTTTCTGTTCACTTAGGTAATATATCCGTGTGGGATCTTTGTTGGAGTTGAAACAGATAGTTATAGTTTTCCTTAGTTATAATAAAAGATAAATTAGATATGAAACTTTAGAGTCATAAAGAAATATTGTAACTGTATTTCTTGCCTAATGCCTGTTTTGCATATGTAATTTTACTCTGTTAAAGTTAAAATCTTCCTTTGTGTTTAGACAGAAAGGGGGAGATGTGGGGATTCCCCTGTGCATCCTATGAATATATTTTATTACCGTTGGTTAATAAAACAGCTGCTTTGGCCTATAGCAGGACAGAATATAGCCAGGCTGGAAGAGATTTGTATATAGAGAGAGTAGGCAGAGTCAGAGAGATGCCACTTAGCTGCCAAAGGAGACAGACTGCAGAGAATGTTACTGGTAGTTCACAGCCCTCATGAAAATGCACAGATTAACAGTAGTGGGCAATTCAAGATGTAAGAGTTATCTAATAAGAAGCTTGAGCTAATTGGCCAAGCAGTGCATTAATTAATGTAGTTTCTGTGTTATTATTTGGATATGTGCAGCCAGGAACAAACAAGCAGCCTCCTACTACTGGAGATATTTCCCAGTTATCACACACTATTGGAATAGAACCTGATGACCTGATTAATATAAACAAAACCCTAGATGGTGAGAAGAGCTTTAATAATCCGAGGAAATTATCAACTGAATCTAAGAGGGAATTGACTTTGATTGAAGAGAAATTACAGGAGTCACATGTGGATTCTGTGGATTGACTCTTAACTACATTTTTGTCATATTATCCTTTACAGGAATTTTAAAGCAGAGGGAAGATGTTTTCTTAGAACAGATATTCTTACCACATAAACTGAGAAAAATGCTTAATACTGATGTGGAAAAGGTTTCTGAGTTAAATATAAAAGGAACATTGAGATTTTGTCAATTAACAGGAATAGAGCAGAAGAAATTCTGGTACAATTCACTGATTCTGAAATTAACAAATATGGGAAGAAAACAAATCCTGGCAAAGAACTTGTAATAATTTTTTAGTAGAGATTAGCAACAACTATCTCAAAAGTTAGAAAATTTGAATTATAATGAGAACTAATTGGATCATTTCTTGCAATATATGGGACACACCAATAACTGGAGCCCCTACATTCTATGCTGATATTAATAAACCAGAAAAGCAGATTACAATCTGAAACTTTAAGTAAAGTGTAACAAAGCCCTTATGTTTCTGTTCAAAAGACAGAATTATATGCCATTCTCATGGTACTAAGGAATTTTAAAGAATGTCTCAATATAGTTACTGATTCACAATATGTAGAAAGAGTTATTTTGTGTAACTAAACCAGTGAATTTATACCAGGTGATATAGAATTGATTTGATACTTTATTATTATTTATTTATGTACAAAATAAAATCAGGAATAGACATCATCCCATCCCATGTACATAGCACATATGTGATCCCATACGTGTCTGCCAGGTCCTCCAGCACAAAGTGAAGCAGAAATCAATTATTGATTGGAAAAGTGTTTAAGGAAGGTCACAGAATTTCATAAAATACATCATGTTAGCAGCAAAGGTTTTAAAAAGGACTTTTCCAGTACATGAAAACAAGCCAATGAAATTACAAGAAGATGTCCTACTTGTTCTTTATACAACCAAACACCACTATCTACAGGAAGTAACCCAAAGGGTACTCAAATGTTGACTGAGTTTTCTGTCCTGCTTGGTTCCTGCAGTCATTAAGTCCCAAAGAAATCACACAGAGTTCTACATTAGTTATAAACTGATTAGCCTATTATCTAAGGCTTTTTATTAACTTTTATAACTAATGTTAGCCCACTATTCTTGTCTATGTTAGTCACTTGGCTTAGTAACCTTTTCAGTGAGGCAGTTACATCTTTCTTACTCTGTAGCTGGGTCGGACTTGTCAACTAGAATTTCCCTCTTCCTAGAATTCTCCATTCTCATTGACCCACATCTTCTTCCTATCTGCTGTCTCACCTATACTTCCTGCCTGGCTACTGGTCAATTAAAATTATTTAAAATATAATTGACAGAATAGAGACCATTATGCCACACCACTCAAATGAATGACATCTGACAAATGGATATGTTCCATTTTGTAGAATTTGGAAAATTAAAATATGTACAACACACCATTGATACCTATTCGGGATTTTGAAGGGAAATTGTGTTGAGTTTCGAAAAGGCTGATTTGGTAACCACAGATCTATTATACTTTATGGCCATCATAGATATATCAGCTCAAATAAAAATGGACAATGTTCCACCATATGTCTCTAAGATAATGAAACAGCTTTTTTATACTGCATGTGTTTAATTGTCATTAGTAGATTTATATTTTGTCATATTTATTTGGACACTTTAAAGATATTGAACATAAATTTAATTTGGTATAAAACAATTAGATTCTACAGTATTAGCCCTTTACAATTTACAGAGCTGAAAAGTCAAAGCTCATTTGGATAAGGAAAGTTGTGTTATAGAAGGATGCTGGTTCTTCTTATTTTTCTTTTAAATTTATTTATTTATTAAAATTTTTCACCTTTCCCCCTCCTCCCATTTCCCATTCATTCTTCTCCCTCCCCCTTCCTCTACAGTCCTAAGAGAAGTCAGGGTGCCTTACCCTGTGAGAAGTCCAAGACCCTCCCCCTTCAATCCTTGTATAGCAAGGTGGGCATCCAAACAGACTAGGCTCCCAAAAAGCCAGTCCATGCAGTAGAATCAAAACCTAGTGTCATTGTCATTGGCTTTGCTGTCAGCCCTCATTGTGGAATTGCTGGATCCTGTGGTAGGTTGACTCCCAGATTCCTGAGAAACTGCCACACTGATTTCCAAAGTGGTTGCACAAGTTTGCATTTCCACCAACAATGGATGAGTGTTCACCTTACTCCACCATTTGTTTATCTATATCAGCTTGCTGTATATTGCTTTTATTATATTTAGGAATGAACCTTGTATCCCTAATCTCACCAAGACCTTTATAATAAAGGGATGTTGAATTTTGTCAAATGTCTTGTCAGCATCTAATGAAATGATCATATGGTTTTTCCCTTTAGTTTATTTATATGATGGACTACATTGATAGATTTTCGTATGTTGAACCAGCCATGCATCTCTGGGATGAAGCCTACATGATCATAATGGATAATTTTTTTGATGTATTCTTGGATTCAGTTTGCCAGTATTTTATTGAGAATATTTGAATCATTGTTCATGAGTGAGATTGGTCTATAATTGCTTTCTTGGTTGAGTCTTTTTGTGGTTTTGGTATCAGGGTGACTGTAGCTTCATAAAAAGAGATTGGCAATGACCCTTCTGTTTTTGTTTTGTGAAACACAATAAGGAGTACAGGTATTAGCTCTTCTTGGAAGTTTTGGTAGAATTCTGCACTGAAATCATCTGGTCCTGGGCTTCTTTTGGTAGGCAGGGTTTTTTTTTTTAATGACAGCTTCTAATTCTTCTTGACTCCAGAAAGACTTTAATTTCTCTTTTATTTCTTCCTTGACCCAGGGATGGTTCAATAGATGACTGTTGAGTTCCCATGAGTTTGTAGGATTTCTGTGTGTAGAATTGTTGTTGAATTCTAACTTTCTTCCATTGTGATCCAATAGTACATAGGTAGTTATTGCAATTTTCTGTTAGATATTAGTATAGCCATACCTGCTTGTGTCTTTGGTCCATTTATTGGAAAACATTTTCCCAAACCTTTACTCTGAGGTTGTGTCTGTCTTTGAGGCTGAGGTGTGCTTCTTGTAAACAACAGATTGTTGGATCCTGATTTCATATCCATTCTCTTAACCTGTGCTTTTTTATATGTGAATTGAGTCCATTGGTATTAAGTGACATTAATGATCAGTGGTTGTTGACTCTGGTTATTTTTCCTGGTGGTAGTGTTTGTGTGTTTCCCTTCTTTGAGTTGTGCTGGTGGAGGGTTGTCAGGTGCCTGTGTTATTATGGGTGTTGTTGGCTTCCTGAATTTGTGGTTTTCCTTCTACTATTTTCTGTAAAACTGGGTTTTAAAGTACATACTGTTTAAATCTGTTTTTTTCCTGGAATATCTGGTTTTCTCCATCGATGGTGAATGCAAACGTAGCTGGGTATAGTAGTCTTGGTTTGCATCCATGGTCTCTTAGTGTCTACAGCACATCTATCCAAGACCTTCTGGCTTTCATGGTTTCCATTGAGAATTCAGGTGTAATTCTTATAGATATCCCTTTATATGTTACTTGACCATTTTCCTTTGCAGCTCTTAATATTCTTTCTTTATTCTGAATGTTTTGTGCTTTGATTATTATGTGCCAAGGGAAGTTCTTTTTTTATACAGTCTATGTGGTGTTCTGTATGCTTCTTGTACCTTCATAGGAACATCCTTCTTTAGGATGGGAAATTTTTCTTCTATAATTTTGTTAAATACATTTTCTGGACCTTTGAGTTGTAATTCTTCTCCTTCTTCTACCCCTATTATTCTTATGTTGGTCTTTTTATGTTGTCCCAGATTTCTTGTATGTTTTTTGTTAAGATTTTGTTGTATTTATTATTTTCTTTAATCAATGAGTTTATTTTTCCTATAGTATCTTCAGCATCTGAGATTCTTTCTTCTACCTCTTATATTCTGTTGGTTATACTTGCCTCTGTAGTTCCTGCTTACCCAAATTTTCCATATCCAGCCTTCTCTCAGTTTGTGTTTTCTTCATTACCACCATTTCATTTTTTAAGCCTTGAACTGTTTCCATTAGCTGTTTGATTGCTTTTACTTGGTTTTTCTTAGGTATCTTTGAGAGATTTATTCATATCTTATACTTTTTTGTTTGTCTTCTCTGTTGTTTTTAAATTAATTAATTTATTTATTAAAAATTTCCACCTCTTCCCTGCCTCCCTTTTCCCTCCCCCTCCTCCCTTCCCTTCCCTCTCTAGTCTTAAGAGCAGTAGGGTTCCCTGACCCATGGGAAGTTCAAGGTCATCCCCCCTCCATACAGGTCTATAAAGGTAAGCATCCACACAAACCAGGCTCCCACAAAGTCAGTCCATGCAGTAGAATAAAAACCCAGTGCCATTGTCTTTAAAGCAGTTTTTCACATCCTGTTTGAGGTCCTCTATTATTTTCATGATGTTACATTTAAAGTCAATTTCTTCTACTTCTTCTGAATAGGGTGTTCAAGTCTTCTTGTTGCATGACCCCTGGACTGTGGTGATGTCATGTTTCCTTTCAGGTTGTTAGAGGAATTCTTGCATTGGCGCCTGCACATTGCTTCCTTCAAATACAGCCAGGAGAGTCTTGGCGTCTCGGTCCAATCTTTGCTGTGACTGACTCTCTGGGTGGATCTCCTCAGTTCAGGAGCAGGATCTGTTTTTGGGCCAAGTACCTCATAGACAATAGGGCAGGCTTGGAGGAGGCATGGTTTTGTGGAACAAAGAAGCCCCTGCAGCAGGAGCTGGAGGGGCCTTGTGCTCCTTTCCAGGACCATCCAGGATGCAATCCCTGGGATGGCATCCACTCACCGGTCTGAATGGTTGTCCTCAGCACAGAGACAAGGACTCCTGAAAGTCCAAGGTCCCCGCAGACAAAAGGGCAAACTTGGGCAAAGGAGAGGGTCTTGTGGAACAAAGAAGCCCCTGCAGCAAGAGCTGGAGGGGCCCTGTGCTCCTTTCTGAGACTGTCTGCCCTTCCCTGGGATGGCACCCACTCACCAGTCTGAATGGTTGTCCTCAGCACAGAGACAAAGACTCCTAGAAGTCCAAGGACCTCGCAGACAAAAGGGCAAACTTGGGCAAAGGAGAGGGTCTTGTGGAACAAAGAAGCCCCTGCACCAGGAGCTGGAGGGGGCCTGCACTCTTTTCCAGCCGTGTGAGCACACACTCACCCCTCTGGTTGGGTTGCCTAATTGCAGGAGCAGGAACTGGTCCTGGGCCAAGGACCTCACAGACAATAGGGCAGGCTTGGGGGAGGCAGGGTCCTGTGGAACAAAGAAGCCTCTGCAGCAGGTGCTGGAGGGGCCCTGTGCTCCTATCCCGGACCTGAAACAGCTTTTTTGCTTATTATAGTATAATACACATTCACACATATATCAAACAATCCTACAGGTCAGGCAGTTAAAGAAAGATCAAATTGAACTTTTCAGGGTATGTTAGGTAAGCAATAAGAAATGATCAATATTCCCAGAAATAGATTGCATAAGGCTTTATTAACCTTGAATTGTCTTAACACTAATGAGAAAGGAACAACAGCTACAGAGAGACATTGGACAACAATAAAAACTTCTGAATTAAGTCAGCTAGTGTACTCCTAGGAGGTGTTGACCTCTTAATGGAAAGCAGGAGATGTGTTATATTGGGGAAGAGATTGCACTTTGTTTTCACAGAAGAAGAAAAGCTGTAAATAGCATCAAAATTACGCAAGATTAGGTTGAAAAAGGAGAAGCCCCTTGATAAAGAGAAATGACAGCTCATTCATTGAGGTGACAATCTAACAAGATGTCATTAAACCTCACAACAGTTGTGGCAGTCTTCCTTCTTTTTTTGCAGAAAAATAGAAAATACCCATCTTCGAGAAGTCTAGAGACCTTGGATATCTAGACACTTAAAGAAGAAAAGATACCTATCCAAAAAGAATCGCCAATCAATAATGGGCCAAACAGTTTATAACCTAATGTTGACACTGTGTGATTTTTTTTTTTGACTTGTCATCTGTGGGATACCGGACGGGACAGAAACTTCAACAAGCCTGCGCCTCATGTTACAAATGGTGCCCACGTGGATAACTGAACCCACAGAAAGCTTGAGAAAGCTTGGCAAAGAATAGAGTAAAGCATGTTATCTTGGTAACAGCAATTTCTCGGATCTGCGCGGCTTGCTGGAGGCAAACAAGCACTCTCATATAAGAGAGGCTTCCTGACTCAGTTGTAGCTGCAAAACCTTGTAGATCTTTTAAGAGGTCCTGCCACAAAACACTTAAACAGTGTTGATAAAAAGCTGAACGCATGCTTTTCGGTTTTCAGCTGTAGCAGGAAAAAAGCCACACTGTTTTAAAATGCTGGCTTTCTGGGTCGTCCTGCCAGGGCAAACTCTCTTTCAAGCAAGTAGTCCTGACTACAGAGGTTTTGAGTGTTGCTTAACACTGTTGCAGCTTGCTTACTGGCAAGGACCTTGAAGCACCACAGAGTTGTGGAGAAAAACGTGGCTACAGTCAGTACCTCTGACAAGAGGCTGGAAAGCTAAGGAATGGGCTGTATCCAGTGATCAAAGCCATGGTTCTCCATATTGCTTAGCAAATTAAAGACTCATGTGGTCAATAAAAGAGAAATATACAGTAAAGAGAGATTGAAAGACAAAGGATACCCCTAAATGTTTTACAGTGTGTTAAAAATATATGCAGGCTAAAAGTCAAAGTTCTTAAAGTTAAAAAGAAAGAAAGAGAGTAGTTGGGTGTGGTGATACACACCTTTAATCTCAATGCCTGGGAGGCAAAGGTAGATTGACCTCTGTGACTTCAAGGTACAGTAGCACACACCTTTAAACCCAATGCCTGGGAGGCAGAGCCAGAGGGATCTCTGTGAGTTCAAGGTGTGGTAGCACAGGGCTTTAATCCCAGCACTGGGGAGGCAGAGACAGTCAGATCTCTGTGAGTTCAAGGACAGCCTGGTCTACAGAGTTATTCCAGGACAAAGATGTACAGAGAACCTGTCTCAAAAAGTAAAAGTAAAAATAAAAGAAATAGAGGTTAAAATAAAAATGCACAAAGATGGAAAATACACAGAGAATATTGATACTGTATGCTATTATGTTTGAATGCTGGGAAAGGAGTAACAGCTGCTAAAAGATATTTGCTTATAAATGTTGCTGAATTAATCCAAGATAAATATTTTGAAAATACCTTGGCTTCAAAATTGAAGTCAAAAGGTATGCAACTTTGGAGAAGAGATTTTGCTTTTGTTTTCACAGGAAATGAGAGGCTGTGGATTCATTCTGAGCTAAGAAAAATCAGATTTGATCAAAGAAGATCACCCGAGAAATCCCTGGTAGGAACAGATGGCCCGGATGTCTGAGTTCTACATGTATAACTGATTCAAAACTGCTGTCTGTGGTGATTGAGACTCACAGGATACTCCACTCAGGACTTGATTATAACTCTAAATTTTCTTTAGGTCCCCATAAGATTATCAGTGCCCCCAATCAGTAGGAAGTAGCCTGAAAAACTATGCCCACATTCCTCAAAATACGGACTATGGATAATTTCCTTTGTTAAAAAAAAAGAGGGGGAAATGGTGTGGGAGAATTGTCTGTAATCTGTCAATCATATTCTAAATAAGTGTTGATTGGCCAGGCAGGAAGTATAGGCAGGAAAACCAGACAGGAAGTAGACGTGATTCAATGAGAACAGGAGAATTCTGGGAAGCAGAAAGCTCTCTTCACCATTCCTGCCCAGACCACCGAAGAAGCAACATGTGAGCTGACAGCTGAAAAAGGTACTGAGCCACATGGCTAACACAGACAAGAATTATGGGTTACTGTAAGATGTAAGAATTAGTTAATAAGAAGACTGAGCTAATGGGCCAATCAGTTTATAATCTAATGTAGACTCTGTGTGATATTCTTTGGGACTTGCTGGTTATGGGATATTGGGTAGGACAGAAACCTCAACAAGCCAGTCTCTCATGCTACAAGTCAAAGAAAAATCTAAATTTTGATACCAGTATTCTCTACCGGGTAAAATCTCACTACTTATACATGTACATTTTCTCACAACCATTGTGGCAGGATTCTGTTTTTTTTTTTCTTGCAGTAAAATAAAAATATACCCATCTTTGAGGAGTCCAGGGACTTTGGACATCTAGACTCTTAAAGAAGAAAATATAGATATCGAGAAAGAATCACAAAACCTCCTGAAACTGAGAAACTTCTGTAAAGCAAAGGACACAGTCATTGAGACAAAAAGACAACCTACTGAATGGGAGAAGATCTTCACCAACCTGCATCAGACAAAGGCCTGATCTTCAAAACTATAAAGAACAGAACTATAAATAACAAAAGAAACTACACATCAAAACTCTAATTAACCCAATTAAAAATGGGGTACTGAACTGAAAGGAAAATTCTCAACAGAAGAAGTTCAAATGGCCAAAAGATACTTAAGGTCATTTTCAATGTTCTTAGTGATCAGGAAAATGCAAATCAAAACAACTTTGAGAAACTATATTATATCTGCCAGAATGGTTAAAATTAAAACTCCAATAATAACCTATGCTGGAATGGATGTGGAGTAAGGGAAATACTCATCCATTGCTGGTGGGAGTGTAAACTTGTGCAACCACTTTGGAAATCAGTGTGGCAGTTTCTCAGGAACGTGGGAGTCAACCTACCTCAGGATCCAGCAATTCCATTTTTGGTAATATACCCAAGAGATGTCTAATCGTATTACAAAAGCATTTGTACAACTATGTTCATAGCAGCATTATTTGTAATAGCCAGAACCTGGAAACAACCTAGCTGCCCCTCAATGGAAAAAATGGATAAAGAAAGTGTGGCAAATCTACACATTAGAGTATTACTCAGGGGTAAAAATTAATGACATCTTGAATTTTGCATGCAAATGGATGGAAATAGAATACACTATCCTGAGTGAGGTAAACTATACTCCAAAAGAGGAATATGGTGTGTAATTACTCATTAGTTGATTCTACCCATAAACAAAGGACCTTGAGCCTATAGTTCATGATCCTAGAAAATCTAAGTAATAATGTGAACCCAAACAAAAACATATATTTATCCTCCTGGAAATTGGAAGCAGACAAGATCTCCAGGCAAAGTTGGGAGCATGGAGGTATGAGTGAGGCAGGGGGAAGGGGAGAGGCGGAGAGAGAAGGTAAAAGGGGGGCTGGAAAGAGCTTAGTAAAGTGGGATGGTAGAGATGGAGAAAGGGAGGATATGGGAGCAGGGAAGAAGATATCTTAATTAAGAAAGCCATTTTAGGGTTAACAAGAGACTTGGCTCTAGAAGGGTTCCTAGGTGTCCTTGTGGATGTCCCCAGCTAGGTCCTTGAGAGGGTGCTTGACTGGCCTTGTCCCATAGCCACACTGATGTATATCTTGAATATCACCATAAAACCTTCATTTAGCTGTGGATGGAAATAGAGACAAAGACCCACATTGGAGCACTGAAATGAGCTCCCAAGGTCCAGTTGAAGAGAAGAAGGAGGTAGAAGATCAGCAAGGAATTCAGGACAGTGATGGGTTGGTCCACCCACTGAGACAGTATGACCGATCTAATGGGAGTTCACCAAAGCCACCTGGATTGGGACTGAAGGAGCATGTGATCAAAACAGACTCTCTGAATGTGGCTGACAATGGGATTGACTGAAAAGCCAATTATAATGGCACTGGGATTTGATTCTCCCGCATGTACTGGCTTTTGGCAATCCTAGTCTCTTTGGATGCACACATTCCTAGGCCTGGATGGAAGTAGGATGGCCTTGGAATTCCCACAAGGCATGGTACCCTGCCTTCTCTTAAAACTGTTTGGGCAGTAGGGAGGATGAGTGGAGGATTGGGAGGGAAATGGGAAGAGGGGAGGAGGTGGAAATTTTGAATGTTATTATTTATAAAGCAATAAAAATAAAAAAGAAATAGCCAATAAGAAGTTAGAGGTAATGGGTCAGGAAATGTTTAAATGAATACAGTTTCTGTGTGATTATTTTGGATGTAAAATAGCTGGGCAGCCAGAACAACAAGCATCCTGCTCCTCCTGTTACAACTGACTCAGTCCTGCTCCTGTGGAGCTTGCTGCCTCAGGCCTGCTCTGGCCTAGGTTTCTGGCTCAGAACTGTTTCCATAAGTGTCCCTGGTCTGAATAGGTTCCTGCTCCTGTGAATCTCTCAAGTTTTATTTTGAGAGAGCATCTTTCACTGTAACCTGAAGCTTACCAAATAGATATGGATATGGTAGCCCCAGTTACATTCCTGTGTCTATCTATCCAGATTTGGCATTAGAAGTAATCACCACCATATCCTACCATTGAAATTTTCTGTTTCTCTCTTATACAAAAATGATTTTTATACAATATATTCTAATAAGGGTTTTTTATGTTCCCCTGATGCTCTTAGTTCCTCTCCCTCTTCCAAATCCACACTGTTTCTTTCTGTCTCTCCTTGGAAAATGTCTAAGCCTTAGAATAAATTAAACAAGATAAAACAAAAAGGAACAAATTAGAATAAAACAAAATAAATAAGAGAAAATAGCTAAAGAAAAAGTATAAGAAACACTATATATATATATATATAGAAATACAAGTTCACTTATAGGGATCTCAAAAAAATAAAACTAGAAGACATAATACTTATGCAAATGAACTGTAGATTTCATTGAGTTCATTTTATGTTGACCACCTTCTGTTTGGCATGGGGTCTACCCTACAGATTGGTTTATTTCTCTCAGTGAGACTCCCTTGGAGAAAACTAAGGCTTCATTTGTAAGTGACTATCAAATGGAGATACTTCTGGATTTGAGATGGGGGCATGTAATCACTTCTCCTTTCTGTCTAGAAGACCATATTGTGTAGACATGTGCTGCTGCCACAGCCTTTGAGTTTATGTGCATGTTCATTGCTCTTTGTTTATAAGGCCTTGTTCTCTTGGTTTCCTTCATTGTGCCAATATTGTAGCAGTGTACATTACAGGTAGGACACAATTGTAGAATAAAGGCTTTGTAGCTAAGTTATTGTTTGCTTTTCTACTTTTGTAGTGTGCATGTTACATTAAAATTCCATAAACTCTAACCTGCTGTGGTGAAGGCTTAAGATCAGCACCAGCTTGAATTCTTCATGTTCAATTTGTTGTGTAAGTATTGTCATCAGGACAACAGGTGTTATCTATCATTTTTTACAGAGAAAACAATAGCCTTGACCATTTGCTGGTTGTTTTCAGGTTCTTATGGTACATGATTGGCCAACAACCCAATTAGATGTAACCAATGCCTGGTACTGGAAACCTCATTTGATGATGAGAGATTTAATTTGGAGCTCCATCCCTCCATTATTCTGTAGTTAGGTTGTATTCTTATCTGTGTACTTTAGGAAGCTTCTGCTGTATTATTTCCCACATGATCTCTTAAGTGTCCCTTAGATTTACTTGTCCCTCCCACATTTCTTTTTCCCCATTTGATCTGCCTTTCAAACCTCATCGTCAATCCATAACTAACTAATGTATTTTCCCTTCCCAGTCAGATTCTCCCACTACTGATTCCTAATTCTTTAGCTAACCTCCGTGGCTATATGAATCATGTTTTGCTTATCAATGACTTAATAGCTAAAATTCAAATATAAGGAAATAGACCATATTTGTTTTCTGAGTCCGTATTACCTCACTCAGAATGACTTTTACTAGTTCCTCTTTACCTGCAAATTTCATTACTTTAAATGATTGAATAGATCTTAGCTTTCACCCAGGAACCCCTTCCCTTCTTCCTCCCTTCCTCGAGGCCATAAAACCCCCCAGTTCAGTTTGTTTGGGTGCTGGGACAGGGTGGTGAGTGCAACCAGGCAGGCAGGAGTTCCTTTGTTTCAATCGCCTGCCTGTGGGAAGGTAGGCCTTTTGTCAACAAGATCCCTGACCAGCAAGGGGCACTGATCCTGTAGCAGAAGATCCATCAGAGGGGTGAGTGTGCTCCTGACCCACAGCAGAAGCCCAGAAATGGAGCATAGACATTCCCCGAACCCCTCAACTCCTTGGTCATTCTGCAGGGGCTGCTCCACCCTGCTACACCCTCTCTCCTCTTATCCAATCCCAGATTTCACCCAGGAACCCCTTCCCTTCTTACTCCTTTCCTTGAGGCCATAAAATCCCCCATCTCTGCCTGTTTGGGTGCTGGGACAGGGTGGTGAGTGCAACCAGGCAGGCGGGATTTTCTTTGATTCAATAGTCTGCTGGCAGCAAGGTAGGCCTTTTGTCAATGAGGTCCCTGGCCAACAAGGGAATTTTACCGTGTGCCAGAAGATCTATTGGGGAGCATTTGAAGGAAGAGATGGGCAGGAGCCAAGGCAAGAATTCCTCCAACAATCTGAAAAACAATATGAAAACACCAGACCCCAGTGATCTTACAACAGAAGGACTTGAAAACCCTAATCCAGAAGAAGTGGAAAAAGGGCCATTATGAAAGCAATAGAGTCCCTTAAACAGGAGATGAATAACTCCCTTAAAGAAATGGATGAGAAATATAACAAAAAGTTTGAAGAAATGAGTAAATCTGTAAATGATACTTGGGAAACCAAGAAAAAACAATCAAACAGGTAATGGAAACAGTTCAAAAATTGAAGACTGAAATGGAGTCAATGAAGAAAACACAAACTGAGGGCCAGCTGAATATGGAGAATCTAGGTAAACGAACAGAGACTACAGAAACAAGCATAACCAATAGAATATAAGAGATAGAAGAACAAATCTCAGATTCTGAAGACACCATAGAGAAATTAAATGCTCTGATCAAAGAAAACAGCAAATCCAACAAATTCTCATCACAAAACATTCAAGAAATCTGGTACACAAGAAAAAGATGAATCCTAAGAATAATAGGGGTAGAGGAAGGAGAAGAATTGCAGATCAAAGGCCCAGAATATATATTCAACAAAATTATAGAAGAAAACTTTTCCAACCTTAAGAAAGATATTCCTATGAAGGTTCAAGAAGCATACAAAACACCAAATAGACTGGATCAAAAAAGAAAAAAAATCCCCTCACCATATTGATATGGGATAATTGTCTGTATTCTGTCAATCATGTATTTTAATAAAACGCTGATTGGCCAGGCAGGAATAGGCGGGTCAACCAGACAGGAAGTAAATGTGGGGCAATGAGAATAGGAGAAGGGTAGGGAGGAGAAGCTCTCTTCACCATTCCTGCGCAGACCATCGAAGAGGCAGCATGTAACCTGCCCAGCTGAGAAAGGTACTGAGCACTGTGGCTAATACAGATAAGGATAATGGGGTAACAAAAGTTATAAGAGCTAATAAGTAGCCTGACCTAATGGGCCAATCAGTTTATAATCTTATGGAGTCTTGTAAGTGATTTTCTTTGGGACTTGCCAGCTGTGGGGTATCGGGTGGGACAGATACCCCAACAAGCCAGTTTCTCATGTTACACCATATAATAATCAAAACACAAACCATACAGATTAAAGAAAGAATATTGAGAGCTGCAAAGGAAAAAGGTCAAGTAACCTCTAAAGATAAACCTATCAGATTTATACCAGACTTCTCTATGGAAACCATGAAAGACAGAAGGTCCTGACTGCAGAAGCTAAGAGACCATGGATGCAAGCCCAGACTATTATACCCAGCCAAGCTATCATTCACTATCAATGGAGAAAACAAAATATTCCAGGATAAAAACAATTTTAAACAATACATACCCACAAATCCAGCCTTATAGAAAGTAATAGAAGGAAAATCACAACCCAAGAAATCCAACATTGCCAATACTGCCTACAATAACTCAGACATGTAGCGACCCTTCACAAGCACAACTCAAAGAAGGGAAACACACAAACTCTACTACTCCCCCCCCAAAAAAATAACTAGAGACAACAACCACTGGTCATCAATATCACTTAATATCAAGGGACTCAATTCACCTATAAAAAGGCAGAGACTAAAATATTAGATATGAAAACAGGATCCAACATTCTGTTGTTTATGAGAAACATACCTCAACAACAAAGACAGACATCTACTCAGAGTAAAGGGTTGGGAAAATTTTTTCCAAGCAAACGGACCTAAGAAGCAAGCAGGTGTGGCCATTCTAATTTCTAACAAAGTTGACTTCAAACTAAAATCAATCAGAAGAGATGGAGATGGACCTTTTTTATTCATAACAGGAACAATTCATCAGGAGGAAGTCTCAATCCTGAATATCTATGACCCTAATATAAAAGCACCCACTTATGTAAAAGAAAAACTTCTAGAACTCAAGGCAGTCATCAAACCACACACACTAATAGTAGGAGCCTTCAACACACCTCTCTCACCAATGGAAAGGTGAATCAACAGAGACCTAATGGAGAAATAAGAGACTTATTGGAGGTATTGAATCAAATGGACTTAACAGACATCTATAAAACATTCCACTCAAATAGGACAAAATATACCTTCCTCTCGGCAGCTCATGGAACCTTCTCGAAAATTGACCACATACTTGGTAACAAAGCAAACTTCCACAGATACAAAAAAATATTAGTAAACACCTGTGTCTTGTCAGATCACCATGGATTAAAGTTAGAATTCAACAACAATTCTAACCCCAGGAAGCCTACAAACTCATGGAAGCTGAACAGTCAATTACTGAATCACCCCTGGGTCAAGGAAGAAATAAAGAAAGAAATTAAAGTCTTCCTTGAATTTAATGAAAATAAAGACACAGCATACTCAAAACTATGGGACACAATGAAAGCAGTGCTAAGAGGAAAGTTCATAGCAGTAAGTGCCCAATCAAAGAAAACGGAGAAAGCACACATTGAAGACTTAACAGCACACCTGAAAGCTCTAGAAAAAAAAGAAGCAGATTCACCCAGGAGGAGTAGAAGACTGGAAATAATCAATCTGTGGACTGAAATCAACAAAATAGAAACACAGAAAACAATCCAAAGAATCAATGAAACAAAAAGCTGGTTCTTGGAGAAAAACAACAAGATTGACAAAACCATATCCAAACTAACCAAACCGCAGAGAGAGAACATGCAAATCAATAAGATCAGAAATGAAAAGGGGGACATAACCACAGACACAGAGGAAATTCAGAGAACCATTAGATCTTACTACGAAAATTTATATGTCACAAAGTTGGAAAATGTAAAAGAAATGGGCATTTTTTAGATAAGTACCATATACCAAAGTTGAACCAAGACCAGTTGAACAATCTAAATAGACCTGTTAGTCGCGAAGAATTAGAAGCTGTTATCAACCCCCCACCCCCCAAAAAGAGTCCAGGACCAGATGGTTTCAATGCACAATTCTACCAGAACTTCCAAGAAGAGTTAATACCTATACTCCTTAATGTATTTCACAATATAGAAACAGAAGAGTCATTGCCAAACACTTTTTATGAAGCTACAGTTACCCTAATACCAAAACCACACAAAGACACAACCAAGAAAGAGAATTACAGGCCAATCTCACTCATGAACATCAAAGCAAAAATTCTCAATAAAATCCTGGCAAACCAAATCCAAGAACACATTAGGAAAATTATCCATTATGGTCAAGTAGGCTTCATCCCAGAGATGCAGGACTGGTTCAACATAAGCAAATCTATCAATGTAGTCCATAATATAAAGAAACTGAAAGAAAAAACCATATGACCATTTCATTGGATGCTGAGAAAGCATTTGACAAAATTCAACACCCCTTTATGATAAAGGTGTTAGAGAGATTAGGGATACAAGGATCATATATAAATATAAGAAAAGCTATTTACAGCAAGCCGACATCTAACATCAAATTGAATGGAGAGAAACTCAAAGCCATTCTACTAAAATCAGGAACAAGACAAGGCTGTCCACTCTCTCCATATCTCTTCAATATAGTGATTGAAGTTCTAGCAATAACAATAAGACAACATAAGGGGATCAAGGGGATTTTAATTGGAAAGGAAGAAGTTAAACTTTTGTTATTTGCAGACAATATGATAGTATACTCACTCATAAGTGGATTCTAGACATAATTAAATGTCTTTGATCCTATAATTCGTGATCCTAGAGAAGCTAAATAAAAGGTGAACGTGAAGAAAATCATATAGTTATCCTTCTGGATATTGGAAGTAGACAAGATTGCCAGGCAAACTTGGGTACACAGGGTGGGCGGTAGGGTAGTGAGGTGGGGGTTGGATATAAAGGGAGATGGGTAGAGAGAAGGGAGAAGAAGAGGATTCGGGAAAGCTTGGGGGAATGGGATGGGTGGGATAGAGGAAGGTAGATATGGGAGTAGGGAGGTAAATATCTTAATTAAGGGAGTCATTTTAGGGTTTGCAGGAGACTTGATTCTAGAGGGGTTCCCAGGTCCAAGGAGAGGTCTCCAGATTGTTCCTTGGGCAGCAGAGGAGAGGGTACCTGACCTGGCCTTGTCCCATAGCCATACTGAAGAATATCTTGCATATCACCATAGAACCTTCATTTGGTGATGGATGGAGAGAGAGACAGAGACCCACATTGGAACACTGGACTTAGCTCCCTAGGTCCAAATGAGGAGCAGAAGGAGAAAAAACGTGAGCAAGGAAGACAGGATCACGACGGGTGCGTCCACCCACTGAGACGGTGGGACTGATCTAATGGGAGCTCACCAAGGCCAGCAGGACTGGGACTGATGGAGCATGTGATCAAAATGGACATTCTGAACGTGGCTGGCAATGAAGGCTGACTGAGAAGTCAAGGAAAATGGCAGTGGGTTTTTATTCTACTGCATGGACTGACATTGTGGGAGCCTGGTTTTTTTGGATGCTCATCTTTATAGACCTGTATGGAGGGGGGAGGACCTTGGACTTTTCACGGGGCAGGGAAACCTACTGCTCTTAAGATTAGAGAGGTTGGAGGAGGGAGGGAGGGGGAGGGAAAAGGGAGGGAAAAGGGAGGCGGGGAATAGGTGAAAATTTTTAATTAATTAATTAATTAATTAATTAATTAAAAAATAAAATTTGGGTACAGATCTAAACAGAGACTTCTTTCCAAAAAAGTTTCAAAAGGCTGAAAGACATTTAGGGAATTGCTCAACATCCTTAGTCATCAGGGATAGGCAAATCATAATGATTCTGATCTACCATCTTACATGAGAATGGTCAGATGACTAAGATCAAGAACAAATCACACTTTTCTCACTTGGTCTGCTTTCACTCCCTGTTAGCAGCTTTCCTCAGCAGTTATCACTTGACTCTGGCATCTTCAACAGCCTGGGGTCTCTGAGTCAATCCAGATATGACTTTCACAGCGTCACACAATTGCCTCTATAGGCCTCCATGCAGTGACATCCCTGTTCCTGGCCTTAGCACCTTTCCCCAGTCACAGAGAAAGATTTTAACTTCTTTCTTCTAAACTTTTTCTAAATGTAGAACCATGTGAACAAAACTGCCAAGTTAAGCTGCTTTCTGGGGCTGTGATATGGCCCCTCATTCAATGACATCTTCCCAAGATCCCTGTTTTCTCTGGTTTTTTTCACTGCCAAAGCTCAGTTTCCTGGAACTAAGTGACAGGGAGGAGAAAGTCTACTGAGAGTATACTGTATGGAAAAAAGGAGTAAGTTTATTTTTATTATCAGTAAAAGAAAAAACTAAGTGGACTATGGTTTTGCTCACTTTAAATCCCAAGCTGGAGAGGCAGAGACAGGAAAATATCTGGGATATCATCTTGTCTCATTTGGCAATCCCCAGGTCACTGAGAGAAAATTTCAAAACCAAGGTGAATGGTTTCTGAAAAAAAAATAACAACAGCAAATGTTGTCTCCTGTCCTCAACATACACATGCACACACATTATTCATCTGTGCACACACATGCATACACATGTACACAAAAAACATTGTACATCAAATATAAACAACTTTTGTTTTACTAATAATATGTCAGTATTGATGAAGCACAAATATACAGACACATGAAATTTTCATAGAAGACTCATTAAGTAACTGTGGTAAAAAGGGAAAATATAAATTTGCAGTATTTTTGTGGATCCAGAGAAACTACACTTAAGAAAGAGTATTAAAGCTACAATGGGACATTTAAACTTTTTAATGGCTGAGAGTAGATTAAATTTCCTTCAAAAGAAAAACATAAAAGAAAGGATCCGCAAGGAGCTTTTTTGAGTAACCTCAGCATCAGGGAACATTTATGATATAAAAAAAAGAAGAGACAGTAAGAAAATTACTGTGAAAATTTCAACTCATGGTATACAGTGAATGCAAAAGTATCTAAGCACTTGGCAACAGAAATGTCACAAGAATGTCCATGTGTAATACCACAATTTTTTAACTTATTAAGAATATTAATCATCTCTGTGAAATATTACAGAGTTTAAGAAGAATAATATTTTGGAAAAATTAGTTGTGGCTGAACCAGAATGAAGCTTCACAAACATCTGTCTGTATGTCCAGCTCAAGGTGGCAGGGACAATGGTCTCTTTTGAGCTTGTGGGGACTGTAAGTCACACATAAATACATTCTAACACAATACTCATAAATATAAGAGCAATAAATAAATTGTTTTATTAAAAATGAGAAAGATTATCTCTTTTTAAAAATATGGTGGCACAAAGACTGCATGTGTTTTAGCATATTGATTATTCTGCTATCAGAATTAATTTGTATCAAAGGAGTAATTGTGAGATAGACATTCATCACAAACTTCTGAACACTCAGGGTGACTGGGAAGTACAGCCATAACAGGATAGCGGTGGATGAGATGATAAAGTCCACCCAGTACATAACCACAAAAAAAGCCACCAGCAGCAATATGGTCTGTGTGGCCCTTTTCTCAGGAGATGCTCTTGGGTGACTGAGGCTATGAAGATGCTTGTGTTGTCTCTGATGTCTAAACAAGATAATCACCATGTATGCACTTGTAGTCAGCATAACTCCTACAAGAAATACATCTCTGGAGATTGCTACTGTTAAAATCAGTGCCCTGATGAAGTAGTTCATGGAGAAGAGGGAGCAGAATGTAGTGACCTTCATCTGGTTGGTCTCACTCACGTTGGTAAAAGCACCAGCATAGATGATTCAGTAGCTACTGAATGACAAGTTGAAAGACCAAATAAATAAGAAAGCAGAAATCATGTACTTTTTAAGTTTGTATTTAAATTTTGCCAACAAAGAGGAATTGGGACTGACAGTGACAGCCTGGAACACACTCAGGAGGCAGGCGATGCAGATGGAGAGGCCTCTCATCACCATGCTTATGTAAAACGTTGCCTTACATTTGAAGTCATTCTCAATATTTAGTGACTCAAATATGTCCCAAAGCCAAATATCCACTCCAGTGAAGAGCAGCACTATGTGGATGAAAGTCAGGTGACAGGAGATCAAGTCTGTGGGCTTAGGTCTGTGACATAGAATTATGAAAGTATAGAAAACAAGGAGAAACATATTGGCCAGGACTCCAAGTCCAGCTTGGAAAGGAAAGACAATCCTTAATGAAGACATACATAGAAATTGTATTCACCTTAAGGACACGAAATAAAGAAATTATATTTATTCCCTGGCAATGATGAAGCATGCATGGGCAGGCCGAATATGGTGGTTCTGTTGACCTTGTCCATATTGGGTTTCATGGTCTAAGTTGATGAAGATGACTGAACAAGTATCTTCCTCAAGAGGGCACCAGAACCCAGTACAGATGATTGTGGAAACCTATGTCAAATATCTGAAAAAAATAATAGAGTATTCACCAAACTTTTGATTCACTGGTCAGTATGTCTACACCATCATTCTGTTTTGTCTATTTATTCTTGATTAACCTATCTCTTTAATTGAAGCTCCACATTAGACTTGGCCTATGTTTCTGTATACTCTCAATATATCTCCTGAATATACAGCATTCTCAGCCACATCCGACACAGAATACACACTTTATGTGCCTGTATTGCACCTAGATCTCTTGCCTGAGAAATTGAATCCTACTGATTTGACTTACTTTGCCTCATTTCATAGTTAACACTGGAAACAGCAGTGATGAGAATAGAGGAGCATAATCATATTTGTAAAATTGATTAAAAATTATGTTGTTCTGGGGAGAAATCACAACAGAAATCCAAAAGAGTAAGGTGAGTCAGTTTTATATTCCTTAATTTTGATAACCACAAATTTATAACTATCCATGTTTTCTTTCATAATTCTGATTGAACCAGAGTTGATAATTCATGATAATTCCACTATGTTAATCAGAGGGATGTCTGTCTCAATTCATCTATTTTTATTTATATTTTCAATTAACTCACCACCCCAGAATCAGGAATTAAAGACAATGATGCAGTTGGAGGCCATTAGTGCACTTTCCACACCCTATTAATTTTATAACCATTGTTATAAATGCTCCCAGATATACTTCCCATCCCATTTAAAGTTTGTGTGAACTCTACTTATGGTTTAAAGAAAGAATACCCAGCTATCAAGACAAACATTATTTTTTTTCACAGCAGAACAATGGTGGGGATTAAATGATTAATAGTATTATTCCTATTGGGTTTTAATCCATTCCTTGTTACTATCCTACCTATTCCATCTTCTGTACTTATCACCTCCTCTTTAACTAAGAAACACTGTTTTCCCTATCAGATCAATGGTCTCCTGCTACTCACCTGTACCTTCCTCCCACCTCCTTCTATATGAACCTTCCTCCTCCCAGCTAAAGAGCCCACCCTTTCCCATTTCCCTGATAAGATCGATTGTACCCTGTTCTTCTTCTCTGCATTGCTACCCACGATCATCCCCATCTTGACCATGGACCCATTTTGCTTTCCTGATGTCTGTAATTTACACAGGCTAAATACTCACATCTGAAGATGTGAAACTAGGAGCCCTGAACAAGAGAGAACATGTGACACTAAGAAAAACACTATTAAACACATTATGACACATGATAATATGACATGTCATGACAAACATGAACTTGTCAAAGATGACCACATATTGATCCTGTTTTAGAATCTCTTTTTGGGGGTATTTTTTTATTGATCTCTACATTTTTCACTGCTCTCTTCCCTGTCTCTCCCCTCTTCTTTCAACCCTCCCCGAAGGTCTCCAGGCTGCCAATTTACTTAGGAGATCTTGTCTTTTTCTACTTTCAACTTCCCATGTAGACTAGATCTATTTTAAAAGAGATTCCTTTCCATGCAGTGGAAATCAAGGGCCCCAGTATTATGTCACCAACACACAGACAGTTTTTATAATTTCAACAAATAGTCTTAGATTTGGTGCCTTTGTTAGTTATTTAACTTTGTTACCAGTATAATTATTTTATCAAATTAGTATTATTTGTTACTTTAAAATCAACTGTGTGATAGAGAAATAGAAAGCTATACCAACTAAGATTCTTGTGAGAAAGAGCGGCCAACTGTAATTTCAAGTTCACTTGTGTAATCCAAATATATGTCATATATGTATATATAGAAATAATTGAGAAGTCAGTAAATGAGACCATGAGATAACATCCCCATGAATATCCCAACAAAAATCATACATTTTACATATATGCATTAGCTTTGTTCTTAAAAATCTTTATCTAGTAAAGGCATAGATTCAGTCTAATTGCCAAAGCCAAACATATTCTCCCCCCCAACATACAGTTATAGTAGTTGCACAGTGGTGTTCTGGTTTTTTTTAAAGTTCTAGGATACAAGCTGTAAAGATGGCACAGTGGTTCAGAGCATGTTTTACTCTTGCAAATGACCTGGGCTAGATTCTCTGTAATGATACGATGGCTCATAATCATCTGTGACTCTAGTCATAGGGAATCTATTGCCTTATCTGATATCTCAAGCAAGTGGTATACAGATATATATGCAGGTAAAACACATATATAGGAAAAATAAAATAAGTAAATATTAAAGAAAAAAGAAAGAAAGAACAAAAGAAAGAAAGAAAGAAAAAAGAGAGAAAAAGAAAAATATGCTATCTGATTTCTTAAGAATAGCAGTAACTCAAGGAAGGCTTGGTCTCTAAACCGAAAGAAGTGCAGAACATTCCAATTTTGAAACTGCAAATGGACACACTCGATTTGTATAATCATGTTTATTAACAATACCTCTATAATTTATTAATAAGGCAATGTATTATAAATAAAATAAAAAGATCATAAGAGAAGTTAAAAATTGCAATTGAATTTTTTTTCTTATCTCAAAGCTATGAACTTCATACCCATTGCTTAGTAAACATTTGTCACCTACAGAAAAGGATGCTTCTTCTCATTCCTCATGTGCCATCTTTCTCTGGGGTGAATTGGAGGTGGGACTGCACCAGAAAAAACACAGCTACCATAGTTACCAACTGAGTTGACAATATATCCATAAACTGAGAAAAGTCATTATTTTATTTGAAAACAATGGAATTCTTGGGTATTCACATTAGTTTAAGTTGTAGTACTTAGTTTTAAGAACTAAGCCCGAAGTGTATTCATAAACATTTCTAATAGTAAGGATGCTGTCACTATTAAAGGGCTCCAGACCAAAAGATTGGGCAGGCAGCTGTTGAAGAAACGTGCAACAACAACAATAACAAAAAACAAAAAACAAAAAACAATGAGCTGTTTCCTGATAACCCTACATTCTTCTGAGAAAAATCACTTTCCCCTTCATTATCACAGTATTTGATTTTAGAGCAGATCTGTTTCATGAATTAATGGTGGTCTTTGCTTTCTACTCTGAGGAGATAATAATATAATGAACATATAAACACATTAGATGAAAATTATTATTTTCATTTTAAGTTTAACCATATTTAGTGAGCAATGACCTAAAAGCAGTGTGACTGCACAGAGAGAATATGGAGTGATTGTGTGACTTTCAGGTGGCAAGACACATGGTGTTAGCTGATGTACTTTCCACTGTCAGCAATGTTAATAAGTCTTCAGGAATCTCAGGAAGATAAAGACTTTAGACACCCATACTAGGTCCATGAAAAGTTCTTTATATAATACATATGCCAGTAGGAATAAAGAGTAATTACTTACTTAAGGTATTAATCCGTAGCACTTGCCTAATACTCTTAAATAATTCTAAAGTATGTTACTCTTTAGAAATTAAATTTAGTTCATTGACGGCTGGAAGCACACAGATGTTCACTAGAACTTTCCAGTCTCACAATTTGGAGCCAGTTCCCCTGCGATGAAGCAGCAGCAGCAGGGTCACTGCAGAGCCTGTGTGGAAGCAGTCAGACCCAGAGGTCACATCACATGGTAGAAATCTGAGAAAGTCATGAAAATGTTCACTGGAAGTGTGTGTGTGTGTGTGTGTGTGTGTGTGTGTGTGTGTGTTTGTGTGTGTGTGTGTGTGTGTGAAATGACTAACTGGACTAAGAATAGATCAATAGCACATTGTGTGCTGGGGCTGATGTCATGAGTAAATGAAATAGCATTGAGTGAAAACAGAGTTATATCAAATATATTTCTAAAATAAAATCTCTATTTTCTGGATGACTTGATCAACTCTACAAAGGTCCAGCCTACTGCAGTAGCATCAGCGTAGATTCTTAAAGAGAGCTACACAAAAATCCTGAAAATTTTGTGACGCTTGCAAACAAATTCATGCTTCCATCATTTGGTTTTCACGGTGTGGATGCTCTGTGTCTAGTGAGTAAGTGACATTTATTGGCATCGCTTACTCTATTTTCAAAACAACAATTTCACAGCTCCACATGATGTATTTACCACTATAATGTTGATGTATTTGTGTGTGGGAAAAAGAGATGGAGACAGAGGGAGCAGCTCAACCTTCGTTCAGACTGACTTCAATCGAATTCACAGAAGCTCCTGTCTTAGCCTTCAAAGTGCTGGGTTCATTGGTGTTGCTACCACACCTGACTTCACTTTTCATTTGAGTTTCCCGTGTTTATTAGCAAATAATATTCCAGAAATATTAAAATGGACTTATGACGTTTATCAGCTAAGCTTAAATTTATTAGGCACATTTTCTGTATGCATATTTTAACGAACAATTGTATTTTGCAACTATTAAAAAACTTCAAGTATTTTGACTTTAAAAAATTTGATACTAGTAATTCAAGAACTAAAAATATTTCTTACTGCTATTGAAAAGCAACTCAATATTATATCAGTAGCAGCACTCAAATTCCTATGGAAAATTACTCAGTTTACATTTTTGTAAAGATAACATTAAAAGAATTTAAATAGTTTGTTTTTTTTAGAAAAATAAAATACAAAGAGAAAAAAATAATTTAATTAATAAGTGAGGTACGAGTCTAGATGCTTTTGAGATAACCAAAAAATAAATACTTCATTAGAAATTATTACAATAGAATAATCAAATCTATGAAAAAACTCAATCTTATTATATAATGTTAAGAACATCTTACATTTTACTAAGCCATGAAGTGATACTCTCCTAAGAATTCCTAAGCATACACAAACTTAACAGAACAGAAAAATACTGATAAACAATAAATTAATTAATATTTGTTGCATATTCCTGGTGAAGTTTTATATAAATCAATGCAAATGTTTGAGGAAAGTAGAAAAATAATAAAATATAAAATATAATTTATATATACACCTTAATATTATAAATGTACTTTTTCAGACCAGTAAATGTGTGTTCTTTGTGTTTTACCATCTAAGCCATTTCAGGTGTTTTGTGAGAGCGTTGGAAATTTAACACATCTGCCATTAACTAGAAAGCACCATGTTTATAGAATTATAAGAGTACACCCTCAGGAGCATCCATACTCAGATATGCTCTTTAAAATACTCCATTTGGGATCACTTTTTACAGAGATATGAATGCACATTTACTGTAAAAAGATAGATATCAGTATATTTTCATTCAATACGAAATACCCATTGATCACCTTCACCCTGTTAGCCTTCTCTGTCTCTCTATCCACATTTCTGCTAGGCCCTGTCCTCTTTCCAATAGATAACCTTTTACTGTCACATACATTACAATTAGAGGTCATAGCAAGTGATATTTATGTTCTTTTACAAATCATTACACTGATATTCTTGTCTACAAAAATTTGTTGTGTTTTCTCTTGATACAATGAAGCTCAAAAATGAATTCTAAACAGAGACTTCTCTAATCATTTTATTACAGAAACTCTGCTTCCTTCTACCACTTACAGCTCTCACTATTAATGAGGAGAAAAAGAAACGCTCACCTGGCCGGACCTTTGACAAACATCCATTTGGAATGAGGTCCTAAGATGTAGTTATAGGGAAGAAATGTCATCAGCTCATCTCTCTCTAGACCCATAATTACCATGTCACCGGTAAAGGGAAGATATGGGCTTGAGGTTGTTAGAAAGTGGTACCATCAAATGGAAGAGTGAACTTTCCTAATTCCAGGACATCAATTTAGAAGGAGCAGTTGAGTTCTGGCTTTCCCATGTGTGATCTCTTCTCCCCAGCCCATATCGGTCTGTGTGGATTAGCTCATCCCGGTCCTTCTGGACAAAACTAAAGTAAAAAAATATGACATTCAAAAGAAGTAGAAAAACATTTTGATTCCTCAAGGAATCCTTCCTGCTTCCAAAACGTTTCTTAATAACCTCCATACTTACTTGACAGTGGCTTCATGACCTCACCAAGAAATTAAAAGCACTTTTGCTAATATTAAGAAAATGTATGTAAATACACTTGGGAAAATTAATCTTTCTTACAGGGGCCCAGACATGAGTTGATGTAATCAGCAGATAGTCAGCTGTGGGCTGGGGATGTAACTTAGTTGGTAGAGTGTATGTGTAGACATTATTCTTAATTTGGGACACCATGGAGAAATCAAACCTTGAAATTCTATGCACAGGTGAGGGAAAAGAATCCCAAGTCAATAACAAACACAAAACCTTCAAGGAGATCTTAGAAGAAAACTGTCCCAAACTAAGGAAAGACTCACTCACCCACACACATAGAACAAGCACACAGAACACATTAAAGACAAGACCAGAAAAGGAAATTTCCATAGCATTTCATATTTAAAGCACTGAGGAGACAGAGAAATAAAGGTGCATTGAAACTTGCAAGAGAAAATGGCAAATCATGAGTAAAAAAAACTTTTCAAAGAAAAACTGGTTTCTCAAGGAAAACTTTTAAAGTCAGAAGAATCTGGAATAAAGCAACGCAAGTCTTAAATGACAACCAATGTACAATAACATGTTCAGCAAAACTACTGCCATGATTAAAGGTGGAGAAACAATTTTCCACACATTGATAGGCTAAAAAGTTTTATATTCAACAAATCAACTTAAGGCAATACGTGAAGCTTTATTTTGGGATAAACAGAGGAATAAGCAATATAGACAGACTTTGGAAGAAACACGCACCATAATTATTAATACATAATAATCACACTGAGAACAGAATAACAAAAATTAACAACATGATAACCAGAACAAACACACACATTTCAATAACAAATCAAGCATGAATGACCTCAATTCTCCACTCTAAAGACAGAGAGTGACTGAATGAATCAAGAAACAAAATCATTGAGGAAATTCAGAAAATCATAGGGAAATATCTTAGAGTCCTATATTCAAACAAATTGAAAGATCTAAAAGAAGTAGATAATTTTTAATAATTTATTTCTGTATTTATTTTAAAAAACTATCTTTTCTCAATTTGCATACCAATCCCAGTTTCCACTCCCTCCCCTTTCACTGCTCCCTCCACCTTCCCTGTGAATCCCACTAGCCACCCACTCCTTAGAGAAGGTAAGGTTTCCCATGGAGAGTTAACAAAGGCTAGCACATTGCTTTGAGTCAGGACCAAAGCCATTCCACTATATATAGGCTGAGAAAGGTATCCCTCCAAAGAGAATGGGTTTCAAAAAGCCAGTAGAAGCAATGGGGATAAATCCTGGTTTAACTACCAATGGTTCCACAGTGTGTCTCAGGCATGCAACTGTCACCCACATTCAGAGAGCCTAATATGGTCCTATGCTGATTCCCTCACTGTCAGACTGGAGATAGTGAGCTCCTATTAGCTCAGGTAAGCTGTTTCAGTGATTAATCCCATCATGGTCCTGACTCGGCTATGGATCTCTGCATCCATAATTTGATCATTTAGTTTGATCATTAATTTGATCATTAAGTTTGACATTCCAAAGTTAAATCAAGGTTAAATAAGGAAGCTAAACAGAACAAAAACATCAGTGGATTAGAAGTAATAATTATGAGTTGCCCAATCATGCAAAAACAAAACAAAACAAAACAAAAAACAAAAATAAAACACACAGCACAATACAGTTTTAGCACCAAATTCCCTGTGACTTCCAAAGGGAGTTAAGCCCATGTCTTGGCCTGTGTTCTGTTGTGTGAAGAGACACCATGAACATGGAAACTTCTATAAAAGAAAGTGTTTAATGGGGGCTTCTTTCCACTTCACAGGCTTAGTGTATTATCAACATGTTGGAGAGCATGATACTGTGCAGATATAGTTTTGGAGAAGGTATAGAGAGTTTTGCATCCAGATTCACAGGCAGCAGGAAAGGAGAGAGCCACTGGGCCTGGCTTGGGTTTGAAACCTCAAAACCAACCCCCAGTGACACACCTCCTCCAAAAACCTAGCCACACTAATCAATCAAATAGTAACACTCCCTAGCACTGAAGTCTATTTGCCTCTGGGGCCATTCCTATTAAAACCACCACGCCACAATAATCCTCAAATTATTTAAAAAATTCAAAAATGAAAGAATACTGCCCAATTTACTTAATATATAAACTACATAAAGACCCAATAAAGAAAGAGGATTCAGAAAAATTTCCCTTAGGAACACAGGGATGCAAAAGTTTATCAATAAAATACCTGCAAACCCAAATACTAATCCAAGAAAATATCAAACACATCATCCACCGCAATTAAGTAAACATCATCTTAGAGATGCAGGGTTGATATAACATACATAAATTGATAAAAAAAAATACACCATATTAACAAACTGAAAGACAAAACACTACATGATCATCTCATTAGATGAAGAAAAGGTCCTTGACAAAATCCACAGCCTTTTTCTGAGAAAAGCATTGGAAATATTGGGGATACAAGGTACATAACTAAATGTAATAAAGGCAGTTTATAGCAAGCCCATAGCCAATATCAACTTAAATGGAGAGAAATCTAAACAATTCAACTAAAATTAGAAAGAAGACAAGAATGTACACTCAACATACCTGTTAAATACAGTACTTGAAGTCTGTTTTAGTTAGTTTCTATTGCTGTGAAGAGACACTATGACCATGGCATCTCTTACAAAGGAAAATGTTTAATTAGGGTGGTTTGTTGACATTTTCAGAGGTTCAGTCCATTATCACCATGGTGGGATGAAACATGGCAGCAGGCAGGCAGACATGGTGCTGGAGAAGTAGCTGAGAACCCTACATCTTTCAGGCAACAGACAGTTGACTGAGTGTCACACTGAGTGAGGCTTGAGCAAAAGAAACCTCAAAGTTCATAGTGGCACACTTCCTTCAACACCTACACCCCAGTCCACACTGCCTGATGGTAACACTCACCATGGGATTATGGGGGCCCTGATTACATACAAACTACCATAAAGTCTTTATGGAGCAGTAAAATAACTGAAGGAGATTGAGGAGACACAATTAGGAAAGAAGTATGATAGCGTGATGTTATTCTTAGTTTTCAACTTTTCTATTTCTGGAATTAACTAAACCCCAAAATGACTGCAGACACCTCTGCAAGGTATTTTCTTAATAAAATCATTAGAAGTAGAAAACCCAGTTCTACTCTGAATATTTGAGGTAGGAAGATCCTACTTTCATCTGGACCACACCTTAACTGGCAGTTTATTTAAAGGACATGGAAAAGGGAGGATTGCTCTATCTTTGTGTTGTTCCTTTGTTCTTGCCAGAAAGATTATTATTGCACTGGTATTTCTTCAGGATTTCAGCATATTCCAAAGAAGAGCTGAGACTTTTATCATTGTGGATTGAACAGCTACTGGATTTCTGGACTTTTCTGTGGTAGACAACCAACATTGGATTAGCTGGGCCACAACCTGTAAAGCCACTCTAGTAAATATCTAATATTCTATATAGATTTGGACTCATTCTGTATGTTCTATTATTCTAGAGAACCTTGACTGATACAGATTATATTACATTATTTGAGTTCAGTAGCTCCCAACCTTTGTAATGCTGTGACCCTTTAATATATTCATGGTGTCGTCACCTTCTCGACTATGAAATTATTTTTGTTGCTACTCCATACCTGTAATTTTGCTTCTTTTATGAATCATAATGTAAATACCTGATATTTTTTAAAGTCTTAGCTTACCTTTGTGAAAGGGTCATTCAATCTCTTAAAGTTTTATGACTTTAATGTTGAGAACTGCCATTCTAAACTTTCCACCAAGAAACTCATACAGCTGATAAACACTTTCAGCAAATTAGCTGGATGCTAAATTAATTCACAAAACTATGTAGTCTTCCTATTTATTACAAATAGACTTAAAAATATATCAGGAAAATAACTCTTTGGGATAGCTCTAACCAAGCAAGGTAAGACTTATATGATAAAAATTTTAAGACATTGAAGAAAGAAATTGAAGAAGATATAAGAAGATGTAAATATTTCTCATGTTCATTGATCAGTAGGATTAATATAGTAAAAATGTCCATCCTACCAAAAGCAATGTACGGATTCACTGAATTATCAAACAAATTTCCAACATACTTTTCACTGAACAGAAAATGACTATTTTCAATTTCATATAGAAATATAAAAACAAACTAGCAAGCAAAATCCACTCCTGAGTAACAAAAGCTATATATAGTTAAAATAGCTTTAATATAGTTAAAACATTTCTGAATCATGAAAGAACTGCCAGAGATATAATTAATCCAGAGATGGTAAGAAAAAGACCACCGACCCAAATCATCATGGCCAAATTGATATAAGAGAGCAATTAAATAAAGAAAACTTTTTAATTCATAAATACATATGATGCCCTAAGATCAACATTAGATGTAAGGAGAATAGGCCTTAACTCAGGGTTAGAGACTTTATAATAACTATAGGCCAGGTTACAGGAGCCAAACATACATTAACAGTTATTCCCTCCTGAAACAAAGACATAGTTCAAGGTGGGCATAGCAAGGTAGCCACAACAAGGCAACCATAACAACCAGTTTGAAAGAATGTTTGGTTTCAAGATGATTAAGAACAACTTGTTTGAAATAAAGACTTGATTGCCACTACTAGAACAGGAAGTAGAGAACCGTCTGTAGTTAATTTTACAGGTGGGACATACTCCAATCTTTGTGAAGCAGAGGTTTAAACATAGCCAGGAATGATCCTGCTTGTCTTTACTGTAAGGTGACTTTTAAGTTTCAGATGGAGGCAGATTCCCAATCTCAAATTGTACAAGAGAGCTATAGAAATAAAACCAACATGGTTCTGGCACAGAAACAGACGTGTTGAAACATTAGCCGGTAAGCCACAGTCATGTGGTGATGTAAGAGTTAGCCAATAAGAAGCTAGAGCTAATGAGCCAAACAGTGTTTTAAATAATATGGTTTCTGTGTGATTTTTTTTCTTCTTTTTTCATTTTTCTTTTTGGTTCTAAGCTAGCCAGACAGCCAGGAAACAATGAGCAACAGTTTTTACTAAAGAGGTTGGTATAGAATTAGGGAACAGGGATGGGGAATTTAACTAGGAAGGGAAAAATAGAATAGATAGTTACGGATAGACAAGGCAGTTTTGGTGTAGAACAATTGTCTATATTCTGCCAATTATGTTTTAAATAAATGCTGATTGGCCAGTAGTCAGGCAATAAGTATAAGTGGGACAACTAGACAGGAAGTAGAGGCATGTCAATGAGAACAGGAGAATTATGGGAAGGAGGAAGCCCATTCCTCCCCAGTCCTGTTCAGACACAGAAGAAAGAAGATGTGATTGCCCCACTGAGAAAGTTACCAAGCCATGTGGCTAACATAGGTAAGAATAATGGGTTAATGTAGGTTAAAAGAGTTAATATAAAGCCTGAGCTAATGGGCCAATCAGTTTATCATTAATATAGACCTCTGTGTGATTTTTTGGGGGGCTAGATGGCTGTGAGACCTGGTGGGAGGACAGAAACCAGGTAGGACAGTAACCTCAATCAGCAAGGTTTCAAAGGGGGATCAAACGGAAAAAGTTTATGCTTGGAGGGAAAACTAAATATAAGGAATACTTAAGAGATCACGTGGAAAACAATGCAGTAGAAGCTTTCCAAAGTATGTACAGATAAGAAAGCAATCTAAGTGAAATCACAGAATAATAGATGGGTAGAATCCTGATCAAAATCTCTCATTATCAAATGAAGCTTTCAGTTCCATTAACTCGTTACAACTAATTGAATTGTTGGCCAAAGGGGCTCCATGAAAACGTGAATGCAATCAGGATCAAAGCTATTGTTTGCTCTGTACAAAATGATAGACAACACCTGTTGGCCTAAAGACAATACTTTCATAACTAATTGAACATGAGGAATTCAAGCTGGTGCTTATCTAAATTCTTTAACCCAGCAGATAAGAGTTCATGGAACTGTACACTAACATACACACTACAAAAGGAGAAAAGCAAACACCAACTCAGCTACAAACCATTCTATCCACAATCATGTCCTACCTGCAATGTACTCTGCTACACAATGGAGAACACCAAGAGAACAGGGCCTTCTAAACAAAGAACAACAGACACGCATATAAACTCAGACACTGTGGCAGCAGCACATGTCTGCACCAGATGGACTCCTAGAAAGGAGAAGTGATTACATTGCCCCATCCAAAATCCAGAAGTATCGCCATTTGATAGTCACTTGCAAATGAAACATTAGTTTTCACCAAAGGAGTTTCACTGGAGAAACAAACCACTGTGAAGGGTAGACCCCATGCCCAACAAAAGGTGGTCAACACAAAATAAACTCAGTGGAATCTACAGGTCCTTTGCATATGTATTACGTCTTCTATGTTTGTGCTTTTATGACAGTCCTATATGGGAAGTTGTGTTTCTATATCCATGTGTTTCTTGTGCCTTTTCACAGGCTCTTTTTCTTCTGTTTGCATTGTTTTATTTTAATTTGTTCATTTTTGTTTTTTCTTGTTTATTTTATTATAAGACTTAGATAGTTTTCCAAGGAGAGACAGAAAGGGCATGGATCCAGATGAGGGAGAGAAGAAACTAAGAGGACCAGTGGATTTAGAAACCCTTGTCAGAATACTGTGTGAAAAATTATTTTTCTATAAAAAAAACAAAAAAAATTTAAAGGTGGGGTATGGTGGTGAACACTTCTAATGCCAGATCTGGGGACAGAGACAGGAGAATAACTGGAGCTACCATCTTGGTATATTTGGCAAGCTCCATGTTACAGTGAGAGATGCTCTCTCAAAATAAAAGTAAATGGCACATGAAGAACAAAAGACAAGGTTTTCTCCTGACTTCCATGTGCACATGCACACACATTCTTCATTTGAACACACACACGTATACACACATTAACAAAAAACACACTGCACACAATGTACATGTATATAACAATTTTAGTTACTAATAATATTTCAGAAACTGTGAAAGAAATAAAATACAAATACATAGGCAAATAAAATTTTCATATGGAACCCATTAATTAACCTTGATTTAAAATGTAAAACTCATGAAAGGTAATTTTTCTCTGATTTCCGTCTCTGTTTCTTTGTACTTTGTTTGTAGGAGGGCAACTGATTTTTTGGAGTTGATCTTGTACCCTGCCACATTACTAAAGGTGTTTATCAGCTGTAGGAGTTCTTGGGTAGAGTTTTGGGGGTCGCTTATGTACACTATCATATCATCTGCAAATAATGAAAGTTTGTCTTCTTTCTTTCCAATTAGAATCCCCTTGATCTCCTTATGCTGTCTCCTTATTGCTATTGCTAGAACTTCAAGCATTATATTGTAGAGGTATGGATAGAGTAGACGGCCTTGTCTTGTTCCTAATTTTAGTGGGATGGCTTTGCCTTCCTAGACCTGGATGGAGGGGGGAGGACTTTAGACTTTCCAAAGGGCAGGGAACCCTGACTGCTCTTAGGACTGGAGAGGGAGGGGAAGTGGGGGGAGTGGGAGGGAATTGGTAGGAGAGGAGGAGGTGGAAATTTTTAATAAATAAATAAATTTTAAAATTGTTAAATAAATAAATGAATAAATGAATAAAATGTAAAATTCGATTCACATTATCTTTGTGCTGCAGAGAAACTATACTTAGAATAGAGAATTAAAGCTACAATAATATATTTAAGCTATTTTTGATGACTGAGAGTAGATTAAAATTCCTTCAAAAGAAAAGCTTAAAAACTCAATAAGAGCAGGAGCTTTTTTTGAGTAACCTCAGCATCAAAGGAACATTTATGATATAAAGTAAAAAAGAAAGATAAGAGAATTCCTGTGGAAAATTATGGTACAACTTATGGTGTACAATAAAATTAAAGAACTCTATACCACTTGACAATGGAAATGTCAAAGACTGTACATATGTAATATCACAAATTTTATTTAAACTATGAAGAATCTTGAATTGTTCTTGAACTATTAAACAGTTTAAGAAAAATCTGTATTTAGGGAAAAAATAATTGTAGCTGAACTAGAGTGATACTTTACAACCATGTGGAAGTCCACTTGAAGTGGAAGCGGGGGGGGGGCAATGATCTCTTCTGACCTCAGGGGGTATCAGAAATTCACACATACACGCATGTTGATGCAAATTCATAAAAGTAAATAAAAATAAATAAATCATTTTATTAAAAAGAAGAAAAGTAGCATCTTTTAAAAAATCAGATGACACTTAGACCTCAAGGTTTTCAGCATATTGATTATTCTATTATCAAACTGATTTGTACCAAAGGAGTAATTGTGGGATAGACATTCATCACAAACTTCTGAACACTCAGAATGCCTGAGTCATACATCCACAATAAGACTGTGGTGGATGAGATGATCAAGTGTACCCAATACATGATCACAAAGAAAATCACCAGCAGCAAGATGGTCTGGGTGGCCCTTTTCTCAGGGGATACACTTTGATCACTTTGATGGCTGAGGCTGTGAAGATGCTCGCATTGGCTCTGATGTCTGAACAAGATAATCACCATGTATGCACTTGTGGTCAGCATAACTCCTACAAGACACACATTTCTGGAGGCTGTCACTGTTAAAATCAGTGCCCTGATGATGTAGTTCATGGGAAAGAGTGCCAGAGCTTGGTGACCTGCATCTGGTTGGTCACACTTAAGTTGATAAAAGTACCAGCATAGAAGATGTGGTTGCTGGGGATTGCATTGAATCTATAGACTGCTTTTGGTAGAATTGCCATTTTTACTATGTTGATCCTCCCAATCCAAGAACAAGGGAGATCTTTCCATTTTCTGGTATCCTCCTCTATTTCTTTCTTCAAAGACTTAAAGTTCTTGTCAAATAGGTCTTTCACTTCCTTGGTTAGAGTAACCCCAAGATATTTTATGCTATTTGTGGCTATCGTGAAAGGTGATGTTTCTCTGATTTCCCTCTCTGCTTCTTTATCCTTTGTGTATAGGAGGGCCACTGATTTTTTGGAGTTGATCTTGTATCCTGCCACGTTACTAAAGGTGTTTATCAGCTGTAGGAGTTCTTTGGTAGAGTTTTGGGGGTCACTTATGTACACTATCATATCATCAGCAATTAACGAAAGTTTAACTTCATCCTTTCAAATTCGAATCCCCTTGATCTCCTTATGTTGTCTTATTGCTATTGCTAGAACTTCAAGCACTATATTGAAGAGGTATGGAGAGAGTGGACAGTCTTCTCACGTTCCTGATTTTAGTGGAAAGGCTTTGAGTTTCTCTCCATTCAATTTGATGTTAGCTGTCGGCTTGCTGTATATTGCTTTCAAAATCCCATCAAACTTCTTCACAGACCTAGAGAAAACAATAATCAAGTTTATTTGGAAAAACAAAAAACCCAGGATAGCCAAAACAATCTTATACAATAAAGGAACTTCAGGAGGCATTACCATCCCTGACTTCAAACTCTATTACAGAGCTACAGTATTGAAAACAGCTTGGTATTGGCATAAGAACAGAGAAATCGACCTTTGGAATTGAATAGAAGACCCGGATATTAACCCACAAACGTATGAGCACCTAATTTTTGACAAGGGAGCTAAAGGTATACAATGGAAGAAGGAAAGCATCTTTAACAAATGGTGCTGGCATAACTGGATCTCAACCTGTAGAAGGATGAAAGTAGATCCATACCTATCACCATGCACAAAACTCAGGTCCAAATGGATTAAAGACATCAACATTAATCCATCCACTTTGAACCTGATAGAAGAGAAAGTGGGAAGTAGTCTACAAGATATAGGCACAGGAGGCCTCTTCCTAAGTAGGACCCCAGCAGCACAGACAATAAGAGAAACAATGAATAAATGGGATCTACTGAAACTGAGAAGCTTCTGTAAATCAAAGGACACTGTCAGTAAGACAAAAAGGCTGCCTTCTGACTGGGAGAAGATCTTCACCAACCCCTCATCAGACAAAGGTCTGATCTCCAAAATATACAAAGAACTCAAGAAACTAGGCACTAAAACTCTAATTAACCCAATTAAAAAATGGGGTACTGAACTGAACAGAGAATTCACAACAGATGAACTTCGAATGGCCAGAAGACACTTAAGGTCATGCTCAACCTCCTTAGCGATCAGGGAAATGCAAATCAAAACCACTTTGAGATACCATCTTACACCTGTCAGAATAGCTAAAGTCAAAAACACCAACGATAGCCTATGCTGGAGAGGATGTGGGGTGAGGGGAACACTCATCCATTGTTGGTGGGAATGCAAACTTGTGCAGCCACTGTGGAAATCAGTGTGGCGGTTTCTCAGGAAACTGGGAGTCAACCTCCCTCAGGACCCAGCAATTCCACTCTTGGGAATATACCCTAGAGATTCCCTAGCATACTACAAAAGCATTTGTTCAACTATGTTCATAGCAGCACTATTTGTAATATCCAGAACTTGGAAACAGCCTAGGTGCCCCTCAATAGAAGAATGGTTAAAGAAGGTGTGGAACATATACACATTAGAGTTTTACTCAGCGGTAAAAAATAATGACATCTTGAATTTTGCATGCAAATGGATGGACATAGAAAACGCTTTACTGAGTGAGGTAAGCCAGACCCAAAAAGAGGAACACGGTATGTATTCACTCATAAGTGGATTCTAACCATAATTTAAAGGTCTTTGAGCCTATTATTCGTGATCCTAGAGAAGCTAAATAAGAAGACGAACCTGATGAAGATTGTTTAGCTATCCGCCAGGAGGTAGGAAATAGTCAAGAGTCCCAGGTAACCTTGGGTGCATGGGGGGTGGGAGGGAGGGTTGTTGGAAGGGGAGAGGGTTAGAGAGAAGGGAGTAGGGGAGGAATGGAGAAAGTTCGGTTGACCGGGATGGGGGGAAGGGAGGAAGGATGAATATGGGATCAGGGAAGAATATATTTCAACTAAGGGAGTCATTTTAGGGTTTATAGGAAACTTGATTATATATGGGATCCCAGGTCCAAGGAGAGATCCCCAGATTGTTCTCTGGACAGAGGAGAGGGTGCCTGAACCGGCCTTGGCACATAACCATACTGATGAATATTTTGCTTATCACCATAGATCCTTCATCTGGCGATGGATGGCGATACAGACAGAGACCCACATTGGAGCACCGGACTGAGCCCCCCAAGGTCCAAATGAGGAGCAGAAGGACGACGAAAATGACGAAGGACTGCAAGGGATGCTATCACCCACTGATACAAGGGGTCGGATCTAATGAGAGTTTACCAAGGCCAGTTGGACTGCGACTGAACGAGCACGTGATCCAACCAGATTCTCTGAATGTGGCCGGATTCTCTGAATGTGGCTGGCCCGGAGTCTTTCTGAGAAGTCATGGACAATGACACTGGGACTAGTTTCCTCTGCATATACTGGATTTTTGGGATCCAGTCTGTTTGGATACTCACCTTCCTGGACCTGGAGGGAGGGGGGACGAACTTGAACTTCCCACAGGGCTGGAAACCCTGACTGCCCTTAGGGACACTGTCTACAACACTATGGAGAATGATCCTGCCTCTCACCTAATGAAGCACTCCAAAGAGAGAATCCTACACCTCCCCTGAATATCACAATAGAGATGAACTTACATGCTCGGGCATGGGTGAGGGCATGAGAATGGAAGAGCTGGTCAAGCCTGCTATGTGGCTATGTGGTGAAGTAAAGACCCTTCCCCATTCTGTTAACCGACTACAACAGGTGAGGGACCTGATGCAAACCTCTCCACACCAATTTTTGCTCTCAGGAAAGTGAGCCTTCACCTTCTGACTAGAGCAATAAGAACAAAAAATGATCAAGGGGATTCAAATTGGAAAGGAAGAAGTCAAACTTTTTCTTATTTGCAGATGAGGCGATTATATGCATAAGTGAACACCAAAAACGCTATCAGGGAACTCCTAGAGCTGATAAATATCTTCAGTAATACATCAGGATAGAAGATCAACTCAAGAAAATCAGTAGCCCTTCTATATACAAATGGAAAGCAACTGAGAAAGGAATCAGAGAAAGATCAGCCTTCACCATAGCCATAAATAACATAAAATATCTTGCGGGAACCAAAGTAGTGAAATACCTGTTCAACAATAAGTCTAAGTATTTGAAGAAAGAAATTGAAGAAGATACCAGAAAATGATAAGATCTCCCATGGTCTTGGATAGGTAAGATCAACCTAATAAAAATGACAATCCTACCAAAAGCAATGTATATATTCAAAGCAATCCCCATCAAAATCACAACACAATTCTTCACAGACCTTGAAAGAACAACTATCAACGTCACATGGAAAAAAAACTGCATAGCCAAAACAATCCTTTAGGTATCACCATCCCTGACATCAAGCTCTATTATAAAGCTATTGTAATGGAAACAGCTTGGTATTAGCATAAAAACAGACATGTTGACCAATGGAATCAACACAAAGACCTGAATATTAACCCACACATCTATGAACGTCTGATTATTGAGAAAAAAGTTAAAATTATATAATGGAACAAAGTATCTTCATCAAATGGTGCTGCCATAACTGGATGTCACATGTAGAATAATGCAAATAGATCAATATGTATCCCCATGCACAAAACTCAAGTCCAAATAGATTAAATATAATATAATTCCAAGCCCAATAGAAGAGAAAGTGGTAAGTAGCCTTCAATGCATGAGCACAGGAGACCCCTTCCTAAATATAAAACCAGTAGCACAGACACTGAGAGCAGCAATAAATATAAGGACTTCTCGAAGTTGAGAAGCTTCTGTAAAGCTTGTTGACACAGTCAAAAACAAAAATACAGACTACTGAATAGGAAAAGATCTTCACCATGCCCACATGAGACAGAGGACAAATCTTCAAAATATATACAGAACACAAGAAATTAGACATCAAAATTCCAGATAACCTAATTTTAAATATGTGGTACAAACTAAACATAGAATTCTCAACAGAAGAATCTCAAATGATTGCAAGACAACATCCTTAGCCATCAGAGAAATGCAAAGCAAAACGGCTCTGAGATACCATTTTACAACACTCAGAATGGCTAAGATCGAAAACACCAATGATAGCTTATGCTGGAGTGACTATGTATTAAGGCGAACACTCATTCATTGCTGGTGGGAGTGCAAACTTGTACAACCACTCTGGAATCAGTATGGCAGTTTCCCAGAAAAGTGGGAATTAACTTACCCCAGGAGCCAGGAATACCATTCTTGGACATATACCCAAAGGATGCTCAATTAAGATACAAGGACATTCAATCTCTTTCATTTGTAATGATTTGTTGTACATTTCAATATGTGGTCTATTTTAGAAAAATTTCTTTATAATGCAAAATAAAACGTGTATTCTTTAGTGTTTGGGTGGACTGTTCTGTAGGCCTTTTTTAAGTCCATTTCATATTTGAGGAGTATTAATTCTGATGTTTCTTTGTATATTTTTCCTTGCAAGATATCATGTCTCTTGGAGAAAGTTGGGCATTGAATTCTCCTACTATTAATGGATTAGGGTTAATTTGTGTCCTTTGAAACAGAGATATATTTTTTGAAAATTTCTGTCCCCGAGTTTGGTGTGCATATATATATGGCAAGTAACAACTTCTTGGTTAACTGATCCCTTGATCAAAATGTGGTTTCCCTCTTTATTTCTGTTGATCAGTTTCTGTTCCAAGTCTATTATCTTGGATATTCGGATGGTGACGCCTCCTTTCTTGCTGATTCCATTTGATTGGAGCACTTTTGTCTTTCCTTATACTCTAAGGTGGTGCCTATCTTCACAATTAAATCTGTTTCTTGAAGGCAACAGATAGATTTTGTTTCTTGATCCACTCAGTCACTCTCTGTCTTTTAAGTGGAGAATTGAGGCCATTCATGATTGATTTGTTATTGAAATGTGTGTGCTTGTTCTGGTCATCATGTTATTGATTTTCATTGTTGTGTTCTCGTGGTCTTTATGTTTTAATAATTAGGACTCATGTTCCTTCCAAAGTCTCTATGTTTTGCTTATCCCTCTATTTACCCCAAAATAAAACTTTCTGTATTAACTTAGGTTTGTTTTGTTGAATAAAAATTATTTTTAGGCTGTAAATGTTTGTAAAAATTGTTCCTTTTCCTTCAAGCATGGCAGTAGTTTTTTTGATCATATGGATAAATTGGTTGTCATTCAGGACTTGCATGGTGTTATTCTAGATTCTTCAAGCTTTGAAAGGTTTCCTTGAAAAATCAGCTGTTCTTTGAAAAGGGTTCTTTACTCATGATTCGCACTTATTCCCTTGCAACTTTCAATGCACCTTTATTGCTCTGTCTCCCCAATATTTTAAATATAAGATGCTATGGGAATTTTCTTTTCTGGTCTTGTCTTTAATGTATTCTTGTTCTATGTGCTTGTTCTATGTGTGTCATTGATTCTTATCTTAGTTTGGCACAGTTTTCTTGTAAAATCTCTTTGAAGGTTTTGTGTTTGTCATTGACTTGGAATTCTTCTCCCTCACCTGTGCATAGAATTTCAAGATCTGATTTCTCCATGATATCCCACATTAACAATGTCTACACATACACTCTACCAACTAAGTTAAATTCCTTGCTCACAGTTGACTGTCTACTGATTACATCAGCTCATGCCTGTGTCCCTGTAAGAAAGATTAATTTCCCAAGTGTATTTACATACATTTTCTTAATAATAGCAAAAGTGCTTTTAATTTCTTGGTGAGGTCATGAAGCCACTGTCAAGTAAGTATGGATGTTATTAAACGTTTTGGAAGCAGAAAGGATTCCATGAAGAATCAAAATGTTTTTCTACTTCTTTGGAATGTCATGTTATTTTTACTTTAGTTTTGTCCAGAAGGACCAGGATGAGCTAATCCACACAGACAGATATGGGCTGGGGAGAAGAGTTGACACATTGAAAAGCCAGTGTTCAGCTGCTGCTTCTCTACTGTTGTCCTGGAATTAGGGAAGTTTACTCTTCCATTTGATGGTACCACTTTCTAACAACCTCAAGGTCACAACTTCCCCTTTCCTGGTGACATGGTAATTATGGGTCTAGAGAGGGTTGAGCTGATGACTTTTCTTCCCTATAACTACTTCTTAGGATCTCATTCCAAATGGATGGTTATCAAAGGCCGGCCAGGTGAGCGTTTCCTTTTCTCTTCATTAATAATGAGAGTTGTAAGTGGTAGAAGGAAGCAGAGTTTTCTGTAATAAAACGATTAGAGAATTTTCTGTTTAGAATTCATTTTTGAGCCTTATTGTATCAAGAGAAAACACAGAAAATGCCTGCAGACATAAAATATTAGTGTAATGAGTTGTAAAAGAACATAATTATCATTTGCACTGACCTCTGATTGTAATGTATGTGACAGTAGAAGGTGGCCTTTTGGAAGGAGGACAGCGCCTAGCAGAAGTGTGGACAGTGAGACAGGGAAGGCTAATAGGGTGAAGTGGATCAATGGATATTATGTATTGAATGAAAATATAATGATATCTATCTCTTTGTACAGTAAATGTATATTCATATCTCTGTAAAAAGTGACCCCACATGGAGTATTTTAATGAGCATATCTGACTATGGATTCTTCTGAGGGTGTACTCTTATAATTCTATACATGTGATACTTTCTAAATAATTGCTGCTGTGTTAAATTTCCAACCCTCTCACAAAACACCTGAAATGATTTAGAGGGTGAAACACAAAGAACAAGTATTTATTGTTCTGCAGGAGTACATTTATAATATATATATATATATATATATATATATATATATATATATAAAATTATATTTTATATTTTCTCATTTTTCTACCTTTCTCAGACCATGCATTGATTTATAGGAAACTTTACCAGGACTATGCAACAAATATTATTAAATTAGTGTTTATCAGTATTTTCCTGTTCTGTTTAGTTTGTGTATACTTAGAAATTCTTAGGAGAGTTTCACTTCATGGTTTAGTAAAATGTAGTATGGTATTAATAGTATATTAATTAGGTTGAAATTTTTTCTTACATTTGTTTATCCTATTGGAATAATTTTTAATGAAGTAAATCCTTTTGGTTATCTCAAAAGCATCTAGAATCCTACTTCACTTATTCATTAAATTTTTTCTCATTGTATTTTATATTTCTAAAAGAGAAAATAAACTACTTAAATTATTTTAATGGTATATTACCAAAAATGTAAACTGAGTAATTTTCAGTAGGAGTTTGAGTGTTTTAATTAAAAAGAATTAATTTTTAATATTTTAAGTTTTCTTAGTTGAATATTGTTACACTGCTACTGGTATAATATTAAATAAGCTTTTCATTAGCTGTGAGAAATATTTTCAGTTCTTGAATTACTAGCATCAAATTATTTAAAGTCAAGATACCCAAAGTTTTTTAATAGTCGCAAAATACAATTGTTCATTAAAACATGCATATTCAAAATATGCCAAGTAAATTTAAATTCAGCTGATGAATGTCGTAAGTCCATTTTTATATTCAGGAATATCACTAACTGATATATGCAGGAGACTCAAATGGAAAGTGAAGTCAGGTATGGTGGCTACACCTATGAATCCAGCACTTTGAAGGCTAAGACAGGAGCTTCAGTGAGTTTTATTGAACTCAGTCTGAACTAAGGTTGAGCTGCTCCCTCTGTCTCTCTCTCTCTCCTATACACAAATACAACAAAATTAGAGTGTTAAATAGATAATGTAGAACTATGAAATCGTAGTTTTAAAAATGGAATAAAAGGATGCCAACAAATGTCACTTACTCACTAGACACAGAGCATCCACACAGTGAAAACCAAATGATGGAAACATGAATTTGCAAGCATCACAAAATTTTCAGTTTGTTTTGTGTAATTCACTTCAAGAATCTGTGCTGATGCTGATGCAGTAGGCAGGACCTTTGTAGAGTTGATCAAGTCATCCAGAAAATAGAGATTTTATTTTAGAAATATATTTGATATAACTCTATTTTCACTCAATGCTGTTTCAATTACTCATGACATCAGCCCCAGCACACAGTATGCTATTGATTTATTTTTAGTCCAGCTAGTAATTTCTCATACACACACACACACACACACACACACACACACACACAAAGAGAGACAGACAGACATACAGACACAGAGAGAGAGAAAGAGAGAGAGAGAGAGAGAGAGACAGACAGACAGACAGACACACTGACTCATACACACACACACACATACACTCACAGACACACACACACACACACACACACACACACACACACATACACACACACAGGCAAACACACACACTTCCAGTGAACATTTTCACATCTTTCCCACACTTCCATCATGTGACCTGTGATGGAGCTCTGGGTCTGACTGCTTCATCACAGGCTCTGCAGTAACACTGCTGCTGCTGCTTCATCGCAGGGGAACTGGCTCGAAAGTGTGAGACTATAAAGTTCTAGTGAACGTCTGTTTGCTTCCAGTGACAGGTGATTTAATTCAATTTTTAAAGAGCAAATTATACTATTAAATTATTTAAGAGTATTAGACAAGTGTTATGAATTAATACCCTAAATAAGTAATCACTCTTTATTCCTACTGGATATCTAATTTATAAATGTCTCTTCATGGACCTGAGGGTCTAAGGTCCTCATCTTCCTGAGATTCCTGAAGACTTATTAACGTTGCTGACAGTGAACAGTGCTTCAGCTAACACCATGTATTTGTCACCTGAAAGTCACACAATCACTCCATGTTCTATCTGAGCAGTCACACTGCTTTTAGGTCATTGCTCACTAAATATGGTAAAACTTAAAATGAACATGATACTTTTGATGTAATATGTTTGTATGTTCATTATATTATTATCTCCTCAGAGAAGAATGCAAAGACTACCATAAATTCATAAAACAGGACTGCTCTAAATTCAAATACTGTGATAATGAAGGGGAAAGTGATTTTTCTCAGAAGAATGTAGAGTTATGAGGAAACAGATTATTTTGCTGTTGTTGTTGTTGTTGTTGTTGCATGTGTCTTCGACAGCTGCCTGCCCAGTCTTTTCATCTGGAGACCTTTAATAGTGACAAGCATCCGTAATATTTTTTTTAAATTTTTTATTTATTAAAAATTTCCACCTTCTGCCCACCTTCCTATTCCCTCCCCCTCCATCTCTAGTCCTAAGAGCAGTCAGGATTCCCTGCCCCGTGGGGAGTCCTCCCCACTCCATCCAGGTCTAGGAAGGTGAGCATCCAAACAGACTAGTCTTCCACATAGTCAGTCCATGCAGTAGAATCAAAACCCAGTGCCATTGTCCTTGGCTTCTCAGACAGCCTTCATTGCCAGCCACATTCAGAGTGTCCAGTTTGATCAAATGTTCCATCTCTCCCAGTCTAGCTGGCCTTGGTGAGCTCCCATTAGATCAGTCCCACTGTCTCAGTGGATTGACGAACCCCTCGTGGCCCTGACTTTCTTGTTCATGTTCTCCCTCCTTCTGCTCCTCATTTGGACCTTGGGAGCACATTTCAATTTTAAAATTGCTAATGGACAAACTCTATAACATTTATTATCATCTTTTATTTTATTTATAATACATTGCCTTATTTATAAATCATAGAGGTGTAGTTAACAAAAATGATTATACATATAGAATTTGTCCATTAGCAATTTTAAAATCGAAATGTGCTACAATTCTTTCAGTTTAGAGACCAAGTCTTGAATTAATTTTTATCTTTAATAAATCAGATAACACATATTCTCTTTTTCTTCCTTTCTTTTTTCCTTTCTTCAATATTTACTTATTTTATTTTCCACATATACGTGTTTTACCTGCATGTACTTCTGTGCAGCACTTGCTTGAAATATCAAAGAAGGCAATATATTCCTATAACTAGAGTTATAGGTGGTTATGAGCCGCTATGTCATTGTGAGAATCTAGCCCCGGTCATTTGCAAGAGAAAAACATGCTCTGAACCACTGTGCTATCTTTCCAGCCTATGAGTAAGAACATTAAAAAAAAACCAAACAGAACACCACTGTGCAGCTACTGTAACTGTTTGACCTGTTTGACGTGGGTTGGTGAAGCTCATGCATGCTTCAGCATTGCCAGGGAATAAATATCCTTTTTTAGGTCATGTTCTTAAGGTGAATACAATTTCTACAATGTCCTCATTAAGGATTGTCCTTAATTTCCAAGCTGTATTTGGAGTCCTGGCCAATATGTTTCTCCTTGTTTTCTATACTTTCATAATTCTGTTTCACAGACATAAGCCCATGGACATGATCTCCTTTCAATTGACCTTCATCCACATAGTGCTGCTCTTCACTGGAGGGAATATTTGGCTTTGGGATATACGAGATGCACTAAATATTGAGAATGGCTTCAAATGTAAGACATATTTTTTCTTAAACCGAGTGATGAGAAGTCTCTCCATCTGCATCACCTGCCTCCTGCGTGTGCTCCAGGCTGTTACTATCAGTACCAGTACCTTTTTCTTGGCAAAATTTAAATATAAACTAAAAAAGTACATGATTTCTGTTTTCTTATTTATTTGGTCTTTCAACTTGTCATTCACTAGCTACCGAATAATCTATTCTGGTGCTTTAACCAACATGAGTGAAACCAAACAGTTGAGGGTCACAAAATTCTGCTCACTCTTCTCCATGAACTACATCATCAGGGCACTGATTTTAACAGTGACAATGTCCAGAGATGTATTTCTTGTAGGACTTATGCTGGTCACTAGTGCATACATGGTGATCATCTTGTACAGACATCAGTGGCAACACAAGTATCTTTACAACCTCAGCCACCTGAGAGCATCCCCTGAGAAAAGAGCCACCCAGACCATCTTGTTGCTGGTGGTTTGCTTTGTAGTCATGTATTGGGTGGACTTCATCATCTCATTCACCGCAGCCCAGTTATGGATGTACAACCCAGTGATCCTGAGCACTCAGAATTTCATAATGAATGTCTATGCCACGATTACTCCTTTGGTACAAATCAGTTCTGATGACAGAATAATCAATATGCTGAAACACATACAGTCTTTGAGCCATCATATTTTCAAAAAGAGATAATTTTTCTAATTTTAAATAAAATGATTATTTATTCTTTTTATACTTATGAGTATTGTGTCAGCATGTACGTATGTGTGAATTCCTGGTGCCCACTGGGTCAGAAGAGGCCATTGTCCCTGAACCTGTGAGCTATAAATACAGACAAATGTTTATGAGGGGTCTTTCTGGTGCAGACACAACTAATTTTTTCAAAAACTTATTCTTCTTAAGCTCTGTAATAGTTCAAGTAGCAAATCAAGATTGTTAATAATTTAAATAAAATTTGTGATATTACACATGGACATTCTTGTGACATTTTTTGTTGCCAAGTGCTACTGATTTTTTTAAGTTCACTGTATACAATAAGTTGTAGTTTCCACAGGAGTTCTCTTAGTCTCCTCTCTTTACTTTATATCATAAATGTTTCCTGATGCTGAGGTTACTCAAAGAAAGTTGCTTGCTGATGCTGATATTTTATGTTTTTCTTTTGAGGGGAATTTAATCTACTCTCAGCCATCAAAAAGTTTAAATGTCCCATTGCAGCTTTAATACTCTTTCTTAAGTGTAGTTTCTCTGAATCCACAAAAATCCTGTGAATTTAAATTTTCCCTTTTTACCACAGTTAAAGAGTCTTATATGAAAATTCCATGTGTCTGTGTAATTGTACTTCATCAGTACTGACATGCTATTAGTAAAACAAAATTGTTTATATATGATGTACAGTTTGTTTTTATGTACATATGTATTCATGTGTGTGTGCACAGATGAAGGATGTGTGTGCTTGTGTACATTCAGGCCAGGATATAGCGTTTGCTGTTTTTCTTCATAAGCTACTCACCTTGGTTTTGATAGTGTCTCTCAGTGACCTGGGGTTGCCAAATAGGACAAGATGATATCCCTGGTATTTTCCTGTCTCTGCCTCTGCAGCTCTGGATTACAAGTGTGCAATAGCATACTCCATTTAGTTTTTTCTTTTATTGATAATAAAAAACTACTCATTTCATTCATATGGTATATTCTCAATAGAGTTTCTCCTTCCTGTCAGTTAGTTCCAGGAAAGCTGAGCTTTGGCAGTGAAAGAAACCAGAGAAAATAGAGAGCTGGTGAAGATGTCATTGAATGAGGGGTCATATCACAGCCCCAGAATGCAGCAGAACTTCGCAGCTTCGGTCACATGGTTCTGGCTTTAGAGGAAAGTTAGAAGAAAGAGGTTATGGAATCTCCCTCTGTGACTGAGGAAAGCTGCTGAGGCCTGGCACAGGTGTCACTACATGGAGGCCTAGAGAGGCCATTGTGTGAAGCTGTGAAAATCAAACCTGGATTGTCTCAGAGACCCCAAAATGTTGGAGATGTCAGAGCCATATGATACCTGCTGAGGAAAGCTGCTAACAGGGAATAGAACCAGCCCAAGTGAGAGAAGTATGATGTGTTTTTGATTTTAGTCATTATGACCATTCTGGTGCAAGATGGTAGCTCAGAGTCATTTTGCTTTGCATTTCCCTGATGATTAATGAGCAATTCCTTAAGTGTCTTTATCCTTTTGAGTCTTTTCTATTAAGAATTCTCTGTTTAGATCTGTACTCCATTTTTAACTAAATTATTTTGTACTTTGATGTCTAGTTTCTCGATTTATTTATACACTTTAGAGCTCTGCCCTCTGTCAGATGTGGGGATGGTGAAGATCTTTTCCCATTTATAGGCTGTTGTTTTTGTCTTATTTATGGTGTCCTTTTCCTTATAGAAGATTTTTAATTGTAAGACGTCATACTTATTGATTGTTGCCCTTAGTGTCTATACTATTGGTGTTATATTTAGGAATTGATCTTCTGTGCCAATGCATTCAAGGTTAACTCCACTTCCTGTTCTATTAGGGTCAGTATACTTGGATTCATGTTGAGGTCTTTGATCCACTTGGACTTGAGTTTTGTACATGGTGATAGACAAGAACATATTTGTAATGTTCTACATGATGACATACAGTTATGTAAGCACCATTGTTAAAGAGCTTTCTTTTTTCCATTGTATAGTTTTAGCTTCTTTTTCAAAAATCAGGTATTCACAGGTGTTTGCTTTAATGTCAGGGTCTTCAAATTGTTTCCATTGGTCCAGGAATTTTCTGTTTTTGGTTCTTTTTTTTTTTTTTAAACTGTGGCTCTATAGTAGAGCTTGATGTTAGGGATGGGGATGTCTCTGACAGTTCCTTTATAATACAGAATTGTTTTAGCCATCTTGTGTTTTTTATTTTTCAATGTGGATTTGAGTATTTTTTTTAGTTCTGTGTTTGATTGTTTTGGGATTTTGATGGGGAATGCATTGATCTTGTAGATTGCTTTTGGTAAGGTTGTCATTTTTATTATTTTAATCCTGCCTATACAAGATCATGGGAGATATTTCCATTTTCTGATCTTTTCTTCAACTTTTTTTCTTCAAAGGCTTAATGTTCTTGTCATTTTGGTTTTCACTTGTTTTGTTAGAGCTGCTCCCCAATATTTCGTATTATTTGTGGCTATTGGATAGGGCAATGCTCTCTGAATCCTTTTCTACCTGTTTATCACTTGTATACAGGAGGGCTAATGTTTTTTATTTTTTATTTTTTAGTTAATTTTATATCCTTCTATATTACTGAAGATAATTACCAGCTGTAAGAATTCGCTGTTACACTTCTTAGAGTCACTTATGTATTCTATCATTTCAAGTGCAAATAGCATAACTTTGACTTCTTTCTTTCCAATTTGCATCCCATTTATCTCCTTTTATTATCTTATTGCTCTTGCTAGAACTTTAGGTATTGTTTTGAATAAATGTATAAAGATTCGAAAACCTTGTCTTGCTCCAGATTTCAGTAAAATTGCTTTGAGTTTCTCTTTATTTAATTTGATTTTGGCTGTTGGTTTGCTACAAATTGTCTTTGTTAAGTTTTTTTATGGGCAGTATTTGACAGAATGTAGATTAATAGAAATGGGGTAATTTAAGTTATAGCTAGTTGGAAACAAGCTTAAACTAAGGCCAAGCTTTCATAATTAAAAAAATAATTTTAAATCTAAAGTGGAAGGAAACAATAAGTTTTGATCTGTTCCTTGTAACCCCTATATCACCAATGTCTTTATCATGAAGGGGTATTGAATTTTGTCAAAGGCCTTTTCAGCATCTAAAGAGATGATTGTGTGATTTTTTTTCTTTTAGATTATTTACATGGTAGATTATATTGACAGATCTTTCTATGTTGAACCATACCTGCATCCTTGAGATAAAGCCTACTTGATCATGCTGGATGATTTTTTTGATGTGTTCTTGGGTTACATTTACTAGTATTTTATTATTTTTGCACCAATGTTCATGGAGGAGACTGGACTGTAATTCTATTTCTTTGTTGTTTCATGGTTTGGGTGTCAGGGTAACTGTAACTCATAAAAGGAGTGTGGTAATGGTCTTTGTGATTCTATTGTTTGAAACAATTTGAAGACTCTTGCTTTTAGCTCTTCTTTGAAATTCTGGTGGAATTCTTCACACAGTTCACCTCTTTCTCTCCTACCATTCTCTCCCCCACACTACTCTTCTACCTGCCACCCCTGCACTACTCTTCCATCTCCATTCAAACAGTGTAAGGCCTCACATGGGAGTCAAGGAGGCATGGAAAATCAATTTGAGGCAAGATGTGCTCTTCCCCTTTGCATCAAGTCTGAACAAGTTACCTCACCATAGGTAACAGGTTCAAAATGCCAGTTCATGCACCAGGGGCAGGATTTGGTTTCACTGCTAGGGGCCCCCAAAATGGATCAACCTACACAGCTGTCACCCTCATGCATGGGCCTAAGTTTCTCCCACACAGGCTCTCTTGCAGTTGTTCTAGAGTCCATGAACTTCTAGAAACTCAGGCCAGCTGTCTCTGTGGGCTTTCCCATCATGATCTTATTCCACACCCTTGCTCATATAGTCCCTTCTCCTCTTCAACTGTGTTCCTGGAGCTTGGCCCAGTGTTTGCAGATCTCTGTATCTGCTATAGATGATCTTTTTGATGTGTTCTTGGATTAGGTTTCCAAGTATTTTGTTGAGTAGGTTTGCATTAATTTTCATAAATGAAATTGTTCTGTAAGTCTGTTTCTTTTCTGAATCTTTTGTTATTTGGGGATCAGGATAACTGTGGCCTTGTATAAAAAATTTTGCAACATTGCTTTTTTTCTATGTTGTGGAATTTTTTAAGAGTATTGATATTAGCTCTTTTTTGAAAATCTGGTAGAATTCTGTCTTAAAACCATCTGCCATGGACATTTTTTTTTGTTTTGGTTAGGACCCTTATCATGAATCTTTCTATTTCTTTAGTGGTCTATTTAATTTTTTCGGATCTTGATTTAATTTTAGCAAGTTATATCTAACAAGAAATGTGTCCATTTGTTTTAGATTTTCAGTTTTGTAGAATACATCTTTTTGAAGTATGCCCTAATGATTCATTTTATTTGCTAGGTGTCTGTTGTTGTTATATTCCCCTTTCATTACTGATTTTCTTGATTTGAAGATTTTCTTTCTTCCTTTTAGTTAGTTTGGATATTGGGGACCACCCTCAACAAAAATACTACTTGCCAGGTTAAGGATGTATGATTAGAAATACAAGGAAAGAGTACAAAGATGCAGAATAATAAAACAGAAATCATAGAATGGTACCTGCAGGGAGTTTCAGTAAATAAAGAAATTACCTATGTTTATTTTCAAATTGCTTAAAATAACCCAACCCCAATTGGTAGGAGTAAGATAAAAAAAAACTGCATTGACATGATACAGGGAAGTAACAAAAACAAGTTTAAAGTTGTAGACTATATTAATAGATAAACATTCTGTTGGTAGTACAAAACAAGTAACACTCACACCCAAGACCAAAACATTCTCTAGGCAGCCCATTCCCTAGGTGAAATTAAATGTTAATCACCTTAAGGGAACTGGAACTTACTTGGATACTTAGACTTTTGTTTGAAGTAGAAACACATCTACTTGTGTATACCTGAAGCACAAGGTCTGGATATTAGCCACACCTTTTGAAAATAACCGTGAAAAAGCAGAACTCTCTTATCTAAATATAGGTGGTAATTTTGTTTGAGGTCGAAAGACAATCACCTTGAAGGAGTAGAGTTAAGTACCAACTCTTTGACCTTTGGTCAAGGTTGAAATGTGCTCACATTTTTGGGCCTCCACATTTAGATAAAGGTTTATAAGGTTGTTGATTTTCTCAAAGATCCAAGTGCTTATTTTATTAATTCTTTGTATTGTTCTCTTTGTTTCTATTTCGCAGACTTTTTCAGAGGTGGAGTCTGGGTTGTTGAACTGCCAGGGAAGGGAGCTTTAAAATGTAACTTTCCATCCAACATTCTAATATGGATGTCAGGTGACTGGGGTGAAGCCTCCAACTAAACACTATGATGACTTTCTTTTTAAAGATTCCTTTGTAGTGAGGGGCTGTGGGCAGGCCTGCTTTTCATCCTGCCCAGCTCCCGCATGGCTAGCTTAGCCCCAGAAATAATAACACATAAGTTGTATTCATTTAAATACTGCCTGGCCCATTCTCTCTACAGAGTTAGTTACTGGCTAACTCTCACATCTTGATTAACCCATTTCTAATAATCTGTATCACTCCATGAGGTGTGGCTTACCGGGAAAGATTCAGCATGTCTGACCTGGTAGCTGGCTCCATGGCGTCTGCCTCATTGCCCTCTTACCAGCATTTTATTCTGTTTACTCCGCCTACCTAATTTTCTGTCCTATCAAAGGGCCAAGGCAGTCTCTTTATTGACCAATGAAAATATCACAATAGACAGATAACCCTCCTCCATCATTTCCCCTTTTTCTGTTTAAACAAAAAAGAAAGGCTTTCATTTTAACATAGTAAAATTACATATAACAAAACAGTTATCAAGCAAGAATTACAGTCACAATATTTATAACTATATCTTTATCATAATAATGGAAAACTATAACTATGACTATTCATTCTTTAACTCCATCAAAGACTCCAGAAGGATATAATATTACCTAAGTAAACAAGAAGTAAGCAACTTCCAAAACTCTAGAAATGACAGAGACATCTCGCTGCCTGGACAGTCACCCAAAGTTCCTCTGTATCATTGGGGCACCCATCTTCGGCCTTCAGGCCCATAATATCCAGAGACATTTCCATGAAGCAGGAAATTTCAAAGGCAATTCAGTCACTATCTGCTGTGTCCTGCAGAATGTCTCGCAGACTCTTTCATGAATCAGGAACTCCGAAAGATCATCTCACCTTTAGGCAAGTTCAGCAGTCCTTTCTCTGCGGGTTCTCTGTGTCCAGTTTATATAACAGTCCAGGCAAGAGCAGTTTCTTGCCCAAATGGCTAACCAACTCCATAAGGAGCCTCTTCGATGCCCATCTTCCTCTTGAAGTAGATTGGTGCTGCCAGGAGCAGACGTGTCTCATTGTCATGAAAAGCCCTAAGTTATTAAAACATTAAATGCCGTGCTCTGTAGTCTTTGAAAGTTATGAAGAATGCCTATCTTAAATATATCTATGCAAATCTAGAAAATCAAACTAACATTACTACAAGCTTGACTATTACCGGTGATTATCCATTAACAATCTATATTTTTAATTATACATTGCATTTTTAAATGAACTATATAATCACAATACCTCAGTCAAGATCAGAAATATATATATATATATATACATATAACAAAACTGACCTTAAAATCCATACCAATGCAAATTATTCATATCTATACCATATCCCCCTTTAAATGTAAAAGAACATTTATAAACAATATCTGGGAATATGGACGTAGTTATTTCTCTCCAAACTTCTTCCTGCTGAATAGGGGTGCTGTTAATCAGGTCTTTCATGGTAAAACCTGTCTGCCAGGTTCATCTCAGTTGGCAGTTGAGTGAAGTAATTTTTGAGGGTGTTCACAGAAACCTTTCAGGAGGGCGTGGTCTATCATACCACATTGGGATAGAAGCAATCCACAGGGTCTCATCCTCTGTGAAAACAAAAGAAGGACCTCCTTTCCAAAGCATCATATTCTTAGACCCAAATTCTGAAGTCAAGGTATTTTCAAAATATCTATCTTGGATTAATTCTGCAGCATTTATAAGCAAATGTCTTTTGGCGACTGTTGCTCCTTCCTCAGCATTCAAACAATTAAAAGAGAGCATAATAGCATACAATATCAACATTCTCTGTGTATTTTCCATCTTTATGATGGCTTTATTTTAACCTCTATTTCTTTTATTTTTACTTTTACTTTTTGAGACTGGTTCTCTGTATATCTTTGTCCTGGAATAACTCTGTAGACCAGGCTGTCCTTGAACTCAGAGATCCCACTGTCTCAGCCTCCCCAGCACTGGGATTAAAGGTGTGTGCTACCACACCTTGAACTCAGAGAGATCTGTCTCTGCCTCCCAGGCATTGGGATTAAAGGCGTGTACTACCACACCTTGAGGTCACAGAGGTCAATCTCTACCTCTGTCTCTTGAAGTCACAGAGGTCAATATGCCTCTGCCTCCCAGGCATTGGGGTTAAAGGTGTGTACCACCACACCCTATATCTCCCTTTCTTTTTTATTTTTAATGACTTTAACCTTTTAACCTGCATATATTTTTAACTCATAGTAAACCATTTTTGAGGTTTTCTTCCTCTTTGAATCTCTTTTTACTGTATATCTCTCTTTTTCTGATTACATGAGCCTTTAATTTACTAAGCAATATGGAGAGCCATGGCTTTGACAGCTAGATCCATCTCATTTTTTAACTTTTCAGCCTCATGGCTGAGATACGAGCCAGAGCTATGTTCACTGTCACAACTCTATGGCGTTTCAAGGTCCTTACTAGCAAGCAAGCCGCAGCATTCTGCTCACAGACCACACTCAGTCTGACTGCCTGCCTGAAAGAGTCAGAGATTGCCCTGGCAGGACAGCCCAGAAAGCCAGCATTTTAAACCAGCGCAGCTTTTTTCCTGCTACAACTGAAAACCGAAAAGCATGTGTTTAGCTTTTCATCAACACCGTTTAAGTGTTTCACGGCAGGACCTTTTAAAGGAGCTACAAAGTTTTGCAGCTAAAGCTGAGTCAGGAAGCCTCTCTTAGATGAGAGCATTTGCTTGCCTCTTACAAGCAGAGCAGACCCGAGAAATTGCTGCTACCAAGAAAACATGCTTTACTCTATTCTTTTTCAAGCTTTCTCAGGCTTTCTGTGGATTCAGTTATCCACGTTGGGCACCATCTGTAGTGAGGGGCTGCGGGCAGGCCTGCTTTTCATCCTGCCCAGCTCCTGCACGGCTAGCTTAGCCCCAGAAATAATAACACATAAGTTGTATTCATTTAAATACTGCCTGGCCCATTCTCTCTACAGAGTTAGTTACTGGCTAACTCTCACATCTTGATTAACCCATTTCTAATAATCTGTATCACACCATGAGGTGTGGCTTACCGGGAAAGATTCAGCATGTCTGACCTGGTGGCTGGCTCCATGGCGTCTGCCTCATTGCCCTCTTCCCAGCATTCTATTCTGTTTACTCCGCCTACCTAATTTTCTGTCCTATCAAAGGGCCAAGGCAGTCTCTTTATTGACCAATGAAAATATCACAATAGACAGATAACCCTCCTCCATCATTCCTTTTTATAATTGTTATTATTGATCTATACATTTTCCCAGCTCCCTTCCCTTCCTCCCCTCTCCTCTTCTTGCCTCTCCTGTGATCTGCACAATACCAATTTATTCAGGATATCTTGTCTTTGCCCCCTTCCTATTTTGATCCATATATGTCTCTCTTATGATCTTCTTTGTTGTCTAGATTCATTGAGGTTGTGGATTGTAGGCTGGATTTTCTTTGCTTTATGTCTAAAAATCACTAATGAGTAAGTACACATGATATTTGTCATTCTGTGTCTGAGTTACCTCACTCAATAAATTTTTTTCTAGATGCATCCATTTGCCTGCAAATTTCAAGTAGTCATTATTTTTTAACACTGAGCATCACTAAATTTTATAAATGTACCACATTTTCTGTATCCATTCTTTAGTTGAGGAACATTTAGGTTGTTTCCAGGTTCTGGCTGTTACAAGCAATGCTGCTATGATCATAGTTGGGCACATGGCCTTGAGGTATGAATGAGTGTACTTCAGCTGTTATTTGCATAAAAACAAATAGGAGGATCAAAGAAATAAAATCAACAACCTGGTTTATCAGTCCACATGCCTATGAACAGCTGATTTTTGACAAAGAATTACTAAAAATGTAAAATTGAAAAAAGAAAGAATTTTCAACAAATGGTGCTAGCATAACTGGATGTCAGAATATAAAAGAATACAAATAGATCCATATCTATTACTATGCACTAAAGTCATGTCCAAATGGATGAAAGACCTCAACATAAAACTAAACACACTGAATCTCATAGAAGAGAAAGTGGGAAGGGGAAGTACACTTGAATACATTAGTCCAGGAGACCCCTTCTTAATATAATCACTGTATCACAGACACTGATAGCAACAATTAGTACACGAAACCTCCTGAAACTGAGAAGCTTCTGTAAGCAAAAAAGCATCAGCAAGACAAAATGGCAGCCTACACAATGTGAAAAGATATTTACCCACCTCACATCAGATAGAGGACTGTTCTTAAAATACAGGAAGTATTTAAGAAACTTAACATCCAAAGAACAAATATTCCAATAAAAAATGGGGTACAGACCTTTCAGAGAACTCTAAATAGAAGACTCTCAAATGGCTGAAAGACACCTAAGAAAATGCCTGACATCCATAGGCATCAGAGAAATACAAATCAAAACAACTCTGAGATTTCATCTTACACCTGTAGAATGGAAAGATCATTAACACTGAAGTTACTTTTTGCTGGAGAGGATGTGAGGTAATGGGAACACTCCTCCATTGCTCATGGGAGTGGAAACTTGTACAGCCACTTCAGAAATCAGTATGGCAATTTCTCAAAAAATTAGAAAAGAATCTACAGGAAGACCCAGCAAAATACCACTTTGGGTTATATATCCAAAAGAAGCTATGATAACATTGGAGATAGTCATTTATCTGACTACAGAGCAAGACTAATTCAGTCACCCTCTCCACAATTGCTCAGGGTTGTAGCTGGGATTATCCTTATGACTTCCTGAAAATTCCTCCAGTACCAGGTTTCTTGCTAGCCCCATAATAGTTCTCTCAATCAAGATATCTGTTTTCTTGCTCTCATTCTCTGTCCTTACCCCAACTTGACCATCCCATTACCTCAAGTTCTCCTTCCCCTACAATTCTTCCCTCCTCCTCTCCTTCTATCCTCCCTTCTCCCTGATTCCCATGTTCTTAATTTTATCCGTAGATCTTGTCTATTTCCCCTTCCCAGGGTAATCCATGTATGTTTCTTTTAGGATTCTTTTTGATAACTAGCTTCTTGGGGTCTGTTATCCTTTGCTTTATGTCTAATATCCAATTATGAGTGAGTACATAACCTGCTCATTTTTCTGGATCTGGGCTATCTCACTTAGAATGTTCTTTTTATCTAGTTCCATACATTTGCATGCAAATTTCAAGATGTCATTGCTTTTTATTGCTGAACAGTACTCCATTGTATAAATGCACCATATTTTCACTATCCATTCTTCAGTTGAGGAGTATCTAGATTGTTTCCAGTTTCTTCCTATTACAAATAATGCTGCTATGAACATAGTTATCAAAAGTTCTTATAGTATGACTCACCATCCTTTGGGTATGCCCCAAAAATGGTATTCCTGGGTCTCAAGGTATGTTGATTCTCAATTTTCTGAGAAACTGCCTTACTGATTTCCAATGTGGCTGTACAATTTTGCCCCCCAACCAACAATGAAGGAGTGTTACCTTTATTCTGAATCTTCTCTAGCATAAACTGTTATTGGTGTTTTTGATCTTAGCCATTGTGACTGGTACAAGATGGTAACTCAGAGCCATCTTGAGTTGTACTTTTCTGATGCCCAAGGATACTGAACATCGTGTTAAGTGTCTTTCTACCATCTGATATGCTTCTGTTGAAAATTCTCTGTTTATGCCTGTACCCCATTTTCAATTGGTTTATTGGGTATTGGGATGTCAATTTTCTTGATTTCTTTACATATTTTGGAAATCAGTCACCTGTTTGACGTGGGGTTGGTGAAGATCTTTTCACCTTCAGTAGGCTGCCTTTTTGTCTCATTGATTTTGTTCTTTGCTTTAGAGAAATGTCTCAGTTTCAGAAGGTCCCATTTATTTATTGTTGCTCTCAGTGTGTGAATTACTGGTGCTATAATTAGAAAGTGGTCTCCACTTCAAGGCTACTCTTCACTTTTTTTTTTTAGAAGGTTCAGTGTGACTGGAGTTATATTGAGGTCTTTGATCCATTTTTGGACTTAAGTTTTGTGCATGGGGATAAATATGGATCTATTTGCATTCTTCTATATGCTGACATCATTTTATTTCGGCACTCTTTTTTTTTAGTTTACAGCAAGTGTTTATATTTTATATTTAGAACAAATGTCTATTGCTTTCGTTTTACTCTTTTTTTTCCTCAAAGTTTATTAAAATACAAAAGTCTCAATTTCCGCCCCTCCTCCCAACACCCTCCCACTCTCCCCACTCCCTCCCCTCCTCCCTCTCCATCCCCAATAGCAGTCAGGGTCTCCTGCCCTGCAGGCAGTCCAAGCTCCTCCCCCCTCCCTCCAGGTCCAGGAAGAAGAGTATCCAAACAGACTGGATCCCAAAAATCCAGTATATGCAGAGGAAACAAGTCCCAGTGTCATTGTTGATGGCTTTTCAGAAAGACTCCAGCCAGCCACATTCAGAGAATCCGACCTCAATCAGAGAATTTGGCTGGATTACTTGCTCGCTCAGTTCCAGACAACTGGCCTTGGTGAATTCTCATTAGATCAGTCCCCTTGTATCAGTGGGTGATCGCACCCCTCGCGGTCCTGATCTCCTTCCTCATGTTCTTCCTCCTTCTGCTCCTCGTTTGGACCTTGGGGGACTCCGTCTGGCGCTCCAATGTGGGTCTCCGTCTGTATCGCCATCCATCTTTGGATGAAGGTTCCCTCTGATCTTGCCTTCCTTGCTCACGTTCTCTTTCCTTCTGCTTCTCGTTTGGACCTAGGGAGTTAAGTCCAGTGTTCCAATGTGGGTCTCCGTCTCCATCTCCATCCATCGCCAGCTGAAGGATCTATGGTGATAAGCAAAATATTCATCAGCATGGTTATGGGCCAAGGCCGGTTCAGGCACCCTCTCCTCTATCCAGAGAACAATCTGTGGATCTCTGCTTGGACCTGGGATCCCATTTATAATCAAGTCTCTAGTAAACCCTAAACTGACTCCCTTAGTTGAAAAATATTCTTCCCTGATCCCATATCTATCCTTCCTCCCTCCCCCGCTCCCAGTCCCCCGAGCATTCCCTATTCCTCCCCTGCTCCCTTCTCTCTAACCCTCTCCCCTTCCAGCAACCCTCCCACCCACCCCCCAAGCACCCGAGGTTACCTGGAACTCTTGTCTATTTCCAATCTCCAGGAGGAAAACTACCTGAATTTTCTTCAGGTTCACCCTCCTATCCAACTTCTCTAGGATCACGAATAATAGGCTCAAAGACATTTAATTATGGATAGAATCCATTTATGAGTGAATACATACCATATTCCTCTTTTTGGGTCTGGCTTACCTGACTCAGTAAAGCATTTCCTTTTTTTTAATTATTATTTTTTTATTTTTTATTTATTTTTTTATTTTTTATTTAATTTTTACTGGGAACCCCTCCAGAATCAAGTCTCCTGCAAACCCTAAAATGGCTCCCTTAGCTGAGATATAAACCTCCCTGCTCCCACTGCCATCCTTCCTCCCTCCCTCCCTCCCATTCCCCTAAGCCATCCCAATCCTCCCCCTCTCCCCTCTCCCCTCTCCCTGAACATCTTCCCTTACTACCACCCCATCACCCCCCATGTACCCGAGTTTGCCTGGCAATCTTGCCTAGTTCCACTATCCAGGGGGATAACTATATGATTTTCTTGAGGTTCACCTTCTTATTTAGCTTCTCTAGGATCACAAATTCTAGACTCAAAGATTTTTAACTATGGCTAGAAACCACTTATGAGTGAGTACATACCATATTCCTCTTTTTGGAATTCCTCTTTTTTTTCTGGGTTACCTCACTCAGTAAAGCGTTTTCTATTTCCATCCATTTGAATGCAAAATTCAAGATGTCATTGTTTTTTACCGCTGAGTAAAACTCTAATGTATATATGTTCCACACCTTCTTTAACCATTCTTCTATTGAGGGGCACCTAGGTTATTTCCATGTTCTGGCTATTACAAATAGTGTAGCTAAGAACATAGTTGAATAAATACTTTTGTAGTATGATAGGGCATCTCTTGGGTATATTCACAAGTACTCTTTACTTTCTTTTTTCCCAGTGTATAAATTTGGCTTCTTTATCAAAAATCAGGTTTGTGGCTTAATAACCAAATCCTTGATATGACTCCATTGGTCCATATGTCTGTTTTTTTATGTCAGTATAAAACTGTTTTCATTACTGTAGTTCTATCATAGAGCTTGATGGCAGGAATGATGAAGAAGATTTTTTATTGTACAGAATTATTTAGGCTTTCTTCTTTTTTTCCATATGAATTTGGGTATTGTTCTTTCAAGGTCTGTGAAGAATTGCATTGGGATTTTGATGGGAATTGCATTGAATCTATAGATTGCTTTTGGTACGATAGGCATTTTTATTATGTTGACCTTACCCATCCAAGAACATGGGAGATATTTTTATTTTCTGATGTCTTCTATAATTTCTTTCTTTACTGACTTAAAGTTCTTGTTTTACAGGCCTTTTAGTTTTGAGATTAGTATTACCCCAATGTATGTATGTTATTTTTTGCTATTTTGAATGGTGATGTTTCTCTGTTTTCGTTCTTAGACCCATTATTCTTAGTGTATATGAGGGCAACTGATTTTTTTTTGTTGATCATGTATTGTGCCACATTACTGAAGGCATTTATCAGCTGTAGGAGTTCCTTCCTCAAATTTTTGGGTTCACTTATGTATGCTAGTATATCATCTGCAAATAAGAAATGTTTAACTTCTTTCTTTCCTAATGTATCCACTTGATCTCCTTTGTTGTCTCATTGCTCTAGTTAGAACTTTGAGGACTATGTTGAATAGATATGCAGAGAGTAGACAGCCTTGTCTTGTTCCTGATTTTAGTGGAATCACTTCTAGTTTCTCCAGTTAATTTGATCTTGGCTGTTGACTTGATGTATATTGCTTATATTATGTTTAGACACATTCCTTGTTTTATGATCTCTCCAAGATCTTTATCATTAAGGGGTGTTGGATTTTGTCAGATGCTTTTTCAACATCTTATGGTTTTATCTTTTAGTTTCTTTATATTGTGCTTTACATTGATTGATTTTCTTATGTTGAAAAATCCCTAAACTTCTGGGATGAATCTGACTTGGTTATTGTGGATGACTTTTTTTATGTGTTCTTGGAATTTGGTTTCCAGTATTTTATTAAGTATTTTTGTATCAATATTCATGAGTGAGATTTTTGAGTGGCTTTTTCTTGTTTGAGTCTTTGTGTAGCTTCAGTATCTGAGTAACTATAGTCTCATAAAGAGTTTGGCAATGTTCTGTTTCTATTGTGTGAAACATTTTGAAAAGTATAGGTATTAGCACTTCTTTGAATTTCTCGTAGAATTCTGTACTGAAACCATGGGGCTGTTGGTTTTTTTTTCGTTGGAAGATTTTTGATTACTGGTACTATTTCCTTACAGGTTACAGGTCTATTTAAGTTTCTCATTGGTGAGTGTGTCTATATCATCATTCAGTTTTATCTACTTATTTTTGATTAATCTATCTCTTCAATTTTTGAAGTTTCACATTATATCCTTAATATATCTTTTGTATATAATGCATATTGAGAATAAAAAATGTATTTCCAGCCACATCCTATACAGAATGCACACTTTATGTGCCTTTATTTCACCTAGAACTCATACCTTAGAAGTGTAATTCTACTGATTTGACTTACATTGCCTCATTTTTAGTTAACACTGAAAACAGTAGTGATAAGCATAGATGAGCATAATCATATTTGTGTAACTGAATAAAAATTATGTTGATCTTGGGAAAAAAATCACAAAAGAAATTTAAAAGATTTAGGTGAGTCATTCTCATATTTTATAATTTTAGTGAGCTCTATTTTACAACTATCCATGCTTTCATTCATAATTCTAGTGGAAGAAGAGTTGATAATTCATTATAATCCCACTATTTTAATTAGCCGTATGTCTATCTCAATTCATGTATTTTTATTTGTCTTTTTCAATGAACTAACCACCCCAGAATCTGGAATTAAAGACAATAATACAGTTGGAGGTCATTAGTGCACTTTCCACACCCTATTAATTGTATAACAATTATTATAAATTCTCATAGAATTTATATGCTCTTATAAATGACCTGGGCTAGATTCCTGGCAATGCCATGGTGGCCCATAGCAATTTGTAACTAATTTTAGAGAACCTGTTGCCTTCTCTGATATTTCATGCAAGTGATGCATGGATATACATGCAGGTAAAGGATGTAAATATGTAAAATAAAATAAGTAAATCTTAAAGCAAGAAACAAACAAAAAAAGAAGAAAAATATTTATTAAAGATAATGCTTAGTTCAAGCCTTGGTCTCCAAACTGAGAGAGCTCTAGCACATTCCAATTTTTAAATTGCAAATGGACAAAGAGGATATGTATCAACAATTTATTAATTATACATCTATAATCTATTATTATGACAATGTATAATAAATAAGTAAAAAGATGATAATAGTTAAAGATGGTAATCTAAATTTTTCTCTCATCCCAAAGCTATGGACTTCTACCTCTCTAATTCACACCCCTTGCTTAGTAAACATTTGTCACCTACAGAAAATGATGCTTCTTCTCATTCCTTATGTGGCATCTTTCTCTGGGGTGCACTGGAGACTGGACCAGAAAAACCACAGCTACCATGGCCACAGACTGAGTTGTCAACAATCTATGAACTAAGGAAAGTCATTTGTTTTATTTAAAAAAATATATGCAGTGTTTGGGTCTTCACATTAGCTTAAGTTGCAATACTTAGTTGTAAGGACTAAACTAAAATGTATCCATAAACATTCATAATACTAGGAATGCCATCACTATTAAAGGGATCCATACCAAAAGACTGGGCATGCAGCAAGCAGCTATTTGAAAAAACGTGCAACAAAAGAGACAAAGAGCTGTTTCTTGTGTAATGCTACGATCTTCTGAGAAAAATCGTTTTCCCCCTTCATTATCACAGTATTTGATTTTAGAACAGTCTTGTTTTATGAATGTATGATCGTCTTAGCATACTTGTCTGAAGAGACAATATAATGAGTATATTATTAGATGATATTAGATGCATATTAGATCAAAAGTATTGTTTTCATTTCAAGTTTTACAACACTTACTGAGTAATGGCCTAAAACAATATGACTACTCATAGAGAACATGGAGTGATTGTGTGACTTTCCGGTGACAAGATACATGGTGTTGGCAGATGTGCTGTCCACTGTCAGCAACATTAATAAATCTTTGGGACTCTCAGGAAGATGAAGATCTTAGCCCACTAAAATTAGTTCAATTAAATATTTATTAAACAGATTTGCCCACAGGAAAAAATGGTGATTATTTATTTAAGGTATTAATTCATAGCACTTGTCTAATTTTGTTAAATAATTTTAAAGTATATGTTACTCTTCTAAAATTAAATTCATCTCTCCGACAACTGGAAGCACACCGGTGTGCTAGAATATTACAGTCTCACAGTTATGAGCCAGTTCCCCTGAGATGAAGCAGCAACAGCAGCAGCAGCAACAGCACAAGCAGCAGGAGTGTCACTGTGGGGAAGCAGTCAGACCCAGAGCTTGGTCACGTCACATGGTGTAAGACTGGGAATGATATGAAAATGTTCACTGGAAGTGTGTGTGTGTGTGTGTGTGTGTGTGTGTGTGTGTGTGTGTGTTTGAGCGTGTGTGTGTATGTGTGTGTGTGAAGACTAACTACTATTGGGCCTAAGAACAGATCAATAACATGCTGTATGCTTGGGGCTGCTATCATGAGTACATGTACTGCACTTCAGTAAAAAACTGAGAGTTATATAAAAAACATTTTCAAAATAAATAAACTTTAAGGAAAATGTATCTCTGTTTTCTAGGTGAATTGATCAAATCCATGAGGGTCCTGCCAGTGCATCAGTGCAGTCTCTTTAGGACAATTACACAATACAACCTGAAATTTCTGTGACGCTTGCAAACATAAACTCATGCTTCCATCGTTTGGATGCTCTGTGTCTAGTGAGTAAATGACATTTATTGACATTATTGTTTTCCATTTTTAAAACAATGATCTCTTAATTCTACATTTTCTCTTTGCCAATGTAGTTTTATTATATTTTGGGGGGAAGGAGAGACAAAGACAGACAGAGGTACTGAATATGTAATTCAGACTGACATCAATCAAACTCACAATGCTCCCACCTTAGCCTTCAAAGTGCTGGGTTCATAGCTGTTGCCACCACACCTGACTTCACTTTCCATTTGAATATCCTGTACATATCAGTTATATGTACATTTTTATATGTAATATAAAAATGGACTTATGACAGTCATCAGCTAAACTTAAATTTACTTGGTATATTTTGTGAATGTAGATTTTAACACCTGTATTTTGCAATTATTAGAGGAAACCTTGTAGATTTTGATTTAAATAATTTCATACTATTCAAGAATTTAAAATATTTCACACAGCATAGTCAATATAATATCAGTATCAGTGTAATAAGGTTAAACTTAGAAAATTTAAAATATTGAAAATTAATTCATTTTAATTAAAACACTCAAACTCCTACTGAAAATTACTCAGCTTTCATTTTTGTAAAGACAACATTGCAAAATTTAATGAATAAGTGAAGAAAGACTTTTAGATACTTTGAGTTACTTGAGAAGATTTACTTCATTAGCAAATATTACAATAGAATAAAAAAATCTATGAAAAAAACTTTAAACTTACTTTTAGAATGTTAAGACCGTCTTACATCTTACTAGGCTATGATGAAACTATAATAACAACCTAAAGTATACACATAGGAACAAAAATTTACTGATAAACACTAAATCAGTTAATATTTGTAGCATATTCCTGGCTTAAGTTTCATATAATTGAATGCATAGGTTTGAGAAAACTAAAAAAAAATGAGAAAATACAAGTTATAACTTAAATATATCTTAATATTATAAATGCACTCCTGAAAACTAATAAATGTGTGTTCCTGTGTTTCAACCTCTAAGCAATTTCAGGTGTTATGTAATAGAGCTGGAAAATTATCAGACCTGCCACTACCTAAGAGGAACCATGTTTGTAAAATTATTAGAGTACACACTAGGAGAATCCATAGTCAGATATACCCATTAAAATATTCTATTTGGGGTCACTTTTAAATAGTATAAATGAACATTTATTGTAAAAAGAGATGGATTTTATTATATTTTAATTTAATATATAATATCCATTGATGACCTTCACCCTGTTAACTTTTCAAGTCTTTCAATCCACATTTCTGTGAGGCGCTGTCCTCTTTCCAGTAGGCCACCTTCTACTGTGACATACATCAGAGAACATGGTAAGTGAAATTTATGTCCTTTTACAAATCATTACACTGATATTTTATGTCTACAAGCATCTGTTGTGTTTGCTATTCATACACGAAGGCTCAAAAATGAATTCTAAACAGAGAATCTCGAATCATTTTATCACAGACAGCCTAGCTTTATTCTACCACTCACAGCTTTCACTATTACTGAAGAGGAAAAGAAACATTCACCTGGCTGGGCCTTTGACAAACATCCATTTGGAATGAGGTCCTTAGCAGTAGTTCTAAGCAAGAAATGTCATCAACCCATTTCTCTTTAGACACATAATTACTATCTCATCTGGAAAGGGGAAGTTCTGATCTTGAGGTTGTTAGAAAGTGGTACCATCAAATGGAAGAGTGAAATTCTCTAATTCCAGGACAACAGTAGAGAAGGAGCAGCTGAGCTCTGGGTTTCCCATGTGAACTATTCTCGCAGGCCATATCGGTTTGTGTCAATTAGTTGATCCCAGTTACTCTAGATACAACTAAAGTAAAAGTAATATCACATTAATAAGAAGTAGGAAAATATTTCAATTCCTTAAGGAATCCTTCCTGGTTCCAAACCATTTCCGATAACCTCCACACTTACTTGACAGTGGCTTCAGGACTTCACCTAGAAATCAAAGCACTTTTGCTAAAATTAAGAAAATGTTACCACCTCTAAACACAGCAGCTGGTAAGGAACAAGCAACCTCCTTGCAACATTAGGGTCTTTCTAATTAGGGGAAATAGAGGATAGGTCAGGTTACAGGGGCCAAACATAAGTTAACAAGTTAGTCCCTCCTGAAACAAAGACAGGGTTTAAGATGGGAATATCAAGGTAGCCACAACAAGGCAGCCATAACAACCATTTTGAAAGAATGTTTGCCTTTCAAGATAGTTATAAACAACTTATTGAAACAAAGACGAATTTGCCACTGCTGAAAAGAAAAGTAGAGAACCATCTGTAGTTAATGTAACAGGTGGGGAGCACTCCAATCCTCGAGAAGCAGAGGTTTAATCATACCCAGGAGTGAAACTCTCTGTCTGTAGGTACCAAGGTCTTTTCCCCTTCTCCTGGCAATTCGCAGGGCCGTGTGACCTCCGGCTTCCTGGAGATTCTGCACTAGCACTGGTTTGAGGGGTTAGCTTAGGAAGAACCTGGCTCTCTTTGTTATGGTGATTCCACCTGTATTCAAGGTTCTAGCAGTGGGCTCCACACGCCTGGCCCCTCCCAGCTGATACTGCATGAGGTGCGGGGCCTGTAATCTTCTCCTCCTGCTCCTGGATGGGAGGAGGCCTTGCCCTTTTTGATCCCGGCTGCCCACTGGTATAAATACCCGACTTGAGTTTAATAAAGTGGCCATTTACTCTTGGTAAATGAGAAAGGTCCTTTTTTTGTGTGTGTCTCTTTAAACCCTCAGGACAATTGTCCATTCTCGTGTGCCCGAGTTCGGGAAGGCGCGCACCTTGATCGGGTGTGGGTATCCACAGAAAAGTGTGGGTACTAACAGATGGCATCCCTCGGATCGGCCTTGAAGAAGAACTGAAGAACTGCGTCCTGCCGTCAGTGGATCCACCACAAGAACCCCAAAAGAGGTGAGAGTCACCCCACGATCCGGAATCTGGCCAGTTTTGTAGTGTGCAATTGTGCCCATGTGATAGGGGGTGAATAGCTTGATGTGTGAAGTATGGGTGCCAAAATGTCTGATCCGGAGCTGAAGGCCAGTGGGCAAATCAACTGCTAAATTTCATAAAGAGACTAGGCACCAGTCTATTAAGATGACACTGCACTAGAGATCGCTTAGATGATCTTAAAACTCAGTCCCTGACCCTCACATGCAGGGAACTTTAATTTTTACCTAAGAGCACAGGCTGGGTGCAGTTAGCTCCCAGCGGGAATCCGTTCCCAAGGCAACAGGGCCAATGTAACTGGTGACTAGCAAAGTAAATAGCCGAGGGCCCTTATAGGTGCGGGCCTCGGGCTGAGAGAGGATTAAAGATATATTTGTAAGTTCTATTAAGAGTTTGTGAGTAACAATAGAACAGCTTCACAGAGCTTGTCTTTCAGGGAGACTAGAAAGCTCCCATGCCTGTTTGAATGCGGGTCACAGGACCGCACTCGGCCCCTCACAGCGGCTGAGACAACCATGATGCTGCAAGGTACACTTAGGAGCAGAAAAACAGGCTGCTGGTTGGTGCAGAGAGGAGCGCAGGCGGCCGCCAGGCCCTGCCTGTTAGTGGCGGGGCCATTACAGACAGGCCAAGGAGGGTAAAACGCAGCGGTGTGCCAGTGCACTCAGTCGCGGGTGCAAACTTGTCCGGGAGGCACAGTTGCGCTGACCAGAGGCAGAAAGGCAATGGCTTATACGCTGGCTCCCTCGCCCAAGGTGGTCGGTGAGCGGTGGGCCACAGTGACCTAGGACAGGGCACAATGCCGGTTATGGCGGCGCCCGGCCTTTCCGCGGGGCCCATGGCTTATTGGTGGATGGTTCCGACACCTGAACTGGCTTGGAGGACTTGCCTGGACAACAGAGGCAGCCCACAAAAAGCGACAATAGCCAGGCCTTGGTGGTGCAAAGAATAGTTAAAATCCGCTCGCCAAAACTCAAGTGACAGTTTGCAGCCAGAGAGGAGCGGGTCTGTGTCCCGCCCCCCGCTGTGCAGCACAGCTTCAGCAGTTTTAAGTTAGAAACTGTAATAGATTTAAAGGTTATACGGACCCAAAAGAGGTTAGCTAAATCTTGGGATGGTTTGTTGCCTAATTTTCTAAAAATCCAAACTGTGTCAGTTTGCATTTCCACCAGTGGTGGAGGAGTTTCTCTTAATTAAAAGTTATGAGCAGTATTTGATCTTGATCATATTTAAGGGATAAGATAGAGTCAAGAGTTATTTTGATTCACACTTCTCCAATGATAAAGATGTTATATTTGAGGATTTTTTAAATGTCTTTCAGTCATTTTATGTTTGTCTATTGAGAGTTTTCAGTTTAGGTCTGTTGCATATATTTTTATTTTATTAATTGCTGTTTGGAGGACTAATTTATGGAGTCCTTATATTTTTTATATGGATTGATGACTGACAAAGATTTCCATATCTATAGCCGGATATGTCGATCCTATTAATTATTTCTCTAATGTTGGCGGGAGGCAATGTGCCCCCATAAAGGTAGCAATTTTTATAATTCTGTCCAGTTATGTAAATGCTCACGTACTGGATCAGATAATTATTTCCTGCCCCTGGAAAAGTTCCAGGCGGAGCTGATTCTAAAAGATGTTTTGAGGCTGACCATTCAGTCCAGTTCAAGACCTGCTATGATGGTGCAGGCCAATAAAAAAATGATGTTTTGAGGTTGGCTAATTCAGCCCAATATTTAGGCTGGTTGCAATGGCACAGGCCAATAGAATTTGCTCCTTGGAGACAGAGACCTACAGATCTCTATGTGTCCAAGGCTTGCTTGGTTGTAGTTTAGATCCTAAACAGCTAAGCACATCGCTCCCAGAGACCAACGAGGGGAGCCAATTTCAGTGGCGCATGCAGGCAGGATTTGCCTCAGCTAGCATCTGGCATGGTCCAGGTCATGTACTGATGTACATGGTCCGGACCGGGTTTTGATTTGGGGAAGAGGAGCGGTTTGTGTATTTCCACAGGATGCAGAGCTCCCGATCTGGGTCCCTGAACATCTGGTGCGGACCGTGGATTCCTCTGTTCAGAAACCTGAGGACGAGGCGAGATCAAGAGATCCCACGGACACGGCAGCAGAGGCTGCGGTGGAGTTGGCAGATTCCTGAGAGATGATCCAGTGCCTGATTTTACCCCTTTCCCAGCTTTCTGTCTTGTTCTGCCTTGATCTGTCCGTTTCAGCCAAGGCTGCTTGACCCCCGGAGGGGAAAACAGCTAATTCCCCTGCCTTGTTTGCAGTGTTGGATGCTCAAGGCTAAAACCTTGTCAGATAGACAGAATTACCATAACAAGTAATTTAAATTCACAATTGGACTCTGTAGTTAATCTTTACAACTGGGTGTGAATTTTGACCTCTGCTGGTCGCAGGTTAAGATTTTGCTGCTTTTTCTCCGACCCTGGAATACAAAATTGCTAATTGGCTCTAATTAAGTTTGACTAGTCATACCAGGGGTCCCATTTGCCGGTGCTGTAGCCCTACTCAAGGGGCTGTATTCTGAGCCAACGTTTCAGATATTGTGCAAGCACTGTCTCTTCCAGGAATGCTTATGTGTACGTATGATGGAGTGTCTTCATCTGGCCAATGGCTTCAGGTCCGCCATGGCTTGGCCCTAGTAGGCATTCGCCTTGGAGTATCTTTCAGCATAAAACTGGCTGAACGTGTTGGAGGATGGCATTAACCAGACACGGGTCTAGATCACTGGGCAGGCTTTTCCAATCTAAGACAGGGAGCGTCTGGACCTGAGGCATCATCCTGACGATGGATCCAGATTTGTCCTGGCTGTTTCCCGGTGATGCCTAAGGCAGGTTTTGTCATCATACTTTATATATATTTAAAGGGAGTCTTGTAGGTACCAAGGTCTTTTTCCCTTCTCCTGGCGATTCGCAGGGCCGTGTGACCTCCGGCTCCCTGGAGATTCTGCACTAGCACTGGCTTGAGGGGTTAGCTTAGGAAGAACCTGGCTCTCTTTGTTATGGTGATTCCACCTGTATTCAAGGTTCTAGCAGTGGGCTCCACACGCCTGGCCCCTCCCAGCTGATACTGCCTGAGGTGCCAGGGCCTGTAATCTTCTCCTCCTGCTCCTGGATGGGAGGAGGCCTTGCCCTTTTTGACCCCGGTTGCCCACTGGTATAAATACCCGACTTGAGTTTAATAAAGTGGCCATTTACTCTTGGTAAATGAGCAAGGTCTTTTTTTGTGTGTGTTTCTTTAAACCCTCAGGACAGTTGTCCATTCTTGTGGGCCCGAGTTCGGGAAGGCGCGCGCCTGGATCGGGTATGGGTATCCACAGAAAAGTGCGGGTTCTAACATCTGTCTTTACTTTAGGTGGCTTTTCAGTCTCGGGTGGAGGCAGGTTGGTTCTTTAGTATCACCATTCCCAATCTCCAATTGTTCAGGAGAGCTATAGTAATAAAAACAGTACGGTACTGGCACAAACACAGACATGTTGATTAATGGAAACTAATTAAAGGTCCAGACAGAAGTCCACATACTGATGGACACCTGATTTTTATGAAGAAATCACAAATACACACTGGAAAAGAAAACAGTATCTTCAACAAATTGTACTAGTAAAACTGCATGTCTACATGTAGAAGAATGCAAATTGATCCATACTTCTTACACTGGACAAAACTCTATTCTAAATGCATCAAAGATTTTAACATAAGTAGATACCTGACAGAGGGGAGGTTTGGAATAATCTTTCTTGAGCTCATTGTCACAGGCAGAAACTTTCTGAATATAATATTTCTTGTATAAGCCCTAAGAACAAAAATTTATCAAAGGGGCTTCATGAACTAAAATATTTCTGCATGGATAAATGAACCATCATTTAGACAAATTAGAAATCTATAGAATGAGTTAACATTTAAACCAACTACATATCCAAAAGATTGCTGATGTCCTATATATATATATATACATATACATTAATATATTTATATACACATATATATACACATATATATGTATATATAAACTCAACACATTGACATTAAGAAAACAAATAACACAATTTTAAAGTGGGGTACAGATCTAATGAGAGAATTCTTAAAAGAGTAAAATCAAATGGCTGAGAATCTGTTAAAGGATGTTTCAATCTCTGTAGTCATCAGGGATGTGAAAATTGAGTAAAATCAAATGACTGAGTATCTGTTAAAGGATGTTTAAACTTCTGCAGTCATCAGGGATGTGAAAATTAAAGGTATTTTGAGTTTCACCTTACACCAATAAGAATGGCCCAAATGAATAACACAAGTGAATAACACAAATGACACTTCATGCTGGCAATGGAGTAAGGAGAATGCTTATCCATTATTGTTGGCAGGACAAACTTTTTCATCTACTACAAAAATCAGTGTGGTAATTCCTCAGAAAGTTGGAAACAGAGCAACTTCAAAGTTCAGTTATACCACTGTCAGTCATACACTCAGAGTATACTTCAACCTACTACAAAGATACATGCTATTGATAATATCCAGAAACTAAAACAACCAGATGTCCATTAACAGATGAATGAATGAAGAAAATGTGGTACATGTATATAGTAGAATATTACTCAGCCATTAAAAGTAATGAAATTTTTAGTTCAAGAGGAACTAGTAAAAGTCATTATGACTGAGGTAACACAGACCTGGAAAGACAAACATGGTCTGTTTCCTTATATTTGGATTTTAGGTATTAAGCTATTGAATAAGCAAGCTGTGATCCATATAACCATGGAGGTTGGGTATAGAATTAGTGACAGGGTTGGGGGGAATCTCACTAGTACGGGAAAAGAAAACAGATAGATATAGATAGACAAGGAGGTTTTAAAGAGGAATCAAATGGAAAAAGGTTTTACAGGTAAGGACAACTAATTCTAAGGAACACTTAAGGGATCATGTGGAAAATATCACATGATACAGAATTGTCTGTATTCTGTCAATTATATTTTAAATAAATGCTGATTGGCAGATAGTCAGGCAGGAAGTATAGGTGGATCAATCAGACAGAAATTAGAGGTGGGGTGATAAGAACAGGAGTATTCTGAGAAGAAGGAAGCTCTTTCTGCAGTCATGTGTATATCACGGAAGAAGCAACATATGATCTGCCCTGCTAAAAAGGTGCTGAGCCATGTGGCTAACACAGATATGAATAATGAGTTAATATAAGTTCAAAGAGCTAATAAGAAGCCTGAGCTAAAGGGTCAGGCAGTTTTATACCTTATGGAGACCTCGCTGTGATGTTCTTTGGGCCTTGCTAGCTGTGAGAACTGAGCAGGACAGAAACCCCAACAATCAGGCCGTCCATGTTACAGAATGGCACCCACATGAATAACTGCATCCACATAAAACCTGAGACAGCCTGGGGAAAAAATTCTGGAAGAAAATAACAGCTTTATGCATGATTTCTTGGTAGCAGCAAATTCTCAGGTCTACTCTACTTGCTGCATCAAGTACTCTCATTTAAAAGAAGCTTCCTGACTCAGCTTTAGCTGCAAGACGCTGCAGCTCTTTACAAGGTCCTGCCATGAAACACTTAAATAGTGTTGGTAAAAAGCTGATCCATGCTTTTTTGTTTTCAGCCACAGTAGGAAAAAATCTGCATCATTTTAAAATGCTGACTTTCTGGGCTGTCCTGTCAGGGCAAACTCTCACTCTGTCAGGCAGGCTGTATGACTATGGAACATTTGAGTGTGGTTTGTGAGCACACTGATACAGCTTGCTTGTTGGCAGGGACCTTGAAATGCAATAGAATTGTGGCAATAAACATGGCTACAGCCAGTACCTCCACTATGAGGTTGGAATCTCAGAAAGCTAAGGAATGGGCTGGATACAGCCATCAAAGCCATGACTTTAATCTTACCCATACTGCTTGGTAAAAACTTGTATTAAAAAAAGAGAGATGTACAGTAAAGAGAGATTCAAAGAAAAAAAATCCTCTAAATGGTTTAGTATGTGTTAAAAAAATATATGCGGGCTTGGGAGAAAAATGAAAAATGTTAAAATCCTTAAAATAAAAAAAGAAGGAGAGTATTTGGGTGTGGTGGCACATGTCTTTAATGCCAACACTTGGGAGCCAAAGGTAGATGGATCACTGTGAGTTCAAGGTGTGGTGGTACCCACCTTTAATACCAGTACTTGGGAGGCAGTGGTAAGTAGATCTCTGTGCGTTCACTGACAGCCTGGTCTACAGAGGGAGTTCCAGAACAAAGATACACAGACAACCTGTCTCAAAAAGCCAAAAGTTAAAAGTAAAAATAAAAGGCCCCCGCCAGCCATCCCAGCTTCCATCCAGAGGGCCATCAGAGGGGTGAGTTTGCTTCGGGCCTGCAGCAGGAGCCCGGCGAGGAGGAACTTGGACTTTCCCCGACCCCATAGCCTCCCAGGTCACCCTGCTCTGCTGGCTCCACCCTGCTAACGCCCCCGCCAGCCATCCCAGCTTCCATCCAGAGGGCCATTGGAGGGGTGAGTTTGCTTCGGGCCTCCAGCAGGGTCCCGGTGAGGAGGAGCTCGGACTTTCCCCGACGCCTTAGACTCCCAGGTCACCCTGCTCTGCTGGCTCCACCCTGCTAGCGCCCCCGCCAGCCATCCCAGCTTCCATCCAGAGGGCCATTGGAGGGGTGAGTTTGCTTCAGGCCCGCAGCAGTGGCCCGGTGAGGAGGAGCTCAGACATTCCCCAACCCCACAGACTCCCAGGTCTACCTGCAGTGCTGGTTCCACCCTACTAAGCTCTCCCGAATGCCACCCCAGCTTCCATCCAGTTACAAATTTCTATATTTCTCCCTTCCCACTGGGGCCATAAAATTTCCCCAGCTCAGCTGCCTTGCACACTGGGCCTGCGCTGTAGGCACATTCCAGAAAGAGGGAGTGCCTGTGCTTCAATAGCCTACCTGAGGAAAGGTAGGCATTCTATCAGTGAACTCCCTGCCCAACAAGGGAACCTGACCCGCTACCAGAAGTTCCAATAGAGAGCATTTGAGCAAAGAGATGGGCAGACACCAAGGCAAGACCTCCTCCAACAATCTGAAAAACAACATGAAAACACCAGATCCCAACGACCCTACAACAGATGGACTTGAACACTCTAACCCAGATGAAGTGGGAAAAAGTGCCATTATGAAAGCAATAGAGTCCCTTAAACAGGATATGAATAACTCCCTTAAAGAATTGGACGAGAAGTATAAGAAAAAGCTTGAAGAAATGAGTATAGAAATGAATGAGAAATATAACAAAAAGTTTGAAGAAATAAGTAAATCCGTGAATGATACCCTGAGAAACCAAGAAAAAACAATCAAACAAGTAAAGGAAACAGTCCAAGAATTGAAAACTGAAATGGAGGCAATGAAGAAAACACAAAACGAGAACCGGCTGGATATGGAAAACCTAGGTAAACGAACAGAGACTACAGAATCAAGCATAACCAATAGAATACAAGAGATAGAAGAATGAATCTCAGATTCTGAAGATACCATAGAGAAAATAAATGCTCTGGTCAAAGAACACGGCAAATCCAACAAATTCTCTTCACAAAACATTCAGGAAATCTGGGACACAATAAAAAAAACAAATCTAAGAATAATAGGGATTGAAGAAGGATAAGAACTGCAGATCAAAGGCCCAGAAAATATATTTAACAAAATTATAGAAGAAAATTTTCCCAATCTAAACAACGATATTCCTATGAAGGTTCAAGAAGCATACAGAATGCCGAATAGACTGGATCAAAAAAAACCATCCCCTCACCATATAATAATCAAAACACAAAACATTCAGATTAAAGAAAGAATATTAAGACCTGCAAAGGAGAAAGGTCAAGTGACTTATAAAGGTAAACCTATCAGGCTACACCAGACTTCTCTATGGAAACCATGAAAGCCAGAAGATCCTGGATAGAGGTACTGCAGAAACTAAGAGACCATGGATGCAAACCCAGACTACTATACCCAGCCAAGCTATCGTTCACTATCAATGGAGAAAACAAAATATTCCAGGATAAAAATAAATTTAAACAATTCGTAGCCACAAATCCAGCCCTACAAAAAGTAATAGAAGGAAAATCTCAACCCAAGGAATCCAACATTGCCATCAATGCCTACAATAACCCAGACATCTAGCAACCTTTCACAACCACAACTCAAAGAAGAGAAACACGCAAACTCTACTACACACACACACACACACACACACACACACACACACACACACACAAATAATAAACGGAATCAACAACCACTGGTCATTAATATCACTTAATATTAATGGACTCAACTCATCTATAAAAAGGCACAGACTTAGAGACTGGATAAGAAAACAGAATCCAACATTCTGCTGTTTACAAGAAACACACCTCTACCACAGGGATAGACATCTACTCAGAGTAAAGGGTTGGGAAAAGGTTTTCCAAGCAAATGGACCTAAGAAGCAAGCTGGTGTGGCCATTCTAATATCTAACAAAATTGACTTCAAACTAAAATCAATTAGAAGAGATGGAGATGGACATTTCATACTCATAACAGGAACAATTAATCAGGAGAAAGTCTCAAATCTGAATATCTACACCCCTAATATAAAAGCACCCACTTATATAAAAGAAAAAGTTTTAGAACTCAAGGCAGTCATCAAACCACACACAATAATAGTAGGAGACTTCAACACACCTCTCTCACCAATGGACAGATCAATCAAACAGAAACTCAACAGAGAAATAAGAGAATTGCTAGAGGTAATGAATCAATTGGACTTAACAGATATCTATAGAACATTCCACCCAAATAGGAAAGAATATACCTTCTTCTCTGCAGGTCATGGAACCTTGGCCCATAACCATACTGATGAATATTTTGCTTATCACCATAGAACCTTCATCTGGCGATGGATGGAGATAGAGACAGAGAGCCACATCGTAACACTGGACTTAACTCCCTAGGTCCAAACGAGAAGCAGAAGGAAAGAGAACGTGAGCAAAGACGGCAAGATCAGAGAGATCCTTCATCCCACAATGGATGGCGATACAGATGGAGACCCACATTGGAGCACCGGACTGAGCCCCCCAAGGTCCAAATGAGGAGCGGAAGGAGGAAGAAAATGAAAAAGGAAATAAGGACTGTGAGGGATGTGATCACCCACTGATTCAAGGGGACAGATCTAACGAGAGTTTACCAAGGCCACTTGGACTGGGACTGAATGAGGGCGCAATCCAACCAGATTCTCTGAATGTGGCCGGATTCTCTGAATGTGGCTGGCCGGAGTCTTTCTGAAAAGCCATTGACAATGGCACTGGGACTTGTTTCCTCTGCATATACTGGATTTTGTGGATCCAGTCCGTCTGGACACTCACCTTCCTGGACCTGGAGGGAGGCGGGAGGAACTTGAACTTCCCACTGGGCAGGAAACCGTGACTGCTCTTAGGGATGGAGAGGGAGGAGGAGAGAAAGTGTAGGGAGTGGGAGGGTGATGGGAGGAGGGGCGGAAATGGAAACTTTTATAATTTAATAAAATTACAAAAAAGTAAAAAAAAAGTTACAATTGTATTAAGGGAAAAGCAATAAAAGTAGCATAGGAAACAAAAAAAAGTAAAAATAAAAGAAATTGATATTAAAATAAAGCCACATAAATATGAAAAATATACAGAGAATCTTGATATTGTATGTTATTTTGCTCTCTTTGAATTGTTTGAATGCTGAGGAAGGAGCAACAGCTGCTAAAAGATATTTGTTTATAAATGCCACTGAACTAATCCAAGATATGTATTTTGAAAATACCCTGACTTCAAAATTGAAGTCAAAATGTATGTTACTTTGGAGAAGAGATTTTGCTTTTGTTTCCACAGGAAATGAGAGTCTGTGGATTCAGAGTTAAGAAAAATCATGTTTGATCAAGGAAGATCATATGAGAAATCTCTGGTAGGAACAGATGGCCCAGATGTCTGAATTCTTCATCCAGAACAGATTCAAGATGCTGCCTGAGATGATCAAGCCTCACAGTATACTCCAGTCAGGACTTGATCATAATTTTAAGTTTTCTTTAGGTTCCCATAAGATTATCAGTCCCCAACCAGTCAGAAGTAGCCTGAAATATGTCCCCCAAAATTAACTGTCGATATTTTCCTTTGCTTTAAAAAAAAGAGGGAGAAGTGGCTATGGGAGAATTGTCTGTATTCTGTCAATTATATTTTAAATAAATTCTGATTGGCTGGTAGCCAGGCAGAAGGTATAGGTGGGAAAATCAGACAGGAAGTAGAGGTGGGACAATGAGAACAGGAATATTCAGGAAAGAAGAAAGATCTTTCTGCAGTCCTTCCCAGATCACAGAAGAAGCAAGATGTGACCTACCCTGCAAAAAAAGATACCTAGCCATGTGGCTAACATATACAGAAATAATGGGTTAATACAAGTTTAAGAGTTAATGTGAAGCCTAAGCTAATGGGCCAATCAGTTTATAGCTTATGGAGACCTCTGTGTGATTTCCTTTGGGGCTTACTGGCTGTGGGAACTGGGCAGGACAGAAACCCCAACAAGCAGGCCTTCCATGTTACAAATACACCAGAAACTTCCTAAAGTATACACGGATAAGAAAGAAATCGAAGTAAAATCACATAATAACTGAGGGGCAGAATTCAAATCAAAATATTTCATGACCTAATGAAGATTCTAGTACTGGGTATTCATTACATCTAATTGAGTTGTTGACCAAAGAGGCTCCATGAGAACCAGAAAACAATCCAGGCTATGGTCAAGGCTATTGTTTGCTTTGGACAAAATCATAGACAACACCTGTTGTCCTGAAGACAATACCTCCACAACTAATTGAGCAAGAGGAATTAAAGCTGGTGCTTACCTAAAGCCTTCACCCAAGCAGATTAGAGTTCATGGGACTATAAGTTAACATGCACACTACAACAGGAGAAAAGTAAACAGCATTTCAGCTACCAAACCTTCCATCTACAATCGTGTCCTACCTACAATTTACTCTGCTACCATAGTGGCATAATGGAGGACACCAAGGGAACAAGGGCTGTTAAACAAAGAACAGTGGACATGCACATAAACTTAGAGACTGTAGCAGCACGCACATGTCTACACAATATGATCTCCTGGACAGAAATGAGAAGTGATTGCGGGGCCCCATCTTAAATCCAGAAGTCTCTCCATTTCATAGTCACTTACAAATGAAGCATTAGTTTTCACCAAGTGATTTTCACTGGGGAAAAAAACACTCTGAAGGGCATGCTCCATGCCCAACAAAAGGTGGTCAACACAAAATGAATTCAGTGGAATATACAGGTCTTTTGCACATGTATTATATCTTCTAGTTTTGTGTTTCTATGAGATCTTTATACGTGAACTTGTGTTTCTACAAACAAATGTTTCGTGTGCTTTTTCTAATAAAAGAATTCCTTTTATTCTGTTTGCTTTGCTTTATTCTAATTGGTTCATTTTTGTTTTAACTTGCTTATTTTATTATAAGGCTTAGATATTTTCAAAGAAGAGACAGAAGGGGAGTGGATCATATGAGAGAGAGGAGAAACTAAGAGGAGAAGGGGAACAGGAAACCCTTATCAGAATATATTATATGAAAAAATCATTTACCTATAAAAGAAAATACAAAATTTCAGTGGTGGGGTATTAGTGGTGGACAATTCTAATGCCGGAGCTGGGGAGACAGAGATAGAAGAATAAGTAGTGTCTCATCTTGACCTATGTATGTGAGAGATGTTATCTCTAAATAGAAAGTGAACAGCACATGAAGATCGAAGGGCAAAGTTGTCTCCATGCCTCTGTGTGCACATGCACACACCTTCTTAATATGAGCACATAGGCATGCGTATGTACATTCACAATAACTCACTGCACAAAATGTACATCTATATAACAATTTTTAATTACCTGCAACATTTCAATCAGTGTGAATGAAATGAAGTAAAAATACATAGACAAATGAAATATTCATATAGAACCTAATAATTAACCTTGTTTAAAAATGGAAAATTCAAGTCACATTAATTTTGTGATGCAGAGAAACTATACTTAGGATAGAGAGTTAAAGCTACAATATGATATTTAAATTATCCTTGAAGACTGAGGGTAGATTACAATCCCCTCAAAATAAAATCTTAGCACATCAGTATCAAAAAGGAGTTTCCTTTGAGTAAACTCAGCATCAGAAAATATTTATGATATAAACTAAAAAGGAAAGAGAAGGAGAATTCCTGTGGAAAAACCAATTTAAGGTGCAAAATGAACTTAAAGGAGTCTATACTACATGGCAACAGAAACGTCACAAGACTGAACATTTGTAATACCACATATTTTACTTAAAATATGAAGAATATTGAATTGTTACTTGCACTATTAAACAATTTAAGAAAAATCAGTATTTTGAAAAAAACAGTTACACCTGCACCAGAATGATGCCTTACAACCATCTGTAAGTCCAGTTCAAGGAAGAACAATAGCCTCTGCTGACCTCTTTAGGTATTAGAAATTCATACATACATATGTGATGATGCAATACTCATAAAAATAAATAAATAATCTTATTAAAAAGGAGAATTACCCTTTATAAAAAATCTGGTGAGACTTTGACCTCAAGCTTTTCATCATATTGATTATTCTACTATCAGAACTGATTTGTACCAAAGGAGTAATTATGGGATAGAGATTCATGATAAACTTCTGAACACTCAGAATATCTGGATCATACATCCACAACATGACTGCAGAAGATGAGATGATGAAGTCCACCCAGTACATGACCACAAAGCAAACCACCACCAGCAAGATGGTCTGGGTGGCCCTTTTCTCAGGGGATGCTCTCAGGTGGTTGAGGCTGTGAAGATGCTTGCATTGCCTCTGATGTCTAAACAAGATGATTACCATGTATGCACATGTGGTCAGCATAACTCCTACAAGAAATACATCTCTGGACATTGTCACTGTTAAAATCAGTGCCCAGATGTTGTAGTTCATGGGGAAGAGTGAGCAGAATTTAGTGACCTTCATCTGGTTGGTCACACTCACATTGGTAAAAGCACCAGAATAGAGAAGCTGGTGGCTACTGAATGAAAAGTTGAAAGACAAAATAAATAAGAATGCACAAATCATGTATTTTTTTAGTTTATATTTAAATTTTGCCAAGAAAGAGGAACTAGGACTGATAGTGACAGCCTGGAACACACTCAAGAGGCACGTGATACAGATGGAGAGGCCTCTCATCACCCTGTTTATGTAAAAAGTTGTCTTACATTTTAAGTCCTTTTCAATGTTCAGTGATTCAAATATGTCTGTAAGCCAAATATCCGTTCCAGTGAGGAGCAGCACTATGTGGATGAAGGCCAATTGACAGGAAATCATGTCTGTGGGCTTAGGTCTGTGACCTAGGAATATGAAAGTGTAGAAAAAAAGAAGAAACATATTGGCCAGGACTCCAAGTCCGGTTTGGAAATTAAGGACATTCCTTAATGATGACATACGTAGAAATTGTAATCATCTTACATCATGTTAAAAGCATACTTCATTATACCTGAAAAATAATAGAGCATATAACAGACTTGTGATTCACTGGTTAGTGTGTCTGTATCATCATTCAATTGTCCCTACTTATTCTTGATTAACCTGTCTCTTTAAGTTTTGACGTTCCAGTCTGGATATCATAGCCCACATTTCTATATACTTCTCCATGTATCTACCTATGTATGTAGCATTCTAGAGATGATAAGGGCATTCACAGTCACATCCTATCCAGAATGCAAGTTTGTGGCCTTGCTACTCACCTAGGGATCGTGCCTTAAAAGCCAAATCATATTGATTTACAATGCCTCATTTTAGAGCTAACAACTAACGCAGTAGTGATGAGCACAGAATATCAGTCACCTTTTTACAACTGAGTAAAACTTACATTGATGTGGAAAATATTCACCAAAGAAATCCAAAAGCGTGAGGTGAGTCAGTCTCATGTTGCATAATTTTACTATGCTTTATTTTGCAACTATCTTATGTTTTCAATCATAATTTTGATTGAATCACAGTGATTTAATGATAATACCATTCTTTTAATGATTAAAATGTCTCCCTTTGTTCATGTTTTCCTTTTTGTAATGTTCCTTTTTCTGTGAAATTTTACATCTCCTGGATCCGGAATTAAAGACATAGATACAGTTGGAGGCCATTTATTGCACTTTTCACATCTTATTAATTGCATACCCATTAATTATGGTTAGAAATGATCTTAAATATCTACCAGTTTAATTCCCATCCATCAGATTTTGGAACAGTTCACTTCAGGTTTAAAGAACCAGCTATCAAGACAAACATTGGTTTTTCCTTTATTGAAGCATGTGAGAAAATGATTAATAGTAGGATTCCTTATGAATTTTGTCTTTTTGCCTTATGATTTTTCAGCCATGCATATCGTTATTTTACCTACCTCCTTCTTCTGTATTTATCTCTCTACACCTTACCTAAGAACTTCCCATTAAAATTTCCCAATGAGCTCAATTGCAATCTGCGACTCCCCTATACCTTCCTCCCACCGTCTGACATATTTACCTCTGTCCTCCTGCTCCCTAATGATGTCCCCTTTTTCATTACCCTCCTGAGATCATTTGGGCAATGATATGTTCATCTCTAATGCTCCAGTCCTATCCATGGCCCCAGTTTGTTCTGTTATCTGTCGTTACTACAGGCTACACATTCACATCTACAGATGTGGAGCTAGGAGTCTCCATCAGGAGAGAACATGCTACACTAAGATAAACACTTTTTTCAACACATTGTAACAAACATGAGCTTGCCAAAGATGACATATAGTTATCCTGTTTTGGAATTTCTGTTTTTTTTTTCTTTTTAAAGACAGTCTTTTCCATGCAGTGGAAAACAAGGGTTCTAGTATTATCATACATCATCAATGCACAGACACTATTATAATTTCAATCCACAGTCTTACCTTTGGTGTTTGTGTTAGTTATTTGGACTGGGTACCAAAATTGTATTTTGTCAAATTACAATAACTCAGTACTTTCAAACGGCTTTGTGATAAAGAAATATAAAGCTACTACACTTGCTCAGACTCTTATGAGAAAAGGAGTGCCCAATTATATTGTGCAGTTAACCTGTATATTCCACACATATAGACGGATGGATACATATGTGTGTAGAAATAACGACAAAGTTAGTGTATGAGCCAACCTATAATATCCCCATGAAAATGATACCATAATTCACACATTTTATATTTAAATGATTTTTGGCTATTGAAAAGCTCAATCAAGTAAAGAAATAAATTCATTTCAATTGCGGGAGCCAAACATCTGATTCTCCTACCAACATATGTACATAGTAGCTGCACAGTGGTATTTTGCTTTTTTAAAATTTCAAGATACAAGCTAGAAGATGACTCAGTGGTTCAAATCACTTTTTCTCTTGTAAAGGACATGGGTTACATCGCAGCAATGATGTGGTGGCTCATAACCATCTGTAACTCTAGTTCTGAGGGATCCATTGCCCTCTCTGACTCAGGCATGCAAGTAGCACATAGACACATATGCAGGCAAAACTCATATATGTAAAATAAAATAAATAAATCCTAAATAGTAAATATTAAATAAATAAATAGAAGGAGAGATAATGAATAAGTAAGTAATGAATAATAAACACATACATGTTCCAGGATAGCACTTAATTCAGGATGCAGTCTACAAAATTAGAGAATGGTAGTCCAATGCCATTTACAAAATGAAAATGTACAAACCATATATGTAAAATCATTTTCATTAATTGTACATCTGCAATATATCTATATAGCATATCTAATATATGCAATATAAAAAGATGATAATATGAAGAAAAAGATCATAATAAATTTTTTCCTTATCCCAAAGATATGTTCTAAAACCTATAAATTTCATATGCAATGACTTGTAAATATCTATGACTTATAGAACTTCATACATCTCATAAGTGATCATGGGTTATCTTTCTGTGGAACTCAAACTGACTGACTGAGATTTAACCGAATATACTATTGATACAAACTGAATTATTAACATATAAATACAATGAGAAATGGTATTTGTTTTACTTGGAAAAATAAATTACAGAGCTGGGTGCTTTCTGTCAGTTTCAATTACAGTGTTTAGTTTGTCAGTACTAAAACACAAAGTGTAGCCATAAACCTTCACAATATACAGAAGCCATCAAGATTTAATTGACCCAAACCTAAAGACCAAGCAGTCTGCAAGCAGCTATCTGAGGAGATGTGCAACAGTAAAAGTCTAGGGCTGCTTAATGGATACATAGCTCTACATTCTTAGAAGAAAAAAAATCACTTTACCCCTTCATTATCACAGTACTTGATTTTAGAACAGTCTTGTTTTAAGACTAATGGTGATCTTTGTATTTCTCTTAGTGATTTAATTACATGAACATCAAAACATACTAAATTAAAGCATCATTTTCATTTTAAGATTTACCATATTTAGTGAGTAATGACCTAAAAGCTGTGTGACTGCTCAGAGAGAACAAGGAGTGATTGTGTGACTTTTAGATGACAAGATACATGGTGATGGCTGATGTGCTGTCCACTGTCAGCAATGTAAAAACTATTCGCAAATCTCAAGAATATGAAGACCTTAGCCACACAAACTAGTTCCATGAGGGAATCTTTAGGAAATACATGATGCCTGCAGGAATAACTAGTGACTAGCTTTTATTAAGATATTAATTCACAACTATTACCTGATACACTTACATAATTAAAATGCATAAGTTATTATTTGTGAAATTGAATTTAACTCACCTGCAACTGGAAGCACACAGACGCTCACTAGAACTTTACAGTCTCACAGTTAGGAACCAGTTCCCTTGAGAGGAATCAGCAGCAGCAGTGTCACTGCAGAGCCTGTGGGGCCCAGAGTTTGATCACACGTCACAGGGAGTAAGTCTGGGAAAGACATGAAAATGTTCATTGGAAATGTGTCTGTCTGTGTTTACACGCGGGTATGTTTGTCTGTGTGGTGTGTGTGTGTGTATTTGAAACGACTACACGGACTAAGAATAGGTCAATAGCACATTTTGTGCTGGGGCTGCTGTCATGAATATGTTTACACCAATTGAATGCTAAACTAAGAGTTATATTACATATGTTCATGAAATAATAAACTTCAAGGAAAATGGAGAGTTTGTTCTTTATTTTCTGCGTGACTTGATCAGGTCAATGAGGGTCCTGCCTAGTGCATCAGTGTAGAATTTTAATATGCATTATGCAATACAGATTGAAAATTCTGTAATGCTTGCAAACATAAACTCTGCTTCCACTGTTAGATTTCATGCTACTCATAATCTGTGGCCAGTTATTAAGTGGCATTTACTCGCATAGTTAGTTCTAGTCCTTAAACAAAATTGTACATTTTCTGATTTCCAATGTAATTTTGTTGTATTTCTGTGTGTCTGTGGGATGCTGTCTCGACCTGTAGTTCAGACCTGTAATAGTCAAACTCACGATGCTCATGCCTTAGCCCTCAGTGTTGAGATTAGAGCTATGTGCCACCATGCTTGCCTTTACTTTCCATGTAAACTATGTATACATTATTAAGTGATATTGCAGCAACATAACAACATAACACTGGCCCCAGTCATTCAGCGGCTAAACTTCAACTTACTGGGCATTTTTTATGAATGTGTATTTTAATGAGCAGTTGTATTTTATTACTATTAGAGGAAACCTTGGGGATTTTGACTTTAAATAATTTTATTCTCTGCAATAATTAAAATTACTTTCTCACTGCTAATGAAAAGCTTATTCAATATTGTATCAGTACCAATGTTACAAATTTCAATTTAGAAGACTTGAAATATTAAATTAACTTATTTCAAATAAAAACACTCAATATTCAAGTGAAATTTTTCCGGTCTACATTTTTGTAAGGATAATTTTATAAGTATTTAATAAATAAGTGAGATGATATTTCCAGGTATATTTTTGATACCCAGAAATAATCTACTTTTTTAGAAATCACTGCAATAGAATAAAAAATATGTAAAAATTTTAAAACTTATTTATACAATGTTTAAGATTATCCTATGTTTTAGTAAGATATAAGCTGAAACTTTTCTCAGAATTCCTAAGTATATATACACTTAACATATCAAAAACTTACTGATAAACATTAAGTCATTTAATATTTGTTGTACATTTTTGTCTTAAGTTTTATACACATAAATGCATGGTCAGTTGACTTGAGAAAAGTAGTAAAATGACAAATACAATGCACTATTTAAATGTGGTTTAGCATCATTAATGTACTCCTGCAAACAATAAGTGTGTCTTCTCTGTTTTTCACACACTAAGTTATTTCAGATGTTTTGTGATAAGAATGGAAAACTAAGACAGTTGGCATTACTAGTTGGAACCATGTTCTCAGAATGATTAGAGAACGCCCAGAGGAAAATAGATAGTCAGATATGATCATTAAAATATTCCACTTGGGGTCATTTTTTACAAATATACTAGTGTATATTCATTGGAAAATTGAGAGATTTCATAGCATTTTCATTCAATATACAACATCCATTGATTGTCCTCACTCTGTTAGCTTTCCCCCCCTCTCCACTTCAGCTAGGCCCTGTCCTCTCCAATAGCCCCACCTTCTATTGTCACACATATTATAGTCAGAGGTCAAAGTAAATGACATCTTTTACAAATCATTACACTGATAAGTTATGTCTAAAAGCATCTGTTTTGCTTGCTTATGACACAGTTTGGATCAAAATTAAAATGCTATGCACAGCATTCTCTAATAATTTCATCACAGAAAATCCACATTCACTCATCATCTGCTTACAACTCTCACTATTAATGAAGAGAAAAACCAACACACTCACCTAGCCAGGCCTTTGATAAACACCATGTACAGTGAGACTCTAAGAGGTAGTTATAAAGAAGAAATGTCATCAGCTCTTATCCCCCTAGAAAAATAATTTTCATGTCATCAGTAGAGGAAAGTTCTGACACTGAAGTTGTTAGAAAGTACTACCATCAATGGGAAAGTGAACTTTCCTAATTCCAGGAAAACAGTGCAGTAGGAACAGCTGAGCTCTGGTTTTCCCGTGTGTGAGCTGTTCTCCCCAGGTTCTACATGTCTGTGCACATTATCTGATCCCAGTCCTTGTGAACAAAACCAAAGTAAAATATAAACAAATAAAATAAATAAAAGAAGTAGAAAAAGTTTTTGCTTCCCTAAGGTATCATTCCTGCTTCCAAAACATTCCTGGTGGCCCCCATACTTATATTCAATTATGTCCATAGCAGGATTATTTGTAATAACCAGAACCTAGGAACAATATAGACGCCCCTCAACTGAAGAATGAATAGAGAAAAGGTGGTACAATTACACAATGGTGTACTAATCAGTGGTCAAAAAAAAATAATGATATTTTGAAATTTTCAGGCAAATGGATGGATCTAGAAAAATGTATGATTGAGGTAAAAAAGACCCATAAAGATAAATATAATATGTACATATAATAAATGACTTTTAAACATAAAGCCAAGAAAAATAAGCCTACTGTCTACAATTCCAAAGAACCTAGACATCAAAGAGCATCGTAAGAGAGACATACAGAGATCTACATAGGAAAGAGAAAAAGAAAAGAACTCCTGAGTAAATTGGAAGCTTGTGTTCACAGAAGAGTAGAAAGGGAGAGGGATGAAGGGCAGAAAATGGAGAAAAATGTTAATAAAAACAATTGAATTAAACATAAGAAAAAAGAAAAGAAAAATACCTAATGGGGCTGCAAGTTCGATTATAATCAGTGACTAATTACTACTCTGAATTTATTTATTATCATAAACAGTTAGTAATAATAACTTTTAACACTACAAATTTGCATTACATTGTTGAATGAACTGTACAGGTAAAATACTTTGAACAAGATTAGAAACATGTATAGTATGCTTTAACAAAGTTAATCTTAAATTCATGTCAACATACACCATATGTATACAATATACAAATTTCCAATTCAATGTCATACATTTAAAGCCAGTAGTTGCTTTCTAAAATTACAATCAATAATCTACCTTTTATCTATATATAGATATATATCTATATCCTCCCCTTTATTTTTTAGAGTAGATTCCATAATCTACCTTTTTATTCTATCATATCTATATCCTCTTTTTTCTTTTCAAAAGAACAAACTTTAATCTAATTTTCTTTGTTTAGGTTTTTTCCATATTACCAACAATAACGTACAACCAATCACCCTAAACATCGTCAGATGTTGCTCAGTCTGGCCCATGACTCTTCCGGAAGTCATGAGGTATGGCTGCAGATGCTGAAAAATTGAGGGTCTTCTAGGACGGCAACCTGTGAGGAGACCACCCCGCCCACCCAAGACAGGGCATCAGGGGCCCAATGACGGGTAAGGGAAGGTACTTCCTTCACAGGACCTAAGACAGGACCCCTCATTATAAAATAAAGTAGGGGGAATTGTGGGAATTGCTGCCCCGAGTTACATTTCCCTGCCCCCATTTGAGGTGCTTATCTGCAAAGAATCATAACTTCCCTCTGCTCCTGGAGTTGGATGAGGAAGTTTGAGTGCACGTGATTATTCCTTGATTCCTGCTGGGGTCAGGTGACAGTCCCTACTGGGGTCAGGTGAAGGCTGAGTGCACGTGATCAGTCCTTGATCCCTCCTGGGGTCAGGTGACAGTCCCTGCCGGGGTCAGGTGACAGTCCCTATTGAGGTCAGGTGACAGTCCCTGCTGGGGTCAGGTGACAGTCCCTTCACAGCCCCCTCCTCTTTTGGTGCCCTGGTATAAAAGCCCCAGCAGAACAACAAACGAGCTGAAGCTGTTCCACCTCAACCTCGTGCTCTGTGAATTCATTCAACCTGGACACCCTCTGTCGAGACTCGTGGTTCCAGATCGTGCTGGCGCGGTAAGTTTTGATAACCATAGTCCATAGATATTAATTTTCCTTCTGTCCCACACCAGGTAACTCTACTGATATGACACAGAAACTGAATCTTTCTTTTAACTGGATTCTTGGATTAGAGGAGGGAACCACAGTCCAACTACAAAGACAGTTTTGATTTTTAAGTTACCTTGGACTACCATTATATTGAGAAGTAGAGAGATGTGTATGTTTAAGTAGTGCGATTTTACCCTGCAGAGAATATTGGTATCATAAGTCAGATTTTTCTTTGTTTGGTGAGTATTTCTGGATAACTATCCTTTCTTTTTTAAGTGTCTAGATGTCCAAGGTCTCTTGACTTCTTGAAGATGGGTATTTTCTATTTTTCTGCAAAGAAAAGAGCAGAAGCCTGCCACAACAATTGTCAGGCTTCCTTACAACTTGTAGGATTGTCACCTCTGTAAATGAACTGTCATTTCTCTTTATCAAGAGGCTTCTCCTTTTCAAACCTAGTCATGCTTAATTTTGATGATACCCACAGCTTTTCTTCTCCTGTGAATATAAGACAAAACCCCTTCCCCAATGTAGCACATCTCCTGGTTTCCATTCTGAGGTCAACACATTCTAGATGTACACTGGCTGACTTAATTAAGAGGTTTTCACTATTGTCCAATGTCTCTCTGCAGATTGTTCCTTTTTTATTAGCATTAAAAAAATTCAGGGTTAATGAAGCACTGTGCAATTTATTTCTGGGGCTATTCATTATTTCTTTTCCTTATTTAACCTTTGCTGTTGTCATTTTTCTTTTATGAAATTCTGAGGCCTTAATTTCTTTTATAATCAATAATTGATCGATTTCTGCCTCACCTTGTTCTAGAGGACCTGGCAGACTCATCTGGGATCACATGTGTGCTATGTACATGGGATGATGTCTATTCCTGATTATATCTTGTACCTGAATCGAGTCACTTCTGTATCATCTGGCTTAACATCAGTAATTTAAATATGCAAAATAATTCTTTCTATATACTGTAAATTGGTAACTATGTATAGACATTCTTTAAAATTCCATAGGATATTCCATGAGAATATCATATAATTCTGTCTTTTGAAGAGAATCATAAGGGCTTTTTCCTTTTTACTTAAAATTTTAGATTTGTAATCTGCCTTTCCTTGTTTATTTGCATCAACACAGAATGTAGAAGCTCCAGTTTTTTTTGTGTCCCATACAATGTGAGAAAGAATCCAATTAGTTCCACTTATAACTCAAATTCTCTCACTTTGGGGATAGTTGTTGTAAAATATCTCTTAAATAGTTACTACAAGCTCTTTGCCAGGATTGACTTTCTTCCCATAATTTGTTAATTTCAGCATTAGTGAATGGTACACCAATTTCTTCTAAGTCTATTCCTGCTAATTGACAAAGTTTTGATTTTCCTTTTATATTTAACTCCGAGACCTTTTCCACATAACTATTAGATTTTTTCTCAGTTTATGTGGTGAGAAAATCTGTTCTAAGATAATGTCTTCCCTCTGCATTACAGTTCCTGTAGAGAAATGTTTGGAAGGTAATATGACAAAAATGAAGCTAAGATTCAGATCCACTGGCTCCACTTGTGACTCCTGTATTTTCTTTTCAATCAAAGTCAGTTGCCACTTAGCTTCAGTTGATAGCTTGCTGGGACTATTTAAGATATTGTGACCATCTAAGGTTTTATTTAAATTAATCAGGTCATCAGTTCTACCCCAATAGTGGGCCATAACTGGGAAATGTCTTCTGTAGTAGGAGACTGCTTGTTTGTTCCTGGCTGCCCATACCCAAATAATAACACTGAAACTATATTAATTAAAATATCTCTTAGACTATTAGCTCAAGTTTCTTATTAGATAACACTTACATCTTGAACTAGCCCATTTCTTTTAATCTATGTATTGCCATGAGGCCTGTGGTTTACTGGTAAAGCTCTCTGGTGTCTGTCTCATGGGGTAATTATGTGGCATCTCTCTGACTTTACCTACTATCTCTATATATCTCTTCTACCCTGGCTATATTCTGTCCTGCCAAAGCAGCTATTTCATTAACCAATGATAATAAAATATATTCATAGCATACAGAGGGAAATCTCACATCATTTCCCCTTTTCTGTCTAAATTCAAAAGAAGATTTTAACTTTAATATAGTAGAATTACATATACAAAACAGGTATCAGGCAAGAATCACACTTACAATATTTTCATGAGTCTAAAGTTCCATATTTATCTTTTATCATAGCTAAGAAAAATTATAACTATCTGTCTTCCACTCCACCAAAGACCCCAGGAGGATGTGATATTACATAAGTACACAGAAAGTTTATTGTAAGCAAGTTCCAAAATTCTAGGATTGACAGAGACATCTTGATGCATAAATAGTCAATCAAAGTTCTTTTGTAACTTTGGAGCATCCATCTTCAGGCTATAGGCCCATAATATCTCAAAGATTTCAAGAAGCATGGAATTCGAAAGACTGTTCAGTCACTTTCTTCTGTGTCCTGAAGAATGTCTGGCAAACCCTTTCATGAAGCACGAATCCTTAATGACTGTTTCACCTTCTTTAGGCAAGTTCAGCAGCCATTTTTCTGTGGGTCCTGCATGTCCAGTTCATACAGCCTACCATCAAGTAGTTCAGGCAGGAGCAGTTTCTTCCCCAAATGGCCAGGAAACCCCATAAGGAGCCTCTGATACCCATTTATCCCCTTGTAGCAATTGGTGCTGTCAGAAGCAGATATGCCTCACTGTTGAGAAAAGTCTAAGTTCTTAAAACATTTAAGTGACGAATTCTGTAGGTCTTTGACATTTTGAAGATTGTCTATTTGACTGGAATATATGTCTGTATATCTATAAAATGTAACTAATATAATTAAAAGTTTGATTATTACAGATGACTCCCTATTATAACTATAAATTATATTTTACATTTTAAAGGAACTGCTTAAACATAATACCATAAACAATAGTAGAAATATTCATACAACAAATTTAACCTTAAATTTGAATCATAAATGAAAGTCCACAAGCAAAGAAAAATATTCATCTCTATATCATATCTCCCTTGTTATTTTTTTTGGAATTGACTGTGACCATTGCACATCTATGATCAACCCATTTAAATAAAAACAAACATTTATGAAAAATAAAGTTGGGAATTTTGGCTTTGGTTTCTCCAAATTGCCCTCCTGCTCTTTGTTAAGTAAAGTATTTTTAGGGTTCACGGAGACTTTTCAGGGAATCCTTTACCATCAAACCACATTGTCCCGGAAGGAATTCACAGGTTCTTATCTTCTATAGAAACAAAAGCAGGACCTCTTTACCAATGTAACATTCTTTCGACTCAAATTTTGAAGTCATCATCCATTTATGTTAGCTTAACTTGGCAGCCCCAAGAATCAAATGTCTCTCAGAAGTCAAAAAAATCAAAGAAAACAAAATTATATATGACTCTCTGTGTGTATTCCATCTTTATGTGGCTTATTTTTTTGCTCCTTAGTCTATGACTATCTGTGTTCTTTTATATAACTTTTAGTGTCTCTATAAAGATTTATTTTAAAAGCATTTACTTTTTTATTGATTTTTATTGATCTCTACATTTTTCTCTGCTCCTCTCCCTGAGTGTCCTCTCCATTTAGTTTGATGTTGGCTATTGTCTTGTATATTGCCTTTATTATGTTTAGGTATGTTCTTTGTATTCCTGTTCTCTCTAAGACCTTTGTCATGAAGTGATGTTGCATTTTGTTGAAAGCTTTATCAGTATCTAATGAGATGATCATGTGATTGTTATTTTATAATGTTTATATAGTGGATTATGTTGGCAGATTTTTATTTGTTTAGGCATCCCTGCATCTCTATGAAGAAGATGACTTGATCATGGTTGAGAATGATTCTGATATATTCTTGGATTTGATAATCCAATGTATCTTATCAGGTCACTTTGGTTTGAAACTAGAAGTCAACAGCAATACTAATTACGGAAAGCACACAAACACATATAAATTAAACATTGCTCACTAAATCATCAATTGGTCAAGGAAGAAATAAAGAGAGAAATTAAAGACTTACTACAATTCAATGAAAATGTCCATATAATATACCCAAATTTATGAGACACAATGAAAGCAATACTAATATTAAAAAGAAAGTTCATAGCACTAAATGCCTACATATAGAAGCTGGAAAAATTCCACACTAATGAATTAACATTTGAAACTTCAGAAAAAAATGAAGCAAACTCGCCTAAGAGAACTAGGTGGCAGGAAATAATCAAATTGAGAGCTGAAATTAACAAAATAGAAACAAAGAAAACAATACAAAGAATCAATTAGACAAAGAGTTGGTTCTTCGAGAAAGATCAGCAAAATAGACAAACCTTTAATCAAACTAACTAAAAGGCAGAAAAAGAATATCCAAATTAACAAAATCAGAAATGAAAAAGGGGACATAACAACAGACACGGATTAAATACAGATAATCATCAGGTCATATTTCAAAAACCTGTACTTCACAAAATTGGAAAACTTAAAGAAAATGGACAACTTTCTGGATAAATATCACTTACCAAAATTAAATCAAGACCAAATAAGCAAATTAAACAGACCTATTACTGCTGGAGAAATAGAAATAATCATCAAAGAAAAAAATGCTTCCCAGGACCAGATGATTTTAGCTCAGAATTCTACAAGATTTTCAAAAAAGAACTAATACCAATTCTCCTCAAAATTTTCCACAAAATAGAAACAGAATGTACATTGCCAAACTCTTTATGAGGTTATAGTTACTGTGATACAGAAAGTACATAATGATTCCAATAAGAAATAGGATTACAGAACAATCTCCCTCATGAATATTAACACAAAAATACTCAATAAAATACCGGAGAACTGAATTCCAAGAATCATCCATCATAATCAAGTTGGCTTCATCCCAGAGGCATAAGGATGGTTCAACATATGATAAATCTATCAGTGTAAACCACGATTTAAGTAAACTAAAAGAAAAATGCATATGATCATCTCACTGGATGTTGAGTAAGCATTTGACAGAATCCAGCACCCCTTAATGATAAAGGTCACAGAGATATTAGAGAAACAAGGAATGTATCTCATCATAACATAAGCAATATGCATCTAGCCAACAGCCAAGATCAAATTAACTGAAGAGAAACTCAAAGCAATTGCACTAAAATCAAGAATAAGACAAGGCTGTCTACTCTCTGCATATCTGTTCAGCATAGCACTCAAAGTTCTACTTAAGGCAGACAACAAATAACAACAAATAAGACAACAAAAGGAGACCAACTGGGTACATTTGGAAAGAAAAAAGTCAAACATTTGTCAAATATTTGTAGATGAAATGCTAATATACATAAGTTATTCCAATAATTTGAGGGAAGAACTCTTACAGCTGATAAATATCTTCAGTAATGTGACAGGATACAAGATCAACTCAAAACGTAAGTAGTCTTCCTATATACAAGTGATAATAGGGCTAAAAAAGAAAACAGAGAAACATCACAATTCAAAATAGCCAGAAATAACAAAAAAAAATCTTGGGGTAACATTAAACAAAGAACTGAAAGTCATTAAAGAAAGAAAATTAAGAAGACATCAAAAAATGGGAAGATCTCCCATGCTCTTGAATAGGTAGGATCAGAATAATAAAAATGTCAATTGTACCAAAAGCAATCTAGTTATTCAATGCAATCCCAATCAAAATCTCAATGTAATTCTTCACAGACATTGAAAGAACAATACTCAAATTCATATTGGAAAAAAAATCCAAGAAAGCCCAAACAATTCTCTGTAATAAATGAACTTCTGGAGGCATTGCCATCTGTGGCATCAAGCTCTATTATAGAACTACAGTAAGAAAAGCAGTTTTGTATTGGTATAAAAACAGACAGGTAGACAAATGGGATTGAATCAAAGCTGTGGTTATAAAGCCACACACCTATGAACACCTGAGTTTTGATAAAGAAATCAAAATTATATACTGGAAAAATAAAGCATCTTTAACAAATGGTTCTGGCATAACTGGATGTCAATATGTAAAAGAATGAAAATAGATCCAATTCTATCCCCATGCACAAACAGGTCCTCAAGTCCAAACAGGTCAAAAACCTCAATATAACTCCAGTCACACTGAACCTCATAGAAGAAAAAGTGGGAGGTAGCCTTCAACACATGGGCAAAGGAGACCACTTCCTAAATATAATAACAGTAGCACAGACACTAATAGCAACAATAAAAAATGGGACCTTTTGAAACTGAAACTATTGGTGTAAGTCACAAAAAATATCCCATGCAAGTTTGAAATTATGATTAATAAAAGGTTTATTTATTTAAGGGGAAAATTTACAGATCACCTTCCTAGACAAGAGCCCTCTGTGTGACCAGAAACAGAGTCTAGTAGCCGGAAGCTGAGCCAGAAGAAGCAAGAGAATGAGAGCAGGGCTTCCTCTGCTTTTTAAAGCAAAAAAAGACCATGCCAAGGTGGTCTGGTATCTTAAAGGCTATTGGCTGATGGAATGGAAGGAGCTCCTGCAGCAACTCCCCCTTATGTTTAAATAAGAGAGTTCCAAACTGATACAAAACAATATACACTAGAAACAGATATCAAGTATAAGATTAGAATTACAATCAGCATAAACAATATTAAGCAAGGAACATATGCTAAATGTTTTAATAAATATTCTATCCTAAGGAGTCTAAGTCTTGTATTGGAAAAGGCCTGGCTAGATCATAAGAGGATGGCAACTATGACTATCTAATCTTCAACTCCATCGAAGGCCTGAAAAGGGAGATAATATTACTTGAGCAGATGGAAAGTACAATCAAGTAGCTTCCAAAGTGTCCAATATATGACAGAGAGAACTAGCTGCCTGACCAATCATCCAAAGTCTCATTTTGCAAGGTTAAAGCAACCAACTTTGGCTATGGCCTAGTATAATTGACAGACCATTTTCAGAGGCAGAAAAATTTTCAACACCATTTTATCCTGTCTTGGCAAGATTGGACAGTCCTGCTTATCCATTTCTGGATATCATGTAACTTGTCAGTGATTGAGGCATTGTCAGTCCTTGTCCAAAGGCAAGTTTTGCCAAGAAGAAAACAAAATCCAAGTGAAGTGTCTTTGGTGCTCAACATTCTCTCGGGAATAGATTGGTGCTGTCAGAGGCAGTCGTGTCTCATGTCAACAGAGAACCCTAAGTTATTTAAATGTCATGTTCCACAGATCCTTAAAGTGGTTGAAGATTACCTATCTAGACTGAATATAATCTCTATGCATCTAAAGAACCTAATTGATCTGACTGTAGGTACAGCAAGCAAAAACAATTATTTACCTATAATAATTAATACCTGTATAACTTAAAGACTAAAACTTCATGTCAGAGAATTAATAACCTGAAAACAAATGTGCAACAAATGAGGACAATGATCTCAAAATGTAAACATTGTATAAGTATCTAGATCATAGGTAGGAGAAATATATAATGCAATATAAAAATATGTCCTAAAAGTTGTATCAATATACAAAATGTCCTCAACAGAAATAATAACATGCATATATACAATTTGAAAAAATGACTTTGTATAAGTATACAAATAATGTAAACAAAAGTAACATAATTTGAACTTGTATCAATATACAAAAACTATAGCAATGAAAATTATCCATGAATAATAGCTCACAAGTATTCACTCTATTACTCACTATTGCTATCCCCACCTTTTTTAAAAACAAACATAGTTTCCATCCCAACCCTCTATCTAATACAAATAATAATCAACAACTCCTAAACAGTGTTCCCAATCCTATGGACAAACTTTTTTGGGATGGGGTGTCATATTCTACAATTGCTTCCTGCTGTCATAGGGGCAATGTTCTCTTAATGGGGGCCTGCAAAATTAAAGTGATGGTTAAGTTCCAAAATTTCTGTCTAGTATAGTTACAAACAATTTTCAAGCAGTCAATAGATAGGTTTTTTCCAAAGTTCTTATTTGGAGTTTGAATGTAATGTCATGAGAAGGTGCACCATTTCAGCACCTAGTACCCCCCCAAAAGAAGCAGTCTTATAGTAGCACTGTCTGTATCACAATGTCATCTCAGCTAGATAGAATTCTTTCTGTGGGGTCCTATCTTCTTCCTGGAAACTTCAAAGATTACTAAAGGAAAAGGATCTGTAGGAAAATCTATTGTTCATCATAAAAACTTAAACATCATTCATATATACGTACATTCAATGAAGAATATGATATAGACAAAAAAGGCAAGGAGAAAGTAAAAAACTTTCCTAAAATCTTTCTTCTGTTCCATACCAGATGGCTCCCAATATGAGACAGAAACTCTGAATGTTCCTTTTAATAACACACTCAGATTTAGAGAAGTACGGAGCCATTGTCCAACTCTAAAACAAGCTAAATATATTAGTACGTGTGTCTGTGTGTGTGTATAAATGTAAGTGTAACCCATATTTGGATTCATAAACCATATTCTGTTTTCTAGATGCTTCTTAGTGAATAGTAATTTTTTCATCTGTCATCATTCAAACATCCAGGGTCTCTTGAATTTTTGATGATGTGTATTTTCCTGCAAAGATAAGAGGAGAACCCTGCCCCAACACTATGTGGCTTTCCTTATCACCTGTATGGTTGTCACTATTGTGGGTGAGCTGTCATTTCTCTGATTCAATACGTTTCTCTTTTTCAAAGCAAACCTTTATTAATTTTGATGGTATTCATAATTTTCTTCTCCTGTGGAAATAAGAGCAAAACCCCTTCCCCAACATTGTACATCTCCTGTTACATAACCTTGAAATATACTGATTGATTCAATTCAGATATTTTTTCCATTATCCAATGCCTCTATCCTTCTGTTGTTCCTTTCTCGTTAGTGTTTAGAAAATTCAAGGTTAATAAAGCATTATGCAATCTATTTCTAGGGGTATTTTCCATTCCTTTCTGTTTGTTCAGCATATTCTTTCTAGTATAATTTGAACTTTCTATAACTATCTGACTTGTAGGATTATTTGATATACCTGTAATGTGCTTTATATTATAACAAGCGAAATCCATTTCATTTTTAGATACATAAGCCAGTCCATTTTCTGTCTTTATTTGTGCAGGTATACACATGATGGCCATAATTTCCAATAAATGTGTGATTACCAAATCAGCCTTTTCTGAGCTCGAGTCAGTTGCCCATTGAAAACCTGAATACATGTCTATGGTATGGATGTACATATTTTAATTTACAAATTCCATAAAGTAGAACACATCGATCTGCCAGATTTCATTCCTTTGAGTACCCATTGGGTTACTACCTGCAGGCAATGGTGTTTGATTATAGAAAGAGCAAATGGGGCAGTTCTTTATAATCTCCTTAGCTTGTAGCCATGTAATAGAAAACTCTTTATTTAAACCTTTGTTATTGATGTGATGCTTCTTATAAAATTCTGAAGCCTGCAACATGCTTCCAATCAATAATTGATCAATTTCTGCATTACCTTGTGCTAGAGGATCTGACCGACTCGTATAGGATTGGATGTGTGTTATGTACACAGGACAAAGCCTATTCCTGATTATGTCTTGCACCTGGATAAACAATGAAGTCAATTTTGTATCAATTCAGTGGTTTCAATATGCAAGCTAACTCTTTCTGCATATTGTGAATCAGTAAGTATATTAAGAGGTTCCTTAAAATCCCTTAGCATATAATTCTGCCTTCTAAGCAGAATTATAAGGACTTTGTTTCACATTACTCAATTCTTCTGATTTGTAACCTGTGTTCACTGATTTATTTGCATCAGTATAAAATGTACAGCCTCCAATTATTGGAGCATCATGTACAATTAGAAGAATAAACCAAGAAGTTCTCTTTATAAAGTTATGTCTACCATTTTGGGGATAGTTGCTATTAATTTTCCCAAAAAAATAGCACAATCTCTTTGCTGTGGTTCATTGTCTTCCCACAACTTTTTTATTTCATCAGTAGTGAAAGGCACTATAATTTCTGATGGGTCTATACCTGCTACTTGATGAAGTCTCAGTTTATCTTTTATAATTAATTCAAAGACTTTTTCCACATAAGTTTTTAATTTTTACTCTGTTTATGTGGTATAAAGATCCATTCTAAAATAGTATCTTTCCACTGCATTAAAATTCCTGTAGGAGAAATTCTGAAAGGCAATATGACTAGGATACAACTGAGATTTGGATTCACCCTATCCACATTGCCTCCTGTATTTTTTTCTCAACCATTGTCAGTTCCTTTTCTGATTCAGCTGTTAATTCTCTGGGACTGTTCAAATCTTTATCACCATCTAAGGTTTTATTTAAAAGAATTATTAAATTAGGTGTTATCCCAACAGCTGGTCATAGACTGGAAATGTCTCCTAACAATCTTTGAAAGTAATTAAGAGTTTATAACTGGTTTCTTCTAATTTGTGCCTTTTGTGTTTCAATTTTCTGTAAACTTATTCTGTAACCTGGGTATTTAACAGAATCTCCTTTTTGAAACTTTTCAGGAGTAATTTGTAATCCCCATTTAGGCAAGACATTCTTTACATCCTCAAACATCCTTTATAAATTATCTATCTTTAAATCAGATAACAAAATATCATCCATGTAATGGGAAATATTGACTTAGGAAATTGCTTACAAACTATCCAATGACTTGCTGACAAAGCATTGGCACAGAGTGGGGCTATTGAGCATTCCCTGTAGGAGGACGGTCCATTGATATCTCCTAGGAAGCTGAGAATTATTATAAGTAGACACTGTTAAGGCAAACTTTTCTCTATCCTTTTCTTGTAAATTTATAGTGAAGAAGCAATCATTTAAACCAATACCTATTAGATGTCATCCCTTTGGTAACAGGGAAGGCAGAGAAATTCCAGATTGTAGAGGGCCTATAGGTTGAATAACCTTATTGATAGCCCTTAAATCTGTCACCATTCTCCATTTTTCAGATTTCTTTTTATCAACAAATACAGGAGAACTCCAAGGGCTAGTAGATTTTTCTATATGTCGAGCATCTAGTTGCTCTTGTAACAGGTGTTCTAAAGCCTGAAACTTTTCCTCATCTAGAGGCCACTGCTTAACCCATATTGATTTCTCAGTTAACCCTTTTAAAGGTATGGTTGTTGGTACCTCTGAAGGTTTATCAATTGCTTTGTGTTCTTGTACAGCCCAAATGGCTGGTGCCTGTCATCTATATCTTCTAATATTTTCCTCAGAAACATAAGTTTTTGAGGCTACAGAAATGTTAATCTTGGTATTCCAATGCTGAAATATTTCACAACCCCACAAATTCACTGCAGCATTTGCTATGTATGGCCTTAGTCTTCCTATTTGCCTTTCAGGACCTATGCATTTAAACCATATCATGCTTTGTTTTAACCGAGATAGGATTCCAGTTTCCAGGAATTGAACATCTACCTCTTGAAGAAGACAATTTGGATACCAAGATTCTTGAGTAATAATAGTGCTTACATCTGCATCCATGTCTAACAAGCCTTCAATAAAAGTGCCATTTATACAAACTCTTAGCTTTGGTCTTTGATTGTTAATAGAAGTCTGCCAAAATATATGTTTCCTCTGTCCTACTGGATTTATTGACTCATCCTCCACATTTACCCATCATTCAGTCCAGTATTGCTTTTGACAGCAGGCATTATATTTTTAAATTTTCTTGGTGAGACATGTTCTCCACTGTAACTAGGAATGACTAGGCCACTTTTGACTTGGGGTCCTGCTAGAGGCCCCTCAAGGAGTTTCCTGATGGTATCAGGTAGCCTTGTCTGTATATTGTTGACCTGAATTCATTGGTCCAATGTCAAACTTTACCACACCTTTTACATATACTGGAAGGTCGAGGTCTTCTATTTTTGTCATTCCCAGAGGAGAAATTATTTCTAGAAATTCCTTGACTATAATCCCTTCTCAGATGTCCTATTTTACCACAGTTGAAACATTTGGCAGTTTGATGTCTCCTCATTGCTTTGGATGTTGCTTCATCTACCTAAGATTCATCATTATAGTCAAATGTCTTGACATTCATCATATTCTGAATCCATTCATCCATAGGTGCTGATAAAGACATTAAAGGCCCAATTATCTTTTTGCATTCTAAGTTTGCATTTTCAAAAGCCAGAGATTCAAGAATTATTTGTTTAGCTTCTGGGTCTGTTACTCCTATTTGTACAGCCTTAACTCATCTTTGTAAAAAGTCAGTAAAGGGTTCTCTCTGTCCCTGCCTAACCCTGGTATATAATTCAAATCTTTTCCCTAGTTCCTGGATCCTGTCCCAAGCATTTAAGGCTGCTTTGTGGCACAGTAAAAAGATATCTTCATTGTAAAGAGCTTGGACCTATGGGTCAGCATATGGGTCTTCACTAAGAAGTTAATCTTGGGAAACCTCAAGACCTTTACTTTTCCCTGTCATGACAAATATTTGGATTCCTCTCTAAAATAAATTCCAAACATCAAAGAAATTCCACCATACAGGACTGCTGAAATGTAGTGAGGAGTTGCGGGCAGGCCTGCTTTTCATCCCGCCCAGCTCCTGCATGGCTAGCTTAGTCCCAGAAACAACAACACACAAACTGTATTCATTTAAGCACTGCCTGGCCCATTATCTCTAGAGAGTTAGTTACTGACTAACTCTCATATCTTGATATTAACCCATTTCTAATAATCTGTAGCACCACGAGGTGGTGGCTTACCGGAAAAGATTCAGCATGTCTGACCTGGTGGCTGGCTCCATGGCTTCTGGCTCATAGCCCTCTTCCCAGCATTTTGTTCTGTTTACTCCACCTACCTAATTTTCTGTCCTATCAAGGGGCCAAGGCAGTCTCTTTATTGACCAATAAAAATAACACAATAGACAGATAACCCTCCTCCATCACTGAAACTAACTGAAAAATGTCAAGGAGGGTTGCCCTAACATCAGTTACCCAGGTCTCTAACATTTCCTTAACAAATGCAGAATGAAAGTCATAAGTTACAGCAGCTTGATTAATTTCTTTTAGATCATTTATTCCTATTGGCATCCATTTACCTTCTTTGGCTCCCTTTGTGCCTTTAGAAGTTGATGCTTTGTCAGAGTAAATTATAGGGTAGGATGCTAAAACCCTGGGTAATTCAGTTCTGAGAGCCACTGGTGATGTTGCATTCTGTCCTTATGCCTTCTTTCCCTATTCATCAGCTCCAATAATTTCCTCAATCATTTCTAATCCATTTATCATTGTTTTTTGTAAAGCCTGAGTCTTTTGGCCTGTATATATTGCTAGTGATTTCATGGAGGCATTAAGTCTCTGATTCTCATTCTCATTCATTAAATCCTGTAATTCCAAGGTTTTAATGTTCTACTTTAAAGATAACATCTCCTCCTTGCACTTTTCTTGAATATCGTGTAGATTGCCATCCTGGAGGTACATTTTGTCTGTTACTTGATCACTACTTTTTGATAACTTTTGAGTGTCAAACTCAACAGTATGGATTTTTTCAGATATCTTCCTAGAACCCTTAGATATGGAGTCAATTCTGTCTCTCATAGTATCTACTTGTTCAGATAACCTCTGAATTTTAATTGTTTTAATCCTGTCAACTAGCTGTTCATTATTAGTCTGTAAAGATTGCATCATTCCTAGGAGTGGCATATTATTCCTTAATGATAGAATATGGAGAAGAAGACTGAAACCTATAACCCGTAAATTGAGGTATCCCCATAGTCATATAAACTTTGCATGATATAATCCATTGTATTAGTAAAGAAAGCAGTAAAATTTGCATTGGAAATAAAAAACTGCCATATTACCTATTATCCAACAGGTGGCACGGTTGCCAAGTCATGACTAGAATCAAAGGTGATAGAAATGGTCCTGTTTCAGTGTCTGCCGTGGTATTTGTTAAAGACTGGGAAACATGAGTTGCTCAACAAAGTAAATGTAATTAAATCAATTCCAAACACTGAGTCAGAAACCAAGAATCCAGGGGCAGAGAACAGCAACATGGAAGCTGCATATACTGCCATGCAACAGTCGCCCTGAGGGGTTGCAGTGTTCAGCAACTGCTTGTGCTCTGACTTGCACTGTGTAGGCACTGTGGTGTTCCAGGGATTTAAAAAACGCTCAGGAAAGAGGAAACCAGGTGAGCAGAGACTGCCTGGGCCCGTGAAGTCTGGGAGGTGTGGAGTCTAAATCCACGTGGGCTCCAGGTGTTGATGTAAGTCACAAAACAATCCCACACCAGTTTGGAATTATGATTATTAAAAGGTTTATTTATTTAAGGGGAAAAACTTACAGATCACTGTCCTAGACAACAGCCCTCCGAATGACCAGGAACAGAATCTAGTAGCAGGAAGCAGAGCCAGAAGCAAGAGAATGAGAGGAGGGCTACTTCTGCTTTTAAAGCAAAAGAGACCATGCCAAAGTGGGCTGGTATCTTGAAGGCTATTGGCTGAAGGAAAGGAAGGAGCTCCCACAGCATGAAACACTTCTGTAAAGCAAAGGACACAGTCAATGAGACAAGAAGGCAGCCAACTGAATAGGAAAAGATCTTCACCAAGCCCACAAAATACATAAAGAACTCAAGAAACTGGATGTCACAATACCATATAAACCAATTTAAAGGTGGGGTACAGATCTAAAAAGAGAATTCTCAACCAAAGACTCTCAAAGGGTAGAAAGACACTTAATAAAATGTTCAACTTCCTTAGACATCAAGGAAATGCAAATCAAAGCAACTCTGAGATACCATCTTACACCAGTCAGAAGGACTAAGATCAAAAACAGCAATGACAGCTTATGTTGGAGAGGATGCAGAGTAAAGGAAACACTCCTTCATTGCTGGTTGAAGGGTAGACTTGTACAACCACTTTGGAAGTCAGTATGGCATTGTCTTAGAAAATTGGGAAACAACTTATCTTGAGACCCAGCAATACCACTCTTGAGTGTACACAAAGGATGGTGAATCATACTGTAAGGACTTTTGCTCAACTATGTACATAATAGAATTATCTGCAATAGCCCGAACTTGGAAATAACCTAACTAACCTTCAACCAAAGAATGGATAAAGAAAATGTGGTACATTTACAGAACAGAGTACTACTCAGTGGTAAAAAATAATAATATCTTGCAATTTGCAGGCAAATGGATTGAATGGATTGATCTAGAAAAAACATATTCAGTGAGGTAACACAGACCCAGAAAGGTAAATATAATATGTATTCACTAATAAGCGATTTTCGAAGAAAACAAAGAAAAAACAGCCTATAATCCAAAACCCCAAAGAACTTAGACAACAAAGAGGTTCCTAAAGGAGACATACATGGATCAAAATAGGAAGAGGGGAAAGACAAGATTTCCTGAATGAATTGGAGGTGTAGGGATCACATGAGGTTTCAGAATGGGAGATGGGAGGGGAGCTGGGAAAAAATGTATAGTTCAATAAAAACAATTTTAAAAACGAATCTGGAAAAAGAGAAAAAAAATCATAGTGTTTAGTTAGAGGCTTTATCACAGCCCCTTGGCATTCACTTTGGAATGTTGGGTGTAAAGTTCCATATCATAGCTCCCTTCCCTGGGAGTTGCAACAGTCCAGACTCCACCTTTGAGAAAGTCCACTAAACAGTGACCATGCTCCAGGGAGGTTCAAAACCACCCCTGCAGGCTTTTTAAACTGCCTCCCGGAGAACAATAAGTGGTCTCTCCAGTTCTCTGTTCCCATCTCCTTGTTTTTTTTTCCAGAGGGCTACCTAGGAGTTCTGACACTCACTAAACATGGGCTTCTTTTAATCTGGTGTGATTTGGTCTGATTTGGAATATTGTGTCAATATATTGTGACAGGAGAGGCTTACTGTGTCTGAAGAAAAACTTAAAAGTTGGAGGTCCCACTGACTGGGAGAATGGCTGTTTTTCCCACTGGTCCAGGGCTAATTGTTGGGAAATTCCCTTCTTAATCATGCTCTCTGCCAGGCTAAGATCATATTTTATAAGAGCAAAAATAATGTAAAAATAAAATGTATGAATTATAATGTCAATATCACAGGGATGTTACAGGCTGGGCTCATACACTAACTTCGCCATTATTTTTACACACACATGCATGCATCCATCTATATGAGTGGAATATACAAATGAACCTGACAATATAATTGGGCACTCCTTTTATCACAAGATTCTGAGCAAGTCTAGTAGCTATCAATTTCTTTATCAAAAGAAGTTTGAAAGTACTGAATTACAGTAATTTGATAAAATAACTATATTGGTACCCAGGTCAAATAACTAACATAAACACCAAAGGTAAGACTGTTGATTGAAATTATAAAAGTGTCTGTGCATTGATGATGTGCGATAATATTGGGACCCTTACTGTCCACTGTATGGGAAAGAATTTCTTTGAAGAGAAAGACAGAGAGAGAGAGAGAGAGAGAGAGAGAGAGAGAGAGAGAGAGAGAGAGAGGGAGAGAGAGAGAGAGAGAGAAATATCAAAGAAGAATTACTATGTAGTCATCTTTGGCAAGTACATGAGTTCATGTTTGTCACAATGTGTTGAAAATAGTGACTATCTTAGTGCGGCATGTTCTTTCCTCTTGTTGGATGTTCCTAGCTCTGCATCTGCAGATATGAGTATGTAACCTGTAGTAACTACAGATACCACAACAAACTGGTACCAAGACCACATTGAACATGATAGAAGAGAAAGTGGGAAGTAGTTTGCAACAAATCGGCACAGGAGGCCACTTCCTGCATATAATCCCAGTAGCACAAACAATAAGAGCAACAATGAAGAAATGGGACTTCCTGAAACTGAGAAGATTCTGTAAAGCAAAGGACACTGTCATTAAGACAAAAAGACAACCTACTCAATGGGAGAAGATCTTCACCAACCCAAAATCAGCTGTTCTTTGAAAGGTTTTCTTCATTCGTGATTTGCAGTTTTTCTCTTGCAACTTTCAATGCACCTTTATTGCTCTGTCTCCTCAGTGTTTTAAATTTGAGATGTCATGAAAATTTTCTTTTCTGGTCTTGTTTTAAATGTGTTCTATGTGTTTCTTGTATGTGTATGGGTGAGTCTTTCCTTAGTTTGTGACAGTTTTCTTCTATGATCTCCTTGAAGGTCTTGGGATTCTTCTCCCTCACCTGTGCATAAAATCTGAAGGTTTAATTTCTCCATGATGTCTTACATAAACAATAATGTCTAAGCAGGCATTCTATCAGCAGAGTTACATCCTCAACCCCACAACTCATTATCTGCTGATTACATTACCTTATGCCTGTCCCCCTGTAAGAAAGATGAATTTTTTATAGAGTGTTTAGAGTTGGTGTACTTCCCACTTTCTCTTCTATCAGGTTCAATGTGGTCAGATTTATATTGAGGTCTTTAATACATTTGGACTTGAGTTTTGTGCATGGTGATAGAAATGGATCTATTTTCATTCTTCTACAGGTTGACATCCAGTTATGCCAGCACCATTTGTTAAAGATGCTTTCTTTCTTTCATTGTATAATTTTAGCTCCTTTGTTGGAAATTAGGTTTTCATAGCTTTGAACCCTGAGATACCATCTTACACCTGTCAGAATTGCTAAAATCAAAAACACCAATGATAGCCTATGCTGGAGAGGATGTAGAGTAAGGGGAACACTCATCCATTGTTGGTAAGAATGCAAACTTGTGCAACCACTTTGGAGATCAGTGTGGTGGTTTCTCAGAAAACTGGAAGTCAACATACCTCAGGACCCAGCAATTCCACTCTGAGGAATATACCCAAAAGATGTCCAAACACACTACAAAAGCATTTGTTCAACTATGTTCATAGCAGCATTATTTGTAATAGCCAGAACCTGGAAACAACCAAGGTGCCCCTCAATAGAAGAATGGATAAAGAAGGTGTGGCAATTTACACTTTAGAGTTCTACTCAATGGTAAAAAACAATGACATCTTGAATTTTTCATGCAAATGGATGGAAATTGAAAACACTTTACTGAGTGAGAAATCCAGACCCAAAAAGAGGAATATGCTATGTACTCACTCATAAGTGGATTCTAGCCATAAATAAAGGACATTTAGTCTATAATTTCTGATCCTAAAGAAGCTAAATAAGAAGGTGAACCTAAAGAAAAACATTTAGAGAGCCGCATGATACCACACCTTACAGGTGGCGCTGCTTCCCGCCTTCCACCTTCCTAATGGTGAATGCTCTCAGGTGTGAACAACTCCATATATGGCTAATGGTAAAGATCTGGCTTGTTTCCGTGCTTCTGGACCTATCTGCGTTTCCCACGTGGCTTGCTGGGGTTGGCTATCCAAAGGTTATTTAATCTGTAGACTGGCTTTTCCCCGGGGTAAGAGGATGTGAGAGGTAGCGAGAGGGTGAGAAGATTATTCTAAGGTCCTGAATAAAAACTGCAGTGAGAAGAGTCCGGTGTTGCGTCTTCATTGCTGACAAGACGGGCACGACAGAAACATATAGTTATCCTCCTGGATATTGGAAGTTGACAAAATTGCCGAGCAGGGGTTGGGAGCACAGGGATGGGGGAGAGGTGGGAATAAGGGGAGATGTGGGGAGAAAAGGGAGAAGGGGAAGATGGGGGAGAGCTTGAGGGAATGGGATGGTTGGGATGAAGGAGGTGTAGATGTGGGAGCAGGGAAGTATTTTAAGGGAGCCATTTTAGGGTTGGCAAGAGCCTTGACTCTAGATGAGTTCCCAAGTGACCAAGAAGATGTCCCCCATTTGTTCCTTGGGCAGCTGAGGAGATGGCGCCTGAACTGACAATATCCTATAACCACACCGATGAATAGCTCGCATATCACCATAGAACCTTCATCTGGCGATGGATGGAGATAGAGACAGAGACCCACATTGGAGCACTGGACTGAGCTCCCAAGGTCCAAATGAGGAACATAAGGAGGGAGAATATATGAGCAAGGAAGTCAGGACCACGAGGGGTGCTTCCACCCACTAAGATGGTGGGACTGATCTAATGGGAACTCACCAAGGTCCGCTGGACTGTGACTGATGGAGCAAGTGATCAAACCAGACTCTCTGAACGTGGCTGACAATGAGGGCTGACTGGGAAGCCAAGGACAATGACACTGGGTTTTTATTCTACTGCATGGACTGGCTTTGTGGGAGCCTAGTCTCTTTGAATGCTACCTTCCTAGACCTGGATGGAAGGGGGAGGACCTTGGACTTCCCATAGGGCATGGAACCCTGACTACTCTTTGAACTGGAGCAGGGGAGGGGGAAGAAAGTGGGAGGAGGGGAGGAGGTGAAAATTTTTGTTAAAAATAAATAAATAAATAAAATTCAAGATATTCACAACATAACCTTCAAAGTGCTGAAATCTTAGTCATGTGCCACCATTCCTGCCTATCTGTTGTCTCACCTATACTTCCTGCCTGGCTACTGGTCAATTAAAATTATTTAAAATATAATTGACAGAATAGAGACCATTGTCCCACACCACTCAAATTAATGACATCTGACAAATGGATATGTTCCATTTAATAGAATTTGGAAAATTAAAATATGTACAACACACCATTGATACCTATTCGGGATTTTGAAGGGAAACTGTGTTGAGTTTCGAAAAGGCTGATTTGGTAACCACATATCTATTATACTTTATGGCCATCATAGATATATCAGCCCAAATAAAAATGGACAATGTTCCACCATATGTCTCTAAGATAATGAAACAGCTTTTTTATACTGCATGTGTTTAATTGTCATTAGTAGATTTATATTTTGTCATATTTATTTGGACACTTTAAAGATATTAAACATAAATTTAATTTGGTATAAAACAATTAGATTCTACAATATTAGCCATTTACAATTTACAGAGCTGAACAGTCAAAGCTCATTTGTATAAGGAAAGTTGTGTTATGGAAGGATGCTGGTTCTTCTTATTTTTCTTTTAAATTTATTTATTTATTAAAAATTTTCACCTTTCCCCCTCCTCCCATTTCCCTTTCATTCTTCTCCCTCCCCCTTCCTCTACAGTCCTAAGAGAAGTCAGGGTGCCTTACCCTGTGAGAAGTCCAAGACCCTCCCCCTTCCATCCTAGTATAGCAAGGTGGGCATCCAAACAGACTAGGCTCCCAAAAAGCCAGTCCATACAGTAGAATCAAAACCTAGTGTCATTGTCATTGGCTACGCTGTCAGCCCTCATTGTGGAATTGCTGGATCCTGTGATAGGTTGACTCCCAGATTCCTGAGAAACTGCCACACTGATTTCCAAAGTGGTTGCACAAGTTTGCATTCCCACCAACAATGGATGAGTGTTCACCTTACTCCACCATTTGTTTATCTATATCGGTTTGCTGTATATTGTTTTCATTATATTTAGGAATGAACCTTGTATCCCTAATCTCACCAAGACCTTTATCATAAAGGGATGTTGAATTTTGTCAAACGTCTTATCAGCATCTAATGAAATGATCATATGGTTTTTCCCTTTAGTTTATTTATATGATGGAATACATTGATAGATTTTCGTATGTTGAACCAGCCATGCATCTCTGGGATGAAGCCTACATGATCATAATGGATAATTTTTTTTTGATGTGTTCCTGGATTCAGTTTGTCAGTATTTTATTGAGAATATTTGCATCATTGTTCATGAGTGAGATTGGTCTATAATTGCTTTCTTGGTTGAGTCTTTTTGTGGTTTTGGGATCAGGGTGACTGTAGCTTCATAAAAGGAGATTGGCAATGACCCTTCTGTTTTTGTTTTGTGAAACACAATAAGGAGCACAGGTATTAGCTCTTCTTGGAAGTTTTGGTAGAATTCTGCACTGAAACCATCTGGTCCTGGGCTTCTTTTGGTAGGCAGGTTTTTTTTAAATGACAGCTTCTAATTTTTCTTGACTCCAGGAAGATTTTAATTTCTCTTTTATTTCTTCCTTGACCCAGGGATGGTTCAATAGATGACTGTTGAGTTCCCATGAGTTTGTAGGATTTCTGTGTGTAGAATTGTTGTTGAATTCTAACTTTATTCCATTGTGATCCAATAGTACATAGGTAGTTATTGCAATTTTTATTAGATATTAGTATAGCCATACCCGCTTGTGTCTTTGGTCCATTTATTGGAAAACATTTTCCCAAACCTTTACTCTGAGTAGGTGTCTGTCTTTGAGGCTGAGGTGTGCTTCTTATAAACAACAGATTGTTGGATTCTGATTTCATATCCATTCTCTTAACCTGTGCTTTTTTATATGTGAATTGAGTCCATTGGTATTAAGTGACATTAATGATCAGTGGTTGTTGACTCCGGTTATTTTTCCTGGTGGTAGTGTTTGTGTGTTTCCCTTCTTTGAGTTTTGCTGGTGGAGGGTTGTCAGGTGCCTGTGTTATTATGGGTGTTGTTGGTTTCCTGGATTTGTGGTTTTCCTTCTACTATTTTCTGTAAAACTGGGTTTTAAAGTACATATTGTTTAAATCTGTTTTTTTCCTGGAATATCTTGCTTTCTCCATCGATGGTGAATACAAACTTTGCTGGGTATAGTAGTCTTGGTTTGCATCCATGGTCTCTTAGTGTCTACAGCACATCTATCCAAGACCTTCTGGCTTTCATGGTTTCCATTGAGAATTCAGGTGTAATTCTTTTTTTTTAAGTTTAAACGAACATTTTAATGAGAATTATGTATGTATCTTACACATTCATTAATATTATACATTCAAAAATTTTCAATATTAAATTAGTTTCATATTTCCTTAGGTCAAGACAAAGTCAGTTTTTTTTTTCATTAGTGGATAAAAGCACACCAATAGTCCCCTTTACTTCTTTTCTTCTGGAAGATTCTCTGAGTTGTCTCTTTAATTTTTACCATTAATATGTGATACATTACTTGGACAATTGTAGTGAATATTTTTTCTTTTCCCTACTCGGCATCTTTCAGTGTGGCCAAGAAACCAAGGTGAATCAGTTGACGCGATTCTAATGCCACAAAGACACGTGAAAACTGTGAGAGGTGAAGCACCTTGAGACTTGTTTCCGGAGTGAAAACAAAGGATACCCGTCTCTTCCAGTCCAGGGGATTGTGAAGAACAGCCCTGGCACTCTTGTCTATTTCCAATCTCCAGGCGGATAACTACATGATTTTCTTCAGGTTCACTTTCTTATTTAGCTTCTCTAGGATCATGAATAATAGGCTAAAAGACCTTTAATTATGGCTAGAATCCACTTATGAGTGAATACATACCATATTCCTCTTTTTGGGTCTGGCTCACCTCACTCAGTAAAGCGTTTTCTATGTCCATCTATTTGCATGCAAAATTCAAGATGTCATTGTTTTTTACCGCTGAGTAAAACTCTAATGTATATATGTTCCACACCTTTTTTAACCATTCTTCTATTGAGGGGCACCTAGGTTGTTTCCAGGTTCTGGCTATTACAAATAGTGCTGCTATGAACATAGTTGAACAAATGCTTTTGTGGTATGATAGGGCATCTCTTGGGTATATTCCCAAGAGTGGAATTGCTGGGTCTTGAGGGAGGTTGACTCCCAGTTTCCTGAGAAACCGCCACACTGATTTCCACAGTGGCTGCACAAGTTTGCATTCCCACCAACAATGAATGAGAGTTCCCCTCTCTCCACATCCTCTCCAGCATAGGTTATCATTGGTGTTTTTGACTTTAGCTAATCTGACCAGTGTAAAATGGAATCTCATAGTTGTTTTGATTTGCATTTCCCTGATCGCTAAGGATGTTGAGCATGACCTTAAGTGTCTTTTGGCCATTCGAAGTTCATCTGTTGTGAATTCTCTGTTCAGATCAGCACCCCATTTTTTAATTGGGTTAATTAGAGTTTTAGTGTCTAGTTTCTTGAGTTCTTTGTATATTTTGGAGATCAGGCCTTTATCTGATGAGGGGTTGGTAAAGATCTTCTCCCAGTCAGAAGGTAGCCTTTTTGTCTTACTGACAGTGTCCTTTGCTTTACAGAAGCTTCTCAGTTTCAGTAGGTCCCATTTATTCATTGATTCTCTTATTGTCTGTGCTACTGTGGTTCTACTTAGGAACTGGTCTCCTGTGCCTATATCTTGTAGACTATTTCCCACTTTCTCTTCTATCTGGTTCAAAGTGGTCCGATTAATGTTGAGGTCTTTAACCCATTTGGACTTGATTTTTGTGTATGGTGATAGATATGGATCTACTTTCATTCTTCTACAGGTTGACATCCAGTTATGCCAGCACCATTTGTTAAAGATGCTTTCCTTCTTCCATTGCATACCTTTAGCCCCCTTGTCGAAAATCAAGTGTTCATAGGTATGTGGGTTAATTTCTGGGTTTTCTATTTGATTCCTTAGGTCGACTTCTCTGTTCTTATGCCAGTACCAAGCTGTTTTCAATACTGTAGCTGTGTAATAGAGTTTGAAGTCAGGAATGGTTATACCTCCAGAAATTCCTTTATTATATAAGATTGTTTTGGCTATCCTGGGTTTTTTGTTTTTCCATATAAACTTGATTATTGTTCTCTCAAGGTCTGTGAAGAAGTTTGATGGGATTTTGATGGGGATTGCATTGAATCTATAGATTGCTTTTGGTAGAATTGCCATTTTTACTATGTTGATCCTCCCAATCCAAGAGCAAGGGAGATCTTTCCATTTTCTGGTATCCTCCTCTATTTCTTTCTTCAAAGACTTAAAGTTCTTGTCAAATAGGTCTTTCACTTCCTTGATCAGAGTAATCCCAAGATATCTTTTGCTATTTGTGGCTATCGTGAAAGGTGAAGTTTCTCTGATTTCCCTCCCTGCTTCTTTATCCTTTGTGTATAGGAGGGCAACTGATTTTTTGGAGTTGATCTTGTATCCTGCCACATTACTAAAGGTGTTTATCAGCTGTAGGAGTTCTTTGGTAGAGTTTTTGGGGTCGTTCATGTATACTATCATATCATCTGCAAATAACGAGAGTTTACCTTCTTCTTTTCCATTTTGAATCCCCTTGATCCCCTTATGTTGTCGTATTGATATTGCTAGAACTTCGAGCACTATATTGAAGAGGTATGGGGAGAGTGGACAGCCTTGTCTTGTTCCTGATTTCAATGGAATGGCTTTGAGCTTCTCTCCGTTAAATTTGATGTTAGCTGTTGGCTTGCTGTAAATAGCTTTTATTATATTTAGGTATGATCATTGAATCCCCAATCTCTTCAACACCTTTATCATAAAGGGATGTTGGATTTTGTCAAAGGCCTTCTCAGCATCCAATGAAATGATCATATGGTTTTTTCTTTCAGTTTATTTATATCATGGATTGCATTGATAGATTTGCGTATGTTGAACCAGCCCTGCATCTCTGGAATGAAGCCTACTTGATCATAACGGATAATTTTTCTAATGTGTTCTTGGAATCGGTTTGCCAGTATTTTAGTGAGTATTTTTGCGTCAATGTTCATGAGTGAGATTGGTCTGTAATTCTCTTTCTTGGTTGTGTCTTTATGTTGTTTTGGTATCAGGGTAACTGTAGCTTCATAAAAAGAGTTTGGCAATGACTCTTCTGTTTCTATATTGTGAAATACCTTAAGGAGTATAGGTATCAGCTCTTCTTGGAAGTTCTGGTAGAATTCTGCATTGAAACCATCTGGCCCTGGGCTTTTTTTGGTCCGGAGGTTTTTGATAACAGCTTCTAATTCTTCGCGACTAACAGGTCTATTTAGATTGTTCACCTGGTCTTGATTTAGCTCTGGTAAATGATATTTATCTAAAAACCAATTCATTTCTTTTACATTTTCCAACTTTGTGGCATATAAACTTTCGTAGTAAGATCTAATGATTCTCTGAATTTCTACTGTGTCTGTTGTTATGTCCCCCTTTTCATTTCTGATCTTATTAATTTGCATGTTCTCTCTCTGCCATTTGATTAGTTTGGCTTGGGGTTTGTCAATCATGTTGATTTTCTCCAAGAATCAACTTTTTGTTTTGTTGATTGTTTGGATTGTTTTCTGTGTTTCTATTTTGTTTATTTCAGCCTTCAGTTTGATTATTTCCAGTCTTCTACTCCTCCTGGGAGAGTCTGCTTTTTCCAGAATATTCAGGTGTGCTGTTAAGACTTCAATATGTGCTTTCTCCGTTTTCTTTAAATGGGCACTTAGTGCTATGAACTTTCCTCTTAGCACTGCTTTCATTGTGTCCCATAGGTTTGAGTATGTTGTGTCTTTATTTTCATTAAATTCATGGAAGACTTTAACTTCTTTCTTTATTTCTTCCTTGACCCAGGGATGATTCAGTAGTTGACTGTTCAACTTCCACCTGTTTGTAGGCTTTCTGGTGTTCGAATTGTTATTGAATTCTAACTTTATACCGTGGTGATCTGACAAGACACAGGTGGTTACTAAAATTTTTTTGTATCTGTGAAAGTTTGCTTTGTTACCGAGTATGTGGTCAATTTTCGAGAAGGTTCCATGACCTGCAGAGAAGAAGGTATATTCTTTCCTATTTGGGTGGAATGTTCTATAGATATCTGTTAAGTTCATTTGATTCATTACCTCTAGTAATTCTCTTATTTCTCTGTTGAGTTTCTGTTTGATTGACCTGTCCATTGGTGAGAGAGGTGTGTTGAAGTCTCCTACTATTAGTGTGTGTGGTTTGATGACTGCCTTGAGTTCTAAGAAGTTTTTCTTTTACATAAGTGGGTGCTTTTATATTAGGGTCATAGATATTCAGGATTGAGACTTCCTCATGATGAATTGTTCCTGTTATGAGTATGAAATGTCCATCTCCATCTCTTCTGATTGATTTTAGTTTGAAGTCAATTTTGTTAGATATTAGAATGGCCACACCAGCTTGTTTCTTAGGTCTGTTTGCTTGGAAAACCTTTTCCTAACCCTTTACTCTGAGTAGATGTCTATCTTTGTGTTTGAGGTGTGTTTATTGTAAACAGCAGAATGTTGGATCCTGCTTTCATATCCAATATCTCAGTCTGTGCCTTTTTATAGGTGAGTTGAGTCCATTAATATTAAGTGATATTAATGACCAGTGGTTGTTGATTCCAGTTATTACTACTTTTGTGTGTGTGTGTGTGTGTGTGTGTGTGGTAGAGCCTGTGTGTTTCTCTTCTTTGAGTTGTGGTTGTGAAGGGTCGCTAGATGTCTGGGTTATTGTAGGCAGTGATGGCAATGTTGGATTCCTTGGGTTGCAATTTTCCTTCTATTACTTTCTGTAAGGCTGGATTTGTGGCTACGAATTGTTTAAATTTATTTTTATTCTGGAATATTTTGTTTTCTCCATTGATAGTGAACGATAGCTTGACTGGGTATAGTAGTCTGAGCTTGCATCCATGGTCTCTTAATTTCTGCAGTACCTCTATCCAGGATCTTCTGGCTTTCATGGTTTCCATAGAGAAGTCCGGTGTAAGCCTGATAGGTTTACCTTTATAAGTTACTTGACCTTTTTCCTTTGCAGCTCTTAATATTCTTTCTTTAATCTGTATGTTTTGTGTTTTGATTATTATATGGAGAGGGGATTTTTTTTTCTGATCCAGTCTATTCGGCGTTCTGTATGCTTCTTGAACCTTCATAGGAATATCGTTCTTTAGATTGGGAAAGTTTTCTTCTATAATTTTGTCGAATATATTTTCTGGGCCTTTGATCTGCCGTTCTTCTCCTTCTTCAATCCCTATTATTCTTAGATTTGGTTTTTTTATTGTGTCCCACAATTCCTGAATGTTTTGTGATGAGAATTTGTTGGATTTGCTGTTTTGTTTGGACAGAGCATTTAATTTCTCTATGGTGTCCTCAGAGTCTGAGATTCTTTCTTCTATCTCTTGTATTCTGTTGGTTATGCTTGTTTCTGAAGTCTCTGTTCGTTTTCCTAGATTTTCCATAGTCAGCCGGCCCTCGGTTTGTGATTTCTTCATTGACTTCATTTCAGTTTTCAAATCTTGAACTGTTTCCATTACCTGTTTGATTGTTTTTTCTTGGTTTCCCAGAATTTCATTTACTGATTTACTCATTTCTTCAAACTTTTTCGTATATGTCTCTTCCATTTCTTTACTCATTTCCTCAATCTTTTTGTTATACTTATCTTTCATTTCTTTGCGGCAGATTTTAACCTCCTGTTTAAGTTCCTCTATTATTTTCATATAGATCCACTTAGAGTCGATTTCTTCTATTTCTTCTGGAGTAGGGTGTTCAATTCTTCTCATTTCGTGATCCCTGGATTCTGGAGATGTCATGTTGCCTTTCAGGTTGTTGGAGGAATTGTTGCATTGGCGCCTGCCCATCTCCACCTCTCTGGATGAAACTCCTCTGCACTCTCTGGATAGAACTCCTCAGCACTCTCTGGATAGAGCTCCTCAGCACTGCAGCTGGGATAGCTGGCCTTCCCAGGGCCCAGGAGACAAGAGTGCAGCGGCAGTGGGGCCAGGGAGGGTCCAGTGAAACACGGGAGACCCTGCTGCAGAAGCTGAGGGGGGAGGGGCTTTGCTCTCTTCCCGGGCTGGCTGCCCAGGCTAGCACCCACTCACCTCTCTGGGTAGAACTCCTCAGCACTGCTACAGGGATAGCTGGTCTTCCCAGGGCCCAGGAGACAAGAGTACAGTGCAGTGGGGGCAGGGAGGGGTCCGGTGAAACACGGAAGACCCTGCCGCAGAAGCTGAGTGGGGAGGGGTTGTGCTCTCTTCCTGGGTTGGCCGCCCAGACTATCACCCACTCACCTCTCTGGGTAGAACTCCTCGGCACTGCTACAGGAGTAGCTGGTCTTCCCAGGGCCCAGGAGACAAGAGTGCAGGGCAGTGGGGTCAGGGAGGAGTCTGGTGAAACATGGAAGACCCTGCCACAGAAGCTGAGGGGGGAGGGGCTGTGCTCTCTTCCCAGGCTGGCTGCCCAGGCTAGCACCCACTCACCTCTCTGGGTAGAACTCCCCGGCACTCAGGTGTAATTCTTATAGATATCCCTTTATATGTCACTTGACCGTTTTCCTTTGCAGCTCTTAAAATTCTTTCTTTATTCTGAATGTTTTGTGCTTTGATTATTATGTGCCAAGGGAAGTTTTTTTTTTTACTACAGTCTATGTGGTGTTCTGTATGCTTCTTGTACCTTCATAGGAATATCCTTCTTTAGGATGGGAAATTTTTCTTCTATAATTTTGTTAAATACATTTTCTGGGCCTTTGAGCTGTAATTCTTCTCCTTCTTCTACCCCTATTATTCTTACGTTTGGCCTTTTTATGTTGTCCCAGATTTCCTGTATGTTTTTTGTTAAGATTTGTTGTATTTATTATTTTCTTTAATCAATGAGTTTATTTTTCCTATAGTATCTTCAGCGTCTGAGATTCTATCTTCTACCTCTTATATTCTGTTGGTTATACTTGCCTCTGTAGTTCCTGTTTACCCAAATTTTCCATATCCAGCCTTCTCTCAGTTTGTATTTTCTTCATTACCATCATTTCATTTTTTAAGTCTTGAACTGTTTCCATTAGCTGTTTGATTGCTTTTACTTGGTTTTTCTTAGGTATCTTTGAGAGATTTATTCATTTCTTCTACCTTTTTGTTTGTCTTCTCTGTTTTTTAAATTTATTTATTTATTTATTAAAAATTTCCACCTCTTCCCTGCCTCCCTTTTCCCTCCCCCTCCTCCCCTCTCCTCCCTCTCTAGTCTTAAGAGAAGTAGGGTTCCCTGACCCGTGGGAAGTCCAAGGTCATCCCCCCTCCATACAGGTCTATAAAGGTAAGCATCCACACAAACCAGGCTCCCACAAAGTCAGTCCATGCAGTAGAATAAAAACCCAGTGCCATTGTCTTTAAAGCAGTTTTTCACATCCTGTTTGAGGTCCTCTATTATTTTCATAATGTTACATTTAAAATCAATTTCTTCTACTTCTTCTGAATAGGGTGTTCAAGTCTTCTTTTGCATGACCCCTGGACTGTGGTGATGTCATGTTTCCTTTCAGGTTGTTAGAGGAATTCTTGCATTGGCGCCTGCACATTGCTTCCTTCAAATACAGCCAGGAGAGTCTTGGCGTCTCGGTCCAATCTTTGCTGTGACTGACTCTCTGGGTGTCCTCAGTTCAGGAGCAGGATCTGTTCCTGGGCCAAGTACCTCATAGACAATAGAGCAGGCTTGGGGGAGGTATGGCTTTGTGGAACAAAGAAGCCCCTGCAGCAGGAGCTGGAGGGGCCTTGTGCTCCTTTCCAGGACTGTCTGCCCTTCCCTGGGATGGCATCCACTCACCGGTCTGAATGGTTGTCCTCAGCACAGAGACAAGGACTCCTGAAAGTCCAAGGTCCCCGCAGACAAAAGGGCAAACTTGGGCAAAGGAGAGGGTCTTGTGGAAAAAAGAAGCCCCTGCACCAGGAGCTGGAGGGGCCCTGCACTCTTTTCCAGCCGTGTGAGCACACACTCACCCCTCTGGTTGGGTTGCCTACGTGCAGGAGCAGGAACTGGTCCTGGACCAAGGACCTCACAGACAATAGGGCAGGCTTGGGGGAGGCAGGGTCCTGTGGAACAAAGAAGCCTCTGCAGCAGGTGCTGGAGGGGCACTGTGCTCCTATCCCGGACCTGAAACAGCTTTTTTGCATATTATAGTATAATACACATTCACACATATATCAAACAATCCTACAGGTCAGGCAGTTAAAGAAAGATCAAATTGAACTTTTCAGGGTATGTTAGGTAAGCAATAAGAAATGATCAATATCCCCAGAAATAGATTGCATAAGGCTTTATTAACCTTGAATTGTCTTAACACTAATGAGAAAGGAACAACAGCTGCAGAGAGACATTGGACAATAAAAACTTCTGAATTAAGTCAGCTAGTGTACTCCTAGGAAGTGTTGACCTCATGATGGAAAGCAGGAGATGTGCTATATTGGGGAAGAGATTGCACTTTGTTTTCACAGAAGAAGAAAAGCTGTAAATAGCATCAAAATTACGCAAGATTAGGTTGAAAAAGGAGAAGCCCCTTGATAAAGAGAAATGACATCTCATTCATTGAGGTGACAATCTAACAAGATGTCATTAAACCTCACAACATTTGTGGCAGTCTTCTGTCTTTTTTTTTGCAGGAATATAGAAAATACCCATCTTTGAGAAGTCTAGAGACCTTGAATATCTTGACACTTAAAGAAGAAAAGATACCTATCCAAAAAGAATCGCCAATCAATAATGGGCCAAACAGTTTATAACCTAATGTTGACTCTGTGTGATTTTTTTTTTGACTTGCCATCTGTGGGATACCGGGCGGGACAGAAACTTCAAGAAGTCTGCCCCTCATGTTACAGATGGTGCCCACGTGGATAACTGAACCCACAGAAAGCTTGAGAAAGCTTGGCAAAGAATAGAGTAAAGTATGTTATCTTGGTAACAGCAATTTCTCAGATCTGCGCTGCTTGCTGGAGGCAAACAAGCACTCTCATCTAAGAGAGGCTTCCTGACTCAGCTGTAGCTGCAAAACCTTGCAGCTCCTTTAAGAGGTCCTGCCACAAAACACTTAAACAGTGTTGATAAAAAGCTGAACGCATGATTTTCGGTTTTCAGCTTTAGCAGGAAAAAAGCCACACTATTTTGAAATGGTGGCTTTCTGGGTCATCCTGCCAGGGCAAACTCTGACTCTTTCAAGCAAGTGGTCCTGACTACAGAGGTTTTGAGTGTTGCTTAACAGTGTTGCAGCTTGCTTGCTGGCAAGGACCTTGAAGCACCACAGAGTTGTGGAGAAAAACGTGGCTACAGCCAGTACCTCTGCCAAGAGGCTGGAAAGCTAAGAAATGGGCTGTATCCAGTGATCAAAGCCATGGTTCTCCATATTGCTTAGCAAATTAAAGACTCATGTGCTCCAAAAAAGAGAAATATACAGTAAAGAGAGATTGAAAGACAAAGGATACCCATAAATGTTTTACAGTGTGTTAAAAATATATGCAGGCTAAAAGTCAAAGTTCTTAAAGTTAAAAAGAAAGAAAGAGAGTAGTTGGGTATGGTGATACACACCTTTAATCTCAATGCCTGGGAGGCAAAGGTAGATTGACCTCTGTGACTTCAAGGTATGGTAGCACACACCTTTAAAACCAATGCCTGGGAGGCAGAGCCAGAAGGATCTCTGTGAGTTCAAGGTGTGGTAGCACAGGGCTTTAATCCCAGCACTGGGGAGGCAGAGACAGTCAGATCTCTGTGAGTTCAAGGACAGCCTGGTCTACAGAGTTATTCCAGGACAAAGATGTACAGAGAACCTGTCTCAAAAAGTAAAAGTAAAAATAAAAGAAATAGAGGTTAAAATAAAAATGCACAAAGATGGAAAATACACAGAGAATCTTGATACTGTATGCTATTATGCTCTCTTTAAATTGTTTGAATGCTGGGGAAGGAGTAACAGCTGCTAAAAGATGTTTGCTTATAAATGTTGCTGAATTAATCCAAGATAAATATTTTGAAAATACCTTGGCTTCAAAATTGAAGTCAAAAGGTATGCAACTTTGGAGAAGAGATTTTGCTTTTGTTTCCACAGGAAATGAGAGGCTGTGGATTCATTCTGAGCTAAAAAAAAAATCAGATTTGATCAAAGAAGATCACCTGAGAAATCCCTGGTAGGAACAGATGGCCCGGATGTCTGAGTTCTACATGTATAACTGATTCAAAACTGCTGCCTGAGGTGATCGAGACTCACAGGATACTCCACTCAGGACTTGATTATAACTCTAAATTTTCTTTAGGTCCCCATAAGATTATCAGTGCCCCCAATCAGCAGGAAGTAGACTGGAAAACTATGCCCACATTCCTCAAAATATGGACTATGGATATTTTCCTTTGTTAAAAAAAAAGAGGGGGAAATGGTGCAGGAGAATTGTCTGTAATCTGTCAATCATATTTTAAATAAATGCTGATTGGCCAGGCAGGAAGTATAGGCAGGAAAACCAGACAGGAAGTAGACATGATTCAATGAGAACAGGAGAATTATGGGAAGCAGGAAGCTCTCTTCACCATTCCTGCCCAGACCACCGAAGAAGCAACATGTGAGCTGACAGCTGAAAAAGGTACTGAGCCACATGGCTAACACAGACAAGAATTATGGGTTACTGTAAGATGTAAGAATTAGTTAATAAGAATACTGAGCTAATGGGCCAATCAGTTTATAACCTAATGTAGACTCTGTGTGATATTCTTTGGGACTTGCTGGCTATGGGATACTGGGTGGGACAGAAACCTCAACAAGCCAGTCTCTCATGCTACAAGTCAAAGAAAAAATCTAACTTATGTTACCAGTATTCTCTACCGGGTAAAATCTCACTACTTATACATGTACATTTTCTCACAACCATTGTGGCAGGTTTCTGTTTTTTTTTTTTCTTGCAGGAAAATAAAAATATACCCATCTTCGAGAAGTCCAGGGACTTTGGACATGTAGACTCTTAAAGAAGAAAATATGGCTATCGAGAAAGAATCACAAAACCTCCTGAGACTGAGAAACTTCTGTAAAGCAAAGGACACAGTCATTGAGACAAAAAGACAACCTACTGAATGGGAGAATATCTTCACCAACCCTGCATCAGACAAAGGCCTGATCTTCAAAAACTATAAAGAATAAAAGAAACTACACATCAAAACTCTAATTAACCCAATTAAAAATGGGGTACTGAACTGAAAGGAAAATTCTCAACAGAAGAAGTTCAAATGGCCAAAAGATAGTTAAGGTCATTTTCAATGTTCTTAGTGATCAGGAAAATGCAAATCAAAACAACTTTGAGAAACTATATTATATCTGCCAGAATGGTTAAAATTAAAACTCCAATAATAACCTATGCTGGAATGGATGTGGAGTAAGGGAAATACTCATCCATTGCTGGTGGGAGTGTAAACTTGTGCAACCACTTTGGAAATCAGTGTGGCAGTTTCTCAGGAACGTGGGAGTCAACCTACCTCAGGATCCAGCAATTCCATTCTTGGTAATATACCCAAGAGATGTCTAGTCGTATTACAAAAGCATTTGTACAACTATGTTCATAGCAGCATTATTTGTAATAGCCAGAACCTGGAAACAACCTAGCTGCCCCTCAATGGAAAAAATGGATAAAGAAAGTGTGGCAAATCTACACATTAGAGTATTACTCAGGGGTAAAAATTAATGACATCTTGAATTTTGCATGCAAATGGATGGAAATAGAATACACTATCCTGAGTGAGGTAAACTATACTCCAAAAGAGGAATATGGTGTGTAATTACTCATTAGTTGATTCTACCCAAAAACAAAGGACCTTGAGCCTATAGTTCATGATCCTAGAAAATCTAAGTAAGAAGGTGAACCGAAACAAAAACATATATTTATCCTCCTGGAAATTGGAAGCAGACAAGGTCTCCAGGCAAAGTTGGGAGCATGAAGGTGCGAGTGAGGCATGGGGAAGGGGAAGGGGGAGAGAGATGGTAAAAGGGGGGCTGGAAAGAGCTTGGTAGAGTGGGATGGTTGAGATGGAGAAAGGGAGGTTATGGGAGCAGGAAAGAAGATATCTTAATTAAGAAAGCCATTTTAGGGTTAACAAGAGACTTGGCTCTAGAAGGGTTCCCAGGTGTCCTTGGGGATGTCCCCAGCTAGGTCCTTGAGCAGTAGAGGAGAGGGTGCTTGACTGGCCTTGTCCCATAGCCACACTGATGTGTATCTTGAATATCACCATAAAACCTTCATTTAGCAGTGGATGGAAATAGAGACAAAGACCCACATTGGAGCACTGGACTGAGCTCCCAAAGTCCAGTTGAAGAGAAGGAGGTAGAAGATCAGCAAGGAATTCAGGACAGTGATGGGTTGCTCCACCCACTGAGACAGTATGACCGATCTAATGGGAGTTCACCAAAGCCACCTGGACTGGGACTGAAGGAGCATGTGATCAAAATGGACTCTCTGAATGTGGCTGACAATGGGGACTGACTGAAAAGCCAATTATAATGGCACTGGGATTTGATTCTCCCGCATGTACTGGCTTTTGGCGATCCTAGTCTCTTTGGATGCTCACATTCCTAGGCCTGGAGGGAAGTGGGATGGCCTTGGAATTCCCACAGGGCATGGTACCCTGCCTTCTCTTAAAACTGTTTGGGCAGTAGGGAGGGTGAGTGGAGGATTGGGAGGGAAATGGGAAGAGGGGAGGAGGTGGAAATTTTGAATGTTATTATTTATAAAGCAATAAAAATAAAAAAGAAATAGCCAATAAGAAGTTAGAGGTAATGGGCCAGGAAATGTTTAAATGAATACAGTTTCTTTGTGATTATTTTGGATGTAAAATAGCTGGGCAGCCAGAACAACAAGCATCCTGCTCCTCCTGTTACAACTGACTCAGTCCTGCTCCTATGGAGCTTGCTGCCTCAGGCCTGCTCTGGCCTAGGTTTCTGGCTCAGAACTATTTCCATAAATATCCCTGGTCTGAATAGGTTCCTGCTCCTGTGAATTTCCCAAGTTTTATTTTGAGAGAGCATCTTTCACTGTAACCTGAAGCTTACCAAATAGATATGGATATGGTAGCCCCAGTTATATTCCTGTGCCTATCTGTCCAGATTTGGCATTAAAAGTACTCACCACCATATCCTACCAATGAAATTTTCTGTTTTTCTCTTATACAAAAATGATTTTTATACAATATATTCTAATAAGGGTTTTTTTATGTTCCCCTGATGCTCTTAGTTCCTCTCCCTCTTCCAAATCCACACTGTTTCTTTCTGTCTCTCCTTGGAAAATATCTAAACCTTAGAATAAATTAAACAAGATAAAACAAAAAGGAACAAATTAGAATAAAACAAAATAAATAAGAGAAAATAGCTAAAGAAAAAGTATAAGAAACACTATATATATGTAGAAATACAAGTTCACTTATAGGGATCTCAAAAAAATAAAACTAGAAGACATAATACTTATGCAAATGAACTGTAGATTTCATTGAGTTCATTTTATGTTGACCACCTTCTGTTGGGCATGGGGTCTACCCTACAGATTGGTTTATTTCCCTCAGTGAGACTCCCTTGGAGAAAACTAAGGCTTCATTTGTAAGTGACTATCAAATGGAGATACTTCTGGATTTGAGATGGGGGCATGTAATCACTTCTCCTTTCTGTCTAGAAGACCATATTGTGTAGACATGTGCTGCTGCCACAGCCTTTGAGTTTATGTGCAGGTTCATTGTTCTTTGTTTATAAGGCCTTGTTCTCTTGGTTTCCTTCATTGTGCCAATATAGTAGCAGTGTACATTGCAGGTAGGACACGATTGTAGATTGAAGGCTTTGTAGCTGAGTTACTGTTGACTTTTCTCTTTTTGTAGTGTGCATGTTACATTAAAGTTCCATAAACTCTAACCTTCTGTGGTGAAGGCTTAAGATCAGTGCCAGCTTGAATTCTTCATGTTCAATTTGTTGTGTAAGTATTGTCATCCGGACAACAGGTGTTATCTATCACTTTTACAGAGAAAACAATAGCCTTGACCATTTGCTGGTTGTTTTCAGGTTCTTATGGTACATGATTGGCCAACAGCTCAATTAGATGTAACCAATGCCTGGTACTGGAAACTTCATTCAATGATGAGATATTTAATTTGGAGCTCCATCCCCCCATTATTCTGTGGTTAGGTTGTATTCTTATCTGTGTATTGTAGCTACCAAGGTTTTTTCCCTTCTCTCCTGGCGATTTGCAGGGCCGTGTGATCTCCGGCTCCCTGGAGACTCTGTATTAGCTCTGGTTTGAGGGGATAACTTAGCAAGGACCTGGACTCTTTGTTATGGTGATTTTACTTGTATTCAAGGTCTTAGCAAAGGGCCCATAGCCTGGCTCCCCAGCTGACCCTGCCCGAGGTGCCGGGAAGACTTTAATCTTCTCCTCCTGGATGGGAGGAGGCCTTGCATTTTCAGTCCTTCTTACCCACTGGTATAAATACCCGACTTGAGTTTAATAAAGTTGCCATTTACTCTGGTAAATGAGCAGAGGTCTCTTTTGTGTGTGTCTCTTTTTCAACCCTCAGGACATTCGTCCATTCTCATGGGCCCGAGTTTGGGAAAGCGCGCAGCCTGGGTCGGGCGTGGGCATCCACTGGAAAGTGCTGACTCTTACAGTGTACTTTAGGAAGCTTCTGCTGTATTATTTCCCACATGATCTCTTAAGTGTCCCTTAGATTTACTTGTCCCTCTCACATTTCTTTTTCCCCATTTGATCTCTCTTTCAAACCTCATCATCAATCCATAACTAACTAATGTGTTTTCCCTTCCCAGTTAGATTCTCCCACAACTGTTCCCTAATTCTTTAGCTAACCTCCGTGGCTATATGAATCATGTTTTGCTTATCAATGACTTAATAGCTAAAATTCAAATATAAGGAAACAGACCATATTTGTCTTTCTGAGTCCATATTACCTCACTCAGAATGACTTTTACTAGTTCCTCTTTACCTGCAAATTTCATTACTTTAAATGATTGAGTAGATCCTAGCTTTCACCCAGGAACCCCTTCCCTTCTTCCTCCCTTCCTCGAGGCCATAAAATCCACCAGTTCAGTTTGTTTGGGTGCTGGGACAGGGTGGTGAGTGCAACCAGGCAGGCAGGAGTTCCTTTGTTTCAATAGCCTGCCTGTGGGAAGGTAGGCCTTTTGTCAACAAGATCCCTGACCAGCAAGGGGCACTGATCCTGTAGCAGAAGATCCATCAGAGGGGAGAGTGTGCTCCTGACCCACAGCAGAAGCCCAGAAACAGAGCATAGACATTCCCCGACCCCCTTAACTCCTTGGTCATTCTGCAGGGGCTGCTCCACCCTAATACACCCTCTCTCCTCCTATCCCATCCCAGATTTCACCCAGGAACCCCTTCCCTTCTTCCTCCTTTCCTTGAGGCCATAAAATCCCCCATCTCGGCCTGTTTGGGTGCTGGGACAGGGTGGTGAGTGCAACTGGGCAGGCAGGAGTCTCTTTGATTCAATAGTCTGCTGGCAGCAAGGTAGGCCTTTTGTCAGTGAGGTCCCTGGCCAACAAGGGAACTTTACCGTGTGCCAGAATATCCATTGGGGAGCATTTGAAGGAAGAGATGGGCAGGTGCCAAGGCAAGAATTCCTCCAACAACATGAAAACACCAGACCCCAGTGATCTTACAACAGAAGGACTTGAACACCCTAATCCAGAAGAAGTGGAAAAAGGGCCATTATGAAAGTGATAGAGTCCCTTAAACAGGAGATGAATAAATCCCTTAAAGAAATGGAGGAGAAATATAACAAAAAGTTTGAAGAAATGAGTAAATCTGTAAATGATACTTGGGAAACCAAGAAAAAACAATCAAACAGGTAATGGAAACAGTTCAAAAATTGAAGACTGAAATGGAGGCAATGAAGAAAACACAAACTGAGGGCCGGCTGAATTTAGAGAATCTAGGTAAACGAACAGGGACTACAGAAACAAGCATAACCAATAGAATACAAGAGATAGAAGAACAAATCTCAGATTCTGAAGACACCATAGAGAAATTAAATGCTCTGATCAAAGAAAACAGCAAATCCAACAAATTCTCATCACAAAACATTCAAGAAATCTGGTACACAATAAAAAGACAAAACCCAAGAATAATAGGAGTAGAAGAAGGAGAAGAATTGCAGATCAAAGGCCCAGAATATATATTCAACAAAATTATAGAAGAAAACTTTCCCAACTTAAAGAAAGATATTCCTATGAAGGTTCAGGAAGCATACAGAACACCAAATAGACTGGATCAAAAAAGAAAAAAAATCCCCTCACCATATCGGTATGGGATAATTGTCTGTATTCTGTCAATCATGTATTTTAATAAAACGCTGATTGGCCAGGCAGGAAGAATAGGCGGGTCAACGAGACAGGAAGTAAATGTGGGGCAATGAAAATAGGAGAAGGGAAGGGAGGAAAAGCTGTCTTCGCCATTCCTGCGCAGACCATCGAAGAGGCAGCATATAACCTGCACAGCTGAGAAAGGTACTGAGCCCTGTGGCTAATGCAGATAAGGATAATGGGGTAACAAAAGTTATAAGAGCTAATAAGTAGCCTGACCTAATGGGCCAATCAGTTTATAATCTTATGGAGTCTTGTAAGTGATTTTCTTTGGGACTTGCCAGCTGTGGGGTACCGGGTGGGACAGATACCCCAACAAGCCGGCCTCTCATGTTACACCATATAATAATCAAAACACAAAACATACAGATTAAAGAAAGAATATTGAGAGCTGCAAAGGAAAAAGGTCAAGTAACTTCTAAAGATAAACCTATCAGATTTATACCAGACTTCTCTATGGAAACCATGAAAGACAGAAGGTCCTGACTGAAGAAACTAAGAGACCAAGGATGCAAGCCCAGACTACTATACCCAGCCAAGCTATCATTCACTATCAATGGAGAAAACAAAATATTCCAGGATAAAAACAATTTTAAACAATACATACCCACAAATCCAGCCTTATAGAAAGTAATAGAAGGAAAATCACAACCCAAGGAATCCAATATTGCCGGTACTGCCTACAATAACTCAGACATCTAGTGACCCTTCACAAGCACAACTGAAAGAAGGGAAACACACAAACTCTACTACCCCCCCCCAAAAAAAATAACCGGAGTCAACAACCACTCGTTATCAATATCACTTAATATCAAGGGACGCGATTCACCTATAAAAAGGCACAGGCTAAAAGATTCGATATGAAAACAGGATCCAACATTCTGCTGTTTATGAGAAACATACCTCAACAACAAAGACAGGCATCTACTCAGAGTAAAGGGTTGGGAAAAAGTTTTCCAAGCAAATGGACCTAAGAAACAAGCAGGTGTGGCCATTCTAATTCCTAACAAAATTGACTTCAAACTAAAATCAATCAGAAGAGATGGAGATGGACCTTTTTTTATTCATAACAGGAACAATTCATCAGGAGTAGTTCTCAATTCTGAATATCTATGACCCTAATATAAAAGCAGTCACTTATGTAAAAGAAAAACTTCTAGAACTCAAGGCAGTCATCAAACCACACACACTAACTGTAGGAGACTTCAACACACCTCTCTCACCAATGAACAGGTCAATCAACAGAGACCTAATGGAGAAATAAGAGACTTATTGGAGGTATTGAATCAAATGGACTTAACAGACATCTATAGAACATTCCACCCAAATAGGAAAAAATATACCTTCTTCTCTGCAGCTCATGGAACCTTCTCGAAAATTGACCACATACTTGGAAACAAAGCAAACTTCCACAGATACAAAAAAATATTAGTAAACACCTGTGTCTTGTCAGATCACCATGGATTAAAGTTAGAATACAACAACAATTCTAACCCCAGGAAGCTTACAAACTCATGGAAGCTGAACAGTCAATTACTGAATCATCCCTGGGTCAAGGAAGAAATAACGAAAGAAATTAAAGTCTTCCTTGAATTTAATGAAAATAAAGACACAACATACTCAAACCTATGGGACACAAGGAAAGCAGTGCTAAGAGGAATGTTCATAGCACTAAGTGCCCATTTAAAGAAAATGGAGAAAGCACACATTGAAGACTTAAAAGCACACCTGAAAGCTCTAGAAAAAGAAGAAGCAGATTCACCAAGGAGGAGTAGAAGACTGGAAATAATCAATCTGTGGGCTGAAATCAACAAAATAGAAACACAGAAAACAATCCAAAGAATCAATGAAACAAAAACCTGGTTCTTGGAGAAAAACAAGATTGACAAAACCATATCCAAACTAACCAAACGGCAGAGAGAGAACATGCAAATCAATAAGATCAGAAATGAAAAGGGGGACATAAACACAGACACAGAGGAAATTCAGAGAACCATTAGATCTTACTACAAAAGCATGCATGCCACAAAATTGGAAAATGTAAAAGAAATTGGCATTTTTTTAGATAAGTACCATATACCAAAGTTGAACCAAGATCAGTTGAACAATCTAAATAGACCAGTTAGTCGCAAAGAATCTGAAGCTGTTATCAACCCTACACCCCCCAAAAAAAGTCCAGGACAAGATTGTTTCAATGCACAATTCTACCAGAACTTCCAAGAAGAATTAATACTTATACTCCTTAATGTATTTCACAATATAGAAACAGAAGAATCATTGCCAAACTCGTGTTATGAAGCTACAGTTACCCTAATACCAAAACCACACAAAGACACAACCAAGAAAGAGAATTACAGGCCAATCTCACTCATGAACATCGAAGCAAAAATTCTCAATAAAATCCTGGCAAACCAAATCCAAGAACACATTAGAAAAATTATCCATTATGGTCAAGTAGGCTTCATCCCAGAGATGCAGTGCTGATTCAACATATGCAAATCTATCAATGTAGTCCATAATATAAAGAAACTGAAAGAAAAAACCATATGATCATTTCATTGGATGCTGAGAAAGCATTTGACAAAATTCAACACCCCTTTATGATAAAGGTGTTGGAGAGATTGGGGATACAAGGATCATATATAAATATAAGAAAAGCTATTTACAGCAAGCCTACATCTAACATCAAATTGAATGGAGAGAAACTCAAAGCCATTCTACTAAAATCAGGAATAAGACAAGGCTGTCCACTCTCTCCATATCTCTTCAATATAGTGATTGAAGTTCTAGCAATAGCAATAAGACAACATAAGGGGATCAAGGGGATTTTAATTGGAAAGGAAGAAGTTAAACTTTCGTTATTTGCAGACGATATGATAGTATACTCACTCATAAGTGGATTCTAGACATAATTAAATGTCTTTGATCCTATAATTCGTGATCCTAGAGAAGCTAAATAAAAGGTGAACGTGAAGAAAATCATATAGATATCCTTCTGGATATTGGAAGTAGACAAGAATGCCAAGCAAACTTGGGTACAAGGGGTGGGGGGTAGGGTAGTCAGGTGGGGGATGGATATAAAGGGAGATAGGTAGAGAGAAGGGAGAAGAAGAGGATTTGGTAAAGCTTGGGGGAATGGGATGGGTAGGATGGAGGAAGGTAGATATGGGAGTAGGGAGGTAAATATCTTAATTAAGGGAGCCATTTTAGGGTTTGCAAGAGACTTGATTCTAGAGGGGTTCCCAGGTCCAAGGAGAGGTCTCCAGATTGTTCCTTGGGCAGCAGAGGAGAGGGTACCTGAACTGGCCTTGTCCCATAGCCATACTGAAGAATATCTTGCATATCACCATAGAACCTTCATTTGGTGATGGATGGAGACAGAGACAGAGACCCACATTGGAACGTGAAGAAAATCATATAGATATCCTTCTGGATATTGGAAGTAGACAAGAATGCCAAGCAAACTTGGGTACAAGGGGTGGGGGGTAGGGTAGTCAGGTGGGGGATGGATATAAAGGGAGATAGGTAGAGAGAAGGGAGAAGAAGAGGATTTGGTAAAGCTTGGGGGAATGGGATGGGTGGGATGGAGGAAGGTAGATATGGGAGTAGGGAGGTAAATATCTTAATTAAGGGAGCCATTTTAGGGTTTGCAAGAGACTTGATTCTAGAGGGGTTCCCAGGTCCAAGGAGAGGTCTCCAGATTGTTCCTTGGGCAGCAGAGGAGAGGGTACCTGACCTGGCCTTGTCCCATAGCCATACTGAAGAATATCTTGCATATCACCATAGAACCTTCATTTGGTGATGGATGGAGACAGAGACAGAGACCCACATTGGAACACTGGACTTAGCTCACTAGGTCCAAATGAGGAGCAGAAGGAGGGAGAACGTGAGCAAGGAAATCAGGATCACAAGGGGTGTGTCCACCCACTGAGACGGTGGGACTGATCTAATGGGAGCTCACCAAGGCCAGCAGGACTGGGACTGATGGAGCATGTGATCAAAATGGACACTCTGAACGTGGCTGGCAATGAAGGCTGACTGAGAAGCCAAGGAAAATGGCACTGGGTTTTTATTCTACTGCATGGACTGACATTGTGGGAGCCTGTTTTTTTTTGGATGCTCACATTTATAGACCCATATGGAGGGGAGAGGACCTTGGACTTCCCACGGGGCAGGGAAACCTACTGCTCTTAAGATTAGAGATGGAGGATGAGGTAGGGAGGGGGAGGGAAAAGGGAGGCAGGGAAGAGGTGAACATTTTTAATAAATAAATAAATTAATTAATTAAAAAAATTGGGGTACAGATCTAAACAGAGACTTCTTTACAAAAAAGTTTCAAAAGGCTGAAAGACATTTAGGGAATTGCTCAACATCCTTAGTCATCAGGGATAGGCAAATCATAATGATTCTGATCTACCATCTTACATGAGAATGGTCAGAATGACTAAGATCAAGAACAAATCACACTTTTCTCACTTGGTCTGCTTTCACTCCCTGTTAGCAGCTTTCCTCAGCAGTTATCACTTGGCTCTGGCATCTTCAACAGCCTGGGGTCTCTGAGTCAATCCAGATTTGACTTTCACAGCGTCACACAATTGCCTCTATAGTCCTCCATGCAGTGACATCCCTGTTCCTGGCCTTAGCACATTTCCCCAGTCACAGAGAAAGATTTTAACTTCTTTCTTCTAACCTTTTTCTAAATGTAGAACCATGTGAACAAATCTGCCAAGTTAAGCTGCTTTCTGGGGCTGTGATATGGCCCCCTCATTCAATGACATCTTCCCAAGATTCCTGTTTTCTCTAGTTTTCTTCACTACCAAAGCTCAGTTTCCTGGAACTAAGTGACAGGGAGGAGAAAGTCTACTGAGAGTATACTGTATGGAAAAAAATGAGTAAGTTTATTTTTATTTTCAGTAAAAGAAAAAACTAAGTGGACTATGGTATTGCTCACTTTAAATCCCGAGCTGGAGAGGCAGAGACAGGAAAATATCTGGGATATCATCTTGTCTCATTTGGCAATCCCCAGGTCACTGAGAGAAAATTTCAAAACCAAGGTGAATGGTTTCTGAAAAAAAAATAACAACAGCAAATGTTGTCTCCTGTCCTCAACATACACATGCACACACATTATTCATCTGTGCACACACACATGCATACACACGTACACAAAAAACATTGTACATCAAATATAAACAATTTTTGTTTTACTAATAATATGTCAGTATTGATGAAGCACAAATATACAGACACATGAAATTTTCATAGAAGACACATTAAGTAACTGTGGTAAAAAGGGAAAATATAAATTCGCAGTATTTTTGTGGATCCAGAGAAACTACACTTAAAAAAGAGTATTAAAGCTGCAATGGGACATTTAAACTTTTTAATGGCTGAGAGTAGATTAAATTTCCTTCAAAAGAAAAACATAAAAGAAAGGATCCGCAAGGAGCTTTTTTGAGTAACCTCAGCATCAGGGAACATTTATGATATAAAAAAAAGAAGAGACAGTAAGAAAATTACTGTGAAAATTTCAACTCATGGTATACAGTGAATGCAAAAGTATCTATAGCACTTGGCAGCAGAAATGTCACAAGAATGTCCATGTGTAATACCACAGTTTTTTAACTTATGAAGAATATTTATTATCTCCATGAAATATTATAGAGTTTAAGAAGAATAATATTTTGGAAAAATTAGTTGTGGCTGAACCAGAATGAAGCTTCACAAACATCTGTCTGTATGTCCAGCTCAAGGTGGCAGGGACAATGGTCTCTTTTGAGCTTGTGGGGACTGTAAGTCACACATAAATACATTCTAACACAATACTCATAAATATAAGAGCATTAAATAAATTGTTTTATTAAAAATGAGAAAGATTATCTCTTTTTAAAAATATGGTGGCACAAAGACTGCATGTGTTTTAGCATATTGATTATTCTGCTATCAGAATTAATTTGTATCAAAGGAGTAATTGTGAGATAGACATTCATCACAAACTTCTGAACACTCAGGGTGACTGGGAAGTACAGCCATAACAGGATTGCGGTGGATGAGATGATAAAGTCCACCCAGTACATAACCACAAAAAAAGCCACCAGCAGCAATATGGTCTGTGTGGCCCTTTTCTCAGGAGATGCTCTTGGGTGACTGAGGTTGTGAAGATGCTTGTGTTGTCTCTGATGTCTAAACAAGATAATCACCATGTATGCACTTGTGGCCAGCATAACTCCTACAAGAAATAAATCTCTGGAGATTGCTACTGTTAAAATCAGTGCCCTGATGAAGTAGTTCATGGAGAAGAGTGAGCAGAATATAGTGACCTTCATCTGGTTGGTCTCACTCACGTTGGTAAAAGCACCAGCATAGATGATTTGGTAGCTACTGAATGACAAGTTGAAAGACCAAATAAATAAGAAAGCAGAAATCATGTACTTTTTAAGTTTGTATTTAAATTTTGCCAACAAAGCAGAACTTGGACTGATAGTGATAGCCTGGAACACACTCAGGAGGCAGGCGATGCAGATGAAGAGGCCGCTCATCACCCTGCTTATGTAACACATTGCCTTACATTTGAAGTCATTCTCAATATTTAGTGACTCAAATATGTCCCAAAGCCAAATATCCACTCCAGTGAAGAGCAGCACTTTGTGGATGAAAGTCAGGTGACAGGAGATCAAGTCTGTGGGCTTAGGTCTGTGACATAGAATTATGAAAGTATAGAAAACAAGGAGAAACATATTGGCCAGGACTCCAAGTCCAGCTTGGAAAGGAAAGACAATCCTTAATGAAGACATACATAGAAATTGTATTCACCTTAAGGACATGAAATACAGAAATTATATTTATGCCCTGGCAATGATGAAGCATGCATGGGCAGGCCGAATATGGTGGTTCTGTTGACCTTGTCCATATTGGGTTTCATGGTCTAAGTTGATGAAGATGACTGAATAAGTATCTTCCTCAAGAGGGCACCTGCCCCCAGTACAGATGATTGTGGAAACCTATGTCAAATATCTGAAAAAAATAATAGAGTATTCACCAAACTTTTGATTCACTGGTCAGTATGTCTACATCATCATTCTGTTTTGTCTATTTATTCTTGATTAACCCATCTCTTTAATTGAAGCTCCACATTAGACTTGGCCTATGTTTCTGTATACTCTCAATATATCTCCTGAATATACAGCATTCTCAGCCCCATCCGACACAGAATACACACTTTATGTGCCTGTATTGCACCTAGACCTCTTGCCTGAGAAATTGACTCCTACTAATTTGACTTACTTTGCCTCATTTCATAGTTAACACTGGAAACAGTAGTGATGAGAATAGAGGAGCATAATCATATTTGTAAAATTTGTAATCATATTTGTTGTTCTGGGGAGAAATCACAACAGAAATCCAAAAGAGTACGGTGAGTCAGTTTTATATTCCTTAATTTTGATAACCACAAATTTATAACTATCCATGTTTTCTTTCATAATTCTGATTGAATCAGAGTTGATAATTCATGATAATCCCACTATGTTAATCAGAGGGATGTCTATCTCAATTCATCTATTTTTATTTGTATTTTCAATTAACTCATCACCCCAGAATCAGGAATTAAAGACAATGATACAGTTGGAGGCCATTAGTGCACTTTCCACACCCTATTAATTTTATAACCATTGTTATAAATGCTCCTAGATATACTTCCCATCCCATTTAAAGTTTGTGTGAACTATACTTATGGTTTAAAGAAAGAATACCCAGCTATCAAGACAAACATCTTTTTTTCACAGCAGAACAATGGTGGGGATTAAATGATTAATAGTATAATTCCTATTGGTTTTTAATCCATTCCTTGTTACTATCCTACCTATTCCATCTTCTGTACTTATAACCTCCTCTTTAACTAAGAAACACAGTTTTCCCTATCAGATCAACCCCATCTTGACCATGGACCCATTTTGCTTTCCTGATGTCTGTAATTTACACAGGCTAAATACTCACATCTGAAGATGTTGAACTAGGAGCCCTGAACAAGAGAGAGCATGTGACACTAAGAAAAACACTATTAAACACATTATGACAAACATGAACTTGTCAAAGATGACCACATATTGATCCTGTTGTAGAATCTCTTTTTGGGGGTATTTTTTCATTGATCTCTACATTTTTCACTGTTCTCTTCCCTGTCTCTCCCCTCTTCCTTTCAACCCTCCCCGAAGGTCTCCAGGCTGCCAATTTACTTAGGAGATCTTGTCTTTTTCTACTTTCAACTTCCCATGTAGACTAGATCTATTTTAAAAGAGATTCCTTTCCATGCAGTGGAAATCAAGGGCCCCAGTATTATGTCACCAACACACAGACAGTTTTTATAATTTCAACAAATAGTCTTAGCTTTGGTGCCTTTGTTAGTTATTTAACTTTGTTACCAGTATAATTATTTTATCAAATTTGTATTATTTGTTACTTTAAAATCAACTGTGTGATAGAGAAATAGAAAGCTATACCAACTAAGATTCTTGTGAGAAAGAGCAGCCAACTGTAATTTCAACTTCACTTGTGTAATCCAAATATATGTCATGTATGTATATATAGAAATAATTCAGAAGTCAGTAAATGAGACCATGAGATAACATCCCCATGAATATACCAACAAAAATCATACATTTTACATATATGCATTAGCTTTGTTCTTAAAAATCTTTATCTAGTAAAGGCATAGATTCAGTCTAATTGCCAAAGCCAAACATATTCTCCCCCCCCAACATACAGTTATAGTAGTTGCACAGTGGTGTTCTGTTTTTTTTTAAAGTTCTAGGATACAAGCTGTAAAGATGGCTCAGTGGTTCAGAGCATGTTTTACTCTTGCAAATGACCTGGGCTAGATTCTCTGTAATGATACGATGGCTCATAATCATCATTTGTCACCTACAGAAAATGTTGCTTCTTCTCATTCCTCATGTGCCATCTTTGTCTGGGGTGAATTGGAGGTGGGACTGCACCAGAAAAAACACAGCTACCATAGTTACTAACTGAATTGACAACATATCCATAAACTGAGAAAAGTCATTATTTTATTTGAAAACAATGGAATTCTTGGGTATTCACATTAGTTTAAGTTGTAGTACTTAGTTTCAAGAACTAAGCCCGAAGTGTATTCATAAACATTTCTAATAGTAAGGATGCTGTCACTATTAAAGGGCTCCAGACCAAAAGATTGGGCAGGCAGCTGTCGAAGAAAGATGCAACAACAACAACAACAATGAGCTGTTTCCTGATAACCCTGCATTCTTCTGAGAAAAATCACTTTCCCCTTCATTATCACAGTATTTGATTTTAGAGCAGATCTGTTTTATGAATTAATGGTGGTCTTTGCTTTCTACTCTGAGGAGATAATAATATAATGAACATATAAACACATTGGATGAAAATTATTATTTTCATTTTAAGTTTAACCATATTTAGTGAGCAATGACCTAAAAGCAGTGTGACTGTACAGAGAGAATATGGAGTGTTTGTGTGACTTTCAGGTAGCAAGACACATGGTGTTAGCTGATGTACTTTCCACTGTCAGCAATGTTAATAAGTCTTCAGGAATCTCAGGAAGATAAAGACTTTAGACACCCATACTAGGTCCATGAAAAGTTCTTTATATAATACATATGCCAGTAGGAATAAAGAGTAATTACTTACTTAAGGTATTAATCCGTAGCACTTGCCTAATACTCTTAAATAATTTTAAAGTATGTTACTCTTTAGAAATTAAATTTAGCTCACTGACAACTGGAAGCACACAGAGGCTCACCAGAACTTTACAGTCTCACACTTTGGAGCCAGTTCCCCTGCGATGAAGCAGTAGCAGCAGGGTCACTGCAGAGCCTGTGTGGAAGCAGTCAGACCCAGAGCTCAATCACATGGTAGAAATCTGAGAAAGTCATGAAAATGTTCACTGGAAGTGTGTGTGTGTGTGTGTGTGTGTGTGTGTGTGTGTGTGTGTGTGTGTGTGTGTGAAATGACTAACTGGACTAAGAAAAGATCAATAGCACATTGTGTGCTGGGGCTGACGTCATGAGTAAATGAAATAGCATTGAGTGAAAACAGAGTTATATCAAATATATTTCTAAAATAAAATCTCTATTTTCTGGATGACTTGATCAACTCTACAAAGGTCCAGCCTACTGCAGTAGCATCAGCGTAGATTCTTAAAGAGAGTTACACAAAAATCCTGAAAATTTTGTGACGCTTGCAAACAAATTCATGCTTCCATCATTTGGTTTTCACGGTGTGGATGCTCTGTGTCTAGTGAGTAAGTGACATTTATTGGCATCGCTTACTCTATTTTCAAAACAACAATTTCACAGCTCCACATGATGTATTTACCACTATAATGTTGATGTATTTGTGTGTGGGAAAAAGAGATGGAGACAGAGGGAGCAGCTCAACCTTCGTTCAGACTGACTTCAATCGAATTCACAGAAGCTCCTGTCTTAGCCTTCAAAGTGCTGGGTTCATTGGTGTTGCTACCACACCTGACTTCACTATTCATTTGAGTTTCCCGTATTTATTAGCAAATAATATTCCAGAAATATTAAAATGGACTTATGACGTTTATCAGCTAAGCTTAAATTTATTAGGCACATTTTCTGTATGCATATTTTAACGAACAATTGTATTTTGCAACTATTAAAAAACTTTGAGTATTTTGACTTTAAAAAATTTGATACTAGTAATTCAAGAACTGAAAATCTTTCTTACTGCTATTGAAAAGCAACTCAATATTATATCAGTAGCAGCACTCAAATTCCTATGGAAAATTACTCAGTTTACATTTTTGTAAAGATAACTTTAAAAGAATTTAAATAGTTTGTTTTCTTTTTAGAAAAATAAAATACAAAGAGAAAAAAATAATTTAATTAATAAGTGAGGTATGAGTCTAGATGCTTTTGAGATAACCAAAAAATAAATACTTCATTAGAAATTATTACAATAGAATAATCAAATCTATGAAAAAACTCAATTATATTATATAATGTTAAGAACATCTTACATTTTACTAAGCCATGAAGTGATACTCTCCTAAGAATTCCTAAGCATACACAAACTTAACAGAACAAAAAAATACTGATAAACACTAAATTAATTAATATTTGTTGCATATTCCTGGTGAAGTTTTATATAAATCAATGCATATGTTTGAGGAAAGTAGAAAAATAAGAAAATATAAAATATAATTTATATATACATATATACACCTTAATATTATAAATGTACTTTTTCAGACCAGTAAATGTGTGTTCTTTGTGTTTTACCATCTAAGCCATTTCAGGTGTTTTGTGAGAGCGTTGGAAATTTAACACATCTGCCATTAACTAGAAAGCACCATGTTTATAGAATTATAAGAGTACACCCTCAGGACCATCCATACTCAGATATGCTCTTTAAAATACTCCATTTGGGATCACTTTTTACAGAGATATGAATGCACATTTACTGTAAAAAGATAGATATCAGTATATTTTCATTCAATACGAAATACCCATTGATCACCTTCACCCTGTTAGCCTTCTCTGTCTCTCTATCCACATTTATGCTAGTCCCTGTCCTCTTTCCAATAGATAACCTTTTACTGTCACATACATTACAATTAGAGGTCATAGCAAGTGATATTTATGCTCTTTTACAAATCATTACACTGATAAACTTGTCTACAAAAATTTGTTGTGTTTTCTCTTGATACAATGAAGCTCAAAAATGAATTCTAAACAGAGAATTCTCTAATCATTTTATTACAGAAACTCTGCTTCCTTCTACCACTTACAGCTCTCACTATTAATGAGGAGAAAAAGAAACGCTCACCTGGCCGGACCTTTGACAAACATCCATTTGAAATGAGGTCCTAAGAAGTAGTTATAGGGAAGAAATGACATCAGCTCATCTCTCTCTAGACCCATAATTACCATGTCACCGGTAAAGGGAAGATATGGGCTTGAGGTTGTTAGAAAGTGGTACCATCAAATGGAAGAGTGAACTTTCCTAATTCCAGGACATCAATTTAGAAGGAGCAGTTGAGTTCTGGCTTTCCCATGTGTGATCTCTTCTCCCCAGCCCATATCTGTCTGTGTGGATTAGCTCATCCCGGTCCTTCTGGACAAAACTAAAGTAAAAAAATATGACATTCAAAAGAAGTAGAAAAACATTCTGATTCCTCAAGGAATCCTTCCTGCTTCCAAAATGTTTCTTAATAACCTCCATACTTACTTGACAGTGGCTTCATGACCTCACCAAGAAATTAAAAGCACTTTTGCTAATATTAAGAAAATGTATGTAAATACACTTGGGAAAATTAATCTTTCTTACAGGGGCCCAGACATGAGGTGATGTAATCAGCAGATAGTCAGCTGTGGGCTGAGGATGTAACTTAGTTGGTAGAGTGTATGTATAGACATTATTCTTAATTTGGGATACCATGGAGAAATCAAACCTTGAAATTCTATGCACAGGTGAGAGAAAAGAATCCCAAGTCAATAACAAACACAAAACCTTCAAGAAGATCTTAGAAGAAAACTGTCCCAAACTAAGGAAAGACTCACTCACCCACACACATAGAACAAGCACACTATCGGCGAATCAGTCCCACACCAGTTATGTTTTAAGGGGTTATTTATTTTGGGGGGTAAGACTTACATACACCATAAACTGTCAGGAAGGGAGCCTAGTCACAGGAGCCGGGAGCAGGAGCCAGGAGCAAGCACCAGAACCAAGAGCCGGAACCAAGAGGGCCTGATCCGGATCTGCTTCTCTTTTTAAAAGACAAATACACCACGCCCCAATGGGCTGGTATTTCAGCAGCTATTGGCTGATGGAGCGGAAGTCGCTCCCCGCTACACTGTGGGCTCGTATTTCAGCGACTATTGGTTGAGGCAGCGGAAGTTACTCCCACAACACCTCACCCTTTTGTTTAAGTAAGAGAGTTCTAAGCCTACTACGAAATTATATACAGTAAGTACAAACCTACACAAATATATACAATAAATACAAATATCCTATTCTAACTAGCTTAAGTCTTGTATAATAAATAACTTGGCCACGTCATGAAAGGAAAGTAACTACGTTTATATAATCTTCAATCCCATCAAAGATCTGAGAAGGGAAATAATATTATCTGAGTAATTAGGAAGTGCAATCAAACTTCCAGAACATGTAACAAATCGCATAGACAACTGGCTACCTGGGCAAACACCCAAAATCACGTTTGCAGTGTTGAAGCAACCAACTTTGGCTAAGGCCTAACGTAACTGACATACCATTTTCAAAGGCAAAGAACTTTTCAAAACTATCTTATCCTGTCTTGGCAGGATATGACAGTCCTGTTTTATCCATTTACGGATACTCTGTAACTCTGTCAGTAGTTGAGGTATGGGCATTTCTTTACCCAAAGGCCAGTTCTGCCAAGAAGAAAGGCTCCAGGTGGAATGTCTTTGGTGCTCAACATTCTCTCGGGAATAGATCAGTGTTGCCAGGAGCGATTGTGTCTCCCTACCACAGAACTCTGAGTTACATTAAAGGCCATTTTCTACAGCTCTTTGAAGAGGTTGAAGATTATCTATCTATACTGAATATAATGTCTATGTATCTAAAGAACCTGATTAGTCTAATTATGAATGACAAACTTAGACGACTATTGATCTATATTATTCTCAATATCTATCTAACTTAAAGACTGAAATAGTAAACAACTGTGCAATAAATGGGGACAATATGACCTCCAAATATAAACAATGTGCAAGTATACATTGCAATATGGTAAATATATATATATCAATACATAAACAATATGTAAGTATCTTAATCAGAGGTAGAAGTGTACAATGCAATATGGTAAAATATACATATATCAATACAATATATATATGTCAATACATAAAAATGTTTTAAACAGAGGTAGAAGCATGCATGCATAAAATAGTCAACATAATTTAAGTTTGTATCAATATATAAGAATCAATACCAATATATTTGTCTAAAAACAATAACTTACAAATACAAAGCTATTATCCCATAATCCAATTATCCCTCTTTTTTATTAAGGATTCCTGCGCTTATAAAATTCCTCCCCCAACCCTCAACCCTATACTAATTATAACCAACCCCTAAATGATGTCCCTAAACCCAAGGACAAACTTTACTGGGAGAGGGGACGTCGTTCTCTAGAATTACTTCCAGCTGTCATGGGGGCTACATTCTTTCTGGGGGATCCTGTGAAAGCAAAATGATGGTTAAATTTCAAGATCAATGTCTTTTAAAATTGCAAATAGTCTCTGAGTATTTTGTGGAGGACTGGCCAGAATGTTGTACAAGATGTGCATCATTTCAGCTAACCACGTTGGAATCGTCTTGTGCAGCTGGTACTCAAAACAGGTCTTGTAGTAGCACTATCAGTATCATGATGTCATATCAACCAGGTGGAGTTGTTGTTATGGGGCCCCATCTTCTTCCTGGAAACTTCAAATGTCACTGCAGGAAAAACTTATTGTTCATTGTGGAAAACTTAAACATTAATCATATATATTAATCATATATTAATCACATATTAATATCATATATTATATGATTATAACAATATATAATCATATATTAATCATATAGACATATACAGACATACATATATTCAATAAAAGACATGATAGATATATTTAATGAAAGGTATGATAGATATGAAGAAAAGTAAAGATGTTTTCTAAACTCATATTCCTTTCTGTCCCATATCATGGCTCTTGACATGAGACAGAAACTCCAGAAACTCTGGGTTGGTTTTTCTTTTAACAACAGGCTTGGAATTAGAGAGGGACTGAGCCAGAGTCCAACTCTAAAACCAGCTCTATAAATTTAGAAATATGATTTAGTATATTTTACTTACAGAACCTATTCAGTTTTCTTGATAGTCCTTATTGGGCCATTATTTTCCATCTGTCAGTATTCAGATATCCAGGGTCCCTTGAACTTTTCAAAACTCAGTGTTTTCCTGTGGAGATAAGAACAGAACCCTGCCCCCATTCTATATGTTTTTCTTACCAACTGTATGAATATCATCATTGTGGATGAGCTGTCATTTCTCCTTTCCAAGAGGTTTCTCCTCTTCAAATCGAACCTTTATTAATTTCGATGGTATCCACAATTTTTCTTCTCCTGTGGAAACAAGAGCAAAACCCCTTCCCCAACGTAGCACATCTCCTGGCCTCCATTGAGAGGTCAGCACATCTTTGAAATAAACAGGTTGGTTTAGTTCAGAAGTTTTTTCCATTATCCAATGCCTCTCTGCTGCTGTTGTTCCTTTCTCATTAGCATTAAGAAAATTCAAGGTTAATAAAGCATTATGCAATCTATTTCTGGGGATATCTTTCGTCCCTTTCTGTTTGTTTAGCATATCCTTTATAGTGCGATTTGATCTTTCTATAACTGCTTGACCTGTAGGATTTTATGGTATACCTGTAACATGCTTAATATTATAATAAGCAAAAAATCGTTTCATTTTCCTAGATACATAAGCTGGACCATTATCTGTTTTTATTTGTGCAGGTATACCCATAATGGCCATAACTTCTAATAAATGTGTGATTACTGAGTCAGCTTTTTCTGAGCTTAAAGCGGTTGCCAACTGAAAGCCTGAATAAGTGTCAATGGTGTGATGTACATATTTTAATTTGCCAAATTCTAGAAAGTGAAACACATCCATCTGCCAAATTTCATTTCTTTTAATACCCTTTGGATTAGTCCCTGCAGGCAATGGTGTTTGGTTATAAAAAGAGCAAGTAGGGCATTTCTTTACAATCTCCTTAGCTTGTTGCCATGCAATAGAAAACTCTTTTTTCAAGCCTTTGCTATTGACATGGTGTTTTTTATGAAATTCAGATGCCTCCAGCACACTACCAATCAATAATTGATCAATATCTGCATTAACTTGTGCTAGAGGACCTGGCAGACCCGTATGGGATCGGAGATGCGTTATATACATAGGGCAGAGCCTGTTTCTGATCATGTCTTGTACCTGGATAAACAATGAGGTCAGTTCTGTATCATCAGGTATAAATTCAGCAGTTTCAATATGCAAAATAACTCTTTCTGCATATTGTGAGTCAGTAATTATATTAAGAGGTTCTTTAAAAATGGCTGGTTTCCGCCATCTGTAATATCTTGTAATATTGTCCTCAGAAATATAGGCTCTGGAAGCAGCAGGAATGTTAATTTGGGTATTCCATTGCTGCAATAGGTCACGGCCCCATAAATTCTCTGCAATATTTGCTACATATGGCCTTAGTTTTCCTATTTGTCCATCTGGACCTATACAATTGACCCATCTCGTGCTTTGTCTTACTCAAGATAGGGTTCCAATTCCTAAGAACTGAATATCTACCTCCTGAAGAGGTCAATGCGGACACCAAGACTCTGGTGTAATGATACTTACATCCGCACCTGTGTCCAGTAAGCCAATAATAAGTTTGCCATTTACACACACTCTTAGCTGTGGTCTTTGTTCATTTATAGAAGTCTGCCAGAATATTCGTTTACTTTGTCCTCTTAGATTTCTTGATTCATTCACCACATTTAACTCATCCTTCAGGCCGTTATTGCTTTTAACAGCAGGCATGGGGCATTCTAATTTTCCTGAAGAGGCATGTTCTCTGCAGTGATCGGAAATGACTGGACCACATTTGCCATGGGGGCCTTCAAGACGCCCCCTATTGAGTTTCCCGATGACAACGGGTTGCCCTGTTTATCTCTTGTTGACCTACACTCATTCGTCCAATGCCTGCCATTTCCACATCTCCTACATAAACCTGAAGGCTGAGTCCTCCTATTCCTGTTATTCCTAGAAGAGGCATTATTCCTGGAATTCCATTGTCTGCAGTCCCTTTTCATGTGTCCCATTTTGCTACAATGAAAGCATTTTGTAATCTGATGTCTCCTTTTACCTTTGGAAATTGCTTCTTGTACCCATGTTTCATTGCCATAATCAAATGTATCAACATTCATTGTATGTAAAACCCATTCGTCCAAAGGCGCTGATCTGAGCTTTAAAGGCCCCAGGATCCTTTTGCATTCTACATTGGCATTCTCATATGCCAAAGACTCAATTACTATATTTCTTGCTTCTGGATCAGGTATCCCTATTTGTACAGCCTTAGTGTTTATCAGTATTTTCCTGTTCTGTTTAGTTTATGTATACTTAGAAATTTTTAGGAGAGTTTCACTTCGTGGTTTAGTAAAATGTAGTATGGAATTAATAGTATATTAATTAGGTTGAAATTTTTCTTACATTTATTTATCCTATTGTAATAATTTTTAATGATTAGTAGATCCTTTTGGTTATCTCAAAAGCATCTAGAATCCTACTTCACTTATTCATTAAATTTTTTCTCATTGTATTTTATTTTTCTAAAAGAGAAAATAAACTATTTAAATTATTTTAATGGTATATTACCAAAAATGTAAACTGAGTAATTTTCAGTAGGAGTTTGAGAGTTTTAATTAAAATGAATTAATTTTTAATATTTTGAGTTTTCTTAGTTGAACATTGTTACACTGCTACTGGTATAATATTAAATAAGCTGTGAGAAATATTTTCAGTTCTTGAATTACTAGCATCAAATTATTTAAAGTCAAAATACCCAAAGTTTTTTAATAGTTGCAAAATACAAAATATGCCAAGTAAATTTAAATTCAGCTGATGAATGTCGTAAGTCCATTTTTATATTCAGGAGTATCACTAACTGATATATACAGGAGACTCAAATTTAAAGTGAAGTCAGGTGTGGTGGCTACACCTATGAACCCAGCACTTTGAAGGCTAAGACAGGAGCTTCAGTGAGTTTTATTGAACTCAATCTGAACTAAGGTTGAGCTGCTTCCTCTGTCTCTCTCTCTCTCTCCTACACACAAATACAATGAAATTATAGTGTTAAATAGATAATGTAGAACTATGAAATCGTTGTTTTAAAAATGGAATAAAAGGATGCCAACGAATGTCACTTACTCACTAGACACAGAGCATCCACACAGTGAAAACCAAATGATGGAAACATGAATTTGTTTGCAAGCATCACAAAATTTTCAGTTTGTTTTGTGTAATTCACTTCAAGAATCTGCGCTGATGCTGATGCACTAGACAGGACTTTCATAGAGTTGATCAAGTCATCCAGGAAATAGAGATTTTATTTTAGAAATATATTTGATATAATTCTGTTTTCACTCAATGCTGTTTCATTTACTCATGACATCAGCCCCAGCACACAGTATGCTATTGATTTATTTTTTAGTCCAGCTAGTAATTAGTAATTTCTCATACACACAAACACACACACACACACACACAAACACACACACACGAAGAGAGAGAGACAGACAGACAGACACAGAGAGAGAGAGACAGACAGACAGACAGACAGACAGACAGACTCATACACACAGACACACACACACACACAGAGGCACACACACACACACACACTTCCAGTGAACATTTTCACATCTTTCCCAGACTTACACCATGTGACATGTGATTGAGCTCTGGGTCTGACTGCTTCATCACAGGCTCTGCAGTGACCCTGCTGGTGCTGCTGTTTCATCGCAGGGGAACTGGCTCGAAAGTGTGAGACTGTAAAGTTCTAGTGAATGTCTGTGTGCTTTCAGTGACAGGTGAGTTAAATTCAATTTTTAAAGAGTAAATTATACTATAAAATTATTTAAGAGTATTAGACAAGTGTTATGAATTAATACCCTAAATAAGTAATCACTCTTTATTCCTACTGGATATCTAATTTATAAATGTCTCTTCATGAACCTGAGTGTCTAAGGTCCTCATCTTCCTGAGATTCCTGAAGACTTATTAATGTTGCTGACAGTAAACAGTGCATCAGTCAACACCATGTATCTTGCCACCTGAAAGTCACACAATCACTCCATATTCTATCTGAGCAGTCACACTGCTTTTGAGTCATTGCTCACTAAATATGGTAAAACTTAAAATGAACATGATACTTTTTGATGTAATATGTTTGTATGTTCATTATATTATTATCTCCTCAGAGAAGAATGCAAAGACTACCATAAATTCATAAAACAAGACTGCTCTAAAATCAAATACTGTGATAATGAAGGGGAAAGTGATTTTTCTCAGAAGAATGTAGAGTTATGAGGAAACAGCTCATTTTGTTGTTGTTGTTGCATGTTTCTTCGACAGCTGCCTGCCCAGTATTTTCGTCTGGAGCCCTTCAATAGTGACAGCATCCGTAATATTTTTTTTAATTTTTTTATTTATTAAAAATTTCCACCTCCTCCCCACCTCCCTATTTCCTCCCCCTCTCCACTTCCCCCTCCATCTCTAGTCCTAAGAGCAGTCAGGATTCCCTGCCCCGTGGGGAGTCCAAGGTCCTCCCCACTCCATCCAGGTCTATAAAGGTGAGCATCCAAACAGACTAGGCTTCCACATAGCCAGTCCATGCAGTAGAATCAAAACCCAGTGCCATTGCCCTTGGCTTCTCAGGCAGCCTTCATTGCCAGACACATTCAGAGTGTCCAGTTTGATCAAATGCTCCATCTCTCCCAATCTAGCTGGCCTTGGTGAGCTCCCATTAGATCAGTCCCACTGTCTCAGTGGATTGACGAACCCCTCGTGGCCCTGACTTTCTTGTTCATGTTCTCCCTCCTTCTGCTCCTCATTTGGTCTTTGGGAGCTAAACTATAGCACATTTCAATTTTAAAATTGCTAATGGACAAACTCTATAACATTTATTATCATCTTTTATTTTATTTATAATACATTGCCTTATTTATAAATCATAGAGGTGTAGTTAATAAAAATGATTATACATATAGAGTTTGTCCATTAGCAATTTTAAAATCAAAATGTGCTACAATTCTTTCAGTTTAGAGACCAAGTCTTGAATTAATTTTTATCTTTAATAAATCAGATAACACACATTCTCTTTTTCTTCCTTTCTTTTTTTCTTTCTTCAATATTTACTTATTTTATTTTCCACATATACGTGTTTTACCTGCATGTACTTCTGTGCAGCACTTGCTTGAAATATCAAAGAAGGCAATATATTCCTATAACTAGAGTTATAGAAGGTTATGAGCCGCTATGTCATTGTGAGAATCTAGCCCCGGTCATTTGCAAGAGAAAAACAAGCTCTGAACCACTGTGCTATCTTTCCAGGATATGAGTAAGAACATTAAAAAAAAAAAAACAGAACACCATTATGCAGCTATTGTAACTGTAAGTTAGTGGGAGATTCATATGTTTGACTCTGGCAATTAGGCTGAATCTATGCCTTTACTAAATAAAACATTTTTGTTGTTATATTTTCTGTTTGTTTGTTTGTTTGTTTTCCAAGACAGGGTTTCACTGTAGTTTTAGAGCCTGTCCTGGAAATACCTCTTGTAGACTAGGCTGACCTCAAAATCACAGAGATCTGCCTGCCTCTGTCTCCCAAGTGCTGGGATTAAAGGCATGTGCCACCACTGCCCAGCATTAGATAAAGATTTTTAAGAGCAAACATAATGTATATATGCAAAATGTATGATTTTTGTTGACATATTCATGGGGATGATATTGCATGTTCTCATTTACTGACTTCTCAATTATTTCTACAAATACATCATTAACATGTATGTGGAATATACAAGTGAACTTCAAAATACAGATGGCCACTCTTTCTCACAAGAATTTTAGTTGGTATAGTTTTCTAGTTCTCTATTACAGAGTTGATTTTAAAGTAACAAATTATACTACTTTGATAAAAATCATAAAAGTAACCAGGTTAAATAAGTAACAAAAGCACAAAAGCTAAGACTATTTGTTGAAATTATTAAAACTGTCTCTGTGTTGATGAGCTATGATAACACTGGGGCCCTTATTTCCACTGCATGGGAAGGAATCTCTTTTAAAACAGAGATTCTACAACAGGATCACTATGTGGTCACCTTTGGCAAGGTCATGCTTGCCGCAATGTGTTGAAAATAGTGTTTTTCTTAGTGTCACATGCTCTCTCTTGTAGGGGGCTCCTAGCTCCACATCTTCAGATGAGAGTATTTAGCCTGTGTAAATTACAGATAGCAGGAAAGCAAAATGGGACCATGGCCAAATGGGGTTGATCGTGGGTAGCAATGGAGAGAAGAAGAATAGGTTACAAGCGATCTTATCAGGGAAATGGGAAAGGGTGGGTTCCTTAGCAGGAAGGAGGGAAGCACATATAGAAGGAGGTGGGACAAAGGTACAGGGAAGTAGCAAGATATCATTTATTTGATACTGAAAAGGAGAAAATGGTGTTTCTTAGTTAAAGAGGAGGTTATATATACAGAAGATGGAATAGGTAGGTAAAGTAACAAGGAATGGATGAAAAACCCATAGGAATCATACTATTAATGATTTACTCCCCACCACTGTCCTGCTGTAGAAAAAAAATTAAAAAATTAACATTTGTCTTGATAGCTGAGTGTTAGTTCTTTAAACCATAAGTAGAGTTCACACAAGTTTTAAATGGATGGGAAGTAAACTGGGAGATATCTAGGAGCATTTATAACAGAAATGGTTATAAAATTAATAAGGTGTGAAAAGTGCACTAATGGCCTCCAACTGTATCAATGTCTTTAATTCCAGATTCTGGGGTGGTGAGTTCATTAAAAAATGAAAATAAATAAATGAATAGAGATGGACATCCAACTGATTAAAATAGTGTTATTATCATGAATTACCAACTCTGATTCCATCAGAATTATGAATGAAAATATGGATAGTTTAAATTTTATCTTATTAAAATTATGGAATATAAAACTGACTCACCTCACTCTTTTGGATTTCCTTTGTGATTACCCTCAGAGCAATATAATTTTTAATCAGTTATTCAAATATGTTTATGCTCCTCTATTCTCATCACTGCTCTTTTCAGTGTTAAATATAAAATGAGGCAATGTAAGTCAAATCAGTAGGATTGAATTTCTAAGGCATGAGGTCTAGGTGCAATACAGGCACATAAACTGTTCATTCTGTGTCAGATGTGGCTGAGAATGCTGTATATCCAGGAGACATATTGAGAATATATAGAAACATAGGCCAAGTCTTATGTGGAACTTCAAAATTAAAGAGATTGGTTAATCAAGAATAAATAGGCAAACCAGAATGATGATATAGACTTACTGACCAGTGAAACAAAAGTTTGGTAAATACTCATTATTTTTTTCAGATATTTGAAATAGGTCTCCACAATCATCTTGATTGGGATCTGATACCCTCTTGAGGAAGATACCTGGTCAGTCGTCCTCATCAACTTAGACTATGAAACCCAATATGGACAAGGCCAACAGAACCACCACATATGGGCTGCTCATGCATGCTTCAGCATTGCCAGGAAATAAATATCCTTTTTTTAGGTCATGTTCTTAAGGTGAATACAATTTCTACAATGTCCTCATTGAGGATTGCCCTTAATTTCCAAGCTGTATTTGGAGTCCTGGCCAATATGTTTCTCCTTGTTTTCTATACTTTCATAATTCTGTGTCACAGACCTAAGTCCACAGACATTATCTCATGTCAACTGATCTTCATCCACATAGTGCTGCTCCTCACTGGAGAGGATATTTGGCTTTGGGACATACGTGATGCACTAAATATTGAGAATGACTTCAAATGTAAGAAGTATTTTTTCTTAAACCGAGTGATGAGAAGTCTCTCCATCTTCATCACGTGCCTCCTGGGTGTGCTCCAGGCTGTTACTATCAGTCCCAGTACCTTTTTCTTGGCAAAATTTAAATATAAACTAAAAAGTACATGATTTCTGTTTTCTTATTTATTTGGTCTTTCAACTTGTCATTCATTAGTTACCGAATAATCTATTCTGGTGCTTTTACCAACATGAGTGAAACCAAAAAGTTGAAGGTCACAAAATTCTGCTCACGCTTCTCCATGAACTACATCATCAGGGCACTGATTTTAACAGTGACAATGTCCAGAGATGTATTTCTTGTAGGACTTATGCTGGTCACTAGTGCATACATGGTGATCATCTTGTACAGACATCAGCGGCAACACAAGTATCTTCACAACCTCAGCCACCTGAGAGCATCCCCTGAGAAAAGAGCCACCCAGACCATCTTGTTACTGGTCGTTTGCTTTGTAGTCATGTATTGGGTGGACTTCATCATCTCATTCACCGCAGCCCAGTTCTGGATGTACAACCCAGTGATCCTGAGCACTCAGAATTTCATAATGAATGCCTATGCCACAATTACTCCTTTGGTACAAATCAGTTCTGATGACAGAATAATCAATATGCTGAAACACATACAGTCTTTGAGACACCATATTTTCAAAAAGAGATAATTTTTCTCATTTTAAATAAAATGATTACTTATTCTTTTTATACTTATGAGTATTGTGTTAGCATGTATGTATGTGTGAATTCCTGGTGCCCACTGGGTCAGAAGAGGCCATTGTCCCTGAGCCCGTGAGCTAGAAATACAAACAAATGTTTATGAGGGGGTCTTTCTGGTGCAGACACAACTAATTTTTTCAAAAACTTATTCTTCTTAAGCTCTGTAATAGTTCAAGTAGCAAATCAAGATTGTTAATAATTTAAATAAAATTTGTGGTTTTACACATGGACATTCTTGTGACTTATTTGCTGCCAAGTGCTATTGATTTTTTTAAGTTCACTGTATACAAAAAGTTGAAATTTCCACAGGAGTTCTCTTAGTCTCCCCTCTTTACTTTATATCATAAATGTTCCCTGATGCTGAGGTTACTCAAAGAAAGTTGCTTGCTGATGCTGATATTTTATGTTTTTCTTTTGAGGGGAATTTAATCTACTCTCAGTCATCAAAAGTAATTTAAATGTCCTATTGCAGCTTTAATACTCTTTCCTAAGTGTACTTTCTCTGAATGCCCAAAAATCCTGTGAATTTAAATTTTCCCTTTTTACCACAGTTAAAGAGTCTTATATGAAAATTACATGTGTCTGTGTATTTGTACTTCATCAATACTGACATGCTATTAGTAAAACAAAATTGTTTATATATGATGTACAGTTTGTTTTTATGTACATATGTATTCATGTGCGTGTGCACAGATGAAGGATGTGTGTGCATGTGTACATTCAGGCCAGGATACAGCGTTTGCTGTTTTTCTTCATAAGCTACTCACCTTGGTTTTGATAGTGTCTCTCAGTGACCTGGGGTTGCCAAATAGGACAAGATGATATCCCTGGTATTTTCCTGTCTCTGCCTCTACAGCTCTGGATTACAAGTGTGCAATAGCATACTCCATTTAGTTTTTTCTTTTATTGATAATAAAAAAAACTACTCATTTCATTCATATGGTATATTCTCAATGGAGTTTCTCCTTCCTGTCAGTTAGTTCCAGGAAAGCTGAGCTTTGGCAGTGAAAGAAACCAGAGAATATAGAGAGCTGGTGAAGATGTCATTGAATGAGGGGTCATATCACAGCCCCAAAACGCAGCAGATCTTCGCAGCTTCGGTCACATGGTTCTGGCTTTAGAGGAAAGTTAGAAGAAAGAGGTTATGGAATCTCCCTCTGTGACTGAGGAAAGCTGCTGAGGCCTGGCACAGGTGTCACTACATGGAGGCCTAGAGAGGCCATTGTGTGAAGCTGTGAAAATCAAACCTGGATTGTCTTAGAGACCCCAAAATGTTGGAAATGTCAGAGCCATATGATACCTGCTGAGGAAAGCTGCTAACAGGGAATAGAACCAGCCCAAGTGAGAGAAGTGTGATGTGTTTTTGATCTTAGTCATTATGACCATTCTGGTGCAAGATGGTAGCTCAGAGTCATTTTGCTTTGCATTTCCCTGATGATTAATGAGCAATTTCTTAAGTGTCTTTTGGCCTTTTGAGTCTTTTCTATTAAGAATTCTCTGTTTAGATCTGTACTCCATTTTTAACTAAATTATTTTGTACTTTGATGTCTAGTTTCTTGATTTATTTATACACTTTAGAGCTCTGCCCTCTGTCAGATGTGGGGATGGTGAAGATCTTTTCCCATTTATAGGCTGTTGTTTTTGTCTTATTTATGGTGTCCTTTTCCTTATAGAAGATTTTTAATTGTAAGACGTCATACTTATTGATTGTTGCCCTTAGTGTCTATACTATTGGTGTTATATTTAGGAATTGATCTTCTGTGCCAATGCATTCAAGGCTAACTCCACTTCCTGTTCTATTAGGGTCAGTATACTTGGATTCATGTTGAGGTCTTTGATCCACTTGGACTTGAGTTTTGTACATGGTGATAGACAAGAACATATTTGCAATGTTCTACATGATGACATACAGTTATGTAAGCACCATTGTTAAAGAGCTTTCTTTTTTCCATTGTATAGTTTTAGCTTCTTTTTCAAAAATCAGGTATTCATAGGTGTTTGCGTTAATGTCAGGGTCTTCAAATTGTTTCCATTGGTCCAGGAATTTTCTGTTTTTGGTTCTTTTTTTTTTTAAACTGTGGCTCTATAGTAGAGCTTGATGTTAGGGATGGGGATGTTTCTGACAGTGCCTTTATAATACAGACTTGTTTTAGCCATCTTGTGTTTTTATTTTTTCAATGTGGATTTGAGTATTCTTTTTAGTTCTGTGTTTGATTGTTTTGGGATTTTGATAGAGAATGCATTGAACTTGTAGATTGCTTTTGGTAAGGTTGTCATTTTTATTATTTTAATTCTGCCTATACAAAATCATGGGAGATATTTCCATTTTCTGATCTTTTCTTCAACTTTTTTTCTTCAAAGGCTTAATGTTCTTGTCATTTTGGTTTTCACTTGTTTTGTTAGAGCTGCTCCCCAATATTTCGTATTATTTGTGGCTATTGGATAGGGCAATGCTCTCTGAATCCTTTTCTACCTGTTTATCATTTGTATACAGGAGGGCTAATGTTTTTTATTTTTTATTTTTTAGTTAATTTTGTATCCTGCTATATTACTGAAGATAATTACCAGCTGTAAGAATTCACTGTTACACTTCTTAGAGTCACTTATGTATTCTATCATTTCATCTGCAAATAGCATAACTTTGACTTCTTTCTTTCCAATTTGCATCCCATTTATCTCCTTTTATTATCTTATTGCTCTTGCTAGAACTTTAGGTATTGTTTTGAATAAATGTATAAAGATTCGAAAACCTTGTCTTGCTCCAGATTTCAGTAAAATTGCTTTGAGTTTCTCTTTATTTAATTTGATTTTGGCTGTTGGTTTGCTACAAATTGTCTTTGTTAAGTTTTTTTATGGGCAGTATTTGACAGAATGTAGATTAATAGAAATGGGGTAATTTAAGTTATAGCTAGTTGGAAACAAGCTTAAACTAAGGCCAAGCTTTCATAATAAAAAATAATTTTAAATCTAAAGTGGAAGGAAACAATAAGTTTTGATCTGTTCCTTGTAACCCCTATATCACCAATGTCTTTATCATGAAGGGGTATTGAATTTTGTCAAAGGCCTTTTCAACATCTAAAGAGATGATTGTGTGATTTTTTTTTCTTTTAGATTATTTACATGGTAGATTATATTGACAGATCTTTCTATGTTGAACCATACCTGCCTCCTTGAGATAAAGCCTACTTGATCATGCTGGATGATTTTTTGATGTGTTCTTGGGTTACCTTTACTAGTATTTTATTATTTTTGCACAAATGTTCATGGAGGAGACTGGACTGTAATTCTATTTCTTTGTTGTTTCATGGTTTGGGTGTCAGGGTAACTGTAACTCATAAAAGGAGTGTGGTAATGGTCTTTGTGATTCTATTGTTTGGAACAATTTGAAGACTCTTGCTTTTAGCTCTTCTTTGAAATTCTGGTGGAATTCTTCACACAGTTCACCTCTTTCTCTCCTACCATTCTCTCCCCCACACTACTCTTCTACCTGCCACCCCTGCACTACTCTTCCATCTCCATTCAAACAGTGTAAGGCCTCACATGGGAGTCAAGGAGGCATGGAAAATCAATTTGAGGCAGGATGTGCTCTTCCCCTTTGCATCAAGTCTGAACAAGGTATCTCACCATAGGTAACAGGTTCAAAATGCCAGTTCATGCACCAGGGGCAGGATTTGGTTTCACTGCTAGGGGCCCCCAAAATGGATCAACCTACACAGCTGTCACCCTCATGCATGGGCCTAAGTTTCTCCCACGCAGGCTCTCTTGCAGTTGTTCTAGAGTCCATGAACTTCTAGAAACTCAGGCCAGCTGTCTCTGTGGGCTTTCCCATCATGATCTTATTCCACACCCTTGCTCATATTGTCCCTTCTCCTCTTCAGCTGTGTTCCTGGAGCTTGGCCCAGTGTTTGCAGATCTCTGTATTTGCTACAGATGATCTTTTTGATGTGTTCTTGGATTAGGTTTCCAAGTATTTTGTTGAGTAGGTTTACATTAATTTTCATAAATGAAATTGTTCTGTAAGTCTGTTTCTTTTCTGAATCTTTTGTTATTTGGGGATCAGGATAACTGTGGCCTTGTATAAAGAATTTTGCAACATTGCTTTTTTTCTATGTTGTGGAATTTTTTAAGAGTATTGATATTAGCTCTTTTTTGAAAATCTGGTAGAATTCTGTCTTAAAACCATCTGCCCATGGACATTTTTTTTGTTTTGGTTAGGACCCTTATCATGAATCTTTCTATTTCTTTAGTTGTTATGGTCTATTTAATTTTTTCTGATCTTGATTTAATTTTAGCAAGTTATATCTAACAAGAAGTGTGTCCATTTGTTTTAGATTTTTCAATTTTGAAGAATACATCTTTTTGAAGTATGCCCTAATGATTCATTTTATTTGCTATGTGTCTGTTGTTGTTATAGTCCCCTTTCATTACTGATTTTCTTGATTTGAAGATTTTCTTTCTTCCTTTTAGTTAGTTTGGATATTGGGGACCACCCTCAACAAAAATACTACTTGCCAGGTTAAGGATGTATGATTAGAAATACAAGGAAAGAGTACAAAGATGCAGAATAATAAAACAGAAATCATAGAATGGTACCTGCAGGGAGTTTCAGTAAATAAAGAAATTACCTATGTTTATTTTCAAATTGCTTAAAATAACCCAACCCCAATTGGTAGGAGTAAGATAAAAAAAAACTGCATTGACATGATACAGGGAAGTAACAAAAACAAGTTTAAAGTTGTAGACTATATTAATAGATAAACATTCTGTTGGTAGTACAAAACAAGTAACACTCACACCCAAGACCAAAACATTCTCTAGGCAGTCCATTCCCTAGGTGAAATTAAATGTTAATCACCTTAAGGGAACTGGAACTTACTTGGATACTTAGACTTTTGTTTGAAGTAGAAACACATCTACTTGTGTATACCTGATGCACAAGGTCTGGATATTAGCCACACCTTTTGAAAATAACCGTGAAAAAGCAGAACTCTCTTATCTAAATATAGGTGGTAATTTTGTTTGAGGTCGAAAGACAATCACCTTGAAGGAGTAGAGTTGAGTACCAACTCTTTGACCTTTGGTCAAGGTTGAAATGTGCTCACATTTTTGGGCCTCCACATTTAGATAAAGGTTTATAAGGTTGTTGATTTTCTCAAAGATCCAAGTGCTTATTTTATTAATTCTTTGTATTGTTCTCTTTGTTTCTATTTCGCAGACTTTTTCAGAGGTGGAGTCTGGGTTGTTGAACTCCCAGGGAAGGGAGCTTTAAAATGTAACTTTCCATCCAACATTCTAATATGGATGTCAGGTGACTGGGGTGAAGCCTCCAACTAAACACTATGATGACTTTCTTTTTTAAGATTCCTTTTTATAATTGTTTTTATTGATCTATACATTTTCCCAGCTCCCTTCCCTTCCTCCCCTCTCCTCTTCTTGCCTCTCCTGTGATCCGCACACTCCCAATTTATTCAGGATATCTTGTCTTTCCCCCCTTCCTATTTTGATCCATATATGTCTCTCTTATGGTCTTCTTTGTTGTCTAGATTCTTTGAGGTTGTGGATTGTAGGCTGGCTTTTCTTTGCTTTATGTCTAAAAATCACTAATGAGTAAGTACACATGATATTTGTCATTCTGTGTCTGAGTTACCTCACTCAATAAGTTTTTTCTAGATGCATCCATTTGCCTGCAAATTTCAAGTAGTCATTATTTTTTAACACTGAGCATCACTAAATTGTATAAATGTACCACATTTTCTGTATCCATTCTTTAGTTGAGGAACATTTAGGTTGTTTCCAGGTTCTGGCTGTTACAAGTAATGCTGCTATGATCATAGTTGGGCACATGGCCTTGAGGTATGAATAAGTGTACTTCAGCTGTTATTTGCATAAAAACAAATAGGAGGATCAAAGAAATAAAATCAACAACCTGGTTTATCAGTCCACATGCCTATGAACAGCTGATTTTTGACAAAGAATTACTAAAAATGTAAAATTGAAAAAAGAAAGAATTTTTAAGAAATGGTGCTAGTATAACTGGATGTCAGTATATAGAAGAATACAAATAGATCCATATCTATTACTATGCACTAAAGTCTTGTCCAAATGGATGAAAGACCTCAACATAAAACTAAACACACTGAATCTCATAGAAGAGAAAGTGGGAAGTACACTTGAATGCATTAGTCCAGAAGACCCCTTCTTAAAATAATCACTGTAGCACAGACACTGATAGCAACAATTAGTACACGGAACCTCCTGAAACTGAGAAGCTTCTGTAAGCAAAAGAGCATCAACAAGACAAAATGGCAGCCTACACAATGTGAAAAGATATTTACCAACCTCACATCAGATAGAGGACTGTTCTTAAAATACAGGAAGTATTTAAGAAACTTAACATCCAAAGAACAAATATTCCAATAAAAAATGGGGTACAGACCTTTCAGAGAACTCTAAATAGAAGAATCTCAAATGGCTGAAAGACACCTAAGAAAATGCTCTACATCCATAGGCATCAGAGAAATACAAATCAAAACAACTCTGAGATTTCATCTTACACCTGTAGAATGGAAAGATCATTAACACTGAAGACACTTTTTGCTGGAGAGGATGTGAGGTAATGGGAACATTCCTCCATTGCTCATGGGAGTGGAAACTTGTACAGCCACTTTGGAAATCAGTATGGCAATTTCTCAAAAAAATTGAGAAATTTTAGAAAAGAATCTCCAGGAAGACCCTGCAAAATACCACTTTGGGTTATATACCCAAAGGAAGCTATGATAACATTGGAGATAGTCATTTATCTGACTACAGAGCAAGGCTAATTCAGGCACCCTCTCCACAATTGCTCAGGGTCGTAGCTGGGATTATCCTTATGACTTCCTGAAAATTCCTCCAGTACCAGGTTTCTTGATAGCCCCATAATAGTTCTCTTTATCAAGATATCTGTTTTCTTGCTCTCATTCTCTGTCCTTACCCCAACTTGACCATTCCATTACCTCAAGTTCTCCTCCCCCTATAATTTTCCCTCCTCCTCTCCTTCTATCCTCCCTTCTCCCTGACTTCCATGTTCTTAATTTTATCCGTAGATCTTGTCTATTTCCCCTTCCCAGGGGAATCCATGTATGTTTCTCTTAGGATTCTTTTTGATAACTAGCTTCTTGGGGGTCTGTTATCCTTCGCTTTATGTCTAATATCCAATTATGAGTGAGTACATAACCTGCTCATTTTTCTGGATCTGGGCTATCTCACTGAGAATGTTCTTTGTTTCTAGTTCCATACATTTGCATGCAAATTTCAAGATGTCATTGTTTTTTATTGCTGAATAGTACTCCATTGTATAAATGCACCATATTTTCATTATCCATTCTTCAGTTGAGGGGTATCTAGATAGTTTCCAGATTCTTCCTATTACAAATAATGCTGCTATGAACATAGTTATCAAAAGTTCTTATAGTATGACTCACCATCCTTTGGGTATGCCCCAAAAATGATATTCCTGGGTCTCATGGTAGGTTGTTTCTCAGTTTTCTGAGAAATTGCCATACTGATTTCCAATGTGGCTGTACAATTTTGTCCCCCAACCAACAATGGAGGAGTGTTACCTTTATTCTGAATCTTCTCTAGCATATACTGTCATTGGTGTTTTTGATCTTAGCCATTGTGGCTGGTACAAGATGGTATCTCAGAGTCATCTTGATTTATACTTTCCTGATTCCCAAGGATACTGAACATCATGTTAAGTGTCTTTCTACCATTTGATATGCTTCTGTTGAAAATTCTCTGTTTATACCTTTACCCCATTTTCAATTGGTTTATTTGGTATTGGGATGTCAATTTTCTTGATTTCTTTACATATTTTGGAAATCAGTCACCTGTTTGACGTGGGGTTGGTGAAGATCTTTTCACCTTCAGCAGGCTGCCTTTTTGTCTCATTGACTTTGTTCTTTGCTTTAGAGAAATGTCTCAGTTTCAGAAGGTCCCATTTATTTATTGTTACTCTCAGTGTGTGAATTATTGGTGTTATAATTAGGAAGTGGTCTCCAGTGCCCATGAATTCAAGATTACTCTTCACTTTCTTTTTTAGAAGGTTCAGTGACTGGAGTAATATTGAGGTCTTTGATCCATTTGGACTTGAGTTTTGTGCATGGGGATAAATATGGATCTATTTGCATTCTTCTATATGCTGACATCATTTTATTTCAGCACTATTTACTTTCTTTTTTCCCAGTGTATAAATTTGGCTTCTTTATCAAAAATCAGGTTGTGACTTAATAACCAAATCCTTGATATGACTCCATTGGTCTGCATGTCTGGTTAATTTTTATGTCAATACAAAACTGTTTTTATTACTGTAGTTCTATAATAGAGCTTGATGGCAGGAATGAAGAAGATTTTTTTATTGTACGTAATTATTTAGGCTTTCTTCTTTTTTTCCATATGAATTTGGGTATTGTTCTTTCAAGGTCTGGGAAGAATTGCATTGGGATTTTGATGGGAATTGCATTGAATCTATAGATTGCTTTTGGTACGCTAGGCATTTTTATTATGTTGACCTTACCCATCCAAGAGCATGGGAGATCTTTCTATTTTCTGATGTTTTTTATAATTTCTTTCTTTACTGACTTAAAGTTCTTGTTTTACAGGCCTTTTAGTTCTTTGATTAGTATTACCCCAAAGTATTTATGTTATTTTTTGCTATTTTGAATGGTGATGTTTCTCTGTTTTCGTTCATAGACCCATTATTCTTAGTGTATATGAGGGCAACTGATTTTTTTTTGTTGATCATGTATTGTGACACATTACTGAAGGCATTTATCAGTTGTAGGAGTTCCCTCCTCAAATTTTTGGGCTCACTTATGTATGCTAGTATATCATCTGCAAATAAGAAATGTTTGACTTCTTTCTTTCCTAATGTATCCACTTGATCTCCTTTGTTGTCTTATTGCTCTAGTTAGAACTTTGAGGACTATGTTGAATAGATATGCAGAGAGTAGACAGCCTTGTCTTGTTCCCGATTTTAGTGGAATCACTTCTAGTTTCTCCAGTTAATTTGATCTTGGCTGTTGACTTGATGTATATTGCTTATATTATGTTTATACACATTTCTTGCTTTATGATCTCTCCAAAATCTTTATCATTAAGGGGTGTTGGATTTTGTCAAATGCTTTTTCAACATCTTTTGGTCTTATCTTTTAGTTTATTTATATTGTGGTTTACATTGATTGATTTTCTTATGTTGAAAAATCCATAAACTTCTGGGATGAATCTGACTTGGTTATTGTGGATGACTTTTTTATGTGTTCTTGGAATTTGGTTTTCCAGTATTTTATTAAGTATTTTTGTATCAATATTCATGAGTGAGATTTTTGAGTGGCTTTTTCTTGTTTGAGTCTTTGTGTAACTTCAGTATCTGAGTAATTATAGTCTCATAAAGAGTTTGGCAATGTTCTGTTTCTATTGTGTGGAAGATTTTGAAAAGTATAGGTATTAGCACTTCTTTGAATTTCTCGTAGAATTCTGTACTGAAACCATGGGGCTGTTGGGTTTTTTTTTTGTTGGAAGATCTTTGATTACTGGTACTATTTCCTTACAGGTTACAGGTCTATTTAAGTTTCTCATTGGTCAGTGTGTCTATATCATCATTCAGTTTTATCTACTTATTCTTGATTAATCTATCTCTTCAATTTTTGAAGTTTCACATTATATCCTTGATATATCTTTTGTATATAATGCATATTGAGAATAAAAATGTATTCCCAGCCACTTCCTATACAGAATGCACACTTTTTGTGCCTTTATTTCACCTAGAACTCATACTTTAGAAATGTAATTCTACTGATTTGACTTACATTGCCTCATTTTTAGTTAACATTGAAAACAGGAGTAATAAGCATAGACGAGCATAATCATATTTGTATAACTGAATAAAAATTATGTTGCTCTTTGGAAAAAATCACAAAAGAAATTTAAAAGATTGAAGGTGAGTCATTCTCATATTTCATAATTTTAGTGAGCTCTATTTTACAATTATCCATGTTTTCATTCATAATTCTAGTGGAAGAAGAGTTGATAATTCATTATAATCCCACTATTTTAATCAACCATATGTCTATCTCAACTCATGTATTTTTGTCTTTTTCAATGAACTCACCATCCCAGAATCTGGAATTAAAGGCAATAATACAGTTGGAGGTCATTAGTGGTCATTGGTGCACTTTGCACACCCTATTAATTGTATAACCATTATTATAAATTCTCATAGAATTTATATACTCTTATAAATGGCCTGGGCTAGATTCCTGGCAATGCCATGGTGGCCCATAGCAATTTGTAACTAATTTTAGAGAACCTGTTGCCTTCTCTGATATTTCATGCAAGTGATGCATGGACATACATGCAGGTAAAGCATGTAAATATGTAAAATAAAATAAGTAAATCTTAAAGCAAGAAACAAACAAAAAAAGAAGAAAAATATTTATTAAAGATAATGCTTAGTTCAAGCCTTGGTCTCCAAACTGAGAGAACTCTAGCACATTCCAATTTTTAAATTGCAAATGGACAAAGAGGATATGTATCAACAATTTATTAATTATACATCTATAATCTATTATTATGACAATGTATAATAAATAAGTAAAAAGATGATAATAGTTAAAGATGGTAATCTAAAATTTTTTTTCTCATCCCAAAGCTATGGACTTCTACCTCTCTAATTCACACCCCTTGCTTAGTAAGCATTTGTCACCTACAGAAAATGATGCTTCTTCTCATTCCTTATGTGGCATCTTTCTCTGGGGTGCACTGGAGACCGGACCAGAAAAACCACAGCTACCATGGCTACAGACTGAGTTGTCAACAACCTATGAACTAAGGAAAGTCATTTGTTCTATTTTAAAAAATATATGCAGTGCTTGGGTCTTCACATTAGCTTAAGTTGCAATACTTAGTTGTAAGGACTAAACCTAAAGTGTATCCATAAACCTTCATAATACTACGAATGCCATCACTATTAAAGGGATCCATACCAGAAGACTGGGCATGCAGCAAGCAGCTATTTGAAAAAACGTGCAACAAAAGAGACAAAGATCTTTTCCCAGTCAGAAGGTAGCCTTTTTGTCTTACTGACAGTGTCCTTTGCTTTACAGAAGCTTCTCAGTTTCAGTAGGTCCCATTTATTTATTGTTTCTCTTATTGTCTGCGCTTCTGGGGTTCTGCTTAGGAAGTGGTCTCCTGTGCCTATATCTTGTAGACTATTTCCCATTTCTCTTCTATCAGGTTCAAAGTGGTCGGATTAATGTTGATGTCTTTTATCCATTTGGACCTGAGTTTTGTGCATGGTGATAGATATGGATCTATTTTCATTCTTCTACAGGTTGACATCCAGTTATGCCAACAACATTTGTTAAAGATGCTATCTTTCTTCCATTGTATGCCTTTAGCTCCCTTGTCAAAAATCAGGTGTTCATAAGTTTGTGGGTTAATACCCGGGTCTTCTATTCGATTCCATAGGTCGACTTATAAAGGGGATCCCCGGTCCAAGGAGAGATCCCCAGATGGTTCTCTGGACAGAGGAGAGGGTGCCTGAACCGGCCTTGGCCCACAACCATACTGATGAATATTTTGCATGTCACCATAGAACCCTCATCTGGCGATGGATGGAGATGGAGGCGGAGAACCACGTTGGAACACTGGACCTAGCTCCCTAGGTCCAAATAAGAGGCAGAAGGAAAGAGAACGTGAGCAAAGAAGGCAAGGGCAGAGGAAACCTTCATCCGACGTTGGATGGCGATACAGATGGAGACCCATATTGGAACACCGAACTGAGCACTCCATGGTCCAAATGAGGAACAGAAAGATGAAGAAAATAAAAAAAGTAATCAGGACTGCGACGGATGCGAGCACCCACTGATACAAGGGAACTGATATAATGAGAGTTCACCAAGGCCTGTTGGACTGGGACTGAACGAGGACGTGATCCAACCAGATTCTCTGAATGTGGCTGGCCCGGAGCCTTTTTTAAAAGCCATTGACAATGACACTGGGACTTGCTTCCTCTGCATATACTGGATTTTGGCGCTCCAGTCTGTTTGGACTCTCACCTTTCCTGGACCTGAAGGGAGGGGGGAGGAACTTGAACTTCCCACAGGCAGGAAACCCTGACTGCTCTAGGGGATGGAGAGGGAGGAGGAGAGGGAGTGGGGGGAGTGGGAGGGTGTTGGGAGGAGGGGCTGAAATGGAAACTTTTATAATTTAATAAAAAAAAGAGACAAAGAGCTGTTTCTTGTATAATGCTACAATCTTCTGAGAAAAATCATTTTCCTCCTTCATTATCACAGTATTTGATTTTAGAACAGTCTTGTTTTATGAATGTATGATGGTCTTAGCATACTTGTCTGAAGAGATAATAAATGAGTATATTATTCGATCATATTAGATGCATATTAGATCAAAAGTATTGTTTTCATTTCAAATTTTACAACACTTACTGAGTAATGGCCTAAAACAATATGACTCATAGAGAACATGGAGTGATTGTGTGACTTTCCAGTGACAAGATACATGGTGTTGGCAGATGTGCTGTCCACTGTCAGCAACATTAATAAATCTTTGGGACTCTCAGGAAGATGAAGATCTTAGCCCACTAAAATTAGTTCAATTAAATATTTATTAAATAGATTTGTCCACAGGAAAAAATGGTGATTATTTATTTAAGGTATTAATTCATAGCACTTGTCTAATTCTGTTAAATAATTTTAAAGTATATGTTACTCTTCTAAAATTAAATTCATCTCACCGACAACTGGAAGCACACCGGTGTGCTAGAATATTACAGTCTCACAGTTATGAGCCAGTTCCCCTGAGATGAAGCAGCAACAGCAGCAGCAGCAACAGCACAAGCAGCAGGAGTGTCACTGTGGGGAAGCAGTCAGACCCAGAGCTTGGTCACGTCACATGGTGTAAGACTGGGAATGATATGAAAATGTTCACTGGAAGTGTGTGTGTGTGTGTGTGTGTGTGTGTGTGTGTGTGCGTGTGTGTGTATGTGTGTGTGTGAAGACTAACTACTATTGGGCCTAAGAACAGATCAATAACATGCTGTATGCTTGGGGCTGCTATCATGAGTACATGTACAGCACTTCAGTAAAAAACTGAGAGTTATATAAAAAACATTTCCAAAATAAATAAACTTTAAGGAAAATGTATCTCTGTTTTCTAGGTGAATTGATCAAATCCATGAGGGTCCTGCCAGTGCATCAGTGCAGTCTCTTTAGGAAAATTATACAATACAACCTGAAATTTCTGTGACGTTTGCAAACATAAACTCATGCTTCCATTGTTTGGATGCTCTGTGTCTAGTGAGTAAATGACACTTATTGCCATTATTGTTTTCCATTTTTAAAACAATGATCTCTTGATTCTACATTATCTCTTTGCCAATGTAGTTTTGTTATATTTTGGGGGGAAGGAGAGACAAAGACAGACAGAGGTACTGAATATGTAATTCAGACTGACATCAATCAAACTCACAATGCTCCCACCTTAGCCTTCAAAGTGCTGGGTTCATAGGTGTTGCCACCACACCTGACTTCACTTTCCATTTGAATATCCTGTACATATCAGTTATATGTACATTTTTATATGTAATATAAAAATGGACTTATGACAGTCATCAGCTAAACTTAAATTTACTTGGTATATTTTGTGAATGTAGATTTTAACACCTGTATTTTGCAATTATTAGAGGAAACCTTGTAGATTTTGATTTAAATAATTTCATACTATTCAAGAATTTAAAATATTTCACACAGTGTAGTCAATATAATATCAGTATCAGTGTAATAAGGTTAAACTTAGAAAATTTAAAATATTGAAAATTAATTCATTTTAATTAAAACACTCAAACTCCTACTGAAAATTACTCAGCTTTCATTTTTGTAAAGACAACATTGCAAAATTTAATGAATAAGTGAAGAAAGACTTTTAGATACTTTGAGTTACTTGAGAAGATTTACTTCATTAGCAAATATTACAATAGAATAAAAAAACTATGAAAAAAACTTTAAACTTACTTTTAGAATGTTAAGACCATCTTACATCTTACTAGGCTATGATGAAACTATAATAACAACCTAAAGTATACACATAGTATACACATAGGAACAAAAATTTACTGATAAACACTAAATCAGTTAATATTTGTAGCATATTCCTGGCTTAAGTTTCATATAATTGAATGCATAGGTTTGAGAAAACTAAAAAAAAAATGAGAAAATACAAGTTATAACTTAAATATATCTTAATATTATAAATGCACTCCTGAAAACTAATAAATGTGTGTTCCTGTGTTTCAACCTCTAAGCAATTTCAGGTGTTATGTAATAGAGCTGGAAAATTATCGGACCTGCCACTATCTAAGAGGAACCATGTTTGTAAAATTATTAGAGTACACACTAGGAGAATCCATAGTCAGATATACCCATTAAAATATTCTATTTGGGGTCACTTTTAAATAGTATAAATGAACATTTATTGTAAAAAGAGATGGATTTTATTATATTTTAATTTAATATATAATACCCATTGATGACCTTCACCCTGTTAACTTTTCCAGTCTTTCAATCCACACTTCTGTGAGGCGCTGTCCTCTTTCCAGTAGGCCACCTTCTACTGTGACATACATCAGAGAACATGGTAAGTGAAATTTATGTCCTTTTACAAATCATTACACTGATATTTTATGTCTACAAGCATCTGTTGTGTTTGCTATTCATACACGAAGGCTCAAAAATGAATTCTAAACAGAGAATCTCGAATCATTTTATCACAGACAGCCTAGCTTTATTCTACCACTCACAGCTTTCACTATTACTGAAGAGGAAAAGAAACATTCACCTGGCTGGGCCTTTGACAAACATCCATTTGGAATGAGGTCCTTAGCAGTAGTTATAAGCAAGAAATGTCATCAACCCATTTCTCTTTAGACACATAATTACCATCTCACCTGGAAATGGGGAAGTTCGGATCTTGAGGTTGTTAGAAAGTGGTACTATCAAATGGAAGAGTGAAATTCTCTAATTCCAGGACAACAGTAGAGAAGGAGCAGCTGAGCTCTGGGTTTCCCGTGTGAACTATTCTTCCAGGCCATATCGGTTTGTGTCAATTAGTTGATCCCAGTTCTTCTAGATACAACTAAAGTAAAAGTAACATCACATTAATAAGAAGTTGAAAAATATTTCAATTCCTTAAGGAATCCTTCCTGGTTCCAAACCATTTCCGATAACCTCCACACTTACTTGACAGTGGCTTCAGGACTTCACCTAGAAATCAAAGCACTTTTGCTAAAATTAAGAAAATGTTACCACCTCTAAACACAGCAGCTGGTAAGGAACAAGCAACCTCCTTGCAACATTAGGGTCTTTCTAATTAGGGGAAATAGAGGATAGGTCATGTTACAGGGGCCAAACATAAGTTAACAAGTTAGTCCCTCCTGAAACAAAGACAGGGTTTAAGATGGGAATAGCAAGGTAGCCACAACAAGGCAGCCATAACAACCATTTTGAAAGAATGTTTGCCTTTCAAGATAGTTATAAACAACTTATTGAAACAAAGACAAATTTGTCACTGCTGGAAAGAAAAGTAGAGAACCATCTGTAGTTAATGTAACAGGTGGGGAGCACTCCAATCCTCGAGAAGCAGAGGTTTAATCATACCCAGGGGTGAAACTCTCTGTCTTTACTTTAGGTGGCTTTTAAGTCTCGGGTGGAGGCAGGTTGGTTCTTTAGTATCACCATTCCCAATCTCCAATTGTACAGGAGAGCTATAGTAATAAAAACAGTATGATACTGGCACAAACACAGACATGTTGATTAATGGAAACTAATTAAAGGTCCAGACAGAAGTCCACATACTGATAGACACCTGATATTTGTGAAGAAATCAGAAATACACACTGGAAAAGAAAACAGTATCTTCAACAAATTGTACTAGTAAAACTTCATGTCTACATGTAGAAGAATGCAAATTGATCCATACTTCTTACACTGTACAAAACTCTATTCTAAATGCATCAAAGATTTTAACATAAGTAGATACCTGACAGAAGGGAAGGTTTGGAATAGTCTTTCTTGAGCTCATTGTCACAGGCAGAAACTTTCTGAAGATAATATTTCTTGTATAAGCCCTAAGAACAAAAATTTATCAAAGGGGCTTCATGAACTAAAATATTTCTGCATGGATAAATGAACCATCATTTAGACAAATTAGAAATCTATAGAATGAGTTAACATAGTTAACATTTAAACCAACTACATATCCAAAAGATTGCTAATGTCCAATATATATATATATATATATATATGTATATATGTACATATATCTACATATATATGTATATATAAACTCAACACATTGACATTAAGAAAACAAATAACACAATTTAAAAGTGGGGTACAGGTCTAATGAGAGAATTCTTAAAAGAGTAAAATCAAATGGCTGAGAATCTGTTAAAGGATGTTTAAACTTCTGCAGTCATCAGGGATGTGAAAATTAAAGGTATTTTGAGTTTCACCTTACACCAATAAGAATGGCCCAAATGAATAACACAAGTGAATAACACAAATGACACTTCATGCTGGCAATGGAGTAAGGAGAATGCTTATCCATTGTTGTTGGCAGGACAAACTTTTTCATCTACTACAAAAATCAGTGTGGTAATTCCTCAGAAAGTTGGAAACAGAGCAACTTCAAAATTCAGTTATACCACTGTCAGTCATACACTCAGAGTATACTTCAACCTACTACAAAGATACATGCTATTGATAATATCCAGAAACTAAAACAACCAAATGTCCATTAACAGATGAATGAATGAAGAAAATGTGGTACATGTATATAGTAGAATATTACTCAGCCATTAAAAGTAATGAAATTTTCAGTTCAAGAGGAACTAGTAAAAGTCATTATGACTGAGGTAACACAGACCTGGAAAGACAAACATGGTCTGTTTCCTTATATTTGGACTTTAGGTATTAAGTTATTGAATAAGCAAGTTGTGATCCATATAACCATGGAGGTTGGGTATAGAATTAGGGTCAGGGTTGGGGGGAATCTCACTAGTAAGGGAAAAGAAAACAGATAGTTATAGATAGACAAGGAGGTTTTAAAGAGGAATCAAATGGGAAAAGGTTTTACAGGTAAGGACAACTAATTCTAAGGAACACTTAAGGGATCATGTGGAAAACATCACATGATACAGAATTGTCTGTATTCTGTCAATTATATTTTAAATAAATGCTGATTGGCAGATAGTCAGGCAGGAAGTATAGGTGGATCAATCAGACAGAAATTAGAGGTGGGGTGTTAAGAACAGGAGTATTCTGGGAAGAAGGAAGCTCTTTCTGCAGTCATGTGTATATCACAGGAGAAGCAACATATGATCTGCCCTGCTAAAAAGGTGCTGAGCCATGTGGCTAACACAGATATGAATAATGAGTTAATAAGAAGAGCTAATAAGAAGCCTGAGCTAAAGGGCCAGGCAGTTTTATACCTTATGGAGACCTCGCTGTGATATTCTTTGGAACTTGCTAGCTGTGAGAACTGAGCAGGACAGAAACCCCAACAATCAGGCCGTCCATGTTACAGAATGGCACCCACATGAATAACTGCATCCACATAAAACCTGAGACAGCCTGGGAAAAAAATTCTGGAAGAAAATAACAGCTTTATGCATGATTTCTTGGTAGCAGCAAATTCTCAGGTCTTCTCTACTTGCTGCATCAAGAACTCTCATTTAAAAGAAGCTTCCTGAGTCAGCTTTATCTGCAAGACGCTGCAGCTCTTTACGAGGTCCTGCCATGAAACACTTAAATAGTGTTGGTAAAAAGCTGATCCATGTTTTTTTTGTTTTCAGCCACAGTAGGAAAAAATCTGCATCATTTTAAAATGCTGACTTTGTGGGCTGTCCTGTCAGGGCAAACTCTCACTCTGTCAGGCAGGCTGTCTGACTATGGAACATTTGAGTGTGGTTTGTGAGCACACTGATGCAGCTTGCTTGTAGGCAGGGACCTTGAAATGCAATAGAATTGTGGCAATAAACATGGCTACAGCCAGTACCTCCACCATGAGGCTGGAATCTCAGAAAGCTAAGGAATGGGCTGGATACAGCCATCAAAGCCATGACTTTAATCTTACCCATACTGCTTGGTAAAAACTTGTATATTCAGAAAAAGAGAGATGTACAGTAAAGAGAGATTCAAAGAAAAAAAACCCTCTAAATGGTTTACTATGAGTTAAAAAATATTTGCGGGCTTGGGAGAAAAATGAAAAATATTAAAATCCTTAAAATAAAAAAGGAAGGAGAGTAGTTGGGTGTGGTGGCACATGTCTTTAATGCCAACACTTGGGAGCCAAAGGTAGATGGATCACTGTGAGTTCAAGGTGTGGTGGTACCCACCTTTAATACCAGTACTTGGGAGGCAGTGGTAAGTAGATCTCTGTGCGTTCACGGACAGCCTGGTCTACACAGGGAGTTCCAGAACAAAGATACACAGACAACCTGTCTCAAAAAGCCAAAAGTTAAAAGTAAAAATAAAAGGCCCCCGCCAGCCATCCCAGCTTCCATCCAGAGGGTCATTGGAGGGGTGAGTTTGCTTCGGGCCTCTGGCAGGGGCCCGGTGAGGAGGAGCTAGGACTTTCCCCGACCCCATAGACTCCCAGGTTAGCCTGCACTGCTGGCTCCACCCTGCTAGCGCCCCCGCCAGCCATCCCAGCTTCCATCCAGAGGGCCATCGGAGGGGTGAATTTGCTTCGGGCCTGCAGCAGGGGCCCTGCGAGGAGGAGCTCGGACTTTCTCCAATCCCATAGACTCCCAGGTCACCCTGCTCTGCTGGCTCCATCCTGCTAGCGCTCCTGCCAGCCATCCCAGCCTCCAGCCAGAGGGCCATCGGAGGGGTGAGTTTGCTTCAGGCCCGTGGCAGGGGCCCGGCGAGGAGGAGCTAGGACTTTCCCCGACCCCATAGACTCCCAGGTCAGCCTGCTCTGCTGGCTCCACCCTGCTAGCGCCCCCGCCAGCCATCCCAGCCTCCAGCCAGAGGGCCATCGGAGGGGTGAGTTTGCTTCAGGCCCGTGGCAGGGGCCCGGCGAGGAGGAGCTCGGACTTTCCCCAACCCCATAGACTCCCAGGTCTACCTGTAGTGCTGGTTCCACCCTGCTAAGCTCTACCGCCTGCCACCCCAGCTTCCATCCAGGTACAAATTTCTATATTTCTATCTTCCCACTGGGGCCATAAAATTTCCCCAGCTCAGCTGCCTTGCACACTGGGCCTGCCCTGTAGGCACATCCCGGAAAGAGGGAGTGCCTGTGCTTCAATAGCCTACCTGAGGAAAGGTAAGCATTCTATCAGTGAACTCCCCGCCCAACAAGGGAACCTGACCCACTACCAGAAGTTCCAATAGAGAGCATTTGAACGAAGAGATGGGCAGACGCCAAGGCAAGACCTCATCCAACAATCTGAAAAACAACATGAAAACACCAGATCCCAACGACCCTACAACAAAAGGAGTTGAACACTCTAACCCAGATGAAGTGGAAAAAAGTGCCATTATGAAAGCAATAGAGTCCCTTAAACAGGATATGAATAACTCCCTTAAAGAATTGGACGAGAAGTATAAGAAAAAGCTTGAAGAAATGAGTATAGAAATGAATGAGAAATATAACAAAAAGTTTGAAGAAATAAGTAAATCCGTGAATGATACCCTGAGAAACCAAGAAAAAACAATCAAACAAGTAAAGGAAACAGTCCAAGAATTGAAAACTGACATGGAGACAATGAAGAAAACACAAAACGAGAACCAGCTGGATATGGAAAGCCTAGGTAAACGAGCAGAGACTACAGAATCAAGCATAACCAATAGAATACAAGAGATAGAATAACGAATCTCAGATTCTGAAGATACCATAGAGAAAATAAATGCTCTGGTCAAAGAAAATGGCAAATCCAACAAATTCTCTTCACAAAACATTCAGGAAATCTGGGACACAATAAAAAAAACCAAATCTAAGAATAATAGGGATTGAAGAAGGAGAAGAACTGCAGATCAAAGGCCCAGAAAATATATTTAACAAAATTATAGAAGAAAACTTTCCCAATCTAAAGAACGATATTCCTATGAAGGTTCAAGAAGCATACAGAACGCCGAATAGACTGGATCAAAAAAAAAAAAAGTCCCCTCGCCATATAATAATCAAAACGCAAAACATTCAGATTAAAGAAAGAATATTAAGAGCTGCAAAGGAAAAAGGTCAAGTGACTTATAAAGGTAAACCTATCAGGCTTACACCAGACTTCTCTATGGAAACTATGAAAGCCAGAAGATCCTGGATAGAGGTACTGCAGAAACTAAGAGACCATGGATGCAAACCCAGACTACTATACCCAGCCAAGCTATCGTTCACTATCAATGGAGAAAACAAAATATCCCAGGATAAAAATAAATTGAAACAATTTGTAGCCACAAATCCAGCCCTACAGAAAGTAATAGAAGGAAAACCGCAACCCAAGGAATCCAACATTGTCATCAATGCCTACAATAACCCAGACATCTAGCGACCCTTTACAATCACAACTCAAAGAAGAGAAACACGCAAACTCTACTACACACACACACACACAAATAATAAACAGAATCAACAACCACTGGCCGTTAATATCACTTAATATTAATGGACTCAACTCACCTATAAAAAGGCACAGACTTAGAGACTGGATAAGAAAACAGAATCCAACATTCTGCTGTTTACAAGAAACACACCTCAACCACAGAGATAGACATCTACTCAGAGTAAAGGGTTGGGAAAAGGTTTTCCAAGCAAATGGACCTAAGAAACAAGCTGGAGTGGCCATTCTAATATCTAACAAAATTGACTTCAAACTAAAATTAATCAGGAGAGATGGAGATGGACATTTCATACTCATAACAGAAACAATTAATCAGGAGGAAGTCTCAATCCTGAATATCTATGCCCCTAATATAAAAGCACCCACTTATATAAAAGAAAAACTTTTAGAACTCAAGGCAGTCATCAAACCACACACAATAATAGTAGGAGACTTCAACACACCTCTCTCACCAATGGACAGGTCAATCAAACAGAAACTCAACAGAGAAATAAGAGAATTGCTAGAGGTAATGAATCAATTGGACTTAACAGATATCTATAGAACATTCTACACAAAAAGGAAAGAATATACCTTCTTCTCTGCTGCAGCTAATGGAACCTTCTCAAAAATTGACCACATACTCGGTAAAAAAGCAAACTTACACAGATACAAAAAAAATTAGTAATCACCTGTGTCTTCTCGGATCACCATGGAATAAAGTTAGAATTCAATAACAATTCGAAATCCAGAAAGCCTACAAATGTGTGGAAGTTGAACAGTCAACTACTGAATCATCCTTGGGTCAAGGAAGAAATAAAGAAAGTCTTCCATGAATTTAATGAAAATAAAGACCCAACATACTCAAACCTATGGGACACAATGAAAGCAGTGCTAAGAGGAAAGTTCATAGCACTAAGTGCCCAATTAAAGAAAATGGAGAAAGCATATATTGGAGACTTAACAGCACACCTAAAAGCTCTGGAAAAAAAGAAGAAGACTCTCCCAGGAGGAGTAGAAGACTGGAAATAATCAAACTCAGGGCTGAAATCAACAAAATAGAAACACAGAAAACAATCCAAAAAATCAACGAAACAAAAAGTTGGTTCTTGGAGAAAGTCAACAAGATTGACAAACCCCTAGCCAAACTAATCAAATGGCAGAGAGAGAACACTCAAATTAATAAGATCAGAAATGAAAAGGAGGACATAACAACAGACACAGTGGAAATTCAGAGAATAATTAGATCTTACTATGAGAGTTTATATGCCACAAAGTTGGAAAATGTACAAGAAATGGATTGGATTTTAGATAAATACCATCTACCAAAGTTAAATCAAGAGCAAGTGAACAATCTAAATAGACCTGTTAGTCACGAAGAATTAGAAGCTGTTATCAAAAACCTCCCCACCAAAAAAAGCCCAGGACCAGATGGTTTCAATGCAGAATTCTACCAGAACTTCCAGGAAGAGCTAATACCTATACTCCTTAATGTATTTCACAATATAGAAACAGAAGAATCATTGCCAAACTCTTTTTATGAAGCTACAGTTACCCTGATACCAAAACCACACAAAGACTCAACCAAGAAAGAGAATTACAGACCAATCTCACCCATGAACATTGACGCTAAAATACTCACTAAAATACTGGCAAACCGAATCCAAGAATACATTAGAAAAATCATCCATTATGATCAAGTGGGCTTCATCCCAGAGATGCAGGGCTGGTTCAACATATGCAAATCTATCAATGTAATCCATCATATAAATAAACTGAAAGAAAAAAAACATATGATCATTTCATTGGATGCTGAAAAAGCATTTGACAAAATTCAACACCCCTTTATAATAAAGGTGTTGGAGAGATTGGGTATACGAGGATCATACCTAAATATAATAAAAGCAATATATAGTAAGCCGACAGCTAACATTAAATTGAACGGAGAGAAACTCAAAGCCATTCCACTAAAATCAGGAACACGACAAGGCTGTCCACTCTCTCCATACCTCTTCAATATAGTGCTTGAAGTTCTAGCAATAGCAATACGACAACATAAGGGGATCAAGGGGATTCGAATTGGAAAGGATGAAGTTAAACTTTCGTTATTTGCAGACGATATTATAGTGTACATAAGCGACCCCAAAAACTCTACAAAAGAACTTCAACAATTGATAAACACCTTTAGTAATATGGCAGGATACAAGATCAACTCCAAAAAATCAGTTGCCCTCCTATACACAAAGGATAAAGAAGCAGAGAGGGAAATCAGAGAAACATCACCTTTCATGATAGCCACAAATAGCATAAAATATATTGGGGTAACTCTAACCAAGGAAGTGAAAGACCTATTTGACAAGAACTTTAAGTCCTTGAAGAAAGAAATTGAGGAGGATACCAGAAAATGGAAAGACCTCCCCTGTTCTTGGATTGGGAGAATCAACATAGTAAAAATGGCAATTCTTCCAAAAGCAATCTATAGCTTGAATGCGATTCCCATCAAAATTCCATCAAACTTCTTCCCAGACCTTGAGAGAAAAATAATCAAGTTTATATGGAAAAACAAAAAACCCAGAATAGCCAAAACAATCTTATACAATAAAGGAACTTCTGGAGGCATTACCATCCCTGACTTCAAACACTTTTACAGAGCAACAGTATTGAAAACAGCTTGGTATTGGCATAATAACAGAGAAGTCGACCTATGGAATCGAATAGAAGACCTGGGTATTAACCCAAAAACGTATGAACACCTGATATTTAACAAGGGAGCTAAAGGCATACAATGGAAGAAGGAAAGCATCTTTAACAAATGGTGCTGGCATAACTGGATGTCAACCTGTAGAAGAATGAAAATAGATCCATATCTATCACCATGCACAAAACTCAGGTCCAAATGGATTAAAGACATCAAAATCAATCTGTCCACTTTGAACTTGATCGAAGAGAAAGTGGGAAGTAGTCTATAAGATATAGGCACAGGAGACCAGTTCCTAAGCAGAACCCCAGGAGCGCAGACAATAAGAGAAACAATAAATAAATGGGACCTACTGAAACTGAGAAGCTTCTGTAAAGCAAAGGACACTGTCAGTAAGACTAAAAGGCTACCTTACGACTGGGAGAAGATCTTCACAAATCCCTCATCAGACAAAGGTCTGATCTTCAAAATATACAAAGAACTCAAGAAACTAGACACTAAAACTCTAATTAACCCAATTAAAAAATGGGGTACTGAACTGAACAGAGAATTCAGAACAGATGAACTCCGAATGGCCAAAAGGCACTTAAGGTCATGCTCAACCTCCTTAGCGACCAGGGAAATGCAAATCAAAACAACTTTGAGATATCATCTTACACCTGTCAGAATAGCTAAACTCAAAAACACCAATGATAGCCTATGCTGGAGAGGATGTGAAATGAGGGAAACACTCATCCATTGTTGGTGGGAATGCAAACTTGTGCAGCCACTGTGGAAATCAGTGTGGTGGTTTCTCAGGAAACTGGGAGTCAACCTCCCTCAGGACCCAGAAATTCCACTCTTGGGAATATACCCGAGAGATGCCCTATCATACTATAAAAGCATTTGTTCAACTATGTTCATAGCAGCACTATTTGTAATAGCCAGAACCTGGAAACAACCTAGGTGCCCCTCAATAGAAGAATGGTTAATAAAGGTGTGGAACATATACACATTAGAGTTCTACTCAGCGGTAAAAAACAATGACATCTTGAATTTTGCATGCAAATGGATGGAAATAGAAAACGCTTTACTGAGTGAGGTAAGCCAGAACCAAAAAGAGGAATATGGTATGTATTCACTCATATGTGGATTCTAACCATAATTAAAGGTCTTTGAGCCTATTATTCGTGATCTTAGAGAAGCTAAATAAGAAGGTGAACCTGATGAAAATCATGTATCTATCTGCCTGGAGATTGGAAATAGACAAGAGTCCCAGGTAACCTCGGGTGCATGGGGGGATGGGTGGGAGGATTATTGGAAGGGGAGAGGGTTAGAGAGAAGTGAGTAGGGGAGGAATGGGGAAAGCTAGGTGGACTGGGATGGGGGAGGGAAGAAGGATGGATATGAGATCAGGGACGAATATATTTCAACAAAGGGAGTCATCTTAGGGTTTACAGGAGACTTGATTATAAATGGGATCACAAGTCCAAGGAAATACTCAGATTGTTCTCTGGACAGAAGAGAGGGTGCCTGAAACGGCCTAGGCCCATAACCATACTGATGAATATTTTGCTTATCACCATAGAACCTTCATCTGGCGATGGATGGAGATAGAGACAGAGACCCACATCGTAACACTGGACTTAACTCCCTATGTCCAAACGAGAAGCAGAAGGAAAGAGAAAGTGAGCAAAGACGGCAAGATCAGAGAGAACCTTCATCCCACGATGGATGGTGATACAGATGGAGACCCACATTGGAGCACTGGACTGAGCCCCCCAAGGTCCAAATGAGGAGCAGAAGGAGGAGGAAATGAAAAAGGAAATAAGGATTGCGAGGGATGTGATCACCCACTGATACAAGGGGACGGATCTAATGAGAGTTTACCAAGGCCACTTGGACTGGGACTGAACGAGGACGCAATCCAACCAGATTCTCTGAATGTGGCCAGATTCTCTGAATGTGGCTGGCCGGAGTCTTTCTGAAAAGCCATTGACAATGGCACTGGGACTTGTTTCCTCTGCATATACTGGATTTTGTGGATCCAGTCCGTCTGGACACTCACCTTCCTGGACCTGGAGGGAGGCGGGAGGAACTTGAACTTTCCACTGGGCAGGAAACCCTGACTGCTCTTAGGGATGGAGAGGGAAGAAGAGAGGGAATGGGAGGAGTGGGAGGGTGATGGAAGGAGGGGCGGAAATGGAAACTTTTATAATTTAATAAAATTACAAAAAAAAAAGAAAAAAAGGTTACAATTGTCTTAAGGGAAAAGCAATAAAAGTAGCATAGGAAACAAGAAAAAGTAAAAATAAAAGAAATTGATATTAAAATAAAGCCACATAAAGATGAAAAATATACAGAGAATCTTGATATTGTATGTTATTTTGCTCTCTTGAATTGTTTGAATGGTGAGGAAGGACCAACAGCTGCTAAAAGATATTTGTTTATAAATGCCACTGAACTAATCCAAGATATGTATTTTGAAAATACCCTGACTTCAAAATTGAAGTCAAAATGTATGTTACTTTGGAGAAGAGATTTTGCTTTTGTTTCCACAGGAAATGAGAGTCTGTGGATTCAGAGTTAAGAAAAATCATGTTTGATCAAGGAAGACCATCTGAGAAATCTCTGGTAGGAACAGATGGCCCAGATGTCTGAATTCTTCATCCAGAACAGATTCAAGATGCTGCCTGAGATGATCAAGCCTCACAGTATACTCCAGTCAGGACTAGATCATAATTCTAAGTTTTCTTTAGGTTCCCATAAGATTATCAGTGCCCCCAACCAGTCAGAAGTAGCCTGAAATACATCCCCCATAATTGACTGTCGATATTTTCCTTTGCTTTAAAAAAAAGAGGGGGAAGTGGTTATGGGAGAATTGTCTGTATTCTGTCAATTATATTTTAAATAAATTCTGATTGGCTGGTAGCCAGGCAGAAGGTATAGGTGGGAAAATCAGACAGGAAGTAGAGGTGGGACAATGAGAACAGGAATATTCAGGAAAGAAGAAAGATCTTTCTGCAGTCCTGCCCAGATCACAGAAGAAGCAAGATGTGACCTACCCTGCTAAAAAAGATACCTAGCCATGTGGCTAACATATACAGAAATAATGGGTTAATACAAGTTTAAGAGTTAATGTGAAGCCTAAGCTAATGGGCCAATCAGCTTATGGAGACCTCTGTGTGATTTCCTTTGGGGCTTACTGGCTGTGGGAACTGGGCAGGACAGAAACCCCAACAAGCAGGCCTTCCATGTTACAAATACACCAGAAACTTCCTAAAGTATACACGGATAAGAAAGAAATCAAAGTAAAATCACATAATAACTGAGGGGCAGAATTCGATCAAAATATTTCATGACCTAATGAAGATTCCAGTACTGGGTATTCATTACATCTAATTGAGTTGTTGGCCAAAGAGGCTCCATGAGAACCAGAAAACAATCCAGGCTATGGTCAAGGCTATTGTTTGCTTTGGACAAAATCATAGACAACACCTGTTGTCCTGAAGAAAATACCTCCACAACTAATTGAACAAGAAGAAGTAAAGCTGGTGCTTACCTAAAGCCTTCACCCAAGCAGATTAGAGTTCATGGGACTATAAGTTAACATGTACACTACAACAGGAGAAAAGTAAACAGCAACTCAGCTACCAAACCTTCCATCTACAATCGTGTCCTACCTACAATTTACTCTGCTACCATAGTGGCATAATGGAGGACACCAAGGGAACAAGGGTTGTTAAACAAAGAACAGTGGACATGCACATAAACTTAGAGACTGTAGCAGCATGCACATGTCTACACAATATGATCTCCTGGAGAGAAATGAGAAGTGATTGCAGGGCCCCATCTTAAATCCAGAAGTATCTCCATTTCATAGTCACTTACAAATGAAGCATTAGTTTTCACCAAGTGATTTTCACTGGGGAAAAAAACACTCTGAAGGGCAGGCTCCATGCCCAACAAAAGGTGGTCAACACAAAATGAACTCAGTGGAATATACAGATCTTTTGCACATGTATTATATCTTCTAGTTTTGTGTTTCTATGAGATCTTTATACGTGAACTTGTGTTTCTATAAACAAATGTTTCGTGTGCTTTTTCTAATAAAAGAATTCCTTTTATTCTGTTTGTTTTCCTTTATTCTAATTGGTTCATTTTTGTTTTAACTTGCTTATTTTATTATAAGGCTTAGATATTTTCAAAGAAGAGACAGAAGGGGAGTGGATCATATGAGAGAGAGGAGAAACTAAGAGGAGAAGGGGAACAGGAAACCCTTATCAGAATATATTATATGAAAAAATCATTTACCTATAAAAGAAAATACAAAATTTCAGTGGTGGGGTATTAGTGGTGGACAATTCTAATGCCGGAGCTGGGGAGACAGAGACAGAAGAATAAGTAGTGTCTCATCTTGAACTATGTATGTGAGAGATGTTATCTCTAAATAGAAGGTGAACAGCACATGAAGATCGAAGGGCAAAGTTGTCTCCAGGCCTCTGTGTGCACATGCACACACCTTCTTAATATGAGCACATAGGCATGCATATGTACATTCACAATAACACACTGCACAAAATGTACATCTATATAACAATTTTTAATTACCTGCAACATTTCAATCAGTGTGAATGAAATGAAGTAAAACTACATAGACAAATGAAATGTTCATATATAACCTAATAATTAGCCTTGTTTAAAAATGGAAAATTCAAGTCACATTAATTTTGTGCTGCAGAGAAACTATACTTAGGATAGAGAGTTAAAGCTACAATATGATATTTATATTATCCTTGATGACTGAGGGTAGATTACAATCCCCTCAAAATAAAATCTTAGCACATCAGTATCAACAAGGAGTTTCCTTTGAGTAAACTCAGCATCAGAAAATATTTATGATATAAACTAAAAAGGAAAGAGAAAGAGAATTCCTGTGGAAAAACCAATTTAAGGTGCAAAATGAACTTAAAGGAGTCTATACTACATGGCAACAGAAACGTCACAAGACTGAACATTTGTAATACCACATATTTTACTTAAAATATGAAGAATATTGAATTGTTACTTGCACTATTAAACAATTTAAGAAAAATCAGTATTTTGAAAAAAACAGTTACAGCTGCACCAGAATGATGCCTTACAACCATCTGTAAGTCCAGTTCAAGGAAGAACAATAGCCTCTGCTGACCTCTTTAGGTATTAAAATTCACACATACATATGTGATGATGCAATACTCATAAAAATAAATAAATAATCTTATTAAAAAGGAGAATTACCCTTTATAAAAAATCTGGTGAGACTTTGACCTCAAGCTTTTCATCATATTGATTATTCTACTATCAGAACTGATTTGTACCAAAGGAGTAATTATGGGATAGAGATTCATGATAAACTTCTGAACACTCAGAATAATTGGATCATACATCCACAACATGACTGCAGAAGATGAGATGATGAAGTCCACCCAGTACATAACCACAAAGCAAACCACCAGCAGCAAGATGGTCTGGGTGGCCCTTTTCTCAGGGGATGCTCTCAGGTGGTTGAGGCTGTGAAGATGCTTGCATTGCCTCTGATGTCTGAACAAGATGATCACCATGTATGCACATGTAGTCAGCATAACTCCTACAAGAAATACATCTCTGGACATTGTCACTGTTAAAATCAGTGCCCAGATGTTGTAGTTCATGGGGAAGAGTGAGCAGAATTTAGTGACCTTCATCTGGTTGGTCACACTCACATTGGTAAAAGCACCAGAATAGAGAAGCTGGTGGCTACTGAATGAAAAGTTGAAAGACAAAATAAATAAGAATGCACAAATCATGTATTTTTTTAGTTTATATTTAAATTTTGCCAAGAAAGAGGAACTGGGACTGATAGTGACAGCCTGGAACACACTCAAGAGGCACGTGATACAGATGGAGAGGCCTCTCATCACCCTGCTTACATAAAACGTTGTCTTACATTTTAAGTCATTTTCAATGTTCAGTGATTCAAATATGTCTGTAAGCCAAATATCCGTTCCAGTGAGGAGCAGCACTATGTGGATGAAGGCCAATTGACAGGAAATCACGTCTGTGGGCTTAGGTCTGTGACCTAGGAATATGAAAGTGTAGAAAAAAAGAAGAAACATATTGGCCAGGACTCCAAGTCCGGTTTGGAAATTAAGGACATTCCTTAATGATGACATACGTAGAAATTGTATTCATCTTACATCATATTAAAAGCATACTTCATTATACCTGAAAAATAATAGAGCATACAACAGACTTGTGATTCACTGGTTAGTGTGTCTGTATCATCATTCAATTGTCCCTACTTATTCTTGATTAACCTGTCTCTTTAAGTTTTGACGTTCCAGTCTGGATATCATAGCCCACATTTCTATATACTTCTCCATGTATCTACCTATGTATGTAGCATTCTAGAGATGATAAGGGCATTCACAGTCACATCCTATCCAGAATGCAAGTTTGTGGCCTTGCTACTCACCTAGGGATCGTGCCTTAAAAGCCAAATCATATTGATTTACAATGCCTCATTTTAGAGCTAACAACTAACGCAGTAGTGATGAGCACAGAATATCAGTCACCTTTTTACAACTGAGTAAAACTTACATTGATGTGGAAAATATTCACCAAAGAAATCCAAAAGCATGAGGTGAGTCAGTCTCATGTTGCATAATTTTACTATGCTTTATTTTGCAACTATCTTATGTTTTCAATCATAATTTTAATTGAATCACAGTGATTTCATGATAATACCATTCTTTTAATGATTAAAATGTCTCCCTTTGTTCATGTTTTCCTTTTTGTAATGTTCCTTTTTCTGTGAAATTTTACATCTCCTGGATCCGGAATTAAAGACATAGTTAGAGTTGGAGGCCATTTATTGCACTTTTCACATCTTATTAATTGCATACCCATTAATTATGGTTAGAAATGATCTTAAATATCTACCAGTTTAATTCCCATCCATCAGATTTTGGAACAGTTCACTTCAGGTTTAAAGAACCAGCTATCAAGACAAACATTGGTTTTTCCTTTATTGAAGCATGTGAGAAAATGATTAATAGTAGGATTCCTTATGAATTTTGTCTTTTTGCCTTATGATTTTTCAGCCATGCATATCGTTATTTTACCTACCTCCTTCTTCTGTATTTATCTCTCTACACCTTACCTAAGAACTTCCCATTAAAATTTCCCAATGAGCTTAATTGCAATCTGCGACTCCCCTATACCTTCCTCCCACCGTCTGACATATTTACCTCTGTCCTCCTGCTCCCTAATGATGTCCCCTTTTTCATTACCCTCCTGAGATCATTTGGGCAATGATATGTTCATCTCTAACGCTCCAGCCCTATCCATGGCCCCAGTTTGTTCTGTTATCTCTCGCTACTACCGGCTACACATTCACATCTACAGATGTGGAGCTAGGAGGCTCCATCAGGAGAGAACATGCCACACTAAGATAAACACTTTTTTCAACACATTGTAACAAACATGAGTTTGCCAAAGATGACATATAGTTATCCTGTTTTGAATTTCTGTTTTTTTTTTCTTTTTAAAGACAGTATTTTCCATGCAGTGGAAAACAAGGGTTCTAGTATTATCATACATCATCAATGCACAGACACTATTATAATTTCAATCCACAGTCTTACCTTTGGTGTTTGTGTTAGCTATTTGGACTGGGTACCAATATTGTATTTTGTCAAAATACAATAACTCAGTACTTTCAAACGGCTTTGTGATAAAGAAATATAAAGCTACTACACTTGCTCAGACTCTTATGAGAAAAGGAGTGCCCAATTATATTGTCCAGTTAACGTGTATATTCCACACATATAGATGGATGGATGCATATGTGTGTAGAAATAACGACAAAGTTAGTGTATGAGCCAACCTATAATAGCCCCATGAAAATGATACCATAATTCACACATTTTATGTTTAAATGATTTTTTGCTCTTAAAAAGCTCAATCAAGTAAAGAAATAAATTCATTTCAATTGCAGGAGCCAAACATCTGATTCTCCTACCAACATATGTACACAGTAGCTGCACAGTGGTATTTTGCTTTTTTAAAATTTCAGGATACAAGCTAGAAGATGACTCAGTGGTTCAAATCACTTTTTCTCTTGCAAAGGACATGGGTTACATCGCAGCAATGACGTGGTGGCTCATAACCATCTGTAACTCTAGTTCTGGGGGATCCATTGCCCTCTCTGACTCAGGCATGCAAGTAGCACATAGACACATATGCAGGCAAAACTCATATATGTAAAATAAAATAAATAAATCCTAAATAGTAAATATTAAATAAATAAGTAGAAGGAGAGATAATGAATAAGTAAATAATGAATAATAAACACATACATGTTCCAGGATAGCACTTAATTCAGGACGCAGTCTACAAAATTAGAGAATGGTAGCCCAATGCCATTTACAAAAAGAAAATGTACAAACCATATATGTAAAATCATTTTCATTAATTGTACATCTGCAATATATCTATATAGCATATCTAATATATGCAATATAAAAAGATGATAATATGAAGAAAAAGATAGTAATAAATTTTTTCCTTATCCCAAAGATATGTTCTAAAACCTGTAAATTTCATATTCAATGACTTGTAAATATCTATGACTTATAGAACTTCATACATCTCATAAGTGATCATGGGTTATCTTTCTGTGGAACTCAAACTGACTGACTGAGATTTAACCGAATAACTATTGATACAAACTGAATTATTAACATATAAATACAATGAGAAATGGTATTTGTTTTACTTGGAAAAATAAATTACAGCACTGGGTGCTTTCTGTCAGTTTCAATTACAGTGTTTAGTTTGTCAGTACTAAAACACAAAGTGTAGCCATAAACCTTCACAATATACAGAAGCCATCAAGATTTAATTGACCCAAACCTAAAGACCAAGCAGTCTGCAAGCAGCTATCTGAGGAGATGTGCAACAGTAAAAATCTTGGGCTGCTTAATGGATACATAGCTCTACATTCTTAGAAGAAAAAAAAATCACTTTACCCCTTCATTATCACAGTACTTGATTTTAGAACAGTCTTGTTTTAAGACTAATGGTGATCTTTGTATTTCTCTTAGTGATTTAATTACATGAACATTAAAACATACTAAATTAAAGCATCATTTTCATTTTAAGATTTACCATATTTAGTGAGTAATGACCTAAAAGCTGTGTGACTGCTCAGAGAGAACAAGGAGTGATTGTGTGACTTTTAGATGACAAGATACATGGTGATGGCTGATGTGCTGTCCACTGTCAGCAATGTAAAAACTATTCGCAAATCTCAAGAAGATGAAGACCTTAGCCACACAAACTAGTTCCAGGAGGGAATCGTTAGGAAATACATGATGCCTGCAGGAATAACTAGTGACTAGCTTTTATTAAGATATTAATTCACAATTATTACCTGATACACTTACATAATTAAAATGCATAAGTTATTATTTGTGAAATTGAATTTAACTCACCTGCAACTGGAAGCACACAGACGCTCACTAGAACTTTACAGGCTCACACATTGCAGCCAGTTCCCCTGTGATGAAACAGCAGCAGCAGTGTCACTGCAGAGCCTGTGGGGAAGCAGTCAGACCCAGAGCTCCATCACAGGTCACATGGTGTAAGTCTGGGAAAGATATGAAAGTGTTCACTGGAAGTGCGTGTGTGTGTGTGTGTGTGTGTGTGTGTGTGTGTGTGTGTGTGTATTTGAAACGACTACACGGACTAAGAATAGGTCAATAGCACATTTTGTGCTGGGGCTGCTGTCATGAATGTGTTTACACCAATTGAATGCTAAACTAAGAGTAATATGTTCACAAAATAATAAACTTCAAGGAAAATGAAGAGTTTGTTCTTTATTTTCTGTGTGACTTGATCAGGTCAATGAGGGTCCTGCCTAGTGCATCAGTGCAGAATTTTAATGTGCGTTATGCAATACAGATTGAAAATTCTGTAACGCTTGCAATCATAAACTCTGCTTCCACTGTTTGCTTTCATGCTACTCATAATCTGTGGCCAGTTATTAAGTGGCATTTACTCGCATAGTTAGTTCTAGTCCTTAAACAAAATTGTACATTTTCTGATTTCCAATGTAATTTTGTTGTATTTCTGTGTGTCTGTGGGATGCTGTCTCGACCTGTAGTTCAGACCTGTAATAGTCAAACTCACGATGCTCATGCCTTAGCCCTCAGAGTGTAGAGATTAGAGCTATGTGCCACCATGCCTGCCTTTACTTTCCATGTAAACTATGTATACATTATTAAGTGATATTGCAGCAACATAACAACATAACACTGGCCCCAGTCATTCAGCGGCTAAGCTTCAACTTACTGGGCATTTTTTATGAATGTGTATTTTAATGAGCAGTTGTATTTTATTACTATTAGAGGAAACCTTGGGGATTTTGACTTTAAATAATTTTATTCTCTGCAATAATTAAAATTACTTTCTCACTGCTAATGAAAAGCTTATTCAATATTGTATCAGTACCAATGTTACAAATTTCAATTTGAAGACTTGAAATATTAAATTAACTTATTTCAAATAAAACACTCAATATTCAAGTGAAATTTTTCCAGTCTACATTTTTGTAAGGATAACTTTATAAGTATTTAATAAATAAGTGAGATGATATTTCCAGGTATATTTTTGATACCCAGAAATAATCTACTTTTTTAGAAATCACTGCAATAGAATAAAAAATATGTAAAAATTTTAAAACTTGTTTATACAATGTTTAAGATTATCCTATGTTTTAGTAAGATATAAGCTGAAACTTTTCTCAGAATTCCTAAGTATATATACACTTACCATATCAAAAACTTACTGATAAACATTAAGTCATTTAATATTTGTTGTACATTTTTGTCTTAAGTTTCATACACATAAATGCATGGTCAGTTGACTTGAGAAAAGTAGTAAAATGACAAATACAATGTACCATTTAAATGTGGTTTAGTATCATTAATGTACGCCTGTAAACAATAAGTGTGTCTTCTCTGTTTTTCACACACTATGTTATTTCAGATGTTTTGTGATAAGAATGGAAAACTAAGACAGTGGGCATTACTAGTTGGAACCATGTTCTCAGAATGATTAGAGAACGCCCAGAGGAAAATAGATAGTCAGATATGATCACTAAAATATTCCACTTGGGGTCATTTTTTACAAATATACTAGTGTATATTCATTGAAAAATTGAGAGATTTCATAGCATTTTCATTCAATATACAACATCCATTGATTGTCCTCACTCTGTTAGCCTCCCCCCCCACTTCAGCTAGGCCCTGTCCTCTCCAATAGCCCCACCTTCTATTGTCACACATATTATAGTCAGAGGTCAAAGTAAATGACATCTTGTACAAATCATTACACTGATAAGTTATGTCTAAAAGCATCTGTTTTGCTTGCTTATGACACAATTTGGATCAAAATTAAAATGCTAAGCACAGCATTCTCTAATAATTTCATCACAGAAAATCCACATTCACTCATCATCTGCTTAAAACTCTCACTATTAATGAACAGAAAAACCAACACACTCACCTAGCCAGGCCTTTGATAAACACCATGTACAATGAGACTCTAAGAGGCAGTTATAAAGAAGAAATGTCATCAGCTCTTATCCCCCTAGAAAAATAATTTTCATGTCATCAGTAGAGGAAAGTTCTGATTCTGAAGTTGTTAGGAAGTGCAACCATCAATGGGAAAGTGAACTTTCCTAATTCCAGGAAAACAGTGCAGTAGGAACAGCTGAGCTCTGGGTTTCCCACATGTGAACTGTTCTCCCCAGGCCCTACATGTCTGTGTGCATTAGCTGATCCCAGTCCTTGTGAACAAAACAAAAGTAAAATAAAATTATCCTATTTAAAAATGTAGAAAAACACTTTTGCTTCCCCAAGGTATCCTTCCTGCTTCCAAAACATTCCTGATAGCTTCAATACTTACTTGACAGTGGCTTCAGAGTCTCATCTAGAAATTAACAGCACTTTTGCTAAAATTAACAAAATGTTCAGCTAGCCCAATAACCTTTGATCTACAGACTATCCTGTCTGTCAGATATGCTTGGGTAAGGGGGAGCTAGAGACTTTTTTACAGAACGTACAGATGTGAGGTGGTGTAGCTGTATTATCAGCAGATAGGCTGGGAGGGAACTGGTAATGCAGCTTGTAGCATGATTAATAAAAACTCAGATACATATTGGTGTTCAACCTGAAGGTCAGAAAAGCAAAACAGCCAGCCACTGGTGTACCCTGTAAAGATTTTCACTTGCATTGGTTTAATAAAATGCTGATTGGTCAGTAGCCAGGCAGGAAGTATAGGTGAGATGACAAGAATAAAATAATTCTGGGAAGAGAATGCAGTCATCACCCAGACACAGAGAAACAAAATGAGAATGCCTCACTGACACAAGGTACCAAGTCACATGTCTAACACAGACAAGAATCATGGGTTATTGTAAGATGTAAGAGTTAATTAATAATAAGCCTGGGATAATAAGTCAACCAGTTTGTAATTTATGTAGGCCTTTGTGTGTTTCTTTGGGACTGAATGACTGTGGGACTGGATGAGACGGAAATCTCTGTCAACACGCTGGCTCTTACCTCTACCCCAGTCTGAAATGATGATCCTGCCTCCAGGAATCTTAGAATAAGTCTGTGTCTGAGAACTGTTTTCTCCCATCTTGTATTCCTCTCTAGAGCTGGGATTAAGGGCATGTACAACTGCCACCTGGTTTCTATTGCAAACAGTTTAGCTAGTGGGATTAAAGGTGAATATCACCACTTCCAGTTCTGTAAGGTTGACCAGTGGGGCCATTTTATTCTCTGATCTTCAAGCAAGTCTTATTTATTAAAATACAAGTGAAATATCACTACATTTTCTGTTTTTGTCCAAAATAAAAAATAAGGTTATAACTTATATAAAAAAACTATATAAATTAAGTACAATGACTATATAAAATATATACAGGCAATAAAAACATCAACAATGTCTAGTCCATTTGCATTTGACAAATTCAGAGACTATGCTCCATATCTATCCAATGTTCTGTACCTAATTTACTTTCTATCATAATGTGATTTCTGCCTCAGGTAAATAGTGAAAACTATAACTAAAACTATCTAGTCTTTACTCTTTTAAAACCAAGGAGGAAATAATATTAACTGAGTGAGCAGAAAGTGTGAGCAAGCAGTGTCCAAAACTGTGAGAAATGACAGAAACAGCTAGCTGCCTGGACAGTTACCCAAAGTTCCTTTGCAATGTTGGGGTATCCACAGTTGACCTGCAGGTCAACTATGTTTCAGACATTCTTTAAAATCCCTTTGTACCATGAGAATAGCATATGATTTTGTCTTATGAAAGAAATCATAAGGGCTTTTATCCATTTTATTTAAAAGTTTCAGATTTGTAACCTGCCTTTTCTGAATTATTTGTATCAGCATAGAAAGTAGGGGCTACAGCTATTGGTGTGTACCATACAATGCAAGGAAGGATCCAATTAGTTCTCATTATAACTCAAATTGTCTCACTTTTGTGATAGTTGTTGTTAACTCTCCTAAAAAAAAGTACTATAAGCTCTTTGCCAGGATTGAATTTCTTCCCATATTTGTTAATTTCAGCATTAGTGATTTTTACCAGAATTTCTTCTGGGTTTATTCCTGCTAATTGACAAAGTCTCAATGTTCCTTTTATATTCAACTCAGACACTTTTTCCACAAAATCATTTAATTTTTTTCTCAGTTTATGTGGTAAAAGAAACTATTCTAAGATAATGTCTTCCCTGTGCTTTATAATTCCAGTAGGAAAATGTTTGTAGGGTAATATGACAAAAATTTATTTAAGATTCAATTCCATAGGATTCATATGTGACTCTTATAATTTCACTTCAATCAAGTTCAATCCCCTCTTAGCTTCAGTTGAAAATTTCCTGGAACTATTAAAGCCCTTGTCACCATCTAAGGTTTTGTTTAAATTAATACAATCATCATGTTCTATCCCAGTAGTGGGCCAAAGTGGGGAAATGTCTCATACCAATCTCTGGAAGTCATTAAGAGTCTGCAATAGATCTCTCCTACCTTACACCTGTTAATGTCTATTTTTATAAATGTATTGTATAGCCTAAATAATTAATAGAATCTTCTCCTTGTATTTTTCACGAGCAATTTTTAATCCCCAACAAAGAAAATTTTTATTTACTTCTTCTAACATTCTTTCTAAAGTATCTATATTTGAATCAGATAGTAAAATGTCATCCATGTAATGACAAACAATAGGTTCAGGAAATTTCTTAATATTATTTCCAATGGTTGACTTACAAAATATTGACACAGAATGGGAGTATTTAATATTCCCTTTTGGAGAACCTTCCATTCATACCCCTTTAAGGACTGAGAATTATTATAAGTAGGCACTGTGAAAGCAAATTTTTCTCTGTCTTTTTCTAGTAAAGATATAGTGAAGAAATAATCTTTTAAATCAATAATTATGAGATGCAATTCTTTAGGCAATAAGGAAGGTAAAGGAATGCCAGACTATAGAGAGCCCATTGGCTGAATCACCTTATTAACAGCTCTCAAATCTGTTACTATTCTCTATTTTCCAGATTTCTTTTTAACAACAAATCCAGGAGAATTCCAGGGATGGTTGATTCCTCAATATGCTGAGCATCTAGTTGCTCCTGTACCAGCTGTTCTAAAACCTTCAGTTTCTCTTTTATTATAGACAATTGCTTAACTCCTATGTGTTTCTTAGTTAACAATTTTAAAGGTAGGGCCATTGGTATCCCTAAGAGTAGGCTAGTTGTTGTTCTGTTTTTGTATGGACTCAATGGTTGATGGTTTTTTTTAATAGTGCCTTATAATACCCTTTCCAGTAACGTGAGTTGATATGATCCATTTCTGAGACTTCAACAATGTTAATATGGGTATTCCATTGTTGTAACAGATGACCACCCCATAGATTCACTGTTATATTAGCCACAGGTGACTTCAGCCTTTCTTGTAGTCCTTCTGGTCCTATGAATTCAAGCCATTTTTGATTTGTTTTCCTGAGATATGGTTCCAATTCCTAGGAATTGAACATCAGCCTCCTGAAGAGGCCAATTTGGATGCCAAGTTTCTGGAGTAATAATAGTCACATCTGCACTTGTGTTAATAATCCTTTAATTATAAAGTCATTTATTTATACTATCAGATTTGGTCTTTGAACCTTTATGGAAGCCTAGCAAAGTATACCTATTCCATTTTCTCCTGAATTTTTGATTCATCCTTCATTGCTATTTCATCATTCAGAATATTATGATGTTTTACAGCAGGCACTGGATTTACTAATTTTCTTGGGGAGGCATGTCCTCCACAGGGACTGGGAATGGCTGGGCCACTTTTGACTGCAGGAAGCTGTGTGGGTACTGCGCAGGATGACAGCAAGCCATGACTGCCACCAGAAGTCATGGGTGCACAGCCAGGGCTAGAGAAAAATCTAAGTCAGTGCAATCCTAGTTTTTCTTCCAAACCCAAATGATTAGGTTTGGTCTAGCTCTTGCCTATGCCAGTGGCTAAAAAGCCTCAGGAAAATAACTTTTTTTCCATGAATTCATAAACCAAATATTGGATGTAAAATGTAGCAAGATTAATAAAAACACAGAAACAGGTATTGGCGTTCAACCTGAAGGTCAGAAAAGCAAAACAACAAGCATATTACTCTTACCTCTACCTCAGTGTAAAATGATTTTGCAATCAGGAATCTAGAATAAGACCATGTCTGAGAGTTATTTCCTTTCACCTTATATTCCTCTGTACATCTGGGATTAAAGACATGTATCACTACTACCTGGTTTCTATAGCAAACAGTTTTGCTAGTGGGATTAAAGGTGAATGTCACCACTCCCTGGTCTGTAAGGCTAACCAGTGGGACTATTTTACTCTCTTATCTTCAGGAAAGCCATATTTATTAAACGATAAATAAAATACCACCACAGTAGCTCAGTTGGTAGAGTGTACACATGGAAAGAACTTTATATGTGGAATACTAGGAAAATATAAAACTTTCAAATTATAGGCATAGGAGAGACAAGAACCCAAAGTCAATGGCAAAGATAAGACCTTCAATAATATCATAAAAGAAAACTGTGCTGGTAACACACACCCAGAAATAAACAGAAATACAGAACACATAAAAGACAAGAATAGAAAAGAAAATTTCAGACAATACCACACATAGGTCCAGGGTCAACCATGCCTACATGAGACTGAGGACTGATCTTCAAAATGTATAAGGAACACAAGAAATTAGACATTAAAATTACAGATAACCCAATTTAAAAATGTGGTACAAAACTAAACAGAAAATTCTCAACAGAAGAATCTCAAATGGTCAAAAGACAAGACCTAACAGGGAAATGCAAATCAAAATGACTCTGAGATACCATATTACACCACTCAGAATGGCTAAGTTGAAAAACACCAGGAGTAAGTAGAGTACTCATTCATTCCTGGTACAATGCAAACTTGTACAACTCTGGAAATCAGTAAGGTGGTTTCTCAGAAAATTTGGAATCAACTTACCTCAGGACCCATCAATACCACTCCTGACCGTATAACCAAAGGATGCTCAATCATGCTACAAAGACATTTGTTCAATCTTTTTCATTTGTAATGTTTTGTTTTTGCATTTCAGTATATGGCCTCTTTCAGAAAATTTTCTTTATAATGCAGATTAAAATATTCTTTTGTATTTGGTTGGACTGTTTTGTAGGCATTTTTAAGTCCCTTTGGTATATGAGGTCAATTAATTCTGTTGTTTTTCTGTATATTTTTTTGTGAAATATCTTGTCTATTGGAGAAAGATAAGTATTGAATTCTGCTATTATTAATGGGTTAGTGTAATCTGTGTCTTTTAAAACAGTGATAGAATTTTTTTTGAAATTTTGTGTCTCTCATTTTGGTGCGCATATGTTTAGGGCAGTAATGTCTTCTTGGTTAAGTGCTCCCTGGATCTGAATGCAGTTTCCCCCTTTATTTCTGTTGATCAGTTTCTGTTTCAAGTCTATTATCTTAGATAATTGGATGGTGATGCCTTCTTTCTCCATGATTCCATTTGATTGGAATACTTTTGTCTATCTTTTTACTCTAAGGTGGTGCCTATCTTCATAACTGAAATCTGATTCTTTTAGGCAACAGAAAGATAGGTTTTATTTCTTGATCCATTCAATCATTCTCTGTCTTTTGAGTGAAGAATAGAGGCCATTCATGCTTAAATTGTTATAGAAATGCATGTGTTAGTTCTGGTCATCACGTTGTTGATTTTTGTTGTTGTGTTCTCAGTGGTCTTTATGGTTAAATAATTATGACTCATGTTCCTTTCAAAGTCTCTATGTTTTGCTTATCCCTCTACTTATCCCCAAATAAAGCTTCCTCTATCACCTTAGGTTTGGTTTTTGAATTTAAATCATTTTTTTTAGGCTGAAAATGTTTGTAAAATTCTTCCTTTTCCTTCAATAATGGCAGTAATTTTGCTGGCCATATTATTTTATGTTGGCTGTCATTTAGAACTTGGGTGGCATTATTTCAGTATCTTCCGGCTTTGAAAGCTTTCCTTGAGCGATCACTTGTTCTTTGAAGTGTTCTTTACTTGTGATTTGCACTTTTTCCATTGCAAATTTCAATGCGTCTTTATTGCTCTGTCTCCTCAATGATTAAATATGAGATGTTTTAAATATGGGATACTCTTAGGGTCTTGTCTTTAATGTATTCCGTTTGCTTCTTTTAAGTGTGTGGGTGAGTCTCTCCTTTGCATAGTACAGTTTTATTCTAAGATCTTTTTGAAGGTCTTGTGTTCGCCATTGATTTGGGATACTTCTCCCTCACCTGTGCATAGAATTTCAAGGTTTGATTTCTCCATGGTATCCCACATTAACAACAATGTCTACAAATACACTCAACCAACTAAGTTACATCCCCAGTCCCACAGCTCACTATCTGATGATTATGTCAACTCATGTCTGTGGCTCCCGCAAGAAAGATTACTTTTTCCAAGTGTATTTCTGTACATTTTCTTAATTTTAGCAAAAGTGATTTTAATTTCTTGGTGAGGTCATGAAGCCACTGTCAAGTAAGTGTGGAGGCCTTTAAGGAATATTTTGGAAGCAGGAAGAATTCCTTGAGGAATTAAATGTTTTTCTACTTCTTATGAATGTGATGTTATTTTTACATTAGCTTTGTCCGGAAGGACAGGGATGAGCTAATCCACACAGACAGATATGGACTGGGGAGAAGAGATCACACATGGGAAAGCCAGTGTTCAGTTGCTTCTTCTCTACTGTTGTCCTGAAATTAGGGAAGTTCACGCTTCCAGTTAATGGTACCACTTTCTAACAACCTCAAGCTCAGAACTTTCCTCTTTCCATGGGACATGATAATTATGGGCTTAGAGAGAGATGAGCTGATGACATTCCTTCCTTATAACCACTTCTTAGGGCCTCATTCCAACTGGATGTTTATCAAAGGATCGGCCAGGTGAGTGTTTCTTTTTCTCTTCATTAATAGTGAGAGTTGTAATGGTAGAAGGAAGCAGAGTTTTCTGTAATAAAATGATTAGAGAATTCTCTGCTTAGAATTCATTTTTGAACCTTATTGTATCAAGAGCAAACACAACAACTTGCTGTAGACAAAGATATCAGTGTAATTTGTTGAAGAACATAGATTTCACTTGCTATGACCTCTGATTATAATTTATGTGATGTAGAAGGTGATCCTATTGGAAAGAGAACAGGGCCTAGCAGAAGTGTGGACAGAGAGACAGGGAAGGCTAATAGGGTGAATGTTATCAATGGATATTATGTATTGAATGAAAATATAATGATATCTATCTCTTTTTACAATAAATGTTCATTCACATCTCTGTAAAAAGTGACCCCAAATGGAGTATTTTAATGAGCATATTTGACTATGGATTCTCCTGAGGGTGTACTAATACAATTCTATAAACAAGGTTCCTCTTAGCTAATGGCAGCTATGTTAAATTTCTAACCTTCTCACAAAACACCTTAGAGGGTGAAACACAAAGAACACACATTCATTGGTCTGCAAAAGTACATTTATAATATTAAGATATAGATATATATATAAATTATATTTTATATTTTCTCATTTTTATACTTTTCTCAAGCCTATGCATTGATTTATATAAAACTTCATCAGGACTATGCAATAAATATTAGCTAATTTAGTGTTTATCAGTATTTTTCTGTTCTGTTAAGTTTTTGTATACTTAGGAATTCTTAGTAAAGTTTCACTTCATGACTTGGTAAAATGTAAGATAGTTTTAACATTGTATTAATAAGATTAAATTTTTTCATAATTATGCTGTTCTACTGTAATAATTTCTTTTGGTCATCTCAAAAGTATCTAGAATCCTACTTCACTTATTCATTAAATTACTTTTTTTGTATTTTTTACAAAAGAAAACTATATAAATTATTTCAATGTTATCTTTACAAAAATTTAAACTGAGTAATTTTCAGTAGAAGTTTCAGTGTTTTAATTTTAATGAATTAATTTTCAATATTTAATTTTTCTAAGTTGTACATTGTTACACTGCTATTTATGTAATATTGAGTAAACTTTTCATTAGCAGTGAGAAATATTTTTGGTTCTTAAATAGTATCAAATTATTTAAAGTCAAAATATCCAAAATCTTTTAACAGTTGCAAAATATAATTGTTCATTAAAATATGCATACAGAAAATATGTCAAGTAAATTTAAGTTTAGCTAATGAATGTCATAAGTCCAGTTTAATATTTCTGGGATATCATTTTAATACATACAGGAGACTCAAATGAAAAGTGAAGTCAGGTGTGGAAGCACACACCTCTGAACCCAGCACTTTGACAGCTATCACAGGAGCTTCGTGAGTTTGATTGACGTTAGTCTGACCTAAGACTGAGCTTCTTCCTCTGTCTCCGTCTCTCCCACACACAAATACAACAAGACTATAGTGGCAAATAGATAGTGTAGAATTGTGAAATCATTGTTTAAAAATGGAATAAAAGGATGCCAATAAATGTCATTTACTCACCAGATACAGAGCAACCACACCATGAAAAACAAATGATGGAAGCATGAATTTGGTTGCAAGCAGTACAAAATTTTCAGTTTGTTTTGTACAATTCTCTTTAAGAATCTGCACTGATGCTGATGCACTAGACAGAACCTTTGTGAATTTGATCAAATCATCCAGGAAATAGAGATTTTATTTTAGAAATATATTTGATATAACTGTGTTTTCACTCACTGCTGTTTTATTTAATCATGACAGCAGCCTCAGCACACAGTATGCTATTGATCTATTCTTACTCCAGGTAGCCATTTCACACACACACACACACACACACACACACACACACACACACACACACTTCCAGTGAACATTTTCATGTCTTTCTTAGACTTACATCATGTGACTATTGTGCCCAGATCATGACCCACAGAGGGAGACCACCAAAAACCAGAGCACACCGGACTGCAAAATGCAAGATTAACTCTTTTATTGTACAGGGTGGCCATGAACTTTTTCTATACCCCAAAACTGCAAGGTAGCAAGGTAGAGAGAGAAGTTAAAGGTTCCTCTGTGGGGTTAGTTTTTTAAAGGTGAAACTACAAGGAGGCTTTTCAGAGCTGCTTTGGCACAGGTGCAAGGCCTTTTGCTCTTTCCCATAGCTCGTTCTTTGTTTTTCTTTATCACCAGGTGGCTGGCTAAGTGTCTGTGCTTTGGAATTTCTCAGGTGGGATGGGGGAAGGAAAGCATTATCTTTCTGTGAAGCTAGTCTGTGTTTCTAATTTTAAAACATTCTGCTAGGAAATTCTTGTCCCTTTGAAAATAAGGGGTGAGGGTCCCACAGTGACCTGTGATGGAGCTCTGGGTCTGACTGCTTCCCCACAGGCTCTGCAGGGACACTGCTGCTGCTGCTTCGTCGCAGGGGAACTGGCTGGAAAGTGTGAGCCTGTAAAGTTCTAGTGAGCGTCTGTGAGCTTCCAGTGACAGGTGAGTTACATTCAATTTCTGAAGAGTAACTAATACTTTGAGTTGAGTTGAGGCAAGTGCTATGAATTAATACCTTGATCACTTAATCACTCTATTCCTACTGACATATCATTTCATAAAAATCTGCTCATGGACCTAATTTGAGTGGCTAAGATCCTCATCTTCCTGAGATTCCCGAAGACTTGTTAATGTTGCTGACAGTGGACAGCACATCAGCGAATACCGTGTATCTTGTCACCTGAAAGTCACACAATCACTCCGTGTTCTCTCTGAGCAGTCACACTCCATTTAAGTCATTGCTCACTAAATATGGTAAGACATAAAATGAAAATGATACTTTTGATCTAATAGGTTTGCATGTTCATTATATTATTATCACCTCAGAGAAGAATGTAAAGACTACCATAAATTCATAAAACAAGACTGTTTGAAAATCAAATACTGTGATAATGAAGGGGGAAAGTGATTTTTCTCAGAAGAATGTCGAACTATGAGGAACTAGCTCATTGTTTCTTTCTTTGCATGTTTCTTCAGACAGCTGCGTGTTGCCTGCCCAGTCTTTTGGTCTGGATCCCTTGATAGTGACCACATCCTTATTATTATGAATGTTCATGAATACACTTTGAGTTTAATCCTTACAACTAAGTATTGCAACTTAGACCAATATGAACACCCAAGCACTGCATTTTTTCAAATAAAACGAATGACTTTCCTCAGTTTACAGATATGTTGGCAACTCAGTTTATAGCCATGGTTGCTGTGGTTTTTCTGGCCCAGTCTCCCCGCCAGTGTACCCCAGAGAAAGATGTCACATAAAGAATGAGAGGAAGCATCATTTTCTATAGGTGACAAATATTTACTAAGCAAAGGGTGTGAAGTATAGACGTTCAAGTCCATAGCTTTGAGATAAAAATTTTTTTTTAAATACCATCTTTAACTTCTATTATAATCTTTTTGTTTTATTTATAATACATTGCCTTAGTTATAAATTATAGAGGTGTTGTTAATAAAATGATTGGTTATACATATAGATTTTATCCATTTGCAATTTTAAAATTGAAATGTACTACAGTCTTTTCAGTTTAGAGACCAAGCTTTGAATTAATTGTTATCCTCAATAAATCAGATAATATATTTTTTCTTTCTTTTTTTCCTTTCTTTCTTTTTTCTTTCTTCCTTTAATATTTACTTATTTTATTTTCCACATATACGTGTTTTACCTGCATGTACATCTCTGTACCATTTGTTTGCCATATCATAGAAGGCAATAGATTCCCTATAACTAGAGTTACAGATGGTTATGAGCCACCATGTCATTGCTGTGAATGTAGCCCAGGTTATTTGCAAGAGTAAAACATGCTCAGAACCACTGTGCCATCTTTCCAGCTTGTGTCATAGAACTTAAAAATAAACAGAACACCACTGTGCAGCTACTGTAACTGTATGTTGGTGGGAGAATCATACGTTTGGCTCTGGCAATTAGACTGAATCTATTCCTTTACTAGGCAAAGATTTTTAAGATCAAATATAATGTATATGTGTGAAAGGTATTATTTATGTTGGCATATTCATGGGGATGTTATAGCAAGGTCTCATTTACTGACTTCTGAATTATTTCTATATATACATGCATGCACTTATAGATATGGAATATACAAGTGAACTTGAAATTACAGTTGGCCACTCTTTCCTTGCAAGAATCTTAGTTGGTATAGTTTTCTATTTCTCTATCACAGAGTTGATTTTAAAGCAACAAATTATACTAATTTGATAAAATAATGATACTGGTAACCAGGTTAAAGAACTAACAAAAGCTAAGACTATTTGTTGAAATTATAAAAACTGTCTGTGTGTTGATGATGTATGATGACAGTGGGGCCCTTGATTTCCACTGCATTCCGGAATCTCTTTAAAAACAGAGATTGTAAAACAGGATCACTATGTGAGTCATCTTTGGCAAGCACATGTTTGTCACAATGTGCTGAAAATAGTGTTTTTCTTACTGTCACATGTTCTATCTTGTTGGGGGCTTCTAGCTCCACATCTTCAGATGTGAGTATTTAGCCTGTGTAAACTACAGATATCAGGAAAGCAAAATGGGGCCATGGCCTAGGTGGGGTTGATCGTGGGTAGCAAAGGAGAGAAGAACAGGGTACAAGAGACCTTATCAGGGAAATGGGAAAGGGTGGGTTCCTTAGCAGGGAGGAGGAAAGTTCCTATAGAAGGAGGTGGGATAAAGGTAGAGGGGAATAGTAGGATACAATTGATTTGATATGGAAAAGAAGAAAATGGGGATTTCTTAGTTTAAAAGGAGGACATAAATGCAGACGATGGACATCAGTAGGTAAAGTAACAAAGGATGGATGAAAACCCCGAAGTAATCATACTATTAATGATTTATCCACCCCACTGTCCTACTGTGAAAAATAAAAAAAAATAACGTTTGTCTTGATAGCTGGGTGTTTGTTCTTTAAACCATAAGTAGAGTGCACACAAGTTTTACATGGATGGGAAGTAAATTGGGAGATATCTAGGAGCATTTATAACAATAATGGTTATAAAATTAATATGGTGTGGGAAGTGCACAACCGGCCTCCAACTGTATCACTGTCTTTTTTTTTTTTTATTTTATTTTTTTATTTTTTTAAAAAGTTTCCATTTACGCCCCTCCTCCCAACGCCCTCCCACTCCCCCCCTCCCTCTCCTCCTCCCTCTTTGTCCCCAAGGGAAGTCAGGGTCTCCTGCCCTGTGGGAAGTCCAAGTTCCTCCCCCCTCACTCCAGGTCCAGGAAGGTGAGCATCCAAACAGACTGGATCCCAAAAATCCAGTATATGCAGAGGAAACCAGTCCCAGTGTCATTGTCAATGGCTTCTCGGAAAGACTGCAGGCCAGCCACATTCAGAAAATCCAACCACATTCAGAGAATCTGGTTGGATCACATGCTCTTTCAGTCACGGTCCATCTGGCCTTGGTAAACTCTCATTAGATCCGACCCCTTGTATCAGTGGGTGATAGTATCCCTCGCAGTCCTTCGTCATTTTCTTCCTCCTTTTGCTCCTCGTTTGGAACTTGGGGGGCTCAGTTCGGTGCTCCAACGCGGGCCTCCATCTGTATCGTCATCCAACGCCAGGTGAGGGATCTATGGTGATAAGCAAAATATTCATCAGTATGGTCACGGGCCAAGGCCGGTTCAGGCACCCCCTCCTCTGTCCAGAGAACCATCTGGGGATCTCTCCTTGGACCTGGGATCCCATATATAATCAAGTTTCCTGTAAACTCTAATATGACTCCCTTAGTTGAAATATATTCTTCCCTGATCCCACATTCATCCTTCCTCCCTTCCCCCCATCCCGGTCAACCGAGCTTTCTCCATTCCTCCCCTACTCCCTTCTCTCTAACCCTCTCCCCTTCCAACAACCCTCCCACCACCCCCCCCATGCACCCAAGGTTACCTGGGACTCTTGACTATTTCCTACCTCCTGGCGGATAGGTAAATAATCTTCATCAGGTTCGTCTTCTTATTTAGCTTCTCTAGGATCACGAATTATAGGCTCAAAGACCTTTAATTATGGTTAGAATCCACTTATGAGTGAATACATACCGTGTTCCTCTTTTTGGGTCTGGCTTACCTCACTCAGTAAAGCGTTTTCTATGTCCATCCATTTGCATGCAAAATTCAAGATGTCATTATTTTTTACCGCTGAGTAAAACTCTAATGTGTATATGTTCCACACCTTTTTTAACCATTCTTCTATTGAGGGGCACCTAGGCTGTTTCCAGGTTCTGGCTATTACAAATAGTGCTGCTATGAACATAGTTGAACAAACGCTTTTGTAGTATGTTTGGGCATCTCTAGGGTATATTCCCAAGAGAGGAATTGCTGGGTCCTGAGGGAGGTTGACTCCCAGTTTCCTGAGAAACCGCCACACTGATTTCCAAAGTGGCTGCACAAGTTTGCATTCCCACCAACAATGGATGAGTGTTCCCCTCATTCCACATCCCCTCCAGCATAGGCTATCATTGGTGTTTTTAACTTTAGCTATTCTGACAGGTGTAAGATGGTATCTCAAGGTGGTTTTGATTTGCATTTCCCTGATCGCTAAGGAGGTTGAGCATGACCTTAAGTGTCTTCTGGCCATTCGAAGTTCATCTGTTGTGAATTCTCTGTTCAGATCAGTACCCCATTTTTTAATTGGGTTAATTAGAGTTTTAGTGCCTAGTTTCTTGAGTTCTTTGTATATTCTGGAGATCAGACCTTTGTCTGATGAGGGGTTGGTGAAGATCTTCTCCCAGTCAGAAGGCAGCCTTTTTGTCTTACTGACAGTGTCCTTTGCTTTACAGAAGCTTCTCAGTTTCAGTAGATCCCATTTATTCATTGTTTCTCTTATTGTCTGTGCTGCTGGGGTCCTACTTAGGAAGAGGACTCCTGTGCCTATATCTTGTAGACTACTTCCCACTTTCTCTTCTATCAGGTTCAGAGTGGACGGATTAATGTTGATGTCTTTAATCCATTTGGACTTGATTTTTGTGCATGGTGATAGACATGGATCTACTTTCATTTTTTTACAGGTTGACATCCAGTTATGCCAGCACCATTTGTTAAAGATGCTTTCCTTCTTCCATTGTATACCTTTAGCTCCCTTGTCAAAAATTAGGTGCTCATAGGTTTGTGGGTTAATATCCGGGTCTTCTATTCGATTCCAAAGGTCGATTTCTCTGTTCTTATGCCAATACCAAGCTGTTTTCAATACTGTAGCTCTATAATAGAGTTTGAAGTCAGGGATGGTAATGCCTCCTGAAGTTCCTTTATTGTATAAGATTGTTTTGGCTATCCTGGGTTTTTTGTTTTGCCATATAAACTTGATTATTGTTCTCTCAAGGTCTGTGAAGAAGTTTGATGGGATTTTGATGGGGATTGCATTGAATCTATAGATTGCTTTTGGTAGAATTGCCATTTTTACTATGTTGATTCTCCCAATCCAAGAGCAGGGGAGGTCTTTCCATTTTCTGGTATCCTCCTCAATTTCTTTCTTCAAAGACTTAAAGTTTTTGTCAAATAGGTCTTTCACTTCCTTGGTTAGAGTAACCCCAAGATATTTTATGCTATTTGTGGCTATCATGAAAGGTGATGTTTCTCTGATTTCCCTCTCTGCTTCTTTATCCTTTGTGTATAGGAAGGCCACTGATTTTTTGGAGTTGATCTTGTATCCTGCCACGTTACTAAAGGTGTTTATCAGCTGTAGGAGTTCTTTGATAGAGTTTTTGGGGTCACTTATGTAAACTATCATATCGTCAGCAAATAACGAAAGTTTGACTTCATCCTTTCCGATTTGAATCCCCTTGATCTCCTTATGTTGTCTTATTGCTATTGCTAGAACTTCAAGCACTATATTGAAGAGGTATGGAGAGAGTGGACAGCCTTGTCGCGTTCCTGATTTTAGTGGAAAGGCTTTGAGTTTCTCTCCATTCAGTTTGATGTTAGCTGTCGGCTTGCTGTATATTGCTTTTATTATATTTAGGTATGATCCTTGTATCCCCAGTCTCTCCAACACCTTTATCATAAATGGGTGTTGAATTTTGTCAAATGCTTTTTCAGCATCTAGTGAGATGATCATATGGTTTTTTTCTTTCAGTTTATTTATATGATGGATTACATTGATAGATTTGCGAATGTTGAACCAGCCCTGCATCTCTGGAATGAAGCCGACTTGATCATAATGGATAATTTTTCTAATGTGCTCTTGGATACGGTTTGCCAGTATTTTATTGAGAATTTTTGCGTCAATGTTCATGAGTGAGATTGGCCTGTAATTCTCTTTCTTGGTTGTGTCTTTGTGTGGTTTTGGTATTAGAGTAACTGTAGCTTCATAAAAGGAGTTAGGCAATGACTCTTCTGTTTCTATATTGTGGAATACGTCAAGGAGTATAGGTATTAGCTCTTCCTGGAAGTTCTGGTAGAATTCTGCATTGAAACCATCTGGTCCTGGGCTTTTTTTGGTAGGGAGATTTTTGATAACAGCTTCTAATTCTTCGCGACTAACAGGTCTATTTAGATTGTTCACCTGTTCTTGGTTCAACTTTGGTATATGGTACTTATCTAAAAAAATGTCCATTTCTTTTACATTTTCCAACTTTGTGGCATATAAACTTTCGTAGTAAGATCTAATGATTCTCTGAATTTCCTCTGTGTCTGTGGTTATGTCCCCCTTTTCATTTCTGATCCTATTAATTTGCACGTTCTCTCTCTGCCGTTTGATTAGTTTGGATAGGGGTTTGTCAATCTTGTTGATTTTCTCCAAGAACCAGCTTTTTGATTCATTGATTCTTTGGATTGTTTTCTCTGTTTCTATTTTGTTGATTTCAGCCCTCAGTTTGATTATTTCCAGTCTTCTACTCCTCCTGGGTGAATCAGCTTCTCTTTTTTCTAGAGCTTCCAAGTGTGCTGTTAGGTCTCCAATGTGTGCTTTCTCCGTTTTCTTTATTTGGGCACCTATTGCTATGAACTTTCCTCTTAGCACTGCTTTCATAGTGTCCCATAGGTTTGAGTATGTTGTGTCTTTGTTTTCATTAAATTCAAGGAAGTCTTTAATTTCTTTCTTAATTTCGTCCTTGACCCAGGGGTGATTTAGTAGTTGACTGTTCAACTTCCATGAGTTTGTTGACTTCCTGGGGTTAGCATTGTTGTTGAATTCTAATTTTAATCCATGGTGATCTGACAAGACACATGTGGTTACTAATATTTTTTTGTATCTGTGGAAGTTTGCTTTGTTACCGAGTATGTGGTCAATCTTCGAAAAGGTTCCATGAACTGCAGAGAAGAAGGTATATTCTTTCCTATTTGGGTGGAGTGTTCTATAGATGTCTGTTAAGTCCATTTGATTCAATACCTCCAATAAATCTCTTAATTCTCTGTTTGGTTTCTGTGTGATTGACCTGTCCATTGGTGAGAGAGGAGTGTTGAAGTCTCCTACTATTAGTGTGTGTGGTTTGATGACTGCCTTGAGTTCTAGAAGAGTTTGTTTTATATAAGTGGGTGCCTTTATATTAGGGGCATAGATATTCAGGATTGAGACTTCTTCCTGATGAGTTGTTCCTGTTATGAGTATGAAATGTCCATCTCCATCTCTTCTGATTGATTTTAGTTTGAAGTCGATTTTGTTAGATATTAGAATGGCCACACCTGCTTGTTTCTTAGGTCCATTTGCTTGGAAAACCTTTTCCCAACCCTTTACTCTGAGTAGGTGTCTGTCTTTGTGGTTGAGGTGTGTTTCTTGTAAACAGCAGAATGTTGGATCCTGTTTTCGTATCCAATCTCTAAGTCTGTGCCTCTTTATAGGTGAATTGAGTCCATTGATATTAAGAGATATTAATGACCAGTGGTTGTTGACTCGAGTCATTTTTTTTTTTTTTAGGTAGTAGAGTGTATGTGTTTTCCTTCTTTGGGTTGTGCTAGTGAAGGGTCGCTAGATGTCTGAGTTATTGTAGTCAGTGTTGGCAATGTTGGATTCCTTGGGATGTAATTTTCCTTCTAATATTCTCTGTAAGGCTGGATTAGTAGTTACGTATTGTTTAAATTTGTTTTTATCCTGGAATATTTTGTTTTCTCCGTTGATAGTGAATGAAAGCTTGGCTGGGTATATTAATCTGGGCTTGCATCCATGGTCCCTTAGTTTCTGCAGTACCTCTATCCAGGACCTTCTGGCTTTCATGGTTTCTATAGAGAAGTCTGGTGTAAGTCTGATAGGTTTACCTTTATAGGTTACTTGACCTTTTTCCTTTGCAGCTCTTAATATCCTTTCTTTAATCTGAATGCTTTGTGTTTTGATTATTATATGGCGAGGGGATGTTTTTTTCTGATCCAGTCTATTCGGTGTTCTGTATGCTTCTTGCACCTTCATAGGAATATCACTCTTTAGGATGGGAAAGTTTTCTTCTATAATTTTGTTGAATATATTTTCTGGACCTTTGGACTGCAATTCTTCTCCTTCTTCTACTCCTATTATTCTTAGATTTGGTTTTTTTATTATGTCCCATATTTCCTGAATGTTTTGTGATGAGAATTTGTTGGATTTGCTGTTTTCTTTGGTCAGGGCATTTATTTTCTCTATGGTGTCTTCATAATCTGAGATTCGTTCTTCTATCTCTTGTATTCTATTGGTTATGCTTGTTCCTGAAGTCTCTGTTTGTTTACCTAGATTTTCCATATCCAGCCGGTCCTCGGTTTGTGTTTTCTTCACTGCCTCCATTTCAGTTTTCAATTCTTGAACTGATTCCATTACCTGTTTGATTATTTTTTCTTGGTTTCCCAGGGTATCATTTACGAATTTACTTATTTCTTCAAACTTTTTGTTATATTTGTCTTCCATTTCTTTACTCATTTCTTCCATCTTTTTGTTATATTTCTCTTCTATTTCTTTAAGTGAGTTATTCATACCCTGTTTAAGAGACTCTATTGCTTTTATAATGACACTGTTTTCCACTTCTTCCGGTATAGGGTGTTCAAGTCCTTCTGTCATAAGATCGCTGGGATCTGGTGTTTTCGTGTTGTTTTTCAGATTGTTGGAGGAATTCTTGCCTTGGCGCCTGCCCATCTCTTCCTTCAGATGCTCTCCAATGGCTCTTCCCTCCGTTGGGTCTTTTGCTACTGGATTAATGCCCCTTGCTATCCAGGAATCACTTTGCCTGCAGCCTTAGGTTGCTGCAGGCAGGCTTTAGAACAAAGGGATTTCCGTCCCTTTGCACTCACCGCCTGTACGTCCTGCGGTGCCCACCCCGGCTGAGATGGAGGAATTTAAGCCCCGAAAAAAGGAGAGGGGAGGGTATGGGTTCCAGGCAGAAAGCTGGGATGGCGTTGCAGGAGAGAGGGATTAGCTGGGGAAGCTGCCCCTTTGGAGTAGTCAGGGAGATAAGGGTGGCGGGAGTATTGTGTGTTCCCTAACCGGCCTTGTGTGGCAGTCAGGAACAATACACTTACCCCTCCACAGGAACAGAGCCCCTCGCTGGTCAGAGGTGCCCCTGCCTGCAGTCTTGGCTTGCTGCAGGCCGGCTTTTGGAACAAAGGGACTCCAGCCCCTTTGCACTCACCGCCAAACCTGGCCCGCGGTGCCCACCCCGGCTGAGATGGAGGAATTTAAGCCCCGAAAAAAGGAGAGGGGAGGGTATGGGTTCCAGGCAGAAAGCTGGGATGGCGTTGCAGGAGAGAGGGATTAGCTGGGGAAGCTGCCCCTTTGGAGTAGTCAGGGAGATAAGGGTGGCGGGAGTATTGTGTGTTCCCTAACCGGCCTTGTGTGGCGGTCAGGAACAATACACTTACCCCTCCACAGGAACAGAGCCCTTCGCTGGTCAGAGGTGCCCCTGTCTGCAGTCTTGGCTTGCTGCAGGCCGGCTTTTGGAACAAAGGGACTCCAGCCCCTTTGCACTCACCGCCTAACCTGGCCCGCGGTGCCCACCCCGGCTGAGATGGAGGAATTTAAGCCCCGAAAAAAGGAGAGGGGAGGGTATGGGTTCCAGGCAGAAAGCTGGGATGGCGTTGCAGGAGAGAGGGATTAGCTGGGGAAGCTGCCCCTTTGGAGTAGTCAGGGAGATAAGGGTGGCGGGAGTATTGTGTGTTCCCTAACCGGCCTTGTGTGGCGGTCAGGAACAATACACTTACCCCTCCACAGGAACAGAGCCCCTCGCTGGTCAGAGGTGCCCCTGCCTGCAGTCTTGGCTTGCTGCAGGCCGGCTTTTGGAACCTGTATCACTGTCTTTAATCCCAGATTCTGGGGTGGTGAGTTCATTGAAAAATAAAAATAAATAGATAAATAGAGATAGACATCCCACTGATTAAAATAGTGGGATTATCATGAATTATCAACTCTGATTCCATCAGAATTATGAATGAAAACATGGATAATTTAAATTAGAGGTTATTAAAATTATGGAATATAAAACTTACTCATGCCTCTCTTTTGGATATCTTTTGTGATTTTTTTCCCAGATCAACATAATTTTTAATCAGTTTTACAAATATGAGTATGATCCTGTATTCTCATCACTGCTGTTTTCAGTGTTAATTGTAAAATGAGGCAATATAAGTCAAATCAGTAGGATTGAATTTCTAAGGCATGCGGTCTAGGTGCAATACAAGCACATAAAGTACGCATTCTGTATAGGGTATGGCTAAGAATGCATTTATCATCCTCAACATGTTGTATGTCCAGGAGAAATATTGAGGTTATTTAGAAACATAGGCCATGTCTAATGTGAAACTTCAAAAATTAAAGATATGGGTTAATCAAGAATAAATAGGCAAAAAAGAATGATGATATAGACATAGTGGCCAGTTAATCAAAAGTTTGGTGACTACTCTATTATGTTTTTCAGATATTTGAAATAGAGTTCCATAACCAATTGTGTTGGTTCTGATGTTGGGATCTGATACCCTCTTGAGGAAGATACCTCGTCAGTTGTCCTCATAAACTTACACCATGAAACCCAATATGGACAAGGTCAACAGAACCACCACATATGGGCTGCCCATGCATGCTTCAGCATTGGCAGGGCATAAATTCCATTCTTTCTTTTCATGTTTTTAATGTGAGTAGAATTTCTACATATGTCCTCATTAAGGATTATCCTTAATTTCCAAGCTGGATTTGGAGTCCTGGTCAATATGTTTCTCCTTGTTTTCTATACTTTCATCATTCTATATCACAGACCTAAGGCCATGGACATGATCTCCTTCCAATTGACCTTTATCCACACAGTGTTGCTCCTCACTGGAGGGGATATTTGGCTTTGGGACATATTTGAGTCACTGAACATTGATAATGACTTCAAATGTAAGACAACTTTTTACATAACCAGGGTGATGAGAGGCCTCTCCATCTGTGTCACCTGCCTCCTGAGTGTGTTCCAGGCTGTCACTATCAGTCCCAGTTCCTCTTTCTTGGCAAAATTTAAATATAAACTAAAAAAACACAAGATTTATGCTTTCTTATTTATTTGGTCTTTCAATTTGTTATTCAGTAGCAACCAAATCTTCTATGCTGGTGCTTTTACCAACGTGAGCGAGACCAACAAGATGAAGGTCACTAAATCCTGCTCACTTTTCCCCATGAACTACATCATCAGGGCACTGATTTTAATAGTGGCAACCTCCAGAGATATATTTCTTGTAGGACTTATGCTGGCCACTAGTACATACATGGTGATTATCTTGTTCAGACATCAGAGGCAACATAAGCATCTTCACAGCCTCAACTTTCTGAGAGCATCTCCTGAGAAAAAGGCCACCCAGACCATCTTGCTGCTGGTGGTCTCCTTTGTGGTCATGTACTGGGTAAATTTCATCATCTCATCCAGCGCAATCCTGTTATGGATGTATGACCCAATCACCCTGAGTGTTCAGAAGATTGTGACAAATGTCTATCCCACAATTACTCCTTTGGTACAAATCAGTTCTGATAACAGAATAATCAATATGGTGAAACACATGCAGTCTATATGTCACCAGATTTTTAAAAAGGGATAATTTTTTTCATTTTTCATAAAACAATTTATTTATTGTTTTTATATTCATGAGTATTGTGTCAGCTTGTATGTATTTGTTAATTTCTGGTGCCCACAAGGTCAGAAGAGGCCATTGTCTCCCCTTCCTGAGCTGGACAGACAGATGTTTGTGAGGCAACATTCTGATGCAGCCACAACTAATTTTTCCAAAAAAAAATCCATATTCTTCTTAAACTCTGTAATAATTCAAGTAGAAAAATCAAGATTTTTCCTATTAAAGACACTGGGATTTGTTTCCTCTGCATATACTGGATTTTTGGGATCCAGTCTGTTTGGATACTCACCTTCCTGGACCTGGAGGGAGGGGGAGGAACTTGAACTTCCCACAGGGCAGGAAACCCTGACTGCTCTTAGGGATGGAGAGGGAGGAGGAAAGGAATTGGGGGGAATGGGAGGGTATTGGGAGGAGGGGCGGAAATGGAAACTTTTATAATTTAATAAACTTTGAAAAAAAGATTTTTCATATTAAAATAAAATTTGTGGTATAACACATGGACATTCTTGTAATATTTCTGCTGCCAAGTGCTGCCTATTCCTTTAACTTCATTCTACACTATAAGTTGAAATTTACTCTTCTCTTTACTTTATATCATAAATGTTCCCTGATGCTGAGGTCGCTCAAAGGAAGCTCCTTGCTGATACTGACTCTTTACATTTTTCTTTTGAATTTAATCTACTCTCAGCTATCAAAAATAGTTCAAATGTCCCATTGCAGCTTTAATTCTCTTTTCTAAGTTTAATTTCTCTGAATCCATAAAAATACTGTGAATTTAAAATTTTCCTTTTTGCTACAGTTACTTAATGAGTCTTACATGAAAATCCCATGTGCCTGTGTATTTGTACTTCATCAATACTGAGATATTATTAGTAAAACAAAATTTGTAGATATTCATGATGTACAGTGTGTTTTTAGTTTACAAGTGTTTGCATGTGTGTGTGCACAGATGAAGGATGTGTGTGCATGTACATGTGGAGGCCAGGAGACAACATTTGCTGTTTTTCTTTACAGTCCACTCACCTTGGTTTCGATAGTGCCTCCAGTGACCTGGGGATTGCCAAATAGGACAAGATGATAGGCCTGGGTGTTTTCCTGTCTGTGACTCTCCAGTTCAGGATTACAAGTGTGCAACATCACACTCCACTTATTTTTTTCTTTTATTGATAATAAAAAATTATTTGTTTTTTACATACAGTATATTCTAAATAGAGTTTCTTTCCCCTGTCAGTTATTTCCAGGAAAGCTGAGCGTTGGCAGTGAAGGAAACCATAGTAAACAGAGAGCTGGTGAAGATGTCATTGAGAGAGGGGTCATATTACAGCCCCAGAAAGCAGCAGAACTTGGCGCTTTGGACACATGGTTCTGGCTTTAGATGAAGGTTAGAAAAAAGAGTTTAGGAAATCTCCCTCTATGACTCAGGATAACTTCTGAGTCAGGCACAGGTGTCACTGCATGGAGGCCTAGAGAGGCCATTTTATGAAGCTGTGAAAGTCAAACCTGGATTGCCTCAGAGACCCCAGGCTGTTGGAGATGCCAGAGCCATGTGATACCTGCTGAGGAAAGCTGCATACAGGGAGTGTAATTAGACCAAGTGAGAGAAGTGTGATGTGGTTTTGATCCTAGCCATTCTAACCATTCTGGTGCAAGATGGTAGCTCAGAGTTGTTTTGAGTTGCATTTCCCTGATAATTAAGGATGCTGAGCAATTCCTTAACTGTCTGTCAGCCTTTTGAGACTTTTCTGTTGAGAATTCTCTGTTTAGTTTTGGTCCCATTTTTAATTTATTTATTTTGTACTTTGATATCTAGTTTCTTGATTTCTTTATATACTTTTGAGATCAGCCCTCTGTCAGATGTGGGGTTGGTGAAGATATTTTCCCATTTGTATGTTGTCTTTTTGTCTTATTTATGGTGTCCTTTGCCTTATAGAAGATTTTCAATTCCTGGAGGTCCCATTTATTGCTTGCTGTCTTAGTGTCTATGTTACTGGTGTTATATTTAGAAAGTGGTCTCCTGTGCCAATGTGTTCAAGGCTACCTCCACTTCCTGCTCTGTCAGGTTTAGTGTATTTGGATTTATGTTGAGGTCTTTGATCCACTTAGACTTGAGTTTTGTACATGATGACAGGCATGTATATATTTTCAGTGTTCTCCATGATGACATCCAGTTATGTCAGCACCATTGTTGAAGATGCTTTTTTTCCCCATTGTATAGTTTTAGCTTCTTTTTCAAAAATCAGGTATTCATTGGTGTGTGGTTTAATATCAGGGTCTTCAAACTATTTCTATTGTTCCATGTGTCCGTGTCTGTTTATGCCAATACCAAGTTTATTTTATTTTAAAATTTATTTATTCATTTATTTATTTATTAAAAATTTTCACCGCCTCCCTTTTCCCTCCCCCTCCTCACCTCCTCCTCACTCTCTAGTCCTAAGAGCAGTCAGGGTTCCCTACCCGTGGTAAGTCCAAGGTCCTTCCCCCTCCATCCAGGTCTATAAAGGTGAGCATCCAAACAAATCAGGCTCCCACAAAGTCAGTCCATGCAGTAGAATCAAAACCCAGTGCTATTGTCCTTGGCTTCTCAGTCAGCCTTCATTGCCAGCCACATTCAGAGGGTCCAGTTTGATCACATGCTCCATCACTCCCAGTCTAGCTGGTATTGGTGAGCTCCATTAGATCAGTACCACCGTCTCAGTGGGTGGACGCACTTCTCGTGGTCCTGACTTCCTTGCTCATGTTCTCCCTCCTTCTGCTCCTCATTTGGACCTTAGGAGTTCAGTAGAGGGCTACAATGTGGGTCTCTGTCTCTATCTCCATCCATCGCCAGATGAAGGTTCTATGGTGATATGCAAGATAGTCATCAGTGTGGCTATGGGACAAGGGCAGTTCAGGCACCCTCTCCTCTGCGGCCCAAGGAACAATCTGGGGACCTCTCCTTAAACCTGGGAACCTCTCTAGAGTAAAGTCTCTTGCAAACCCTAAAATGGCTCCCTTAATTAAGATATTTACTTCCCTGCTCCCAAATCCACCCTACCCATCCCACTTCACCAAGCTCTCCTGAATCTTTTTTTTTTTTTAACTATGGCTCTATAGTAGAACTTGATGTCATGTCAAAGATGGTGATGTCTCTGGAAGTTACTTTATACCTTTATACTACAGGATTATTTTAGTTATCCTGTGTTTTTTATTTTTTCCCTATGGAGTTGTGTACTATGAGTATTGTTCTTTTGAGTTCTGTGTATGATTGTTTTGGGATTTTGATGGGGATTGCCTTGAACCTGTAGATTGCTTTTGCTAAGATTGTCATTTTTATTATTTATTCCGGCCTATACAAGAGCATGGGAGATATTTCCATTTTCTAATATCTCCCTCAACTTCTTTCTTCAAAGACTTAATGTTCTTGTCATTTTGGTCTTTCTCTTGTTTTGTTAGAGCTGCTCCGCAATATTTCATATTACTTGTGGCTATTGTATAAGATGATGTTCTCTGAGTCCTTTTCTGCCTGTTTATCATTTGTATATAGGAGGGTTACTTTTTTAAGTTAATTTTGTATCCTGCTACATTACTGAAGATATTTATCAACTGTAGAAATTCCCTGGTAGAATTCTTAAAGTGACTTATGTATGATATCATTTCATCTGCAAATAGCAAAAGTTTGACTTCTTTCTTCGCAATTTGTATCCCATTTATCACCATTTGTTGTCTTATTGCTCTAACTAGAACTTTGAGTAGTGTACTGAATAGATGTGGAGAGATTGGGCAACCTTGGCTTGCTCCGGATTTCAGTTAAATTGCTTTGAGTTTCTCTTCATTTAATTTGATGTTGGCTTCTGGTTTGCTGTAAACTGTCTTTGTTAAGTTTAGGTCTGTTCTTTGTAAGTCCTATGTTGCCAAGACCTTTATCATGAAGGGGTGTTGGACTTTGTCAAAGGCCTTTTCAGCATCTAATGAAATGATTGTATGAGTTTTTTTTTTTAGTTTATTTATGTGGTGGATTACATTGACATATTTTCTATGTTGAACCATACCTGTATCTCTGGGATAAAGCCTACTACATCATGATGGATGATTTTTGATGTGTTTTTATATTACATTCCCCAGTATATTATTGAGTATTTTTGCACCAATGTTCATGAGGGAGACTGGACTATAATTCTATTTTTTTGTTGTTTCTTTGCATGGTTTGAGTATCAGAGTAACTGTAACCTCATAAGTGGAGTTTGGCAATCTCCTTCTGATTCTATTGTTTGAAACAATTTGAAGACTATTGGTATTAGCTCTTCTTTGAAATTCTAATGAAAATTTTCAAACAATACCTTACCCTCCTCTCCTCCCATTCTCTTTCTCACACCTCCCTTCTACTTGCCTGCCCCCATCCACTCCTCTTCCATCTACATTTCAAAAGCAGTCATGGGAGTCAAGAAGGCATGGCAAATCAAGTTGAGGCAGGACTGTGCTCCTCCCCTTTACATCAAGGCTGAGCAAGGTATCTCACCATAGGTAATATGTTCCAAATGCCAGTTCATGCACCAGGAACAGGTTCTGGTTCCACTGCTAGGAGCCCTACATACAGATCAACCTACAAAACTTTCACCTACATGCATGGGCCTAGGTTGGTCTCATGAAGACTCCCTAGTAGTTGGTCTTGAGTCCATGAACTTCTACAAACTCAGGCCAGCTATCTCTGTGGGCTTTCCCATCATGATCTCACCCCCACTCCCTTGCTCATATAGTCCCTTCTCCTCTTCAGCTGTATTCCTGGAGGTTGGTCCAGTGCTTGGCTATGGATCTCTGCATCTGCTATAGATGATCTTTTTGGTGTGTTCTTGGTTTGATTTGCAAGAATTTTGTTGAATACTTTTGCATCAATGTTCATAAGTGAAATTGGTCTGTAATTCTCTTTCCTTGCTGAATTTTTGTATGATTTTGGAATCAGAATAACTGTGGCCTCACATAAAGAATTTTGCAAAGTTGCTTCTTTTTCTATTTTGTGGAAAAATTTGAAGAGTATTGATATTAGCTCTTCTTTGAAAGTCTGGTAGAATTCTGTGCTAATACTGTCTGACCCTGGGCATTTTTTTGGGTTGGGAGACTTTTTATGAATCTTTCTATTTATTTAGGTGTTGTTGGTCTATTTAAATTTTTTATCTGATCTTGATATAATTTTAGTAAGTGGTATCTATCAAGAAATTTGTCCATTTCTTTTAGATTTTTCAATTTTGTAAAATACATTTTTTGATGTATGATTCTATTTTCTTAGAGTCTGTTGTTATGTCCCCCTATCATTTCTGATTTTTTTGATTTGGAGATTCTCTTCCTTCTTTTTATTTAGTTTAGATATTGGGGACCAGCTTCAACAAAATTATCACTTTCCAAGAAGGGTGTGGGAATTAGAATACAAGTAAAGAGTATGAAGATGCAAAAATAATAAAACAGATATAATAGAATAGTACTTGCAGCGAGTTCCAGTAAATAATGAAATTGCCTACATTTGTTTTCAAATTGCTTAAAATGCCCCAACCCCAGTTGTTAGGAGTAAGATGAAAAACTGCATTGACATGATACAAGGAAGTGACCAGACCAGTTCAAGGTTGCGGGCTATATTCATAGACAAGCATTCTGTTGGTAGAACAAAATGAGTAACACTCACACCCGAGACCAAAACATTCTCTAGGCAACCCACTCCCTGGTTGTAATTCAATGTTAATCTCCTTAAGGGAATTGGAACTTACTTGGATTCTTAGACTTTTGTTTGGAGTAGAAACATACCTACTTCTTTATACCTGAAGCACAAGGTCTGGATATTAGCTACACCTTTTGATAATAACCTTGAGAGAGGAGAACTCTCTGAGCAAAATCTAAGTGGTACCTTTGTTTGAGGTAGAAACACAAAAACCTTGAAGGAATAGAGGTAAATTCCAACTCTCTGACCTTTTGTCAAAGTTGAAATAAGTTCACAGTTTTGGGCCTCCACATTAGGATAAAGGCTTATCTATATTGTTGATTTACTCAAAGATCCAACTCTATTTAAATTGATTCTTTGTATTGTTCTCTTTGGTTCTATTTTATTGATTTCGCCTTCAGTTTGATTATTTCCTGCCATCTACTCCTCTTAGGTGTGCCTGCTTCCTTTGTGTTAGATCTTTCAGGGGTGCTGTTAACTCAGCATGAGCTCTCAGATTTCTCCATTAAGACTCCTAGTGCAATGAACTTACCTTTAGCACCACTTTCACTGTGTCCCGTAAGGCTGGGTATGTTGTGAGGTCATTTTTAATTAAATTCTAGGAAGTCTCCATTTTCTTTATTTCTTCTTTGTCCTTAGTGGTTACTCAGTATGAAGTAGCTCAGTTTCCTTGAGTTTATTTGGTTTTCTGTAGTTTCTGTTGTTGCAGAAATCCAGCTTTTAACCCATGGTGGTCTAATGAGATATAAGGAGTTAGTGATTACAGTTTTTATTTATCTATTTATTTATTAAAAATTTCCATCTCCTACAATCCTCCCACTTTGCTGCCACTACCCCACTACCCTCCCACTCCCTCTCCAGACTTAAGAGCAGTCAGAGTTCTCTGCCCTGTGGGAAGTTCAAGGTCTTTCCCCATCCATCCAGGCTTTGAGACATATTTAAGTCGCTGAACATTGATAATGATTTCAAATGTAAAACAACGTCTTACATAAGCAGGGTGATGAGAGGCCTCTCCATCTGCATCACCTGCCTCCTGAGTGTGTTCCAGTCTGTCATTATCAGTCCCAGTAACTCATTCTTGGAAAAAATTTAAATATAAACTAAAAAAATACATAATTTGTGCTTTCTTATTTATTTGGTCTTTCAACTTGTTATTCATTAGCAACCGAATCTTCTATGCTGGTGCTTTTACCAATGTGAGAGAGACCAACAAAATGAAGGTCACTAAATCCTGTTCAATCTACCCCATGAACTATATCACCAGGGGATTGATGTTAACAGTGAAAATCTCCAGAAATGTATTTCTTGTAGGAGTTATGCTGACCACAAGTGCATACATGGTGATTATCTTGTTCAGACATCAGAGGCAAAGCAAGCATCTTCATAGCCTCAGCCAACCAGGTCATCCCCAGAGAAAAGGGCCACCCAGACCATCTTGCTGCAGGTGATTTCTTTGTGGTCATGTACTGGGTGGATTTCATCATCTCACCCATTGCAGTCCTATTGTGTATGTACGACCCAGTCATCCTGAGTGTTGAGATGTGATGGATGTCTATCCCATAATTACTCCATTGGTATAAATCAGTTCTGATAATAGAATAATCAATGTGCTGAAAAGTTTGAGGTCAAAGTATCATCAGATTATTTAATAAGGGTAATTTTTCTCCTTTTCAATAAAATGATCTATTTACTTTTATTTATTTTCATAAGTATTGCATCAATGTGTATGTATGTGTGAATTCCTGGTACCCACAGAGGTCAGAAGAGGCTATAGGCCTTCCTTGAACTGGACATACAGATGGTTTTAAGGTGGAATTCTGATGCAGCTGCAATTACTTTTTCCAAAATGTAGATTTTCTTAAACAGTTTAATAGTTCAAGTAACAAATCAAGATTCTTCATATTTTAAATAAAATTTGTGATTAATACACAAGTATAGCTTTGTGACTTTTTTTTCCAAGTTGTATAAAGTCCTTAAGTTCATTGTACACCATAAGTTGGTTTTTTCAACAGGAATTCTCTTACTGTCTCTTATTTACTTTATATCATAAATGTTTCTTTGATGCTGAGTCTACCCAAAGGAAGTTCCTTGCTGATACTGACTTGTTAAGCTTCTCTTTTGAAGGGATATTAATCTATTCTCAGTTATGAAGAGTAGTTTATTTATTTTTTCCCTGAGACATCAACTTTGGGTTTTTATTTTCTATGCTAGATTTTTGGTTCATGTGACCAAACCGGACTCTGAATGTGGCTGAAATAGGGGGTTGATTGAGACGTCATTGATAAAGTACCTTCATCTGGAGATGGATGGAGATAGAGAAAGAGACCCACATTGGAACACTGGACTGAGCTCCCAAGGCCCAAATGAAGAGCAGAAGGAGGGGGAACATGAGCAAGGAAGTCAGAACCACTAGGGGTGCGCCTACCCTTGGAGGCGGTGGGACCGATCTAATAGAAGCTCACCAAGGCCAGCTGGAATGGGACTGAAGGAGCATTTGATCAAATCGGACTCTCTGAATGTGGCTGACAATAAGGGCTGACTGAGAAGTCAATGATAATGACACCGGGTTTTGATTCTACTGCATGTACTGGCTTTGTGGGAGCCTAGTCTGGATGCACACCTTCCTAGACCTGGATGGAGTGGGGGGCTAGGACTTTCCACAGGGCAGGGCACCCTGACTTCTCTTATTACTAGAAAGCAGGGGGAAGGGGGAATGGGGGAAGTGGAAGGGATTTGGGAGGATGGGAGGAGGTGGAAATTTTTAATAAATAAATAAAATTAAAAAAAAGAATTGCATCTTGTACTCTTACTAACTTTAGCATTACTTATAGTTGCTTAATGATTAGTATATTAAAATTTTAACTTCATTCCATAATATAGTGAGTAAACAGAACAAAATATGTGTTCTGTCTGTAATCTGTTTGTATTTCTATTTACATATTTAAATAAAGGCAAAAATGTTTTTATGTATTTTAGCAAAAAAAAAAGAATTTAGTTTGAGATCTGCAGGATCCTTGGACTACCAGGAGTCCCTGTTTCTGTGCTGAGGAGTTCCATCCAGACCGGTAAGTGTGTGCCATCCCTGGGCGAAAAATTTGGGAAGGGTGCACAGGGCCCCCTCAGCTCCTGCTGCAGGAGCTTCTTTGTTACACACAACCCTGTCCTACACCCAAGTCTGCCCTTTTGTCTGCGGTGGTCCTTGGACTACCAGGAGTCCCTGTTCCCGTGCTGAGGAGATTCATCCAAACTGGTCCTTGGCCCAGGAACAGTTCCTACTCCTGCACTGAGGAGATCCACGCAGAGAGTCAGTCCCAGCAAAGATTGGACCAAGACACTAAGACTCTCCAGGCTGCATTTGAAGGAAGAGATGGGCAGGTGCCAAGGCAAGAATTCCTCGAACAACCTGAATGGCAACATGACATCACCAGAATCCAGGGATCACGCAACAAGAACACCCTACTCCAGAAAAAGTAGAAGAAATCGCACTGGTCCTGGCCCTGGCGTTTTTGATTTTAGCTATTCTGACAGGTGGAAGATGGTATCTCAAAGTTGTTTTAATTTGCATTCCCCTGATTGCTAAGGAAGTTGAACATGACCTTAAGTGTCTCTTGGCGTAGAGGAAGGCACCAGACCTCATTACAGATGGTTGTGAGCCACCATGTGGTTGCCAGGAATTGAACTCAGGACCTTTGGAAGGGCAGGCAATGCTCTTAACCACTGAGCCATCTCTCCAGACCCTTTTCCCAACTTTTTAACTAAACCAGGTTTCCTCAACATGGTGTGCGGGTCCCATCTGCATTCCCCTAACATGTGGAGCACAGGGGTCTCTTTGGGCCTATTGGCCATTAGTGTACCTCATAGAGAAGGTCTAGATAGATTGTTTCTCTGGCTTTAAATTGGATTAACCTTTCGCTGGTGTTTGTAGTCCCTTGTGTGTCTTGGATGTGAGTTCTTCACCAGGCACATGAACACACCAGTATTTTCTTCTTCTAGCCATCTTGCCTTGCTCTCCTTGGCAGTTTCTCTGAAGCACGCTGGCGCGTGGTGACGGAGTCTGCTCAGCTGTTTAGGCTTCAATGTCCTAACACAAAGTTTTGGCTGATCCGGTCACAACGATGGGTGCCCATGTCCTTTTCTTAGAATTTGTGGATCTCATTTCATACTTTTAATGTTGCATTCTGAGTGAATTTTATTGGTGATGTTTCATAGTCACCAGCACTTCTGCTGTTTAGTACTCCATTGTGTAAATGTACCACATTTTCCTTATCCGTTCTTCGGTAAAGGGACATTTAGGTTGTTTCCAAGTTCTGGCTATGACAAACAAAGCTGCTATGAACATAGATGAATACATGTCCTTGTGACATGACTGAGCATCCTTTGGATATATACCCAAAAGTGGTATTCCTGAGTCTTGATGAAGGTTGTTTTCTAATTTTCTGAGAAATCACCACACTGACGTCCTAAGGGGTTGTACCAGCTTGCATTCCCACCAGCAATGCAGAAGTGTTCCCTTTGCCCCACAACCTCTCCAGCATAAGTTGTCATCAGTGTTTTTGATCTTGGCCATTCTTACAGGTGTAAGATGGAATCTCAGAGTTGTTTTGATGTGCATTTCTCTGATGACTAAGGATGTTGAACATTTCCTTAAGTGTCTTTCGGCCATTTTAGATTCCTCTGTTGAGAGTTCTCTGTTTAGGTCTGTACTGCATTTTTATTGGATTCTATGATCATTTATTGTCCAATTTCTTGAGTTCTTTGTATATTTTGGAGATCAGACCTCCCCCTGTCTGATGTGGGGTTAGTAAAGATCTTTTCCCATTCTGTAGGCTGTCGTTTTGTCTTGTTGACCATGTCCTTTGCTTTACAGAAGCTTTTCAGTTTCACGAGGTCCCATTTACTGTTTCTCTCAGTATCTGTGCTGCTGGGGTTGTATTTAAGAAGAGGTTCCCTGTGCCAGTGTGTTCAAATGTACTTCCTATTTTCTCTTCTGTAAGGTTCAGTGTGGCTGGCTTTATGTTGAAGTCTTTGATCCATTTGGACTTGAGTTTTGTGCATGGTGATACGTATGGGTCTATTTTCATTCTTCTACATATTGATATCCAGTTATGCTAGGACCACTTGTTAAATATGCTTTCTTTTTTCCATTTGATATATTTGCTTCTTTGTCAAAAATCTGTTGTTTGAAGATGTGTCGATTGATATCCGAGCCTTCTATTCAGTTCCATTGGTCCTCCTGTCTATTCTTATACCAATAACAGGCTATTTTCAGTACTGTAGATCTGTAGTAGAGTTTGAAGTCAAGGGTTGTGATGCCTCCAGAAGTTCTTTTATTGTACAGGATTGTTTTGGCTATTCTGGATTTTTTGCTTTTCCATATGAAGTTGAGTGAGTACCATTCTTTCGAGGTCCTTGAAGAATTTGCTGGGATTTTGATGGGCCTTACATTGAATCTGTAGATTGCTTTTGGTAAGATTGCCATTTTTGCTATATTAATTCTGCCTCCCCAAGAGCATGGGAGGTCTTGATGTAGGTGGGCCTTCTGTTATGTGTTATTTTCATTGGTTAATAAAGAGACTGCCTTGGCCTTCTGATAGGACAGAGAATTAGGTAGGCAGAGTAAACAGAACAGAATGCTGGGAAGAGGGCAATGAAGCACATGCCATGGAGCCAGCCACCAGGTCAGACATGCTGAATCTTTTCCGGTAAGCCACCACCTCATGGTGTTACACAGATTATTAGAAATGGGTTAATCAAGATGTGAGAGTTAGTCAGTAACTAACTCTCTAGAGATAATGGGACAGGCAGTGCTTAAATGAATACAACTTATGTGTTATTATTTCTGGGACTAAGCTAGCTATGCGGAGCCGGGTGGGATGAAAAGCAGGCCAGCCCTCTGCTCCTTCTACAAGGTCTTTCCACTTTCTGGTGTCTTCTTCAATTTCTTTCTTCAAATATTTAAAGTTCTTGTCATACAAATCTTCCACTTGTTTGGTTAGAATTACTCCGATATATTTTATGCTATTTGTGGCAATTGTGAAGGATGTTGCTTCTCTGATTTCTTCCCCAGCCCTTTTATCATCTGTGTACAGGAGGGCTACTGATTTTTTTTGAGTTAATCTTCTATCCTGCTACATTGCTGAAAATGTTTACGAGTTGTAGAAGATCCTTGGTAGAATTTTTGGGATTGCTTATGTAAACTATCATATCATCAGCAAACAGTGAGAGTTTGACTTCTTTTCCAATTTGTATCCCCTTGATCTCTGTTTGGTGTCTTATTGCTCTAGCCAGGACCTCCAGAACAATATTGAATAGATATGAAGAGAGTGGACAACATTGTCTTGATACTGATTTCAGTGAAATCGCTGGAAGTTTCTCTCCATTTAGTTTGATGATGACAATTAGCTTGCTATATATTGCCTTAATTATGTTTAGGTATGTTCCTTGTATCCCTGCTCTCTTCAAGACCTTTATCATGAAGGGATGTTGTATTTTGTCAAAAGCTTTTTCAGCATCTAATGAGATGATCATGTGGTTTTTTATTTTTCAGCTTGTTTATATGGTGGATTACGTTGACAGATGTTCGTGTAATGAACCATCCTTGCATCTGTGGGATGAAGCCAACTTAATCATGGTGGATGATGGTTCTGATGTTTTGGAATCTTGGATTCGATTTGCCAGTATTTTATTTAGTGTTTTGCATCAATGTTCATGAGTGAGATTGGTCTATAATTCTCTTTCTTAGTAATGTCTTTCTGTGGTTTGGGTATCAGGGTAATTGTCGCCTTATAAAAAGAGTTTGGCAATTTCCTTTCTGTCTCTGTTGTGTGGAATAATTTGAGGAGTATTGGTACTAGTTCTTCTTTGAAAGTCTTGTAGAATTCTGAGCTGAAACAATCTGGTCCTGGGCTTTTTTTTTTTTTTGGTTGGGATACTTTTGATGACTGTTTCTATTTCTTCAGCTGTTATAGATCTGTTTAATTTGCTTATCTGGCCAATCTTCACCTTCTTAAAGGGATAGTAGAAGAAATAGTAGACTGTCCCTCCTGCTCTTGTCACCTTTCCTGTTGGAAAGACAGCAAAGGAAAACTAACGGTAATATATTTTCCGTGAGAGAATAACAATATGAATGGGAAAATAAGAGCCCCAAGATCCTCCATGGCAACAGGATGACCACAGAGAAAGGTTGGTAGTATGCCAGCTGTAAGCCCTCAGCAGACTTCTTGGTGCCAAACACGTGACTGCACATGTCACAGCTGGAAGGCTCATAGAGGGCATCAATGCCAACCAGGAACAGTCTCTTGCAGAGCAAGCCTGCAGTTCACAGAACAGAGTAGCAGCGGGGCAGTCACATCCAGAAGGCTTCAAATGGACGGAAATAGAAAACACTATCCTGAGTGAGATAACCCAGACCCAAAAGGATGAATATGGTATGTACTCACTCATTTGTGAACTTTAGCCATAAATCAAGGTCATTAAGCCTATAGTTTACAAACCCAGAGAAGTCAAATAACAAGGTGAACCCAAAGAAAAACATGTATAGATACTCCTGGAAATTGGAATCAGACAAGATCCCCCATGCAAAAGTTGGGAGCATGGGAGGGGCAGGGAGTGAAGTTGGGGGAAAGGAAAGAGGGAAGGGAGAAGGGAAGGACTGGCAACAGCTTGGATGAGTGGGAGGGTGGAGATGGTGAAAGGACAGATATAGGAGCAGGGAAGAAGTTATCTACATTAAGGGAGCCATTTTAGGGTTGGCAAGAGGCTTGGCTCTAGAGGGGATCCCAGGTTCCCACGGGGATGTCCCCAGCTAGGTCCTTGGACAGCAGAGGAGAGGGTGCCTGAACTGTCCTTACCCCACTATCACACTGATGATTATCTCGTATATCACCATAGAATCTTCGTCTGGCGACAGATGGAGATAAAGACAGAGACCCTCATCAGAGCAACGGATTGGGCTCCCAAGGCCCAGTTGAAAGGCAGAAGGAGGGAGAAGGCGAGCATGGAAGTCAGGACCACGTGGGGTTGGTCCACCCACTGAGTCAGTGTGCCTGTTCTAGTGGGAGCTCACCAAATCTAGCTGGACCAGGTCTGAATGAGCATATGATCAAACCAGACTCTCTGATTGTGGCTGACAATGGAAGCTGACTGAAAAGCCATTGATAAAGGCACTGGGACTTGTTTTTATGGCATGTTCTGGCATTTTGGGGCCCTAGTCTATATGGATGCACAGCTCCCTAGACCTGGATGTAGAGGGGAGGGCCTTGGACTTCTTACAGGGCAGGATTCCCTGCCCTCTCTCAAGCAGGGTGGGAGAAGGAGAAGGGGGTATGGGGGAGTGGGAGGAGATTGGGAGGAGGGAAGGAAGTGTAAATAATTGAATGGAAAAATAAAGTAAAAAAAGTCATTAAATTTGCAGGCAAATGAATAGAACTGGGAAAAAATCATTCTAAGGTAACACAGATCCATAAAGACAAACATGGTATTACTTACTTATTAGATGATATTAGCTGTTCACTAAATGATAACCATACTACAAACCACAGACCCAGAAAAGCTAAGTAACAGATGAATACCCTCATTCTTTAGAGGAATTGCCTCAGTCCTTTGCTTAGTGGCTCTGTCAGTTAGTAATTCTGTGAAAAGATGAGATTTATCATTTTTCTGTGTTATTCCTGCCCTCACTGCTGTCTGCCATTTTGACTTTAACCTCTTTACTGAAAATGCAATACTATCTCATTGTATATTCAATTGTATCCAATGGATTAATGGCAATGGCATTCTCTGAATCACTACACTATATCTAATCCATTATGAACAAATCTAAGTATGAGTTCATTCCATGAATCATTGACTCCAGGACTGACTTGCTATTGCTGATGACATGAGTATGTCCTCAGTTGTACAAAGCAGGTCAGGACAACTGTTTCAGATGGTAAATTATTGCAGAGACCACGTCTCCAAGCATGATCAGAAGACAAGGCAATTGTGCAGTTTGAGTGTTAAAGAGCTGAGAACTCACTCAACTTTACATATCTCTCTCTTCTCCTTTTGAACCAGTCACTCAGCAGGGACATAAAACCAAAGTTGAAATGTGTCTTCTGAGACTTCAGCAACTTTGGCTTCCCTGGGAGGAAAATCTTTGCTGATCTTTTGGCTCCTGACCTGTCTCCTACATGCACTTTGGCATCTTTATTAATAACTCAGATCATGAACACATGTACAGCTACAGACACCTTGCAAGAAAGCCATGAGGAAACACAATGCACAAATTAAATGTCTTCAACTACAATTAGATGGATGCAGAAACATCTAGAAATTCCAGAGATTGGTAGATATGATGTCCCTAATGTCACATGCAAATAAAATGTGTGCTTATTGAATAGACCAGAATAGTAAATATATTTCAAAAAAGTAAGAATGGAGATAATTTGATTTTTTTCTAGTAATGACACGGGAAAATGCTAAATCCTAGTGCACTTTCGAAAGAAAATAGAACAGTGAACATACAATATACTGTTAATTGTTGTTGAAATGAAAAAAATTTATTGACAATTCAGAAGCATGTAAATATTTGAAATAGGCCTACCAAGAATTATGTGACATTTAGACAAAACAATGCCAAGAAGAAGTATAAATCACCATAAAATGCTAATTCTCCATTTAAAAATGTAAATTTCAGAATGTTATATACAGAAATTCTTAATTAAGAAAACATAATGGTATGAAATTGGAGAAGATTTAGTATTTAGTTTTGATCACAAGAAAACTGAACTATTCCCCTTGACACATCTAAAAACACTCACATCCCTAAGGGTCAGGAAACATTGGAAAGGAAGGGTCAGAAAGCATGTAAGAGTCACAATATTGAGAAGTTTGTTATGATGTTGTGTTTTCTACTGATAACAGAAAATACACCCGTAGGGTCTCACCAGTATGATTGCCTAGACATGTTTTGAACAAGAATGACATCAACAAACATGCCACATTGGACTGGGAAAAGCCCACAGGAACTCAACCTTACACAAACTACTACAGGCTACCAAGGAAAGCTGTGAGTAGGAGACGTGGTCCTCTGCAGGGAAGAGCACACTGATTGGTGGCCAAGCACCTAATGGTGATGATAACATGAAAATAAGTAACTTTATATACATGAAACAATGTATATTTAGGAATGCATACCTGTTTAGGAGGGCTTGGAGGGAGGAACAGCAGAGAGAAATGCAATAGCATTGTAACCTCAAAAAGAAAAACAAAACTCAAACCTTAGATAAAAGATAATGCAGGGCTCAGATCCATAGATAAATAGGGCATGTAGTTGACCATGTACTCGGGGTGCTTCTGACAAAGGGCAAATTCTAAGCAGAACTCTGTCACACCCTGAGTCTAAGACAATGGAACCAGAGGTAGGGAACCTGTAGTTTCTATGGCAAATAGAGAAGAGATCTGAAGAACAGGGATGTATAAAGGAATATTGACACATCTGTGAGTGATCTTCTCATAGCCTTAAAGAAAGTTAAAATTTCTGTGTGGAGAATAAAATCCTATTACTTTATAATTGACTGTCAGGATATGTAGGATGATCAGTTTTTACTTTTCACAGAAGGGGAGGAAACATTACAATTCTTACCCATTATCAAAATAAACAGTTTAATTTTCAATCAATTCAAGATACATCAGCACAATTTTGAAGATTACAGAGAGCTTAATTTTACAGAAATGTTAAAGATACACTGCAGGGAATCCACCCAGTTGTCCCAATTTGTTTTTTGTCAAATTGACACAAACTTGAGTTATCTGGGAAGATGAACCTCACTTGAGAAGATGTCCCTTCCAGAGTGGTCCCTTAGCAAACTTGTGGTGTATTTATTGGTTGATGATTGGTATTGAAGAGTCCAATGTAGGTGGTGCCACTCCTTGGCATTGGAACCCGGGGGTTATACAAAATCATTCTGAGAAATTCTATAATCAGCACTCTGCCATGGCCTCTGCATAAGTTACTACCTCTGGGTTCATGTCTTGAGTTCCTATCCTAACTTCTCTCAGCAATGGACTGTGCTTAAGAGTTATAGGAAGAAATAAGCCCTTTCCTTCCCAAGTTGCTTTTGGTCATGGTGTTTTATCACAACAATAGAAACCTAATTAAGACACCAGTTACGAAGCTAATTAAAATATATTACAAGGTGTTTATCTGATTTCAAGCTCAGACAGTTAACACATGTATTGGAAGAAGTGAAAAACCTCTTTCACAAAATAATGGATGTCAGGGTATAGAATGGTGAAGTTGAGCATGGCATGCTCATTCTCAATGCTGCTTGATAATGGATCTTGTGCTTAGACCTGTGGCTTTAATACCACCAACCCAAAGAAATCTAAGCCAACTTCTGAATTGGTATTTACCAAATAAATCCTTGATGTAAGGACTGGTTGATGTAGAGTTCAAATCATGAACATTTATAATAGCAATTAAAACATTGATCAAGTAGTTTAAAGAGAAAAATAAAAGCAGAAAAAGATAGTTTTAAACGAAATAAAGTATTTTAAAAAATCATGCTATTTAAAATAACACACTAATATTTTTTCTTAATACCTTAATTATAGCAATATAATATAGAGAACAGTTAAACTTTTGAGTAGCAAAATAAATTCTAGTTAGTTCATAATTATAAATTGACGGGAAAAGTTCAAATGCAATATTGTCTCAGGCTATTTCTTAGGATTATTTCTCTGGAAATTTTTGGACTCATGTGTCAAGATGACCCTAGATTCTTTCTCAGATGTAATGCTAGTTAGTTATTCTTGGCTATATATAAGGTTTCCCTGTGACTTTTTTTGCTTTCTGTTTTTGTTTTGTTTTGTTTCATGTGTGTATGTACAGAACTGTCATAGAATATATATGGAAGCTGGAGGATAACTTGTAGATATTGGTTTACACCCTTTACTGTGTGGGACCTGGGAATCAATCAGACTCAGGTTGTCAGCTTACCTGAAAAACTCATAAAATCCTTGCATCATTTTTAAAAATGTGGTAATATATACTACAATCAGAAATGCAGTTATTAAAACTATAAGATATATTATAAAATATCAGGACAGATACAAGTAAGATAATTATTAAATGGATAATTTGATGTAACAAAATATATAATAGGAAAATATTTGAAATGCAATTTCATTAAAATAACCATAAAATTTAAACATGACTTATCAAATTATATTTGCAAGTAAATTGAAAGTAAACATATGGCCGGGTAGTGGTGGCACACGCCTTTAATCCCAGCACTTGAGAGGCAGAGACAGGCAGATTTCTGTGAGTCTGAGAACAGCCTGGTCTACAGTGTGAATTCCAGTACAACCAAGACTGTTTCACAGGAAAACCCTGTTTTGAAAAGCCAAAAAAGAAAACAACAAATGAAAAAACAAAAACCAAAAAAGTCAACATATGAATGGGAAACCATACATGTGTAAAGGTTTTGCTATCTCTGCTATAAAACAAGTAAAGAGAGCAAGCTTCCTTCTTCCATATCCTTTATATAGGCTAAGAGCAGAAGGTGTGGCCCTGATTAAAAGTGAATCTTCCCACCTCAAAAGACTAGGATTTAAACTGGCTCTTCCACTTCAAATGAGTTAATTAAGAAAAAATATTTGGTGTGCCCAGCTGCTTGGGTTTTAGTTAAATTCAGATGTAGTCACTCAACCAAGAATATCTATCACAAGTTCACCCACTTGACAACTGAGCACACAATCATATTTTCTTAGGTCATGAATAATTTCTAAAGAAAAAAATAGTCAGACATAATTATGTCTATCATGATATAACTACCCTTTATACAACTACAAAAGTATTGTAAATTTTAAAAGAGGGGACAATATCACTTAAGAGACATCTTCTTGTGTCTCAAATATGAAGCCACCGATATTCTCTTAGTTTATGTTACTTTAATTAATGGTATGAGGAAAGTAAATCACAAATATCTGTACAAAAACATTCCTAACAAAATATGACAGAAACACTCATTTCACTTATAATCCTTGTTTCTGCAACTGGTCACATGACCATAGGAGATATTTATAACTACCTTCCTCTAGAAACCGTTCTGTATTTCCTCTGCCTTCAGCAATCACTTTACCATGACTTAGCTCTTTTTCCCAGAGGAGAGACCCACACCTTCATTTCTGAAAGATCCTTTGTCAGGATTTCTGCCTGCCTGGATTATATTATTATAGTTTCCACTGACTTTACAGGACATGGTAGCACCAAGAGATACCCCTAAAGGATTCCTGCACTCCAGACATAAACCTTCTTACCTCCACTTTAGGAAGTAATCTAATTTCCCCCTTTGTAATCTGAATTAATCATCCTCCCAATACCATTATTCCTTTTGGAACTTGTTAAGGGTATCAAAGGCTCCAAGTAGGCAGGAATGGGAGTTTTCAGTTTAATAGTACGTTTGTTGTGGCTCCTGACAGAAGAACTCCCTGCTCTGAAACCAAAACTTCTAGGTCATCAGAATTTAAGATCGCGGGAATATGAATCATAAATTTTCCTAGTGTACTGCTGGGAGTGATAGATAGTGAGTAGAACTATTCCCTTTCTATCCCTTGATTCCTGGACCCATGAATCCTGGCGATGGGAAAAACCATACTATATATTGTACCCTGATTCGAAGCATATACTGCCTTTTGGAGAACCCCACCATAGCCCTCCAGGCTGCTGATACTTTATTGGTGCTGTAACTATATCTTCAAGAGATCATTCTATCTTTCTATCAGGAGAGCTTCCTCAGGATGGTAAGGAACGTGGTAAGATTCCACAATCATGGGTCCTCTGTTATGTTTCTCTGCCCATGAAAGGAGTTCCTTGATCAGAAGGCATACTGTGTGGAATACCATGATGGTGCATAAGGTATTCTGAGCACTCTGTAATTCCTATAAGTCCAGAGATGGTAGAATTGACAGAAGTATTACACATAGGAAAATAAATTCATAACCAAAGTAAGTATGAACTCCAGTAAGGACAAAGCATTGTTCTTTCCAATGAAGTGGTTCAATGTAGTCGGCTTGCCATCAGGTCGCTGGCTGGTCACCCCAGTGAGTGATGCCATATCCAGAGCTCAGTGTCGGTCTCTGCTGTTGGCAGATGTGACAGTCAACAATAGCTGCAGCAAAATTAGCCTTGGTGAGTAGAAGTTCATGTTGTTGAGCCCACGCATAATTCCCATCTCTGACACCATGACCACTTTGATCATGGGCCCATTGGGCAATGACAGTAATGGCTAGGGAGAGAGACTGGCTGTCTACACAATGGGTCATTCTATCTACTTGATTATTGACTGCTTCCTCTGCTGAAATTACCATTTTATGAGCATTTACATGGGACCCAAGTATCTTCGCATCCTTTGCCCATTTGGAGAGAGAAATCCACATACTTCTTCCCCAGATGTCTTTCTCATCTGTTTTGCAATCATGTTCTTTCTAACTCCCTGACCCTGAACACTAAGTGGGGTGGGGATTAGAAAGATTCTCAGCCCTTTTTGATCAAGGAAGGAGAGAGAGAGAGAAAGAGAGAGAGATCACTTCTCCACTGCTTTTCTGCTCATTTAGGTTTCTGTGTTTTCATTGATAAAGAATACTTAGACAAATGCTTCATCTGGTGCCCAATACAGGGCACAAGACCATGAGACAGCCACTTGCTGATTTCTTTGCAGCCACCAGAATCACTTGGCTGGCTTTCCCTGCCTCCCTCCAGGCCCAATGCAAGTCTGGGTTTTCCTGTTACAGCCTCTCTACAGCAGCCTTCAGCTGCCTTCCTGAGCCCCAAACACTGCTGTATTTACCTGCCCACCACCAGACAGCTCTGTCGTTCAGATGGCCCCACTCCCTTGTTTCCCTCTACACGGGCTTCTTCCACACATCACCCTATGTTTGCTTTTCAGGCAGCTCGCTACTCTTACCATGGGCTTCCTCCGGACCTCCTCCTTGGACCATTGCCATGCCAGACTGGCTGCTTTGACCCCTACTTGGGCTTTTACTGCTGCTGCCATACTCACGTACTCTGAGCCCCCAGCTACAAGCAAGCAGTTGCCCTCAGCCTGGCTATACACCATCCACTTTCTCTTCCCAGCCATGTATCTTGGTGACTGCCAGTCTCACACCTCACTATAGTCATCGGGTAGATCGGGTGAGACACATGGGGATTCTTAAAAAGGGGAATTGTTTTTTTTTTTTTAAAAAAAAAAGAGAAATAAAAAGGAATTTTTTTTAACCCTCATTAAGAATGTGAACTTACAGTGTGGGGAGTTAGGTCTCTAAAATACATACTTTGAAAATGGAAAAACTAAATGAAGGGATAACTTAGCCAGGATTGACAAAATGTTGATTGTAATCATTATCAGTTTGGTAAGTCATATTTTATCCCTTTAAAAAATGATTTAGTATTGATGCCAAATTTTAAAAAAAATGACTGATAGATACAATCCTTAGAAAGACCTGTTGTGAGTGGTTGCTTGTTCATTTCCAGTTGCCCAGACTCACAAAATAACCACTCAGAAACTATATTATTAAATCACTGAATGGCCAATCACTTAAGCATATTGCTAGCTAGCTCATATCTTTGGTTAACCCATTTCTATTAATCTGAGTATCACCACATGGCTGTGGCTTACCAGGTAAAGTTCTGTCTCCAGCTGGGCTACATGGATTCTCTCTAACTCCACCTTCTTTCTCACAGCACTTAGTTTAGTTTTCCCCACCCAGCTCTGTTCTGCCTTGTTCAGGCCCAAAGCAGTTTCTTTATTAATCAATGGTAATCACACATCAAAAACCTACTAATGAAATTAAGAAAAATATTAACACAGACCAGAGGAGTTTGAGGTAGAACCTACCACACACTTACATTATGAAATTAAAGAGGAGCAGCCCAAGGTTATTAGAAAAACAATGCTAATTTATCCAGTTACCATTCAAGAATGATCATCAGATGATATGCATTCCCAAAGCTATTCAGAAGTTAGCTGGGATCCTGTAGAAATGTTAGACTTGAAGATATTTGAAGAAGCAGTGGTTTCATATAGTATGCATTTACCTTTTGTGAAATATAGGTTAAAATCATAGGGAACTTTGAACAAAATTATTCCATAAGACTGGAAAGATTTAGGTACAGCAATATTAGAAGTAACCTAAGTTACAATGGAGAACATGGTGAAGAGAGAAAGCTAAAGTCATAGAACAAGGTAGAGGTATGAAGTAAGGCTAGAGGTATTAAAATTTCTGAAGGTCAACTTCTCAGTGGAGGCCAGTATGCTGATACTCAAAGACAGACTAGAATTGATGATCATAACTTGACTCATAACATATAACTGCTTTGAATGCTTGGGGCAGTGTCAAAGAATCAGGAAAGAAGACTGAGTGATTTATTAAAATTATACAAAGCGCAAAGAAACCATCACTGATTTTTTGCAAAGATTGACTTCAGATAAATATAGAATGATATCAGATTCAGAAATTAGACAAATATTAATTGAATCTTTGGCTTTTGAAAATGCTAATTCAGAATGCAAAAGGGTGATTAGGCCTCTAAAGACAAACTCTACCATGCATTGATGAATGGATATGTGGTATTTACAGCTGATATTGGATCACCACCTTAGCTATAATGGTGCAGCCTCATAGATTACTCCAGCCAGTAGCACAGATAAGCCCTGTACTTTCCCACCACACTGAGATTGGACAACAGCCAGCTCTTCCAGGATTGGCCATTATCTCAATTTCTCTGGGCCCTCTAAAAATGCCATCACCCTGAGTCAATAGGAAGTAATTTTAAGAACATAACACCCAGAATCCCAAGAGGTGGGGTTGGTGTTCTTTGGTCATTAGGTGAGTTATGGATGTTTGTCATCATTTGGGGGTTGGCTGCAAATTGCTACTGATCAAGGAAAGGGAAGAAACTAGGCAAGAAAAGTTAGATTAAAGAATCTCTTTTTGAAAAGAAAAAGTTGGGGGGGATATAGGAATGATGGCATAAAAGGGTAGATTATTGAATCTGCTTTAAACTAAAAAGCAGCTATTAATCTCAAATATTTTACATTGATATGGAGTTTTGTATATTGACACAAATTTAGGGTTATATTGATTGAAAATAGTCATATATGTTTCAACTCTTCTTTAAGATATTTTGTATATTGATATAAATTTAAGGTTATTTTGTTATACTTAATGTATGTTTCTACTTGTGTTTAAGGTATTGCACCTATGTAGCTCATTTAAAAATGTAATGCATAATTTAAAAATATAGCTTAGTTGTTAGTTATCCAAAATAATTAAACTTGTAGTCATGTTAGGTATGTTTTCAAGGTTAAACAGAGAAATATTTTAGATAGATAGGTAGTCTTCAAACACTTTAGAGACTTAGAAAGTATGACATTTAAGATGTTTTAATAACATAAGGCTTTTCATGCCAGGGAGACATGTCTCTTCTTGGCGACTCTAATTTACCTCAACAAAGAATTATGGGCATCAAAGAACCTCCATATGGAATTTGCTTTTATTGTAGAAAACTTAGGCACTGGGCAAGAAAGTGCCCTTGCTTCTACTAGTGTGGGACAGTGGTCTGTATTCTGTCAATTATATTTTAAATAAATGCTGATTGGCCAGTAGCCAGGCAGGAAGTATAGGTGGGACAACCAGACAGGAAGTAAAGGTGGGCCAATAGGAACAGGAGAATCCTGGGAAGAAGATGCAGTCCTGCCCCTGCCAAAGAAGAAGCAAGATTTGGCTGCTTCGCCAAAAAAGATACTGAGTCACGTGGCTAACACGGATAAGAATAATGGGCTAATATAAGTTGTAAGAGTTAATAAGAAGTCTGAGATACTAAGCCAATCAATTTATCACTAATATAGACCTCCGTGTGACTTCTTTGGGACTAAACAATTGTGGGAACTGGTCAGGACAGAAAGCCCAACATCACTTCTACTGCTGACATTGTGCTGCACATATTGAACAAATAGGACACAAAAGAAGGCGACTGTCAAACTTTGTCAAAACAAGGTAGGACAGCCCTTCAAAATTCCTGCCATACAGAAAAGTGAGTTAGATAATCTAGCCATGTCAGTCAAAGATGGATGCCCAAAGTTGCTAAGGAACCTTGGGTGATTGCTCAAGCAGTCAGTTGTTTCTCTCGTTTCTATAGCTGTTGGAAGTTATTTGCTCTACATTTCTTGCTTACTCAGGTAATATTATATCCTTTGTGAGTCTCTGATGGAGTTAAAGATGAGATAGTTATGGTTTTCTTTGTTACAGAATTCAGAAAAGAAACTCACAGAAGTGATATACAGTATTTAGGGTTGATAGGCATAAAATCATTTAAATTGTTTATCTAAAATCTTTTCCCATTCTATACTTTTCTAATTTGTCTAAATGTTGATGAGTTTTTCCATGAACAAAGGTTTTAGTTCATGAGGGTCCTTTTATTAATTTTTATACTTAGGGCCTGTACAAGCAATGTTATGTTCAGAAAGTTTTTTCCTGTGACAATGAGCTAAAGAAAGACTATTACCAACTTCCTCTTCTGTCAGGTTCGGTGTATCTACTTATGTTGAGATCTTTGATGCATTTAGAGTAGAGTCTTGTACTGTGTGAGAAGTATGGATCTATTTGCATTCTTCTACATGCAGACATACAGTTTTACCAGTACCATTTGTTGAAGATACTGTTTCTTTTCCAGTGTGTATGTCTGATTTCTTCACCAAAAATCAGATGTCCATTGGTATGTAGACTTATGTCTGGACCTTCAGTTATATTACTTTAATCAACATGTCAGTTTTTGTGCCAGTACCAAGCTGTATCTATTTCTATAGCTCTCTTGTATAATTTAAGATTGGGAATGGTGATACTAAAGAACAAATCTGCCTCCATTGGAGATTTAAAAGTCACTTTACAGTAAAGACAAACAAGTTTTTCCTGGTTATGATTAAACCTCTGCTTCTCAAGGATTGGAGTATGCCCCACCTGTAACACTAATTACAGAGAGTTCTCTACTTCCTGTTCCAGCAGTGACAATCATTTCTTTATTTCAAACAAGTTGTTTATAACCGTCTTGAAAGTCAAACATTCTTTCAAAATGGCTGTTATGGCTGCCTTGTGTCTACTTTGCTCTGCCCATCTTGAGCCTTGTCTTTGTTTCAGGAGGAACTAACTTGTTAACTTATGTTTGGCTACTGTACCGGGCTTTTAGTGCCCACCAAATCCCCTATTTAGAAAGCCCCTATTCCTGAGCTAAGGTCTTATCTTTCTTACATCCAGTGTTGATCTTAGGACATTATATATATTTATGAATTAAAAAGCTTTCTTTAGTTAATTGCTTGCTTTTATCAATTTGGCCATGATGATTTGGATCAGTGGTCTTTATCCTACCAGCGTTGGGATAATTTTTATACCTCTGACAGTTATTTAATTATTCAAAAATGTTTTAACTATTTTAAGCTATTTTTAACTTTATATAGCTTTTGTTACTCAGGGGTGGACTTTGCTTGTTTGTTAGTTTGTTTTTATATTTTTATATGAAGTTGAAAATTGTCTCTTTTAGTTCTTTGAAGACTGTGTTGGAAATTTGGTGGGTAGTGCAATGAATTTGTACATTGCTTTGGGTAGGATGGGTATTTTTACTATATTAATCCTACTGGTCAATGAGCATAGGAGATCTTTCCATCTTCTTATATCTTCTTCAATTTCTTTCTTTAATGTCTTAAAGCTTTTATCATACAAGTCTTACCTTGCTTGATTAGAGTTATTCCAAGATATTTTGCATTATTTGAGAGTCTTGGGAAGGAGTTGCTTTCCTGATTTATTTTTGGTCTGTTTTTAACAAATAGGAAGGCTACTTATTTTTATGAATTATTTTTGCATCCAGACAATTTGCTTAAAGTGTTTATCAGCTGTAGGAGTTTCCTGGTGGAAGTTTTAGAAGAGTGGTTCTCAATCTGCAGGTCACAACCCTTTAAAGGGTTGAATGACCCTTTCACAGAGATCAGCTAAGGCCTTAAGAAATATCAGTGTTTTACATTATGATTCATTAAAGTATAAAAACTAGTGGCACACACCTTTAATCCCAGCACTCAGGAGGCAGAGGTAGGTGAATCTCTATGAGTTTGAGGCCAGCCTGGTCTACAAGAATGAGTTCCAGCGCAGGCTCCAAAGCTACAGAGAAACCTTGTCTCAAAAAAAAAAAACAGAAAAAAGTAGCAAAATACAGTTATGAAGTAGCAACAAAAATAACTTTATAGTCAAGAGGGTGACCACATCATGAACTATATCAAAAGGGTCACAACATTAGGAAGGTTGAGATCAACTGAACTCAAATCGTGTAATATTATTTGTATTAGTCAAGGTTCTCTAGAATAATAGAACATATAGAATGAGTCCATATCTATATAGAAAGCATATTTACTAGAATGGCTTACAGGTTGTGGTCTGGCTAATCCAATGATTGCTGTCTACCATAAGAAAGTCCAAAAGTGCAGTTCAATCCACAATGCTGAAAGTCTCAGCTGTTATTTGGTATATTCTGAATTCCTGAAGAAATAGGCTCAATACCAGAGAAATAATGATATTTCTGGCAAGAACAAAGGAACCACACAAACACACATCAATCCTTCCTTTCTCATGTCCTTTAAATATACTGCCAGCTAAGGTGTGGTCCATATTAGTGTTGGATCTTCCTACCTCAAATATCCAGAATAGAAGTGGGTTTTCCACTTCTAGTGATTTCATAAGAAAGAACCTTGCACAGGCATTTCTAGTCATTTTGAAGTTTAATTAATTCCAGAAGTAGAAAAGTTGAAAACTAAGATTAGCATCACACTATCATAGCATCTGCAAATGTATATGCTTTGACTTCTTTCCTATCTGTGTCTCCACAATCTCCTTCAATTATTTTACTGCTCCATAAAGACTTTGTGGTAGTTTGAATGTAATCAGGGCCCAATAGTTCAAAGGGGAGTGGGACCATCAGGAGGTGTGGACTTGGGGTGTAGGTGTTAAAGGAAGTGTGCCACTATAGGGTGGACTTCGAGGTCTCTTTTGCTCAAGCTTCACTCAGTGTGACACTTAGTAAACTTTCTGTTGCCTGCAAGATGTAGGTCTCTCAACTACTTCTCCAGCACCATGTCTGCCTGCCTGCTACCATGTTGCTCCTACCATGCTATTAATGGACTGGACCTCTGAAAATGTCAGCAAACCACCGCAATTAAACATTTTCCTTTATAAAAGTTGCTGCGGTCATAGTATCTCTTCACAGCAATAAAATCTCTAAGACATACTTCAAGTATATATATACCATATATATATCATATATATATCAGGTATGTTGAGTGTACATTCTTACATTATTTTCTTCTTGATGATTTTAGTTTGTTTAAATTTCTCTCCATTAAAGTTGATATTGGCTATGGGCTTGCTATCAACTTCCTTTACTACATTTAGTTATGTATCCCCAATATTTTGTCTTTCAGTCTGTTAATATGGTGTATTTTTTTAATCAATTTATGTATGTTGAATCATCCCTGCATCTCTAGGATGATGTTTACTTAATCGTGGTGGATGATGTGTTTGATGTTTCCTTGGGTTGGGTTTGGGGGTAATTTTTTGATAAATTCTTACATCTATGTTCCTAAGGAAAATTTATCTGAATCCTCTTTCTTTATTGGGTCTTTGTGTATCTTATGTATTAAGTAAACTGGAACTCATTAAAAGAATTGGGCAGTATTCTTTCATTTTTGAATTTGGTGAATAATTTGAAGAATATTGTGGGGTGGTGGTTTGAATAAGAATGGCCCCCAGAGGCTCATAGATTTCAACGCTTAGGAAGTGATACTATTTGATTGATTAATTGTTTGGAGGATTAAGTGTTTGGAGGAAGTGTCTCCCTTAGGGTGGGTTTTGAGATTTCAAAAGCCCAAGCCAGGCCCAGTGGCTCTCTCCTTTCCTGTTGCCTGTGAATCTGGATGCAGAACTCCCTGTGCCTCCACCAACACCATGTCTGCATGACACAATGCTCCCCACCATGATAATAATGGACTAAAACTCTGAACTGTTAACAAGCCCTGATTAAGCACTTTCTTTTATAAGAGTTTCCTTGTTCACGGTGCCTCTTCATCCAATAAAACACAGGCCAAAACATGGAAGTAACTCCCTTTTGGAAGTCACAGGGAATTTGGTGCTAAAGTTGTATCGTTCTGGTTTGTTGGTTTTGTTTTTTTTTTTTACTTTGTTTGGTTTCATTTTTTTTGTATGGTTGGGAGACTCATAATTATTGCTTCTAATCCATTGACATATTGTCCTGTTTAGCTTCCTTATTTAAACTGATTTAACTTTGGAATATTGAACTTGTTGATCAAATTGTGTACCTCTGATGCAGAGATCCACAGTGGAGTCAAGACCATGATGGGGTAACCCACTGAAACAGCTTACTTAAGCTAATAGGAGCCCACTATTTCCAGTCTGACAGTGAGGGAACCAGCATAGGACCAAATTAGGCACTCTGGGTGTGGGTAACAGTTGCATGGCTAGGGCACACTCTGTTACCACTGATAGTTAATCCTTGATTTTCCCTACTGCTTCTACTTGCTTTTTGAAACCCATTCTCTTTGGAGGGATACTTTGCTCAGCCTGGTTATAGTGGGAATGTCTTTTGACTCAAAGCAATGTGCTAGACTTTGTTAACTCCTCATGGGAAACCTTTCCATATTCCACCCAAGGTGTAGTTTGCCTACAGAATGTTTTGGTCTAGGGTGTAAGTGTGACTTGTTTTGTTCTAACAACAGAATGCTTTATCTAGGAATGTAGCCCACAACCTTCAACTGGTCTGTTCATTTTCTTGTATAATGTAAATGAAGTGTTTTATCTGACTCCTACCACTTGGGGTTGGTGTATTTTAAGTAATTTGAAAATAAACTTAGGTGATTTCAGTATTCACTGGAACTTTCTCCTGGTACTGTTCTGTGTTTTCTATTTTATTATTTTTGTGTCTTTGTATTCTTTACTTATACTTCTATTTCCCTTGTCCCTACCCTGGCAAGTGTCAATTTTGTTGAGGCTGATCCGAGACATCAGAAATGAAAGGGGGGACATAACAACAGACTCCAAGAAAAATCCAGAGAATCATTATAGAATACTTGAAAAAGATGTACTCTACAAAATTGGAAAAAATCTTTTAAGAAATGAACAAATTTCTTGATAGATTCCACTTACTAAAATTAAATTGAGGTCAGATAAAAAAATTTAAATACACCAATATCCCCTAAGGAAATAAAAGCAATCATAAAAAAATCTCCCAACCAAAAATGCCCAGGACCAGATAGTTTTAATGCAAAATTCTACCAGACTTTCAAAGAAGAGCTAAAATCAATACTCTTCAAATTTTTCCTTAAACTAGAAAGAGAAGAAACATTGCAGAATTCTTTATATAATCCACAGTTATCCTAATCCCCATACCAAGCAAATATTAAACAAAGAAAGAGAATTACAGAGCAATTTCACTTACGAACATGGATGCAGAAATATTCAACAACATACATGCAAACCGAATCCAAGAGCACATCAAAAAGATCATCTGTAGCAGATGGAGAGATCATCAGCCAAGCACTGGGCCAAGCTCCAAGATGCCAGCTCAAGAGAAGGAAGAGGGACTATATGACTAATAGGGGGTAAGATCATGAAGGGAAAACACAGAGAGACAACTAGCCTGAGTTTGTAGAAGTTCATGCATGGATGCTAGACCAACTGCTAGGGAGCCTGCATGGGACCAAACTAGGCCCATGCATGTGGGCGACAGCTGTGTAGCTTTATCTGTTTGTGGGGCCCCTAGCAATGGGACAAGGACCTGCCCCTGGTGCATGACCTGGCATTTTAGAACCTATTACCTATGGTGAGATGGCTTGCTCAGTCCTGATGCAAAAGAGAGGAGTTTAGTCCTGCCTCAACTTGATTTGCCACGTCCTGTTGACTCCCAGGGGAGGCCTTACAATTTTGGAATGGAGATAGAGGAGGAATGGATTGGGGGGGGGGGTCAAAGGTAGGTGTTGCAGAGAGAATGGGAGGAGAGGAAGGAGGGGAACTGTGCAAAGAATTCTACCAGAATTTCAAAGAGGAGTTAATGCCTAAAGTCTTCAAATTGTTCCAAACAATAGAATCATAAGTAACATTGCCAAACTCCTTTTATGGGGCTACAGTTACCCTGACACCCAAACCACTCAAAGATTCAACAAAGAAAGAGAATTATAGTCCAGTATCCCTCATAAACATTGACGCAAAAATACTCAACAAAATATTGGTGAACTTAATTCAAGAACACATCAAAAAGAATCATCCACCATAATTAAGTAGTCTTTATCCCAGAGATGCAGGTATGGCTCGACATAGAAAATCTGTCAATATAATCCATCATATAAATAAAAGAAAAGAAAAAAATCACACAATTTAACACTCCTTCATGATAAAGGTATTTTCAAGATATGAAATAAAAGGAATATACCTAAATTTAATAAAGACAATTTGGAGCAAACCAGCGACCAACATCAAATTAAATGAAGAGAAACTCAAAGCAATTTTACTGAAATCTGGAGCAAGAGGAGGCTGTCCACTCTCTCCACATCTATATATAGTACTCAAAGCTTTGCTAGAGCAATAAGACAAGAAAGGGAGACTGAGTAGAAAGAAGTCAAACTTGCTATTTGCAGATGATATGATAGGATACATAAGTTACTTCAAGCATTCTACCAGGGAATTCTTACAGCTGATAAATACCTTCAGTAATGTAGTGGGAGGAATACAAGTTTAAATTTAAAAAAAAATAGCCCTTCTATACACAAATTATAAATGGATAGAGAAAGAATTCGAGAACATCACTTTTTTACAATAGCCACAAATAATATGAAATATCATAGAGCAACTCTAAAAAAACAGCTGATAGACCAAAATGACAAGAACTTTAAATCTTTGAAGAAAGAAAATGAAGAGGATATCAGAAAATTGAAAGATCTTTCATGTTCTTGGATAGACAAGATTAAAATAATAAAATTGGCAATCTTACCAAAAGCAATCTACAGGTACAATGCAATCCCCATCAAAATTCCAAAACAGTCATACACAGACCTCAAAAGAACAATACTCAACTTCATATGGAAAATTAAAAAACACAGACTAGCTAAAACAATACTGTACTATAAAGGAATTTCCAGAGACATCACCATTCCTTGCATCAAGCTCTACTATAGTGTCATAGTCATAAAAACAGCCTGGTATTGGCATAAAAACAGTTATTTGGACCAATGGAAACAAATTGAATACCTTGATATTAAACCACACATGTATGAATATCTGATTTTTGACAAAGAAGGTAAAACTATTCAATGGAAAAAAGAAAGCATCTTCAACAAATGGTCCTGACATAACTGGATGTCATCATGTAGAACACTGAAAATATATCCATATCTATCAACATATACAAAACTCAAGTCCAAGTGGATCAAAGACCTCAACATAAATGCAGGTACACTGAACCTGATATATGAGGAAGAGGAGGTAGCCTTGAACACATTGGCACAGGAGACCACTTCCTAAATATAATACCAGCAGCATAGATACTAAGAGCAACATTCAATAAATAGGACCTCCTGAAATTGAAAATCTTCTATAAGGCAAAGGACACCATGAATAAGGAAAACAACATCCTACAAATGGGAAAAGTTCTTCACCAACCCCACATCTGATGGAGGGCTGATCTCCAAAATAAATAAAGAAATCAAGAAACCAAACATCAAAATACAGAATAATCCTATTAAAAATGTGGTATAGATCTAAACAGAGAATTCTCAACAGAAATGTCTCAAAAGGCTGAAAGACATTTAAGGAATTCCTCAATATCCTTAATCATCAGAGAAATGAAAATCAAAATGACTCTGAGCTACTGTCTTACACCAGAATGGTCTGAATGGCTAAAACCACATCATATTTCTCTCACTTGGTCTGGTTCCACTCCCTGTTAGCAGCTTTCCTCAGCAGGTATCACATGGCTTTGGCGTCTCCAACAGCCTGGGGTCTCTGAGGCAATCCAGGTTTGACTTTCACAGCTTCACACAATGGCCTCTCTAGGCCTCCATGCAGTGACCCTTCCCAGCCCCCGCGTGCCTGGGCTCAACAGCTTTCCTCAGTCACAGAGGGAGATTCCATAACCTCTTTCTTCTAACCTTCATCTAAATCCAGAATCATGTGACCGAAGCTGCCAAAGTTCAACTCCTTTCTGGGGCTGTGATATGGCCCTTCATTCAATGACATCTTCACCTACTTTCTGTGTTCTATGGTTTCCTTCACTGCCTAAGCTCAGCTTTCCTAGAACTAACTGACTGAGAGAAGAAAGTCTATTCAAAGTATAATCTGTGAAACAGAACTCTTATCAGTAAAAGTAAAAAACAATTAAGTGGAGTCTGGTTTTGCATACTTGTAATCCTGAACTGGAGAAACCCTGGGACTATCATCTTGTTTTATTTGGCAATCCCCAGGTCACTGAGAGACATTATCAAAACCCAGGTGAGTGAAGTGTGAAGAAAAACAGCAAACATTGCCTCCTGGCCTTAACGTAAACATGCACACACATCCTTCATCTGTGCACACACATATGAATACACATGTACACAAAAACACAGTGTACATCGTGTATATATAAGCAATTTTCGTTATACCAATAATACGTGAATAAGTTTTGATGAAGTACGAATACACAGGCACATGGAATTTTTATATAAGGCTCATTAAGTAACTGTGGTAAAAAGGGACAATTTAAATTCACAGTATTTTTGTGGATCCGGAGAAACTACACTTATGAAAGCAAATTAAAGCTACAATAGAATATTTAAACTACTTTCAATGACTGAGAGTAGAATAAAATTCCATCAAAAAAAATATGGTAAAGTCAGTATCAGCAGGGAGCATCCTTTGAGCAACCTCAGCATCAGGGAATATTTATGAAATAAAGTAAAGAAGAGAGAGTAAGAGAATTCCTGTAGAAATTTCAAATTATGGTGTACAATAACTTAAAGGACTCTATAGTTCTGGGTAGCAGAAATATCACACAAATGTATATGTGTAATGCCACAAATTTTATTTAAAATATGAAGAATCTTGGTTTTCTACTTGAACTATTACAGAGTTTAAGAAGAATATGTTTTTGGAAAAATTAGTTGTGGCTGCATCCGAATGATGCCTCACAAACATTTGTCTGTCCAACTCAAAGGGGGCGGGGACAATGAACTCTTCTGACCTTGAGGGCAACAGGAATTCACACTTACATACATCCTGACACAATACTCATAAATATAAAACATAAATAAATCATTCTATTAAAATGAGAAAATTATCCCTTTTTAAAAATGTGGTGACACACAGACTGCATTCCTTTCAGCATATTGATTATTCTGTTATCAGAACTGATTTGTACCAAAGGAGTAATTGTGGGATAGACATTAATCACAAACTTCTGAACACTCAAAATGACTGGGTCGAACATCCATAACAGGACTGCTGTGGATGAGATGATGAAATCTACCCAGTACATGACCACAAAGAAGGCCACCAGCAGCAAGATGGTCAGGGTGGCCCTTTTCTCAGGAGATGCTCTCAGATGACTGAGGCTGTGAAGATGCTTGCATTGCCTCTGATGTCGGAACAAGATGATCACCATGTATGCACTTGTGGTCAGCATAACTCCTACAAGAAATACATCTCTGGAGGTTGCCGCTGTTAAAATCAGTGCCCTGATGATATAGTTCATGGGGAAGACTGAGCAGAATTTAGTGACCTTCATCTGGTTGGTCTCATTCACGTTGGTAAAAGCACCAGTATAGAAGATCCAGTTGCTAATGAATAACAAGTTGGAAGACCAAATAAGTAAAAAAGCACAAATCATGTACTTTTTTAGTTTATATTTAAATTTTGCCAAAAAAGAAGAACTAGCACTGATAGTGCCAGCCTGGAACACACTCAGGAGGCAGGTGACACAGATGGAGAGGCCTCTCATCACCCTATGTATGTAAAAAGTTGCCTTACATTTGAAATCATTATTAATGTTCAGTGACTCAAAAATGTCCCAAAGCCAAATATCCCCTCCAGTGATGATCAGCAGTGTGTGAATGAAGGCCAATTGACAGGAGATCATGTCTGTGGACTTAGGTCTGTGACCTAGGATTATGAAAGTGTAGAAAAAAAGGAGAAATATATTGGCCAGGACTCCCAGTCCAGCTTGGAAATTAAGGACATTCTTCAATGAAGACATAAGTGGAAAGTGTATTCATCTTAGGAGCATGATATGAAAAAAATGTAATTTATGTACTGGAAGTGCTGGAGCATAGGCAGCCCATATATGGTGATTTTGTTGACCTTGTCCATATTGGGTTTCATAGTCTAAATTGATGATGATGACTGATAGGTCTCATACTCAAGAGGGCACCAGATCCCAATAAAGATGGATACTTATATAATATACCTGAAAAAATTATATACTATTCACCACAGTTGTTATTCACTGGTCATTATGTATGTCATCATTCTGTTTTACCTATTTATTCTTGATTAACCCATCTCTTTAATTGAAGTTCCACATCAGACTTGGCCTATGTTTCTATATACTCTCAATATATATCCTGAATATACAGCATTCTCAGCCACATCCAACACAGAATGCACATTTCATGTACCTATATTGCACCTAGACCTCATGCCTTAGAAATTGAATTCTAGTGATTTGACTTACATTGCCTCATTTTATAGTTAACACTGGAAACAGCAATGATGAGAATAAAGAAGCTTGATCATATTTGTACAACTGATTACAAATTATGTTGTTCTGGGGAGAAATTACAACAGAAATCCAAAAGAATAAGGTGAGTCAGTCTCATATTTTATAATTTTAATAAGCTCCATTTTACAACTATCCATGTTCTCATTCATAATTCTGTTGGAATCAGAGTTGACAATTCTTGATAATCCCACTATTTAATCAGCAGGATGTCTATCACAATTTATCTATTTTTATTTTCCTTTTTCAATGAACTCACCACCCAAGAATCTGGGATTAAAGACAGTGATACAGTTGAGGCCATTAGTTCACTTTCCACACCGTATTAATTTTATAACCATTATTGTTATAAATGCTTCTAGATGTCTCCCAGTTTACTTCCCATCCACTTACAACTTGTGTGAACTCTACTTACGGTTTAAAGAACTAACTCCCAACTATCAAGACAAATGTTATTTTTCTTTATTTTTCACAGCAGGACAGTGGTATGGGAAAAATCATTAACAGTATGAATCCTTTGAGGTTTTTCATCCATCCTTTGTTACTTTACCTACCTATTGCATAGTCTGTATTTATAATGTCCTCTTTGACTAAGAAACCCCCATTTTCCCTATCAGTTCAATGGTCTCCTGCTACTCCCCTGTACCTTTCTCCCATCTCCTTCTATACGAACTTCCCTCCTTCCTGCTAAAGAGCCCACCCTTTTTCATTTCCCTGAAAAGATCACTTATACCCTGTTATTCTTCTCTCCATTGCTATCCACAATCAACCCCATCTTGGCCATGGCCCCATTTTGCCTTCCTGATATCTGTAGTTTACACAGGCTAAATACTCACATCTGAAGATGTAGAGCTAGCGGCCCCCAACAATAAAGAGTATGTGACACTTTGACAAACACTATTTTCAACACATTTTGACAAACATGAACTTGCCAAAGATGACCACATAGTGATCCTGTTTTAGAATCTCCCAGTGTCATCCTATGTCACCAATATACAGACAATTTTTTTACTTTCAACAAATAGTCCTAGCTTGGGTGCTGATGTTAGTTATTTAGTCTGGTTACCAGTATCATTATTTTAGAAAATTAGTATAATTCATTACTTTAAATTCAACTCTGTGATGGAGAAATAGAAAACTATACCAACTAAGATTCTTGTAAGAAAGAGAGGCCAATTGTGTTCTCAAGTTCACTTGTATATTCCACATAGCTGCATGCATGTATGTATAGCAATATTGCAGAAGTCAGTATATGAGAGCACTCTATCACATCCCCATGAATATAACAGCATAAATCATACATTTTATATATATACATTGTGTTTTCTCTTAAAACTTGATCTAGTAAAGGAATAGAGTCAGTCCAATTGCCAGAGTCAAACATGTGATTCTCCCACCAACAAACATTTACAGTAGCTGCACATTGGCATTCTGTTCTTTCAAAAAAATTCCAGGATGCAAGTTGAAGAGTTGGCACAGTGGTTCATAGCATGTTTTCTCTTGAATACGATCTGGGCTAGGTTCCCAGCAATGACATGGTGGCTCATAACCATCTGTAACTCTAGTTGTAGGGAATCTATTTCCTTCTCTGATACTGTAAGCAAGTGGTACACAGATATACATGCATGTAAAATACATATATATGTAAAATAAAATAAATAAATATTAAAGAAAGTAAGAAATTGTGTTATCAGATTTACTAGGGATAATAATTAATTCAAGGCTTGGTCTCTAAACTGACAGAACTGCAGCACATTCCAATTTTAAAACTGCAAATGGACAAACACTATATGTATAAATATTTTTATTCATTATAGATCTATAATTTCTTAATATGGAATTGTAATATAAATAAAATAAAAAGATGATAATAGAAGTTAAAGATGGCAATTGAATTTTTTTCTTATCTCAAAGCTATGGACTTCAACCTCTCCACTCCACATCTATTGCTTAGTAAATATTTGTCACCTACAGAAAATGACACTTCTTCTCATTCCTTATGTGGTGTCTTTTCCTGGTGTGTACTGGAGGTGAGACTGGACCAGAAAAACCATAACTATCATAGCTACAAACTGAGTTGTCAACATATACATAAACTAGGAGAAGTCATTCATTTTATTTGAAAAAAATACAGTGCTTGAAATTTCATATTAGTTTATGTTGTAATACTTAGTTGTAAGGACTAAACTCAAAGTGTATCCATAAGCATTCATAATAGTAACTGTTCCATCACTTTTAATGGGATCCAGACCAAAGACTGAGCAGGCAGCAGGCAGATGTCTGAAGAAACATGCAACAAAAGAAACAAAGAGCTGTTCCCTGCATAACTCTACAATCTTCTGAGAAAATCACTTTCCCTCTTCATTATCACAGTATTTAATTTTAGAAAATACTTGTTTTGTGAATTTATGATAACATTTTCATTCTTCTCTGAAAAGATAATAATATAATGAACATAAAACATATTAGATCAAAAGTATTATTTTCATTTTAAGTTTTACCATATTTAGTGGGTAATGACCTATTTGCAGTGTGACTGCTCAGAGAGAACAAGGAGTGATTGTGTGACATTCAGGGGACAAGATACACGGTGTTGGCTGATGTACTGTCCACTGTCAGCAGCATTAACAAGTCTTCGGAACTCTCAGGAAGATGAAGACCTTAGCCACTCAAATCAATTCCATGTGGATAATTTTTTATGAAATAGATATGCCAGAAGGAATAAATAGTGATTACTAATTTAAGGTATTAATTCATAGAACTTGCCTAAACTCTTAAAGAATTTTAAAGTATAAGTTACTCTGTAGAAATTGAATGTAACTCACCTGCAACTGGAAGCACACAGACGCTCACTAGAACTTTACAGTCTCACACTTTCCAGCCAGTTCCCCTGCGATGAAGCAGCAGCAGCAGTATCACTGCAGAACCTGTGGGGAAGCAGTCAGACCCAGAGCTCAATCACAGGTCACACGGTGTAAGTCTGAAAAAACCATGAAAGTGTTCACTGGAAGTGTGTGTGTGTGTGTGTGTGTGTGTGTGTGTGTGTGTGTGTGTGTGTGTAATGACTACCTGGACTAAAAATAGATCAATAGCATATTGTGTGCTGGGGCCGCTATCATGATTACATGTACAGCACTTAAGTGAGAAACTGAGGGTTATATCAGATATGTTTCTGAAATAAAATGAACTTTAAGGGAAATGGAGAGTGCATCTCTGTTTTCTGTGTGACAATAAAATCCACAAGGGTTCTGCCTAGTGCATCAGTGCAGACTCTTAAGGTGAATTATACAAAACAAACTGGATGTTCTGTAAGACTTGCAAACATAAATTCATACTTCCATCATTTGGTTTTTTGTGACTTGGAAGCACTGTATCTAGTGACTAAATGACATTTATTGGCATCATTTTATTCCATTTTAAAAACAATGCTTTTATAATTCTATATTTTCTATTTGCCAATATAATTTTTGTTGTATTTATGTGTGAGAAAGATGGAGACAGAGAGAGGGGCTAAACCTCTACTGGCTTCAATAAAACTCAGGAAGCTCCGGTCTCAGCCTTCTAAGTGCTGGGTTCATAGGTGTTGCCACCACACCTGACTTCACTTTCCATTTGAATCTCCTGTATTTATTAGCAAATGATATTCCAGCAATATTAACATGGACTTATGACATTCATAAGCTAAACTTAAATTTACTTGGCATATTTTGAGTATGCATATTTTAATGAACAATTGTATTTTGCAGATATTAGAGGAAACCTCGGGGATTTTACTTTAAATAATTTGATACTATTCAAAAACTGAAAATATTTCTCATTGCTAATCAAAACTTAATATTTATATCAGTAGCAATATAACAATGTTGAACTTAAAAAACTTAAAATATTGAAAATCAATTCATTTTAATTAAAACACTCAAACTCCTACTGAAAATTACTCAGTTTACATATTTGTAAAGATAATGTAGGTGGGTGGTCCTTTGACTTCCCACAGGGCATGGTTCTCTGCCTTCTTTCAAGCAGGGAGAGGGTAGAAGGAGGGTGAGTGGGGGAGCGGATGGGAATGGGAGGAGGGGAGGAAGTGTAAATTTTTGAATTGAAAAATAAAAAAAACTAAAAAAGATAACATTAGAAGAATTTAATGAATAAGTGAAAGAAGCCTTATAGATACTTTGAGATACCTAAAAGACATCTACTTCATTAGAAATTATTACAATAGAAAAAAGAAATCTATGAAAAACGTTTGAAGTTATTTATATAATGTTAAGACCATCTTACATTTTACTAAGCCATGAAGTGAAACTCTCCTAAGAATTCCCAAGCACATGCAAACTTAATAGAATAGATACTGGTAACACTAAATTAGTTAATATTTGCTGCGTATTCATGGTGAAGTTTCATATAAATCAATGCATAGTTTTGAGAAAAGTAGAAAAATGAGAAAATATAATTTAAATATATCGTAATATTATAAACGTACTCTTGCAAACCAGTGAATGTGTGTTCTTTATTTCACCCTCTAAGTCATTTCAGGTGTTTTGTGAGACAGTTGGAAATTTAACAGAACTGCCATTGACTACGAGAAACCATGTAAATAGAATTATAAAAGTACACCCTCAGAAAAATCCATAGACAGATATGCTCATTAAAATACTCCATTTGGGGTCACTTTTTACAGAGATATGAATGTACATTTACTGTAAAAAAAAGACATAGATTTCACTACATTTTCATCCAATATATAATATCCATTGATCACCTTCACCCTGTTAGCCTTCCCTGTATCTCTATCCACACGTCTACTAGGTCCTGTCCTCTTTCCAATAAACAACCTTCTATTGTCACATACATTACAATCAGAGGTCATAGCAAGGGAAATCTACATTCTTTTACAAACCATTACACTGATATTTTGTCTACAGACATCTTTTGTGTTTGCTGTTAATATAATTAGGCTGAAAATTAAACAGAGAATCTCCAATAATTTTATTACCGAAAACTCTGCTTCCTTCTACCACTCACAGCTCTCACTATTACTGAAGAGAAAAAGAAACACTCACCTGGCCGGTCCTTTGATAAGCCCCATTTGGAATGAGGCCCTAAGAAGTAGTTATAAGGAAGGAGTGTCATCAGCTCATCTCTCTCTAGACCCACAATTATCATGTCACCTGGAAAGAGGAAGTTCTGAACTTGAGGTTGTTAGAAAGTGGTACCATTAACTGGAAGAGTGAACTTCCCTAATTCCAGGACATCAGTAGAGAAGGAGCAGCTGAGCTCTGGTTTTCCCGTGTGTGAGCTATTCTCCCAGGCCGTATCTGTCCATGTGGATTAGCTCATTCCTGTCCTTCTGGAGAAAACTAAAGTAAAAATATAACCACATTCATGAAAAGTAGAAAAACATTTTGATTCCTCAAGGAATTCTTCCTACTTCCAAAACTTTCCTGATTGATCGCCTCCAAACTACATGACAGTGGCTTCATGGCCTCACCTAGAAATCAAAGCACTTTTGCTAAAATTAAGAAAATGTCACCACCTCTAAACACTCTGTAAGAAAACTAATCTTTCTCACAGAGGCACAGGCATGAGGTGATGTATTCAGCAGATAGTGAGCTGTGGGCTGGGAATGTTACTCTGCTGATAGAGTGCCTGCCTAGACATTGTTGTTTATGGGGACACCATGGAGAAATCAGACCTTCAAATTTTATGCACAGGTGAGGGAGAAGAATACCAAGTCAATGCCAAACACAAGACCTTCAAGGAGATCATAGAAAAAAACTGTCCTAAACTAAGGAAAGCCTCACTCATACACAAACAAAAAGCACATAGAATACATTAAAAATAAGACCAGAAAAGAAAATTTCCATGACATCTTATATTTAAAACACTGAGGAGACAGAGCAATAAAGGTGCATTTAAAGTTGCAAGAGAAAAAGTGCAAATCATGAATAAATAAAACACATCAAAGAACAACTGATTTCTCAAGGAAAACTTTCAAAGCCAGAAAAACCTGAAACAATACAACCCAAGACCTAAATCACAGCTGATCTAAAATAATACGCCCAACAAAACTGCCATGATTAAAGGAGAAGAAACAATTTTACACACATTGACAGCCTAAAAAGCTTTATAATCGATCAACCAAATCTAAGGTAATACAGGAAGGTTTATTTTGGGGTAAAGAGAGGAATAAGCAAAGCAGAGAAACTAAAATAAACATGAGCCATAATTATTAAAATATAAAAACCACTGAGAATACAACAAAAATTAACAACGTGATAACCAGAACTAACACACACATTTCAGTAACATACACAAAAGTACTCCCAATCAAATAGATCCAGGAAGACATCTGACATAAAAAGACTTGAAACTCAAACTGATAAAGAGAAATAAATAGGGAAACTGCATTCTGATCAAGGGAGGACTTAACCAAGAAGACTTTACTGCTCTTCAGAAAGGGTAAGGTTTCCCATGGTGGGGGAGGTAACAAAGTCTAACACATTGCTTTGAATCAGGGCCAAACCCTCCACCACTATGTCTAGGTTGAGCAAAGAGAATGTATTAAAAAAAAACAGTAGAATAAGTAGGGACAAAACCTGGTCTCACTACCAGTGGTCCCACAGTGTGCCCCAGCTATGCAGCTGTCACCCACATTCAGATGACCTTATTTGGCCTATGTTGGTTCCCTCACTTTCAGACTGGAGATAGTGGGATTCTACTAGCTCAGGTACACTGATTCAGTGGGTATCCCCATCACGGTCTTGACCTCTTTGCTTATTTTCTCATTCCTCTCACTTTTCGACTAGACTTTGGAAGTTCAGTCCAGTAGTCCACTGTGAATCTCTGAATCAGAAGTAGAAAATCTGATGAATAAATACGACCTTTCAAAGTTAAATTAAAATTAAATAAGAAAGCTAAACCAATAACATCAAAGGATTAGATGCAGTAATATGAGTCTCCCAACCAAAGATTTTTTTTTTAAAAAAAGGAAAAACCCAGGGCAATACATTTTAGGACAAAATTTTCTGTGACTTCCCAAAGGGAGTTAAGCCCATGTCTTGGCCTGTGTTCTATTGTGTGAAGAGACACCACGAACATGAAAGCTCCTATAAATGGAAGCCTTTAATGGGGGCTTGCTTACAATTCAGAAGATTAGTCCATTATCATCATGGTAGGGAGCATGATGCCATGAAGACATGATTCTAGAGAAGGCACTGAGAGTTCAGCACCCAGATTCACAGGCAGCAAAAAAGGAGAGAGGAAATGAGCCTGGCTTGGACTTTTGAAACCTCAAAACACACCCCCAGTGACACACTTCCTCCAAACACCTAGCCACACTTAGTCAATCAAATAGTATCACTCCCTAAACATTAAAATATATGAGCCTCTGGGGGCCACTCTTATTCAAATCACCACCCCAAAATATTCCTCAAATTATTCACCAAATTCAAAAATGAAAGAATACTTCCTAATTCTTTTTATGAGTCCCAATTAACCTGTAACATAAACTACATAAAGATGCAATGAAGAAAGAGGATTCAGATAAATTTCCCTTAGGAACACAGATGCAAAAGTTTATCAATAAAATACCTGCAAATCCAAACCAAGAAAACATCAGACACATCAACCACCCTGATTAAGCAAACTTCACCATAGAGAAGCAAGGAAGATTCAACATACATAAATTGATAATAATAATAATACATGGTATAAACAGACTGAAAGCCAAAATACCACATAATCATCTCATAAAATGAAGAAAAGCCCCTTGATAAAAATCCAAAACCCCTTCAGGAAAATGTCTTGGAAATATTGGGGTTACAAGGTATCTAACTCAACATAATAAAGGCAGTTTATCCCAAGCTCATAGCAATATCAACTTAAATGGAGAGAAACTTAAAGCAATTCAACTAAAATCAGAAAAAAGACAAGAATATCCGCTCTCTATGCCTATTAAATATAGGACTTGAAGTCTGTCTTAGAGTTTCTATTGCTGTGAAGAGACACTATGACCATGGCAACTTTTATAAGGGAAAATGTTTAATTGATGTGGTTTGCTTACATCTTTAGACGTCCAGTCCATTTTCAGCATGGTGGGAAGCAACATGGAGGCAGGCAGGCAGAAATGGTGATGCAGAAGTAGCTGAGAACCCTACATCTTGCAGGCAACAGAAAGTTGACTGAGTGTCACATTGAGTGAAGCTTTAGCAAAAGAGACCTCAAAGCCCACCCACAGTGACACACTTCCTTCAACACCTACACCCCAAGTCCTCACCTCCTGAAGGTCCCACTCCCCTTGGGATTGTGGGGCCCTGAGTACATTCAAGCCACCACAAAGTCTTTATAGAGCAGTAAAATACCTGAAGGAGATTGAAGAGACATAGATAGGAAAGAAGTCAAAACGTCTTCATTTGTAGATGTTACAGTAATTTGATGCTATCCTTAGGTGACAGGTGGGCCATACTCCAATCCATGAAAAGCAGAGGTTTAATCATAACAGGAATGAACCTGTCTGTCTTTACTGTAATGTAATGTGATCTTTAAGTCTCAGATAGAGACAAGATAGGTCTTTAGTATCACCATTCCCAATCTCAAATTGTACAAGAGAGCTATCAAAATAAAAACAGCATTGTACTGGCACAAAAACAAACAAGTTGATTAATATAATCTAACTGAAGGTCCAGACATAAGTCTACAAACCAATGGACATGATTTTTGATGAAGATATCAGAAATACACACTGGAAAAGAAAACAGTATCTTCAACAAATGGTACTAGTAAAACAAGATATAGAAGAGTGCAAATAGATCCATACTTCTCACATGGTACAAAACTCTACTCTAAATGAATGAAAGACCTCAACATAAGGCCAGATACACTGACCCTGACAGAAGAGAAATTTGGGAATAGTCTTGAGTTCATTGTCACAGGAAAAAAACTTTCTAAACAAAACATTGATTGCACAGGCACTAAGAACAAAAATTAATAAAAGGGCTCTCATGAACTAAAACCTTTCTGCATAGAAATGTCAAGTTCATTTAGAAAAATTAGAAAACTAGAGAATGGGAAAAGATTTTTACCAACTACATATTCAATACATGGCTAATATCCAAAATATAATATCCAAAATACAAAGAACTCAACACATTGACATTAAGAAAGCAAATAACCAAATTTAAAAGTGGAGTACATATCTGAACAGAGAATTCTCAAAAGAGTAAAATCAAATAGTTGAGAATATCTTAAAAACTTTTCAATATCCCTATTCATTAGGATGTGAAAATTAAAACTACTTTAAGGTTTTACCTTACACAAATCAGAATGGCCCAGATGAATAATACAAATGACACTTCATGTTGGCAAGATTATGGAGTAAGGAGAATGCTCATCCATTGCTGTTGGCAGCATAGACTTGTCCATCTACTATGGAAATCAATGTAGTGGTTCCTTAGGAAGTTGGGAATAGAACAACTTCAAAATTCAGCTATACCACTTTTGGGCATATACTCAGAGAACACTTCATTCTACAATAAAGGCACATGCTATTCATAACATCCAGAAACTGGAAGCAAGCAGATGTTCATTAACAGGTAGATTAAATAAGAAAATGTGGTACATTTACATAATAGAATATTACTTAGTCATTAAAAGTAATGTAATCTGCAGGTAAAAACTAGTAAAAGTCATTCTGAGTGAGGTAATACAGACTCAGAAAGACAAACATGATCTGTTTCCTTATATTTGTATTTTAGCTATTAAGTCATTAATAAGCAAGTCATGATCCATATAACCACAGAGGATAGGTATAGAATTAGAGAATAGTAGAGGGGGAATCTCACTAGAAAGGTTAAATACATTAGATAGTTATGGATAGGAGGTTTGAGAGGCAGATCAAATGGGGAAAGGGACAACTAAATCTAAGGAACACTTAAGAGATCATATGGAAAATAATACAGCAGAAGATTCCTAAAGTACATACAGATAAAAAAGGAAACCGGTCACAGAATAATGGAGGAATGGAGCCCCAAATTAAATCTCTCATCATCAAATGAAACTTCCAGTACCAGGCGTTGGTTAGATCTAATTGAGTTATTGGCCAAAAGTGCTCCTTGAGAACCTGAAAACAATCCAGGGTATGGTCAAGGTTATTGATTGCTCTGTAAAAATTGATAGATAACACCGGTTGTCCTGAAGACAATACTTACACAACTAGTTAAACATGAAAAATTCAAGCTGGCACTTATCTAAAGTCATCATCCCAGAAGATTAGAGTTCATGGGAGTATAAGGTAACATGCACATTACAAAAGAAGAAAAGCAAACACTAACTCAGCTACAAACCCTTCAATCTACAATCGTGTCCTACCTGCAATGCACACTGCTACAATATTGGCACAATGGAGGAAACCAAGAGAATAAGGCCTTCTAAATAAAGAACAATGGATCTGCACATAAACTCAGAGACTGTAGCAGCATGCACATGTCTACACCATACGGTCTTCTAGACAGAAAGGAGAAGTGATTACATGCCCCCATCTCAAATCCAGAAGTATCTCCATTTGATAATCACTTACAAATGAAGCATTAGTTTTCTCTAAAGGAGTCTCACTGGAGGAAACAAACCACTCTGAAGGGTAGGCCCCATGCCCAAGAAGGTGGTCAACACAAAATGACCCCAATGGAATCTACAGTTCATTTACATATTTAACAAATGTTGCTGGCATAACTGGATGTCAGCATGTAGAAGAATTAAAATAAATCCATATCTATCAACATGCACAAAACTCAAGTCCAAATGGATCAAAGATCTCAACATAAAGCCAGCCACACTGAACCTCATAGAAGAGAAACTAGTAAGTACATTTGAACGCATTGACACAGGAGACCACTTCCTAAATATAACGCCAGTAGCACAGACATTGAGAGAAACAATTAATAAATGGGACCTCTTGACGCTGAAAAGCTTCTGTAAAGCAAAAGAAATGATCAACAAAACAAAATGACAGCCTACAGAATGGGAAAAGATCTTTACCAACCCCACAGCAGACAGAAGTCAGATCTCCAAAATATACAAAGAACTCAAGATATTGGCCATCAAAAAGAACAAATAATCCAATAAATAAAATGGAATACAGACCTAAACAGAGAATTATTAACAGAGGAATCTAAAATGGCTGAAAGACACTTAAGAAAATGTTCAACATTCTTAGTTATCAGAGAAATGCAAATCAAAACAACTCTGAGATACCATCTCACACCTGTAAAAATGGCCAAGAACAAAAACACTGATGACAACTTATGCTGGAGAGGTTGTGGGGTAAAGGGAACACTTCTGCATTCCTGGGGAGACTGCAAGCTGCTACAACCCCTTTGCATGTCAGTGTGACGATTTCTCAGAAAATAAGGAAACAATCGTCCTTAAGACCCAGTAATAATACTTTTTCTTTATATATCCAAAGAATGCTCAATCATGCCACAAGGACCTGTGTTCAACTATGTTCATAGCAGCATTGTTTGTCATAGTTAGAAACTGAAAACAATCTAAATGACCTTCAACCAAAGAATTAATAAGGAAAATGTGGTACATTTGCACAATGGAGTACTACACAGCAGAAAAAAATAACGACATCTTGAATTTGCAGGAAATGAATGGAACTAGAAAACATTTATCACATGTACTCAGTCAACGGTGGTTTTTAAACATAAAGCAAAGAAAGCCAGCCTACAACCACAATCCCAGAGAACTTAGACAACAATGAGGACACTAAGAGAGACTTACATAGATCTAATCTGCATGGTAAGAAGAAAGTAGGAAAAGACAAGATCTCCTGAGTAAATTGGGAGCTTAGGGACCTTGGGGGAGGGTTGAAGGGGGGAGGGGACAGGCAAGGAGGGGAGCAGAGAAAAATGTAGAGCTAAATAAATATTAAAAAAGAAGGAGAAGGTCTACACCAGAATGAAGTTATTGCTTCCACCACAGCAACTTACTACAGAAGACAGCTGGCAATAAGCCACACACTCCTGAAAAAAGTTCTCACCTGATAAATCGACTTGATTTGGTACTGGCTTGCGGGACCCAAAAGCAAACTCCCATGTTTATGATCAATTGACTCTCAACAAAATGCTGCATAATTATTCTTAAGAACAATATTTTTAGCTGTGGTGGTGCACACATTTATCCCAGCACTCAGAGGTAGGCAGACCTCTGTGAGTTTGAGGCTAGCCTGGTCTATAAGAGCTAGTTCCAGTACAATTTTTTTTTTCCAACAAGAAATGATTCTGGGACAACTTGGTATCCACACATGAAAAATATAAGTGCTGGTGACTATGAAACACCACCAATAAAATTCACTCAAAATGCAACATTAAAAATATGAAATAAGATGTGCAAATTCTAAGAAAAGGACATGGGCACACGTCATTGTGACTATATCAGGCAAAATTTTGTGTTAGGACATTGAAGCCTAAACAGTTGAGCAGACTCTGTCACCATGCGCCAGCGTGCTTCAGAGAAGCTGCCAAGGAGAGCAAGGCAAGATGGCTAGAAGAAGAAAATACTGGTGTGTTCATGTGCCTGGTGAAGAACTCATATCCAAGACACACAAGGGACTACAAACACCAGCGAAAGGTTAATCCAATTTAAAGCCGGAGAAACTATCTATCTATCTATGAGATATACTAACAGGCAATAGGCCCATGGAGATCCCTGTGCTCCACATGTTAGGGGAATGCAGATGTGACCCACACACCACGTCGAGGAAACCTGATCTAGTTAAAAAGTTGGGGAAAAGGGCTGGAGAAATGTCTCAGTGGTTAAGAGCATTATCTGCTCTTCCAAAGGTCCTGAGTTCAATTCCTGGCAACCACATGGTGGCTCACAACCATCTGTAATGAGGTCTGGTACCCTCTTCTGGCAACAGAAAGAAGGGGCTGGAGAGATGGCTCAGTGGTTAAGAGCATTGCCTACTCTTCCCAAATGTCCTGATCCTGGCAACCACTTGGTGGCTCACAGCCACGGCCATGGCCAGTAAAGATGGAAGATACACAGAGAATCTTGATACTGTATACTATTATTCACTCTTTAAATTGTTTGAATGCTGAGAAAGGAGCAACAGCTGCTAAAAGATATTTGCTTATAAATGCTGCGCAGAATTAATCCAAGATATGTGTTTTGAAAATACCTTGACTTCAAAATTGAAGTCAAAAGGTATGTTACTTTGGAGAAGAGATTTTACTTTTGTTTTCACAGAAAATGAGAGACTGTGGATTTATTCAGAGTTAAGAAAAATCAGTTTTTATCAAGGAAGACCACCTGAGAAATCTCTGGTAGGAGCAGATGGCCCAGATGTCTGAGTTCTTCATCCAGAACAGGTTCAAGACTGCTGCCTGAGATTATCAAGACTCACAGGATACTTCAATCAGGACTTGATCATAACTCTATATTTTCTTTAGGTCCCCATAAGATTATCAGCACCCCTAACCAGCTGGAAGTAGCCTGGAAAATTATACCCACATTCCCAAAAAATGGACTATGGATATTTTCCTTTTTTAAAAAAAAAAAAAGAGGGGGAAGTGGTGCGGGAGAATTGTCTGTATTCTGTCAATCATATTTTAAGTAAATGCTAATTGGCCAGGCAGGAAGCATAGGTGGGTCAACCAGACAGGAAGTAAAAATGATGTAATGAGAACAGGAGAATTCTGGGAAGGAGAAAGCTGATTCCTCCCACCTCTGCCCAGACTCCAAAGAAGCAAGATGTGATCTGCCCCAGCTGAAAAAGGTACCAAGACATATGGCTAAAATGGATCAGAATAATGGGCTAATATAAGCTACAAGGGTTAATAAGTAGCCTGAGATAATAGGCCAATCAGCTTTATAACTTTTGGAGATCTTTGTGTGATTTTCTTTGGGGCTAAACAGCTGTGGTAACCGTGCAGGACAGAAAACACCAACAACAGGCCCCTCCATGTGACACTGTCTCTGAGTTTTAATTAATTGCACTATAAGATACATTACCAGTCACCCACAGCCTATCTGCTTATAATACAGTTACACCACCTCACATCTGTAAGAAAGATTACTTTAAACAAATGGGTTTGGAGGAGGTAACATTTTGTTTCTACCTATTTATTTTCAGACAAACAGTTTATTTTGACATATGGTTTCACAGGGTTAAGAGTTCGTCATGACAGGGAGGCATGCCAGTAAGAGTCAGGCATGGTTCAGGAACAGAAAGGTGAGAGTTTACCACTGGAATCACTAGCATGAAGCAGAGAGAACTGTAAATACCATAGGTCCTTAAAGAATGAAAACCTGCTTACTGTGACAAATTTCCTTCTTAAAGGTCACACCTCTAAAATCTCAACAATATACAACAACATCAACTGGCTACCATGTATTTAAATTCTCAAGACTTAGGGATCATCTCATTTAAACTATCTGGTTCAATTTAGATCATTTGTTGTGTGCCTCATATCTTAGTCCCTGTGTAGCAACCTTAAAATCTCTGCTTTAGGGTTTATTTTAGATATGGTAGAAAATTTTTGAGTATTTCCTTTTGAATAAGTTCAAAGCACAATTTTTAACTATAGATGTTTCTTCTTCTTCTTCTTCTTCTTCTTCATCATCATCATCATCCTCTTCTTCTTCCTCTCCTCCTCCTCCTCCTTCTTGTTCTTTATCATCTTCTTCTTCTTCCTCTTCCCCTTCCTCCTCCTCCTCTTCTTCTTTTTCTTGCCTAGTGTTTGGCTGTGGGTCTGCGTCTGTTGCTGGATGAAGCCTATCTGATAACAAGTGGGCCAGGCAAAAATCTATGAGTATAGCAGAACATTGTTAAGCATCATTACATTGACAATTTTTTCTGTTTTTGTGTGTGGTACTTAGCTCTCTGGGCCATCCAGACTCTGTGTCCTGGTACCCCAGACAGTGTCAGTGGTGGTATTACTCTTCTGCCATGGGTTTTAGGCTAGACTGGTCAATGGTTGACCACTCCCTTAGTCTCTAGTTCACCCTTACACAAGCACATCTGACAGACAGGCCAGGCTGTAAATCAAAGGTTATGTGGCTGTTTGAACATTTTGTTAATTTCAGCAAAAGTTATGTTAATTTCTAGATGAGACTCTGAAGCCACTGTCAAGTAATTATGGAGGATACCAGGAATGTTTTGGAAGCAGAAAGGATACCTTGGGGAAGTGAAAATATTTTTTTTCCTCTTTGAATTGGGATATTTTTATTTTACTTTTGTTTTGTAATCAAGGACCAGGATCAGCTAATGAACACAGACATGTAGGACCTCGGGAGAACAACTCATACATGGGAAACCCAGAGCTCAGCTGTTCCTACTGCATTGTTTTCCTGGAATTAGGAAAGTTCGGTTTTCCATTTGATGGTTGCACTTTCTAACAACTTAAAGGTCAGAACTGCCCTCTACTGATGACATGAAAATTATTTTTCTAGAGGGAGATGAGCTGATGACATTTCTGCCGTATAACTACTTCTTAGAGTCTCATTCTGTATGGTGTTTATCAAAGGTCTGGCAAGGTGAGTTTGTTTGTTTTTCTGTTCATTAATAGTGAGAGTTTTACGCGGGTGGCGAGTGAACCCAAAGTTTTAGTAATGAAATGCTTAGAGAATGCTTTGCTTAGAATTCTATTTTTGAGCTACACTGTGTGATAACCAAACACAACAGATGCTTGTAGACATAACACTTCGGTGTAATGATTTGAAAAAGAACATAGATTTCACTTACTATGACCTCTGACTATAATACGTGTGACAGTAGAAGGTGGGGCTATTGGAAAGCGGACACAGTCTAGCAGAAGTGTGGAGAGAGAGACAGGAAAGTCTAACAGGGTGAGGACAATGAATGGATGTTGTATATTGAATGAAAATGTCATGAAATCTTTCAATTTTACACTGAATGCACACTAGTACATATGTAAAAAGTGACCCCAAGTGGAATATTTTACTGGTCATATCTGACTATGGATTTTCCTGAATGTTCTCTAATTACTCTGAGAATGTGGTTCCGGCTAGTATTGCCCACTGTCTTAGTTTTCCATTTGTCACAAAACATCTGAAATAACTTAGTGTGTGAAAAACAGAGAAGACACATTTATTGTTTGCAGGAGTACATTAATGATACTAAACCACATTTAAATGGTACATTGTATTTGTCATTTTACTACTTTTCACAAGTCAACTGACCATGCATTTATGTGTATGAAACTTAAGACAAAAATGTACAACAAATTTTAAATGACTTAATGTTTATCAGTAAGTTTTTGGTATGTTAAGTGTATATATACTTAGGAATTCTGAGAAAAGTTTCAGCTTATATCTTACTAAAACATAGGATAATCTTAAACATTATATAAATAAGTTTCACAATTTTTACATATATTTTTGTTTATTCAATCACAGTGATTTCTAATAAAGTAGATCATTTCTGGGTATCTAAAATATGTCTGGAAATGTAACCTCACTTATTTATTAAATCCTTATAAAGTTATCCTTACAAAAATGTAAATTGGAAAAATTTCAGTTGAATATTGAGTATTTTATTTAAAATAATTTAAGTTTAATATTTTAAGTCTTCTAAATTGAACTTTGTACAATGAGACTGTTACAATATTGAATAAACTTTTCATTAGCAGTGAAAAGGTAATTTCAAAGATTTAATAGTATAAATTATTTAAAGTTAAAATCCCTAAGGTTTTCTCTAACAGTTAGAAAACACAATTCTTCATTAAAATACACATTCATAAAAAATGCCAAGTAAATTTAAATTTAATTGCTGAATGTCTTGTAATAGGGAAGATCAGTCAATCACATCTGGCTAGGATGTGGTCTCCTGGAGCCCAGGTAGAAAAAACAGGGTAGATAAGTGGGCACGCTCTCTACGCGGTGCTCGCAGGACCATTTTGGATTTCGGACCTCCCACTCTGGTAGCATGAGTTTCCCACTTTTCCAATTATTAAAAACATAACTGTTGCTCTTGAGCTGGTCTGGTTATTTATTGTACCGACCGAATTCGCCAACACTACAGTCTTGACTCCGTTTTTATATTACTGGAATATCACATACTAATGTATACAGGAGACTACATAGAAATTGAAAGCAGCCATGGTGGCACACCACGATGATCTCAGCACTTTGAAGGCTAAGACATAAGCACCTGAGTTTGATTAAAGCCAGTCTGAACGACAGGTCGAGACAGCAGTTCCCAGCACACCCAAATACAATAAAACTGAAGTGGAAATCAGAAAATGTACAATTATAAGATTGTTTTAAAAATGGAACAAGCTTTCAGGTTTGGTTATACTTGTCTCTGTAGTCCCTGTTCGGTTACCCAGATAACGGGAACATTCATCCATTGCTGGTGGGAATGCAAACTTGTGCAACCACTTTGGAAATCAGTGTGGCGGTTTCTCAGGAAATGGGGAATCAATCTACCTAAGGATCCAGCAATACCACTCTTGGGAATATACCCAAGAGATGCCCTATCATACTACAAAAGCATTTGTTCAGCTATGTTCATAGCAGCATTATTTGTAATTGCCAGAACCTGGAAACAACCTAGATACCCCTCAATGGAAGAATGGATAAAGAAAGCGTGGAATATATACACATTAGAGTACTACTCAGTGGTAAAAAGTAATGACATTTTGAATTTTGCATGCAAATGGTTGGAAATCGAAAACGCTATCCTGAGTGAGATAACCCAGACCCAAAAAGATGAATATGGTATGTACTCAGTCATTAGTGGACTCTTGCCATAAACAAAGGACATTAAGCCTATAGTTTGCAAGCCTAGAGAAGCCAAACAATAAGGTGAACCCAAAGAAAAACATATATAGATCCTCCTGGAAATTGGAAGTAAACAAGATTGCCAGGCAAAAGTTGGGAGCATGGGGTTGGGGAAAGTGAGAGAGGGAGAGAGAAGGGAGAAAGGAAAGACTAGAGAGAACTTGGGGTAGTGGGAGGGTGGAGATGGTGGAGAAACCAATATAGGAGCAGGGAAGAAGATATCTACATTAAGGGAGCCATTTTAGGGTTGGCAAGAGAGGGACACCTGGGATCTAGACGGGAACCCAGGTGTCCACGGAGATGTCCCCAGCTAGGTCCTTGGGCAGCAGAGTAGAGGGTGCCTGAACAGGCATTGCCCCACAATCACACTGATGATTATCTCAAATACCCCCATAAAGTATTCGTCCAGCAACAGATGGAGATAGAGACAGAGACCCTCAGAGCAACGGACTGAGCCTCCAAGGTCCAGTTGAAGAGAAGGAAGGCGTAGATGAGCAAGGAAGTCTGGATCACAAGAGGTTGGTCCACTCACTGAGACAGTGTGACTGCTCTAATGGGAGGTCACCAAATCCAGCTGGACAGGGACTGAATGAGAATGGTATCAAATGGGACTCTCTGAATGTGGCTGAAAATATGGGCTGACTGAGAAGCCATTGATAAAGGGACTGGGACTTGTTTCTAATGCATGTACTGGCTTTTTGGGATCCTAGTCTATGTGGATGCAAAGCTTCCTAGGCCTGGATGTAGAGGGGAGGGCCTTGGACTTCCCACAGGGCAGGGTTCCCTGCCCTCTCTTAAGCAGAGAGGGGGGAGGAGGGTGAGTGGGGAAGCGGGAGGGGAATGGGAGGAGGGGGAGAAAGTGTAAATTTTTTAATGGAAAAATAAATAAATATAAATAAAATAAAAATGGAACAAGCTATGCAGGTAAATATCATTCAATAACTGACCACAGATTATGAACAGCATCAAAACAAATGATGGAAGCACAAGTTTATGTTTGCAAGCATTACAGGATTTTCAATCTGTTTCACAGATTGCACATGAAAAGTCTGCACTGATGCACTAGGCAGAACCCTCACTGATCTGATCAAGTCACACAGAAAACAAAGGACACACATTCTCCATTTTCCTTAAAGTTCATTACTTCACAAAAATATGTGATATAAATCTCAGTTTGTCACTCAAGTGCAGTATATATATATATTCATGACAGAAGCCCCAGAACACAGTGTGTTATTGATCTATTCTTAGTCCAGGTAGTCTATTTTCATGTCTTTCCAAGACTTACTGATGGTGACGTGTGATCAAGCTCTGGGCCCCACAGGCTCTGCAGTGACACTGCTTCTGCTGCCTCATCGCAGGGGAACTGGCTGGAAAGTGTGAGACTGTAAAGTTCTAGTGAGCGTCTGTGTGCTTCCAGCTGCCAGTGGGCCCAATTCAATTTCAAAAATAATAATTTATGCATTTTAATTATTTAAGTGTATCAGGTAATAGTTATGAATTAATATCTCATTAAAAGGTAGTCATTATTTGTTCCTGCTGGCATCATGCATTTCATAAAGATTCTCTCATCGAACTAGTTTGAGTGTCTAAGGTCTTCATCTTCCCGAGATCCCAGAGACTTATCAATGCTGCTGAGAGTGGACAGTACATCAACCAGCACCATGTATCTTGTCACTTGAAAGTCAAAAAATCACTCTATGTTCTCTCTGAGCAATCACACTGCTTTTTTGTTAATTACTCACTAATTATGGTAAAACAAAAATGATAATGTTACTTTTGATCTAATGAGTTTTATGTTCATTATGTTATTAAATCACCAAGAAGAATACAAAGATCACATAAGTCTTAAAACAAGATGTTCTAAAGTCAAGTACTGTGAGGATTAAGGTATAAAGTGATTTTCTTGTAAGAATGTAGAGCTATGTATCCACGCAGCAGCCCTTAGTTTTTATTGTTGCACATCTCAGACAGTTGCCTGCAGACTGCTTGGGCTCTAGGTCTGAGTTAATTTAATAGTGATGACTTCTGCATATTGTGAATGTTTATGGCCACACTTCGTGTTTTAGTACTGACAACTAAATGTTGCAACTGAAACTGACCTGAAGGCACCAGCACTGCAATTTCCTTTTTCAAGTAAAACAAATCTCCTTTCTCATTGCATTTATATGTTAAACATATGTTATATGTTTGTGTTAATGTCAGATATGATTTTTTCTGGTTAAATCTCAGTCAGAGTGAGCTCCACAGAAAGATGACATGACACATGGTGACTTAGGAGATGTATGATTTTTCTATAAGTCATAGATATTTAAATATCAATGCATATTAAATATAAAGATTATAGAACATACCTTTGAGCTAAGGAAAACGTTTTAGATTACTACCCTTTCCTTGATATTATCATCTTTTTATATTACATATAGTACATGTGCTCTGTTGAATATTACAGATATACAATTAATGAAAATTATTTTACATATATAGTTTGTACATTTTCAATTTTGTAATTGGAAATTAACTACCATTCTTTAAGTTTGGAGCCCAAGACTTGAATTAATTGTTATCCTGGAACATTTATTTATTTACTTATTTATTCATTTATCTTTTTATCTATTTATTTGATATTCATTATTTCAGATTTATTTTATTTTACATATATGAGATTTTTTTCCCTGCGTATGTGTCTATGTACCACTTGCATGCCTGAGTCAGAGAGGGCAATGGAACCTGCAGAATGTTACAGGTGGTGTTACAGGTAATGTTACAGGTGGTGGAACTACCATGTCATTGCTGAGACTCTATCCCAGGTCCCTTTCAAGAGTAAGATGTGGTTGGAACCACGGGACCATCTTCTGTCTTGTATCCTGGAACTTTAAAAAAACAGAATATCACTGTGCAGCCACTGTATATGCATGCTGCTGGGAGAACCAGATGCTTGGTTCCAGCAACTGAGGTGAATCTACATCTTTACTAGACTGAGCTTCTAAAGAGGAAAAATAATGTAAATATAAAGTGTGTGAATTATGGTGTCATATTACGAGGATGTTATTGGCTGGGCTCATACACCAACTTCATGATTATGTCCACATATACATGCATGCATCCATCTATATGTATGGAATATACAAGTGAATCTGACAATATAATTGGGCATTCCTTTTCTCACAAGAGTCTGAGCAAGTGTAGTAGTTTTCAATTTCTTTATCCCAAAACAGTTTGAAAATACTGAATTATAGTAATTTGACAAAATAACTCTATTGGTGTCTGGGCTAAATAACTAACATAAGCATCAAAGATTAGCCTGATGATTAAAATTATAGAAACTGTGTTGATGATGTGAGATAACACTGGGGCCCTTGATTAACACGGCATGGAAAAGAATCTCTTTTAAAACAGAAATTCCAAAAGAGGATCACTATATGGTCATCTTTGCAAGTTCATGTTTGCCACAATGTGTTTAAAACAGTGTTTGTCTTAATGTGACATGTTCTCTCTTGTTGGAGGCTCCTAGCTCCATATTTGGAAATATGAGTACATAGTAATTTCAGAGACCAGAAGAAACTGGGACCATAGTCAGGACTGGGGTGGTGTGCAGAGCATTAAAGGGGAATACACAAGGGTAAAAGTGATCTCAGGAGGGAATGGAAAAGGGGAGATCTTTAGGCAGGGGAGGACAGAAGTAAATATAGCAGAAGGTGGGGAAAAGGTATAGGGGAGCAGCAGAGTACAACTGAGCTGATAGGCAAAATGGGATCATCAGGAGTTCTTAAGTAAGGTGGAGGGAGATAAATACAGAAGGAGGTAGGTAAAATAACAATATGGATGGCTGGAAAAGTCATAAGGGGAAAAGAGAAAATCCATAAGGAATCCTACTATTAATGACTTACTCACCTCCCACAATAAAAGAAAAACCAGTGTTTGTCTTGATAGCTAGGAGTTATTTCTTTATACCTGAAGTGGAAGGTTCCTAAACGTGATGAAATAGGAACAAAACTTGCAGATTTTTAAGATCATTTATAACCATAATTAATGAATATGTAATTAATAAGTTGTTGAAACTGCAACAATGGCCTCCAGCTGTGTCTATGTCTTTAGTTCTGGATTTGGGAGATGTAAAATTTCACAGAAAAAGGAACATAGAAATAGGAATATATGAACTAAAGTGGACAATTTGCTGATTGAAATAGTGGGATTATCATGAATTATCACCGTGACTCTATTAGATTTAAGAGTGAAAATATAGATAGTTATAAAATAGGGCATATTAAAACTATGCAATATGAGACTGTCTCACCTCTCAGTTTTGGATTTCATGTGAATATTTTCCAGATTAATGTAAGTTTTACTCAGTTGTAAAAATGTGACTATTATTCTGTTCATTATACCTGCTTAATGTATTAACTCTTAAACGAGGTAATGTAAATCATTAAGATTTGATTTTTAAGACATTACCCCTATGTGTATAGCAGGCCCACAAACTGTCCATTCTGTATAGAATGTGACTCTGAATGACTTTATTATCTTTAGTATGTTATATACACAGGTAGATAAATGAAGAAGTATATAGAAATGTGGTCTCTGATATCCAGTCTGGAACATCCAAATTTAAAGAGACAAGCAAATCAAGAATACATACATCAAACAGAATGAAGATATTGACAAAATGACCAGTGAATCACGAGTCTGATGTATACTCTATTATTGGTCAGATATATGAAATATGCTTTTAATATGATGTAAACATGAGTACACTTTCCACATATGTCATCATTAAGGAATGTCCGTAATTTCCAAACTGGATTTGGAATCCTAGCCATTATGTTTCTCCTTGTTTTCTACACTTTCATAATTCTATGTCACAGATCTAAGCCCACAGACATTATCTCATGTCAACTGACCTTCATCCACATAGTGATGCTCCTCACTGGAGGGGATATTTGGCTTTGGGACATATTTGAGTCACTGGACATTGAGAATGACTTCAAATGTAAGACAACTTTTTACATAAACAGAGTGATGAGAGGCCTCTCCAACTGCATCACCTGTCTTCTGAGTGTGTTCCAGGCTGTCACTATCAGTTCCAGAACCTCTTTGTTGCAAAATTTAAATATAAACTAAAAAAAAATACATGATTTGTGCTTTCTTATTTATTTGGTCTTTCAACTTGTCATTCATTACCAACCAGATCTTCTGTGCTGGTGCTTTTACCAATATGAGTGAGAAAAATTAGATGAAGGTCACTAAATTCTGCTCACTCTTCCCCATAAACTACATTATCAGGGCACTGATTTTAACAATGACAATCTCCAGAGATGTATTTCTTGTAGGAGTTATGCTGACCACAAGTACATACATGGTGATTATCTTGTTCAAACATCAAAGGCAACACAAGCATCTTCACAGCCTCAGCCACCCAAGTGCATCCTCTGAGAACAGGGCCATCCAGACCATCTTACTGCTGGTGGCTTTCTTTGTGGTCATGTACTGGGTGGACTTCATCATTTCATCCACTGCCATCCTGTTATGGATGTACGACCCAGTCAATCTTAGTGTTCAGAAGTTTGTGATGAATGTCTATCCCACAATTACTCCTTTGGTACAAATCATTTCTGATAGCAGAATAATTGATACAATGAAAAGCTTGTGGTCAAAGTGCCACCAGATTTTTAAAAGGGGATAATTTTTCTCATTTTTAATAGAATTGTGTATTTATTGCTTTATATTTATGAGTATTGTGTCAGAATGTATGTAGATGTGAGTTCTTGCTGCCCACAAGTTCATTGTCCCCGCCTGCTTGAGCTGGACAGGCAGAGGTTTGTGAGGCACCATTCTGGTGCAGCCACAACTAATTATTTCAAAAAGGCATATTCTTATTAAACTCTGTCTGTAAGCAAATTATCCTCTCCAGCGAGGACCAGCACTATGTGGATGAAGGTCAGTTGACAGGAGATCATGTCCGAAGGCTTAGGTCTGTGACCTAGGATTATGAAATTTTAGAAAAAAAAAGAGAAACTTATTGGCCAGGGCTCTAAGTCCATCTTGAAAATTAAGGACAATCATTAATGAGGACATATTTGGAAAGTGCATTCATCTTAACATCATAGTGGAAATTCATTTCATACATCTGAAATATATAATAGATAATACATCAAATTTGTGATTCACTGGTCAGTGTGTCTATATCATCATTCAGTTTTATCTACTTATTCATGATTAACCTACCTCTTTCATTTTTGAAGTTTCACATTATATCCTAGATATATCTTCTGTATATAATGCATCTTGAGCATAGTAAATGCATTCCCAGCCACATCCTATACAGAATGCACACTTTATGTTCCTTTATTGCACCTAGAACTCATGCCCTGTAATTCTACTGATTTGACTTACATTGCCTCATTTTATAGTTAACACTGAAAACAGTAGTAATGACCATAGATAAGCATAATCATATTTGTACAACTGAATAAAAATTATGTTGATCTGAGGGAAAATCACAAAAGAAATTCAAAAGATTGAGGTGAGTCATTCTCATATTTCATAATTTTAATGAGCTCTATATTACAATTATCCATGTTTTCATTCACAATTTTAATGGAATAAGAGTTGATAATTCATTATAATCCCACTATTTTAATCAGCCGTATGTCTATCTCAATTCATCTACTTTTATTTGCCTTTTTCAATGAACTCACCACCCCAGAATCTGGAATTAAAGACAATGATACAGTGGGAGGTTATTAATGCACTTTCTACACCCTATTAATTGTATAACTATTATTGTTATAAATTCTTGTAAAATTTATATGCTCTTACAAATGACCTGGGCTAGATTCCTGGCAATGATTTGGTGGCCCATAATCATTTGTAACTCTAGTATAGGGAACCTGTTGCCTTCTCTGATATAGCAGGCAAGTGATGCACAGACATACATGCAGGTAAAACATGTAAATATGTAAAATAAAATAAATAAATCTTAAAGCAAGAAACAAGCAAAAAAGAAAAAAAATTATTTATTAAAGATAATGCTTAATTCATGCCTTGGTCTCCAAACAGAAAAAACTCTAGCACATTCCAATTTTCCAATTTCAAATGGACAAATGGGATATGTATCAATAGTTTATTAATTATATACCTATAATTTATTATTATGACAATGTATAATAAATAAGTAAAAAGATGATAATAATAGTTAAGATGGTAATCTAAATTTTTTTTCTCATTTCAAAGCTATGGACTTTTACCTCTCTAATTCACACCCATTGCTTAATAAACATTCCAATTTTCAAATTTCAAATGGACTAACGGGATATGTATCAACAGTTTATTAATTATACATCTTTAATTTATTATGACAATGTATAATAAATAAGTAAAAAGACGATAATAGTTAAAGATGGTAATCTAAATTTTTTTTCTCATCCCAAAGTTATGAACTTCTTCCTCTCTAATTCACACCCATTGCTTAGTAAATATTTATCACCTACAGAAAATGATGCTTCTTCTCATTTCTTATGTAGCATATTTCTCTGGGGTGCACTGGAGATTGGACCAGAAAAACCACAACTACCATGGCTACAAACTGAGTTGTCAACAATCCATGAACTAAGGAATGTCATTTGTTTTATTTGAAAAAAATGCAGTGCTTGGGTTTTCACATTAACTTAAGTTGTAGTATTTAGCTGTAAGGACTAAACCTAAAAACATTCATAATACTATGGATGCCATCACTATTAAAGGGATTCATAGGAAAAGACTGGACAGGCAGCAGGCAGCTGTAGGAAGAAATGTGCAACAAAAGAAACAAGGTGTTTCTTGTGTAACTCTACAATCTTCTGAGAAAAATCATTTCCCTTTCGTTATCACAGTATTTGATTTTAGAATGGTCTTCTTTTATGAATGCATTCTTGTCTGAAGAGATAATATAATGAGTATATTATTAGATCATATTAGATACATATTAGATCCAAAGTATCATTTTCATTTCAGGTTTTACAATACTTACTGAGTAATGACCTGAAACCATGTGACTGTTCAGAGAGAACATGGAGTGATTGTGTGACTTTCAGGTGACAAGATACTTGGTGTTGGTTGATGTGCTGTCCACTGTCAGTAACATTAATATGTCTTCCAGAATCTTAGAAAGATGAAGATCTTAGCCACTCAAATTAGTTCAATGAAATATTTATTAAATAGATTTTCCCACAGGAAAAAAAATATTGATTGTTTATTTAAAGTATTAATTCATAGCAATTGTCTAATGCTGTCAAATAATTTTAAAGTATGTGTTACTCTTCCAAAATTAAATTCATCTCACCGACAACTGGAAGCACACCGATGCACTAGAATATTACAGTCTCACAGTTATGAGTCAGTTCCCCTGAGATGAAGCAACAGCAGCAGCAGTAGCAACAGCACAAGCAGCAGGAGTGTCACTGTGGGGAAGCAGTCAGACCCAGAGCTTGGTCACGTCACATGGTGTAAGACTGGGAATGATATGAAAATGTTCACTGGAAGTGTGTGTGTGTGTGTGTGTGTGTGTGTGTGTGTGTGTGTGTGTGTGTGATGACTAACTACTGGGCCGAAGAATAGATCAGTAGTAACATGTTGCATGCTTGGGGCTGCTATCATGAGTACATATACAGCATTTCAGTGAAAAACTGAGAGTTACATAAAAAACACTTCCAAAATAAAAGAACTTTAAGGAAAATGTATCTCTGTTTTCTAGGTGAATTGATCAAATCCACGAGGGTCCTGCCAGTGCATCAGTGCAGTCTCTTTAGGAGAATTACACAAAACAACCTGAAATTTCTGTGACGCTTGCAAACATAAACTCATGCTTCCATCGTTTGGATGCTCTGTGTCTAGTGAGTAAATGACATTTATTGACATTATTGTGTTCCATTTTTAAAACAATGATTTCTTAATTCTACATTATCTCTTTACCAATATAATTTTGTTATATTTTGGGTGGAGGGGAGACAAAGACAGACAGAGGGACTCAATATGTAATTCAGACTGACTTCAATCAAACTCACAATGTTCCCACCTTAGCCTTCAAAGTCCTGGGTTCATAGGTGTTGCCACAACACCTGACATCACTTTCCATTAGAGTCTCCTGTACATATAAGTTAGTGATATTTCAGCAATATAAAAATGGACTTATGACAGTCATGAGCTAAACTTAAATTTACTTGGTATATTTTGTGAATGCATATTTTAGCACCTGTATTTTGCAATTATTAGAGGAAACCTTGAAGATTTTGATTTAAATAATTTCATACTGTTCAAGTATTTAAAACATTTCGCACAGCCTAGTCAATATTATATCAGTCTCAGTGTAATAAGGTTAAACTTAGAAAATTTAAAATATTGAAAATTAATTTATTTTAATTAAAACATTCAAACTCCTACTGAAAATTACTCAACTTACATTTTTGTAAAGACAACATTACAAAATTTAATGAATATTTAAAGAAAGACTTCAAGATACTTTGAGATACTTAAAAGGATTTACTTCATTGGAAAATATTACAATAGATAAACAAATCTATGAAAAAACTTTAAACTTATTTTTAGAATGTTAAAATCATCTTACATCTTACTAGGCCATGAAGTGAAACTATAATAACAAGATGGAAATATTTCTCATGCTCATTGATCAGTAGGATTAATATAGTAAAAATGTTCATCCTTGCAAAAGCAATGTATGAATTCACTGAATTATCAAGCAAACTTCCAACACATTTTTCACTGAACTGAAAAGGACAATTTTCAACTTCATACAGAAATATAAAAACAAATTAACAAGCAAAATCCACTCCAGAGTAACAAAAGCTATATATAGTTAAAATAGCTTTAAAATAGTTAAAACAATTCTGAATAATAAAAGAACTTCCAGAGATATAATTAATCCAAAGATGGTAAGAGAAAGACCACTGACCCAAATCATCATGGCCAAATTGATAAAAGAGAGCAATTAAATAAAGCAAACTTTTTAATTAATAAATACATATAATGTCCTAAGATCAACATTAGATGGAAGGAGAGAAGGCCTTAGCCCAGGGTTAGGGACTTCCTAATTAGGGGATTTGGTGAGCACTATAGGCCAGGTTACAGGAGCCAAACATAAGTTAACAGTTAGTCCCTCCTGAAACAAAGACATCGTTCAAGGTGGGCATAGCAAGGTAGCCACAACAAGGCAACCATAACAACCATTTTGAAAGAATGTTTGGCTTTCCAGATGGTTATGAACAACTCGTTTAAAACAAAGACATGAATGACACTGCTGGAACAGGAAGTAGAGAACCATCTGTAGTTAAGGTTATAGATGGGGCATACTCCAATCTTTGTGAAGCAGAGGTTTAAACATAACCAGGAATGATCCTCCTTGTCTTTACTGTAAGGTGACTTTTAAGTTTCAGATGGAGGCAGATTCCCAATCTCAAATTGTACAAGAGAACTATAGAAATAAAACCAACATGGCACAGGCACAGAAACAGACGTGTTGAAACATTAGCTGGTAAGACACAGCCACATGGTGATGTAAGAGTTAGCCAATAAGAAGCTAGAACTAATGGGCCAAACAGTGTTTTAAGTGATATGGTTTCTGTGTGATTTTTTTTTGGCTCTAAACTAGCTGGGCATCCAGGAACAAACGAGCAACTGTTTTTACTAAAGAGGTTAGCTATAGAATTAGGGAACAGGGATGGGGAATTTAACTAGGAAGAGAAAAATAAAATAGATAGTGATGGATAAACAAGGGGGTTTGGGTGCAGGACAATTGTCTATATTCTGTCAATTATATTTTAAATAAATGCTGATTGGTCAGTAGCCAGGTAGAAAGTATAGGTAGGACAATTAGACAGGAAGTAGACGCACGTCAATGAGAACAGGAAAATTATGGGGAGGAGGAAGCCCATTCTTCCCCAGTCCTGCTCAGACATAGAAAAAAGAAGATGAGATTGCCCAGCTGAGAAAGGTATCGAGCCATGTGGCTAACATAGGTAAGAACAATTGGTTAATATAAGTTAAAAAGAGTTAATAAAAAGCCTGAGCTAATGGGCCAATTAGTTTATCATTAATATAGACCTCTGTGTGATTTCTTTGGTGCTAGATGGCTATGAGACATGGTGAGAAGACAGAAACCAGGCAGGACAGAAAACATCAATCAGCAAGGTTTCAAAGGGGGATCAAACAGGGAAAGTTTATGCTTGGAGGGAAAACTAAATCTAAGGAACACTTAAGAGATCATGTGGAAAACAACGCAGCAGAAGTTTTCTAAAGCATGTACAGATAAGAAAGAAATCTAAGTGATATCACAGAATAATGGATGGGTGGAATCCTGATCAAAATCTCTCATCATCAAATGAAACTTTCAGTTCCATGAACTCGTTACAACTAATTGAATTGTTGAACAAAGGAGCTCCATGAAAACATGAAAGCAATCAGGATCAAGGCTATTGTTTGGTCTGTACGAAATGATAGACAACACCTGTTGGCCTGAAGACAATACTTACATAACTAATGGAACATGAGGAATTCAAGCTGTCGCTTATCTAAATTCTTCAGTCTGGCAGATTAGATACCATGGAACTGTGCACTAACATTCACACTACAAAAGAAGAAAAGCAAACACCAACTCAGCTACAAACCATTCTATGCACAACCATGTCCTACCTGCTACACAATGTGTACTCTGCTACACAATGGAAGACACCAAGGGAACAAGGCCTGCTAAACAAAGAACATCAGACAGGCATATAAACTTAGAGACTGTGACAGGAACACATGTCTTCACCAGATGGACTCCTAGACAGAGAGGAGAAGTGATTACATGGCCCCACCCCAAATCCAGAAGTATCTCCATTTGATAGTCACTTGCAAATGAAACAATAGTTTTCTCCAAGGGAGTCTCACTGGGGGACCAAACTACTCTTAAGGGTAGGCCCCATGCCCAATAGAAGGTGGTCAACACAAATGAACTCAGTGGAATCTACAGGTCCTTTGCATATGTATTATGTCTTCTAGTTTTGCGTTTTTATGAGAGCCATACATGTGAACTTGTATTTCTATATCTATGTGTTTCCTGTCCCTTTTCATGGGCTCTTTTTTCTTCTGTTTGTTTTTGTTTTATTCTAATTTGTTCATTTTTGCTTTTTCTTGTGTATTTTAGTATAAGGCTTAAATAGTTTTCCAATGAGAGACAGAAAGGGCACTGATCCAGATGAGGGAGAGGAGAAACTAAGAGGACCAGAGGAATTCGAATCACTTATCAGAATATTCTGTGAAAAAAATTAATTTTTTATAAAAGGAAAACAAAAAATAAATAGTGGGGTATGGTGGTGAACACTTCTAATGCCAGATCTGGGGAGACAGAGACAAGCGAATAACTGGAGCTACCATCTTGGTCTATTTGGTAAGCTCCATGTTACAGTGAGAGATGCTCTCTCAAAATAAAAAGTAAATGGCACATGAAGAACAAAAGGCAAGGTTTTCTCCCGACTTCCATGTGTACATGCACACACATTCTTCATATGAACACACACACACAAGTATACACACATTAACAAAAAACATGTACATGTATATAGCAATTTTTAGTTACCAATAATATTTCAGAAGCTGTGAAAGAATTAAAGTACAAATACATAGGCAAATAAAATTTTCACATAGAACCCATTAATTAACCTTGTGAAAGGTGATGTTTCTCTGATTTCCCTCTCTGCTTCTTTGTTCTTTGTGTATAGGAGGACAACTGATTTTTTGGAGTTGATCTTGTACCCTGCCACATTACTAAAGGTGTTTATCAGCTATAGGAGTTCTTTGGTAGAGTTTTGGGGGTGGCTTATGTACACTATCATATCATCTGCAAATAATGAAAGTTTGATTTCTTTCTTTCCAATTAGATTCCCCTCGATCTCCTTATGCTGTCTTATTGCTATTGCTAAAACTTCAAGCACTATATTGAAGAGGTATGGAGAGAGCAGACAACCTTGTCTTGTTCCTGATTTTAGTGGGATGGCTTTGCCTTCCTAGACCTGGATGAAGGGAAGAAGACCTTGGACTTTCCACAGGACAGGGAACCCACACAGCTCTTAGGACTAGAAAGGGAGGGGAGGGAGAGTGGGGACAGTGAGAGGAAAATAGGAGAAGAGGAGGAGGTGGAAATTTTTAATAAATTAATAAAATTGTTAAAAAATAAAAAAATAAATAAAAATGTAAAATTCGATTCACATTATCTTTCTGCTGCAGAGAAACTATACTTAGGATAGAGTATTAAAGCTACAATATATATTTTAACTATTTTTGATGATTGAGAGTAGATTAAAATCCCTTCAAAATAAAAGCTTAAAAACTCAATAAGAGCAGGAGCTTTTTCTGAGCAAACTCAGTATCAAAAGAACATTTATGATATAAAGTAAAAAGGAGAGATAAGAGAATTCCTGTGGGAAATTATGGTACAACTTATAGTGTATAATAAAATTAAGGAACTCTGTACTACTTGACAACAGAAATGTCACAGACTGTACATATGCAATACCACAAATTTTATTTAAACTATGAAGAATCTTGAATTGTTCTTGAACTATTAAACAATTTAAGAAAAATCTGTATTTAGGGAAAAAATAATTCTGAACAAGAATGATGCTTTACAACCATGTGTAAGTCCAGTTGAAGTGGAGGGGGGGCAATGACCTCTTCTGACCTCTGTGGGTATCAGGAATTCACACATAAACACATGCTGATGCAATACTCATAAAATTAAATAAAAGGTCCCAGCCTTTATCCAGGAGAGAGTGAACTTCTAGCAGACTCCCATTGGAGGAGGGGTGAGTTTTCTCCTGACCAGAGGGCTTCCTCTAGGAGGAATTCAGCCTTTCCCCGCTCCCCTCGGCAATCTGGTCACCAGGCAGAGGCGACTCCTCCCTGGGGAGCTCTCCTGAATCCCATCCCAGCCTTTATCCAGGAGAGAGTGAACTTCTAGCAGACTCCCATTGGAGGAGGGGTGAGTTTTCTCCTGGCCAGAGGGCTTCTGCTAGGAGGAATTCAGCCTTTCCCCGCCCCCCTCGACAATCTGGTCACCAGGCAGAGGCGACTCCTCCCTGTGGAGCTCTCCTGAATCCCGTCCCAGCCTTTATCCAGGAGAGAGTGAACTTCTAGCAGACTCCCATTGGAGGAGGGGTGAGTTTTCTCCTGGCCAGAGGGCTTCCTCTAGGAGGAATTCAGCCTTTCCCCGCCCCCCTCGACAATCTGGTCATCAGGCAGAGGCGACTCCTCCCTGCGGAGCTCTCCTGAATCCTGTCCCAGCCTTTATCCAGGTACACATTCCTCTCTTCCCCCCTTCCCTCTGGGGCCACAAGATCTCCCCAGAGCAACTCCCTTGCTCGCTGGGCCTGGGTTGTGAGTGCAACCCGGTAGTAGGGAGTGCCTGTGTTTCAATAGACTGCCTGAGGAAAGGTACGCCTTCTGTCAGTGAATTCCCTGCCCAACAAGGGAACCTGACCTGGTACTAGAAGATCCAGTAGAGAGCATTTGAAGGAAGAGATGGGCAGACGCCAAGGCAAGAACTCCTCCAACAATCTAAAAAGCAACATGAAAACACCAGAACCCAATGACCCTACAATAGAAGGACTTGAACCTCTTAATTCAGAAGAAGCGGGAAAAAATGCCCTTATGAAAGCAATAGAGTCCCTTAAACAGGATATGAATAAATCCCTTAAAGAACTGGATGAGAAGTATAACAAAAAGATTGAAGAAATGAGTAAAGAAATGGATGAAAAATATAAAAAAAAAACATGGAAGAAATGAGTAAATCCATAAATGATATACTGGGAAACCAAGAAAAAACAATCAAACAGGTAATGGAAACAGTTCAAGAATTGAAAACTGAAATGGAGTCAATGAAGAAAACACAAAACGAGGGCCGGCTGGATATGGAAAATCTAGGTAAACGAACAGAGACCACAGAATCAAGCATAACCAACAGGATACAAGAGATGGAAGAACGAATCTCAGAGTCTGAAGATAACATAGAGAAAATAAATGCTCTGATCAAAGAAAACAGCAAATTCAAAAAATTCTCATCACAAAACATTCAAGAAATCAGGGACACAATAAAAAATACAAATCTAAGAATAATAGGAATTGAAGAAGGAGAAGAACTGCAGATCAAAGGCCCAGAAAATATATTCAACAAAATTATAGAAGAAAACTTTAGATTTAGAAGAAATCTAAAGAATGATATCCCTACGAAGGTTCAAGAAGCATACAGAACACCGAATAGGCTTGATCAAAAAAAAAACATCCCCTCGCCATATAATAATCAAAACACAAAACATACAGATTAAAGAAAGAATATTAAGAGCTGCAAAGGAAAAAGGTCAAGTAACTTATAAAGGTAAACCGATCAGACTTACACCAGACTTCTCTATGGAAACCATGAAAGCCAGAAGGTCCTGGATAGAGGTACTGCAGAAACTAAGAGACCATGGATGCAAGCCCAGACTAATATACCCAGCCAAGCTATCATTCACTATCAATGGAGAAAACAAAATATTCCAGGATAAGAACAAATTTAAACAATTCGCAGCCACAAACCCAGGCTTACAGAAAGTAATAGAAGGAAAATCGCAACCCAAGGAGTCCAACATTGCCAGCACTGCTTACAATAACTCAGACATCTAGCGACCCTTCACGAGCTTAACTCAAAGAAGGGACACATACAAACTCTATTAATCAAACAAACAAAAAGTAATAATAACCGGAGTCAACAACCACTGGTCATTAATATCACTTAATATTAATGGACTCAATTCACCTATAAAAAGGCACAGACTAAGAGACTGGATACGAAAACAGGATCCAACATTCTGCTGTTTACAAGAAACACACCTCAACCACAAAGACAGACACCTACTCAGAGTAAAGGGATGGGAAAAGGTTTTTCAAGCAAATGGACCTAAGAAACAAGCAGGTGTGGCCATTCTAATCTCCAACAAAATTGACTTCAAACTAAAATCAATCAGAAGAGATGGAGATGGACATTTTATACTCATAACAGGAACAATTCATCAGGAGGAAGTCTCAATCCTGAATATCTACGCCCCTAATATAAAGCCTCCTACTTATGTAAAAGAAACACTTCTAGAACTCAAGGCAGTCATCAAACCACACACACTAATAGTAGGAGACTTCAACACTCCTCTCTCACCAATGGACAGGTCAATCAGACAGAAACCTAACAGAGAAATAAGAGAATTATTGGAGGTATTGAATCAAATGGACTTAACAGACATCTATAGAATATTCCACCCAAATAGGAAAGAATATACCTTCTTCTCTGCAGCTCATGGAACCTTCTCGAAAATTGACCACATACTGGGTAACAAAGCAAGCTTCCACAGATACAAAAAAATATTAGTAACCACCTGTGTATTGTCAGACCACCATGGATTAAAGTTAGAATTCAAAAACAGTGCTACCCCCAGGAAGCCATCAAATTCATGGAAACTGAACACTCAACTACTGAATCACCCCTGGGTCAAGGAAGAAATAAAGAAAGAAATTAAAGTCTTCCTTGAATTTAATGAAAATAAAGACACAACATACTCAAACCTATGGGACACTATGAAAGCAGTGCTAAGAGGAAAGTTCATAGCACTAAGTGCCCAATTAAAGAAAACGGAGAAAGCACACATTGGAGACTTAACAGCACGCTTGAAAGCTCTCGAAAAAAAAGAAGCTGATTCACCCAGGAGGAGTAGAAGACTGGAAATAATCAAACTGAGGGCTGAAATCAACAAAATAGAAACACAGAAAACAATCCAAAGAATCAATGAATCAAAAAGCTGGTTCTTGGAGAAAATCAACAAGATCGACAAACCCTATCCAAATTAATCAAACGGCAGAGAGAGAACATGCAAATTAATAAGATCAGAAATGAAAAGGGGGACATAACCACAGACACAGAGGAAATCCAGAGAATCATTAGATCTTACTACGAAAATTTATATGCCACAAAGTTGGAAAATGTAAAAGAAATGGACATTTTTTTAGATAAGTACCATATACCAAAGTTGAACCAAGAACAGGTGAGCAATCTAAATAGACCTGTCAGTCGTGAAGAATTAGAAGCTGTTATTAAAAATCTCCCTACCAAAGAAAGCCCAGGACCAGATGGTTTCAATGCAGAATTCTACCGGAACTTCCAGGAAGAGCTAATACCTATACTCCTTAATGTATTTCACAATATAGAAACAGAAGAATCACTGCCAAACTCTTTTTATGAAGCTACAGTTACCCTGATACCAAAACCACACAAAGACACAACCAGGAAAGAGAATTACAGACCAATATCACTCATGAACATTGATGCAAAAATACTCAATAAAATACTGGCAAACCGAATCCAAGAATACATTAGGAAAATTATCCATTATGATCAAGTGGGCTTCATCCCAGAGATGCAGGGTTGGTTCAACATAAGCAAATCTATCAATGTAATCCATCATATAAATAAACTGAAAATAAAAACCATATGATCATTGCATTGGATGCTGAAAAAGCATTTGACAAAATTCAACACCCATTTATGATAAAGGTGTTGGAGAGACTAGGGATACAAGGATCATACCTAAATATAATAAAAGCAATATACAGCAAGCCGTCAGCTAACATCAAATTGAATGGAGAGAAACTCAAAGCCTTTCCACTAAAATCAGGAACACGACAAGGCTGTCCACTCTTTCCATACCTCTTCAATATAGTGCTTGAAGTTCTAGCAATAGCAATAAGACAACATAAGGGGATCAAGGGGATTCGAATTGGAAAAGATGAAGTTAAACTTTCGTTATTTGCAGACGATATGATAGCGTACATCAGCGACCCCAAAAACTCTACCAAAGAACTCCTACAGTTGATAAACACCTTTAGTAATGTGGCAGGATACAAGATCAACTCCAAAAAATCAGTAGCCCTCCTTTACACAAAGGATAAAGAAGCAGAGAGGGAAATCAGAGAAACATCACCTTTCATGATAGCCACAAATAGCATAAAATATCTTGGGGAAACTCTAACCAAGGACGTGAAAGACCTATTTGACAAGAACTTTAAGTCTTTGAAGAAAGACATTGAGGAGGATACCAGAAAATGGAAAGACCTTCCCTGCTCTTGGATTGGAAGAATCAACATAGTAAAAATGGCAATTCTACCAAAAGCAATCTATAGATTCAATGCAATTCCCATCAAAATCCCATCAAACTTCTTCACAGACCTTGAGAGAACAATAATCAAGTTTATATGGCAAAACAAAAAACCCAGGATAGCCAAAACAATCTTATACAATAAAGGAACCTCTGGAGGCATTACCATCCCTGACTTCAAACTCTATTACAGAGCAACAGTATTGAAAACAGCTTGGTATTGGCATAACAACAGAGAAGTCGACCTATGGAATCGAATAGAAGACCCGGGTATTAACCCACAAACTTATGAACACCTGATTTTTGACAAGGGAGCTAAAGCTATACAATGGAAGAAAGATAGCATCTTTAACAAATGGTGCTGGCATAACTGGATGTCAACCTGTAGAAGAATGAAAATAGATCCATATCTATCACCATGCACAAAACTCAGGTCCAAATGGATAAAAGACATCAACATTAATCCGACCACTTTGAACCTGATAGAAGAGAAAGTGGGAAGTAGTCTACAAGATATAGGCACAGGAGACCACTTCCTAAGCAGAACCCCAGGAGCGCAGACAATAAGAGAAACAATAAATAAATGGGACCTACTGAAACTGAGAAGCTTCTGTAAAGCAAAGGACACTGTCAGTAAGACAAAAAGGCTACCTTCTGACTGGGAAAAGATCTTCACAAACCCTTCAACAGATAAAGGTCTGATCTCCAAAATATACAAAGAACTCAAGAAACTAGACACTAAAACTCTAATTAACCCAATTAAAAAATGGGGTACTGAACTTAACAGAGAATTCACAACAGATGAACTTCGAATGGCTAAAAAGCACTCATGCTCAACCTCCTTAGCGATCAGGGAAATGCAAATCAAAACAACTTTGAGATATCATCTTACACCTGTCAGAATAGCTAAACTCAAAAACACCAATGATAGCCTATGCTGGAGAGGATGTGGAATGAGGGGAACACTCATCCATTGTTGGTGGGAATGCAAACTTGTGCAGCCACTGTGGAAATCAGTGTGGCGGTTTCTCAGGAAACTGGGAGTCAACCTCCCTCAGGACCCAGCAATTCCACTCTTGGGAATATACCCTAGAGATTCCCTAACATACTACAAAAGCATTTGTTCTACTATGTTCATAGCAGCACTTTTTATAATAGCCAGAACCTGGAAACAGCCTAGGTGCCCCTCAATAGAAGAATGGTTAAAAAAGGTGTGGAACATATACACATTAGAGTTTTACTCAGCGGTAAAAAACAATGACATCTTGAATTTTGCATGCAAATGGATGGAAATAGAAAACGCTTTACTGAGTGAGGTAAGCCAGACCCAAAAAGAGGAACACGGTATGTATTCACTCATAAGTGGATTCTAACCATAATTAAAGGTCTTTGAGCCTATTATTCGTGATCCTAGAGAAGCTAAATAAGAAGATGAACCTGATGAAGATTATTTAACTATCCGCCAGGAGGTAGGAAATAGACAAGAGTCCCAGGTAACCTCGGGTGCATGGGGGAGTGGGAAGGTTGTCGGAAAGGGAGAGGGTTAGAGAGAAGGGAGTAGGGGAGAATTGGGGAAATATCAGGGGACTGGGATGGGGGGGGAGGGAGGAAGGATGGATATGGGATCAGGCAAGTATATACCTCAACTAAGGGAATCATTTTTGGGTTTACAAGAGACTTGATTATAAAGGGGATCCCCGGTCCAAGGAGAGATCCTCAGATGGTTCTCTGGACAGAGGAGAGGGTGCCTGAACCGGCCTTGGCCCACAACCATACTGATGAATATTTTGCATGTCACCATAGAACCCTCATCTGGCGATGGATAGAGATGGAGGCGGAGAACCACGTTGGAACACTGGACCTAGCTCCCTAGGTCCAAATGAGAGGCAGAAGGAAAGAGATCGTGAGCAAAGAAGGCAAGGGCACAGGAAACCTTCATCCGATGTTAGATGGCGATACAGATGGAGACCCATATTGGAACACCGAACTGAGCACTCCACAGTCCAAATGAGGAACAGAATGATGAAGAAAATAAAAAAAGTAATCAGGACTGCGAGGGATGCGAGCACCCACTGATACAAGGGGACTGATATAATGAGAGTTCACCAAGGCCTGTTGGACTGGGACTGAACGAGGACGTGATCCAACCAGATTCTCTGAATGTGGCTGGCCCGAAGCCTTTTTGAAAAGCCATTGACAATGACACTGGGACTTTCTTCCTCTGCATATACTGGATTTTGGCGCTCCAGTCTGTTTGGACTCTCACCTTCCCTGGACCTGGAGGGAGGGGGGAGGAACTTGAACTTCTCACAGGGCAGGAAACCCTGACTGCTCTAGGGGATGGAGAGGGAGGAGGAGAGGGAGTGGGGGGAGTGGAAGGGTGTTGGGAGGAGGGGCTGAAATGGAAACTTTTATAATTTAATAAAAAATAAAAAAATAAAAAAAATAAATAAAAATAAATAGTCATTTATTAAAAAGAAAAAATAACACCTTTGAAGAATCTGGTGACACTTTGACCTCAAGCTTTTCAGCATATTGATTATTCTATTATCAAACTGAATTGTACCAAAGGAGTAATTGAGGTATAGACATTCATCACAAGCTTCTGAACACTCAGGATGACTGGGTCATATTTTCACAATAAGACTGCGGTGGATGAGATGATGAAGTCCATTCAGTACATGACCACAAAGAAAATGACCATCAGCAAGATGGTCTGGGTGGCCCTGTTCTCAGGGGACACACTTTGATGGCTGAGGCTGTGAAGATGCTTGCATTTGATGTAGGAGGATTATCTGTCTATGTGTTACTTTCATTGGTTAATAAAGAAACTGACTTGGCTTTTGATAGGACAGAAGCTTAGATAGGCAGAGTAGGCAGAACTGAATTCTGGGAGGAAGAAAGCAGGGCCAGAGAGCTTCCCGCCATGAAGCTGCAGGGTCAGACATGCTGAATCTTTCCTGGTAAGCCACCACCTTGTGGTGCTACACAGATTATTAGAAATGGGTTTATCAAGATGTGAAAATTAGCCAGTAAGAAGCTAGAGCTAATGGGCCAGGCAGTGTTTAAAAGAATACAGTTTCCATGGAATTATTTCAGGTAAAGTTAACCGGGAGCTTTGTGGTGGGATGCAGCCTGCTGCTCCTTTTACAAGTGGCACCCAAGTGGATAACTGCATCCACAGAAAGCCTGAGAAAGCTTTGGGAAGAATAGAGTAAAGCATGTTTTCTTGGTAGCAGCAATTTCCCTGGCCCACTCTGCTTGCTAGAGGCACGCAAACACTCTCATCAATGAGAGGCTTCCTGACTCAGCTTTAGCTGCAAAACCCTGCAGCTCTTTTAAGGGGTCCTGCCACAAAACACTTAAACAGTGTTGATGAAAAGCTGAATGCATGCTTTTCGGTTTTCAGCTGGCTTTCTGGGCTGTCCTCCCAGGGCAAACTCTGACTCTTTCAGGCAGACAGTGTAACTGAGTGTGGTCTGCAAGCAGAATGCTGCAGCTTGCTTGCTGGCAGAGACCTTGAAAGGCCACAGAGTTGTGGTAATAAAAATGGCTTCAGTGGTACCTCTGCCATGAGGCTGGAATGCTAAGGAATGGAATGGATCCAGCAATAAAAACCATGACTTTAATCCTCTACATAAAGACTCACGTGGTCACAAAAAGAGAGATATACAGTAAAACAAAAGATTCAAAGTCAAAGAAAACCTTTAAATGGTTTACAGTGTGTTAAAAATATTTGCAGGCTAAAAGTTAATGTTCTTAAAGTAAAAAAAAAGAAAGAAAGAGAGTAGTTGGGTATGGTGGTACACACCTTCAATCCCAACACTTGGGAGGCAGAGGTAGGTTGACCTTTGAAACTTCAAGGGGCAGAGGTAGATTGACCTCTGTTACTTCAAGGTGTGGTAGGACACAACTTTAATCCCAATGCCTGGGAGGCAGGAACAGACAGATCTCTGTGAGTTCAAGGTGTGGTAGTCCTTTAGTCCCAGCACTGGGAAGGCAGAGACTGATGGCTCTCTTTGAGTTCAAGAACAGCTTGGTCGACAGAGTTATTCCAGGACAAAGATATATAGAGAACCTGTCTCAAAAAGTAAAAGTAAAAATAAACAAAATAGAGGTTAAAATAAAGCCACATAAAGATGAAAAATACACAGAGAATCTTGATACTGTATGCTATTATGCTCTCTTTGAATTGTTTGAATGCTGAGGAAGGAGCAACAGCTGCTAAAAGATATTTGTTTACAAATGCTGCTGAACTAATCCAAGATAGATATTTTGAAAATACCCTGACTTCAAAATGTGGATCTAAGGTTATGATGCTTTGGGAAAGTTCCTCTTTTGTTTTCACAGAGGATGAGACCCTGTGGATTGCTTCTATCCCAATATGGTATGATAAACCATGCCCTCCTAAAAGGTTGCTGTGAATATCTTCAGAAAATTACTTCAATCAACTGCCAACTGAGATGAATCTAGCATACAAGTTATACCATGAAAGACCTAATTAACAGTGTCTCATACAGCAGGAAACAGTTTGGAGAGAAAAATCTGCGCTCATGTTCCTCAAATATTGTTTATAAATGTTCTTTTACATTTAAAGGGTGATATAATATAGATATGAATAATTTGCATTGGTATGGATTTTAAGGTCAATTTTGTTATATGTATATGTATTTCTGATCTTGATTAAGATATTGTGATTGTGTAGTTCATTTTAAAAATGTAATGTATTATTAGGAAATATAAGTTGTTAATGGATAATCATCAATAATAGTTAAGAATGTAGTCATGTTAGATTTTCTAAAAATATAAAAATATATTTCAGTTAGATAAGCATTCTTCATATCTTTCAAAGACTACAGAGTATAGCATTTAATGTTTGAATAACTTAGGGCTTTTCATGACAATGAAACACATCTGCTCCTGGCAGCACCAATCTACTTAAAGAGGAAGATGGGCATCGAAGAGAATTTTTGTGGCATTTGTTAGCCATTTGTGCAAGGGACTGTTCTTGCCTGGATTGCTTAACTGGACACAAAGAACCCGCAGAGAGAGGACTGCTAAACTTGCCTAAAGGTGAGATGATCCTTCGGGATTCCTGATTCATGAAAGAGTCTGTGAGACATTCTGCGCGACACAGCAGATAGTGACTGAACTGTCTTTGAAATTTCCTGCTTCGTGAAAAAGGCTGCTGGATACTATGGGCCTGTCGGCTGAAGATGCATGCTCCAATGGTACAAAAGAACTTTGGGTAACTGTGCAGGCAGCGAGATGTCTCTGTCATTTCTAGAGTTTGGAAGTTGCTTATTTCTTATTTACTTAGGTAATAGTATATCCTTTTGAAGTCTTTGATGGAGTTGAAGAATGGTTAGTTATAGTTTTCCATTGTTATTATAAAAGATAAAGTAGATATAAATATTGTAACTGTAATTCTTGCTTGATAACTGTTTTGTTATATATAAATTTACTATGTTAAAGTGAACGCCTTTCTTTTTTGTTTAAACAGAAAAAGGGGAAGTGATGTAGGAGGATCATCTGTCTATGTGTTACTTTCATTGGTTAATAAAGAAACTGACTTGACTTTTGATAGGACAGCAGCTTAGATAGGCAGAGTAGACAGAACTGAATTCTGGGAGGAAGAAATTAGGGTCAGAGAGCTGCCCGCCATGAAGCTGCAGGGTCAGACATGCTGAATCTATCCCGGTAAGCCACCACCTCATGGTGCTACACAGATTATTAGAAATGGGTTAATCAAGATGTGAGAATTAGCCAGTAAGAGGCTAGAGCTAATGGGCCAGGCAGTGTTTAAAAGAATACAGTACCCGTGAAATTATTTCAGGGAAAGCTAGCTGGGTGGCGGGATGCCACCTGCTGCTCCTTTTACATGCATTGGCTCTGATGTCTGAACAAGATAATCACCATATATGCACTTGTGGTCAGCATAACTCCTACAAGAAATACATCTCTGGAGCTTGTCACTGTTAAAATCAGTGCCCTGATGATGTAATTCATGGGAAAGAATGCTGGAACTTAGTGACCTGTATCTGGTTGGTCACACTTAAATTGATAAAAGCACCAGCATAGAAGATGTGGTTGCTAATTAATGACAAGCTGAAAGACCAAATAAATAAGAAAGCACAAATCATGTATTTTTTTAGTTATTATTTAAATTTTGCCAATAATGAGGTACTGGGACTGATAGTGACAGCCTGGAACACACTCAGGAGGCAGGTGATGCAGATGGAGAAATCTCTCATCACTCTGTTTATGTAAAAAGTTATCTTACATTTGAAGTCATTTTCAATCTTCAGTGATTCAAATATGTCTCTAAGTCAAATATCTGTTCCAGTGAGGAGCTTCACTATGTGGATGAAGGCCAATTGACAGGAGATCATGTCCGTGGGCTTAGGTCTGTGACCTAGAATTATGAAGGTGTAGAAAAAAAGGAGAAACATATTGGATAGGACTCCATGTCCAGTTTGTAAATGAAGGACATTCTTTAATGATGACATACATGGAAAGTATACTAATATTAAAAGCATATTTCATATACCTGAAAAATAATAGAGTATACATCAGACTTGTGATTCACTGGCCAGTGTGTCTATATCACCATTCAAATGCCCCGACTTATATTTGATTAACCTGTCTTAAATTTTGGATGTTCCAGACTGGATACCATTGCCTACATTTCTATTACTTCTTCATGTATCTACCTGTATATGTAGCATTCTTGATAAAGACATTCACAGTCACATATTATACAGAATGCACATTCTGTGGACCTGCTATTCACCCAGGGGTCATTCTATAGAAATCTAATCCTATTGATTTACATTGTCTCCTTTTAGATTTAACAACTAAAACAGTAGCAACAAACACAGAATATTAGTCACAGTTTTACAATTGAGTAAGACTTACATTCATGTGAAAAATATCCACCAAAGAAACCCAAAAGAGTGAGGTGAGACAGTCTCATGTTGAATAATTTTACTATGCTCTATTTTGCAACTATCTATGTTTTCACTTATAATTCTAATGAATTGAAATGATAATTCATCATAATCCCATTATTGTAATCATAAAAATGTCTATCTGTGTTTATATTTTCCCTTTGTTGATGTTCCTTTTTCTGTGAAATTTTACATATCCTGGATCAGGAATTAAAGACAGATACAGTTGGAGGCCATTATTGCACTTTCCACACCTTATTAACTGCATAGTCATTAATTATGGTTATAAATGATTTTAAATATCTACCAGTTTAATTCTCATTCATCAGTTTTTGGAACACTCTACTTCAGGCTTAATGAACTAACTCCCAGCTATCAAGACACATATTTTTTTTCTTATTGAGGGAGGTGAGTAATCATTAATTTTAGGATATCTTATGAATTTTCTCTTTTTGCCTATGACTTTTTCAGCCATCCGTTTTGTTATTTTACCTATCTCTACTATATTCTATTATATTTATCTCCCTCCACCTTACCTAAGAACTCCCATTACATTTTCCCTATGAGCTCAATTGTATTCTGCTTCTCGCCTATAACTTCCTCCCACCTTCTGCTATATTTACCTCTGTCCTCTCCCTCCCTAAGGATCTTCCCTTTTCCTTTTCCCTCCTGAGATCACTTGTACTCTGCTATGCTCCTCTTTAATGCTCCGCACACCACCGCAATCTTGGCCATGATACCAGTTTGTTGTGGTATCTGTAGTTACTACAGGTTACATATTCACATCTGCAGATGTGAAGCTAGGAGCTTCCAACAAGAGGAAAGAACATGCCGCACTAAGATAATCACTATTTTCAACACATTGTGACAAAGATGAACTCATGAACTTGCCAAAGACGACCACATAATCATTCTGGTTTGGTATTTCTGGTTTTTTTTTAAGAGATTATTTCCCATGCAGTAGAAATCAAGGGTGCCATTATTATTATACATTATCAATGCACAGACACTTTTATAATTTCAATCAACAGTCTTACCTTTGGTGTTTATGTTAGTTATTTGACCTGGGTATCAATATAGTTATTTTTGTCAAATTACTATAAATCAGTACTTTCAAACACCTTTGTGATAAAGAAATTGAAAGCTACTACACTTGTTCAGACTCTTATGAGAAAAGAAGTGCCCAATTATATTGTCAAGCTCCCTTGTATACTCCACACATATAGATGGATGCATACATGTGTGTGTAGCAATAAGCGTGAAGTTAGTTTATGAGCCCAACCTATAACATCCCTGTGATATTGACACCATAATTCATACATTTTATATTTACATTATTTTTGCTCTTAAAAAGCTCAGTCTAATAAAGATGTTGATTCATCTCAATTGTGGAGTCAAGCATCTGATTCTCCCATCAGTGTACATAAACAGTAGCTGCACAGTGGTGTTCTGTTTTCTTATTTTTTTTTAAAGTTTCAGGATACAAACTGGAAGAAGGTTCAGTGGTTCAAACCATGTTTTTACTCTTGCAAAGGACCTGGGTTAGAGTTTCAGCAATGAGCTGGTGGCTCATAATCATCTGTAACTTTAGTTCTGGGAATCCATTACCCTATCTGTCTCAGTCATGCAAGTAGCACATAGATATATATGCAGGCAAAAATCTCACATATGTAAAATAAAATAAATAAATAAATCTATAATATTAAATATTAAATAAATAAATAGATGGAGAGCTAAACGAATAAGTAAGTAAATGAATAGCAAAAAAATAAATGTTCCAGGATAGCAATTAATTCAAGCCTTGGTCTCCAAACTGAAAATTGGAAAAATCCATTTACAAAATTGAAAATGTACAAACTATATATGTAAAGTAATTTTCATCAATTGTACATCAACAATATAACACATGTACTATATGTAATATTACAAGATGATAATATGAAGAAAAAGGTAATATAAAATTTTTTCATTACCCCAAAGATACACTCTATAAACTGTCAATTTCATATACATTGATTTGTAAATATCTATGACTTACAGAAAATCATGCAACTCCTAAATCATCATGTGTCATCTTTCTGTGGAGTTCACTCTGGCTGAGATTCAACCAGAAAAAAATTATATCTGCCATTGATACAAACATATAAATGCAATCAGAAAGGATATTTGTTTTACTTGAAAAAGGAAATTGCAGTGCTGGGGACTTTATATCAGTTTCAGTTGCAACATTTAGTTGTCAGTACTAAAACACGAGGTGTGGCCATAAACATTAACAATATGCAGAAGCCATCAATATTAAATTTACCAGACCTAGAAACCAAGCAGTCTGTCTGCAGACTGCTGTGTGAGGAGAGGTGCAAAAACCAAGGGTTGCTTCATTGATACCCCTTCATTATCACAGTACATTTCAAGTCTTACCATATTTAATGAGTAATGACTTAAAAGCAGTTTGAATGCTCGGAAAGAACATGGAGTGATTGTGTGACTTTCAGATGACAAGACACAGTGTTGGCTGATGTGCTGTCCACTGTCAGCAAAGTTATTAAGTCTTTGGGAATCTCAGGAAGATGAAGACCTTAGACACTCAAACCAGTTCCATGAGCAGATCTTTATGCAATACATAATGCCAGCAGGAGCAAATAGCAACTGCCTTTTAATAATGTATTAATTCATAGTTATTACCTGAAAATAAAAATACATAAATTATTATTTATGAAATTGAATTTGACTCACCAGCAAGTGGAAGCACACAGACGCTCACTAGAACTTTACAGTCTCACACTTTGGAGCCAGTTCCCCTGTGATGAAGCAGCAGCAGCAGTGTCACTGTGGGGAAGCAGTCAGACCCAGAGTTCCATCACATGTCACATGGTGTAAGTCTGAAAAAGACATGAAAGTGTTCACTGGATGTGTGTGTGTGTGTGTGTGTGTGTGTGTGTGTGTGTGTGTGCCTGTGTGTGTGTGTGTCTATCTGTGTTTGTGTGTGTGTTTGAAATGAGTACCGGGACTAAGAATAGACCAATAGCATATTGTGTGCTGGAGCTGATCTCATGAATGTGTGTACAGCACATGAGTGAAAAAATGAGAGTTATCTCAAACATGTTTGTGAAATAATGAACATTAGGGGAAAAAGGAGAGTGTCCCTTGTTTTCAGTGTGACTTGATGAGATCAATGAGGATCCTTCCTAGTTCATCAGAATAGACCTTTAATGTGCATTCTGAAAACATATTAAAAATTCTGTAACACTTGCAAACATAAACTCGTGCTTCCATCATTTTTTTCATGCTGTTCATAATCTCTGGTCAGTTATTAAATGACATTTACTGGTAGAATTTGTTCCATTTCTTAAACAAATTCATAATTGTACATTTTCTGATTTCCACTGTAATTTTATTGTATATGTGTGGGGGGAAGGTGCTATTTCAACCTGTAGTTCAGACTGGATTTAATAAAATTCACGATGCTCACAACTTAGTCATCAAAGTGCGGAGATCATAGCCGTGTGCCACCATGCCTGCCTTCACTTTCCACATAATCTCCTGTATACATTAGTAAGTGATATTCCAGCAATATAAAAATGGACTCAACACATTCAGCAGCTATTCTTAAATTTACTTGGCATTTTTTATGAATGTGTATTTTAATGAGAAATTGTATTTTCTAATTATCAGAGGAAACTTGGGGGATTTTGACTTTAAATAATTTTATGCTATTCAATAATTGAAGTTGCTTTCTCACTGCTACTGAAAGCTTATTCAATATTGTATCAGTCTCGATGTTACAAAGTTCAATTTAAAAGACTCAAAATATTAAACAACTTATTTTAAATAAAAGACTCAATATTCAACTGAAATTTTACAATCTACATATTTCTAAAAATAACTTAAAAGGATTTAATAAATAAGTGAGGTGAGATTTCCAGACATTTTTAAATACCCAATAAAGATCTCCTTTATTAGAAATCACTGCAATAACATAAACAAATATATGCAAAAATTTTAAAAGTTATTTATACAATGTTAAGACCATTCTATGTTTTAGTAGGATGTAAGCCGAGACTCTCCTTAGAATTCCTAAGTATATACACATTAACAGAACAGAAAATTACTGTTAAACACTAAATTAGCTCATATTTGTTGTATATTTCTGGATTAAGTTTTATATAAATAAATCCATGGTAATTTAACTTGAGAAAAGTAGTAAAATGAGAAAAACAAAATATCATTTAAATGTAATTTATTATTATCAATGTACACCTGAAAACAAATAAATGTGTGTTCTCTGATTTTTACCCTCCAAGTTATTTCAGGCTTTTGTGACAAGAATGGAAAACTAAGACAGTGGGCATTACTAGCTGGAACCAAGCTCTCAGAATGATTAGAGAACATGTAGAAAAATCCGTAGTCAGATGTGATTGCTAACGTATTCCACTTGGGGTCACTTTTTACATATGTATTAGTGTACATTCATTGTAAAACAAGAATTTTATGACATTTTCATTCAATATATAATAAATATCCATTGATTGTCCTCAACTTGTTAGGCTTTCCTGTCTCTCTCTCCACACTTCTGCTAGGCCCTGTCCTCTGTAATAGCCCCACCTTCTACTGTCACTCATATTATAGTCGGAGGTCATAGCAAGTGCAATCAATGTTCTTTTACAAATCATTACACTGATGTGATATGCCTACAAGCATCTGTTGGGTTTGTTTATGACACAGTGTAACTCAAAAGTAGAATTCTACGCAGAACATTCTCTAATCATTACATTACATAAAATCCAGATTCACACACCATCCACTTACAACTCTCAATAATAGTGAACAGAAAAACAAACACACTCACCTGGCCAGGTCTTTGATAAATACCGTGTAGAATGAGGCTCTAAGAAGCAGTTATAAGGAAAAAATGTCATTACCTCAACTCCCTCACGAAAAATAATTTTCGTGTCATCAGTAGAGGGCATTTCTGACACTGAAGTTGTTAGAAAGTACAACCATCAATAGGAAAGTGAACTTTCCTAATTCCAGGAAAACAGTGCAGTAGGAACAGCTGAGCTCTGGGTTTCCCGTGTGTGAGTTGTTCTCCCCAGGTTCTACATGTCTGTGCACATTATCTGATCCCAGTCCTTGTTAAAAAACAAAAACAAAATAAAAATATACCCTTTAAAGAAGTAGAAAAACACTTTTGCTTCCCCAAGCTACCCTCCCTACTTCCAAAACATTCCTGGTAGCCTCCATACTTACTTGACAACTGCTTCAGAGTCTCATCTAGAAATTAACAACACTTTTGCTAAAATTAACAAAATGTTCATCCAGCCACAAAACCTTTGATCTGCAGCCTGTCCTGTCTGTCATATGTGCTTGGGAATGGGTGAACAAGAGACTGGCCAATTACCAGTCTAGCCTAAAACCCATGGAGGAGAGTAAGCCCACCTCGACACTGTCTGAGGTACCAGGACACAGAGACTGGATGGCCCAGAGACCTAGGATAGATCCACACACAACAACAGAAAAAATTGTCAGTGTAATGATGTTTAACAAGGTTCTGCTGTACTCATAAATTTTTGCTTGGCCCACTTGTTATCAGACAGGCTTCATCCAGCAAAAGATGCAGACCCATAGCCAAACACTAGGCAAGAAAAAGAAGAAGAAAAGGAGAAAAAGGAAGAAGAAGAAGAAGAAGAAGAAGAAGAAGAAGAAGAAGAAGAAGAAGAAGAAGAAGAAGAAGAAACATCTATAGTTAAAAATTGTGCTTTAAACTTGTTCAAAAGGAAATACTCCACTATTTTACACTATATCTAAAATAAACCATGAAACAGAGATTTGAAGGTTGTTACACAGAGACTAAGATATGAGGCACACAACAGATGATCTCCACTGGACCAGAGCTGGGATAGCTTAAATGAGAAGTCCCCTGAAACCTTGGGAATTTAAACACTTTTTTTCCCAGCTGATGTTGTTACATATGGAGGTTTAAGAGGTGTGACCTTTATGAAGAAAGTTTGTCACTGGAAGCAGCCTGTGGTTACTTAAGGAATATGCGATTTCCAGTTCTCTCTGCTTCAAGGTTGAGATTCCAGAGTTAAACTCTTAGGTTTCTGCTCCTGAACCATTTCTGATTCTTACTGGCATGTCTCCCTGTCATGATGAACTCTTAACCCTATGAAACCATATGCAAAATAAACCCTTTCTTTGTCTGAAAATATTTAGGAAAAAAGAAAATAAAGTAAATGTTACCTCCTCTAAACTGAGTTTTATAAAGTTATACTTCTTACAGACCACACAGATGTGAGGTGGTGTAACTGTATCATAAGCAGATAGGCTAAGAGGTTACTGGTAATGTCGCTTATAGCATGATTTAAAAAAACTCAGACACATGGTGGTATTCAACCTGAGAGTCTAAAAAGCCAAACACCCAGCCACTGGTGTACCCTGTATAAAATTTCACTTGTATTGGTTTATTGAAAACACTGATTGGCCAGTATCCATGCAAGAAGTGTAAGTGGAATTGCAAGAATAGGAGAATTCTGGGAAGAGGAAAAGTCAGTCTGCAGTTATCACCCAGACACAGAGAAGCAAGATGAGAATGCCTCACTGACACAAGGTAGCGTGCCACATGTCTAACAGAGACAAGAATTATGGGTTTAGTAAGGTGTAAGAGCTAATTACTAAGAAGTCTGAGCTAATAGGCCAATCAGTTTGTAATTAATGTAGGCCTCTGTATGTTTCTTTGGGACTGATCGACTACGAGACCGGGCAGGACAGAAACCTATGTCAACACACTGGCTCTTACCTCTACCTCAGTCTGAAATGATGATCCTTCCTCCAGGAATCTCAAAATAAGTCTGTATCTGAGAGCTGTCTTCTCCCATTTTATATTCCTCTCTAGGGCTGGGATTAAGGGTGTGTACCTCTACTGCCTAGCTTCTGTTGCAAACAGTTTGCCTAGTGTGATTAAAGGTGACTGTCACTGCTTCCTGGTCTGTAGGCTGACCAGTGGGGCTGTTTTACTTTCTAATCTTTAGGCAAGCCTTATTTATTAAAAGACAAAAGAAATATCACTACATTTCACCTTTTGTGTAAAATACAAAATAGGGCTATAACTAATATAAGAAAACTGTATACTGACTAAGTATAATGACTGTTTACAATATATACAGGCAATAAATAATACATCAACAATGTCTAATCCATTTGCATCTGACAAATTCAGAGAATATACACCATATGTGTCATTTCTTGGTAAATTCAACATTCTGTACCGAATTTACTTTCTATCATAACTTGATTTCTGCCTCAGGAAAACAATGAAAACTATAACTAAAACTACCTAGTCTTTAACTCCTTTAGAACCAAGAAGGACGACCTACAGGTTAACTATGTTAAGAGGTTGTTTAAAATCCCTTAGTACCATGAGAATAACATATGATTTTGTCTTTTGAACAGAATTATAAGAGCTTTATTCCACTTTATTGAAAGATTTCAGACTAGTAACCTGTCTTTTCTGATTTATTTGTATCAGCATAGAATTTAGGGGCTCCAGTTATTGATGTGCCCCATACAATGCAAGGAAGGTTCCAATTAGTTCTCTATATAATTCAAATTCTCTCACTTTCAAAATATTTATTTTTCATCCTAAAAAATTACTACAAGCTCTTTACCAGGACTGGCTTTCTTCCCACAATTTGTTAATTTCCGCATTACTGAATAGTACCACAATTTCTTCTAAGTCTCTGCTTGATAACTGACAAAGTTTCTATTTTCCTTTTTTTAATTAGCTCAGAGACCTTTTCCACAAAAGTATTTAATTTTTTCTTAGTTTATGTGGTAAGAATATCTATTCTAAGATGACATCTTACCTCTGTTTCACAATTCATTTAGGGGAATGTTTGGAGGGAAATAAGACAAAAATATAGTTAAGATTCTGTCCACAGGATCCACATGTGACTCCTGCAATTTTTCTTCAATCAAAATCAGTTCCCTCTTAGTTCCAATTGATAGTTCCTTGGGACTATTGAAGCCCTTGTCACCATTTAAGGACTGTTTCAATTAATCAGACCAACAGGTTTTATCCCAGTAGAGGTCCATAGCTATAAAATGTCTCATAGCAATCTCTGGAAGCCGTTAAGAGTCTGCAATTGATATCTCCTAACTTGTACCTGTTAAAGTCTAATTTTATAAGTATATTTTATACACTAAATAATTAATTGAATCTCTTCTTTGTATTTTTATGAACAATTTTTAATCCCCCCAAAAGGATTATTTTTACTTCTTCTAACATTCTCTCTAAAGTATCTACATTTGAATCAGATAATCATCATGCAATTTTAATGATCGATTCAGGAAATTGCTTACATATCATTACCAATGATTGACTTACAGAATATTGGCACAGGATGGGGCTATTTAACATTCCCTGTTGGAGTACCTTCCATTGATATCACTTAAAGAGTGAGAATTATTAAAAGTAGGAACTGTGAGAGCTAATTTTTCTGTGTTTTCCTGGTAAAGTTATAGTGAAGAAATAATCTTATAAGTCAATAATTATAAGATGCCATTTTTTAGGCAATAGGGAAGGTAATGGAATACCAGACTGCACAGAGCCCATTAGCTGAATTACCTTATTAACAGCTATCAGATCTGTTACCATTCTCCATTTTCCAGATTCCTTTTTAACAACAAATACAAGAGAATTCCAAGGGATAGTTGATTCAGTATGTTGAGCATTTAGTTGCTCCTATACCAGCTGTTCTAAAACCTTCAGTTTCTATTTTATTACAGACAATTGCTTAACTCCTATATGTTTCTTGGTTAACCATTTTAAAGGTAGGGCTGTTGGTACCTCTGAGAACAGGCTAGTTGTTATTCTCTGTTTATGTACAGACTGAATGGTTGGTGTCTTTTTTTAATTTAATTTAATTTTTTTAATTTATTTATTTGTTTATTTATTAAAAATTTCCACCTCCTTCCCGCCTCCCTTTTCCCTCCCCCTCCCCACCTCCCCCTCTCTATTTAGTTCTAAGAGCATTCAGGGTTCCCTGCTCCTTGGGAAGTACAAGGTCCTCCCTGCTCCATCCAGGTCTATAAAGGTGAGCATCCAAACAAACCAGGCTCCCACAAAGTCAGTCCATGCAGTAGAATCAAAACCCAGTGCCATTGTCCTTGCCTTCACAGTCAGCCTTCATTGCCAGCCACATTCAGAGTGTCCATTTTGATCACATGCTCCATCACTCTCAGTCCAGCTTGTCTTGGTGAGCTCCCATTAGATCAGTCCAACCGTCTCAGTGGGAGGACGCACCCCTCGTGATCCTGACTTCCTTTCTCATGTTCTCCCTTCTTCTGTTCCTCATTTGGACCTTGAGAGATAAGTCCAGTGCTCTAGTGTGGGTCTCTGTCTCTATCTCCATCCAGATGTGGATTCTATGGTGATATGCAAAATAGTCATCAGTGTGGCTATGGGACAAGGCCAGTTCAGGCACCCTCTCCTCTGCTGCCCAAAGAACAATCTGGAAACCTCTCCTTGGACCTGGGAACCCTTCTAGAGACAAGTCTCTTGTAAACCCTAAAATGGCTCCCTTAATTAAGATATTTACTTCGCTGCTCCCATAACCACCCTTCCTCCATTCCACCCATCCCATTCCCCCAAGCTCTCCCGAATCCTCCCCTTCTCCCATCTCTCTAACCATCTCTCCTTACATCCATCTCCCACACCCCCGTGCACCCAAGTTTTGCCTGTAATCCTTGTCTACTTCCAATATCCAGGAAGATAACTATATAATTTTCTTTGGGTTCACCTTCTTATTTAGCTTCTCTAGGATCACGAATTATAGGCTCAATGTCCTTTAATTATGGCTAGAATCCACTTATGAGTGAGTACATACCATATTCTCTTTTTGGGTCTGGGTTACCTCACTCAGTAAAGCGCTTTCCATTTCCATCGATTTGCATGCAAAATTCAAGATGTCATTGTTTTTTACTGCTGAGTAAAACGCTAATGTATATATGTTCCACATCTTCTTAAACCATTCTTCTATTGAGGGGCACCTAGGTTGTTTCCAGGTTCTGGCTATTACAAATAGTACTGCTATGAACATAGTTTAACAAGTGCTTTTGTAGTATGATTGGGCATCTCTTCGGTATATTTCCAAGAGTGGAATTTCTGGGTACTGAGGGAGGTTGACTCCCAGTTTCCTGAGAAACCGCCACACTGATTTCCAAAGTGGCTGCACAAATTTCACTCCCACCAACAATGGATGAGTGTTCCTCTTACTCCACATCCTCTCCAGCATAGGCTATCATTGGTGTTTTTAAGTTTAGCCATTCTGACTTGTGTAAGATGGTATCTCAAAGTTGTTTTGATTTGCATTTCCCTGATCGCTAAGGATGTTGAGCATGACCTTAAGTGTCTTTTGGCCATTCGAAGTTCTTCTGTTGAGAATTCTCTTTTCAGTTCAGTTCCCCATTTTTTAATTGGGTTAATTAGAATTTTAGTGTCTAGTTTCTTGAGTTCTTTGTATATTTTGGAGATCAGACCTTGTCTGATGAGGGGTTGGTGATGATCTTCTCCCAGTCGGAAGGTTGCCTTTTTGTCTTAATGACAGTGTCCTTTGCTTTACAGAAGCTTCTCAGTTTAAGGAGGTCCAATGTATTCATTGTTGCTCTTATTGTCTGTGCTACTAGGCTTCTACCTAGGAAGTGGTTTCCTGTGCCCATGTCTTGTAGACTACTTCCCACTTTCTCTTCAATCAAGTTCAATGTGGTCAGATTAATATTGAGGTCTTTAATCCATTTGGACTTAAGTTTTGTGTATGGTGATAGATATGAATCTATTTTCATTCTTCTACAGGTTGACATCCAGTTAAGCCAGCACTATTTCTTAAAGATGCTGTCGTTCTTCCATTGTATAGTTTTAGGTCCTTTGTCGAAAATCAGGTGTTCAGAGGTTTGTGGATTAATATCTGGGACTTTGATTCGATTCCATTGGTAAACATCTCTGTTTTTGTGCCAATACCAAGCAGATTTCATTACTATAGCTGTGTAATAGAGTTTGAAGTCAGGGATGGTTATGTCGCCGGAAGTACTTTAGTTGTATAGGATTGTTTTGACTATCCTGAAGAGGCCAATTTGGATGCCAAGATTCTGGAGCAAAAAAGTTACATCTGGACCTGTGTTATTAATCCTTCCATTATAATGTTATTTATTTATACTATCAGATTTGGTTTTGAACATTTATAGAAGCCAACCAAAGGATATATTTTCTATTGTCTACAGAAATTTTTGATTCATTCTTCATTGCTATTTCATCATTCAAAGCAGTATGGATTTTTACAATATGTACTAGATTTACTAATTTCCTAGGGAGGAATGTCCTCTACAGTGACTGGGAATGACTGGACAACTTTTGACTGCACGAAGCCGTGTGGGTGCTGTGCAGGATGACAGCAAGCCACAAGTGCCACAGAAAGTCATGGGTGGACCGTCGGGGCTAGAAAGAATCTAAGCCAGGGTGGTGCTAGTTTTTCTTCCAAACCCAAGTGATTAGGTTTGGGTATAGCTCTGGCCTGTTCCAGTGGCTAAGGAGTCTCGGGAAAATAGCTTTTTACATGAATTTGTAACCCAAACATTGGGTTCCAAATGTAGCAAGATAAAAACCCAGAAGCAGTATTGGGGTTCAACTTGAGGTCAGAAAAGCAAAACAGCCAGTGTTTGACTTTTACCTCTACCTCAGTGTAAAATGATTATTCTGCATTCAAAAAATCTCAGAATAAAACTGTCTGAGAGCTGTTTCCCTTCATCTTATATTCCTCTGTACGGCTGGGATTAAAGACGTGGTTTCTATAGCAAACAGTTTGGCTAGTGGGATTGAAGGTGAGTGCCACCACTTCCTGGTCTGTAAATCTGACCAGTGGGACTATTTCACTCTCTGACTTTCAGGAAAGCCTTATGTATTAAAAAATAAATAAAACAACACTACAGTAGCTCAGTTGGAAGAGTACATGCCTGGAAAGAATTTTATATATGGAATACTATAAAAATATAAAACTTTCAAATTAGAGGCTTAAGAGATACATGAACCCCAAGTCAATGTCAAAGATAATACCTTCAATAAGATCGTGAAAGAAAACTGCTCCAGTGACACACATTCAAAAATAAACAGGAAATGCAGAACACATAAAAGACAAGAATAGAACAGAAATTTAAGACAATGAGACCACACACAGGTCCATGGTGAACAGTTCTGAGCTGTGATAAGGAATCATGGTCCTGAGCAGCACCATGATGGACTGAGTAGGACAAGGAGACCCTCATGCAAGCTCAGGGTGGGCACTACTATGGTGAGCAAATGAATCACGTGATGAGAGAGAGAGAGAGAGAGAGAGAGAGAGAGAGAGAGAGAGAGAGAGAGAGAATTCTTCAATGCTGTGGACAAAGGCATATCTGAAAAAGTGAAGACCGTGAGGAACAGGTAATGTGGCTTGATTGCCACAGACCATGATGAGGTCTGTGCCTGTCCTGCTGCAGGAATCATGTCTGGGTTCTTTGCTCGGTGCATCCATAGTTTATGTTGATGTTTGTGGCTCCTAATTCCACCAACACCCTGGAGGATAGGGCTGTACAGAATTGATCTGGCCCCTCACTGGCTACAATGATGTGGAGAACTGGTCCTCCCTCTCACCTAATGAAGCACTGAGGAGAGAGGGTCCTACACCTCCCCTGGACAGCAAAATAGAGATGAACTTATGTGCTCAGGCATGGGTGAGGGTATGAGAATGGGAGAGCAGGTCAAGCCTGTTATGTGGCTGTGTGGTGAAGGAAAGACCCTTGCCCATTCTGTTAGCCAACTACAGCAGGTGAGGGACCTGATACAAACCTCACCACACCAATTTTAGCTCTCAGGATAGTGGAAACTTCACCTTATGACTAGAGCAATAAGACAATAAAAGTTGATCAAGGGTATTCAAATTGGAAAGGAAGAAGTCAAATTTTCTCTAATTTGCTGATGATGTGACTGCATACATAAGTGACCCCAAAACTCTACCAGGGAACTCCTAGAGCTAATAAACACCTTCAGTACTATGACAGGATAGAAGATCAACTCAAAAAAATCAATAACTCTTCTATATACAAATGGTAAAGAAGCTGAGAAAGGAATCAGAGAAAGGTCAGCCTTTCTCTGATTTCACTATAGTCACAAATAACATAAAATATCTTGGGGTAACACTAACCAATGTAGTGAAATACCTGTTCAACAATAGCTCTACGTCTTTGAAGAAAGAAATTGAAAAAGATGCCAGAAAATTAGAAGATCTCCCATGGTCTTGTATAGGTAAGATCAACCTAATAAAAATGACAATCCTACCAAAAGCAATGTATAGATTCAAAGCAATCCCCATCAAAATCCCAACACAATTCTTCACAGACCTTGAAAGAATAATAATCAACTTCATATGGAAAAACAAAAAATTCAGTATAACCAAAACAATCTTCTAGGTATCACCATCCTTGACATCAAGCTCCATTATAGAGCTATTGTAATGGAAACAGCTTGGCATTAGCATAAAAACAGACATGTTGACCAATGGAATCAAAACAAAGACCTCAGTATTAATCCACACATCTATGAACATCTGATTTTTGAGAAAGAAGTTAAAATTATACAATGAAACAAAGTATCTTCAACAAATGGTGCTGCCATAACTGGATGTCAGCATGTAGAAGAATGCAAAGAGATCAATATGTATCCCCATGCACAAAACACAACTCCAAATGGATTAAATATAATATAAATCCAACCACACTAAGCATGATAGAAGAGAAAGTGGTATGTAGCCTCAATGCCAGAGCATAGGAGACCCCTTCCTAAATATAACACCAGTAGCACAGACACTGAGAGCAACAATAAATATATGGACCTCTTGAAGTTGAGAAGCTTCTGTAAAGCTTGTTGACACAGTCTGAAAGACAAGAACACAGACTACCTAATAGGAAAAGAATGTCACCATGCCCATATGAGACAGAGGACAAATGTTTAAAATATATAAAGAACTCAACAAATTAGACATCAAAATTCCGGATAATCCAATCTAAAATATGTGGTACAGAACTCAATAGTGAATTCTCAACAAAAAAAAATCTCAAATGGTTGCAAGACAACATCCTTAGCCACCAGAGAAATGCAAAGCCAAACGACTCTCAGATATCATCTTGCACCACTCAAAATGGCTAAGATCAAAAACACCAATGATAGCTTATGCTGGAGCGAATGTGTAGTAAGGTGAACACTCATGCATTGCTGGTGGGAGTGCAAACTTATACAACCACTCTGGAAGTCAGTATGGCAGTTTCTCAGAAAATTGGGAATCAACTTCCCTCAGGAGCCTGGAATACCATTCTTGGGCATATACAGAAAGGATGTTCAATTATGCTACAAGAATATTCAATCTCTTTCATTTGTAATGATTTGTTATACATTTCAATATGCGGTCTATTTTAGAAAAGTTTCTTTATAATGCTAAGTAAAATGTGTATTATTTAGTGTTTGGGTGGACTGTTCTGTAGGCATTTTTAAGTCCATTTGATATGTGATGGGAATTAATTCTGATGTTTCTCTGTATATTTTTCCTTGCAAGATAACATGTCTCTTGGAGAAAGTTGGGCATTGAATTGTCCTACTATTAATGGATTAGGGTTAATCTTTGTCTTTTAAAACAGAGATTCATTTCTTTGAAATTTCTGTCCCAAGGTTCTCAGAAAGCCAGTACATCTCAGAAAGCAGTTGTATCAAAACCCAGAGCCATTGTCCTTGGTTTCTCAGTAAGCCCTCCTTGTCAGTCACTTTCAGAGAGTCCGGTTTGATCACATGCTCCATCAGTCCCAGTCCAGTTGGCCTTGGTGAGTTCCCATTAGATCAGCCTCACCATCACAGTGGGTGGACGCACCCCTCGTGGTCCTGACTTCCTTGCTCATGTTCTGTCTCATTCTACTCCTCATAAGGACCTTTGGAGCTCAGTCCAGTGCTCCAATGTGGGTCTTTGTCTCTATCTGCATCCATCGCCAGATGAGGATTCTATGGTGATATGCAAGATATTGATCAGTGTGGCTATAGGATAAGGCCAGTTCAGGTGCCCTCTCCTCAGCTGCTCAAGGAACAAGGTGGGGACACCTCCTTGGACACCTGGAAACCCCTCTAGAGACTAGTCTCTTGCCAAACCTAAAATGGCCCCCTTAATTAAGATCTATACTTCCCTGCTCCCATATCCACTCTTCCTCCATCTTAACTTTCCCATTCCCCCAAACTCTCCCCATCATCCCGTTCTCACTTCTCTCTACCCATTTCCCCTTACCCACACCCCACCCCCATTCCCAAGGCTCTCAATTTTTGACTAGCAATCCTATCTACTTCCAATATCCAGGAGGATAACTACATGTTTTTCTTTGGATTCACCTTCCTATTTAGTTTCTCTAGGATCAAGAATTATAGGGTCAATGTCCTTTATTAATGTCTAGAGTCCATTAATGAGTGAGTACATACTATATTTTTCTTTTTGGATATGGGTTTCCTCACTCTGGATAGTGTTTTCTATCTCCATCAATTTGCATGCAAAATTCAAGATGTCATTGTTTTTTTACTGCTGAGTAGTACTCTAATGCGCATATATTCCACACTTTCTTTATCCATTCTTCCACTAAGGTGCATCTACGTCGTTTCCAGGTTCTGGCTATTACAAATAATGCTGCTATGGAAATCAGTGTGACAGTTTCTCAGGAAATTTGAGATTAATCTACCCCAGCAATACCACTCTTGGGTATATACCCAAGAGATCCCCTATCATACTACAAAAGCATTTATTCAACTATGTTCGTGCTTGGATTGTTATTGAAATGTGTGTGTTAGTTCTGGTCCTCACATTATTGATTTTCATTGTTGTGTTCTCAGTGGTCTTTATGGTTTAATAATTATGACTCATGTTCCTTCCAAAGTCTCTATATTTTGCTTATCCCTCTATTTATCCAAAAATAAAGCTTCCTGCATGACCTTAGATTTGGTTTGATGAATTAAAATTATTTTTACGCTGTAAATGTTTGTTAAATTGTTCCCTTTTCTTCAATCATGGCAGTAGTTTTGCTGGTCATATTGTTAAATTGGTTATCATTTAGAACTTGGGTGGTATTATTCCAGGTTCTTCAGGCTTTGAAAGTTTTCCCTGAAAAATCAGCTGTTCTTTGAAAAGTGTTCTTTACTCGTGATTTGCACTTTTTCCCTTCCAACTTTCAATGCACCTTTATTGCTCTGTCTCCTCAATGTTTTAACTATGAGATGCTATGGAAATTTTCTTTTCTGGTCTTTTCTTTAATGTGTTCTGTGTGCTTGTTCTATGTGTGTGGGTGAGTTTTTCCTTAGTTTGGGACAGTTTTCTTCTAAGGACTCCTTGAAGGTCTTGTGTTCGCCATTGACTTGGGATTCTTCTCCCTCACCTATGCATAGAATTTCAAGGTTTGATTTCTCCATGGTATCCCACATTAACAATGTCTACACATACACTCCACCAGCTAAGTTACATCCCCAGCCCACAGCTCACTATCTGCTGATTACATCAACTCATGTCTGGGCCCCTGTAAGAAAGATTAATTTTCCCAAGTGTATATCTGTACATTTTCTTAATATTAGCAAAAGTGCTTTTAATTTCTTGGTGAGGTCATGAAGCCACTGTCAAGTAAGTAAGAATGTTATTAAGAAACATTTTGGAAGCAGAAAGGATTCCATGAGGAATCAAAATGTTTTTCTACTTCTTTTGAATGTCATGTTATTTTTACTTTAGTTTTGTCCAGAAGGACCGGGATGAGCTAATCCACACAGACAGATATGGGCTGGGGAGAAGAGTTCACACATGGGAAAGCCAGTGTTCAGCTGCTCCTTCTAAATTGTTGTCCTGGAATTAGAGAAGTTCACTCTTCCAGTTAATGGTACCACTTTCTAACAACCTCAAGCTCATAATTTCCCCTTTCCAGGTGACATGGTAATTATGGGTCTAGAGAGGGTTTAGCTGATGACATTTCTTCCCTATAACTACTTCTTAGGGTCTCATTCCAAATGGATGTTTATCAAAGGTTGGCCAGGTGAGTGTTTCTTTTTCTCTTCATTAATAATGAGAGTTGTAAATGGTAGAAGGAAGCAGAGTTTTCTGTAATAAATGATTAGAGAATTCTCTGTTTAGAATTCATTTTTGAGCCTTAATGTATCAAGAGAAAACACAGCCAATGCCTGCAGACATAAAATATTAGTGTAATGAGTTGTAAAAGAACATAAATATCACTTGCAATGACCTCTGATTGTAATGTATGTGACAGTAGAAGGTGGCATTTTGGAAGGAGGAAGAGGACAGGGCCTAGCAGAAGTGTGGATAGACAGGGAAGGCTAATAGGGTGAAGCTGATCAATGGATATTATGTATTGAATGAAAATATAATGATATCTATCTCTTTGTACAATAAATGTATATTCATATCTCTGTAAAAAGTGACCCCATATGGAATATTTTAATGAGCATACCTGACTATGGATTCTTCTGAGGGTGTATTCATATAATCTATACACATGATTCTTCCTAAATAATTGCAGCTGTGTTAAATTTTCAACCCTCTCACAAAACCCCTGAAATGGCTTAGAATGTGAAACACAAAGAACAAGCATTCATTGTTATGCAGGAGTACATTTATAATATTAAGATATATATAAATTATATTTTATATTTTCTCATTTTTCTATCTTTCTCAAACCTATACATTGATTTATAGGAAACTTCACCAGGACTATGCAACAAACATTAATTAATTTAGTGTTTATCAGTATTTTTCTGTTCTGTTTAGTTTGTGTATACTTAGAAATTCTTAGGAGAGTTTCACTTCATGGTTTAGTAAAATGTAGTATTGTATTAATATTTTATTAATTAGATTGAAATGTTTTCTTACATTTGTTTATCCTATTGTAATAATTTTTAATGAAGTAGATCTTTTTGGTCATCTCAAAAGCATCTAGAATCCTACTTCACTTATTCATTTAATTATTTCTCATTGTATTTTATTTTTCTAAGAGAGAAAATAAACTGTTTAAATTATTTTAATGTTATATAAAAATATAAACTGAGTAATTTTCAGTAGGAGTTTGAGTGTTTTAATTAAAATGAATTAATTTTTGATATTTTAAGTTTCCTTAGTTGAACATTGTTACACTGCTACTGGTATAATATTGAATAAGCTTTTCATTAGCAGTAAGAAATATTTTCAGTTCTTGAATTACTAGCATCAAATTATTTAAAGTCAAAATACCCAAAGTTGGTGATCTCAGCCCTGGGACATTTTTTCCAATAAAGGTTCTTGGACAAACCGGAACTGACTGTATGGTATGCTGAAGACATCTCTACACCTTTTCAGCTCTCCAAGGGCCCCTCATGCCACCACCAACTTAAAGGAACAGACCCATTATAGGATGTTTGTGTCAGTGTTTTCGTCTAAGACGGGTAGGGAAAAGACAAGGAAAGGGTGCAGAGAGCTAAGGCCGCCTCTCTTTGGCTTTGTTGAATTGCGGCGAGGGGGGGTGCAATGAGAAGACACAGAAGTTTCTGCACCAGTGGAAACCAGGCCAAGTCACCATAAAAGGGCCAGTAGATTTTCTTTCTTATATCTTTGTCCAGGACCTTGTGCATAGCAAGCAAATGCTCTACCCCTGAGTTACATAACCGACCCCCTCCCCATTCCTTCAACTCCACCATTCCCTTTGGGAAAATGGTCAGAAGGACTGAGCAGGGTCATGGAGGGCTAGCCAAAGAGCAGCTATCACGGAGGTGTCCCTTGGTGCCGTGTATCCTCACCCTGTGCATACCAGTGCCTCCTCTCCGTTTTCTCTTTCATCGATGTCTCTGTTCGTTTAACATTAATAATAATTGTAATCCATAAAGGCGTTTATATTTATACACTGTAACATATCCAGAGCATTCTAGAAATAAAACAAAGGGGATTGGATGCCCCTATAGAAAAATTATAATCTGGGTTCTGGGACCTATTTGTGTTATCTGTGAAAAATGGAAACTGCCCTCTACTCGTTCTTAATTTTTCAAGAGGGAGGTAGTGTTGGGGAGAGAAATATTCGTTGCCATTGACAACTGCTGTGCATGCAAGGTTTTGGAACCCAGCTTCGGTCTGGAGATCATATGCTATGCTTTTGGGGGGTATAGGTCTTGCCAACCTGGGACCATTTAGAGAGAAAGGGCCTTTTTTGCATTTCAGTCAATCTCTTTGATACGGTGCAAGACACTAGAACAAAAAGAGAGCATTCCAATCAAACAAAATAAAGACAATAGTATCTTTTCTTAGTCAATCCCCAACCCCAGGTATCACACAGCTCTAAACTAGGAGGGCAGCCCAGCTCTGTCCATTACACTGATCCATAAAGACATCTGGATTTCGGCAAGCAGCCTTGAACTCACCGTTTTTACCCACTGACCATATGGTGCCTTGCCTTTCCTTAGCCAGGGTTTCCAATGCATCCCTCAGACCACATCACTTCCTGAGACCGTGTTACAGGTTAGAGAAGCTGAACAAAGAGACAATGAGTTGAGAAGACTTGAATCGTCTTACGGGAATTAAAAGGTTATCAGCTCTGGGTTGAATTCCGGTTCCATCGTTTATTAGCTGTTTCAACTTCGGCGTGTGACCCCCTCCTGTTGTGTAAAATGGGACTGTACCTCTGCCCACTTCAAACAGGTATATCCTTGAGCATTCACTGGTACCTATCAGTTGAGTGGCCTCGCGCAAGTCACAGAACTTTTGGCGGGGAAAACGGAGGCTGCAGTTCTGCGAATTGGCTTTCACTCTCGGAGCATCTGCCTTGCCCTTCTCCAGAGTTTAAGCAACTAAAGCGCACTTGGCCGGATACAGGAATGAGAAAAGCTGGGTTTAAAGTGATAGTGATATAGGATCGAGAGGCGGGGTTGGGGAGGGTGAGAACGGACGAAGACTTGTGGGAGGGGCTTTGCATTGGGTTTGCATGCAAGTACAGGATTGGTCGAGGATAGACTTCGACGACCCCCCCCCCTTATGAGCCCGCCCTAGGATTCACTGCGCTTGCACACGTCCCATTTGCACCGTCGCGAACCCACTACGTGACCTTATGACGCGTGTCGCACTCACGTTGCCTGTGCGTCAGCGGCTGGCGCCGTCGCTGCTTGGCGGGTTGTCCAGGTAACCGCGGGAGTTGTCTCGGTCAGCGAGCATCCGAGACCTGTGTGCCTCAGCAGTTGAAGCACCTGAGGACCCTGCTGAGCCCTCAGGTGAGGAATCGGGTGACTCTTCCATTCCTCGGCCACCGGGCGTTCCAAAAGAAAAAAGTGGGGTAACAGAAGTTTATAATGTTGAGCGCCTACTGTGTGCAGAAGATTGTGAAAGATCTTTCAGTAGGCGACATGAATTGCTAAAGACCGCAAACTTCCATTGCATCGCATACATCATTTGAGTGCCAGGCGTCGAGTTACATCACAGGGATGATGAGGGAGAGGCGCATATCTAGACAACGACCATAAATCTACACAGGATGAAAGAAGCGCAAGGCTGACGTTTCATTTGAATTGTGAAAGCGTGTCTCAGATTCAGAAGCGGCTGGGCTCTAGAAGAGGAGCCCAAAAACATGAAGGATAGGTTTGGGAGTGAAGGGATCGGAGTTCAGGTTTAGCACTGATTTCACCAAATGGTATCTCTGGCTTTAACCCTCGTCATACGTGGCCTTTCTGGCATTAGCTTCGTCATTTGGGAAAGAAAAGCTGTAGTGAGAGCAACTCCAAGAGCCTTAGGAGAGAGTTAAGTGAAGTTCAACATACATACACACACACACACACACTATAACCAGGGTTGGTGGCGCCAAAGGCCGGAAATCCCAGCAGGTGAAGACAAGAGGGTCAGGAGTGCATTCTTGGCTGTATAGAAAATTCAAGGCCAGCCTGGGCGGCGTGAGACTATCTTGAAAAAAGAAAAGAAAAATTGGGCCAGTGAGATGGTTCAGTAGATAAAGGCACTTACCACTAAGCCTGACTCCCTGGGTTTGAGCCCCGAGACCCACACAGTGGAAGGAATGAATCCATTCATGCAAGTTATCCTCTGACCTCCACACATGCGCCACCCCACCACACACAATAAATACATGTAAGGAAAACAGTCTTTTAACTTTCTTTTTTAAAAATTTATTCTTTGTGTCTTTCGTATCATGCATCCCGATCTCACTCATTTCCGTTCCCTTGCATCCGGCCTCTTCCCCTGCAACCTACCCCCCACCCCCACCCCGCACTCCCCCCCCCCACAATATAATTTAAGATAAGAAAGGAAAAACAAAAAAGGAAGAAGGGGGAAATCTCGTCATGGAAGCTGCAGTGTGGCACAGAGAGTCACACAGTAGACTCCTTTGTCCATACATCTTTACATGTGTGGGTTCATCGCAGAGATTCATGGGTTTCGTTCGAGGTCCCTGGTCTCGGCTACACTGCCAACACTGGGGCCTCACCGGGACTCTTCTTGGACATCCTGTTGCTGCCCTGGATCATGGAGCTGTAAGGGACAAGTGGAAAGGACGTTATGAACTGGACAGCTGTATGAAGAATGATAGACAACAGGGAAGGACATGGAAAGGGACAGGACAGGCTGACAACACAGATAAGGTTGACAGTGGGGGAGATGGCTCTTCGTGAGCATGAGATCTCCAACATCCACTTAAAAGCTAGGCACACCTGTAATCGCGGTGCTGGGGAGGCAGAGACAAGTGGGTTCCTGGAGCTCACTGGCCAGCCAGCCTAGCCAGATTTATGAGCTCCAGGTTCAGTGAGAGAAGAGACCCTGTCTCAAAAAGAATAGGTGAAGAGCAATTAAGAAGACCTTTGATGTTGACCTCTGGCCTCTGCATGCACACCCAAACTGGCACATGTGACCCCCAACATATAAAAAGAATGTGCTATTTGCAGAGGATGTTGCTAAGTAGACGAGCACGTGCTTGGCATGCGTGAGCCTCTGCATGTGTCCCTAGCACTACAAAAAGAAATCCGTTGCCTGATCATGGTGCTGCATGCCTGTAATCACAGAATTTGGGAGGCTTGCTGTGTGCTCAAAGCCAGCCCGACTACATAGCCATTCTTATTAAAAAATAAGAATACTGTGTGACTTTTAGAGTTTCCTGGAGAAGTAGGGTGTAGTCTTACCTCAACTAGATATGCCATGCCTTATTGCTGCCCATGGGAGGCCTTCCCCTCTCTGAATAGAAATAGAAGAGGAGTGGATTGGGGGAGGGGATGAATGGGAGGATAGTAAGGAGGGGAAAGTGCAGTCAGAATGTAAAATAAATAAAATTAATTAATTTAAAAAAAAGAATAGCCAGGCATGGTGTCTCATGCCCTGAGGCAGGCAGATCTCTGTGAGTTCAACACCAGTGTGATCTACAAAACGAGATCGAGGACTACATAGAGGACCCTGTCATCATCATCATCGTAGTCATAATGGCAACAGTAAATAACAGTGTATGGCAGAATTAAGTCATTAATACATATGCCACAACAGCATAAAGAGAGAGTTATAGCTTGTGGAATCAAACATACATTCATTCAAATATTGCATCTGTCATCTAAAAACTGTATGTGTGACTCAGAAACTTTCTTAATTTTCAGTGCCTCAATTTTCCCATATGTAAAATGGGAATCATAATAACTTCTGCCTCAGAGATACGAGGTGAGATACTGACTGGGTGTCCAGCACTTATGAAAATGCCTGTCCTACTTTCCATTCCACTCAATCCCCAGGCAGTCCAGTCAGGCACGTAGTGCAGAGAAAGACATTTCTGTTGATTATGGGACTCGATGTTTCCACTGTGTGAGGAGAGCAGAAGTCGGTTAGAAGAAAGGAAAGCTGAAGGGATAGAGCCCTGGCTCAGTGGTAGAAATAAAAAGTTGATCACATGCTCGTTCAGTCCCAGTCCAGCTGGCCTTGGTGAGCTCTCATTAGATCAGTCCCCTTGTATCAGTGGGTGAACGCACCCCTCGCGGTCCTGACTTCCCTCTTCATGTTCTCCCTCCTTTTGCTCCTCATTTGGACCTTGGGGACTCAGTCCAGTGCTCCAATGTGGGTCTCCGTCTCTATCTCCATCCATCATCGGATGAAGGTTCCCTCTGACCCTGCCTTTCTTGCTCACGTTCTCCCTCCTTCTGCTTCTCATTTGGACCTAGGGAGTTAAGTCCAGTGTTCCAATGTGTGTCTCTGTCTCTATCTCCATCCATTGCCAGATGAAGGCTCTATGGTGATATGCAAAATATTCATCAGTATGGTTATGGGCCAAGGCCAGTCCAGGCACCCAGGTTCCTCTGCTGCCCAGGGAACAATCTGGGGGCCTCTCCTTGGGCCTGGGAACCCCTCCAGAATCAAGTCTCTTGCAAACCCTAAAATGGCTCCCTTAGTTGAGATATATACCTCCCTGCTCCCATATCCATCCTTCCTCCCTCCCCCCATCCCATTCCCCCAAGCCATCCCCAATCCTCCCCCTCTCCCTTCTCTCTAACCATCTCCCCTTACTTCCACCCCCCAACCCCCATGCACGCAAGTTTGCCTGGCAATCTTGTCTACTTCCGATATCCAGGAGGATAACTATATGATTTTCTTCAGGTTCACCTTCTTATTTAGCTTCTCTAGGATCACGAATTATAGGCTCAAAGACCTTTAATTATGGCTAGAATCCACTTATGAGTGAGTACATACCATATTCCTCTTTTTGTGTCTGGGTTACCTCACTCAGTAAAGCATTTTCTGTGTCCATCCATTTGCATGCAAAATTCAAGGTGTCATTGTTTTTTACCGCTGAGTAAAACTCTAATGTGTATATGTTCCACAACTTCTTTAACCATTCTTCTATTGAGGGACACTGAACGAGCATGTGATCAAACCGAATTCTCTGAATGTGGCTGACATGGGGGCTGACTGAAAAGCCATTGACAATGGCACTGGGTCTTGTTTCCTCTGCATGCACTGGCTTTTTGGGATCCTAGTCTGTTTGGATGCTGACCTTCCTAGACCTGGAGGGAGAGGGGAGGAACTTGAACTTCCCACAGGGCAGGAAACCTTGACTGCTCTTAGGACTGGAGAGGGAGGAGGAGAGGGAGTGGGGGGAATGGGAGGGTATTGGGGGGAGGAGAGGAAGTGGAAATTTTTATAATTAAATAAATAAGTAAATTTTTTTAAAAAGAAATAAAAAGTTGTACTCCTTGCTCAGTAAATTGGTACTCTGTTATTTCAAAACACCCTAATGGAAAAATTGGAAATAGAACCCTTTGGTCTCTAAAAAAAGATGATGTCATGGTGCAGCTGGGCCAGATGCCCAGGATGGACTCAGTCTTGAGGAGGAGAAGCAGCCAGAGCTGATGAGGCGCCTGCATCCCCTTCCAGCCGACGATAGTGAATGGTTGGCTCATGACCATGATGGTGGTGCAGCTATTTTCTGGTTGTAGTTTGAGGATTTGGGGGCAGTGATTCCCCTGCTGGCTCTGGACGTATTTGGATTAGATGTAGAAAGTAAAGGTGTTGTAAGCCAAACCTCTAGAAGCCCAAGTGGTTAATCCAACATTTGGCGTAGGAGTCAAATTTCACCTCAGGAGCCCGAGAGGACAGCCGGCCAGGGACAAGCAGAGTAATTCACTGTGTGATGATCACGTATTTTCTTTTCTGATTTTTTTTTTTAAGTCGGGGTCTCAAATAGCTCAGGCTGGCTTCAGACTCGCTGTGTAACTGTGGAGGACTTTGAAAGTCTGAACGTCCTGCCTTCCCCTTCCAGGTGTTGGGTTTGCAGGCGTGTGCCGTCATACCTGCCATTCCCATATTCTTTTTATTTTTTTGCTTACTCTTGTGCGGTATGAAGGCTCACACCTGGGGACTGATGAATGCCAGACAAGCGCTCCATTATCTGGGCTGTACCTCTGTTTTTGCAGTGGTCACTTTCACCAAGAGCCTTTGGTGGACACTTAACAGGGGAAAGTGAGGTTGTTTATCCCAAGTCTCAATTTGAATTCTGTTGCTCCTTGTTTCCAAACTCTCCTATTCCTGCCCAATAAATCCAAATCGTTAGCAGCCTCTAGAGGCCCTTTCTGAGCTAGCCCAGTCTACGCTTCCTGCCCTGCCTCCTCTCTGGTTGGCAGTCCCAGCTTCCTTAAATTGCTGGTCCTTGGCCAGAGCTTGACTTTGTTCATGCTCCTCATTACATCTGAAGTAATTTACCATTCAATGGCATCCCTTCTTCAAAGTTTAATCTTGACCATTTAAGCATAAAATTGTCTTGGGCTTCTCTAAATTATTACTACACTCATATTGTTCTTATGGGACATTTCCAATTTCGTAGCATCCAATTAGGACCTGGGGCAGATGTGTGCTTTGCTCTTCGTCTCTCTGTCATCTTCCAGCCAAGTGTCTTTGACAGTAAAGTGCTGGAAAACATTAATTGAATGAGTAGCTATAAAAGCTAAAATTTATCAGATTAATTGACTGTTTTTTAGTCGCAGACCTGAAAGATGGGGGAATAAGGAGACCATTGCTTTTGGAACAGTTTATGCATTACATTTGTATCATGAGTCTCAGAAAAACACATTAGGGGACAAGGAGATGTGGCTTGGTAGTACAGTGTTTGCTTGTCTCGAGTGAAGCCCTGAGTCCTGTCCCTGGCATGGTATAAACTAGATGGGGTGGTGCATGCCTTGAGTCCTAGCACTCAGGAGGTACAGACAGGAGGATCAGAAGTTCAAGTCATCCCTGCCATAGAGTGAATCTGAGGTCTGTCTGGGCCATGTGAGGCCCGAGACTATTGTTCTTACAGTTCAGGTATCCAAGCACTTTGTCTTGTTTTGTTTAATTTTGAGAGAAAACCTGTGACATAGATGTAGAACAAAGGCACACGAAGACTGGTGGTCCTGGAGACGCTTTGTGTGCTGGAGACCAGCGCCTTGTTTACAGTACCCCTTTGCCTCTGCAGGATGGAGCTGCGAAGGTGACTTGTATGGCCTGGTCCCAAAACAACGCTAAATTTGCTGTCTGCACAGTGGACTGAGTGGTATTGCTGTATGATGAGCACGGGGAGCGGAGAGACAAGTTTTCCACCAAGCCAGCTGACATGAAGGTGGAGAGGACTCGCGTGTGCTCCAACACGTTATCCGAGAAAGCTGTATGATCTGCCTTCTAGCCGTAGACATGGGCAATGGTCTACGCTGTTTCTCTCTATAAACTTTCTGATCTTTGGGGAAATGTGTGTTTTCTTTTCTCTTTCATTTCTACTCATTATTTTTGTTTTTACTCCTAGTATGGCAGAAAGAGCTAAATGGTAAAGGACATGGCTTTCTCTCCTGACTCCACTAAAATTGCCATAGGACAGACTGACAATATCATCTATGTCTACAAGATTGGAGAAGATTGGTGAGGACAGGGAGTGGGCGGGTTGTGGCCACTAAAGAAGAGTTGGGCATGGGATGTGCCTCACTGGGATAACGATGGCATCAGGTGTGGAAGGCAGGGACTCTCTAGAGCCTGATTCTGCCTGCCCCACATGTCCTGCAGTCCCATCCCTGGAGGGATGAGTGTAAGGCCAGCAGAAGGTCCCGAGAGCCAGTGCTGTACTGTGTCATTGGCATAGCTCCAGGGCTCCTTGGGGACCCACTCACTTCTCCATCAGGCCTCCCACAGAGGAACGGGAAGGGTTTCCGCTCTTGCCCCCTTTCCCCACTGACATGTCGGGCAGTTCATTGGGAAGTGATTTTTAAGGTTATTTCCTTGCCTTTTGTCTGACAGGGGTGACAAGAAGGTCATCTGCAACAAGTTCATCCAGACGGTAAAGTTCAAAGATGAGCCACACCTGCTTCTCTCCTTGTAAATGTAACCAGAAGTTGCCTTATTCAATGTCTGACCCTGACTTGACCTGCTAAAGGATGGTGTTGTCACCTACGTGAGAGCACTGTTGTGTCCCCTCCCTCTTTCTCCCCTGGAGAGGACTAGAGTGAGGGTGTGTGGTGGGTGGCAGTTGTTCTGAGTGTGCCGGTCCACACAGGTGGGTCACCCTTTCACCCCTTCTCATACAGAGTGCTGTCTGTTACCTGTCTGCAGTGGCCTGCAGAGTACATTATTGTCTTCGGACTGGCTGAAGGCAAGGTAACAGAGGAGAGGGAGACACAGGTTGGGTATTAGGTGGGGATAGTGTCCTGGGGTGCCGGGCAGTATGGTTCATCTTTCCCCTGGAGCTCAAGTATGTGCCTGAGAAGAAGGCATGAGGACTAATTTTGTCATTTTGGGTTTTTACCTCTGTTTCTCGGTGCCTGGGTGACACTGTAAGTAGCCTAGCCAGACTTGTTTGGTTTTCAGGTTCGTTTAGCAAACACTAAAACTAACAAGTCGTCTACCATCTATGGGACAGACTCGTATGTGGTGGCGCTGACAACCAAGTGAGTAACAGAAGTAGACTGGGACTGTCGGGACAAAGCTGCGTCTGATGGAAAGGGGACTGTCACGGGGCGGAAGTCCCTCCCTCTGTGCCCACCTCTCTGCCTTTGCCCTTCAGTTGCTCTGGAAAGGCATCCTCTCAGGTCATGCAGACGGCACCATCGTCAGGTATTTCTTCGATGATGAAGGCTCCGGAGAGTCACAGGTACGAACGGCGCGCACTCACTCTGGGGTGGGGTGGACATTCCAGGAGCCCTCCCTGGGATGCTGCATGTCTAAGCACCAAGAGGGCGATCTTGGAGAGAAGCGTTCGGTGCCATCACGGAGATTTGCGTTCAGGAGGCTAGAACTCACTATTTATAGGGAGGAGTGGGCAGAAGGGACCTTGAAAGAAGGGAAATAAAGACTCTAAGGGAGACAAAAAATGAAAATTATTTCCATTTATGTAAATACATACATATACACAAATATATGCATGTGTGTATATATATATATATACATGTTTATGTAATGTATATACATCCAAATGCATAGGAGGAAAAAGTTAACAGCCCACCAAGATACCTCAGCAGGTAAAAGTGCCCAGTGCCAAACCTGACGGGACCCTTGCCATGCAAGGACAGAAGTGACTTCCGCAGTCATCCTCTGCCCTTCAACCATGTGTGCAAATGTGCAAATGTGTGCACAAAAACACACGCAAATAAATAAGATGTTAAAGAATTAACTATTTTCTTGGAAAAAGAAAAGATAGACATAAAGGGAAACTTAGCTGCTTTGCTCTGTATAATTCAGTACTGCGGAATCATTTACATTGTGAGTTACCCACATAATTAATTAAATTTAGCCCTTGAAGCCATGTACTCTCTTGGACCTAGACAGTGTTGGTTACTGTGTGTCGTCTCCCTTTGGGTGGCTTTACTAGTATACACCAGAGGTCTCAACACACCACTGTGAGTACACGGCCAGTGTACCCATGGCATGTGTGTGCTCATGATACAGAGACAGGTTGTGAAGCCTTCAGAATTAGGGCGTGTTGATATGGGGAAATGCTGGCAGGAAGGCTTGTTTTCTCTCCAGGGTAGGATGGTCCACAGTGTGTGGATCAGCTGCTAGGCTGGACAGTTTCTAGGCTGGCATTTGCAGCGAACAATTGAAATATTCTGTCTCAGGGGAAGTTGGTTAACCACCCATGCCTTGGCTTGGACAACCAACAGCATCGTGGCTGCAGGCTGTGATGGGAGAATTGTAGCCTGTGGAAAGGAAGGCCACGTGCTACAGACTTTCGACTACAGCCGTGACCCTCAGGAGCGTGAATTCACCACAGCTGCGGCAAGTCCCGGAGGCCAGTCTGTCGTGCTAGGAAGCTACGACAGGTAGGTCCCCTGGCCAGTTGTATCTTCTACTTTCTCTGTGAGCTCTGCCCTAGCCAAGTTGTTCTGAATCGCAGCGGGAACCTGGACAGAAGCAATGTGTGTTGAAAGGGATTCTCAGATTGTCATCTGCTGGCATGCTGGCAGCTTCAGGATGCGCTGTGCTGCCTCAGCCTGGACTCCACAGCAGAGGCCATCACGTTCCCAGTTTCTCCCTGCCTCGTCCCCACTATGCCATTGTGTTGTAGTTTGAGAAGAAGGCTGAGTAGCCTTCATCTCCAGTGCCTGCACTGGCATGGTCTGTAACGTAGCCGCCGTTTGGTGAATGAATAAAGAAACAGCCAAGCAGTTAGGGTTAGGTCTCCTCTTTGTCTGTCTTTATGTTTTTCCAGTCTTGCGTGTCTCCTTAGGTTCCATCCTTCTTTGCCTCTTACACTTTGTTTCTTCCTCTTCCCACTCCTGGCAGTCTGTTTGCCTCACTTGTCCTGCTGTCCTGCTGTTTCTACTTCTGGCCTTTCTGTTGTTGTTGGTTTTTGAGACAGGGTCTCATTATGTGGCCCCAGTTAGCCTGGAACTCACTAGGTAGACCAGGCTGGCCTCAAACTTACAGTGATCCTGCTGCCTCTGCCTCTCACCTGTTGGCCATTACAGGCGTGTACCACCACACCTGACATCCATCTTCTTACCTGCTCCTTTCACTCCTACTCCCTCAACTCCCCGCACCTTTTCCCCTCCTGTTAGGCTGCCTCGCTGGTCTGCCCTTTTGCATTTGCTTCCCTTTCTGATAGAGTGAGATGTTTCCCTATTAGTACTAGCCTGTTTTCACTCTTTACCTTTCTCGACTCCGGTTGTTCAACTGGAGTCCTCGAAGAAGTATCTGGGAAGAGGCCAAACCCAAGGAGATTGCCAACTTATACACCCTCACAGCCTTGGCGTGGAGGCGGGACGGCTCCCGGCTCTGTGCGGTGTGTTATTAGGAGCTCCTTTCTGTACTGGTGATTGTCTCCACACTACAGTAAAATATAAAATACTCCCTGTGCCAAGGGAGTCGTTCTACTCTGACACAAGAGAACTCCAGCTGCCTTGTGACTTCAACCTAAAAAATACTGTTAAAGGCAGGAAAGGGAAACTTAGACTTTCCAGAAGGCCCTGAGGGACAGGCTTGTCCAGGACAGCCTGATTTTTCCCTCATTGCCAACCCACATGTGATCCCTGTAAGTCCTAGGATTGCCACTTTTTTTTCTGATATGTTCAAAACCTGCTCACCCTTTTGCTGGCCACTTCTGTCTAGATTGTGACACTGAGGTTTGAGGTCTTGTGGGTATATCCAGATGCCATCCACAGCCAGTGCCGTCCACAGCCAGTGCGCCGTGCATTGCCTTCCATGCTGTCCCTCTCTCTCTCTCTCAGGGCACCCTCTGTGGTGGGGTGGAACAGTTTGACTGCTGCCTCCGAAGGAGTATTTACAAGAACAAATTTGAACTGACGTATGTGGGACCCAGCCAGGTGAGCAGCTGATGGCCTATCATGCTGAGACCTCTCATGGCTCATCTGTTCTTACATTTCCCCCACCTGCTGGCCACAGCCACAGTGTCACATTTAACCTTCCTCCCTCTGGCAGAGTTGTCGTAAGGAACTGAATGTGTCAGAACAACTTCTGGCAACCCTCCTGCTACGTAGTTGTTATTACCCATTGTAAGCAAAGTTTACGCACTAGGCTCAAGAGTACAGGGATTGGCGCCTGTAACTCCCCTGTGAAGCTGTCCTCAGCGCCACCCACTAGAGTTGTGGATGAGCAGGATCATGGGCAAATTGTAATGCCGCAGGACTCTGTTGTCCCAGAGACACGTGTCTCACTCTCCCACTTCCCTTCCCTGGCGTTTATTACCGATTTGTTCCTGGATCTTTCCAGTCTCTCCAGAAACATTTATCCTTTCTCTACTGTTGTTAGATCTGTTAAGGACTGAGAGTACAAAGGTAATTTATCTGTAAGACATCGTGCCAGGGCCAGAGATACGGCTCTTACTATTCTCACAGAGAACACAAGTTCAGTTCCCAGCACCATGTTAGTGTCTCACAATCACTGGGACTTCAGCCTTGGGGATGTAACACCCTCTTTCAACATCTGTCAGCACCTGCACTCACCTTTGTACATAGCCACACACGTAATTCAAATTCTTTTTTTAAAGAGACATTGTGGTCTGGTATGTGGCCAGTGAGTTTGAGGCCAGCCTGGTCTATATAGCAAGTTTCAGGCCAACCAGGGTTACATGTCTCAAAAGAGAAAAAAATCAGGAGTAGAAGAGGAAGAAAAAGAAAGAAAATCTTAGCACTTAGGAGGATGGCCATTTGGAGGTCATCTTAGCCACATGATGATCTAATAACGATAATAATAGGAACATGACTATATAACAGTAACGATATATAGTATTCTGTCTTCATAAGTAAAGAGTCTTTAGTGTAAAATACTACAATTTTTAGTATTCGGCAAAACGAATTCAAGAACACATTAGAAAAATTATCCATTATGATCAAGTAGGCTTCATCCCAGAGACGCAGGGCTGGTTCAACATACGATAGATGGTTCATACATCTATCAATGTAATCCCTCATATAAATAAACTGAAAGAAAAAACCATATGATCATTTCATTAGATGCTGAAAAAGCATTTGACAAAATTCAACATCCCTTTATGATAAAGGTGTTGAAGAGATTGAGGATACAAGGATCAACCCTAAATATTATAAAGCTATTTACAGCAAGCTGACAGCTAACACCAAACTGAATGGAAAAAAACTCAAAGCCATTCCATTGAAATCAGGAATACAACAAGGCTGTCCACACTCCCCATACCTCTTCAATATAGTGCTTGAAGTTCTAGCAATAGCAATAGGACAACATGAGGGGATCAAGGGGATTCGAATTGGAAAGGAAGACGTTAAACTCTCGTTATTTGCAGACGATAAGATAGTATACATGAGCGACCCCAAAAACTCTACCAAAGAACTCCTACAGCTGATAAACACCTTTAGTAATGTGGCAGGATACAAGATCAACTCCAAAAAATCAGTTGCCCTCCTATACACAAAGGATAAAGAAGCAGGGAGGGAAATCAGAGAAACTTCACCTTTCACGATAGCCACAAATAGCATAAAATACCTTGGGATGACTCTGACCAAGGAAGTGAAAGACCTATTTGACAAGAACTTTAAGTCTTTGAAGAAAGAAATTGAGGAGGATACCAGAAAATGGAAAGATCTCCCCTGCTCTTGGATTGGATCAACATAGTTAAAATGGCAATTCTACCAAAAGCAATCTATAGATTCAATGCAATCCCCATCAAACTTCTTCACAGACCTTGAGAGAATAATAATCAATTTTATGTGGAAAAAACAAAAAATCCAGGATAGCCAAAACAATCTTATATAATAAAGGAACTTCTGGAGGTATAACCATCCCTGACTTCAAACTCTATTACACAGCTACAGTATTGAAAACAGCTTGGTACTGGCATAAAAACAGAGAAGTCAACCTATGGAATCGAATAGAAGACCCAGATATTAACCCACAAACTTATGAACACTTGATTTTCGACAAGGGAGCTAAAGATATGCAATGGAAGAAGGAAAGCATCTTTAACTAATGGTGCTGGCATAACTGGATGTCAACCTGTAGAAGAATGAAAGTAGATCCATATCTATCACCATGCACAAAAAATCAAGTCCAAATGGATTAAAGACCTCAACATTAATCTGACCACTTTGAACCAGATAGAAGAGAAAGTGGGAAGTAGTCTACAAGACATAGGCACAGGAGACCACTTCCTAGGTAGAACCCCAGTAGCGCAGACAATGAGAGAATCAATGAATAAATGGGACCTCCTGAAACTGAGAAGCTTCTGTAAAGCAAAGACACCATCAGTAAGACAAAAAGGCTACCTTCTGACTGGGAGATGATCTTCACCAACCCCTCATCAGACAAAGGCCTGATCTCCAAAATATACAAAGTACTCAAGAAACTAGACACTAAAACTCTAATTAACCCAATTAAAAAATGGGGTGCTGATCTGAAGAGAGAATTCTCAACAGAAGAACTTCGAATGGCCAAAAGACACTTAAGGTCATGCTCAACATCCTTAGCGATCAGGGAAATGCAAATCAAAACAACTATGAGATACCATTTTACACTGGTCAGATTAGCTAAACTCAAAAACACCAATGATAGCCTATGCTGGAGAGGATGTGGAGAGAGGGGAACTCTCATCCATTGTTGGTGGGAATGCAAACTTGTGCAGCCACTGTGGAAATCAGTGTGGTAGTTTCTCAGGAAACTGGGAGTCAACCTCCCTCAAGACCCAGAAATTCCACTCTTGGGAATATACCCAAGAGATGCCCTATCATACCACAAAAGCATTTGTTCAGCTATGTTCATAGCAGCACTATTTGTAGTAGCCAGAACCTGGAAACAACCTAGGTGCCCCTCAATAGAAGAATGCTTAAAAAAGGTGTGGGACATATACACATTAGAGTTTTACTCAGCGGTAAAAAGCAATGACATCTTGACTTTTGCATGCAAATGGATGGACATAGAAAACGCTTTACTGAGTGAGGTAACCCAGACCTAAAAAGAGGAATATGGTATGTATTCACTCATAAGTGGATTCTAGCCATAATTAAAGGTCTTTGAGCCTATTATTCGTGATCCTAGAGAAGCTAAATAAGGTGAACCTGAAGAAAATCATGTAGTTATCCTCCTGGAGATTGGAAGTAGACAAGAATGCCAGGCAACGTCGGGTGCAAGGGGGGGGTGGAGGGTTGTTGGAAGTGGAGAGGGTTAGAGAGAAGGGAGTAGGGGAGGAATGGGGAAAGCTCGGGGGATTAGGATGGGGGGAAGGAAGGATGGATATGGGATCAGGGAAGTATATATCTCAACTAAGGGAGTAATTTTAGGGTTTACAAGAGACTTGATTATAAAGGGGATCCAACCAGATTTTCTGAATGTGGCCAGATTCTCTGAATGTGGCTGGCCAGGAGCCTTTCTGAAAAGCCATTGACAATGACACTGGGACTTGTTTCCTCTGCATATACTGGATTTTTGGGATCCAGTCTGTTTGGATACTCACCTTCCTGGACCTGGAGGGAGAGGGGAGAAACTTGAACTTCCCACAGGGCTAGAAGCCCTGACTGCTCTTAGGGATGGAGAGGGAGGAGGAGGGGGAGGGGGGGATGGGAGGGTGTTGGGAGGAGGGGCGAAAATGGAAACTTTCATAATTTAATAAACTGAAAAAAATATAATAAAAGAAAAAAAAAGTAAAAAAATAAAAAAATAAAAATAAATAAATAAATAAATAAATAAAGGGGATCCCAGGTCCAAGGAGAGATACCCAGATTGTTCTCTGGACAGAGGAGAGGGTGCCTGAACCGGCCTTGGCCCATAACTATACTGATGAATATTTTGCATATCACCATAGAACCTTCATCTGGCGATGGATGGAGATAGAGACAGAGACACACATTGGAACACTGGACTTAACTCCCTAGGTCCAAACGAGAAGCAGAAGGAAAGAGAACATGAGCAAAGAAGGCAAGACCAGAGGGAACCTTCACCCATTGATGGATGGAGATTGAGACAGAGACCCACATTGGAGCACTGTACTGAGCCCCCAAGGTCTAAATGAGGAGCAGAAGGAGGGAGAACATGAACAAGAAAGGCAGGACCATGAGGAGTGTGTTCACCCACTGATACAAGGGGACTGATCTAATGAGAGTTCACCAAGGCCAGCTGGACTGGGACTGAACGAGCGCTTGATCCAACCAGATTCTCTGAATGTGGCCTGATTCTCTGAATGTGGCTGGCACGGGGTCTTTCTGAAAAGCCATTGACAATGACACTGGGACTTGTTTCCTCTGAATATTCTGGATTTTGGGCATCCAGTCTGTTTTGATGCTCATCTTCCTGGACCTGGAGGGAGAGGGGAGGAACTTGAACTTCCCACAGGGCAGGAAACCCTGACTGCTCTTAGGGATGGAGAGGGAGGAGGAGAAGGAGTGGGGGGATTGGAAGGGTGTTGGGAGGAGGGGCGGAAATGGAAACTTTTATAAATTAATAAACTTTTATAAATAAAAAAAAGAGTGATTAGTGTTACCCAATAGAGCTCTCAGAATCGAATAATCATGGACAGCCTAGGAGAGCATGGGGAAGTATTTCCTAGGTAGCAAACCCCTGTGTGGATGCAAAGGTTGTCCTTATCAACAGCATCCTAGGCCGAGGGAGAAACAAGGTGTCCTGGAGTTGCGTGAGGGGCCAGAGCACCTTCCCTCCTCTCCTGCGCCAGGAAAGCCTGATGGGTTGGACTGGTCCCTTCCCAGGTGATAGTGAAGAACCTGTCTTCAGGGACCAGGGTGGTGCTCAAGTCCCACTATGGCTATGAGGTAGAAGAGGTGAAGATCCTGGGGAAGGAACGGTACTTGGTGGCCCACACATCGGACACGCTGCTGCTCGGAGACTTGAACACTAATCGCCTCAGTGAGGTAGGAACCGAGAGAGGAAGAGTGGGTAATGGGATGTCCTGGCTTGCTAATTCTGAAGATGCAGGGCCCCAAGAAGTAAGATTCCCCAAAAGATACCATTCTGATATTATTTCCTGGAATATAAACTTCCACAGTCAGACTGGTTTTTGCTGCTGTTTCTCTCGGAAATAAGAGAATCAGGGCAAGAGTCTGATACAGCACCTTTTGTGTAACATCAAAGCCTCACTGAACGTCATCTCTCTTCCTTGCCACTGACATCCTCCAACCTTGTCTTGTGTAATTGTCTACATCGTCTCTGACGTTTTCTCCTCACTTTGCAGATAGCCTGGCAGGGATCTGGTGGCAATGAGAAATATTTCTTTGAAAATGAGAATGTGAGTAGCCTCGATTCCCTGTCCCCATTTCACTAAGCCCCATTCCCGCTTCTAGTCAGAGGGGTGAGTGGCAAGGGATGGGGAGACTGCAGGTAAAGGGTGGGGGTGAAACAGGAAAAAACAGGGAGAGGTCATGTGAACTACAGTGCCCCTTCCCCACTTCTCTCCACATCGCCTCCATTCTTCCCCAGGTGTGCATGATCTTCAATGCTGGAGAGCTGCCCCTGGTGGAATATGGGAGTAATGACTCCTTGGGTTCTGTACGCACTGAATTCATGAACCCTCACCTCATCAGGTAACTGAACCCTGGAAATCCAGAAGGATTCCTTTGGGACTTCTAAAATGTGTGTCCCCAGATCAGGCTAAAAATGTTTTCCCGTGTGGTATTTCAGAACCCTCAAGAAGACCCTGCCTAAGCCCATTTTACCTTACCTTGTTGTTTCATGTTTCAGCGTCCGTATCAACGAGAGGTGCCAGCGAGGAATGGAAGATAATAAGAAACTGGCTTATCTTGTTGATATTAAGACTATTGCTATAGGTAAGATGCTTTTATAACTTTAATACTGACACAGATACCTGTATTGCACGTGTGTATCATGGGATCATATTCAGTGATGAAGCTGAAAGGCACTAGGTAAATATGTAACCTCATTTTTACAGTGTTAGAGGAAATGTTTAAGTCCCTGTGGGTATGCCTTCTTTATGAAGTGTCTGGCTATGGATACATTCATGCTCAGACCTATCAGAAGGCCTGTCCATAGAATTACCGTGTTCTCTCGTCATATATCTTAGGGTCAGCAAGTTGTGAACAGCAGAGAAGAATTATCAGCAAATTTAGGAATTTTCCTGTTTAGACATCATCAAATCCTAGACTCTTTAGAACTGGAAGGGCTGTGTTTTTATATTTATGTTATTAGTAACCCTTATTATTAGCAACTAGTAACAATAGAAATGTAATTTGCATTTCACAAGTGTTTCATTTATGAATCTCCACTTTATGATTTCTGTCACCAAACGTTCCAGGCATGGCAGGAAGAACTGAGGCTAGCTTAGGATCGTGCAGAAGGTAGAGAGACGAGCACGCCACATAGTGTGTCTGTAAGGATGGGGCTGGTGTCAGCGACCCTGTCCGTACTTACTGCTCTGTGAGCTTACCAAAGTTACTTCGTCTTTCTTAGTGTCTTCACCCACAGAGTGAACGAAGATAGCACCTATGTCAGATAAAGCACTCAGATCCTTCCCTGCCACATAATTGTTAATAAATTTCAGCTGCTGATGGTCATGACATATTGTTAATACTTGCTTACCCATGCCTAGTTCTGTTAAATCATAACTTTTTGTTGCTTTTACATTTAGTTTTTTTTACCTCATCTCTTACTCATGGGCATTTAGAGAGAGGGTTTTTTGTTTGTTTGCTTGCTTGCTTGCTTGTCTGTTTTGTGTTTTTTTTCATTGTTTGGTTTGGTTTTCTTTTATTTGAGACAGGGTTTCTCTGTGTAACCCAGGCTGACCTGGAACTCATTCTGTAGACCAGGCTGGCCTCGAAATCAGAGAGATCCACCTGCCTCTGCCTCCCGTGTGCTGGGACGAAAGGTGTGTGCTGCCACAGCCTGCTGAGTATTAATTTTTTAAAGGTTTATTTATTTTAGTTGTATGGATATTTCGCCTGCATGTGTGTCTGTGTGCCATGTGCATGCCTTATGCCTTTGGAGGCCAAAAGAGGGCACTGGGATTCCTGGAACTTGGTGGGTGTGAGCTGCCATGTAGGTGCTGGGGATTGAACCTGGGTCCTCTGGAAGAACAGTCAGTACTTTTAACCACTGAGCCATTTCTTCAACCCCTAATTGTTTGGGGGGGGGTTGTTGTGTGATGTGGTTTTAATCACATTACTGCTACTTGCCGAGGTCCACGTTTAGAGCAGAATTGCTGAATCATAGAGGAGCAGCTGTGCCTTCAGCCTCACTAAGAATCTCCCATTGCTCTCCAAAGAGGACGATCAATGTCTGTTTCTCTCCAGTCAGAGTTCCTATTCTTGCACATCCTCTCCAGGACTTGAAATGCATGGTGTGTGTGCAATGCCATTTCATTTACTTATTGATCACCTGGATTTCTCTTCTGTGACTTCCAATTTCTCATCCCTTATGCACTGTGAAAGTCAAGTGGTCTCTTTGTTAGAGATGTGAAATTCTTACGTATATAACCTCTGATGGTTACTTACATTGTAGATTTTTTTTCTGTATGTGTGGCTCTTTTAGGTATCTTTAGTATTGAGACATTTAAAAATTTATTATAGTTATTTATGTAATGGAACCAGTTGGAGGAACCATGTATGCCATGGCACTCAAGTAGAAGCCAAAGGACAACCTGAGAAGCCGGGCAGTGGTGGCGCACTCCTTTAATCCCAGCACTCAGGAGGCAGAGGCAGGTGGATCTCTGTGAATTCAAGGCCATCCTGGTCTACAGAGCGAGTTCCAGGATAGGCTCCAAAGGTACACAGAGAAACTCTGTCTTGGAAAAAAAAAAAAAAAAAGACACACCGAGGCGGTAGATCCCTCCTTTCCACTGTGAGGGTCTAAAGGATCAGACTCGGGCCCTGTAGCACACACCTTTAAATATTAATTGAAGGGCCAATGGGATGACTCAGCCTCTAAAGACACTGGTCCAAGCCTGATGACTCAGGTTTAGTCCCTCAGGAGAGGACTGACTCCTGCAAGCTGTCTTCTGACTCCCACCTGCGCTCCTTGCAAAATAGAAACAAAGAGCTAAAAATGTAATTAACTAATTCTTAGTTTAAAAAATTGAGTCTAAGCCGGGGGCGATGGTGGCGCACGCCTTTAATCCCAGCACTCGGGAGGCAGAGACAGGCGGATCTTTGTGAGTTGGAGATCAGCCTGGTCTACAAGAGCTAGTTCCAGGACAGGCTCCAAAGCCACAGAGAAACCCTGTCTCAAAAAACACACACAAAAAAAAATTGAGTCTAGGGATATAGTTCAGTGGTGAAGTGCATGGGAGCCCTGTGTTCAATCACCAGTGCTGCCAAAATGATAGTAATAAAAATTGCTGATTTTGGAGGTCTCATTTAAAAGCTTTTCCCCATATTCCCTCCTATATTTTAACATTCTTAAGTTTTGCTTTCCATCTGGAATTTATTTTTGTATGTGATGTGGGTAGGGTTTTAACTTTATTTTTTCCATCTGTTTAACCATTTACTGAAAGCCCACTAATTTGTTATACCATCCCTGTCATAAATCAAGCTTTCGTATACATATGGGTCTCTTCTTAAGATAGTTTCCTATTTCATGAATATTACATTTCACATCTGAGCTCAGAAATGCGGGTATCTGCAGTGAGAATGATATGTAGGCCAGGAGGGCTAATTCTCATGGTGGTGATAACTTTGAGACCTCAGACCCGTCCATTCGCTTGGGCCGCAGGGTTCATTTCAATATATGTAAAATGACAATCGGTCCTCTGAGTCACTGGTCCCTTTTAATGTGATGAAAATTATAGACATTTCCCAGGAAAATGCATATATATCAAATTTTATATATTATTTCAGGGTCCCTATGGGGTCCTGGAAGCTCTACCATTACTTGGTTTGGTTTGGCTTTAGTTACTGTTTTGTTTTTCAGTGTTTGGAGGCTGGGTCTCATGTTGCCCTGACTGGCTTTGAATTCCTGGGCCTCTTGTCTCAGACCCCTGGGTACTGGGATTATAGGGATGAGTCACCATGTCTATTGTCATAATTTCTATGTCTCCAGGTTACCAGTCTGTGTGCCGGCTGGTCCCATTGGGCATCCTCCTGCTTCAGCCTTTTTGCCTTGGGCTTGAGCTCTGGGTGTGAGCCACTGAGCTTCACTGAGCCTAGCTCTCCTCAGAGGCTTCCTTCTCCATTGTCTCACTTGTGCATCCATTGCTCTGGTGACTCCTCGCAGCCAGGGTGACATCACCAGGTCACTTCACTCATCAGCTCTCTCTGGTACTCAGTAACACGGTCACCCTTTTTCACTGTCTTTTCAAGACAGAGTCAAACGAGGCAGCTGGAGCTGGGCTACATAGAAGGGCGTGGCCTCAAACCCCCACTGTTTCTGCCCCGGATTTCTGAGGACTGGGTTATAGCATGTATCACCATTTCTCCATGAGATCCTCTATCTAGTTGCCTATAAAGCCAAGTAAAACATTTATAATTCTAGACAAGTTTATTGACAGTATTTCTCTGTGTAGCCTTAGCTGTTCCTGACTGTCCTGGAACTCTCTCGGTAAACCAGGCTGGCCTCAGATTCACAGAGATCCACCTGCCTCTGCCTCCTGCGTGCTGGGATTAAAAGTAGGCGCCACCACACTTGGCAAGACCCAGTTTTGTTGTTGTTGTTGTTGTTTTGTTTTTTTTATTTCCGAGACAGGGTTTCTCTGTGGCTTTGAAGCCTGTCCTGGAACTAGCTCTTGTAGACCAGGCTGATCTCGAACTCACAAAGATCCGCCTGCCTCTGCCTCCCAAATGCTGGGATTAAAGGCGTGCGCCACCACCGCCCGGCTAAGACCCAGTTTTTTAAGCATCTTAGAAAAATTGTGCAATATTGGTCATTTGTAGTCCCCATTGATATCCCTGAACTGATAAAATGTTCTTAAATCCCAACATGATTATCAAACCAGCCTTCTAGAGACCAACTGCAGCCCTCTACATGGAGGGGTTCGCTCTTCTTACCATGTCTTCTTTGCAGTGGATCTGATTGGCGGCTACAACATTGGTACTATCAGTCATGAGAGCCGTGTGGATTGGCTGGAACTTAATGAGACTGGGCACAAGCTTCTCTTCAGGGATCGGAAACTTCGCGTGAGAGGTTTTACTAGGGTTTTAGGCCTGGGCTGGTCCACAAGCTGTTACCAGGGACTATGGGGGCAATGCAGGACATAAGTTCTTGGTTCCATATGCCATTAGCATAGCAAAGTGGACCAAGGATAGTCTATACCCTGTCAGAAACTGTCCTAGGTACCCTGACAGACTGTTTACAGGCTGTGTCCTCGTGAAGCTGCTTCCCCTCCTCAGGTCCAGCTGCCCTTTGCCCAATCCCACTGCTGCAGTGTGCTTCAGCCACACTTAGCTGAAGGCATGGACACTGACTCCAGCAGCCCCTCCTAGCACTTATGCAGTCTCTTGTCAGTGTGGCATCACCAAAGGTTCACTTTTCTTGTGATGCTTCATTCCAGTGAGAGCCACACACACTGCAGACTGTCAGCTCACTTAGTTTTGTTTGGTAGCCTTACCTGTTAATCTGGCCCAGGGTTACTCTAAGAACCTATACTCTATAGTCTGACCTTCACCTTACCATACCTTGAATTAGGTTGTAGCTTGTTTGGTCATCTCATACTCGACCAGTCAGGATATACCAACTTAGCACAAGCTCCAAGGGCTGGCAACTCAACACATAACTGACTGGTGGGTCATTTTACCGTGGGGAAAATGGGCAGAACTAAATGACATCACCACACGCCCTCCTAACTGTACTGTCTCCTCCTCCAGCTGCATCTATATGATATTGAAAGCTGCTCCAAGACAATGATCCTCAACTTCTGCTCCTACGTGCAGTGGGTTCCCGGCAGTGATGTGCTGGTAGCCCAGAACCGAAACAGCTTATGTGTGTGGTACAACATTGAGGCACCTGAGAGTCACCATGTCCTCTATCAGGGTATGTTGGTACCAGGAGGCCCAGGTGTGTCGCTCTAACTCACTAGCACTCCAAGGAGAAGTATGTGAGACCGTGTGGTGTTCTCTACCCACCACCCACAATCGCTGTGATAAAACTGGCAAGCGAAACATTCACCCCCCTCCCCATACTGGCCTGGCCTCCAGAATTATCCTTGCTTGCGTTTCCTGACCTTGTATTGCGTTCCTAGAGATGAGGCCACATTCCAGTGGCCCTGGGACTATATGAAGTCACCATATGGCATTCTTTGTAGTCTAGAAGATAGACCCCAGTAGGAGGGATGATTCCATGCCATCATCCTTGTTCTTGTTCTTGGCCATTCAAAATCCCTCCTTTTTCAAATTTCACATCAAACATTCTTTACTGTCCCATCACAACACCACACACCACACACACACACACACACACACACACACACACACACACCATACACACACTACACACACATCCTCCACACACACACCACACACACTATACATATCCTCCACACACACACTACACACACTATACACATCTTCCACACACATACCACACACATAGCATGCACACGCACACACATACACACACACACCACCATATACACTCACACATATCACACACATATGCAGACCCTGGAAGGCTCAAGTTAGCTACCATGTAACTTTCTCTCCCCACAAGTAATATAGGACCTTGCAAGGCTTTGACTTTGGTTACCTCTCTTTTTTCTTTGTTGAACAGTATTTTCATTCTAACCTTTAAATTTTTAAATTACATTTATTTATTTTGTGTATTTGTGTATGCATCTATGGAAGCCAGAGGACAACTTGTGGGAGTCTGCTCTTCCCACCACGCGGGTCCTGGGAGTGAATGTAGGCCAATAGGTGCCTCTACCTGTCGAACCTTCTCTCCAGTTCTTAGTGATAATCTTCATTGCTGCTGCTGCTGCTGCACTGGAATCAAACCCAGGCTTCAAGCACACTGCACATGTTTTTACCACTGTGCTTCCAGTAGTAAAGGGTTTTCTTTAGTTTTGATGGTTTTTTATTTTGTTGTGTTTTTCTTTCTTTTTTGTGTGTGGGGTTTTTTGTTTTTGTTGTTGTTGTTGTTTTATTTTGGTTTGATTTTGGTTTTGGTTTTTGGATTTTATTTTTAGAAAATATTTATTTATTTATTTAAGAAAGGAAACAAACTATCTTTTTTCATTTTATATGCCAATCCCAGTTCCTACTCCCTCCCCTCCTCCCATTCCCCTGCCTTTACCTCCTAAGTGCCTGAGTGCTGGCATTACCGACCTAGGCCACCATGCCTTGCTATTAAGATTTTTTTTAAACTTCCAAAATGGGCGTCATTCATATTCAATTTCTCGTTCTTTCTCTCCTCTCCTTCCTCCCTGAATGACCTGGAACTGGAACTTGTAACCCAGGCTGACCTCCCTGAGTGCTGGTATCACAAGCACTGGCCACCGCACGTGATTTATGATGTTATTACCTTATATGGACAGAACTTAGATTTCCCACCAGCACATTTCTTCCTACTTTTTCTTCTTGCAGGATTGGTCTCCCGTCAGGAATTATTTTTCTGCCTGGAGAATATCACTTAGAAATCCCTTTGGTGAGGGTCTCTTTAGTGGAAGATTATACTCTCTCAGGTTTTGATAATATGAAAGTAGCTTTGTTTAGCTTTTGTTTTAAAAAACACTTTGGAACTCAGTACCCAACTCCAGACTGACAGCTAACTTTTCTTAGCTTTTTGTAACATGTTATCCCAATAGATAACTCACATGTTGTACACATGTGTGCAGTGCCTCTGAGGCCAGAAGAGGGCACCAGATCCCTCAGAGCTGGAGTTACAGGTCACTTGCTGTGAGTGCCTATCTTGGGTGTTGGGAACCAAGCTCGGTCCCTCTGTCATAACAGTCAGTGTTCTTAATCTCTGAGCTGTCCACTCTAGCCCCTTTGGTTGCTCCTAAAACCTACTTGTTTGTTTTTTTGTTTCTTTTTTTTTTTTGGATGTTTTGACACTTGACTACAATTTTTGTACATAGTATTTTTCCTCATGAAGGGGTCTTGCCATATAGCACAGACTGGCCTCAAATTTCGGGGCTCAAATTTCTTTAGAGGCAGGGACTGTAATCACAGGCCACCCATCGGGTTAGAGAGTTTGGGGGTTGTTTTTGCAGTGGATGGCTAGCGACTGAACCTGTGCATTAGAAGTGAATTCTCTAGTCTGAGCTGTACCCCGGCCTTTTTACATGAATTTAAATAATATCCCACGCAGCATATGTTGTGTTTCATGTAGTTCCGAACATACACATTGCTCTCAGTCTTGGGAACTTCTCAGCCACTCTCTCGGAATGCTGTTGCCATTCTCCCGGAATTCTAACTCAGCATATGCTTCGTTTCTTGTTCCATCTTGTTTGCCTTTCCAGCTTCTTCTGTGTCTCCTGCTCCATGAACATTCTAGATGACATCTTCAGATCCATCCTCAGCTCACGGGCTCACTCTTTTCCTTGTCTGCTGCTTATGCCACAAGAGGAACTTGTCCTTGTTCAATGTCACAGGCTTCACTCCCATAAGATTTGATTTGATTATCTTTCCGGTGTGCCCAGCCACTCCAGTCTTTCCTTAGTTAATTTTCCATGTCATCTTTATCTTCAAATATGTAATATTTAATTTTATTATAAAGCATTATCTATAATTGCTATTTTTAATATCTAAAATGCTTAAAGACCTAAAATTATTGTCTATAATTACAGTTTATTATTTCATACTGGTTGTGTTATATTGCGTGTGCTTGCACGCATACACCCACAAGTCACTCTGAAGGCAGTCTCTACTTGTTTTCCTGCTGAGATGGTTGTTTGCTTTTGTAACAGTCAGAATCCATGTTAAGGCTGTACTACACTTGCTTTGGTGCCCTACAGAACAGGGGGCCGGGTTTACTCATGAGACTCTGGCTCAGCCCATCCACGTGCTGAAGGGCCCGAGGCTCATTTTCGGATTCATGTGTTCACCTTCAGAGCAGCACCCCCTTTCCTGCTGCTCAGATTTTAACTTCTTGGCCTTTGCTCTTCTGTCTGTTCTCTTTTTTAAAATTTTCTATTTATTTATTTTGGATTTTCGAGACAGTGTTTCTCTGTAGCTTTGGAGTCTGTCCCGAAACTAGCTCTTGTAGCCCAGGCTGGCATTGAACTCACAGAGATCATGGGATTAAAGGCGTGTGCCATCACCTGCCTGGCGAAAAAAATGTCATTTTACTGATTTGTTTTGTTTTGTTTGTCTTTTTTAATTTTTTTAAAGAGGGATGGGTAGCATAGAGGTGGGGAACATTCTTAGTGATTTCGTCACCTGAACTGAGTAGTGCATGAAAAGAAAAAGTATGTTCTGGGTTCAGGTTCAAGTTGTAATTTAACTGAAGGACCCTCAAGAATATCTCAGTCTGGGACCTGGGGAAATGGTTCCATGGATAAGGGTGCTTGTTGCCAAGCCTGATGACCTGAGTTCAGTCTTCAGAGCCCACATGAATAGACAAACACATGCTTAATAAATAAATGTGAAAAAGTAATTATATAGATACATATTACAGGGATTCTCTGTGCAGCCCTGGCTATCCTGGAACTCACTTTGTAGACCAGGATAGCCTCAGACTCACAGAGATTCACCTGCCTCTGCCTCTTGAGTACTGGGATTAAAGGTGTGTGCTACCACTGCCCGACAAAATAATATACTTTAGAAAGAATATCAATCTAAGAGTTGAGAAGATAACTCGTTTGGTAAAGTGCTTGCTGTTCCAGTAGAGGGACCTGAGTTTGAGCCCCAGAACATTCAGCAAGAAAGTGAAGCATCACACACTTAAATCCCAGAACTGGAGAGGCAGAGACAGGAAGACCCCTCGGGCTCAGCCCAACTTACTTGGTAAATTCCAGGGCCAACCTGAGATCCTGGTTCAAGAAAGAAAGGGTGGAAGCAGCTGAGGAATGACACCCGAGTGTGTCTTCTGGCATGCTCACATGTACAAGCACAGTCATGTGGACACACGCAGTCACATGAGCACCCACAGTCTGTGCGTGCATACACACCCCTTAGTCTGTTTACAACTGAAGAACTGGATGCCACTCTTTGTATACTGTGCAGGGTGACGTTGTAGGTCTGGAGCGAGGTGGAGGGAAGACAGAGGTGGTGGTGACCAAAGGTGTGATGACTGTGGCCTACACCCTGGAAGAGGGCCTGGTTGAGTTTGGAACAGCCATCGATGACGGCAACTACACCCGGTGAGAGGCTGCTGACAACCAGTGTGGTGGTGAGCCTATTTGGGCATAGGGGACGCCTGCAGTGACTGCTCAGTGGGGCCCTGTAATCATGGGAGGAGCCTTTCTTTCCCCCTCCTGCTACCCCAACAGCACCAGGGTTCCTCTCTGCTCCTCAAGATCCTGTTTCACTCCTGTGCTTTCTTCCCTCCCCCTCAAGGGCAACAGCCTTCTTGGAGACCCTGGATATGACCCCAGAAACAGAGGCAATGTGGAAAACCTTGAGCAAACTGGCCCTGGAGGCAAGGCAGCTCCACACTGCTGAGAGGTGAGAGTGCATGGAACTGAATGCTGGCAACTAGGAGGCCCGTGGGTAGTCACCTATGGGCTGCTTCTGTCCTGTGTGTGGGCACTGCTCCCCACACACCCCACCAACAGTATGAGCTTCCCCGGTGCACTTACTGCAAACACCCTCCTACTCTAGATCAATGCATCTTTTAAAAAATAGTTTTAAATTCTGTGAGTAAGAATATCAATGTGTGGGTTTGTGCACATGAGTGCCAGTGCCTGCCAAGGTCAGAAGAGAGTGTTGAACCTCCTGGAGCTGGAGTTCCAGGCAGTCATGAGCCACCTTGATAAAGGTGCTGGAACCAAACTCCAGTCTCCACAAGAGCAGTACACACTCCTGATTGCAGAGCCGTCCCTAATATGAATATGCCCTAATGTTTTAGCTTCTCCTTTACAAAGTTCTCCTTTAACAGGTTGTTTCTTGTTTGTATTATTACTGTTTATATATTTAAAGTTTTTATGTTTTTAAGATTTAGTTACTTTGAGCTGGGTGTGTTTTAGTCACTTTTCTATTACTGTGGCAAAACACCGTGACCGAGGCAGCCTATAAAAGAAGCACGAAATGAGCTTACAGTTCCATGGGGTTAGAATCCATGATGGGTGCAGTGCAGGCATAGCGGCCTGGACAGCTGAGAGCTCACATCTTGGAACCAGCAAACACAGCACTGGAGATGGCAGAAAGTTTTTGAAACCTCAAAGCCTCACCCTCACCCCTTCTCCAACAAGGCCACACCTCCCAATCCTTTCCAAACAGTTCTACCTCCTGGGGACCAAACCTTCAAACATCTGAGCCTGTGGGAGGCAGTTTCATCTACACTGCCACATGTGTCTGTGTGAGGGTCCATGTGTGGGTATGGCCACATGAATGATGGTCCCTGCAGAGGCCAGAGGTATAGGATTCCCCTGGAGCAAGAGCTTCAGGCAGTTGTGAACCTTCATATGTAGGTACTGGGAATTGAACTCAGGTCCTCTGCAAGAGCAGTACACACTCTTAACCACTAAGCCATCTCTGCAGCCTGTCCAAGCAATTTAAACGTACCTCTGTTTAAACGTACCTCTTTCCTGGGTGTGGCACAGAGGTAATGAACACATTTGGGATCTCAGATTCCTTGAGATCAAACATTGGTTCAACTTTTCATCTTGTATACACTTAGGTCATTCATCCTTTCCAACCCCGGGATTTGGTTTTCTTCATATAAACTGGGGGCACTGATGACAGCATTTACCACACAGTATTAGAAAGGAGAGTGACAATGGTAATGGTGGTGAAGAACAAGAAAATCTGCAAAAGACTTAGATGTAAGGGCTCAGTAATGTCAGCTGCTTCCCAGAAACAGTTTGAGCTTTTTCATATACACGCCTCCTCCCTCGACCCCATGTAAACTGCTGCAAGTCCTACCTTGTCTGTCTGTCTGTCTGTCTGTCTATTTACCTCTCCCCCCTCTCCCCCCTTCCCTCCCTCTTTCTCTCTATTTGTCTACTTTTTACCTTTTAAGGTGCATTTTATTTTTACATGTATGACTGTTTTGCTTTACATAGGTACCCATGTATGCCTGGCACCCATGGAGGTCAGAAGAGGGCATCAGATCCCCTGAAACTGGAGTTACAGATGGTTGTGAGCTGCCTTGTAGGTGCTGGGAACCAAACTCTAGTCCTCTACAAGAGCAACAAATGCTCTTAACTGCTAAACCATTGTTCCAGCCCCAGCCTTGTTTTTTGTCTTGTTTTTTCAGATTTTGTTTTTAAGCAAAGTCTTATGTAGCCCATGCTGGCCTCAAATTTCAGATATAGTCAAGGATGACCTTGGAGTTCTGATCCTCCTGCCTCTTCCTCTCAGTGCTGAGATTGCAGGCTTGCACTGCCTCGCCTAGTTTATTCAGTGGTGGGGATCAAACCCAGAGCTTAGTGAACACTAGAGTGCTCAACCAACTGAGCTACATCCCAGCTTAGGTCTTAGTCTTCACACATATTCCAAGTCTGATATCTGGCCTGGCCATACAACCACCAGTGCAGATCACCAGCATCTCCCACCCTCAGTCGTACAAAAGCCTCTTCCTTAGCCTTACTGATGCTAGCCTTGTCCTTCAAAATCTGTCCATCACACAGTGGGGACCCACAGTGTAGACCAAGTTGACCTCAAACTCAGTGATCTACTCAGATTCCCCAGTGCTTAGTTTAAAAACCTGTGCCATGACATTTGACCTATTTTTTTTTAAACTAAGGGGCTAGAGAGATGGCTCATCAGTTAAGAGCACTGGTTGCTCTTCAGGATTCGATTCCCAGGACTCACCTAGAAACTTATAGTCTTCTGTAACTCCAGTCCATGTGATCCAATGCCCTCTTCTGGCCTTGGGGAAAACCAGGCATGCATGTGGTGTACAGACCACATGGAACATAGACATATATGCAGACAAAATGCCCATACACATAAAATGAACATTTTTTTAAACCATCAATATAGGACCAGCAAGATGACTCAGTGGTTAAAAGGTCTTGCTGCATAAGCCTACTACTGATGAGCGTTCAATCCCCAGAACCCACAGTAGATGGAGAGAATCAACTCCACAAGCACAGCATAACACAGGCATGCCTGCATTCACTCACATGTAATACATACACACAAACAATAACTGAAATAATTTTTAAGACAATCAGTTAGAGGCTGGAGAGATGGCTCAGTGGTTAAGAGCACTGGCTGCTTTTCCAGAGGTCCTGAGTTCAATTCCCAGCAACCACATGGTGGCTCACAGCCATCTGTAATGAGATGTGGTGCCCTTTTCTGGCATGCAGGCATACATGCAGGCCAAATACTGTATACATAATAAATAAATATTATTTTTTTAAAAAAAGACTATCAATTAGAAGCCTGGGGCTTGCCTAGCACACGTGACGCCCGGCTTTGATCCCCAGCACCACATATGCAAGACATTATAACACATGCCTATAATTTCAGCATTTGAGAAGTGGAGGCAGAAGGATCAGAAACTCCTTGACTATATAATGAGTTCATGACCAGCATGGGCTACATGAGACCCTATACATAAAACAACAACCATAAACCCGCTGTGTTGTGTAACTGGTTTTGCCTAGAATTTTCCAGTAGTTTACTCTTATATTCCATATAAAGCCTAGAATGCTTACTGTGGCCAGGGGTGCAAGTATTTGCCTCTGCTTCTTTCTTAGGCCAGTTATCTGCTCGCCCAGCAGTTTCTAGCCACATCATACCCCTTGGCTCTGAGCATGCCCTCCTCATCCTTGCTGGGCGTGTGTTGCACAGCCATCCGCTCTGCCATGTCTTGCCATGACTAACTCCCTTAACTTTTTTTTCTATTGGCATAGATTAAGCATATACACTAATGAGTTTCCTTATGGTGTGTAATTCATTTTTACCATATTCACCGCATTTCCCTCTCCTGTCCCCTCTCACTGCCTCTGATCCCCTTCTTCCCAGCCAGCCCCTCTGCTACCTTTGGCTTTTAATGATTCTGTGAGTTTCTTTTAGAGTTGCTTACAGGAGCATGGGTGGGTGAGGGGTTGCTTACAGGGGTGTGAGAGAGGGGTTGCTTACAGGAGCATGGGTGGGTAAGGGGTTGCTTACAGGAGCATGGGGGGTAAGGGGTTGCTCACAGGGGTGTGAGTGAGGGGTTGCTAGCAGGGATGTGGGTAAGAGGTTGCTTACAGGGGTGTGAGTGAGGAGTTGCTTACAGGGGTGTGGGTGAGGGGTTGCTTACAGGAGCATGGGTGGGTGAGGGGTTGCTTATAGAAGTGTGGGCACCTTACCAGTGGCCACACCACTAAAGAAGTGTCTTTCCCTCCCCCACCAACCATTAACTGCCCTTAGATCCTGAGGGAGGGCTGGGGCCTCTTGAGTGTCTCCATCCCCATAACAGGCTATGTCAGTCCCCACATGGCAGAGCCATGTCATACCTGGAAGACAACATCCTCCCTTTCTTCCAACTCTTACATTCTTCCCATTCCCTCTTCCATGATGTCCCCTGAACTTTGATACATATATGCCATTTTAGGCTAAGCATTCAACAGTCCCCCACCCTCATTATTCTGACCAGTTATATCCCTGCAGTTACATCTGCCACTACACAAAGAAGCTCCTCTGACCAATGCTGACCACAGCACTGATCGAGGGCATAAATGTAATTATTTGGAAGGCGGTCTGGTGAGCACATCATGTGCATTTAGCAAAAAGTAACAGCAGTCACTTCCCAGCTAGGGCCTGTGACTTCTCGATCACAGACTCTGGGCCAGTTTTACAGCACCAGATGTGAATTCCCTCTTACAGGGCAAGCCTGGAATTCAACGAGAAAACCCTTGGTTCCCTCCTTAACAGACTTGTCCCTTTAGCAGTGAGCATATTTTTGCCTGGCCAGTGACTAGCTGCTTCTTGTGTTCTGGTCCCAGCCAGTTTTAGTGGTCTCGGCCCCTGTGACAGCTGCTCATTTTACTCTTCATTCTCTCCCCGAGAGCAAGGCTTTTACCTTCCTGTGCCTCTGTGGGCTTTCTGTGACAGTCAGCAGTGTCGGCGCACACTAGATGCCACTACTTGTTTGTTGAACCAGTGACTGAATGACAGCCCTGTACTAATGTAACGTTGGTATCATTGCCTCTGTGCTGCAGGTGCTTTTCTGCTTTGGGTCATGTGGCAAAAGCTCGATTCCTGCATGAGACCAATGAGATTGCAGATCAGGGAATATGCAAGTATTGTCCTCTTGCTTCATTCAGTCTCCCAAGCTGGAGTTTCTGTTAGTTTTCTTCCTGATTCCTACTTTCCCAGCCTCTCTAGCTTCCACCCTACCCACTTTGGAATTGCCTGTGAAACCTCAGGCTGCTAAGTCCCTGAAAAATCTTAAGCTTCTCAAGTCTGTTAGCCCCCATGTCCTCCTGGCCTTCCTGTGTCCACCTGTGCCGAATGACCAAACATCCTTTTCCCTATAGGGTGGAGAAGGAACTGACTTCTATCAGGTCCGAGCACGACTGGCCATGCTGGAAAAGAACTACAAACTGGCAGAGATGATCTTCTTGGAACAGGTAAGGGGAGATGAGGAGCAGGATGGAAGAGGGTATTTGGGAGGGGAAAAACGATGAAAGACCAAGACTTCCAAAAGTTGAGAGAGAACTTTTAGGTTTAGAGAGTTCATCCCATGCCTTCTTTAGGTTTTACAGTTTCTCCTCTGTTAGTCTTTTTTTTAAGACAAGGTTTCTCTATGTAGCTTTGGAGCCTGTCCTGGAACTCGCTCTATAGATCAGGCTGGCCTCAAACTCACAGAGGTCCACCTGCTTCTGCCTCTCAAGTGCTGGGATTAGAGGTGTGCGCCACCACTGCCCAGCCTCCTCTGTTAGTCTCTATCTAGGCAAACATCCTTCTTTGGTTTTAATTTCTTCTTCCTTTCAAAAAGTATCTTAGCTCCTATCTACTCCAGAACGTGTCTTTGCAACCTTTCATTTCATTTATTTGTTTGTTTGTTTGTTTGTTTATTGGTCTTTGCAATTTTTATGCACAAGGTAGATTCAAGTTTTTGTGGCACCCAAAACACATAGTCTGAGGAGCCTTCATTAAGATAAATTGCTCTGGGTACCTGTGCAAACAAGGAGCACAGTAGTCTATAATAAATTTATCACTGAGTCAGGTGCATAGCTCAGTGGTTGATCTTGGGCTTAAAATGTGCAAAGCACTCAGTTCAGTTTTCGATGCACACACACACAGTATGTTCATGCCTGGCATCTTAGACAGTCTGAGCAGGACGTATTGATGGTCTGCCTTCCCGGAGTCCAATTTCTTTTGTGTGAATGCTCTTAACCCTTAGAATGCAGTGGAGGAGGCCATGGACATGTACCAGGAGCTACACCGCTGGGATGAGTGTATCGCTGTGGCCGAGGCCAAGGTATTGTTCTGTCTTCTCTGCATGATTGTTCACGACTTGGCATCACCAATTTTAGCTGTCTTTCTAAGGAAGCCATAGGATCTGGGATGGGGCTGGGGCTGGCTGATAAGGTGAGGGATTAACATATTGGTGGAATGGGAGGAGCCACACTGTCCCAGAAGAGGAGCAGAAGAGACATGGAATCCCTAGCTCCCTCTGTAATGTCCAGGGACACCCAGCCCTGGAGAAGCTGCGCAGGGATTACTATCAATGGTTAATGGACACACAACAAGAGGAGCGAGCAGGTGAACTGCAGGAGAGTCAAGGGGATGGGCCGGCAACCATCAGCCTCTACCTCAAGGCTGGGCTCCCTGCCAAAGCTGCATGGCTGGTGCTGACCCGCGAGGAGCTGCTGGCCAACACGGAGCTGGTAGAACACATCACCATGGCCCTCATCAAGGGGGAGCTCTACGAAAGGGTATGTGGGCTGCCTCTTCCCGGTCATTATCCACCCAAGGAGACCTGGGGGTCCATAACTCTCCCTGACTGCCAGCATTCCTTCTTCGGGGAGCTGATTCCTGACTCTTTGTTCAGAGTTTCATTGTAATCATGTGTTGGCAGGCCGGTGATCTCTTTGAGAAGATTTGAAACCCACAGCGGGCCCTTGAGTGCTACTGTAAAGGCAATGCATTCATGAAAGGTACTAGGTGCTCATCAGCTGTCTTTACCACTGTGCACTCCTGCCCACCCCGTATCCCAGCATCTCCTTGGGGACATCTCTTCAGGCTGACTGGCTTTCTTTCCTCTGCATTCCTCCACTTGTCACCCATCCGTCCATACTTCATCTCCCTGTTCTGTTTTCCTGGGTCCCATCCCCGGGATTCTGAGCCAAGTGCCTCTTCTGTCCCTCGTAGTGGTTGAGCTGGCGCGACTGGCTTTCCCCGTGGAGGTTGTGAGGCTGGAGGAGGCCTGGGGGGACTACCTGGTGCAGCAGAAGCAGCTGGATGCAGCCATCAATCACTACATTGAAGCCAGGTATGGCAGCACAGGGCACAGGGATCTGGGCATGACATGAGAAACTGTGGGCGAAGGAGGATGGCACGGCCTAAAGGAAGAGATCTCAGAATGTAGGTTAGGATGTGCTTGGGGTCTCTATTCTTCCATCCTCCTCTCTCCTCATACATATTAATGTCTTCCCTGACTATGCCAGATGCTCCATTAAAGCAATTGAAGCTGCTCTGGGTGCCCGTCAGTGGAAGAAGGCAATTTATATATTAGATCTCCAGGACCGAAACACTGCGTCTAAATACTATCCTCGTGTGGCCCAGCACTATGCGTCTCTGCAGGAGTATGAGGTGAGGAGAAGTCCCGTTTCTGCAGCTCTGAAGCAGTGCAGTGCAGAGCAGTAAGGACGTCCCCTAGAACAAGATATGGGGCAGCTCACCAAGCTCTTCCTGCTGGAGCGCAGCCATCACGTCCCTACCATCATCCCAGCATGGCACAAATATGATCTCTAGCTCCCTTTCCTGTGCCAGCTCAAATGATTCCTCATGACTGACTCTAGCATAGCTAGTGTAGATTGCTCTATGTGGCAGAAATGTGAGGCCCTTTAAGTTCCACCTGAATAGGTGGCTCAGCAGTTGAGAACACTTGTGTGCAACTGGGAGAACCCATGTGGTCTCACACATGCCTGTAGCCCCAGAGCTGTGGGGGTGAAGCCCTACTGGGGCTTGCTGACCACCAGCCTAGCTAAAAGACACATGCTCCAGCTTCAGAGACCAACCTGCCTCAAAGAAACAAGGCAGAGGGCAATAGAATTAACACTCTGTGCTCTTGCTCCTGTGTTTATGTGTGTGCCTAACACATGTGCATACACCACACATACGTGCACCACACACACACACACACACACACACACACCCTGCTTTGATCTAGTGTTTCTCCTAGAGACACATTTTCTTGTACTCATCTTTCCTGCAGTATCACTACAAAGTGGTGGGCCAGGCTCTCCACCACCCCTGTTGACATCTTTGCAATTTCAGATTGCTGAGGAGCTCTACACCAAAGGAGACCGGACCAAAGATGCTATAGACATGTACACCCAGGCTGGCTGCTGGGAGCAAGCCCACAAGGTAATGAATGAGCAGTGTCCATGAGGAAAGAATTCTGCGTTAGTGGCCACCATGTTGCCTCACTCCTTGATCTCCGATACCCCTCCTTTACTAGTTCCCTGAAAGCTAAGAAAGTACTAAAATACAGCCTTGACAGTTTGGATCCTGTCCCTTAGCCCGCACTTCAGCTTGTGGACCAGGAAGCCAGGCATTCTGAACTACCATTCCAAAGCCCCTGGTCCCTTGATAGCGCTGTCATCTCCCCTACACTGCAGACCTCAGTAGAGTAAGCAGAGGTCTGGTAATGCAGCGTGTGCTACATGTCCGTCTCTCAGGCCTCGGCAGAGTGGAGCTCTTCATGGGCTCCTGATGGGCATGACATTGCCTGGACTGAGAGTGGCAGTAACTAAATGCCAGTGATTGTTGGGCGGACTCGGAGTTTCCATATGGCCTGGCACCTGAACCTCTGGGTTCCATGTTCACAGCTGGCAATGAAATGCATGCAGCCAGAGGATGTGTCAGTGCTGTACATCACCCAGACCCAGGAAATGGAGAAGCAGGGCAAGTACCGAGAGGCTGAACGGTGAGTGTGGAGAAGGGATGGGGCTGAGGCATCAGTGTGGAGAAGGAATGGGGCTGAGGACTTGTGGCCTCCTCCCAGAAGCAGTGGCAGCAGGGATCTAGCTGTAGGAAGCTCCAGGTGCATCCCCTGTCCTCAGGCTGTATGTGACAGTGGAGGAGCCTGACCTTGCCATCACCATGTTCAAAAAGCACAAGTTGTATGATGATATGATCCGCCTGGTACGGAAGCACCACCCAGATCTACTCAGTGGCACATACCTTCACCTGAGCAAGGTGAGCCTTTTTACCCCTGCCCATGCCTCCCAGCCAGTATCCATCACCCCTTCCATCATGATGCACTACCCCACAGGAGCTGGACCAGCCAGTATCCGTCACCCCTTCCATCATGATGCACAACCCCACAGGAGCTGGACAGGAGCTGGACCAGCCAGTATCCGTCACCCCTTACATCATGATGCACTGTCGCGACCTCCTCACCAGCAAGGAAGACGCAACACCGGACTCTTCTAACTGTGGTTTATTCAGAACCTTTGATTAATCTTCTGACCTCTCGCCCCCGGCAAAGCCAGCCCACAGCTTAAATAACCTCTGGGTAGCCAACCCCAGCAAGCTACGTGTGTGCTCTTTGGAATGCCTGCTTTAGGCTCTGAAAAAGCAGCTGGATGAACTTGGGCTGGATGGATTTCTTAGGTTGTCTCTTTGAAGAAACAGTGCTGGTTTGAGCGGTTTTGATACTCTTGCTCCTTGATGGATCTGTCAGTTTTCCAGAAGGACTCTCTTCTGTGGTTCTACTGTTTTTGTAGAGCTTTGTGGTTTGCATTTTAAGTTCCTTGGTGATTTTATTCATTGGATATTTTAAGTCTGAGGTCTTTCTGAGTCTTGACTTAGCCCATATTTCATCCCTGTTACTTTCAAAGCCACTCTCTGACGTGGAGAGAACCTCACAGGATTCACGATGCCCAGAGTCTTTGGCTTCTGTCTTCCCTGCCACACCATGGCTGCCCCATTGCTTTTGCCTCCTGTGAACTGGTACAGAAGCCGGAGACTGGGGAGATCTGGACTGGAAATCTCTTGTAGAAGTTGGACTCTTGGAAGCTTTCCTTTGTGATGGTGAGGAAGGGTTCTTCCATGTGTCCGTTCTGTTTCTCCCACGATAGTTTGAGACTTGAGGTCTTTTTCTAATGTGCAACCTAAACACAGGATGCAACCGAATCTCACCATGGCCTTCAGAGTTTTTTATAAGGTGAATCTGTGGGTAGACCAGAAGGTAAGCCTCAGAAGCAGACTGTAACTTATGACAGCACTCAAATCCTGAACATCGACCACACTGCAAGCAGATGGGGTATTTCAGGACAGGACCTGACCCTGGGGGTGGAGGGACGTTGTGGGGTATTTGACTCCGTAAGAGTTTTGCCGCTATCTTTAGCTGTAGATCTTTTAGTTGATGGAGCTGTTCTGAGAGATCGGTCTTGGTCTGGGAAAAATTACTTGCCGTGAGGGAGTGGTAAGACTCAAAAGAACTCAAAGTTCTTGTCTGTGAATCACTCTGGGAGATTTTACTTGACTCCCAGGAAACAGGATCTTCCCTATCGTAAAGTATCCCGAGAGGAGACTCTGGCTTTCCTAAGACAGGAAACTGGGCCCCTGGACATGAGACAGGCATGTGCTGAGTGACTTCCTGGAATATATCACCAAGTTTTGAGTTTGTTTTTAGTCCCAATCTGGTACCAGAGTACTGCTGTATTATGGAGGATGTGGATCCGCGTGTCCACATCTTTAAGGGCATTCTTTTCTCGTGACCATGACATAGAATATGTCTCTGAATATAGTTTTTGACAACTGAAGTCTGTGAAATCGTCCTTGGACCCCTCTCTAGTAGGCTCTGGGAAAATTCCATCAGTTCAGCTGGAACCCCAAATAAATTCTGAATAGATCGGCAGATATCCATAGTGGCTCCTTCTGTTAAAAACGGTTGATAAGAAAGCTTCCTTTCCATAGTGGTTCCCAGAACATTCCCCAGCATTAGCATATTGGAGAGATATTTCCTGGGTAGTCGCTGCCTACAGACATGACTTTCCCAGATGTTCAGTTGTCTGCCCAGGAAAGAACGGATAGAGTTTCTTCGAGATCCTAATCCTGCCCGAAACTCCGAGGGTAGTAATCTCAGTCGATACGGAGAATAGCTATGCAGTGAATTCCCAAATTCTTCCATTTGCTTCTTTTCGGTTGATTCCTTAGTTAAGACATCCATTTCCCAGATCTCAGGATATAGGGATCCCACAGAGTTCCCTGTTTTATCAGAGGGAAGGACCAAGGGAAGAGCTGATGATTGTATAATAGTGTCTGTGTAGGATTCTGGAGACTGCAAAATGCCAGCATTAAAGTTCTTCATATTCAAGGCTCTTGGCATTTCTGGCATTCCAGAACCCTGAAGGGGCCCTAATTCAGTTGTTTTGACAGAGCTTGAAATAGATGGGATTGGAGGGCTGCTTATGAACCTAGAGAAGTAATTCTCCGATTGTAACTTTTCTGATGTTTTCGTTTCCGAATCTCTATTCTGGCACACCCGTCCTTGGTTCAAATTCATTTCCAGTACTTTAGGAAATTCTCTTTTGATTCCTACAGATTTTCCAGCCTTAAGCCTTTGCTTGTGAGTTAATACTGGAGGTTCCTCAAGTGGAGATGTTTGCTGTAAAATTAATTCTGTAAAATTCTCTTGAATATTTGCCCTTCGAGTTTGTTCTATAGGTTTTATCTTGTCTTGAAGATGTGGTCTTGAGAGTAAATTCAAAGAATCCTTTACTTTAATTCTTGATCTTGTGGCAACTCCTATTGGTTCTACAGCCTGGGGACTTGGTCCTGGTGCCAGTTCTTCAGATTTCACAATCAGAAGCAGTGGCTTGGGACGCAATATAGTTTTTATCACTTGAAAGCCTGATAATTCTATCGTTTCTAAAATCTGATGTGTTGGCTCTGCGATTAATTTCTTAGATTGCACATTTTGTAGCCAAAGTCTTGGAGCAAACTCTGAAACTATCACATCACATAGTTTGGGAGTCAAATCAACATATTTTGACCCTTGAGAGGTCGGCTCCGGTATCATCATTGACTCTATAACTTGAAGTGGTGGTCCAGGAATCACTGTCACAGATTCAGAAACTTGAGGAACTTGAAGCTGTGTCTTTGCAGATTCTGTCACTTGATCGAGTGGCTTTGGGCTGATCCTTAGAAAGTTTATCATTTGATTAAGTGATTCTATTGGAGTTACACTTACTTTTCCAATGCTTGCATTCTGGGGCTTTGTTAGACTCCTTACTACCTCTTCTGTCTGACATTCCTCAAACGCCAGCTTGACAGAGGCTGTATTTCCCACAACTTGATTGGTTGGCTGGGCAGCCAACTCTGAGAATTCTTCCCTTTGCAGCCATAGCTTAGATTTGGGAATCTGAGGTCCTGATGTTATCCCTGGAGCAGAATCTGGAACATGGTAGAATGGCCTTGGTGGCGGTACTACAGATTGTTCCCTTGGGGATCTTTTCTCAGAGCTCAGCACCACAGGTCCTAAGCCTTGAGGATATGGCCTTGGGGATTTTTCTGCGCATTCAGTCTCTCTATTTACTGGCATTGAAGTCACTCTAAGAAATTCTTTTCCTTGTTGCCTTGCCTTACAAGTTAGCGCCGTCATTTCTGTGACATGATTCTTGAGGTCGGGGGTCATTCTCTTAGATCCTGTGGCTGGTTGGGTCTGTAACTGCTTGAAATCTTTTGATTGAGTCCACGAATGAGAAAGAAACTCCAGAGTTTCTAGGCTCTGGTAGTTTTTTTGTGGGGTCAGTTCTGAGAAGTTTGAATCTTGATCACTTAGTGTTGGAGTCAGATCAACAAATTCTGGTACTTGAAGCCCTAGTGGCTGAGGCATCCCTGATGATTCTGTGACTTTATCCGTTGGTTTGGGGACTTGGTACCTTATCTTTGTGTTCATCTCTGCATAGTCCACCAGGTGGTGTGCTGGTCTACACGTCGCCTTAGAGGGTTCTGTGATTTGATCATTTGTTTGGGGAATTTGGTTCCCAAATGTCACATTTTGAAGGAATGGACTTTTTGATAAGCCCACAGAGTTTCCACTTTGTGGCAGGGACACTGATGATAATTTCACAAGTTTTACACTTTGTCCCCTTGGCTCTGATGTTTTCATACATTGCGGCTGCGATTCTGGAATTAAATTTGAAAATTTGACACTTGTCAGGGCTGGTCCTGCCAAGGACTTCCTGGTGGACTCTGGTGTTACTACCGTGGGCGTCTCATCTAAAGCAATCTGGTGGCGATTCATACTTTGCTGTTGGGATCCTAGCCTCAGCTGCGTGGGTTTTGTATCTTGAAGACACGGCTCTGGAGCAAAGAAAGACTGAGCATATTGAGACCTGTGGCACAGAGCAAACTCTGAAGAGTTCCCACTCTGAGACTGTGACCCTGACTTCACATGCATAGCTCTAACTGTTTGAAAACAAGGTCCTGGTGAAAATTCCTCACTTCTCAAGTCCTGCAGACCATAGCCAGGTGTCAGATTTACAGAGTTCTTACAAAGCAATGGCTGTTTGTTCAACTCTGGAAACATTCTATCTTCAGGCAGTGGTGTTGGTAAAACTTCCACAGAGTCCACACCAGTTGACTGAGGCTTCAGAGTCAACACGGGTTGTGCGGTTTGCTGCCGTGACCCAAACTGCTTCTTCGAAAGTGGGATATCTTGAAACTTTGCCCCTACCATTAAGTTAGATGGCTCCACACCTTGAAAAGGGGGTCCAGGGTTCAATAGAACAGATCTTGTACACTGACATTCTGATTCAAGGGACTTCATGTTTTGTAACTGTGGCCCTGAACCAAGCTTCACTAAATTTATGGGTTGTAATTTTAATCCTGGATTCAATTCAGAAAAATTCACACATTGTTCCTGTGGCCTAGGGTTGTATTCTACAGGTGCTATACGTGCAATATTTGACCCTGGAGTTAATTCAAGCTTTAAATCTTGCAAGTGCTGTCCTGGGTTAACTGTTACAGGCATCTCTCTTTGAATTCCTGTCCCTGGGTTCAACTCAGAAAACTTCATACCTGGAAGTTTATGAGCTTCTAAATGTGGCCCAGGGTTGTATCCCATAGAATCTGCAGACTGTGATTCTTGTCTTCGAGTACATGCAGAAAAATTCACATTTTGCAAATGTGTTTGGACACTGCACCAAACAGGATTTACACACATAATTTGTGGTGCTGGAAATGTTGTACCAGAATGCGTACCTTGAAGAAGTGGTCCAAGATTATTCCTATTAGAATGTTCACACTGAGGGTTTTGCCCTGGAGTGGATGCAGAAGAATTCACACCTTGCAAATGTGCTTTAGGGTTGCACTCAGTGGAATTCATACATGGAGGACTTGGCTCCGGGGTGCATGCAGAAGAATTCACACACGGAGGACTTGGTCCTGGTGTGCATACGGAAGAATTTACACACGAAGGACTTGGTTCTGGGGTGCATACGGAAGAATTCACACACAGAGGACTTGGTCCTGGGGTGCATATGGAAGAATTCACACACGGAGGACTTGGTCCTGGGGTGCATACGGAAGAATTCACACACGGAGGACTTGGTCCTGGGGTGCATACGGAAGAATTCACACACGGAGGACTTGGTCCTGGGGTGCATATGGAAGAATTCACACACGGAGGACTTGGTCCTGGGGTGCATATGGAAGAATTTACACACGAAGGACTTGGCTCCGGTGTGCATGCAGAAGAATTCACACATGGAGGACTTGGTCCTGGGGTGCATATGGAAGAATTCACACACGGAGGACTTGGTCCTGGCGTGCATACGGAAGAATTCACACACGAAGGACTTGGTTCTGGGGTGCATACGGAAGAATTCACACACGGAGGACTTGGTCCTGGGGTGCATATGGAAGAATTCACACATGGAGGACTTGGTCCTGGCGTGCATACGGAAGAATTCACACACGAAGGACTTGACACTGAAATGCATGCAGAAGAATTTACATCTTGCAAATTTGGCTCATGATTGTACCCAGTAGAATCCACACATTGCAATTTTGGTCCTAAAATACACACAGAATTCATTCCATTAAAATGTGGTCCAAGGTTGCACTCAGAATTTATATATCGAGGGTCTGGCTCTGGAATGCATGCAGAGAAATTTGTGTTTTGCAAATATGGCCCAGGTTTATATTCACTGGAATTTGTATACTGAGAATTTGCATTGGGAGTACATGTAGAATTCACATCTTCCAAATGTGATACAAGGCAGAATTCGTTAGATGTTATGCCTTGAAGGTCTAGATCAGGGTACAACTTAGACGATTGTACATTTTGTGTTCCTGTCTTGGATGTCACGATATTTTTACAGTGAATCTGTGGCCCTGGACTCAAGTCACAGAATGTCCTACCTTGCAATCGAGACTCATGTTTGAATTTCAGAGATGACTCATCTGGCAGCTTGGACTCTGTGCACACCTCAGGAACTTTTATCTCTTGCAACTGTTGCTCTGAAGTGAATTCCGTAGACTTCAGGTCTTGAAGCTTTGTACATACTTCTGATGACTTGATATGTTGCAAATGTGGTTCATGACTGAAGACTACCGGTTTTATACTTTGAAGCTGTTGCTTTTGATTTAATTTGTGAAATTTCCCATCTTGCTTCAGGTTTCCGGCACTGAGTTCAGAAGGTACCACACAATAGATTGTTGAGTCCGAGTCCTGCTCAGCAAATCCCACAACCTGCAATTCTGCACCATGATTGATCCCCATATCCTTCACTGCTTGGACATTTGTAGGCTCGGGTTGCACGCCTTTCAACTTTGATCCAGTCTTGACTGCCTCAGGTTCCATACCTTGAAGATATAATTCTGGGGCTAACATGGACCGTTTCCTGTCCTGGAACTGAGGGGTTTTCAGCTGCAAAATCTTCCTGTCAAGTGCCTTGCAGAAAGTCCGCCTAAGAGATTTTACATCCTGCCACAGCGACTGGGCCTCAAAGCCCATGGGTTTCTCTCCTCGAAGCATGTCCTCTGGAAATACTTCATAAGTCTTCATACCCTGCAAGTATGGGCAAGAACTGACCTCTGTAGGTCCTGCATCTTCATACTTTATCCCCAGAACTGACTTAGATTTCTCATCTTGTAACTGAGGGCCTGGGTTTAACTCCACAGAGTCCCCACTTGGAGACTTTGACTCCACTGTCAAAGATTCCATACCTTGGAGCTTTTTCCCATGAGCCAACTCAGACAGCTTTTTATTTTGTGGCTGTGGTCCTGAATTAAGGTTCATTGCTTTTACACCTTGGGATTTTATATGTGTTGCCGGCTCGGAAGATTTTATACTTGCAACATGATGTTCCATTGAGTTTACACCTTGAAGTTTCATACCCAAGATCTGCTCAGGATATTTCAAATCTTGTAAAGGGGGCGCTGAGTTCAGCTCTATTGATTTTGTGCCCAAAAACATCTTCTTTGGGGTGAAATCAGGTTCCTTACCTTGTAACTTTGAAGTAGGTTTGCTTTCTACCAATCGCACACCATGAACCCTCTTCTCTGTAAGGACTTCAGATGGCATACCTTGTAATTGTGGTCCAGGAGTAAAGCCCATAGCTTTGACATCTTGGACCTTTATACCCATGATTGTCCTTGAAGATTTCAGATCTTGTAACTGTGGGCCTGATTCACAGTCTTCCATCTCCATTTCTTGGGACTTTGTCCTCAGAACTGAATTGAATTTTGTACCTTGCCACTGTGACCCATGTTTACAGTCTAGCTGGACACTTTGATTGGCAAATGGCTTACCTTGACTTGACGTGATACATTTTATATTTTGGGACTCTGTTTCAGGTGTCAAGTCAGAACATTCTGCACTTTGCCACTGGGGCCCAGAGTTGATCTCAGATTGAGGCTGTGTTCCTGGGGGTGACCCTAAGAGTTTCACTTCTTGTGGTTGCATTCCAGAGTTCAATCCAGGAGAGCCTGTGCCTCCTAAGTGAAACCTGGGTTTGGATGGGAATTTTATATTGTTAATCTTTGACCTTAAGTGTGGGTCACCTCCTTTCATACTTCTAAACTGGAGCTCCGATTTAAAATCAATAGTTTTGAACCCGTGAGACTGTTGTTCCGGGGTTGACCCTGAAGGTTGTTTACTTTGTAACTTCGGCCCTGTAGTAGTTAACTCACTAGAAATCTTCACGTTTCTTAGTTGTGCCAAAGGGTTTAACTCTTTTGCCGTGACATCTTCAGATTGTAACCTAAGATTCAGTGTAGATTTCTTAGCTTTATAGTCAGACACTGGGATCCACTGAACAGATTTCGTATTTTCAAGCTGTAATCCACGGTGTAATGCCACACTTTTTACACACTCAGCCTGTGGCTCTGATCCGTGGTGTAATGCCATACTTTTCACACACTCGGACTGTGGCTCTGAGTTTTCCCCTTCTTGTAACTCTGGTTCTGGAGACGCCTCGGGGGTTTTTATGTGCTGTACTTTTGGCTCAATGTTAAAATCCACAGATTTATTCCCTGGAAGTTTTGGCCCTACAGTCGTTTCAGGTGGTTTCACACCTCCCAACTGTATGGATAATTTCTGTTCTGTAGATTTGACGCCTTGAGATTGTGACCCACGATTTAACCCTAAACACTTCACACCATGGAACTCAGGTCCTGGTATCCACTGAATGGATCTAACACTTCCAACTGGTGGAGCTTGGTTTTGAGGCTGTGGTTCTGAAGTGAATGTGACATTTTCTCCTTTCTGTAACTCTGGTTCTGGGGACAATTCAGGTGTCTTCATATGGTGTACTTGTGGTTCAAGGTTAAAACCCACAGATTTTTCTCCTTGAAGTTTTGGCCTTACAGTCGTCTCTGATGGCTTCACACCTCCCAACTGTATGGACGGTTTCCGTTCTGTAGATTTGACACCTTGAGATTGTAACCCATGATTTAATCCTAAAAACTTTACACTGTGGAACTCAGGTCCTGGTATCCACTGGATGGATCTTACACTTCCAGCTGGTGGATCTTTGTTTTGATCCACAGTTTTGATTCCTTGAGGTTGTGGCTCTGATGTTAAGTCAAAAGTTTTTGTTTTCTGAAGCCCTAGTGCTAACGGAGAGGTTTTTACTTGCTGTGACTGTGGCTCAAGATTAAACCCTACAGATTTTTCTTCTTGAATTATTTTAGACCTGACAGTCAATTCAGAGGGCCTCACACCTCTCCATTGTGTTGATGACTTCAATTCTGTACATCTGGCACTTTGAGATTGCAACCTAAAGTCTGGCCCTACCCATTTCTCAGTTTGAAACTCAGATATTGGTATCCATCGGACAGATTTTGTACTTCCAATCTGTGGCTCTGTGAGCACCATGGTTTTCACATCTTGAAATGGTGGCTCTAACGTTGGCTCTGAGACTTTCACCTGGTGCCCCTGTGGCCCTGGAGTCACCTGGCACGGTTTCATACTTGGCACCTGTGATTCATCTTGGACCTCTTCAGGTTTTACACTGTGAACAACTGGTTCAGGAGTCAATTCAAATGATGGTATATCTTTAAATTGTACTTTAAATTTGATCTCTTTGGGTTTTTTATCTGCAGGTTTGGCTTTTTGACCTGACTTCATGGACAACACATCTTCTGACTGAAAATGTTTGCTCAGCTGGTCTAAAATCCCACCTTTCCGCTCAGGTGATCTTACAGTTTTTTGGTCATCCTGTCCAGGCTTGGGAGTTAAATCCGTGGGTGTCATTCCTCGACACTGTTGTGTTGAGACTAAATTCACAATTTTTTCTCCTGGGATTCCTTGTGTTTTGGCTATATTCACAGGTTTTAGACTTTGTGGCTTCAAATATGAGATATTTACATGTTTCCTATCCTGCATTTGTGACTGTGAAGTCAGTTCCTTGGGTTTTATACCTTGTAGTTGAGGCCCTTGCAACACCTCCATAAACTCATCTTGAAACTGTACCCCTGGTACAAAAGTCACAGGACTCTCTTCTTGCTTCTTGGGTTCAAGTTTCAAACCCATGGCCTTTACATCTTGAACATGTGTGTCACGGTCCAGTCCCACAGTCTTCAAATCTTGAATTGTTGAACCTGGAATCAACTTCACAGTTTTTGTACTGTCTGACTGGGAACTACGTGGGGATACCACTGTAGATTTTATCCTCTCTAGACATTGTTCTAGAGTTAAGACTGCAGATTTCCTATTCTCTAACTGTGGTCTTGAAGGTAGTAACTCAGATTTTAAACCTTTCAAGTTGGGGCCCAGGGGCAGCTCCTCAGGTTCTTTATCTCCTGCTTTTATCCCTGGAGTTAATGGTATAGATTTGACTTTTCCCAGCTCTGACTTTGACCTTAGCTCCATAGATTTCACATCTCCCAAATAAGGCCCTGGCATTAACTCTTCTTGCTTTGAGGTTGTGACCTTCTCCGCAGGTTTTATATGTCCCAAATGCTGTCCAGGGATCGATTCAGAAGGTTCTATACCTTGTGCCTGTGGTCTTCCAACCAACTCAGAATCATGTACACTTGCTAGGTGTGTCCCAGGAGTCGATCTCATTGATTCTGCCATGGGCATCTGTGGCTCAGATGGTAGCTTATAAGACATCTCACCTTCAAAGCTTGGTACTTGATTCCTTGTACTTGGTACTTGATTCCTTCTACCTCCAAACAGTGTCTCCTGTATTATTAACTCTGGCTTCATCCCTTGCCTCTCTGGTTGTGTGGTAAACTCAAACATTTTTACACACTCCAACTGTGGCCCCAAGTGTAACTCTGAAGTTGTCACACCTTGAGATTGAGTTCCTGGTGTTCCATCAAAAAATTTGACATTTTGCAGGCACGGCCCCGAGTTAGAACTCGTCTGCTTTGTATCGTGGAGCCCTGGAGTCATCTTTGCTAATTTTGGATTATGTATCCCCAACTCTGGAGTCATAGACCGCATACCATGAAACAATGGTCCTGGAGTTTCCTCCCCAAATGTGGCCCTTTGAAGTCTTCGCCTAGAAGCCAACTCAGAAAATTTGGTATCTTGTTGCCGCAGTTCCGGATTTACCTCCTCAGATATCCCACTTGGATATTGTAGTTCAGAGGCTGGTATTGTGTGTTTCCTGCTCCGAAACTCTGATACTTCCACAGGTAGAACAAGCTTCCTATCTTCAACCTGTGGCTCTTGGCTTAATGGCAAAAATGATTCTGGTGTAAGTCCCTGAGACTTCCTATCTTGAAACTGAATACCTGGTATGACCTGTGTACATTTGAAACCTTGGTGCTTGGGCTCAGGGATCAGATCAGAGAATTTCACACCTTGCAAGCATGGTCCTACATTTACTTCCATAGACTTCACATGTTGCAGTTTTGGTTCTGGAAGATTTGGCCCTGGGATAAAATCTGACGATCTGATTTCTGGTACTGGGGAGCATGATAGTGCCTCATCAGATTTCACACCATAATGTGGGGGACCTGAGATGAAATTTCCTGGTTTTCCCCCTTGAAGAAGCAGCCCTTGATATAACATTGGACATCTGACACTTTGCAATTGTGGCCCTGGAATCAATCCAGGTTTGATGCTTAGCTGCTCTGGGCCTAGATTTAAATCCACAGATTTCACTTTTGGGGGTGGTGTCTCCTCAATCAGTTCCTTTGGTGATGGACTTTGTGGCCCTGGCTCTGGCTTTGTCTTTTCAGGACCTACCTCTTCTATAGATGATTGTTGTATTACATTTACAGATTTCTCATTTTGCAACTGTGATTCTGTATCTATTTGCCCTGGCTTTACTTCGTGGAGCTGGGGCCCTGGGATCACATCTTTAATGTGTGGTTTGGGTCCTGTAGTTAGTGCCATAGTCTCTACAGCTAGTACAGGAGGTTCACCGATTACTTCTGCAGATTTCAAGTGTTGTGCCAAGAACTCTGATTTCTCACCTTGCACTCCTGGCTCTAGACCCAACTTCAGAGATCCCACTTCTGAATATAGTTCTGTCATGGCCCCCTGAGTATCATCAACTTTAGGCAATGTCAATCTGATAGTCTCTCTGTCTTTGTATTCTGGTCTCAGAGTTATTTCTGATAAGTTAGTAACTTCTGGACATGATTCTAGAGTTCCATGAAGAAACTTCACATCTGGGGGCTGTGGTTCTGGGGCCATCACCATTGATTCCAGAGCATCTTTAATTGCGTCTTGTGATTCTGGAGTCTCTTCCATCCCTTTTACAACCTGGTTCCTAGTTTCAAGAGTTTCTTGGAGTGGTGGTGAGTACGTCTCCATAGAGTCTGAGGTTTGGCTCAATGGTGCCGGAGTCATTCCTAATGATGATTGTGTCGGCTCAACAGATTCTTCCACCTGATGATGAATGTCAGAGTCCACTCTTTCTTCTGGGGCTTGATACCGTAGGACCAATTCTTTGGGTTCCAGGAAATGATAACTTGGGTCGGGGTTCACTTCTAAGGATTTTAGCGCATTAAGGTGTGTGCTTGGGACCAATTCACTAAGGTTCACACTTTCCACCAGTGCCTCAGGAATTAAACTCCTACCTTCTACCAACAGACTCTTTGTATCTTCAAGCAATGGTACACCTCTAGACTCTACTGCTCCTATTGGGACAGTAGAAGTCAGAACATCTGGCTGCGCTGGCAGTGGGGTCAGATTTTCAGTTTGGATCAAAGCCCTAGGTTCTGTAATATGTGACTGTCCTGGTGGAATTATTTGCATGAAATCCATAGTTTGTTGTGCCACTGGAGTTGCTTTTGTATAATCAATGGCTTTAGGAAGTTCACTGGAGCTAATTTCCAATATATTTTCATGCGTTGGACCGGGAGTAATTCCAATGTGTTTTATGGCTTGATTCTGTGACCCCAAGGTCATGTTCGGTGTTCCCATGACTTTATGCTGAGGCTGGGGAATCACTTCCACAGTTCCCAGAACTGATTGCTGTAGCCCTAGACTCCTATCTCCTGGTCTCATGGCTTGGTGGCCATGCAATCTATCTACCTTCGCCGATTCCATAACTTGGCATTCTGACTTTGGGGCTATTCCTGCTGGTTCTATGACATGTGGGTGTAATTCATTCACCATCCCCATGGAATCCATAATGTGAAGCAAGGTCACAGGAGTTACCTTCATATTATCTGTGACTTGACTCAGTCTTGAGGCCATACTCTCTGATTCCGTAGCTGGATGCGGAAGACTTTTTACTATTTTTGGTTCAATTACTTGATCTGATGGCCCAGGAGTTATACTCGCTGTTTCTGCTTGATTTGGTGGCTGCGGGGGAAACCCCATATCATCTCTCACCTGTGCGTGTGATTCTGGGATCATTCCCATCAAGCCCATAACCTGAAGCAATGCCTCTGGAGTGACCTTTACACTGTCCGTGGCTGAGCATGGTACCTGGGCTGTCAGTTCCACTTCAGTTACTTGTGCCCTTTGTAGTTGAATCCTTTGAAGACCTAGGACCCTCTGATCTATATTCAGCTCTAACACATGCTTTGGATCCTTTTTCAGTACAGTGTTTTCTTCCTGAACTATGTTAATGGGAGATGGAGTGCCCATTGATATAACTAAAGGGTTGTATCTAAGAACCTGGTGGTCATTCTCAGCCTGTAACTGCTTGTTTGAGGTAAACGGCTCTGCCACTTCTGTCCTTCTTAATTCAGAATTCACCCCAATGTTTACATGGACATGAAACGATGGAACATCTGGAGATCGGTTGGTATTTTGCTCAGCACTCTGAGGGATGAGTTTAGGTAACTGAGTTTTGGGGAGCCCTTGTTCAGGCACTCCTTGTACATCCATCAAATGATTAAGTATTTCCCAGGATTTCTTCACGGGCAGAGGCACCTCTTGTGCCTGCAAAGTAGAAACCTTCTGACATATGTGTCCTTCCAGTTCTCCTCTGACTAAAGGAGAGAGCTGAAAAGTAGGCATGGATGAGCCCTGGCTGCTGGAAGTGGATATGGACGGTTCCTTTCGGGAGAAAGCAGGTAAATGACGTCTCCGGAATTTCCACGTTGGAAGAAAGGATGTGTTCGAGCTGTCGCTGGATAATACAGACATACTGGAGTCAGAAGAACTGCTTCTCATCATATGGTGGCAAGAAGGTGGGATAGCCTCCCGACCCACAATGTCAGAGACGGAGGAGGAAGAAAAATTTTGGGACTCTTGTAAAGTCCTTTCGATAAGTGTTGACCTGACAAAAAGAAATGTTTTCATTTTCTTTGGAATCAGTAGGCACAAAATCAGTAAGAAGAAAGAGAGTGATTGTTTCAATTCCAAAACACTTTTGGTCTAAGGGAGAGATGAAAGGAGGGGTTGCATTCACAAACATCAGTTGTTTGTGTAAAGAATCCCTCCACCAAGAGCAAAATGTGTGAGTTAGTCAGTAAAGTACATGCTATTCAAAGAGAGAAGCTGAGTTCCATCCCCAGGACCCACATGAAAATAAAGGGACATAGTGCCCCAGTGCTGGGGAAGCAGAGAAAAGTGGGTCCCCTGGGGCTCACTGAACAGCCAAGGCTAATTAGTGAGTCTGAGTGAGAGGCATTATCTCAAAAATCCAGGTGGATGGCTCCGCAGGAATGACACCCAAGTTTTGCAGACACACACAGACACACACACACACACACACACACACATGTACATACACTGTGGGGCCTAGAGAGATGTCTCAGCAGTTAAGAGTAGTGTTTGCTCTTCTAGAAGATCCAAGTTTGCTTACCAACACCCACATGATAGTCTACAAACATTTGTAACTCCAGTGCCAGGGGATCCAATGCCCTCTTCTGGCCTCTGTGGGCATCAGGCATGCATGTGGTGCACAAACACACATGCAAGTAAAATACCCATATAAAACATGGAATAAATAAAGCTCAAAATATTGTTCTCCATTGCTCAAACTCACTTTTCTTTTACCTCCCTCTTTTTACTCCCTCTCTCTCCCCTACCGAGAAACTCTGTCTCCTGACCTTGCATTTTCCAGATGTTGGATGATCCGTTGAAGACTCTTGTCTATTGACCAGAATACATAGTCCTGGTTCCAGCCCATAGGAAGTCCTGAAACACTGAACACAAAAGGGGATGTCAGTGGAACTGAAGTGATATTAATAAAGTACCAGTAAGCCAGCCAATAAGAATAGGAAGTTAATTTAGGAAGGAGGCAATTGCTATCACAGTAAACGAAGTAAAAGTCCCAGGATTTTACATATAACATTTATGGTTAAGATGGTGTCGTAGCTAGGATTTCCACTGTTTTGCTGAAACACGGTGACCAGAAATGTAGGGGGACAGGGTTTGTTTCAGCTTACAGTTCTCAGGTTACACTCCATTGCTGAGGGAAGTCATGGTAGGATCTCAGGGCAAGATGGATCCAGGAGGCAGCAGCTAATGCAAAGGCCATGGAGGAACCCTGCTTACCGCCTTGCTTTCATAGCTTGCTCATCCTGCCTTCTTGTACCACTTGAAACCACCAGTCCATGGGTGGCATCACCTACAGTGAGCGGACCTTCCCATACCAATCATCAATTAAGAAAATGTAGCTGGGCATGGTGGCACACACCTGTAATCCCAGCACTTTGGAGGCAGAGGTGGGTAGATCTCTGAATTCAAGGCCAGTCTGGTCTACAGAGTGAGTTCTAGGACAGTCAGGGCTACACAGAGAAACCCTGTCTCGAAAAACCAAAACAAAGTTAAATTAAATTAAAAATTAAAAAAAAAATGCAGCACAGGCTTGTCGTCAGGGCAATCTAGGCAGGGCAATCTCTTCCAAAATGATGCCAGTTTGTACCATGTTGACATGAAACCAGCCATCATGGTATTTGTCATAGGACAGTCTGAAGACAGACTCTGCTTACCATGTTAGATTAGTTTCAACAATTTTCGTCATTCTTGCTTTTTCCCTCTGTGAAACTGTAACAGGAGTAAAGAGACCGTGAGCACAGTGACTACTGACATCATCTAACAATTAGGGGAGCAAAGATGAAGTCACATCATGAAGCTGATGAGTGGTACAGCCCAACCATCAAACTTTGCTCTGTAAGCAAACTATACTGTCTTCATCATGTACTAGAAGTGACCCCAGAATGCAGCAGTGGGGGACATGGAGATCCTGATACATCTTTTCCTCTAAAGATGTCTTCCCCACATCCACATCCTTGGTAGAGGAATAAAGCTGATGGACCACCCTCACCAAACTCTTGGTAGTTAATCTTTGCCCATTCTCCTTTCCCATGTTTTGGGCTTCCCATGAAAATATATGGGACAGAGAAGCATGAGGAAAGCAAACAGTGGAGAAATTATGGAGCTGTTTGCATGACTTTGGAGGTGAAGATGTCAGAAAGATGGGGGTACTCTTCAGGACACCCTCTTTTTCAACTTTCTTCCACCCACTGCTAAAGACTAGAGTCTGAAAGCATGGCCCACAGATCAGTCACCAGCCTTGAGCTGATCAGCAAGGGAGAGAATCATTCTGACCTGTGAGTTTCTGGATTTGTTTTACGTGTCGCTTGGAAATCTAGAGAAACACACAAAAAGAAAGTCAGGTTTATGCTCTAGATTGTGGGTTTTATGGACAAAACATCTCACCTTATCTATGGGTTATTGACACATTTTATATCAGGTATCAACACGGTTGTTATCTGTAACCATATTATTAGTTACCTTCTCATCTAATTATGTGTGAATAATTTATTAAATATACTAAGGGACCAGCAAGATGGCCCTGTAGGCACAGATGTTTGACACCAAGCCTAATGATCTGAATTCCCATCTCTGGAGCCCACAGAGTAAAAGAAGAAAAGCAATTTTCACAAGTCGTCTTCACCTCCACATGCATGCCATGGGCGTTTGTACATAGATGTACACACATACAAATTAGTCCTAGATTATTGTGTGTAGTACTGAGACTCTAGAGATAAATATGAGTCCTGTACTCTAGAGACTTGCATTCATAAGGAAAATAGCCAACTAAACAGGTAAGATGCCATATGGGAGCCAGCAAAATGACTCAGTGGCTAAAGACACCTGTGGCCAAGCCTTGGCAACCTATGTTCAATCCCTATGACCGGTATGGTATATGTAAAGAACTGACTCTTTCAGGTTGTCTTCTACTTCCACACTCCCCTGGCCCCATGCCCTATGCACACATGCACACACACACACACACACACACACACACACACACACAAAATTTTCATTTTGTTTTGTTTTTGTTTTTTGAGACAGGGTTTCTCTGAGCAACCTGGCTGTTCTGGAACTCGCTTTGTCGATCAAGCTGATCTGGAACTCACAAGGGTCTAACTTCGGCCTACTGAGTGTTTACAAATGTAATTTTTAAAACATGGGGTACCTCACTCAGGATAGTGTTTTATAATTCCATCAATTTGTATGCAAAATTCAAGATGTCATTATTTTTTACTGCGGAATAGTACTCTAATGTGTAAATATGCCATATTTTCTTGATCCATTCTTCAGATGTGGGCCATCTAGGTTGCTTCCAGATTCTGGCTATTATAAATAATGCTGCTATGAACATAGTTGAACAAATGCCCTTGAAGTATGATTGAGCATCTTTTTGAGGTAACCCAGACCCAAAAAGATGAATATGGTATGTACTCACTCATAAGCAAATACTAGCTATAAACAAAGGACATTGAGCCTATAATTCATGATCCTAGAGAAGCTAAGTAATAAAGTGAACTCTAAGAAAAACATATATAGATCTACCTGGAAAGTCAAAATAGACAAGATCGCCTGACAAAATTGGGAGCACAGGGTGGGGGGAGAAGGAAGGGTAGAAGGAGAAGGAAGGGTAGAAGGGGAGAGGTGAGAAGAACTTGAGGGAATGGGAAAGTTGAGGTGAAGGAAGGACAGAGATGTGAGCAAGGAAAGAGATAGCTTGATTGAGGGAGCCATTGTGGGGTTAGCAAGAAACATGGCTCTAGATATAGGAATTTACAAGGATGACCCCAGCTAAGACCCTAAGCAGTAGAGGAGAGGGAGCACCACTGTTAATTTGCCCTGTAATCAGACTGATGAATGTCTTAAATATCACCATAGAACCTTCATCCAGCAACTGATGGAAACAGAGGCAGAGACCCACATTGGAGCACTGGACTGAGCTCTCAAGGTCCAGTTGAAGAGTGGGAGGAATGAGAATATGAGCAAAGAGATCAAGACCATAATGGGTTCACCCACTGAAACAGCTTGCCTGAGCTAATGGGAACCCACAAACTCTGACCTGACAGTGAGGGAACCAGCATAGGACCTAACTAGGCCCTCTGAATGTGGGTAACAGTTGTATGACTGGGGCAGACTGTGGGGCCACTGGCAGTGAGACCAGGATTTATTCCTACTGCTTATATTGGCTTTTTGGAACCCATTCTCTTTGGAGGGATACCTTGCTCAGCCTAGATATAGTGGGGAGGGCCTTGGTCCTGACTCAAAGCAGTGTGCCAGACTTTGTGGACTCCTCTCTGAGGAGTGGATGTGCGGAGGTGGAGGGAAAGGGAGGAGGGGAGCGAGTGAGAACTGGGATTGTTATGTAAAATGAGAAACAAAAATTTTTACTAAATAAACATACTGCTTGCCAGGCGGTGGTGACATGCACCTGTAATCCCAGCACTTGAGAGAGAGCAGACAGATTTCTGTGAGCTCAAGGCCAGCCTGATCTACAGAAAGATCTCCAGGACATCCAGGATTACACAGACAAACTGTGTCTTGAAAAACCAAAAGAAAAAAAAAAAAACTAAAACAGACAACAAAAAAAAAAAAGGAAAAAATGCACCAGAAATGTAAAGTCATTGCTTTGCCTGGAAGGAGCAATGACCTGAATTTGATCCTCACTAACATACACACAGACACCCAGATACTCACACGCTCACACACACTCACACACTCACATCCACACACACTCACACACAAATTCACACACACTCACACACATCCATACACCCTCGCACACAAATTCACACAAACAAAAAATGCACAAATGACTTGAATAGGCAGTTTACAAAGGAGAATTTCCAAATGACCGGGGGGGGGGGCAGGGGGGGTGCGCGTGAAACCACAGTGAGATGCCACACAGTCACTGGAGCAACTCAATAAAGAGGTGGGCATGCCAAGTCTGGGCAAGATGGCAGGACTGTGGGAGAGCCAGCCACTCATGGTCTGCTCAAAGGACCGAAAGCTCAGAAGAGACGTGATCTACTGATGTTTCAAACACGTGAACCATGTACTCAGACAACCCCTCTCCCACTGGAAATAGAAACTCCCCAACCAAGCGACACTTGCAATTCACTTCCTGAGACCTTCTTTGTTTTGTCATATGGTTATAAATCTTTCTCTGTAAGACAAGCTCTCTCTACCGTCTGCCTCCCATCCATGCAATGGACAATATCCACACCACTCTTACTTACCACATTCTTTTCCATAACTTCCCCAGAGTTAAGTCATATGAATGTTCCATTTCAGCTGGAAGTCCTAGACAGCACTTCCTCTATACCTAGTAATTCTTCCTCAGTGTCTATTTGATAATAGATCCTAAAGCTACTGAAGCTACTTCTTTCTTCTTTTTCTTCTTCTCCTCTTTTGTCTTCTTCTTCTTCCTCCTCCTCCTCCTCCTCCTCCTCCTCCTTCTTTCTCTTCCCCCTCCCCTCCTCCTTTTCCCCCTCCCTCTCCTCCTCTTTTTTCCCCTCCTCCTCCCCCTCCTCCTTCCCCTCCCCCCTCCTCCTCTTTCTCCCCCTTCTCCTCTCCCTACCCCCACCTTCTCCTCCTCCCCCACTCTCTCCTCCTCTTCCTCCTCCTCCTCCTCCTTCTTCTTCTTCTTCTTCTTTCTCTTCCCCATTCCCTCCTCCTTCCCCCCCTCCTCCTCTTTTCCTCCTCCTCCTCCCCCTTCCCCTCCCCCACCCCCACCTTCTCCTCCTCCCCCCACTCTCTCCTCCTCCTCCCCCCACCCTCTCCTCCTCCTCCTCCTCTTCCTCCTCTTCCTCTTCTTCTTCTTCTTCTTCTTCTCCTTCTTCTTTCTCTTCCCCCTCCCCCTCCTCCTTTTTCCCCCTCCCTCTCCTCCTCTTTTCCTCCTCCTCCTCCTCCTCCCCCATCCCCACTTTCTCCTCCTCCCCTACCCTCTCCTCCTCCTCCTCCTCTTCTTCTTCTTCTTCTTCTTTCTCTTCCCCCTCCTCCTCTTTTTCCCCCTCCCTCTCCTCACTTTCCCCCTCCTCCTCCTCCCCCTCCTCCTCCATCCCACCCCCTCTTCCTCCCATCCCCTCCCCTCCTCCTCCTCCTCCTCCTCTTCTTCTTCTTCTTTATTTTTTGAGACAGAATATCTCTGCTTAGTCCTGGTTGTCCTGGAACTCACTATGTAGACCAGGCTGGTCTTGAAATCAGAGATCCTCCTGCCTCTCCCTCCCAAGTTGGGATTAAAGGTATGCACCACCAAAGCCATCCTAAGACTTCTTGAAGTGAATTAAGAGAAAGACAAAGTGGGTAGTGGTGGCTCATGCCTTTATTCCCAGCACTTGGGAGGCAGAGGCAAAAGAATCTCTGTGAGTTCAAGGCCAACCTGGTCTACAGGAATCAGGAGAGCCAGGGCTACACAGAGAAACCTTGTCTTGAAAAACCAAAACAAGAAGAAAAAAAAGGAAACATCTATCAGTTCTGTCTCAACTCCCCTCTGCCCTCCATCTAGGTCCTCCTATGGCCCAGAGGACAGGCATTTAGACAAACCTATAGGCCGTCAGCATGGGGAGAAGTGACCCAAGAAAGAGTGGTTATCACGTACCTGTGTCTTGGCTGCCACCTGGCCCTGGTTCTGATACCTAGAAAAGAGTAGCCATGTGCCATAGACTAAAAAAACAAGTAACGTAAGGCTGAGACACACTGGCAGTGGAGCAGCGAGGCCCCACATTAGCGCCATGTCTCAAGCCTATGCTCCTCTCAGCTACAGTTCCTGCCTTTATACTGAGAGTCCATGACATCACAATAGGCACTGTCAGGGAAAGCCAGTCTGGGGGCACGCTCAGGTACCAGCTGCTGCCCTTCCCTGTGTCTGCCTGTGGCTCTGAGAGCTCTGGTATCTAAAGCCCAGGAAAGAATCTATCTGTGAATCTCCTAGGGTTCAGCTAGACAGATTTGTCATTAAGGGGGGCATGATGAGGCAGACTTTCAAAGGTCTTCCTAAATGACTTGTTCTGACTCACATTTTCTTTGGAGCCGGTCACTGGTCACTATCAAATTTGGACTGGGTCTATGGCCACAACTTGCAAACTGCAGGTTAGAACACAGAACCAGGTGGAATCTAAGAGAGCTGGGATAGATCAAGTGGAATCCCTCAAGGACCTGGAGGTGCTTGGTTTTCTAGGTTTACAAGTCTCCATATTTCCTAGTTGCTGTTGCCCTGACACACATCACACTGAGCAGTGGCCTTAAGAGAGGACCGACGGTCTCATTGCCCAGTTCGGTCATTATGCCACCCATCACTCCATCTTCCCTAGAGTCAATGCAATGCAAACAATATTGATGTGATCACTAATAAAGAAAAATGCTTTTTTCCTTCTAGGAACACTAATGGACTACTGCCTAGTAGGCACCGTTTTAGAAGACAGACTAGGTCTTTTCCCCACAGGGTCATCTGTCTATAGGGGCAGCGCAATTCATATTCTTGGGAATCCCACTAAAAAAATAAATAAATAAATATGGTGTGCATGCTTTATGAAGCACTGTTCAATTTCTACAAGGATTTTAATTATAAAGAACTCTGGCTTGTACCCTGAACAGCGGGCAGGTGCTAGCCACATAGCATGTATGTATGTACACCAGGGTACACCAGCCTGGAGCTCTGGGAAGTAATTAACAGTGAAATATCCCTTCAGGTTCTTAAAACATTTGTGTGCAGTTCAACAGGAACCCTTAAAGATTTACTTTTCTATTTTAAATCATGTGTGTATGCATATGCACGTATGAGTGTGGGTGCTGTGGAGAGGGGCCGAGAGGGTGTCTGCAGGGACAGGTGTATGAGAACCACACAACATGGGTACTGGGTACTGAACTTGAGTCTCTGCGAGAGCAGTCTTCATTCCCCACCTCTGGGCCACCTCCAGCCCTAACAAGGAGCTTTTAGGCCCTGTCATTCAGATTATGATGTCAGCGTGTCCCTTAAGGGTTCATGGGGGGGGGAAGTTTTATCCCATAGTGAGGCATTAAGAGAGTAGGAACTTAATTCAACTACATAAATAGTTGTTAATTATTAAATAAAATAATGTTTACTACTTTATCTAACATTTTTACTTAACATTTTTGATACAGGACCCAGTTGAGCCTCAAATTCTCTATGTAGCCAATGCTGGTTTTGAACTTCTTCCTTTTTTAAATTTTATTTAAAATTTCTTAAAATTTATTTTACATATTAACCAGTTTCCCTTCCCTTCTCTCCTCCCCTCCCATCCCCACCCCTGCAACTCCCTTCTACCCCCTTTCTAACCACTCCTTCTCCATTCAGAAAGAGCAGGCCTCCCATGGGCTTGAACACAGTACAGCACATCAAGTTGAGGTAGCACCGACCTCCTCCCCCTGCATAAAGGCTGGACAAGGTAATCCAGCTAAGGGCCAGGCCCAGGTCCTGTTCTCACCGCTAGGAGCCTTACAAACAGACCAAGCTACACAACTGTCACACACACGCAGAGGACCTGGGTGGGGCCTTGAACTTCTTGGTCTTACTGCCACCACCATCCAAGTGCTGGAAGGGCAACGTAAGCATCACTAGCCTGATTTCAACTGTGGTGTTTAAAAATGGGAGCTTTCCGGGGAGATTAAACATAAAATTATGCAAGCGGAGCCCCCATGAGCGAAGACTGCTAGCCTTAGAAGGGGAAGAGATAAAAATGGGCATACGTACACACATATACTCCCTATCTCTTGCCACATGACAACCCTCTCTGTTCCACATCTAGACTTTACCAGCGAAAGGTCACCAGATGTGGCCTTTCAACACTGCTTCAACTCAGAACCAAAATAAACTTCTTTTCTTGATCAAGGAACCTCCTAGTCTGTACAAAAAAAGATATCCTTTCTTTCTTAATTGTTTAGCCACCATGCCTGGGATGTATACAGTCTCTATATGTCCATTCGGTTCACTTGCATAGTGTCTATGGCTGCTTTCATGTCACTTTGTCACAGGTAAGTAGCTGTGCTTAAGGAATAGATAGCAGCATAGGAAACCTTTATATGCCTTTAGTAAATATCTTTTCCGCCAGTACTGAGAGTTTCAGACCAGGGACTCATATATGCTGGGCAAGGACCTGATTACTAAGCTACCCCTAGTGAGTGCCTTTTTACAAATCACACTTATCACTTGTCTCTTTGTGTGTGTGTGTGTGTGTGTGAGAGAGAGAGAGAGAGAGAGAGAGAGAGAGAGAGAGAGAGAGAGCTCTTGATATGAAGCCTCCAATTCACAATCTCCTACTGCTCCTCTCAGATGAAGGGATTACACAATGCAGCACCATGCCTTACTCAGTTCTAACCTATCTCTGAACTGTTTTATCTCTGCCTAGAGCCCAGAATCCCCTAAGAAGGACCCAACTCTGTTGTTCACGCCGCACGCTGGGAGCTGTGCAGCCTAGTCTCAGTTCAGCATAAGACTTACGTGTTCTATGGGCTTCCTCAGGGCAAGGCACCTGTGGAAACAGACTCTCACTTGGCAAGACCAGTGTAGGAATCTGCGAAATCCATGCAGCTTGCAGGTTCTTTTCTCTCTCATTATTTTGGTGATTCTTTGAGTGGTTTTTAGTTTTGCCCCTGGAAATTCTGCTCCTTTTTAAATATTTTCCCCTAATATCCAACAGGGGGCTAACACTTCTCAAATCTCTTCTCTGGAGTTGCTAACTACAACTCCCAATCCTGGGAACTTTTCTGACTCGATAGAGACAGGTACGCATGAGAGAACAACACTTGGAACACTCACTCTGTCTCACGGTTCTAGAAAGGAGAGTAAGGCATGCGTACACAGAATAGGGGAAAGTCTTAGGGATTCACACAGTGCCAACTGTTGATAGTAAGGTCCCTGGACACCAAGCATAGAATCATTGGTAGACTCTGGTATGCGCCAAGAGAAAACAGACAATGCAAAATATGGGATGGAGAGATCCATCTTTACCATACACAGGAGCTTGTCTTGGTGGGAGACGCATGGTACAGTGAGATGGGAAGAGTGCTTATCAAAGTCTGCCTTCTACAGAGAGATCGAGACATAGGGCCCTCTTGTAGGAAAAAGAGCTGTATAAAAACACACCTTGCAGACATGAACCAATGTCTGCAATTCAAACCCAATGAACATGGGTTTGAATACTGTCCTTAAAGCATTGTTCCCATGTTTGTTACTTTTAACTTTGTAACTGCAACCAGCTGTCAGCTGACAAGCTCCAGGAGAGCAGGCTGTGTCTGGCTCGATATTTAGTTAAGGCCTGCAAAAATGCTGAACTCTACGTCTATAGTAAGGTATTGTAGCGGGTGGGACAGTGTATTTGGGGAAGCATAAAGGGGAACAATGGGGTTTTTCATACTGTATTTCTTTGTTTGTGATGTATTTCTTAAAGTTTAAAGTAGAAGCCAATAATAAAGTTGTTCACGTAACCCTGAAAATTTCTGGTAGGTATAAATAAAGACGGCCTGAACTATTCGGGGCCTCTTGAGCACAGCCCACTTGGTGGTCAGAAGTTTTCCTTGGCCAATGTCCCTTCCCTGCCTCAGGACCTGAACTCAAGTCGAGGCTAAACCCTAGCAACGTAACACTGTAAGCCTTCAAAACATTCTCAGGTTTTATTTGCCTCACTCTAATCTTATTTGTTCCAAAAGTTTTCTTGATTCTTGACTTCCCCAGTAATACCCCAAAATAATTCCCTCCAAAGGGGAGGTCCGGGGGCGGGGGCGGGGGTGTGGGGGGGGGGAGATATGATGATGATCTCTTAATTGGCTATTTCTCTACCACAAGGGGGAGCCAGATCTCTTCAGTAAGAGCCTTGGCTGCAGGTACTATAGACCGCGCCTGGTATGAGTCCAGGTGTTTTTGATTAATCAAAACCGTGATTGCTGAGGTCTAAAACTGCGCAGACAAGTTTCTAGTGTTTGTAGGGTCCCACCACCAAAGGGTCCCTAGCACAGCCAGAGTTCCTTTGCTCTTTCTTGCAAACACAGGGAGAGGGTGCCGTCAAAACCCTCTGCTCTCTGGTCTCTAAGGGGGTGTGGCATTCACTCTGGTCAGAAGGACCTTGGGATTGTCTTTCTCTAGCGGATAATATCTGAAACACAGCTTCTCCTTGCCCGGAATTACCTGGTGCCACCATTTTCTTGTTTGTGTCTGATAACTGACTTTTGGCATGGTTAGGTTCCAAAACAAGACAATGAGTTTTATTTCTGAGATTAGAAGATGCCAGTGGCTCTTCCCCGGTCCCGGGCTGTTAATGCTCCACCCCCACCCCCCAAAATTGGGTTTGTTCCACCACCACGTGTATCTCTGGCACAAATCTTCGTGGGACTGGACCGAGGCTCTGCCCCTTCACGGTCCCAGAAACATCAATTTACTGCACTATAGGCTGTTGGGTCCCCAAGGGCTCGAGTGGTGCGCTTCTGACCCGTCACAGCGAGGGCGCTCCTGACAACCTCACAGACCGAAGTAGCTGCAGCCAGGCTTGCCTTGGCCTCTGTGATGGAGCAGCGTTGTAACAGGCTCAGCAAGACTGTGGGGATCACCTGTGGGAAGGAGCAAGGCGAGTTGGAGAAAAGGTAAGGTCATTTGAGAAAGAACCCTGGAGGGGGCAAAGAATTGGGCACAGGAGTTTGGTTGGGTGAAGAATAGGAAGGTGGTGGCACATGCCTTTAATCTCAGCACTTGGGAAGCAGAGGCAGGTGGATCACTGAGTTGGAGGCCAGCCTGGTCTACATAGCAAGTGCCAGGACAGGCTCCAAAGCTACAGAGAAGCCCTGTCTCGAAAAACCAAATAATAATAATAATAATAATAATAATAAATAATAAAAAAATTAAAAAATAAAGAAAAAGAAAAGAAGAAAAAGAGAAAAAGAAAAAAAGAAGAAAAAGAATAGGAAGTAGGCAAAAGCAGAGAAAAACCTTCACTTAAGCAGGAAAATTCCTGTGCCAAGACCCTTCTCTCAGTCCTTCTTGATGTCCCTTCAAGGCAGAACAGAAGCCATTTTGTTGGTATCTTTTTTGCCTCTGTAATTTCTGCCACTGTTATGCCTCCTCACCCCACCCCCACCCCCGTCCACCTACCCCTCCAAATGGGAGCTCCACGTGGCACGGATCTCTGAGCTTTGTAAATCTAGAGTCACACCAAGTTCCTAAGATGTTTAAGATCCTCAGAAAGTGTGGACAGCTGGACCGGGTCTGAATGAGCATGTGATCAAACCGGACTCTCTGATTGTGGCTGACAATGGGGGCTGACTGAGAGGCCATTGATAAAGGCACTGGGACTTGTTTTTACGGCATGTTCTTGGATTTGGTTTGCAAGAATTTTGCTGAATATTTTTGCATCAATATTCATAAGTAAAATTGGTCTGTAAATCTCTCTTTGTTGAGTCTTAGCATGATATGGGGATCAGGCCAACAGTGGATAGATTTGAAGAGTATTGATATTAACTCTTCTTTGAAAGTCTGGTAGAATTCTGTGTTAAAACCATCTGGAACTGGGGATTTTATTGGGAAAGGGGGATTGGTAGACTTGTTGTGACTGCTTCTATTTCCTCAGGGGTTATTGGTCTGTTTAAAATATTTATCTGATCTTGGTTTAATTTTAGTAAGTCATATCTATCATGAAATTTTGTCCATTTCTTTTAGATTTTCCAATTTTGTAAGTACATCTTTTTGAAGTATATCCCAATGATTCTCTCTATTTCCTTGAAGTCTGTTGTTATATTCCCCTTTCATTTCTGATTTTGTGGATTTGGATATTCTCTCTTTTCCCTTTAGTTCGTTTCAATGTCAGTGACCAGCCTCGCCAAATTACCACTTGCCAGTGTAGGAGCATGGGAATTAGAAATATAAGGAAAAAGTACGAAGACTCAAAAATAGTAAAACAGAAAACCTAGATTAGTACCAGGAGGAAGTTCCAGTGAATACTGAAATAGCCTAAGTTTATTTTCAAGTTGCTTAAAATACCACAACCACAAGTAGTAGGCTTAAGATTAAAAAAAAAACTGCATTAACATGATACAAGGAAATGAAGAGACCATTTGAAGTTTGTGGGCTACATACATAGATAACATTCTGCTGCTAGAACAAAACAAGTCATACTTACACCCTAGACCAAAACATTCTGCAGGCAAACCACTCCCTGGGTGGAATTTTAAAAAAAAAAAAAATGTTATCTCCTTAAGGGAACTGGAACTTAGTTGGATCCTTAGACTTTTGTTTGGAGTAGAAACATATCTACTTTTCTATACCTAAAACACAAGGAATGGATATTAGCCACACCTGTTGACAATAACCTTGAGAAAGCAGAACTCTCTGGTCTAAATCTAGGTGAGACTTTTGTTTGAGGTTTTGTTGGCGTGAGATTATGTATTGCAGTGTTTTTGTGGGTGTAGTTAACTTCCTGGGGTTAGAGTTTTCCTTCTAGTACTCTCTGTATGGCTGGATTTGTGATTCACTATTGTTTAAATTTGACTTAGTTGATATATTTTGTTTTCTCCATCTATTGGTGATTGACAGTTTTACTTGGTATTGTAGTCTGGGCTGGCTTCCCTGGTCTCTTACCATCTGAAGGACATAAGTGCATAGATAGCCTTTGCTTTTAGAATCTCTGTTGAGAAGTCAGGTGTGAATCTGATAGGTCTGCCGTTATATATTGAGTGGCTTGTTTTCCTTGTCACTTTAAATATTCTTTATATGAAGTGTTTGTAGACAGTGCACATGAAATAAAATAAAATTTAAAAGGAAAATCAATCTCATTGTGGAAGTTGTAGTACGACACAATGAATCACACAATAAACATTTTTGTGCAATTTTTTTTCTTTTAATTAATTATTATTTTTTTATAAAAAACATCTCTTCTAATTTTACGTACCATTCCCGGTTCTCACTCCCCCCCCCTCCTCCTGCTCCCTCCACCTTCCCACCAACTCACCCCCCCCATCCACAACTCAGAGAGAGTAAGGCTTCCCATGGGAAATCAACAAAGTCTAGCACATTGCTTTGAGGTAGGACCAAAGTCCTCCCCACTATAGCTAGGCTGAGCAAGGTATCCCTCCAATGAGAATGGGTTCCAAAAACCAAGTTCAAGCAGTAGGGATAAATCCTGGTCTCACTGCCAGTGGCCCCACAGTCTGAACCGGTCATACAACCATCATCTATATTCATTAGCCCCCGTTGGGTTCTATGCTGGTTCCCCACTGTCAGGCTGGAAATGGTGAGCTCCCATTAGCTCAGCTATGTAGTTTCTGTGGGTATTCCCAACATGGTCTTGACCCCTTTGCTCAGATTATTGCTCCTCCCTTTCTTCAATTGGACTTTGGGAGCTCAACCCAGTGCTACTCTGTGGAGCTGCTTCCACCAGTTGCTGGATGAAGGTACAATGATGACTTTTTTAAGGTTTCTTTTTTAAACTGTTTTTATTGAACTATACATTTTTCCAAGCTCCCCTCTTTTCCTCCCCTCTCCCAATTTTTGCTTTCTTGCGGTCCCCATACTCCAAATTTATTCAGGAGATCTCGTCTTTTTCTCCTTCCTATTTAGATCCCTGTATGTCTCTCTTAAGATCCTTTCCGTTGTGTAGGTTTTGGGGGGTTGTGGGTTGTAGGCTGGTTTTTCTTTTTTTATGTCTAAAAGTCACTTGTTAGTGAGTACATATTTTGTCTTTCTGGGTCTATGTTTCCTCAATCAATATTTTTTTTTCTAGATCCATCAATTTGCCTGCAAATTTTAAGATGTCATTATTTTTTGCCTCTGAGTAGTACTCCACTGTGTAATTGTATCACATTTTCTTTATCCATTCTTCAGTTGAGAGGCATTTAGGTTGTTTTCAGGTTCTGGATATTACAAATAATGTCACTATGAACATAGTTGGACACAAATCCTTGAGCTTCCTTCACCTGGTATTGACATAAAAAACAAACAGGAGGACCAATGGAATTGAATCAAAGACCTGAGTTATCAATCCACATACCTATGAACACCTGATTTTTGACAAAAAACAAAAAACAAAAAATATAAAGTGGAAAAAAAAAGAATGAATATTCTACAAATGGTGCTAGCATAACTGGATGTCAACATGTAGAAAAATTCAAATATATCCATATCTATCTTATGCACAAATGTCAAATCTAAATGGATCAAAGACCACAACATAAAACCAACCACACTGAACCTCATAGAAGAGAAAGTGGGAAGTACACTTGAACACCTTGGCACAGGAGACCACTTCCTAAATATAATCACAATAGCACAGACACTGATAGCAACAATTAATAAATGGAACCTCCTAAAACTAAGAAGCTCCTGTAAAGCAAACACAGTCTACAAGACAAAACGGCAGCTTACATAAAGCGAAAAGATCTTCACCAACCTCATATCAAACAGAGGACTGATCTCCAAAATACACAAAGAACTTAAGGAGCTTGACTCAAAATAACAAATAATCTAATAAAAAAATGGAATACAGACCTAAGCAGAGAACTCTCTACAGACCAGTCTCAAATGGCTGAAAGAAACCTAAGTAAATGATCAACATCCATAGGTATCAGAGAAATACAAATCAAAGCAACTCTGAGATTCATCTCACACCTGTAAGAATAGCAAAGTTCAAAAACACTGAACATATCATTCCGGTTACAACATGGTATAATAACGTAGCTGTGCAAAGAGAATTCTGGGTGCTTTTGATAAAAATCCAAGAAAACAGACAAGTTTCCTGAAACCTCAGCTTCTTAAAAACACTAAGTTGTTCAGTCCCATTCCAGCAGCCTTGGTGAGCTCCCATTAGATCAGTCCCACCATCTCCGTGGGTGGACACACCCCTTGCGGTTCTGACTTCCTTGTTCATGTTCTCCCTCCTTCTGCTCTTCATCTGGGCCTTGGAAACTCAGTCCAGTGTTCCAATATGGGTCTCTGTCTCTATCTCCATCCATCACCAGATGAAGGTTCTTTATCAATGGCTTCTCAATCAGCCCCCATTTCAGCCACATTCAGTAACAAGCATGTGATCAAATCGGACTCTCTGAATGTGGCTGACAATGAGGGCAGACTGAGAAGCCAATGATAATAACACCGGATTTTGATTCTACTGCATGGACTGGCTTTGTGGGAGCCTAGTCTGTTTGCATGCACACCTTTCTAGACCTGGATGGAGGGGGGGGGGCGGGTCTTGGACTTTCCACAGGGCACCTTGACTTCTCTTAGGACTGGAGAACGAGGGGGAAGGGGAGTGGGAAAAGGGGGAGGGAATGGGAGGATGGGAGGAGGTGGAAATTTTTAATAAATGAATAAATAAATAAATAAACACTGAGTTGTTCTTGGAATGCACTTTCATGCTACTCCAAGTTAAAGCTGATAGGACTGGGTTTATTTCAGCTGTTGTTACCTATATTCCTCTATAGAAAACAGGTTACTGTGTAGCTTATCCTCGTGACTGAATACCTTACCTGTATGATCTTCATAACCCTCTGAGTTTAAATTTAATTTTAATTAATTCTCTGAATAAAAAATGACTATTGAATAAAAAAAGAAAGTTTTTGCTGGAAAGGATGTGGGGTAACGGTAGCACTCCTCCATTGCTGGTGATGGTGTAAGTTTGTACAGCCCTGTTGGAAATCAGTATGGCATCTTCTCAGAAAATTAGGAAACAATCTGCCTCAAGACCAAGCAATGCCACTTTTGGGTATATAACCAAAGGAAACTATGATAACATTTAAGATAGTTATCAATCTGACTACAGGGCAGGGCTAGTTCAGGCACCTTCTCCCCAATTGCTTAGGGTCTTAGCTGGGATTATCTTTGTGACTTTGTGGGAATTCCTCTAGTACTAGGTTTCTTGGTAGACTCATAATGGTTCTCTTAATCAAGACATCTGTTTCCTAGCTCTCACTCTCTGTCTTTCCCTAATTCAACCATTCCATTCCCTCAAGTTCTTTTTCCCTTTCTACTTCTCCTCTCCTACGCTCCTTCCAACCTCCCTTATCTTCTGGCCACCACATTCCCAATTTTATCAGTAGATCTCGTCTATTTCCCCTTCCCAGGGAGATTGGTATATGTTGCTCTTAGGGTTCTCCTTGTTACCTAGCTTTTCTGGGGTCATGGACTATAGGCTCATTATTCTTTGTCTTAGGTCTAATAGCCACTTATTCATCTTTCTCAATCTGGGTTATCTCACTCAGGATGGTTTTTTTTTCTAGTTCCATCCATTTGCATGCAAATTTCAAGATGTCATTGTTTTTTTACCACTGACTAGTAATCCATTGTGTGAAAGTACTATATATCCATTAACTATTCTTCAGTTGAGGGGCATCTAGGCTTTTTCCAGGTTCTGGCTATTACAAATAATACTGTTATGAACATAGCTGAGCAAAGGTCCTTATACTATCATTCAGCATTCTTTGGATTTTCAAAAAAAAGTGGTATTGCAGGGTCTCAAAGTAGGTTGTTTCCCAGTTTTCTGAAAAACTTCTATACTGATTTTCAAAGTGATTGTACAAGTTTACCCTCCAACCAGCAATGGAGGAGTATTCCCTTTACTCTGCATTCTCTCCAGCAGAAGCTATCATTGGTGTTTTTGATCTTAGCCATTCTGATTGCTGTAAGACAGTATCTCAGAGTTGTTCTGATTTGCATTTCCCAGATGCCTAAGGGTGTTGAACATCCTTTCTGCCATTTGAGATTCATCTGTTGAGAATTCTCTGTTTAGATCTGTACCCCATTTTTAAATTGGTTTATTTGGTATTTTGGTGTCTAGTTTCTTGAGTTTTTTTTTAAAATATGTTTTGGAGATCAGCCTTCTGTCTGTTGGGGGTTGGTGAAGATCTTTTCCCAATCAGTAGGTTTCCTTTTTTTTCTTTTTGACAGTGTCCTTTGGTTCATGGAAACTTCTCAGTTTCAGGAGGTCCCATTTTTTAATTGTTGTTATCAGTGTCTGTGCTATTGGTATTATATTTTGGAAGCAGTCTCCTGTGTCCATGCATTGAAGGCTACTTCACATTTTCTCTTCTATAAGGTTTAGTATCATTGGATTAATATTGAGGTCTTTAATCCATTTGGACTTGAGTTTTTTGCACAGGAATAGATATGGATCTATTTGCATTCTTCTACATGCTGACATCCAGTCACATCAGCACCATTTGTTAAAGATGCTTTCTTTTTTTCGTGGTATAATTTTTTCTTCTTTATCAAAAATCAGGTGTTCATAGGTGTGTGGCTTTATATGTGTGTTTCTGACTCAATTCCATTGGTCCACCTGTCTATTTTTAGGCTAATAGAAAACAGTTTTCATTACTGTAGCTCTGTAATAGAACTTGATGCCAGGGATGGTGATGCCTTCAGAAGTTCCTTTCTTTCTTTCTTTCTTTCTTTCTTTCTTTCTTTCTTTCTTTCTTTCTTTCTTTTTTTTAAAGATTTAGCTTTTAATAAAAAAGGGGAAAACTTACACCAGAGTCCCAACGATCCATCCGGAACACAGGGGCCAAGAGAGGGCGGGGAAGTGCACCCACCAGGTTTATAGGTAAATTTTTGCCTTAGGGCAACAGGCCCCACGGACAGAATGTGATTGGCTGAACTCCCCTATCACTGATGATCTGAGTTGAAACCCTGGAACCCCTGTAAAAGGGAAAAGAGAGAACCAATGTTCTCACACATTAAAATAAAAGAAATCAAGAAGAAAAGGTGGCAAGAATGAATGCAGACCAAAGGGAACCTTATACACCAGTGGGGGCAATGTAAACTAGACTAGCCACTGCAGGGATTAGTAAGGAGGGTTCTCCTATTTTCTTTTTCTTCTTCTTCTTCTTTTTTGAGACAGGGTTTCTCTGTAGTTTTTGGTACCTGTCCTGGAACTCACAGAGATCCACCTGCCTCTGCCTCCTGAGTGCTGGGATTAAAGGCATACACCACCATTGCCTGGCTGGGAGGGTTCTCTTGATATGACCCAGTTCCCCATGCCATACATCACAAAGGTGTTTGCATGTCAGAGCCTATGAGTGTTCATTTGTGTAGGGTCCGGGTCAGCCTCTGCTCCTGGTGTTCATCCTGAGGACAGTTTCTGGTCAGCCAACTAAAACATTCTGTATGGTCCCAAAGATGAAACAAAAATTTGTTTACTGTACAGAATTGTTTAAGCTCTCCTGGGATTTTGTTTTTCCCAAATGAGGAAGTTGAGTATTGTTCTTTCAAGGTCTGTGAAGAATTACATTGGGATTTTTATGGGGATTGCATCAAATCTGTAGATTATTTTTTGATAGTATTGTCATTTTTATTATGTTGATCCTACCTAACCAAGAGCATGGGAGATCTTTCCATTTTCTGATATCTTCTTCAATTTCTTCTTCAAGGACTTAAAGTTCTTGTTGTACGGGTCTTTCAGTATTTTGGTTAGTGTTAACCCAAGGTATTTTATGTTATGTGTGGCAATTGTGAATGGTGATGTTTCTCTGCTTTCTTTCTCAGCCCCATTATCATTTGTATATAGGAGGAATGCTGATTTTTTTTCTGAGTTGATCTTGTATCATGCCACATTACTGAAGGTATTTAACAGCTGTAGGAGTTCCCTAGTCAAATTTATGGTGTCACTTATATGTATACTATAATATCATCTGCAAATAGCAAATTTTTACCTTTTCCTTTCCAATTTGTAGATACTTGCTCTCCTTTTGCTGTCTTGCTGCTCTCGTTAGAACTTTGAGGACTATGCTGAATAGATATGCAGAGAGTAGACAGCCTTGTCTTGTTCCTGATTGTAGTGGAATCATTTGGAATTTATCTCCACTTAATTTGATCTTGGTTGCCGGCTTGCTGCATATTGCTATTATTATGTCTAGCTACATTTCTTGTATCCCTGATCTCCCCTAAGACTTTAATCATGAAGGGATGCTGGATTTTTCAGCATCCAATGAGATGACCATATGGGTTTTTTTCTTTTAGTTTATTTATATGGTGGTTTGCATTGATATCTTTTTGTATGTTGAACCATCCCTGCATCTCTCGGATGAAGCTGACTTGATTATAGTGAATTATTCTTTTTTGATGTGTTCTTGTTCTTGGTTTCGGTTTGCCAATATTTTATTGAGTTTTTTGCATCAATATTCATGAAGGAATATTCATGTAATTCTCTTTGAGTCTTTGTGAGGTTTCAGTATCAAGTAACTATAGCCTCATAAAAAGAGTTTTGCAATGTTCCTTCTGTTTCTATTGTGTGGAACAATTTGAGGAGTATAGGTATTAGCTCTTCTTTGAAGTTCTGGTAGAATTCTGTGGAGAAACCATCAGGCCATGGGCTTTTTCTTTTGAAAGACTTTTGATAACTGCTACTATTTCCTTACAGATTTTAGGTCTATTTAAATTGTTCATCTAGACTTGATTTAATTTTTGGTATGTGGTACCTATCCAGAAAATTGTGTACTATAGGTTTTCAAAATATGACACAATGATTCTCTGGATTTCCTCAGTGTCTGTTGTTATATCCCCTTTTTCATGTCTGATTTTGTTAATTTGGATGTTCTCTCTCTGCCTTTTGTTTAGTTTGGATAAGTAAGTGTTTGTCTATCTTGTTTTTCTCAAATAACCAATTCTTCGTTTCACTGATTCTTTGTATTGTTTTCTTTATTTCTAGTTTATTGATTTCAACCCTGAATTTGATTATTTCGTGTCATCTACTCTTCCTGGGTGAGTCTGCTTCTTTTTCTTATAGAGCTCTCAGTTGTCCTGTTAAGTCACTAGTGTGAGATTTCTCTACTTTTTTTATGTTGGCATTTAGTGCTATGAACTTTCATTTTAGCACAGCCTTCATAGTGTCCCATAGGTTTGAGTTTGTTGTGCATTAATTTTTATTGAATTTTAGGAAGTCTTTCATTTCTTTATTTTTTCCTTGACATGGGGGTGGTAAAATTGAGCACTGTTCAATTCCCATGTGTTTTTAGGGTTTCTGCAATTAGTATTATTGTGTTCTAAATTTTTGCAATGGTGTTCTAAAGGGGTTATTCCAAATTTTGTATCTGTTAAGGTTTGCTTTGTTACTGAGAATGTGGTCAATTTTAAAGAGGGTTGCATGAAGTGCTGAAAAGAAGGTATATTCTTTTGTGCTTTGGTCAAATGTTCTATAGATGTCTGTTAAGTCCAACTGAATCATGACATCTTTTATTTCTCTGTTAAGATTTTGTCTGGTTGACCTCTTGTTTGGGGAGAGTGGGATATTGAAGTCCCCTATTAATAGTATGTGGGGTTTGATGCGCAATTTAATCTTTAGTAATGTTTCTTTTGCATATGTAGGTGCTCTTATATTTGGGGCTTATATGTTCAGAATTGAGACTTCATCTTGATGTGTTTTTTTTGTAATGTATATGAAAAGTCCTTCCCCATATCTTTTAATTGATTTTAGTTTGAAGTCTATTTTGTTAGCTATTAAGATAGCTATAACTGCTTATTTCTTAGATCCATTTGATTGGAAAAATCTTTTCCCAACCCTTTACTCTGAGATAATGTCTGTCTTTGAGGTTGAGGTGTGTTTCTTTGTTTAATTATTTTTGGTCAAAAAATAACCATGCTAGCTAAAAGATAGACCAATTATATTTTTATTTATTTTAAGAGGCAAACACACAAAACAGGAACAACAATTCCAAACTCAGTTGAGCAATGCAGGACCCACAGAGAGAGTGAACTTTGGACCCCCAGTTTTTCTCCTGATACCCAGAAAGCCACACCTTAACTTGGTCCCACCTCTTAAAGATAACTGGTTGACAAAGATTCATCAACACATCCCCCTTTTGTCTATAAAAGAGATCCAAAATCAATACAAAACTATATACAATAGGAACAGATATCAAGTATAAAATTACAACCAACATAAACAATATTAAGCAAGGAACACATAATAAGCATTTATTCTATAGAGTCTAAGTCTTGCATCAGAAATTGGCTTGGCTAAATCATAAGAGGAAGGTGACTAAGACTATCTAATCTTCAACCTCATCAAAGGCCTGAGAAGAGAGATATTATTACTCGAGTAGGCAGGAAATTCAATCAAGCAGCTTCCAAAATGAGCAGTATAGAACAGAAACAACTGACTACATGAGCAATCACTCAAAGTCTCATTTGCAATGTTGAAGCAACCAGCTTTGACCATTTTCAGAGGCAGGAAAATTTTCAGAACCATCTTATCCTATCTTGACAAGGTTTGGCAATCTATTTCCTAGTATCCCGATTATCCAGTCTGGATACCACATACTTTGTCAGTGGTCAAGGCACGGAGCATTTCATTGCCCCAAGGCCAATTGTGCCAAGAAGAAAACAAACTCCAAGTGGAGTATCTTCAGTACTCAAAATTCTCTTGGGAATAGATTGGTGCTGTCAGGAGCAATTGTGTCTCAAGTCAACAGAATCATAAGTTATTTAAATGCCATGTTCTACAGACCTGTGAAGTGGTTGACGATTACTTATCTAGGCAGAATACAATCTCTATGTATCAAAAGAACCTAATTAATTTGACTATATGTATAACAAACATGAGTAACTATTGATCTATAATACTTAATACCTGTATAACTTAAAGACTAAGACTTCATATCAGAATATTAAATAATCTGCAAACAAATGTGCAGCAAATGAGGGCAATGACCTCAAACAATGTATAAGTATTTTGATCACAGGTAGGATTAATATATAATGCAATATGAAAATATATCCTAAAAATTTTATCCATATCAAAATGTCTAAAACAGAGATAGAAAGTTATATGTATACAATCTGACAAAATAACTTTTACAGGTACACAAATATTATAAGCAAAAATAACAAATATAATTTGAACTTGTATTAATATATAAAAAAACTATACCAATATTAGTGTGAATAACTTAACATTAAATTATCTATTATCCCATTTAATTTTTCCTTTTCTTTTCTTTTTTTTGGGGGGGGCTACATAGTTTCCACCCCAAACCTCTATCTAATACAAATAATAGTCAACCCCTAAATGGTGTCACCAACAATGAGGACAAACTTTTCTGGGAGAGGGGACATTTTTTACTAGAATTACTTCCAGCTGTCATGGGAGCATTGTTCTTTTCATGCGCGCTGTAAAAGTAAAATGATGGTTAAGTTTAAAGATTGCTGTCTAATATAATTGCAAATGACTTCTGAGTACTTGATAGGACTTTTCAAAAATAGTTATTTGAAGTTCTGGCCAGAACATTGTAAGAATGTGCCATTTTAAGCAGTTGGTACCCCAAACCAGTCTTATAGTAATGCTGCAGCATCATGATATAATCTCAATGAGGTGGTGTTGCTGCTGTGGGGCCCCATCTTAATCCTGGAAACTTCAAATTTTACTGCAGGAAAAGGATCTGTAGGAAACTCTACCTTTCATTATGGAAAACTTAAATATATATATATATATATATGTGTATATATATAGTGTATATTTATACACAATAAAAATGATATAGACAAAATAGGAATGGAAAAAGTAAACTATTTCCTGAAATCTTTCTTCTTTTCATCCTATATCAGATGTCTCCTGACATGAGACAGAAACTCTGAATATTTCTTTTAATAACATTCTTGAATTTAGAGAAGGACAGAGCCATTGTCCAACTCAAATCCAGCTCTATATATTCATATATATGTGTGTGTGTGTGTGTGTGTGTGTGTGTGTTTAGATGTATATGTTTAGATGTATATATTTTGATGACCTGTCCTCATAAGTCATATTCCTTTTTTCTTAATGATCAATATTGGATAGTTATTTTTACTTCTGTCAGTATCCAAACATCCAGGGTCTTTTAAATATTTGAAGATGTGTATTTACTGTAAAGACAAGATGAGAACCCTGTCCCAACCCAATACGGTTTCCTTACCAATTGTATGATTGTCAACTTTGTGGATGAGCTCTCATTTCTCTTCCTCAGGAAGTTTCTCTTTTTCAAAGAGAATATTTATTGATTTTGATGGTATCCATAGCTTTTCTTTTTCTGTGGAAACAAGAGCAAAACCCATTCCCCAATGTATCCCATCCCCTGGTTTCCAATGTGAGGCCAACACATTCTTAAAATACACCAGTTTATTTCATTCAGAAGTTTTTTCTATTGTCCAATGACTCTCTGATGCCATTGTTCCTTTCTCATTAGCATTAAGAAAATTCAAGGTTAATAAAGCATTATGTATGTAATCTATTTCTGAGAATATTTTCCATCTTTTTCTGTTTGTTTAGCATATTCTTAATATTCAATTTGACCTTTCTGTAACTGCCTGGCCTATAGAATTATTTGGTACACCTGTTATATGCTTTATACTATAATAAACAAAAAACCATTTAATTTTCTTAGATACATGTGCTGGTCCATTATTTATCTTTATTTGTGCAGGAATATCCAGGAACACATAACTTCTAATGAATGTGTGATTACTGAATTAGCCTTTTCTGAACTCAAAGCAGTTGCCCATTGAAAGCCTGAATAAGTGTCAATGGTGTAGTGCACATGTTTTTATTTTCCTAAATCTGCAAAGGGGAACTCATCCATCTGCAAGATCTCATTCTGTTGAGTACCCTTTGAGTTATTCCCTGCAGGTAACAGTATTTGGATACAAAAAGGAAAAGTGGGACATCTCTTTATAATTTCCTTAGCTTGTTGCTATGTAATAGAAATCTCTTTCTTTAAACCTTTGCTTTGATATGATGTTTCTTATGAAATTCTGAGGCATTTAGCACACTTCCAATCAATAATCAAGCACTTTCTGCATTACCTTGTGCTAGAGGACCTGGCAGACCCATATGGGTTTGGATGCATGTTAGACATATGGAACAAAGTCTACTGTTGATTATGTCTTGAACCTGTATAAAAAATAAAGTCAATCCTGTATCATCTGCTATAAATTTCAATATGCAAGACAACCTTTTCTGCATATGTGAATCAGTGGCTACATTAAGAGGTTCTTTAAAATCTCTTAGTACCATGAGAATAGCATGTAATTCTGTCTTTTGGACAGAATGATAAGGGCTTTGTTCCATGTTACTTAAATCTTCTGATTTGTAACCTGCCTTTGCTGATTTATGAGCATCAGTATAGAATGTATGAGCTCCAGCTATTGGTGTGTTCTGTGCAATGCAGGGAAAGATCTATGTAGTCTTCTTTATAAGGTAAATTATACGGTTTCTCAGGAAACTGGGAGTCAACCTCCCTCAGGACCCAGCAATTCCACTCTTGGGAATATACCCAAGAGATGCCCTATCATACTACAAAAGTATTTGTTCAACTATGTTCATAGCTGCACTATTTGTAATAGCCAGAACCTGGAAACAACCTAGGTGCCCCTCAATAGAAGAATGGTTAAAGAAGGTGTGGAGCATATATACATTAAATTTTACTCAGCGGTAAAAAACAATGACATCTTGAATTTTGCATGCAAATGGATGGAAATAGAAAACGCTTTACTGAGTGAGGTAACCCAGACCCAAAAAGGGGAATATGGTATGTACTCACTCATAAGTGGATTCTAGCCATAGTTAAAGGTCTTTGAGTCTAGAATTTGTGATCATAGAGAAGCTAAATAAGAAGGTGAACCTGAAGAAAATGCACGTAGTTTTCCTCCTGGAGATTGCAAATAGACAAGAGTCCCAGGTAACCTCCGGTGCATGGGGGGGGTGGGAGGGTTGTTGGAAGGGGAGAGGGTTAGAGAGAAGGGAGCAGGGGAGGAATGGGGACTGCTCGGGGGACTGGGAGGGGGGAGGGAGGAAGGATAGATAAGAGATCAGGGAAGAATATATCTCAACTAAGGAGTCAGTTTAGGGTTTACTAGAGAATTGATTATAAATGAGATCCCAGGTCCAAGGAGAGATCCCCAGATTGTTCTCTGGACAGAGGAGAGGGTGGCTGAACTGGCCTTGGCCCATAACCATACTGATGAATATTTTGCTTATCACCATAGATCCTTCATCTGGCGATGGATGGAGATGGAGACGGAGACCCACATTGGAACACTGGACTTAACTCCCTAGGTCCAAACAAGAAGCAGAAGGAAAGAGAACCTGTGCAAGGAAGGCAAGATCAGAGGGAACCTTCATCCGACAAGGGATGGCGATACAGACGGAGACCCACATTGGAGCACCGGACTGAGTCCCCAAAGGTCCAAATGAGGAGCAGAAGGAGGAAGAACATGAAAAAGGAAATCAGGACCGCGAGGGGTGCTATCACGCACTGATACAAAGGGACTGATCTAATGAGAGTTCACCAAGGCCAGTTGTCTGGGGCTGAGCAAGCACTTAATCCAGCCAGATTCTCTGAATGAGGCCAGATTTTCTGATGTGGCTGGCCCGGAGTCTTTCTGAAAAGCCATTGACAATGACACTGGGACTTGTTTCCTCTGCATATACTGGATTTTTGGGATCCAGTCTGTTTGGATGCTCACCTTCCTGAACCTGGAGGGAGGGGGCAGGAGCTTGAACTACCCACAGGGCAGGAGACCCTAAATGCTCTTGGGGATGGAGAGGGAGGAGGGAAGGGAGTGGGGGAGTGTGAGGGTGTTGGGAGGAGGGGCGGAAATGGAGACTTTTGTATTTTAATAAACTTTGAGAAAAAAAAAAGGTCAGCCGTCCTCTACAAGGACTTGAAAAAAAAAGAAAGAAAGAAGAAAAAAGAGTGAATACATACCATATTCCTCTTTTTGGGTCTGGCTTACCTCACTCAGTAAAGCATTTTCTATTTCCATCCATTTGCATGCAAAATTCAAGATGTCATTGTTTTTTACCGCTAAGTAAAACTCTAATGTGTATATGTTCCATACCTTTTTTAACTATTCTTCTATTGAGGGGCACCTAGGTTGTTTCCAGGTTCTGGCTATTACAAATAGTGCTGCTATGAACATAGTTGAACAAATGCTTTTGTAGTATGTTAGGGCATCTCTTGGGTATATTCCCAAGAGTGGAATTGCTGGGTCCTGAGGGAGGTTGACTCCCAGTTTCCTGAGAAACCGCCACACTGATTTCCACAGTGGCTGCACAAGTTTGCATTCCCACCAACAGTGGATGAGTGTTCCCCTCATTCCACATCCTCTCCAGCATAGGCTATCATTGGTGTTTTTGAGTTTGGCTATTCTGACAGGTGTAAGATGATATCTCAAAGTTGTTTTGATTTGCATTTCCCTGATAGCTAAGGAGGTTGAGTATGAACTTAAGTGCCTTTTGGCCATTCGAAGTTCATCTGTTGTGAATTCTCTGTTCAGTTCAGTACCCCATTTTTTAATTGGGTTAATTAGAGTTTTAGTGTCTAGTTTCTTGAGTTCTTTGTATATTTTGGAGATCAGACCTTTGTCTGTTGAGGGGTTTGTGAAGATCTTCTCCTAGTCGTAAGGTAGCCTTTTTGTCTTACTGACAGTGTCCTTTGCTTTACAGAAGCTTCTCAGTTTCAGTAGGTCCCATTTATTCATTGATTCTCTTATTGTCTGCGCTCCTGGGGTTCTGCTTAGGAAGTGGTCTCCTGTGCCTATATCTTGTAGACTACTTCCCACTTTCTCTTCTATCAGGTTCAAAGTGGTCGGATTAATATTGATGTCTTTAATCCATTTGGACCTGAGTTTTGTGCATGGTGATAGATATGGATCTATTTTCATTCTTCTACAGGTTGACATCCAGTTATGCCAGCACCATTTGTTAAAGATACTTTCCTTCTTCCATTGTATACCTTTAGCTCCCTTGTCAAAAATCAGGTGTTCCTAAGTTTGTGGGTTAATACCCGGGTCTTCTATTCGATTCCGTAGGTCGACTTCTCTGTTCTTATGCCAATACTAAGCTGTTTTCAATACTGTTGCTCTGTAATAGAGTTTGAAGTCAGGGATGGTAATGCCTCCAGAAGTTCTTTTATTGTATAAGATTGTTTTCGCTATTCTGGGTTTTTTTCTTTTGCCATATAAACTTGATTATTGTTCTCTCAAGGTCTGTGAAGAAGTTTGATGGGATTTTGATGGGAATTGCATTGAATCTATAGATTGCTTTTGGTAGAATTGCCATTTTTACTATGTTGATTCTCCCAATCCAAGAGCAGGGGAGGTCTTTCCATTTTCTGGTATCCTCCTCAATTTCTTTCTTCACAGACTTAAAGTTCTTGTCAAATAGGTCTTTCACTTCCTTGGTTAGAGTTACCCCAAGATATTTTATGCTATTTGTGGCTGTCATGAAAGGTGATGTTTCTCTGATTTCCCTCTCTGCTTCTTTATCCTTTGTGTATAGGAGGGCAACCGATTTTTTGGAGTTGATCTTGTATTCTGCCACATTACTAAAGGTGTTTATCAGCTGTAGTTCTTTGGTAGAGTTTTTGGGGTCGCTTATGTACACTATCATATCGTCAGCAAATAACGAAAGTTTAATTTCATCTTTTCCAATTCGAATCCCCTTGATCTCCTTATGTTGTCTTATTGCTATTGCTATAACTTCAAGCACTATATTGAAGAGGTATGGAGAGAGTGGACAGCCATGTCGTGTTCCTGATTTTAGTGGAATGGCTTTGAGTTTCTCTCCATTCAATTTGATGTTAGCTGTCGGCTTGCTATATATTGCTTTTATTATATTTAGGTATGATCCTCATATACCCAATCTCTCCAACACCCTCATCAAATGCTTTTTCAGCATCCAATGAAATGATCATATGGTTTTTTTCTTTCAGTTTATTTATATGATGGATTACATTGATAGATTTGCATATGCTGAACCAGCGCTGCATCTCTGGGATGAAGCCCACTTGATCATAATGGATAATTTTTCTAATGTATTCTTGGATTCGGTTTGCCAGTATTTTATTGAGTATTTTTGTGTCAATGTTCATGAGTGAGATTGGCCTGTAATTCTCTTTCTTGGTTGTGTCTTTGTGTGGTTTTGGTATCAGGGTAACTGTAGCTTCATAAAAAGATTCTTCTGTTTCTATATTGTGAAATACATTAAGGAGTATAGTTATTAACTCTTCCTGGAAGTTCTTGTAGAATTCTGCATTGAAACCATCTAGTCCTGGACTTTTTTGGTAGGGAGATTTTTTGATAACAGCTTCTAATTCTTCACGACTGGCAGGTCTATTTAGATTGTTCACCTGGTCTTGGTTCAACTTTGGTATATGGTACTTATCTAAAAAAAATGTCCATTTCTTTTACATTTTACAACTTTGTGGCATATAAATTTTCGTAGTAAGATCCAATGATTCTCTGAATTTCCTCTGTGTCTGTGCTTATGTCCCCCTTTTCATTCCTGATCTTATTAATTTGCATGTTCTCTCTCTGCCGTTTGATTAATTTGGATAGGGGTTTGTCAATCTTGTTGATTTTCTCCAAGAACCAGCTTTTTGATTCATTGATTCTTTGGATTGTTTTCTGTGTTTCTATTTTGTTGATTTCAGCCCTTGGTTTGATTATTTCCAGCCTTCTAGACCTCCTGGGTGAATCAGCTTCTTTTTTTCTAGAGCTTTCAAGTGTGCTGTTAAGTCTCCAGTGTGTGCTTTCTCCGTTTTCTTTAATTGGGCACTTAGTGTTATGAACTTTCCTCTTAGCACTGCTTTCATAGTGTCCCATAGGTTTGAGTATGTTGTGTCTTTATTTTCATTAAATTCAAGGAAGACTTTAATTTTTTTCTTTATTTCTTCCTTGACCCAGGGGTGATTCAGTAGTTGACTGTTCAGCTTCCATTAGTTTGTAGGCTTTCTGGGGTTAGAATTGTTGTTGAATTCTAACTTTATTCCATGGTGATCCGACAAGACACAGGTGGTTACTAATATTTTTTTGTATCTGTGGAAGTTTGCTTTGTTACCAAATATGTGGTCTATTTTTGAGAAGGTTCCATGAGCTGCAGAGAAGAAGGTGTATTCTTTCCTATTTGGGTGGAATGTTCTGTAGATATCTGTTAAGTCCATTTGATTCATTATCTTTATTAATTCTCTTATTTCTCTGTTAGGGTTCTGTCTGATTGACCTGTCCATTGGTGAGAGAGGTGTGTTGAAGTTTCCTACTATTAGTGTGTGTGGTTTGATGACTGCCTTGAGTTCTAGAAGTTTTTCTTTTACATAAGTGGGTGCTTTTATATTAGGGGCATAGATATTCAGGATTGAGACTTCCTCCTGTTGAATTGTTCCTGTTATGAGTATAAAATGTCCATCTCCATCTCTTCTGATTGATTTTAGTTTGAAGTCAATTTTGTTGGAAATTAGAAGAGCCACACCTGCTTGTTTCTTAGGTCCGTTTGCTTGTAAAATCTTTTCCCAACCCTTTACTCTGAGTAGATGTCTGTCTTTGTGGTTGAGGTGTGTTTCTTTTAAACAGCAGAATGTTGGATCCTGTTTTCGTATCCAATCTCTTAGTCTGTGCCTTTTTATAGGTGAATTGAGTCCATTAATATTAAGTGATATTAATGACCAGTGGCTGTTGACTCCAGTTATTTTTTTGTGTGTGTGTAGTAGAGTTTGTGTGTTTCCGTTCTTTGAGATATGCTTGTGAAGGGTCGCTAGATGTCTGAGTTATTGTAGGCAGTGTTGGCAATGTTAGATTCCTTGGGTTGCGATTTTCCTTCTATTACTTTCTGTAAGTCTGGATTTGTGGCTACATATTGTTTAAATTTGTTTTTATCCTGGAATATTTTGTTTTCTCTGTTGATAGTGAATGATAGCTTAGCTGGGTATAGTAGTCTGGGCTTTCATCCATGGTCTCTTAGTTTCTGCAGTACCTCTATCCAGGACTTTTATGGTTTATTCTGGCTTTTATGGTTTCTATGGAAAAGTCCAGTGTAAGTCTGATAGGTTTACCTTTAAAAGTTACTTGACCTTTTTCCTTTGCAGCTCTTAATATTCTTTCTTTAATTTGTATGTTTTGTGTTTTGATTATTATATGGCGAGGGGATGTGTTTTTTTGATCCAGTCTATTCGGTGTTTTGTATGCTTCTTGAACCTTCATAGGAATATCGTTCTTTAGGTTGGGAAAGTTTTCTTCTATAATTTTGTTGAATATATTTTCTGTGCCTTTGATCTGCAATTCTTCTACTTCTTCTACCCCTATTATTCTTAGATTTGGTTTTTTCTATTGTGTCCCAGATTTCTTGAATGTTTTGTGATGAGAATTTGTTGGATTTGCTGTTTTCTTTGATCAGAGTGTTTATTTTCTCTATGCCGTCTTCAGAATCTGAGATTTGTTCTTCTATCTCTTGTATTCTGTTGGTCATGCTTGATTCTGTAGTCTCTGTTTGTTTACCTAGATTTTCCATATCCAGCAGGCCCTTGGTGTGTGTTTTCTTCATTGCCTCTGTTTTCAGTTCTCAATTCTTAAACTGTTTCCATTACCTGTTTTATTGTTTTTACTTGGTTTCCCAGGGTATCATTTATGGATTTACTCATTTCTTCAAACTTTTTGTTATACTTCTCATCCATTTCTTTAAGGGGGTTATTCATATCCTGTTTAAGGGACTCTATTTCTTTCATAAAGTCACTTTTTCCCACTTCTTCTGGATTAGGGTGTTTAAGTCCTTCTGTTGTAGGGTCGCTGGGATCTGGTGTTTTCATGTTGTTTTTCAGATTGTTGGAGGAATTCTTGTCTTGGCGTCTGCCCATCTCTTCCTTCAAATTCTCTCTATTGGATCCTCTCGTACCAGGTCAGGTTTCCTTGTTGGGCAGGGACCTCACTGACAGAAGGTCTACCTTTCTGCAGGCAGGCTATTGAAACACAGGAACTCCTTCCTGCCAGGTTGCACTTACAGCCCAGTCCCAGTGTGCAAGAAGGCTGAGCTGGGAGATTTTATGGCCCTGAGGAGGAAGGGAGGAATAAAGGAAGGGGTTCCTGTGTGAAAGCTGGGATGGGATAGGAGATGAGAGGGCTTAGTAGGGTGGAGCTGTCCCTGCAGAGTGACCAGGGAGTCAAGGGAGTTGGGGAATGTCTGAGCTCCTCTTGCCAGGCTTCTACTGCGGGTCAGGAGCAAACTCACCTCTCTGATGTATCTTCTGGTACAGGATTAGTGTCCCTTGCTGGCCAGGAATCTCGCTGAGCTGACACAGGGCCTACCTTTCCTCAGGCAGGCTATTGAAACACAGGAACTCTCTCCTGCCGGGTTGCACTTAAAGCCCAGTCCCAGCCCGCAAAGCGGTTGAGCTGGGGGATTTTATGGCCCCGAAGAGGAAGGGAGGAATAAAGGAAGGGGTTCCTGTGTGAAAGCTGGGATGAAATAGGAGGCGAGAGAGCTTAGCAGGGTGGAGCCACCCCTGCAGAGTAACCAGGGAATCAAAAGGGTCGCGGAATGTCTGAGTTCCTCCTTGCTGGGCTTCTGCCGCAGGTCAGGAGCAAACTCACCCCTATGATGTATCTTCTGGTACAGGATCAGTGCCCCTTGCTGGTCAGGAATCTCCCCCATGTACATTCTTTGACTACTTGGTGCCAGATGCTCTTTCCAAGGAGATCCCTGGATAGGCAGATAGAAGTGTAAGTAAGCTATCCCAGAGTTTGGTATGTACTGATGAGGCTAAATTCTGTCTTTGCATCTTTTGTCCCTGGTCATCAAATTCAATAAATTCCTCAATCTTTTCAAATCTTTTTATCACTGTGTTTTGTAAAGTCTGGATCTCCTGTCCAGTGTTCTGTTCAAATGTTCTCATTGAGGATTGCAATTTGTGAAATCTGTCCAGAAAAATGTCTCATTCTTGGACATAATTTTTATAGTGTACATATTACTTTCCAGAAGAGACATTCTATCCATCAATCTATCATAACTGTTCAATTGATTCTGATTAATACATTCAACAGCACAAATTCTCTCAGACAATGTCTCAATACTTTCTGTCATTGACTGGGTTTTGGTCATCAATTTGGCAGTATCCTTCTCCAGAGTGCTGAATTTTCCTTTTAGTTGGCAATTATCAGTCTGTAAAGATTGCATCATTTATAAAAGTGCCTCATTCTTGGACTTATTATCAAACCATGTTTTTAAGGAGAAAATATGAAGGACAAAGTTAATTCCCAGAATCAAATAGAGGGATGTAGAAGGGAACTCACTTAAGCCTTGCATAACATCATACATGGTATAAGTAAAAAAAGTTGTTGAACTCTCTAATTGTTATCTGTCATCTCACCCTTTTAAGATTGTTTCTTCACTATACTTTTACAAGAAAAGGACAGAAAAAAATTTGCCTTCACAGTGCCTACTTATAGTAATTCTCAGCCTATAGTAAATAGCAGTGGACTGTCCTCCAACAGAGAACGCTCAATAGTTTCACCCTATGTCAATACTTTGTAAGTCAGACATTGGAAATAATACATAAACAATTTCCTAAATCTATAATTTACCATTACATGGATGATATTTTGCTATTGGCTTAAAATGTAGATGCTTTAGAAAGAATGTTTGAAAAGTAAAGAAAGTTTTGACAAAATGGGGTTTACAAATTGCTCCTGAAATATAGAAGAGACTCTGACAATTGCCTAGGTTATAAAATAGGTTTAGAGAAAATTAGAATGCAAAAAACACAAATTAGGAGAGATTGATTGTGAAATCTTAATGAATTTCAAAGATTGTTAGGAGACATTTCCAGTCTACAAGTAGCTGTTAACATCTGTTCTAATAGTTATTTAAACAAATCCTTAGATGGTGACAAAGACTTAAATAGTCCTGTAGGTACCCAGGTCTTTTTCCCTTTTCTTCCTTGGCATTTTGCAGGGCTGTTTGACCTCTGGCCCCTGGAGATTCTGCACTAGCACTGGCTTGAGGGTAGCTTAGAAAGAACTTGGCTATCTTTGTTATGGTAATTCCACCTGTAAACAAGGTTGCAGCTGCGGGCCCTACATGCCTCCCATGCCTGCCTCCCCCATAGCTGATTCTACCTGAGGCACTGGGAATGTATCAATCTATTCTACTGCTCCTGATGGGAGAGGGCCATGCCCTTTTGAACTCTCTTGCCTCCTGGTATAAATACCCGACTTGAGTTTAATAAAGGGCTTTTTTGCTCTTTGGCAAGCGAGCAGGTCTCTTGTGTTTGTCTGTTTAAACCCTTAGGACAATCGTCCATTCTCGTGGCCCTGGTTCAGGAAAGCACGCTCCTGGATTAGGCCTGGGTATCCACAGAAAGTGCGGAGGTTAACATAGTCCCAGGGAATTAACAGATAAAGCTGAAAAGGAATTGATTGCCATTGAAGAAAAATTACAGGAGGCATATGTGGATAGGATGTATCCAAATCTTAATAGCATTCTAGTCATATTGCCTTTCAAAATATCCCCTACAAGAATTTGAATGCAAAGGGAAGATATCATCATAGAATGTATCTTTTTACCACATAAACCAAGAAAAAATTAAAAACTTAAGTAAAAAGTTTTTTAATTAATCATTAAATGAAAATTGAGACTTTGTCAACTAGCAGGAACAGACCCAGCAGAGATTATAGTGCCTTTTAATATATATAAGATTAAAAAATTATGAGAAGACAATGAACCTTGACAAAGATCTTGTGCTAATTTTTTAGGAGAGATTAAAAGCAATTATCCCAAAACTGATACAATTAACTTTATAAAGAGAACTACTTGGATACTTCCCAGCATTGTACATGAAACATCAATAAATGGAACATGTACATTCTATACTGATGCAACTAAATCAGCAAAGGTGGGCTACAAATCAGAAGATTTAAGTATGGTGGAACAAAGCCCTTATCATTCTGTCCAAAAGGCAGAATTATATGATATTCTCATGGTACTAAGGGATTTTAAAGAACCTCTCAATATAGTTACAGAGTCACAAGATGCAGAAAGAGTTGTCTTGCTTATTGAAATAGTTGAATCTATACCAGATGATACAGAATTGGCTTCATCATTCATATAGGTTCAAGATATAATCAGGAATAGGCTTTGTCCCATAAACATAATACACATTCAATCCCATATGGATCTGCCAGGTCTTCTAGCACAAGATAATGCAGAAATTTATGGACTATTGATTGGAAATGTGTTGAAGGCTTCAGAATTTTATAAGAAACATCATGTCAATAGCAAAGGTTTAAAGAAAGTGTTTTCTATTACATGGCAACAAGATAAGAAGATTATAAAGATATGTCCTTCTTGCTCTTTCTGTAACCAATCACCACTACCTCCAGAGAGGAACCCAAAGGATACTCAATAGAATGAAATATGGCAGATGTATGTGTTCTTCTTTGCAGATTTTGGAAAATTAAAATATGTACACCACACCATTGACACTTATTCAGGTTTATAATGGGCAACTGCTTTGAGCTCAGAAAAGGCTGATTCAGTAATCACACATTTATTAGAAATTATGGCCAACATAATACACAAATAAAGACACATATAAATATACAATACACACATAATGCACAAATAAAGATGCTTATTATAATATAAAGCATATAACAGGTATACCAAAGAATCCCACAGGTCAGGCAGTTATAAAAAGTTCAAATCGAACTATAAAGGATATGTTAAACAAACAGAAAGGGATGGAAACTAAAATACCCCCAGAAATAGATTGCACAATGCTTCGTTAACCTTGAATTTTCTTAATGCTAATGAGAAAGGAACAACACCAACAGAGAGATATTGCATAATAAAAAGGTTTTTTTAAATAAAATCAGCTTGTGTATTTCATGAATGTGTTGATCTCATAATGGAAACCAGGAAATGTACTACATGGGGAAGGGGTTTTGCTCTTGTTTCCACAGGAGAAGAAAAGCTATGGATACTATCAAAATTAATAAAGATTTGGTTTGAAAAAGAGAAACCTCTTGAGAAAGAGAAATGACACATCAACCACAGAGGTGACAACCATACAGGTGGTAAAGAAACCTCAAAAATGTTTAGGCAGGGTTCTATTTATGTCATTACAAGAAAATATGCATCTTCAAAAAGTCAAGAGACTCTGTACATTTAGCTGCCTAAAGAGGAAATAATAATTATCCAGATAGGATCACCAAGCTCATAGAATTATGACTCATGAGGACAGGTCATCTGAGGGTAAGAATCACTGAACATAAACTAGAATAATAGTCATTACTCACTTGAAAATCAAAGTAGGCTTTGGAGTTGAATAATGGCTCTTTCCTTCTCTAAATCCAAGCATGTTTTTAAAAGAAAAAATCAGAGTTTCTATCTCCTGTCAGGAACCATCTGGTATGGGACAGAAAGAAGAAAGAATTTAGAAAACATTTTACTTCTATCCATGCCTATTTTTATCTCTATCATACCTGTTATTGAATATATGTCTGTAAAAATAATGTTTAATTTTTCTACAATGAACAACGAATTTTCCTGCAATAATTTTTGAAGTTTCCAGGAAGAAGATGGGACCCACAACAATGACTCCACCTGGTTAATATGACATCATGATGCTGATAGCGGTACTAGAAGACCTGTTTGGGGTACCAGTTGCTCAAGATAGTTCAAACTTGATTAGCTGAAATGGTGCACTTTTTACAACATTCTGGCCAGAACTCCAAATAGGAACCTCAAACAAACCCTAACGAATACTCAGAGACTATTTGCAGGTATACCAGACTTAAATATCATTTTACTTTCACAGGATTCCATAGAAAGAACATCTCCCCCATGACAACTGGAAGTAATCCTAGAACACGACATCCTCTCTCCCAAAAAAGTTTGTACTCAAGGTTAGAGACATCAATTAGAGGTTAATTATAATTAGTATAGGACTGGGGGTTGGGGTGTAAATTATGTAGGCTCAAGGTCTCTTTGAAACAGAAAGGAAATTGGGTGGGATGATATAGTGTGAGTTTACTCACACTAATAATAAGAGTAATAGAGTGAATACTTGTGAGCTATTATTTATAGTCAATTTATATTGGTATAGATTAAATTATAGTATGTTACTATTTTCATCTACAGTATTTGTATACCTAGGCAAAGTTATTTTGTCATATTGTATGCATGCATGCTTCTACCTCTGCTTAAGACATTTTGTATATTAACACAATTTTAGGATATATTTATCATATTGCAATATACATTTCTCCCTCTGATCAAGATACTTATACATTGTTTCCATTTTGAGGTCATTGCCTTATTTGTTGTACAGTTGTTTAAAGATTGCTTAATATTCTAATAAGAAGTCTTAGTCTTTAAGTTTTATATATATATATATATATAATGTATTAAGAAATATAGGTCAATAGTCATCTGTTTGTCATACTCGTAGTTAGACTAATCAGGTTCTTTACATACCTAAAGTTTGTATTCTGCATAGATAGGTAATCTTCAACCACTTCAAAGAGCTATAGAATATGGCATTTAAATAATTTAGGCTTTTGTTGACGTGAGACATGATTGCTCCTGGCAGCACTGATCTATTTCCAAAAGAATGTTGAACACTGAAGACACTCCACTTGAAGCTTGTTTTCTTCTTGGCAAATTTGGCCTTTGGGCAAGGAACTGCCCATTCATTGACCAATGACAAAATGCATGATGTCTGGACAGGACAAAAAGGATACAAGTAAAAAAGACTCAAATCTTGCCAAGAGAGTATCAGATGGTTTTGAAAAATTCCCTGCCCCTGAAAATGGTCTGTCAGGTACTCTAGGCCTTAGCCAAAGTTGACAGCTCCAATGTTGCAAATGAGACTTTGGGTGATTGCCCAGGTAGTCAGTTGTCTCTGTCATTTGTTGCACATTTGGAAGTTGCTTGATTGTACTTCCTGTTTTCTCAAGTAATATTATTTTCCTTCTCGGATCTTCAATGGGGTTGAAGACTACATAATTGTAGTTACTTTCCTCTCATCATTTGACCAAATTATTTGTAATACAAAACTAATCTCCTTAGGATAGGATAATTATTGAAATATTTATCACATCTATCTTGCTTGATATTGTTTATGTTGGTTGTAACTCTAATTTCTATACTTGATATTTGTTCTTATTGTATATAATTTTATATTAGGCTTAGAACTCTCTTATTTAAACATAAGGGGGAGGTGCTGTAGGAAATCCTTCAACCGGTAGCCTTTAAGTTAGCAGCCCACTTGTGTGTGGCCTCTTATACTATATATGTCAACATTAATTGCATGTTCTGTCTCTTTTCTAGCTGCTGGATTCGGTGGCTATGTCCCATTCAAGCAGAGGACTGTGATCTGTGGGCCTAAATAAATAAATATTAATAAATAAACAAATATATCCTAAATAAATAGCCCTTTATTATACTCAATTCTGAGCTAGTAGGGGATTTCTTTTTAATGTCCATCTTCAGCTTGTAGTAATTTTGGGGGGAGAGATTAACGACAACTATCCCAAAAGTGAGAGAATTTGAGTTATATTGAGATCTAATTGGATCTTTTCTTGCACTGTATGAGACACACCAATAACTGGAACCCTACATTCTATTCAGATGCAAAGAAAACTTTAAGTCATGTGGAACAAAGCCCTTATAATTCTGTTCAAAAAACAGAGTTGTATGCTATTCTTGTGGTACTAAGTGATTTTTAAGAATGTCTCAACATAGTTACCAATTCACAATATATAGAAAGAGTTGTTTTGCATATTTAAACCACTGAATTTATACCAGATAATACAGACCTGTCTTGAATATTTATTCAGGTATAAGATATAATCAGGAATAGGTATCATTCCAAGTACATAACACACATTCAATCCCATACAGATCTGCCAGTTCCTCTAGCACAAGAAGATGCAGAAACTGATCAATTATTGATTGGAAAAGGGCTGAAGACCTCACAATTTCATAAAAAATTATGTCAATAGCAAAGGTTTAAAAAAGGACTTTTCCATCACATGGCAACAAGCCAATGAAATTATGAGGAGATATCATACTTGTTCTTTACACAAGCAAATACCACTACCTACAGGAAGTAACCCAAAGGGTTCTCAAATGAATAAAATCTGGAAGATGGATGTATTCCATTCTATAGAATTTAGAAAATTAAAATGTGTACACCACACCATTGGTACCTGTTCATGTTTTTAAAGGTAAACTGCTTGAATTTGGAAAAGGCTGATTGGGTAATCACAGATCTGCTAGGAGTTATGGCCCTCATGGCTATACCTGGACAAATAAAAATGGCAATGTTCCAGCATATGTCTCTAAAATATGGAACAGTTTTTTGTTTATTATAATATAAAATATATTTACAGGTATACCAAACAATCCTATAGGTCAGGCAGTTACAAAAAGATCAAATCAAACTATAAAGGGTATGTTAAATAAGCAAAAATAATAAATATCCCTAGAAATAGATTTCATAATGCTTTATTAACCTCAAATTTTCTTAATGCTAATGAGAAAGGAACAAAAGCTGCAGAGAGACATTGGACCTTAGTAAAAAAAAAAAAAAACTTCTGAATTAAGTCACCCAGTGTACTTCTAGGATGTGTTGACCTCAGAATGGAAACCAGGAGATGTGCTACATTCAAGAAGGGGCTTTATCTTGTTTCCATGGGAAAAGCTGTGGGTAGCATCAAAACTAATTAAGATTAGGTTTGAAAAGAAAAAGCCCCTTGATAAAGAGAAATGACAGTTTATTCACAGAGGTGACAATCCTACGAGCTACCAGGAAACCTCAAAAGGGTTCTGTTCTTGTTTTTGCAGAAAAATAGAAAATACCCATCTTTGAGAAGTCAAAAGATCTTGGACATATTTTAAAAAAGAAAAGATAGCTATCCACAAAGATTCAACAAACAAATAAATATCTGACATATGATACCAGTATTCTCTGAAAGGTAAAATCTCACTACTTAAACATATACATCTACTTACTTCACAATATTATGGTAGTTCCAGGTAACTTAAAAATTAAAGCTGTCTTTGAACTGTGGTTTCTCTTCCCTAATACAAATGTGTCATTAAAAGAAAAATTCAGTTGCTGTCCTATATCAAGAGTGTCACTTGGTATAAGACAGAAGGAAATTAAATATCTACAGACTAAGGGTATCAAAACTCAACTGTCAAGAAAATTCTACTTTTCCCCGTACCGATTTTTCTCTCAATGGCACCTTTATTTGAATATATGTCTATCGAAATTCAAACTTTCTATTTTGATTTGAATAATGTTCAAGTTTTCCACAGTGTACAATAAGTTTTCCTACGGTAATCTCTGAAGTCTCCAGGAAGAAAATGCTGCCCCAAAACAATGTTTCCACCTGGATCATATAATGCCATTCAGCTGATAGCATCACTGCAAAACCTACTTTGGACTATAAACTGCTCAGGACAATTTCAAAGTGGCTGAAAGTTTCCAACCTAGTAGACTACTCCAGCCAGGACTTGAGACAAGCTTTTCAGTTTCCCATTATGTAGAGATTGGACAACAAATGATGAAGTTATCTCTCTCAGGACTTGACAATTAATCATTTTTTAAATCAGGATCCCCTAAATATACCATCACCCCCAGACAACAAGAAGTAAATTTAAGAATATGATACCCACTCTCCCAAAAGGTAGGGTGGGTGGGTTTTAATCATTCAATGGAATGTGGGTATTTATCATTGTTTAGGGAAGTTGGTTGCAAGTTATTATTGGCAATGATCAGGAAAAAAATATTAGATTCAAACATATGCCGATACGAATTTGAGATTATTTTTTAAAGCATACTATAAATATGTTTGTAATCTTGTTCAAGGTATTGCACCTGTACAGCTCATTCAACAATATAATGCAAATTTCTGTTCTTTAAAAGTTATTATTACGAAGTGTTTAGGGTAATAAAGAAATGTGGGCTTGTTATTAGTCACCTATTATAATCAAACTTATAGTCACAATAGGCATGTTTTCTCTTCTTTTGTTTACTATTTTTAATTCAATTGTTTTTAATTAAACTATACATTTTTCTCCTTTTTTCTCCCTTTCTCTTCTCTCCCCTTCTACTCTCTCCTGTGACCTCCAAGCTCCCAATTAACCAGCAATTCTTGTCTTTTTCTCCTTCCTTTATAGATCATTGTATGTCTCTCTTAGGGTGCTCTTTGTTGTCTAGGTTCTCTGGGATTGTGGACTGTAGGCTTTTCTTTGCTTTATGTCTAAACATCACTTATGAGTGATAAATTTCAAAATGCCATTATTTTTTTTTACCACCGAGTTGTAACCCACTATGTAATTGTACCATATTTTCTTTATCCATTCTTCACTTGATGACCATCTAGGTTGTTTTTCAGGTTCTGCTTATTACAAGTAATGCTGTTATGAACATAGTTGAACACATATCCTTATATGATTGATCATCCTTTGAGTATGTTTTCAAGATCAAACAAAGATATATTTCAGATAGAAATGTCATCTTCAAACACTGCAGAACTGTACAGAATATGGCATTTAAGATGTTTTAGTAAGACAGGGTATTTTTTTTTACATTGAGGCATGTCTGATCCTGAAACTACCAAACTAAGATAAGGTAATGGACATCGAAGAAACTCCACATAGAGTTGACTTTCTTTGTTGCAAAAGTAAGTCACTGGGCAAGAAAAAGCCTTTGCCTCAACTGCTGACAGTGTGCTGACCTAAATGGACAAGTAAGACACAGAAGAAAGTGACTGCCAAACATTTTCAAAACAAGGAGAAAAAGCCCTTCAGAATTTTGGATTTTCTGTTGTGAAATGATTAGAGAATGCTCTGCTTAGAATTTTATTTCTGCATCACAGAAAAGTCTGTCAGATATGATAGGCCTGTTGGCTGAAGATAGATGTCCCCACATTGCTGAGGAACTTTGGGTGACTGTTCAGGCAGCCAGCTGTTTCTGTCATTTCTCCCATGTTTTGGAATTTGCTTGCTCACACTTCCTACTTATTTAGTTAACATTAGTTCCATCTTAGGTCTCTAAGGGACTTTAAGACTAAATAGTTTTAGCTATAGTTTTCCTTGTTTACCTGAATCAGAAAGCAAGTTATGATAGAAAGTAAATTAGGTACAGAGCGTTGAACTCACCAAGATAGGATAGAGAGAGAGTATTTTCTCTGAATTTGTCAAATGTAAATTGACTAGACATTGACGATGTATTTACTGTCCGTACATATTATATATAGTCATTGTACTTATAGTTTTCTTATATTAGTTATAGCCTTCTTTTTCATTTTAGACAAAAGGGGAAATGTAGTGATACTTTATTTGTATTTAATAAATAAGGCTTCCTTGCATATCAGAGAGTAAAACAACCCCACTCGTCAACCTTACAGACAAGGCAGTGGTGACACACACTTTTAATCCCAGTAGCCGCACTAGTTTGCCATAGAAACCAGGCAGTAGTGGCACACACCTTTAATCCCAGTCTTAGAGAGGAACATAAGAAGAGAGGAGACAACTCTCAGACACAGTCTTATTCTCAGATTCCTGGAGGCAAGATCTTCATTTCAGACTGAGGTAAAAGTAAGAGTCAGTGACTGGCTGTTTTGCTTTTCTGACCTTCAGGATGAACTTCAATATCTGTCTCTGAATTTTTATTAATTGTGCTACAAGATACATTAACAGTCACCCACCCCAGCGTATCTGCTGATTACATCACTTCACATCTGTACTATCTAAAAGAAAGATTGTTTTTCCCATGTGGGTTTGGAGAAGGTAATATTTTTTTTATTTTCTTTCTTACTATTTATTTTCAAACAAAAAAAGATTTATTTTGTCATATAGTTTCACAGGGTTAAGAGTTCATCATGACAGGGAGGCATGCCAGTAAGAGGCAGGCATGGTTCAGGGCAGAAAGTCAAGAGTTTACCTCTGGAATCACAAGCATGAAGCAGAGAGAACCGGAAGTAAGGGTAAGTCCTTAAACAATCAAAGCCTGCTTCCAGCGACATACTTCTTTCATAAAGGTCACACCTCTTAAACCTCCCTGTACAACAGCATCAACCAGGAACTAAGTGTTTAATTTTACCAAGACTTCATTTAAGCTATCCCAGCTCTGATCCAATTTAGATAATCTGTTGTGTGCCTCATATCTTAGCCCCTGTGTAGTAACCTTCAAATCTCTATTTCAGGGCTGATTTTAGATATTGTAGAAAATTTTTGAGTATTTCCCTTTGAATAAGTTCAAAGCACAATTTTTAAGTATAGATGTCTCTTATTCGTCCTCCTCCTCCTTTTCCTCCTCCTCCTCCTTTCCCCATCTGCCTCCTCCTCTTGTTTTTTTTCTTCTTCCCTATTGTTTGGCTGTGGGTCTGCATCTGTTGCTGGATGAAGCCTGTCTAATGACAATTGGGCTAGGCAAAAATCTATGAGCATAGCAGAACATCGTTAGGCATCATTACATTGACAATTCTTTCTTTTGTTATGTGTGGTTCTATCCTAGGTATATAGGTCATCCAGTCTCTAGGTCATGGTACTCCAGACAGTGTCAACGATGGGTTTACTCTTCTGGCATGGATTTTAGACTAGACTGGTCATTGTTTGACCACTTCCTCAGTCTTTATGTCATGCTTACCCCAATACATTCGATAGGGACGACATTTTGTAAGTCAAAGGTTATGTGGCTGGTTGGATATTTTGTTAATTTCAGCAAAAACACTGTTGATTTGTCGATGAGACTCTGAAGCCACTGTCAAGTAAGTATGGAGGCTACCAGGAATGTTTTGGAAGCAAGGAGGATACCTTGGGGAAGCAAAAATGCTTTCCTACTTCTTTTAATGGTATATTTTTGTTTTACTTGTGTTTTGTTCACCAGAACTGGGATCAGCTAAGGCACACAGACATATAGTGCCTGGGGAGAACAGTTCACATGTGGGAAACCCAGAGCTCAGCTGTTCCTACTGCACTGTTTTCCTGAAATTAGGAAAGTTCACTTTCCCATTTGATGGTTGCACTTCCTAATAACTTCAAGGTCAAAACTGCCTTCTTCTGATGACATGAAAATTATTTTTCTAGGGGGAGATGAGCTGATGATATTTCTTCCTTATAACTGCCTCTCAGAGCCTCATTCTACATGGTGTTTATCAAAGGCCTGGCCAGGTGAGTGTGTTTGTTTTTCTGTTCACTAATAGTGAGTGTTGTGAGTGGTGAGTGAATCTGGATTTTCTGTAGTAAAATGATTAGAGAATGTTCTGCTTAGAATTTTATTTCTGAGCCACATTGTGTCATAAGCAAATGAAACAGATGCTTGTAGACATAACACATCAGTGTAATGATTTGTAAAAGAGCATAGATTTCGCTTACTATGACCTCTGACTATAATATATGTGACAGAAGAAAGTGGGATATTGGAAAGAGGACAGAACCTAGCAGAAGTATGGAGAGAGACAGGAAAAGCTAACAGGGTGAGGACAATCAATGGAAATTAAATATTGAATCAAAATATCATGAAATCCTTCAATTTTACATGAATGTACACTATTGCATATGTAAAAAGTGACCCCAAGTGGAATTTGTTAGCAATCTCATCTGACTACTGATTTTACTACATGTTCTCTAATCTTTCTGAGAGTATGGTTCCAGCTAGTAATGCCCACTGTCTTAGTTTTCCATTCTTGTCACAAAATACCTGATATAACCTGGAGGGTGAAATTCAGAGAACATTCATTTATTTGATTGCAGGAGTACATTTATAATACCAAATTACATTTAAATGATACTTTGTTTTTCTCATTTTACTACTTTTCTCAAGTTAACTGACCATGAATTTATTTATATGAAACTTAAGACAGAAGATACAACAAATAACTAATTTAGTGCTTAATAGTAATTTTATGTTTTGTGTTGGTTGAAGTTTGCATAACTTAGGAATTCTGAGAAATGTTTCAGCTTATCCTAGTAAAACATATGACGGTCTTAACATTGTATAAAAGTTTTAAAATATTTATATATATATTTGTTTACTCCATTGCAGTGATTTCTAATAAAGCAAATCTTTTCTGCATGTTTAAAAAATATCTGTAAATCTCATCTCGCTTATTTATTAAATCCTTGTAAAGTTATCCTTACAAAAATGTAAACTGGAAAAATTTCAGTTAAATATTGAATGTTTTAATTAAAATAAATTAAGTTTAATATTTCAAGGGTTTTTTTGTTTGTTTGTTTTGAGACAAGGTTTTTCTGTGGCCTGTTCTGGAACTCACTTGGTAGACCAAACTGACCTCTTAGCACACGGAGATCCACCTGTCTCTACCTCCTGAGTGCTTGGACTTTAGATATGTGCCAAAACCGTATGACTATTTCAAGTCTACTAAATTGAACTTTGCAACATTGACACTCATTATATTATATTGATATTCAATATAAATTTAAATAAGCTTTTCATTAGTAGTGAGAAAGTGTTTCAATTACTGAATAGTATAAAATTATTTAAAGTCAAATTTTCCAAGGATTCCTCTAATAGTTAAAAAATACAATTGCCCACTAAAAGACACATTCATAAAAAAATGCTAAGTAAATTTAAGTTTAAGTACTGAATATCTTGAATCCATTTTTGTGTTGCTGGAATATCACTTACTAATGTATACAAGAGGTTTCAAGAAAAGTGAAGCCAGACATGGTGGTACTTGGCTATGATCTCAGCACTTTGAAGGGTAACACACAAGCATCGTGAGTTTGATTAAAGCCAGTCTGAACTACAGGTCGAGACAGCACCTCACAGACACGCACAAATACAACGAAATTGTGGTGTAAATCAGAAAATGTACACTTATGAAATTGTTTTAAAAAATGGAAGAAACTATGTCAGTCAATCTTATTAAATAGTTAGCCACAGATTGCAAACAGCATGAAAACCTAACGATGGAAGCACGTGTTTATGTTTGCAAGCATTACAGCATTTTCAATCTGTTCTATGTAATGTACACTAAAAGTCTGCACTGATACACTAGGTAGGATCCTCATAGACCTGATCATGTCACACAGAAAACAAAAGATACACATTCTCCATTTTCCTTAAAGTTCATTTATTTCATGAATGTACTTGATAGAACTCTGTTTTTCATTCAATTGTATATTCATGATAGCAGCCACAGCACACAATATATTATTGATCTATATTTAGCCCAGGTAGTCTTTTCAAATACAAACACACACACACACACACACACACACACACACACACACACACACACACACACACACACGCACTTCCAGTGAACACTTTCATGTCTTTCCCAGACTTTCACCATGTGACCTGTGATCGAGCTCTGGGTCTGACTGCTTCCCCACAGGCTCTGCAGTGACACTGCTGCTGCTGCTTCATCGCAGGGGAACTGGCTGGAAAGTGTGAGACTGGAAAGTTCTAGTGAGCGTCTGTGAGCTTCCAGGTGCAGGTGAGCTAAATTCAATTTCATAATATTAATTTATGCATTTTTATTATTGAAGTATATCAGGTAATAGCTATGAATTAATACCATATTAATAAGTAGTCACTATTTGTTTCTGCTGGCATTATGTATTTCATAAAGATCCGCTCATGGAACTCATTTGAGTTGCTAAGATCTTTATCGTCCTGATATTCCCAAAGACTTGTTAACATTGCTGACAGTGGACAGCACATCAGCCAACACCAAGTATCTTGTCATCTGAAAGTCACACAGTCACTCTCTGTTTTCTCTGAGCAATCACACTTCTTTTGTTCATTACTCGCTAATTACGGTAAAACTTAAAAATGAAAATGATACTTTTGATCTAATAAGGTTTATGTTCATTATGTTATTAAATCACCAAGAAGAATACCATAAGTCTAAAAACAAGACTGTTCTAAAATCAAGTACTGTGATAATGAAGGGATAAAGTGATTTTTTTTGTAAGAATGTAGAGCTATGTATCCATAACCATCCCTTGGTTTTTATTGTTGCACATCTACTCTGACAGCCGCCTGCAAACTGCCTGGTCTCTGGGTCTGGATCAATTTAATAGTGATGGCATCTGCATATTGTGAGTGTTTTGACTACTTCATGTTTTAGTACTTAGAAATAAATGTTGCAACTGAAACTGACTGAAATCCCCCAGCACTGCAATTTATTTTTTATATAAAACCAATATCCTTTCTCATTACATTTATATGCTAACAGTTCAATTTGTATCAATGGTAGATATGGTCTTTTCTGGTTTAATCACAACCAGAGTGAGCTCCACAGAAAGATGAAGACTTAGGAGATGCATAATTTTCTGTAAGTCATAGATATTTCAAAGCAATGCATATGAAATTTGCAGATTGAAGAACATGTTTGGGCTAAGGAAAAAATTTAGATTACTACCTTTCCCTTGATAGTGTCATCTTTTTATATTATATGTAATACATGTGTTGTATTGATATATTATAGATGTACAATTAATGAAGCTTATTTTTACATATATGATTTGTACATTTTCAATTTTGTAAATGGAATTAGTCTACCATTCTTTAAGTTTGGAGACCAAGGCTTGACTTAACTACTATTCTGGTACATGTATTTATTTATTTATTTATTTATTTACTTACTTACTCATTAATTTACCTATTAATTTATTTATATTTCTATTTATTTAATATTTATTATTTATATTTATTTATTTTATTTTACATATATGAGGTTTTTTACCTGCATATGTGTTTATGTGTCACTTGCACAACTGAGACAAAGAGGGCCATGGATCTCCCAGAATTAGAGTTACAGATGTTTATGAGCCACCACGTCATCACTGAGACTCTAACCCAGGTCCTTTGCAGAGTAAACCGTGGCTTGAACCACAGAGCCACCTTCCAGCTTGTATCCTAGAACTTTAAAAAAACAGAATATCACTGTGCAGCTACTGTAAATGTATGCTGGTGGGAGAATCAGATGCATGGCTCCAGCAATTGAGAAGAAACTACATCTTTACTAGATTGAGCTTTTCAAGAGCAAAAATAATGTAAATATAAAATGTATGAATTATGATGTCATATTTATGGGGATGTTATAGGCTGGGCTCATACACTAACTTCGCTATTATTTCAACACACGCATGCATCCATCTATATGTGTGGAATATAAAAGTGAACTTGACAATTTAATTGGGCACTCCTTTTCTCACAAGAGTACAAATGTAGTAGCTTTCTATTTCTTTACCACAAAACTATTTGAAAATACTGAATTATAGTAATTTAACAAAATAACTATATTGGTACCTGGGCCCAAAACTAACATAAACATCAAAGATAAGCCTGTTGATTGAAATTTTAAAAACAGTCTGTGCATTGATGATGTATGATAATACTGGGGCTCTTGATTTTCACTGTATGGGAAAGCATCTCTCAAAAAAAAATACAGAAATTCCAAAACAGGACAACTATCTGGTCATCTTTGGCAAGTTTGTTTGTCATAATGTGTTGAAAATAGTGTTTGTCTTAGTGTGGCATGTTCGCTCTTGTTGGAGGCTCCTAGCCTGTAGTAACTTCAGAGTCCAGAGCAAACAAGGACTGGAGTGGTGTGTGGAGCATTAGAGAGGAGCACAGCAGGGTACAAGTGATCTCAGGAGGGAAAGGAAAAGGGGGAGGAGAGAGTAAATATAGCAGAAGGTGGGAGGAAAGTATAGGGGAGAAGCAGAGTACAATTGAGCTGATAGGGAAAATGTAATGGAGATTCTTAGGTAAGATGGAGAGAGATGAATACAGAAGGATGTAGGTAAAATAAAAATATGGATGACTGAAAAAGTCATAAGGAATTCTACTGTTAATAATTTACTCACATCCCTCAATAAAAGAAAAACTAATGTTTGTCTTGATAGCTGGGTCTTAGTTCTTTTAACCTGAAGTGAAGTGTTTCAAAAGGTGATGGAATACAAACTACACAGGCAGATATTTAAGATTATTTATAACCATAATTAATGGCTATTAATTAATTAATAAGGTGTGAAAACTGTCATTATGGCCTCCAACTCTATCTATTTCCTAATATCAGATCCAGGAGATGCAAAATTTCACAGAAAAAGGAACATAAAAACAGGAAAATATGGACAAAGATGGACATTTTCATGATTAAAATAATGAGATTATCATGAATTATCACTGAGTTTCAATTGGAATTATGACTGAAAGCATACGTACTTGCTAAATAGACCATAATAAAATTATGCAGGATGAGACCGACTCACCTCATGCTTTTGGATTTCTTCTGTGAATATTTTCAAGATCAATGTGTTTTACTCGGTTGTAAAAATGTGACTAATATTCTGTGTTCATCACTACTGTTTTAGTTGTTAACTATAAAACAAGGAAACGTAAATCAATAGGATTGGATTTGTAAGGCATAACCCCTAGGTGAATAGCAGGCCCACAAAATGTGCATTCTGTGTAGGATGTGACTGTGAATGCCTTTATCATCTCTAGTATGCTGCATACACAGGTAGATACATGGAGAAGTACATAGAAATGTTGGCTATAATGTCCAGAGTGGAGCATCAAAAGTTAAAGAGACAGGTTAAACAGAATAAGTAGGGACAATTGAATGATGATATAGACACACTGACCAGTGAATCACAAGTCTGATGTATACTCCATTATTTTTCAGATATATGAAATATGCTCTTAGTATGATGTAAGATAAATACACTTTCCACTTATGTCCTCATTAAAGAATGTTCTCAGTTTCCAAGCTGGACTTGGAGCTCTGGCCAATATGTTTCTCCTTGTATTCTACACTTTCATAATCTTATGTCACAGACCTAAGCCCACAGATATGATCTCCTGTCAATTGGCCTTCATCCACATAGTGCTGGTCCTCACTGGAGCGGATATTTGGCTTTGGGACATATTTGAGTCACTGGATATTGATAATGACTTCAAATGTAAGACAACCTTTTACATACATAGGGTGATGAGAGGCCTCTCCATCTGCATCACCTGTCTCCTGAGTGTGTTCCAGGCTGTCACTATCAGTCCCAGAACCTCTTTGTTGGCAAAATTTAAATATAAACTAAAAAAATACATGATTTGTACTTTCTTATTTATTTGGTCTTTCAACTTGTCATTCAGTAGCAACCAGATCTTCTATGCTGGTGCTTTTACCAATGTGAGTGAGAACAACCAAATGAAGGTTACTAAATTCTGCTCACTCTTCCCCATGAACTACATCATTAGGGTAATGATTTTAACAATGGCATCCTCCAGAGATGTATTTCTTGTAGGAGTTATGCTGACCACAAGTACATACATGGTGATTTTCTTGTTAAGACATCAGAGACAATGCAACCATCTTCACAGCCTCAGCCACCTAAATTCGTCCCCTGAGAAAAGGGCCACCCAGACCATCTTGCTGCTGGTGGTTTTCTTTGTGTTCATGTATTTGGTGGACTTCATCATCTCATCCACTGCAGTCCTGTTATGGATGTATGACCCAGTCATCCTGAGCATTCAGAAGTTTGTGATGAATGTCTATCCCACAATTACTCCTTTGGTACAAATCAGTTCTGATAGCAGAATAATTGATATACTGAAAAGTTTGTGGTCAAAGTGTCACAAGAGTCTTTTTAAAAGAATATTTTTTTCTTCTTTTTAATAAAATGATGAATTTACTTTCATATATTTGTATGAGTATTGCATCAACATATATGTATGTGTGAATTCCTGATGCCCACAGAGGTCAAAAGAGGCTATTGCACCCCTTCAACTCGATGGTAGTAAGGCATCATTCTGGTGCAGCTGCAATTATATTTTTCCAGAATATAGATTTTTCTTAATCTATTTAATAGTTAAAGTAAAAAATCAAGATAATTCATAAATTAAATAAAATTTGTGATATTACACAAGTACAGTCTGTTGCAAAGTAGTATAGTCCTGGTATTTCTACAGGACTTCTCTAACTCTCTGCTTTTTACTTTATATCATAAATTTTCCTTTGATGCTGAAGTTACTCAAAGGAAGCTCCTTGCTGATACTGACTTTTTCTGTTATTTTTTACACGGGATTTTAATCTACTCTCAGTCATCAAGAAAAATTTAAATATCCTATTGTAGCTTTAACTCTCTTTCCTAAGTATAGTTTCTCTGCAGGACAAAAATATTGTGAATTGAATTTTCCATTTTTATTTTATTTCATGTTTGTGTCTATTTGTAATAAATGGGAAAACTACTTTTTTGTGAGTTAACTTTACATCCAGCTAATTTTCTGAAAGTGTTTATCAACTGTAGGAGTTTCCTGGTGGAAGTTTCAGAACAGTGTTTCTCAACATGTGGGTCACAATCCCTTTATGGATTGAATGGCCCTTCCACAGAGATCACCTAAGACCTTAAGAAATATCATATATTTACATTATGATTCATAACAGTAGCAAAACTACAGTTATGAAGTAGCAACAAAAATAATTTTATGATCGAAAGGGTGACCACACCACAAACTATATTAAAGGGTCACAACATTAGAAGGTTGAGAACTACTGAACACAACTCATGTCATATAATCTGTATTAGGATTCTCTAGAGTAATAGAACATACAAAATGAATCCATATCTCTATAGAAAGCATATTTACTAGAATGGCTTACAGGTTGTGGCTTAACTAATTCAATGATTGCTGTCTACCATAGGAAAGTAAATGTACCACATTTTCCTTATCCATTCTTTGGTCGAGGGGCATTTGTTTCCAGATTCTGGCTATTGCAAATAATGCTGCTATGAACATAGTTGAGAACATGTCCTTGTGGTACAACTGAGCATCCTTTGGATATGTACCCAAAAGTATTGTTGGGTCTTAAGGAAGGTTGTTTTCTAGTTTTCTGAGAAATCGCAATACTGATACCCAAAGGACCTGTACCAATTTTCACTCCCACCAGCAATGCATGAGTGTTTCCTTTACCTCACAACCTCTCCAGCATAAGTTGTCAGCAGTGTTTTTGATCTTGGCCATTCTTACAGGTGTAAGATGAAATCTCAGAGTTGTTTTGATTTGCATTTCTCTGATGACTAAGGATGTTGAGCATGTCCTTAAGTGTCTTTCAGCCATTATAGATTCCTCTGTTGAGAGTTTTCTGTTTAGGTCTGTACTCCATTTTTTTATTGCATTATTTGTTCTTTTGATGACCGATTGCTTGAGCTTTTTTTATATTTTAGAGATCAATACTCTAAGAAGAAAACTTTCCCAGGAGAACTAGATGACAGGAAGTAATCAAATGAGCACTGAAATCAACAAAATAAAAACAAAGAAAACAATACAAAGAATCAGTGAGACAAAGACTTGGTTCTTCAAGAAAATCAATGAAATAGACAAACCTTTATCCAAACTAACCAAAAGGCAGAGAGAATATACAAATTAACAAAATCGGAAATGAATAGGGGGACATAACAGACTCGGAGGAAATACAAAGAATCATTAGGTCATATCTCAAAAACCTGTACTCCACAAAATTGGAAAACTTAAAGGAAATGGACAACATTCTGGATAAATATCACTTACCAAAATTAAATAAAGATCAGGTAAGCAAATTTAATAAACCTATAACTTTTAAAGAAATATAAACAGTCATCAAAAGTCCTCCAACCAAAGAAAGAAAGAAAGAAAGAAAGAAAGAAAGAAAGAAAGAAAGAAAGAAAGAAAGAAAGGAAGAAAGAAAGACAGGAAAAGAAAAGAAGCCCAGGGAAGACCAGCTAGCCCTGTTGCACTGATTAGGAGTTCTTCCCAGAGAGGTGAGTGGGTGCTCACCTGGGCAGCCTGCCTGCCTGGGAAGAGAGCACAGCCCCCCCCCAGCTTCTGCAGCAGGGTCTTTGGTGTTCCAAGGGACCCCTCCTCTCCCCCATTGCTGCGGGCCCTTTGTCTCCCAGGTCCTGGAAAGACCAGCTAGCCCTGTTGCACTGCTGAGGAGTTCTTCCCAGAGAGGGCTGAGGAGCTCTATCCAGAGAGTGCTGTGAAGTCCTACCCAGAGAGTGCTGAGGAGTTCTATCCAGAAAGTGCTGAGGAGTTTCATCCAGAGTGGAGGAGATGGGCAGGCGCCAATGCAAGAATTCCTCCAACAACCTGAAAGAAAACATGACATCACCAGAATCCAGGGAGCTCAAAACTAGAAGAATTGAACACCCTACTCCAGAAGAAATAGAAGAAATCGACTCTAAGCGCTTCTTTATGAAAATAATAGAGGAACTTAAACAGGAGGTGAAAAATCTGCCGTAAAGAAATGGAAGATAAGTATAACAAAAAAATTGAGGAAATGAGTAAAGAAATGGAAGAGAAATATACCAAAAAGTTTGAAGAAATGAGTAAATCCGTAAATGAAATTCTGGGAAACCAAGAAAAAACAATCAAACAGGTAATAGAAACAGTTCAAGATTTGAAAACTGAAATGGAGTCAATGAAGAAATCACAAACCGAGGGCCGGCTGGCTATGGAAAATCTGGGTAAACGAACAGAGACTTCAGAAACAAGCTTGACCAATAGAATACAAGAGATAGAAGAAAGAATCTCAGACTCTGAGGACACCGTAGAGAAATTAAACACTCTGACCAAAGAAAACAGCAAATCCAACAAATTCTCATCACAAAACATTCAGGAACTGTGGGACACAATAAAAAAACCAAATCTAAGAATAATAGGAGTAGAAGAAGGAGAAGAATTGCATTTCAAAGGTCCAGAAAATATACTCAACAAAATTATAGAAGAAAACTTTCCCATCCTAAAGAACGATATTCCTATGAAGGTTCAAGAAGCATACAGAACACCGAATAGACTGGATCAGAAAAAAACATCCCCTCGTCATATAATAATCAAAACACAAAGCATTCAGACTAAAGAAAGGATATTGAGAGCTGCAAAGGAAAAAGGTCAAGTAACTTATAAAGGTAAACCTATCAGACTTACACTAGACTTCTCGATGGAAACCATGAAAGCCAGAAGGTCCTGGATAGAGGTACTGCAGAAACTAAGAGACAATGGATGCAAGCCCAGACTAATTTACCCAGCCAAGCTATTGTTCACTATCAACGGAGAAAACAAAATATTCCAGGATTAAAACAAATTTAAACAATACGTAGCTACTAATTCAGCCTTACAGAGAATACTAGAAGGAAAATCACAACCCAAGGAATCCAACATTCCCAACACTGCCTACATTAACTCAGACATCTAGCGACCCTTCACAAGCACAACTCAAAGAAGGAAAACACATACACTCTACTACCCAAAAAAATGACCGGAGTCATCGATCACTGGTCATTAATATCACTTAATATCAATGGACTCAACTCACCTATAAAGAGGCACAGACTTAGAGATTGGATACGAAAACAGGATCCAACATTCTGCTGTCTACAAGAAACACACCTCAACCACAAAGACAGACACCTACTCAGAGTAAAGGGTTGGGAAAAGGTTTTCCAAGCAAATGGACCTAAGAAAAAAGTGGGTGTGGCCATTCTAATATCTAACAAAATCGACTTCAAACTAAAGTCAATCAGAAGAGATGGAGAAGGACATTTCATACTCATAACAGGAACAATTCAAAAGGAGGAAGTCTCAATCTTGAATATCTATGCCCCTAATATAAAGGCACCCACTTATGTAAAAGAAACTCTTCTAGAACTCAAGGCAGTCATCAAACCACACACACTAATAGTAGGAGACTTCAACACTCCTCTCTCACCAATGGACAGGTCAATCAGACAGAAACCTAACAGAGAAATAAGAGATTTATTGGAGGTACTGAATCAAATGGACTTAACAGACATCTATAGAACACTCCACCCAAATAGGAAAGAGTATACCTTCTTCTCTGCAGCTCATGGAACCTTCTCGAAAATTGACCACATACTGGGTAACAAAGCAAACTTCCACAGACACAAAAAAATATTAGTAACCACCTGTGTCTTGTCAGATCACCATGGATTAAAATTAGAATTCAACAACAATGGTACCCCCAGGAAGCCAACAAACTCATGAAAGTTGAACAGTCAACTACTAAATCACCCCTGGGTCAAGGAAGAAATAAAGAAAGAAATTAAAGTCTTCCTTGAATATAATGAAAACAAAGACACAACATATTCAAACCTATGGGACACAATGAAAGCAGTGCTAAGAGGAAAGTTCATAGCACTAAGTGCCCACCTAAAGAAAACAGAGAAAGCACACATTGGAGACTTAACAACACACTTGAAAGCTCTAGAAAAAAAAGAAGCTGATTTACCCAGGAGGTCTAGAAGACTGGAAATAATCAAACTGAAGGCTGAAATCAACAAAATAGAAACACATAAAACAATTCAAAGAATCAATGAAGCAAAAAGCTGGTTCTTGGAGAAAATCAACAAGATTGACAAACCCCTCTCCAAACTAATCAAACGGCAGAGAGAGAACTTGCAAATTAATAGGATCAGAAATGAAAAGGGGGACATAACCACAGACACAGAGGAAATACAGAGAATCATTAGATCTTACTACGAAAGTTTATATGCCACAAAGTTGGAAAATGTAAAAGAAATGGACATTTTTTTAGATAAGTACCATATACCAAAGTTGAACCAAGACCAGGTGAACAATCTAAATAGACCTGTTAGTCGTGAAGAACTAGAAGCTGTTATCAAAAATCTCCCTACCAAAAAAAGCCCAGGACCAGATGGTTTCAATGCAGAATTCTACCAGAACTTCCAGGAAGAGCTAATACCTATACTCCTTAATGTATTCCACAATATAGAAAAAGAAAAGTCACTGCCAAACTCCTTTTATGAATCTACAGTCACCCTAATACCAAAACCACACAAAGACACAACCAAGAAAGAGAATTACAGGCCAATCTCACTCATGAACATCGATGCGAAAATTCTCAATAAAATACTGGCAAACCGAATCCAAGAACACATTAGAAAAATTATCCATTATGATCAAGTAGGCTTCATCCCAGAGATGCAGGGATGGTTCAACATACGCAAATCTATCAATGTAATCCATCATATAAATAAACTGAAAGAAAAAACCTATATGATCATTTCACTGGATGCTGAAAAAGCGTTTGACAAAATTCAACACCCATTTATGATAAAGGTGTTGGAGAGACTGGGGATACAAGAATCATACCTAAATATAATAAAAGCAATATACAGCAAGCCAACAGCTAACATCAGATTGAATGGAGAGAAACTCAAAGCCTTTCCACTAAAATCAGGAACACGACAAGGCTGTCCACTCTCTCCATACCTCTTCAATATAGTGCTTGAAGTTCTAGCAATAGCAATAAGACAACATAAGGGGATCAAGGGGATACGAATTGGAAAGGATGAAGTTAAACTTTTGTTATTTGCAGACGATATGATAGTGTACATAAGCGACCCCAAAAACTCTACCAAAGAACTCCTACAGCTGATAAACACCTTTAGTAACGTGGCAGGATACAAGATCAACTCCAAAAAATCAGTGGCACTCCCATACACAAAGGATAAAGAAACGGAGAGGGAAATCAGAGAAACATCACCTTTCACGATAGCCACAAATAGCATAAAATATCTTGGGGTAACTCTAACCAAGGAAGTGAAAGACCTATTTGACAAGAACTTTAAGCCTTTGAAAAGAGAAATTGAGGAGGATACCAGAAAATGGAAAGACCTCCCCTGCTCTTGGATTGGGAGAATCAACATAGTAAAAATGGCAATTCTACCAAAAGCAATCTATAGATTCAATGCAATCCCCATCAAAATCCCATCAAACTTCTTCACAGACCTTGAGAGAACATTAATCATGTTTATATGGAAAAACAAAAAACCCAGGATAGCCAAAACAATCTTATACAATAAAGGAACTTCTGGAGGCATTACTATCCCTGACTTCAAACTCTATTACAGAGCTACAGTATTGAAAACAGCCTGGTATTGGCATAAGAACAAAGAAGTCGACCTATGGAATCGAATAGAAGACCCAGATACTAACCCTCAAACCTATGAACACCTAATTTTTGACAAGGGAGCTAAAGGTATACAATGGAAGAAGGAAAGCGTCTTTAACAAATGGTGCTGGCATAACTGGATGTCAACCTGTAGAAGAATGAAAATAGATCCATATCTATCACCATGCACAAAACTCAGGTCCAAATGGATTAAAGACATCAACATCAATCTGTCCACTTTGAACCTGATAGAAGAGAAAGTGGGAAGTAGTCTACAAGATATAGGCACAGGAGGCCATTTCCTAAGTAGGACCCCAGTAGCACAGACAATAAGAGAAACAATGAATAAATGGGACCTGCTGAAACTGAGAAGCTTCTGTAAAGCAAAGGACACTGTCAGTAAGACAAAAAGGCTGCCTTCTGACTGGGAGAAGATCTTCACCAACCCCTCATCAGACAAAGGTCTGATCTCCAGAATATACAAAGAACTCAAGAAACTAGACACTAAAACTCTAATTAACCCAATTAAAAAATGGGGTACTGATCTGAACAGAGAATTCACAACAGATGAACTTCGAATGGCCAGAAGACACTTAAGGTCATGCTCAACTTCCTTAGCGATCAGGGAAATGCAAATCAAAACCACTTTGAGATACCATCTTACACCTGTCAGAATAGCTAAACTCAAAAACACCAATGATAGCCTATGCTGGAGAGGATGTGGAATGAGGGGAACACTCATCCATTGTTGGTGGGAATGCAAACTTGTGCAGCCACTGTGGAAATCAGTGTGGCGGTTTCTCAGGAAACTGGGAGTCAACCTCCCTCAGGACCCAGCAATTCCTCTCTTGGGAATATACCCTAGAGATTCCCGAACATACTACAAAAGCGTTTGTTCAACTATGTTCATAGCAGCACTATTTGTAATAGCCAGAACCTGGAAACAGCCTAGGTGCCCCTCAATAGAAGAATGGTTAAAAAAGGTGTGGAACATATACACATTAGAGTTTTACTCAGTGGTTAAAAAAACAATGACATCTTGAATTTTGCATGCAAATGGATGGACATAGAAAATGCTTTACTGAGTGAGGTAAGCCAGACCCAAAAAGAGGAACACGGTATGTATTCACTCATAAGTGGATTCTAACCTTAATTAAAGGTCTTTGAGCCTGTTATTCGTGATCCTAGAGAAGCTAAATAAGAAGACGAACCTGATGAAGATTATTTAGCTATCCGCCAGGAGGTAGGAAATAGTCAAGAGTCCCAGGTAACCTTGGGTGCATGGGGGGGGTGGGAGGGTTGTTGGAAGGGGAGAGGGTTAGAGAGAAGGGAGTAGGGGAGGAATGGAGAAAGCTCGGTTGACCGGGATGGGGGGAAGGGAGGAAGGATGAATATGGGATCAGGGAAGAATATATTTCAACTAAGGGAGGCATTTTAGGGTTTACAGGAAACTTGATTATATATGGGATCCCAGGTCCAAGGAGAGTCCCCAGATTGTTCTCTGGACAGAGGAGAGGGTGCCTGAACCGGCCTTGGCCCATAACCATACTGATGAATATTTTGCTTATCACCATAGATCCTTCATCTGGCGATGGATGGCGATACAGACGGAGACCCACATTGGAGCACCAGACTGAGCCCCCCAAGATCCAAATGAGGAGCAGAAGGACGAAGAAAATGACGAAGGACTGCGAGGGATGCTATCACCCACTGATACAAGGGAACGGATCTGATGAGAGTTTACCAAGGCCAGTTGGACTGCGACTGAACGAGCACGTGATCCAACCAGATTCTCCGAATTTGGCCGGATTCTCTGAATGTGGCTGGCCTGGAGTCTTTCTGAGAAGCCATTGACAATGACACTGGGACTAGTTTCCTCTGCATATACTGGATTTTTGGGATCCAGTCTGTTTGGATACTCACCTTCCTGGACCTGGAGGGAGGGGGGAGGAACTTGAACTTCCCACAGGGCAGGAAACCCTGACTGCCCTTAGGGACAAAGAGGGAGGAGGAGAGGGAGGGGAGGAGTGGGAGGGTGTTGGGAAGAGGGGCGTAAATGGAAACTTTTATAATTTAATAAAATTACTTTCAAAAAAAAACGCAAAAAAAAGAAGCCCAGGACCACATGGTTTCAGCTCATAATTTTACAAGATTTTCAAAAAAGAACTAATACCAATACTCCTAAATTGTTCCACACAGTAGAAACAGAAGGGACATTGCCAAACTCTTTTTATGGGGCCACAATTACCCTGATAACCAAACCACAAAAAGGCATTACTAAGAAAGAGAATTACAGACCAATCTCACTCATGAAGATTGATGCAAAAATGCTCAATAAAATTCTGGCAAATTGAATCCAAGAACACATCAGAAAAATCATCTGCCATGATCAAGTGGGCCTCATGCCAGAGATGCAGGGATGGTTCAACATATAAAAATCTGTCAATGTAATCCACCATATAAACAAACAGAAAAATAAAAGCCACAGGATCATCTCATTAGATGCTGAAAAGCCTTCGACAAAATACAACATTCCATCATGATAAACGTCTTGGAGAGAGCAGGGATACAAGAAACATACTTAAACATAATGAAGGAAATATACAGCAAGCCAAGAGCCAACATCAAACTAAATGGAGAGAAACTCCCAGCGATCCCACTGAAATCAGGAAGAAGACAAGCTTGTTCTTTCTATATATATTCTTTCTAAATCTATTCAATATAGTTCTTGAGGTTCTAGCTAGAGCGATAGGACATCAAAAGGAGATCAAAGGGAGACAAATCGGAAAAGAAGAAGTCAAACTCTCACTATTTGCTGATGATATGGCAGTTTATATAAGCAACCCAACAATTCTACCAAGAAACTTCTACAACTCATAAACACTTTCAGTAATACAGCAGGATACAAGATTAACTAAAAAATAGTCAGTAGCCCTCCTTTACACAGATGATAAATGGGCTGAGAAAAAAAGTCAGAGAAACATCACGCTTCACAATACCTACAAATTGCATAAACTATTTCAGAGTGACTCTAACCAAACAAGTAGAAGACCTGTATAACAAGAATCTTAAATCTTTGAAGAAAGAAACTGAAGAGGAAACCAGAAAATGGAAAGATATCCCATGCTCTTGGGTAGGTAGAAATAACATAGTAAAAATGGCAATCTTACCAAAAGCAATCTTATAAAAATCCCAAGAAAAATTTTCACAGACCTTGAAAGAACAATACTCAACTTCATATTGAAAAGCAAAAAAACCCAGGAAAGACAATAAACGTCCTGTACAGTAAAGGAACTTCTAGAGGCATCACAATCCCTGACTTCAAATTCTACTACAGAGCTATAGCACTAAAACAGCCTGGTATTGGCATAAAAACAGACAGGAGGACCAATGGGACAGAACTGAAGACCCGGATATCAATTCACATAACTACGAACACCCGAGTTTTGACAAAAGAAGCAAAAAAATATAAAATGGAAAAACAGAAAGCATATTTAACAAATGGTGCTAGCATAACTGGATATCAACATGTAAGAGAATGAAAATAGATCCATATTTATCTCCATGCACAAAACTCAAGTCCAAACAGATTAAAAACCCCAACATAAAGCCAACACAACCTCAAAGAAGAGAAAGTGGGAAGTACACTTGAACGCATTAGCACAGGAGACCACTTCCTAAATATAACCCTAGCAGCACAGACACTGAGAGAAACAATAAATGGGACCTCCTGAAACTGAGAAGCTTCTGTAAATCAAAGGACATGGTCAACAACAACAACAACCAATAAAATAAACAAATTAGACAGCCTACAGAATGGGAAAAATTTTTACCAACCCCACATCAGACAAAAGACTGATCTCCATTTTTTTTTATTTTTTATAGTTTTTTTTTGAGCTATAAAATTTTCTCTGCTTGCCGGAGGTTGGGTCTACACTCAGTGGCTGCTGCAGAGGCAGACGCAGGAAGAGGGGCCTTCCTTGCCTGCTGGCTCCTTGAAGGTTGGTTAGGCAGGCTTGCCTGCCTTGACTTGAGAATCTTCTTCCTCACCTGTGCATAGAATTAGAAGGTTTGATTTCTACATGGTGACCTACATAAGCAATAATGTCTATGCATGCATTCTACCAACTAAGTTACATCCTCAGCCCACAGCTCACTATCTGCTGAATACATCACCTCATGTCTGTGCCTCCTGTAAGAAAGATTACTTTTCTTACAGAGTGTTTAGAGGTGGTGACATTTTCTTAATTTTAGCAAAACTGCTTTGATTTCTAGGTGAGGTCCTGAAACCACTGTCAAGTAATTTGGAGGCTATCAGAAATGTTTTGGAAGCAGGAGAATTCCTTGAGGAAATGTTTTTCTACTTCTTTTGAATGTAATAACATTTTTTACTTTAGTTTTCTCCAGAAGGACAGGAATGAGCTAATCCACACGGACAGATACGGCCAGGGAGAATAGCTCACACACGGGAAAGCCAGAACTCAGCTGCTCCTTCTCTACTGTTGTCCTGGAATTAGAGAAGTTCACTCTTCCAGTTAATGGTACCACTTTCTAACAACCTCAAGCTCAGAACTTCCCCTTTCCAGGTGACATGATAATTATGGGTCTAGAGAGAGATGAGCTGATGTCATTTCTTCCCTATAACTACTTCTTAGGGCCTAATTCCAAATGGATGCTTATCAAAGCCTGGCCGGGTAAGCCTTTCTTTTTATTTTCAGTAACAGAATGAGCTGTAAGTTGTAGAATGAAGCAGGGTTTTCTGTAATAAAATGATTAGAGAATTCTCTGTTTAGTTTTGGTTTTGAGCCTTACAGTATCTAAATTTTCACAACAGATGCCTGTAGACATAAAATATCAGTGTAATGATTTTAATAGAACATAGATTTCACTTACTATGATCTCTGATTGTAATGTATGTGACAGTAGAAGGTTGTCTTTTGGAAAGAGGACAGCACCTAGCAGAAGTGTGGACAGAGAGACAGGGAAGGCTAATAGGGTGAAGCTGATCAATGAGTATTATGTATTGAATGAAAATGTAATGAAATCCATCTCTTTTCACAACAAATGTCCATTCATATGTCTGTAAAAAGTGACCAGAAATGGAGTATTTTAATGAGCATATCTGACTATGGATTCTCCTGAGAGTGTACTCTTAAATTCTATAAACATGGTTTCTCATAGCTAACAGCAGTTGTGTTAAATTTCCAACCCTCTCACAAAACAACTGAAATGACTTAAAGGGTGAAACACAAAGAACACACATTTATTGGTTTACAGCAGCACATTTATAATACTAAGATATATTTAAATTATAGTTTTTATTTTCCCATTTTGCTACTTTTTCCAAATCTATGCATTGATTTATATAAAGCTTAACCAGGAATATAAAACAAATATTAACTAATTTAGTATTTATCAATAAACTTTCTGTTCTTTTGTGTTTATATATAAGTATACACTACTTCGGAATTCTTAGGAGAGTTTCACTTCATGGCCTAGTGAAACATAAGATGCTATTTGGTGTGGGAGAATAATCTGTATTCTGTCAATCATGTATTTTAATAAAACGCTGATTGGCCAGGCAGGAAGTATAGGCGGGTCAACCAGACAGGAAGTATAGGCGGGGTGATGAGAACAGGAGAAGGATAGGAAGGAGGAAGTCCATTCCTCCATTACTGCCCAGACCACTGAAGAAGCAACATGTGAGCTGACAGCTGAAAAAGGTACCGAGCCATATGGCTAACATAGATCAGAATAATAAATAATGGGTTAATATAAGCTATAAGAGTTAACAAGAAGCCTGAGCTAAGAGCCAATCAGTTTATAATCTTATGGAGTCCTGTGTGTGATTTTTCTTTGGGATTTGCCAGCTGTGGAGTACTGGGCAGGACGGAAACCCCAACAAGTTTGCCCCTCATGTTACAGCTATTAACATTATATAAATAAGACTAACTTTTTTCATATTTTTTGTATTGCAATAATTCCTGATGAAATATATCTTTTCTGGGTATCTCAAAGTATCTAGAAGTTTTACTACATTTATTCATTAAATTCTTGTAATGTTATCTTTAAGAAAATGTAAACTCAGTAATTTTCAGTAGGAAAATTAATTTTGAGTGTTTTAATTAAATCTAATTAATTTTCAATATTTTATATTTTCTAAGTTGAACCATGTTACCCTGATACTGATATAATATTGGCTAAGCTTTTCACTAGATGTGAGAATTATTTTTAATTCTTGAATAGTATGAAATTATTTAAAGTCAAAATCCATAATTATTTTCTCTAACAGTTGTAAAATATAGGTGTTTGTTAAAAAATATATTCACAAAATATGCAAAGTAAATTTAAGTTTAGCTGATGAATGTCATAAATCCATGTTAATGTTGCTGGAATACAACAAATACAGGAGACTCAAATGGAAAGTAAAGTCAGGTGTGGTGGCAACACCTATGAACCCATCACTTAGAAGGCTAAGGTGAGAACATTGTGAGCTTGATTGAACAACAGATTGAGCGCCTCCCTCTGTCTTTGTCTCTCCCACACACAAATAGGACAAAATTATAGTGGAAAAGAGATAATGTAGAATTAAGAAATCATTGTTTTAAAAATGGAACAAAATGATGCCAATAAACGTCACTTACTCACTAGACACAGAGCAACCACACCACAAAAACCAAATGATGGAAGCATGAGTTTATGTCTGCAAGCATCACAGAATTTTCAGGTTGTTTTGTGTAATTCTCCTAAAGAGTCTGCACTGATGCACTGGACAGGACCCTCATGGATTTAATCAATTCACCTAGAAAACAGAGATACACTCTTCATTTTCCTGAAAGGTCATTTATTTTGGAAATGTATTTGATATAACTCTCAGTTTTTACTGAAGTGCTGTAATGTACTCATGGTAGCAGCCCCAAGCATACACACACTTCCAGTGGACATTTTCATGTCTTTCCCAGACTTACACCATGTGACGTGACCAAGCTCTGGGTCTGACTGCTTCCCCACAGTGACACTCCTGCTGTTTGTGCTGTTGCCGCTGCTGCTGTTGCTGCTTCATCTCAGGGGAACTGACTCATAACTGTGAGACTGTAATATTCTAGTGCATCGGTGTGCTTCCAGTTGTCGGTGAGATGAATTTAATTTTAGAAGAGTAACATATACTTTAAAATTATTTAACAGTATTAGACAATTGCTATGAATTAATACCTTAAATGAACAGTCAATATTTTTTCCTGCTGGCATATCTATTTAATAAAGATTTCATGGAACTAATTTGAGTGGCTAAGACCTGCATCTTCCTGAGATTTCCAAAGACTTATTAATGCTACTGACAGTGGATACATCAGCCAACACCATGTATCTCATCACCTGGAAGTCACACAATCACTCTATGTTTTCTCTGAGCATACACACTGCTTTTGTTCATTACTCACTAATTATGGTAAAACTTAAAATGAAAATGATACTTTGGATCTAACATATTTGTATGTTCATTAATTATATCATTATCTCCTCAAAGAAGAATGCAAAGACTACCATAAATTCATAAAACAAGACTGTTTTAAAATGAAATACTGACAATGAAGGTGTAAAGTGATTTTTGTCAGTTAATGTTAAGCTATGAGGAAACAGCACGTTGTTTCTTTTGTTGCCCATTTCTTCAGACAGCTGCCTGCTGCCTGCCCAGTCTTTTGGTCTGGAACCCTTTAATCGTGATGGAATTGTTACTATTACAGATGTTCATGGATAAACTTTAGGTTTAGTCCTTACAACTAAGTACTACAACTTAGACTAATGTGAACACCCAAGCACTGCATTTTTTTCAAATAAAATGAATGACTCTTCTCAGTTCATGGATATGTTGACAACTCAGTTTGTAGACATGGTAGCTGCGGTTTTTCAGGCCCATTCTCCCTTTCAGTGAACCCCAGAGAAAGACACCACATAAGGGATGAGAAGATGTGTCATTTTCTGTAGGTCATAAATATTTACAAAGCAATGGGTGTGAAGTAGAGAGGTTGAAGTTCATAGCTTTGGAATGAGAAAAAATTTTTAGATTACCATCTTTAACTTCCATTAACATCTTTTTACTTATTATAATACATTGCCATATTAATAAATTATAGGTGTATAATTAGTAAACTTTTGATACATATCCTGTTTGTTTATTTCCAATTTTAAAATTGGAATGGGCTACAGCTCTTTCAGTTTGGAGACCAAGACTTGAATTAAGCAATGTTCTTAATAAATAAAATTACATATTTTCTTTGTTTGTTTCTTACTTTAAGATTTACTTATTTTATTTGCATGTTTACATGTTTTATCTGCTTGCGTGTCCACCACTTGCATGCAATACCACAGAAGGCAACAGGTTCCCTACAACTATAGTTAGAGACGGTTATGAGACACGATGTCATTGCTTGGAATCTATCCCAGATCATTTGCAAGAGTAAAATGTGCTCTGAACCACTGTGCCATCTCTCCAGTTTGAATTCTAAAACTTTTTTTTGTTGTTTGTTTTTTTTTTAAGAACTCCACTGTGCAGTGCAAATGTATATTAGTGAGAGAATCATATGTTTGGCTCTGGCAACTGAGATGAATCTATTCCTTTACTAGATCTAGCTTTTTAAGAGCAAACATTTTATATATAACATTATGTATCTATGCATGTGTATATATATATACATACACACACATGCATAGACACATGTATGTATATAAAGTATGATTTATGTTGCCATATTAATGGAGATGTAATAGGGTAGTCTCATATACTGAATTCTGCATTATTTCTATATATACATGCATGCGCCTATATATGTAGAATATGCAAGTGAAATTGAAAATACAACTGAACCCTCTTTTTCACAAGAATCTTTGTATTGTAGTTTTCTATTTCTCTTTCACAGAGTTGATTTTAAAGTAATGAATTATACTAACTGGATAAAATCATGATAGTGGTAACCAGGAGTTAATTCCTTAAACAATAAGTAGAGTTCACACAAGTTTTAAATGGAATGGGAAGTGAACTGGGAGACATCTATGAGAATTTATAACAATAATAGTCATACAACTAATAGGGTATGGAAAGTGCACTAATGGCCTCCAACTGTATCATTGTCTTTAATTCCAGATTCTGGGGTGGTGAGTTCATTGAAAAAGGAAAACAAAAATAGACTAATTGAGATAGACATAGCGTTGGCTAAAATAGTGAGATTATCATGAATTAACAACTGTGATTCCATTATAATTATGAATGAAAACACAAATAGTTGTAAAATAGAGCTCATTGAAATTATAAATATGAGACTGACTCACCTCACTTTCATGGATTTCTTTTGTGTTTTCCCCCAGGTCACCATAATTTTTATTCACAAGACAAATATGATTAATATTTTATGTTCATCACTACTGTTTTCAGTGTTAGCTATAAAATGAGGCAATGTAAGTTAAATCAGTAAGATTGAATTTCTAAGGTATTAGGTCTAGGTGCAATATAGGCACAAAAAATGTGCATTCTGTGTTGGATGTGGCTGAGAATGCACTTGTTATGCTCAGTATGCTTTATATACAGGGATATATTGAGGGTATATAGAAATATTGGCAATGTCTAATGTGGAACTTCCAAAATTAAAGAGACAGGTTAATCAAGAATAAGTAGATAAAACAGAATGATGATACAGACACACTGACCAGTAAATCACAAATTTGATATATACTCTATTGTTTTTTCAGATGTATGAAATATACTTCTACTACGATCTTAAGATGAGAACACTTTCCACGTATGCCCTCACTAAAGATTGTCCTTAATTTCCAAGCTGGACTTGGAGTCCTGGCCAATATGTTTCTCCTTGTTTTCTAACCTTCATAATCCTAAGCCACAGACCTGAGTCCACGGACATGATCTCCTGTCAATTGGCCTTCATCCACATGGTGCTGGTCCTCACTCGAGGGGATATTTGGCGTACAGACATATTTGAGTCACTGGACATTGAGAATGACTTCAAATGTAAGACAACATTTTACACAAACAGAGTGATAAGAGGCCTCTCCATCTGCATCACCTGCCTCCTGAGTGTGTTTCAGGCTACCACAATCAGTCCCAGTACCTCTTTGTTGGCTAAATTTAAACATAAAATAAAAAAAATATGGCCAATGCTTCCTTCTATATTTGGTCTCTCAATTTATCATTCAGCAGTAGCTCTATCTTCTATGTTGGTGCTTTTATCAACTTGAGTGAGAACAACCAGATGAAGGTCACTAAATCCTGCTCACTCTTCCCCATGAACTACATCATCAGAGCACTGATTTTAACAGTGACAATGTTCAGAGATGTATTTCTCGTAGAAGTTATGCTGACCACAAGTGCATACATGATAATTATCTTATTCAGACATCAGAGGCAATGTGAGTATCTTCACAGCCTCAGCCACCGGAGACTGTCCCCTGAGCAAAGGGCCACCCAGACCATCTTGCTGCTGGTGGTTTTCTTTGTGGTCATGTATTTGGTGAACTTTATCATCCAATCTACTGCAGTCCTGTTATGGATGTACGACCCAGTCACCCTGAGAGTTCAGAAGTTTGTTATGAATGTCTATCTCACAATTACTCCTTGGTACAAATCAGTTCTGAAAACAGAATAATCAATATATTGAGACACATGCACTAGATATTTTTAAAAGAAGACTTTTTCTCTTCCTTTTTTTCAAAAGTCTATTTTTATTTATATGAATGAATGCTTTGCCAGCATATATGCATTTGTGCATTCCCGTTGCCCACAGGGGCCATAAGTCATTGGATCCTCTGGAACTGGAGTTAGAGATGGTTGCATAGTGCCATTCTGCTACAGCCCCATTAATTGCTTTCTTCCCCTAAAACACTGATTCTTCTTAAACCTTAATTATTCAAGTAGCAAAACAAGATTATTCATATAATTTAAACTTTTGCTATAACTCATGCACAGCCTTTTATGTTTCTGCTGCCAAGTACTCCAGAGTACTTTAATTTCATTGTCCACCATGAGTTGCTATTCCCATAGGAAGCTCTTGCTCTCTCTGTTTTACTTTCTATCATAAATGTTCCTTTAACACTGAACAGAAGAATTTGATTTTCCCCTTGGTCTGAGTTGTTGGGAGCAGTATCAGTTCAAGATACTCCAAGGAGATTTATTTGGCTCAGAAGGACAATAGGCAGGGAATAAGAGACCAACACAGGAGATAGAGGTTGAAGGAGAAGAGGAAAGGAACAAGGGACAGGTGGAAGGGGTATCTGTCCCAGGGATACAAAGGACTGCCTCTGGATATAGAGGAGACAGATGTGGGCATAAGCAAATAGTGGTTTATATAGGAAAGGAGTCTGAATAGATGGCTCTGTGATTAAGAACACTGGTTTTCTTCCAGAGGACCAGGTTTAAATTCCTAGCATCCACGTGGCAGCTTATAACTGTGTGACTCCAGTTCCAGGATACCTGACATACTGGTGCAGGCAAAACACCAATGCACATTAAAATATGGAAAAAGGGAAAACCCCATATTAGCATGAGGTGTTTAATTATTTTTTGTTCACTGACTTTATTCATGGCATATATATATATATATATATGTGTGTGTGTGTGTGTGTGTGTGTGTGTGTGTGTGTAATTATATTATAATGTTATTACTAGTAATAACATGCATGGCCCATTGTCTGTCTCCAAAATGGCTACAATTGTATATCCCATGTGTTTTTTGTTTTTATTGATTTTTATTGAGCTCTAGATTTTTCTCTGCTTCCCTCCCTGCCTATCCCCTCCACCTTTCAACCCTCCCCCAAGGTCCTCATGCTCCCAATTTACTCAGGAGATCTTGTTTTTCCTCTACTTTCTACTTCCCATGTAGATTAGATCTATGTAAGTCTCTCTTAGTGTCCTCATTGCTGTCTAAGTTCTCTGGGATTGTGGTTTGTAGACTGGTTTTCTTTGCTTTATGTTTAAAAACCATCTATGAGTAACTACATGTGATAATTTGTCTTTCTATGTCTGGGTTACCTCACTCAAAATAATGTTTCTAGCTCCATCCATCTTCCTTCAACATTCAAGATGTCGTTATTTTTTTCTGTTGTGTAGTACTCCATTGTGTAAATGTACCACATTTTCCTTATCCATTTTTCGGTCAAGGGGCATTGAGGTTGTTTCCAGTTTCTAGCTATGACAAACAAAGCTGCTATGAACATAGTTGAGCACATGTCCTTGTGGCACGACTGAGCATCCTTTGGATATATACCCAAAAGTGGTATTACTGGGTCTTGAGGAAGGTTGTTTTCTAATTTTCTGAGAAATTGCCACACTGACATCCAGAGGAGTTGGACCAACTTTCATTCCCACCAGCAATGCAGAAGTGTTCCCTTTTTCCCACAACCTCTCCAGCATAAGTTGTCATCAGTATTTTTGATCTTGGTCATTCTTACAGGTGTAAGATGGAATCTCAGAGTTGTTTTGATTTGCATTTCTCTGATTAAGGATGTTGAACATTTCCTTAAGTGTCTTTCAGCCATTTTATATTCCTCTGTTGAGAGTTCTCTGTTTAGGTCTGTACTCTATTTTTTTTATTGGATTATATGTTCTTTTGGTAACCATTTCTTGAGTTCTTTGTATATTTTGGAGATCAGACCTCTGTCTGATGTGGGGTTAGTAAAGATCTTTTCCAATTCTATAGTCTGTCATTTTGTCTTGTTGACCATGTCCTTTGCTCTATAGAACCTTTTCAGTTTCAGGAGGTCCCATTTATTCATTGTTTCTCTAAGTGTCTGTGGTGCTGGGGTTATGTTAGGAAGTGGTCTCTAGTGCCAATGTGTTCAAGTGTACTTCCCACTTTCTCTTCTATAAGTTTCAGTGTGGCCGACTTTATTTTGAGGTCTTTGATTCACTTGGACTTGAGTTTTGTGCATGGTGATAGATATGGATCTATTTTCATTCTTCTATATGTTGATATCCAGTTATGCCAGCACCATTTGTTAAATATACTTTATTTTTCCATTTGATAGTTTTTGCTATTTTGTAAAAATCAGGTGTTCGAAGATGTATGGATTGATAGTCGTGTCTTCTATTCAGTTCCACTGGTCCTCTTGTCTGTTCTTAAGCCAATACCAGGCTGTTTTCAGTGCTGCATCTCTGTAGTAGAGTTTGAAGTCAGAAATTGTGATGCTTCCAGAAGTTCTTTTATTGAACAGGATTGCTTTGGTTATTCTGGGTTCTTTGCTTTTCCATATGAAGTTGAGTACTGTTCTTTTGAGGTCTTTGAAAAATTTTGCTAGGATTTTGATGGGCATTGCATTGAATCTGTAGATTGCTTCTGGTAAGATTGCCATTTTTACTATGTTGATTCTGCCTACCCAAGAGCATGGGAGATCTTTCCACTTTCTGGTGTCTTCTTCAATTTCTTTCTTCAAAGATTTAAAGTTCTTGTCATACAAGTTTTCCACTTGTTTTGTTAGAGTTACTCAGAGATATTTTATGCTATTTGGGGCTATTGTGAAGGGTGTTGATTCTCTGATTTCTTCCCCAGCCCTTTTATCATCTGTGTACAGGAGGGTTACTGATTTTTTTGAGTTAATCTTGTATCCTACTACATTACTGAAAGTGTTTATGAGTTGTAGAAGTTCCTTGGTAGAATTGTTGGGATTGCTTATGCAAACTATCATATCATCAGCAAACAGTGAGACTTTGACTTCTTCTTTTTCAATTTGTATCCCCTTGATCTCCTTTTTATGTCTTATTGCTCTAGTTAGGACCTCAAGAACTATATTGAATAGGTATGGAGAGAGTGGACAACCTTGTCTTGTTCCTAATTTCAGTGGAATCACTGGGAGTTTATCTCCACTTATATTGATGTTGGCTGTTGGCTTGCTGAATATTGTCTTTATTATGTTTAGGAGAAGGAGATCAATACAGACAAAGGAAAGAGGAAAGTAAAATAGTAATGATATCTAGAAAAAATTCTAAGAAATCATATTATTGATTATCTTAAAAAACAACACCCCAAAACTAAAAACAAAAAACCTATAATTCATGTAAATCTATGCATAAATATAGGTATGATTTAAATGAAAATTTCTTACCTGGGCTGGCAATGTTTTCCCCAAGAGCTAAAGACGACTTAACAAAACTCTCAACACCTGGCATGAAAAGTCCTTATTTTGGTTGCTGGTCAGGGTTGTCCAAGAGACTCCCAAAACAATACAATAGACTATTGCTATTGACCTTGGTTGTCCCCCAAGAGGTGGAAAGTAATTTCCTATTGCTGCAGACACCATATACTTCAGAAACAGGGCCCAGAGGCCACTGAGCTGGAACTAACTTAAATGTTTCTTCCTTGAGGATTAGCTTTCATGACACCAGAAGATATCATGAAAGCTTTCAAGAATGGGAATCAACCGATAGTCCTACCCACATATGATACCTATGAGTCACAACAATGACCAGCATGGCACAATAAACCTAAGGATGAAATAGTGGCACACATACCTTTAGGTAACTAATAGCTCTCTACTCCGACTTAAGACTCATTCTACAAGAAGAAGATCAGGTCTTGTACTGGGAATCTAGTCAACTTCCCAGGGCTAGAGAAGTAATGGATTTGGGGGACAACAGACAACCATCATTTTACTAAACCAGCACAATCCCTAAGTGCATTCTAAACATTTGTCCTAATACTCAGATGAGTTTAGTCCTCAACCCTCATCACAGAATCTTCTCTCTATAACAGATGGAGACTACTAAAAATCCCCACCAACAATCAAAATGCAGAGTTGCAGAGTCCAGTTCCAATGTGTGTGTGTGTGTGTGTGTGTGTGTGTGTGTGTGTGTGTGTGTGTAAGGCTCAGGGAACACTGTGGATGAAGGGGTGGAAAGATTGTAAGAGCCAGAAGATAAGGGAGTTTGCTGTGACATTAGTAGAAGAAACAGTCTCCTAGTAATGTCAGGAGCTATACCCATAAAGTCTCACCAACCTTACTTCCCAAACATTAGCTGAACAAATAATAATAGATATGCCAAAGCAGAAGGCAGAAAGATCATGAGATTCACAACCATACATAAAGAACTATAGGCAACTAAGGAATGCTCAGAGCTAGACAGACAGTCTTCCCAAGGGAAGAACACACTAATTGGTTATCCAACACCAAATGGTCAGCCCTGGAAACACAAACAAATAACATTATTCAGGCTGAGCAGATAATATTAGAATTATACATGCATATACATTTATGCATATAATAACAATTAATGAAAGAAATCTAAGAGAGGTACACAGGAGTGTTTGGATGGAGGAAAGCGAAATGATGTAATCTTATTATAATCTCAAAAATAAAAGAAAAAATAATAAATTTTTAAAAAAGACTTCACAAATAGAAAAATGCTTCCTGGTTGCTGCTCCAAAAGGAACTGCCCTCATCAGTGCAAGAAATGAGTACAGACATTTGAGTGAGTAATCTGACAGGTTTGTGACATCATTTTTCTAAAACTTAAGCCAACTCATGTTACTTTTAAGCTCAAAATGACCCCATTATATCCCATTTAAAAATATCAATCATTATAAGTTAGCAACACAATCAAAGAGCATTGCCACCCATTAGTGAGGAGCCTGTGGGAAGGTTCGATGGTTAGAGTTAACTAGTTTATTGACAGAATCCAGGATCACCTGAGAGTTGATTCTCTGAGCCTGCCTCTGAGGGGTAGTCATGACTATGTTAACTGGTGTAGGAAAATCCACATTATCTGTGGGTGGGGCATTTCCTGGGCACGGATCATGGGCTGTATAAAATGAAGAAAGCAAGTTGGGGCTAAGGATTTTCTGCTGTATTCTTCTGACTGAGAAGGCAATGACCAGCGCTTCAGACTCTTACTGCTTTGACTTCTTCTCCATGATGGACTGTACCTTGAACTGGGACCTAAAATAAATATTTCTTTCCTGAAGTTGCTTTTCTTAGGGTATCTCATCACACTGACAGAAAAAAAACAGATGACAAAGTATCTTCAAAGTTCATTATAGGCAACTGATACATATGTGACCAATGAAGGGTGTGTGGGGTGTGTGTGTGTGTGTAGAAATGAAATCGATAAGTTGGAATAGTGGTTCTAACTTTACCATAGGTCATTTGACATTTTAGAGAATAAGATTATTTACAAAGTCATGAGAAGATCATGTGGGTTCTCTGTTATATAACATCATCATGTAAACAAAAGTTTACATAAATTAAAATGAATTGTGTGTTGCTAGGTAACAAAGCCCTATGCCCACATGCTACAAGGTTCTGTTCTTCTGAGCTACCTCCCTTTCTGACTCCGCCCTGAAAACTATTTTATCAGAATGGCTTAGATCAAGAAAACAAATGACAAGGAATGCTGGTGAAGATGCAGGGAAAGGGAAACCTTCACCAAGGGTTGGTGGGTCTGCAAACTAGTACAATGACTCTGGAAATCAGTATGAAAAAAACCCTAGAACTACATCCACCCTGCTCTACAACCCTTTGCCACATACTGAAAGGACGCTATATTCTACTTCTTGTTTAGCGACATTCAGTGCTTTCCGTTCACAACAGCCAAGAAATGGGACCAACCTAAATGTCTGTTAACTGATGAATGGAAAATGAAAATGTGCGTGCACACAAGGGAATACTCTTCTACTGTAAAGTAAAATGAAATCATGACACTGAAATAATTACACTTCCTAGGTAAACTAAAATGTATTATATTGAGCTTTGTAGCACAGACTCAGAGAAACAAACACGACATATTCTTTCTTATTTGTAGACCTTTCATCAAATCTTTATAGTTGGATATATAATTAGGAATACCTGCAGAAGACAGAAAAGTAGAAAGGGGACATGGGTGGTGAAGGAGGAAGAGCTCAAGGTGAGGATAAAACACAGATGTTGGGAAGGCACAAAGGTGAGAATGTGGGCAGGGAGGGCCTGAGAATTAAATGGAGAAAGGGACGGGAGGATAATACAGGGGGAGAAGGAGAAAAATAACACTAAAGATGTTGGAAAAAGTCATAGGGAAATATTTTATAAATTTACTTCATATATATATATATATATATGAATATATATAAGTATATATATATAAAACTTTATTTTAAAAATAAAGTTATACTTCATGGGGTGACAATACTCCCCTAATAACCATAGGCCAACAAAAACATCAGTATCAGTTTTGAATAGGAATGGCCTCCATAAATTTGAATTCCTGGTCAACAAGGAGTGGCACTATTAGAAGACAAGGCCTTGTTAAACGAAATGTGTCACTGGGGGTAGGCTTTGAAGATTCAAATGCTCAAGCCAGACCCGGTGTCTTTCTTTCTCTCTGCTACCTACCAGTCCAGATGTAGAAGTTGCAGCTTCTTCTCCAGAACCATGTCTGCTTGCACGCTGCCATGCTTCTTGCCTTGACGATAATGAACTTGTAAGTCACCCCCAATTAAATATTTTCTTTTATAAGAGTTGCCATGGTCGGTGTCCCTTCACAACAATAAAAACCCTAACTAAGACAGTTAGGTATGGGAAACACTCTTCAGTTTGTTGGTCAAGGGAGTATAAGGACTCCTCAAACAATTCAGGCTACTTTCAGTGTCCTTGACTGCCTCCCAGAACTTGGAAATAAGACATATTGGTGAAGACTCCACAGAAGACACAGGATCTGGAGGAACTGAGCTGTACCTGACCTAAAAACAAGCCTCTTCCCTGAGGATTAGCTGCTGTAGTATCACAAGGTGTTATGTAAATGGACAGGGAGAAAAGCAATCAAAAGTCCTACCCAGCTAGAAATCCTGAAACCACAACGACTGGCCCAGCAGGATATTCCCAGTGGTGGCACTTAAATCTTCCAGGTAACCAAAGCTGTCTCATCAGTCCTGTTCAAAAGACAGGAATTCTTGGTACTGTAAGCCTAATCAGTTACCTGGGGCTGCAGAGGTCATAAACCTTAAAAGAGAACCTACTATTGCCATTTTTCTGAAAGAATACAGTTTTAACTGTACTCTTTAAAATGTTCTCTCATACCCACAGATAAGTGTAGTTTTTGTTGTTTGTTTCTGTAAGTTTCTCTTTTTGCAGTAGATGGAGGCTACTATAGCCATCTACAACTGGCCAAAACCCAGAAAGTAAGTGACAGCGGGGAACTTCAATGGAGATATATATATATGTGTGTGTGTGTGTGTGTGTGTGTGTGTGTGTGTGCGTGTGCGTGCGTGTGTGTGTATATAATATATAATATATAATTATATAATATATAATATATTATATATTAATATAATATATAATATAATATAATAATTATATAATATGTTATATAATATAATGCAATATAATATATGTGTGCGTGTATAAATGGTAACAGTAATAACTGAAGAAGAGGCCTGTTGTGGGATATTTGTACACTGTGTGAAAATGTGTTGCTGTGATTTGTGTAATAAAAGCTGAATGGTAAATAGCTAGAAAGAGGTTAGGCAGGATTTCCAGGAAGCAGAAGGGCAGAATCGCCATCCAGATGGAAAGGAAATAAGAGGTGTGAGATAATGAGAGCTAATGCCACATGACAGATCAATATAAATGTGTTAATTTAAGTTATAAGAGCCAGTTGAGAATAAGCCTAAGCTAAAGGCCAAGCTTTCACAATTAATAGGAAGTCTCCATGTCATTATTTGGGGCTGTTGGCAGAAAAGAGAGCCCATTTACACAGATCATATATTTTGGGGAAGTGGGAGGGCACAGAAGGAATTGGAGAGGGAGATACAGTTGTGGAAATGCAAATATACAGCACACACATATGAAATTCTTCAAAAAATGAAATACTTAATTTAAAAAGACTTCTACAGAAGGCAAAGTTACCACAGCCCAATAATCCTTCGCAGGCTTTGAGTCAGTTCCATGTACACATAAAAGTTCCCTAAAAGAAACTACTTCTAGTGACCAGAGAGCTAAGAAAATCATCAGGACCAAAGCGACCTTCCCTGCTTCCCTGTAAACTACCTACTTAATGTTTTCATCAAAGGTCTTAATTTTTGCCCCTCTTATTCTGTTACTATAAAACTTCACAAAACTATTACTATGATGGAACGTGGAACTTGGGGTAACCATGAAGACATCTTTTTTTTTTTCTTCTTCTCTTGCCAGTTCTAACAGGTGTAGTTTCATGTACATGTTCTCTCTTAACCAAATAAGTGATTGTATTGAAAATTGCCTAAGTATTTGAGACTTACGTCATGAGAGATTTATTTTTGTAAACTTCTTTGCATGCCTGTTGGAGGTAGTTCTGTCATTTAACCAACTCTTGCTATTAGAAAATATTTAATTCATTATTGTAAGTGTATGTATGTATGCGTGTGTATGATGTGTTTGTGTGAAGGCATGAACATGTTCCGTGCATTCATGTGGAGATCAATGAATTGATTCTTTCTGTCTTAGAATTGCAGGGTGGAATTATCTTCCTCCGACTTTCCTGGCAAGCATTTTTACCGGCTGATTGATCTCTCTGGACCTAAACAACTGTAACTTCCTGATCTCTGCACTCAGCACCCTGTATCACAGTTGTTTAAACTCGATCTCTCTTTAGACTCTATGGACTGTTTTCTTGTTTCTACACCTCTGTGTATTTGGCCTCTAGGTTAGGTATGATACACCTTACAAGTTCAACCAATGCTTCAGTAATTTCTTGAATTAGGTAGCAACTGAACCTTGTGGAAAAACAAAAGACGGCATCTCTGAGCAAGTGAGAGTGGACACTACTGTCAGCAGCAATTAATTTTCTGTGGTTAAAGCGCCTCCTTCAAAGGTGAGGTACATTGTGGAACTCAAAGGTGAGGTCCTAGCAGAGCCAGACAGAAAGATGTCGGCATGAACCTACACCAACCTCTTGCAGTCAGCTGTCCTTTCCTTGTGATTTAACTGTCCTTTCCATCACGCTGGGGGCCCCGGGATGCGCAGCCCACCTCACCTGCAGAAACCACAGTGAGAATGTCTCCGGTAGAAACTTCAGGAAGGCCCCAGTGATGGGCTCCTTCTTATCCATCCCCCGGCCTCCCCAAACACGGCGTCCTTTAATAAATCCTCCCAGAACTGTCGAGGTGAGACAAGATGGTCTCCTCCAGGAAAGAAGACACCTAGCAGTCTCCGCACCCAGACCGCCGTCTCCGCGTCCCGCAGCGCGCCCCACAGACCTTGCCGGCTCCGAGCCCGCGAGCGCGCGCCCGTGCGGTGGGTCGGGGGCGCGCGGCGAGGGCGGCCCGGCACGTCCTCGAGCTCCGCCGGCTTGCGGCGCGTCCTTGTGCCGGCGTCGGCCGGTTTCCCCGGAGTCTGCACGCCGGTCCCCGGGTGTGGACCGGTTCTGAGCCCGCCGCGCAGCCGGGCTTCGGACGGGCCTTGCGGGAGCCATGAGCCGCCGGCTCGGTAGGGTGGCGGCGCTGCTGCTCGGGCTGCTGCTGGAGGTAGGGCCGCCGGCTCCCCGCGCCTGCCGGAGTGGGGACGCGGGAAGGGCAGTTGCGGGGCTCCCGATCTGCGGTATGGGGTGGCGGAGGGGCCTGGTGCCAGGACCCCCAGCGCTGCCCGCGCGCCGCCGCGTCCTGTCTGCGTCCCGGTTTCCCCCCCGGCTTGGTCGGGGTGGGGAGGGACCTTTGTGCGTGTCCACACGCGCTCCCCGCTGCACAGGGCCTGGGGCGGCGCCACCCGCAGCTGTTTGGAGGGAGAGGGACTTTGCTGCTTTGGGGATTGAAGTGCCGGTTTTAGAGGCGAGGAGAGAATTCCACGGCGAGCTGGGGTGGTGGGAGTACTGAGGTGAAGCCGCGGGAAGTTGATGGTGGGTGGGTGGAAGCGCCGCCGGAGCACAGCCAGGGTTAGACCGCGGCTGCGGGCGACTGAACCGCGACATCCTGTGACGCCAGACACCCTTCCTGCTCCAGCGGGTTCATTCAAAGGCAAAATAGTGCACTTGTGGTGTGTAAAATCTGAATTGGGGCTTGGAAGGGGGGGGGGGTTGTTCGCTCTCCCACAGCTTCACTGTTTTGAAAGAATTTTGCATTAATAAAGTCAGTGTAAGTGGGTAACGGTAACCCCCTGACTGTCGCGGTCCTGCTACCTTCCTTGAGACCTGTAAAACGCCCTTAGTTGGGGTATCAGCAGTGCTGGGAAGACTTACTGGTTTTCTTAGAGACACTGGAGGCAAAGTCTTAGTTCTTTAGAAAGGAAGTTAGTGGAACAGTTTTCTCCTTGCTCCAAGTTCCAAAACGGAGCAAAGATTGCTTGCTTTTCTTTGAAATATCGCTTATCTGGCATTTGATGTTTTTTTGAGAAGTGCCACCTCTCATTTTCTTCCTACTTGCCCAGATTTTAAAAATCTTAAAAACGAAACCCTCTGAGTGGTGATTCAACATTGACTGCTGTGAAAAAGTGAACCAGAGACCACTGTTTACAAAAATAAACATGTTTGCCTTAACACTTCTCTGCCAAGTTTTGTAATCCAATAATCTCATTTGTGTGTGTGTGTTTGTGTGTGTGTGTGTGTGTGTGTGTGTGTACAGTGCTTGATAAGATTATCTAGGTTCTCCTGTTCCAGTTTGTGCCACTCCTGTGTCCTTCCTAGCCTTGTGAATGTATCTGTGCTAAAAGACTGCACGGGGTGTGCGTGGGGGGTATTCTTTCTATTTGTGCTTATTATTTTCTTTTCTATATTTTTGTATTCCAATGATATTTATTGAGGATATGAACAAGAGACTACTGCCAGGCATGCCAACAGTCAAGGTCTGGAAGTGGAAAAACCTCCAAACTGTGTTAGCTTCTGGGGGAAAAGGGAAAAAAGAACCAAAAGTAACCTCGAGTGTGATAGATAACCTGTGATTGTTGCCTGACATCAGTTTTTATTTTCAACTTTTTAATCTACTGCCTATGGTGGTGTTCTCTAAAGCTGCAGAAATGGACTCTTTTTTCCTGCTGATTTAAAGAATAAGAAGGCAGTGAAAACAGGGTCTCAGCACTCAGCCAAGTTTTATTGCAAGCAGAAACACTCAAGAGGTAGGGGAAGGAACGTGGGGGGGAAGGGAGAGAAGGAGGGAAGGAGAGAGAGAGAGAAAAGGAAGGACAGGGAAAGAGGAGAGAGAGACAGAGAGAGAGACAACCCCAGTGGAGAGGGTTGAAAATCAGAGTTTGTTTGGCAGAACCAAAACTTTTATATTTGGGAATGGGTTGGGTTTTCTCTTTCTCTCTTAATTGACTGGTTTGGGCTAATACAGGAGATTGGATAATCCAGACAAAGAAAGGGAAGCTGATTGGTTCCTACTGTAGGAGCCCCCCACCTCCCTCTTGTGGGAGATTTGAAAGCCCACTGAATACTTTCTGACAGGAAAAAGCCCACTAGTGAGGGAGAAGGAGCAGGAAGTTGGTCGCCTCAAATGTTCAAGTGAAAAGTACAGTAATCCACCTAGAAACTCTTTTCCCTGTCTGTCTGCCTATTGGGGATCTGTCTACCTCCTAATCCTTTAGTGCAGAAGGTTTTGTTCTATCCAATAAGCTGTTTTGTTGCATAGGAACTTTTTTTTGCATAGCAATAAATTTATTGGGGAGTGATTTGTTAAAACAATGAAATATCCAGAATAACACTCCTCCAAACTTGAAAATGAACCAAAAACTAACATGTTTCTGAGAAAATATTACAAGGCATTATAAAGAAGTTACCAACCATTCATGTTATACCTAAACGGGACACAACAGTTGCTGATCTTTAAAAGGTACCAACAGCCCTATCTTTAAATGATCAACATTATTAAAGAATTGACAAGTCCTTGAAAATTTTCTTTATTTATTATTACAAAGAAATCTGAAGAATGAAAACTGGTATCATATCCAAGAGCTATTAACAATGTGACTCAACCATTGGACTCTTTATAGTCTCAAACTTTGCCTTCTCTATTACCTAAGGAATAGTATGTTATAATGATTGAGTTAAAAGACTTCCTTTTTACTATACATTTACAAGAACAGGACAGAGAAAAAATGTGCATCCAACTAAGAAATCTAAAGACCAATGAACAAATGAGACATCTGAAAAAAAGGACAATCATCTAGAAAAAAATGTCTGCACACAAAGAATAAAGTGGTCTATTAGTTTATCACATTTCCAACAGGATGAAATTTCATAAATCTTCCCAAATGTTTGTTTCTGCTGTTCTTTACAGATATAAAAGTCAAATGGTTGTTTTGTAGTCCCATGGAACTTTTTTCTAGTGCTATGAATGGACCCCAGGACATCAGGGCCTTGAACATAGTAGTCAAACAAGGCACTCTACCTTTGAGTTGCATTCCTGTTCATTTAATTTGATTTTTCTTAACTGTTGGAGATTGAACCTAGGGCTTCTTACACATGCTAGGCAAATACTCTATCCAGTCCCTGTTTTTTTTTGTTTTGTTTTTTAAGACAGGATTGTTGTGTGCAGCCCAGGCCTCGGGCTTCTAAGGGCTGTCATTACAGAGATGGGTCACCATATCTAGATGGACCTTTTATCTTAAGAGGGAATTTAAAGCTCATTTGAAGGGCTGAAAAGACCCCAAGGGCAGTGCTCTTTTGCTCTCACGGCGTGCACTATGTGAGCGCTGGTAACATTTGTTTTCTAGGTAGCCCGCTAACACATGATCGGCCATCCTCAGTGCCTGATTTCTGGTAGAGAGGTGTGCCTCTCTACGATTTCTTAACAGTTTCTCACGGGCAAGTTTAATGTGAGGTTTTAGTCTGAGCTTTTCCACTTTACACTGTTTGCTTTGAATATTCTATTTGCATACTTTAGATGTTTTTGACATCCTGTATCGCCTGCTTAACTGTGCAGCGAGAGCCACAGAGTATGTGAGGAGGCCGAGGGTCCCCTCTGAGGACATTAAAACTATGAGGGAAGGCATTTCATGGCTCCAGCATCTGGCTGTTGGCTGACACTAGGGATGTTTGTTTTTGTTTCTTTAGCTGCTGGATGTGTGCATTTGTTTTGTAGCTGACGCTGAACATGTTTTCTGGCAGTGGATACCCCAGTTCTGCTCTTTACAACCTTCCCTCAGTGCACGCTCTCGAAGATCTGGCTCGGGAGTTTTATTAGTGAGATATCCTTGTGTAGAATGAGAGCCTTCACAGTTTGAAGAGGGCTTTCCTGTCTCACCCCGGCATCCTTCTATAGACGTTTACCGGAATGGAGAAGTTTGTATTTGTGTTTAGTGAGCGTTCCAGAGAATAACTTACTCTGTCGCCAAGCCCCTCTCTGAGAACTTTGCTAATGCTAATTCGTGATTCATCCCGGCAATTATCCTCATGTCCATGGTTATTTCATGTGGGAGATACTGTATAATTTTCCCAGGCTTCACTGTTGTTAAGTGAGGGGGTTGAGATATATATTCAGGCAATTGGTTCTTTTGTTCCCCCACCATGATGTTCGACTTCTTCCCCAAAGTGTGCTTGTGTGGGAACATGGAGGGAATCTACGCCTTGCATTAGCCCAGAGAGATTTGCAGAGGTGTGCATTCCAACATGCAGGCAAACTACCAAAACTCCTCCAGGAACCGGAGTCCGCCCTCCTTAGAGGGATAATCTAATCCAGCACTTAAATGTGACATGTCAGACAGGGAACTTGGATGTGTAGTGGATAGCAGACACCGGTATGATAGCAGAACATCCTAGGAATCCTGGCTGTTCAGCCAGACTTGTAGGTCAGGATTTAAACAGGAAGAGGCTGCTGACCACATCTTCCTACCCGGTAGAGGCATCTTGTAGCTCATTTCCTGGAACCACCCTTTCCCTCCAATTTGGTTTCCTGTGAATTATATGATCAGCTAATGGGACTCCTTGTCTTATACTTCCCACACCTTCCAGTCACTGTCTACCAGCTGGTTAAATGCTAGGTTAAATGCAGGTAAGAAATGTACCGTACCCTATAGGTTGACGAGGCTGGTTCCTAGGAATGAGAGACACTAAAAGCCCCCTTGAGTCCTCAGATTCTAAGGTTTGCTGCTTCAGTTTTTGCTGGCTGGTTGAAAAGAGCTCCTGGTAGGAAAAGAGAACAGGGATCCAGCTCCTCTCAGTGCTGCTGGGATAATTCCTAGTGGCCTTCAGTGGGCCACAGGAAACCGCAGAGACAAGCTAAAGCTGATGGCACCTTGTTCGAAACAAAGACTAGACCCCAAGCGTGGAGGCCTTCGGGGACTGTTCCTCATGGCCCACTGTTTCACAGCAGTCTCTTTCTACAAGTTACCTTGGTGGCACTTTCGAAACATATTTAGCCTTTGTTAAAAGGGGCTGTATCCTTCCTGAAATGTGTACTTTAAAATCTTACTTACAGATGTATTAACTTTTACTAATATTTTGCCTGTGTGGCGGATGCTCTCGTGCATGCCAGGCAAACGCTGTACCTCTGAGCTGTACACCCTCCCACACTCCCCTCGAATTTTATTTTTAATATGAGTCACCAGGACAAGTCTGTAAGTTCATCTTTGTTTGTTCACAGGGACATGAATTCACTTTATAGGTGGGGCCGCCCTCAGTGTCGTCCTGATAGGTCCCTGGCCCCAAAGCTGTGCACTCAGTGAGCCTGGCTTTTCCTTCAAGGCTGTCCTCCAAAGGAGTAGCTGTTCTTCACTGGGCGAGAGAGTGAGGAAGTGAATGTTGCTTTTTGAAATTAGTGAGATAGAGAATTAGTGAGTGCTTTTCTGTAGTTCAGTGTATTTTGCCACCCAGGAACCTCAAAAATGAACTTTATTGCTTCAGATTAAGGGATTTTTGTTGTTTGTTGAATGTTTCATACCCTAAAATTCCAACCTGTGAGTTTTCTAAAACCAACCTTTCAAATTGTCTTACCTCAAAAAGTAGTTAAAATCCGAGCAACAGTTTAATTTGAATGGAAAAGGAGCTCCAGGGAGGGCTGGGTGGCTACAGGTGAGAGAGGAGTGACCAAGACAGATGAGCCAGTGACACAGATGGCAGAGGCCTTGCTCTGGAATGGGGAACGGCCGTGCTCCTATGTCCAGGGAGTCAGTAACATTGTCCGGAGCTGGGGCTCTACTTGACCTTCATTTTCCTTTAGCTTATGCAGATGATGAAGGCTAATTGGGAACAGGGATGATGGAGACATACACAGCAAAGGTAGCATAGGCATGATTGGCCACTTATTTAGGTCCATAGTGCATTTAATTCCTAGCACTTACTTTTATTGTGTTTTCTCTGTGTAGCCTCTCAAATTTCTCTTCGGTGTCGCTATCTTGACTGTTGTATGAGGCTGCTTATTCATTTCCCAGCCGCCCAGACTCCCGAAATAACCACACAGAAACTGTATTAATTAAACACTGCTTGGCCAATCACTATAGCATTTCTAGCAAGCTCGTACATATTAAATTAACCCATTTGTGCTAGTTTATATTTTACCGCGAGGCTCCTGGTCTATCAGCCAGGTTCCCAAGGTTCCAGGTGGCAACTCATGGTCTTTCCCCTCTGGGGCATCTCCCTGACTCTGCCTTCTTTCTCCCAGCATTCACTTTAGTGTTCCCCACCTAGCTCTATATTGCTAAGCCACTGGTTTCATTCATTAATCAATAAAAAGCAACACATATACAGAAGTACTTCCCACACCACTTGACTGCCCAAAATATGATGGAATTTATCTTCTACTATATAAGTAGTTTAGAGACAAATATTTTAATACCATTTACTAACTGAAATATCCTAGGAGACTGGGGATATAGGTCAGTGGTAGTGTTAGTGTTGTATATGCACAGCCTGGAGGTCTTTTCTTGGTGCCCTCAAATATATATATATATATGTGTGTGTGTGTGTGTGTGTGTGTGTGTATGCGTATGTGTATATGTATATATATACATACATAAATATATATACATATATGTATATATATATTGCTTGGCACATAATGGAAACTTATTAAATATTTGAGTGAGTAAATAGATAAATGGGTAAGTAATCATGTTGCAGGAGCTGGGCAGGGCTATGGTATGAGGAAGGAAAATGATAAGGCTCTCAGAGGGGTGCCTGTGCACTGTGCATGAAGTTCCTGAAGCACTTGTTGAGCTTGTAAGCTATCTCATTTCATGCTGAGGGCCACCCATCCTCATCTTAGTTATTTGTTCTAGTCACCAGTCCCAGGCCCCTTCCAACTTCCTTAGGGTTTTTTGTTTGTTTGGTTGGTTGGTTTGGATTTTTATTAGGGGTGGGGGAGTCAGTGTTTCTCTATGCAGCCCTGGCTCTCCTGGAACTTGCTCTGTAGACCAGGCTGGCCTTGAACTCACAGAGATCCACCTGCCTCTGTCTCCTTAGTACTGAGATGAAAGATGTACACCCACCAACCCCTGGCGTTAGCCTTTATTTAAATAACATTCTCCTTATGTATGTGTTAGATCATTGCAGAGCTTAGCCGCCAAATTCTTTTTGTCTCTTCGTTAACTCCAATGTCGTATTGCACCTTATGAGATCTGTAAGATTACTTTGCTGTTTATTTCTTTTATGCTCTGCTGGGACCCTGTAGTCATTTTGGTTTCTGAGCTAAGTGTTAGTGAGAAGTGGGCTGTTTTAGAAGAAAAAGTTCACTGGTGTTTACATTGTGTCTTAAAGCTTTTGGTTCTAGTTCTTCCGTGGACACGTGGGTGAATAGTAAGGACCCTGCCCTGTAAGCGTGAAATGACTGACATTGTCATTGCACTGTTGCCCCTCCTTGTCCTTGTGCTGTTACGATTATCTTAGGTCGCACTCTTACTTTTCACCTCAACTTCTGAAGCAAAGCAGGCTCACACTGAATTGCGGTGCTGCTGCAGGCTTTTGACCACGTGTTACTGAATATAGTGGTCATGGAGCTGTTTATTACATTAAAAATGTAAATTGGTTCTATTTCTAAATTATTTGTCTTCTTAGACTTATCACAATCTAGCTGTATAATATAGTTTTTAATCTGTTATCATTATTATTATTATTTTGTGTCATCGACAGCTTTGGTTACTGTACCATTGGTTTTCTCCAACTGACTAATAAAAACATTGAGCAGAGTCGAGTCTGCGATTTCTGCGATTTAACATGGAGAACAGTATAACCTAAATTGTAATAAGTCAGGCTTCAGGTTTAGTAAAGCTCTCAGCTACTGCTCCAGCACCTGCCTGCATGCTGCCATGCTCCACACCACGATAATGGACTAAACCTCTGAAACTGTAAGCAACCCCCCCCCCCCCCCATGAAATGCCTTCTTTTCTGAGACCGTTGCCTTGGTCACGGTGTCTCTTCACAGTGGAGAACAGTGACTAAGACAGGGACCCAGTATCAGGCTTTTCTATTCACATGAAAGAAGAACCAGGAACCGGAACCATGTAGAAAGACAGTCTCGTCAGAACCCGGGCGAGTGTTCTCACTAATACCTTTTTGACTCTTTTGTTGACAATGAAACACAAAACAGCAAGTGATCAAGATGGTGGCCAGCTAGAAGGTGTGACTCATCTCTACTCTCAGGTAATGGACAGCCAGCATGTCACATGAACAGCTGGTGCTTTGTGCTTGACCCTGCCATGGCGTCCCAGGCAAGGGCTACTTTGTCTCATTTGTTTACCCCGGTCAGAAAGTAAGAGCCAGGATGATGACAGTGGCCACAACCATCCTTTCCATCATCATAGAAGAATGTGACCAGATATTAATCTAACAACTGACATGCCAAAACTCCAAGCAAGTACTTTATTATTTTTATTTATTCGTCAACAACATCATCCTTCATTACTTCTTACCCCTTTTATTTGCATCTTGCTTTGGTTCTTTTTTTTTTTTTTTTGCTATTCTTTTTGTAACCCATTGATTTGAATTAGGATTACTTGTGTGAACATGGATGCGGGATTATTTTTTTGGAGCATGAGCAACTTCCCAGAAGCACAACTTTTAAATAAAAGATTAACTGGGGCTCTCTTGTAGGTGGACAGCTGATCTTGGTAGGGACCAGGGCATAGCACCTTTGATTGGGAATTGCTGTAATAGTCATAATCTCATTTAAAATTTTATGTTTATTTTTAATTATGTGCATATAGGGGGATCACATGGAAACAGTAGATCTTGTGCAACTGCAGTTAAAAGCAACCGTGATCCACCCAAGTGGGTGCTGGGAGCCAAACTCTGGCACTCCACAAGAACAGTATGCTCCCTTAATTGAACCATCTCTCTGGTTCCTATTCAGAATCTCTTACTCCAACCTGTGGAACCAGCTAAATTCCACATGGGGATTTTCCAGAGAGCTCTGTCAGTGTCAAGGCAATGCTCTTTCACAGATGAGTCAGCGAGAGAGGGAGAGCTTAAATCTGTAATTTGTACAAGATTCCCAGTTATTACATGAAGAGTCGAGAGCGTGCATCCCACTGTCACAATGCCGTCCAAACATGAGATTTAACTACCCAGATAGCTCTTGTGCTCCAAGCAAGTAACTAATCAATTTCAAATCTCATTTATAAAATAACATCTCTTTGTTGTAGGACAGTACCTATCTCACCCAGAGTCAAAACCCAGAGTCAAAACCTCATAGGCCACCAGCTCCTAGGGACTCATGTCTCCATGCACCTAGTCCCACAGCAGCCTCCCAGGTGCCTTCTAGATGGCAATGAGACAGCATCTCCACTCCCAGGAGCTGAAAGGCTTTATTGGTTATGGGAAATGCTAGGATTTCATTGTCCTGAAGTGCCAGTTATAGACGTTAGCAATATGTATTGACTGCCTTGTTGTTGTCTTATTTCTAATGTATCATGGCAAAAATGCTGGTAATTGTTTGTATGGTAATTATGGATTCCTTATGTAGAAGGCCAAGCTCACTGTGTCTTCTGAGGAGTGGGTGGCTCTGGGGATAGGGGATGTGGGGTACTTGCCATCACTCTGCTCTAGCAGATTTTCAGTAAGTCTTCAGTTTTCCAGAAAGAAATTAATATCTAGATTTTATATTAAGTTTCTATATCTTAAAGACCCTATGGGATAAACAAAACACATACACAGGTGGGTAGCTGGAGATCATCACTCCAGCTCAATTTCTGGAAAGGTCTGTGAGTGTAATATGGATTAAATAATGCATATGTTTAGTTCAGTGTCTGCAGAGGTTTTCTTGCTGTCTCTTACATGTGGAACTCTGTAATTTGCCGGAAGATGAGAAGATGTACTGGCTTACAGAAGGCTGTATTTAAAGATCATGTACACCATATACTTTAATGACAGAGAAGTGTGAGGTTTCATTATAAAATGCGCTAAAATGAACCTAAGAAGGCTAAAGGCTAGGAAGTTGTGTCTTCTTAGAGAGCCTCAGAAGTCACTGGAACTGGCTCACTGCTTCTCACAGTTATCTTGTTTTGAGGGGGAGAGGCAGCCTTAGCCTTGCCAAGGTCCTGTGTCTGTGTTATTTCTGGAGTGTCTATCTTAATTCCCCTGATTCCGTGGAGGCCAGGCTGGTTAAGATTGGATATGAGCAGGTAGGTGGTAGTTGAAAACAGTGGAATCAAACTCAGTTCTCTGTCCTTCCAAGAACTTAAGAGTATTCTGAGATTTTACAGCTCACCTGGGGCTGCTAAAATCCAGGTCAGTGGGATTATGGTATGCCTGGCCCTCTCCAGTTAGTGTGATGTGGGTCAAGTGTGATGCTGTTTCTTTTATTTACAAGGCAGATTTCCCTTCTGTGTTCCAGATGCACTCAGGGCAGAGTGGGGGAATCCTGTATTCCCGGAGGAGCTGTCTGCAGAGCGAAAATCCCAGCTCAGCTCTTCACACACGTGGGCTCTGTGTGATCGCAGCCCCCTTGCGCCCGCCTCTTTGCTCTTAGTCCCACTATTCCATTTCCAAGCAGAGGCCTTCATTGAGGTTCTTGTTAGCTTTTGGGTTTTTGGCTGTAGAGGGAGATACATAAAGATTTGTGTGTTCTTTCCATTGACCTTTAATTTTAGAATAATTTTTGGATTTGGGAAAGCTGCGAAAGTTTTGCAGAGTTCTCTGTAGTGATTATCTAGTTTCCCCTTTGTGAAGTTTCGCACTGCCATGGTGTGTTTGCTTGAACAATTAACAGTAAAACTCGGCACTGGCCTAGGACTGTAAACTGTTGCTGGTTTTTCATCTTTATTCACTGCCACTGATGGCCCATGTTCTATTTCAGGACTCACTCATAGATCAAACCCTCCCCCACTCTCCTTCAAATTCATGGCTTCTTTTTTCACTAATTGTGATTGCGTGTATTTGTGTATTATATGTACCTATACACACAAACACGTGTGTGTAGTCCTAAATATTATAACCTGTTCGGTCTGTGTGCTGCTACTTTAATGTATGTTTTCAGAGCTGAGTGCTCTTCCCAGGGGACGACTGCATTTGCTCTCCCGAGCTTTACTCCGTGGCCTGTAGTCCTTTGTGTAGGGTTGAGGCCTTGTGGGCTTTTCCCTATCCATGTTGGTGTCATCCTGTTCAGCTCATGTTTGGACAGTTCTGTTGGTGAGATTTTCTGTGTGTACCTTCTGATAGTACTAGAAGACTCAAACTCAGAACAGTTTCCCTGCTCCTCTGGCTCTTAGTCTTTTCATTACCTCTTCAGCAGTGTTCCCTGAGCCTGAAGTGCTAGTAGTGTCTTGTAGACATATCCATCAGGACTGGGCTCCACAGCTCTGCATTTTGGTTGCTTGTGGTTTTCTGAAGTGGTCTCTGTCTGTGGCAAAGAGAAGTTTCCTCGATGAGGGGTAGAGACGGCTCTTCTCTGTGGGTCTAAGGATAGATGTTTATATTGTTGCCAGGGATTATGCTGCCTTGGTAAACTGGAGTTGTAGATTCTCCTCCAATAACCATGAGTTCAGCAGCGCTGAGTAGTCAGCTCTGGCGGTTTGCCTGCACGTAGGTCTGTGAATCATATGCACGCCGCAAAGGGCAATGGATCACCTGGAACTATAGTCACAGACTGCTGTGAGCCACCATGTGGGTGCTAGGAATTTTTGCACCTGCTGTTGGGATCTACTTTTTAGAGGAAAGTACTTTCAGTTCTTCTAATTGATTCTGGTAATACATCTACATTTGAAAAATAGTATATATAAACTTTTTAGTGTTGGTTTAACAGTGTTTACATTATTTTGTCTGTCTAGCCTCTCAGTATATTTTGTTATCTCTGTCAGTACAAATACAATAAGATACTGTATACATTCTAGTACATATTGTATTTATCTGTCTAAATATGAATACTATATACAAATGTAATATATGTATATATATATCAATGTTTTATTAAATCCATGCTAATTCTAGTTATGTGTATTTAAAGTTTGTTGACTCTTGAGCTAGGTAAAATGCCAGAATTTCACTCACTTGAGTGCTTTTATTCTTTGAGAATTTCAAGCAGTGTATTTTAGTCATCTTCACTCTCTAGACTTAGCACATTCAAGGTCTGCATCCACCTTGCCACATTCTCCCCCAACTTCATTGTTCTCTCTCTTAGAAAGGAACCCATCAAGTCCAGTCTCCTGGGTGTGGTGCCATCCATCGGATGGTGGTGATGGTGATGGGCCTACCAGCATCCATCTTTAAACGAAACTGACTCTCCCTCTCCCCAAGGCACTGTCCATAGCTCCTAACTTGAGGACTTAAAGGTGGAGCTCACGAATCATTTCCCTCTCCTTGTTAGAATACTGACTAGCCTGTGCGGGTGTTCCGTAGCCGCCACAGCTGCTGTGAGTTCCCGCGTTTATCCTGTCTCGTGGAGAAAACACTTTTGGGTTCAGCACTTCCGAACCTCTGGCGCTTAGCATCCTTTCCTTAGCCATTCTGATTGGGGTGAGATAAATTTCAAAGTTTTGGTTTGCGCTTCCCTAATTGCTAAGGTTGATGATCCTTTTTTGAAGTATTTCCCAGACATTTTTTCTTTTTAGAACTCTCTGTTCAAATTCGTAGCCCATTTTAAAACTTGATTGTTTTCTTGGCCATTTTTGAGTTATGTATTTTGTATATTAATCTTCTATCAGATATATAGATGACAGGGATTCTTTTCTGCCCTTCCTCTTTAAAACATTTTCTTTGCCGTGCACAGCTATTTAGTTTTATGAGGGCTCACTTGTCAAGTGATGGCCATAATTTCTGGGCAGATGGAGTTCCATGCTGAAAGTCATTTTGTATGGTTCTGCCTATGCTTTTCTTTTCCAGAGGTTTTAATATTTCAGGTTTCCCATTGATATCTTTGACATCCTTGATACACTTGGAGTTAATTTTTGTTCAGGGTGCTAGGTATGAATCAGTTTCATTCTTCTCCATGTGGATACCCAGTTTTCTAAGTTTATCATTTTTGGCAATGCTGTCTGCTCTCCAGTGTATGTCTGCAGCTCCATGATAGACTTTCCTATAGTCTCCCTCTGTGTGTACTGTGTTCCTGTAGAGCTCTGCTTATTCCCCTGAGAGGAAGGCTTCTGCCTGCCCACGGAATGCCTCGGGCAAGATGTTTCCTTCTCCTTCCTCAACATATGTTTTGGCATCTTTGACAAACTTCAGATGGTTGTGATTATGTGTACTCATGTTTGGACCTTCAGTTTTGCTATGTGGGTCAGTCTGTGTGTTTCTGAGCCAGGACTGGACTGTTTTTATGACTGTAGCTCTGTTGGTCTGGTGATTTCTTCAGCATTGTTCTTTTTGCTTAGGATTATTTTTTCCACCTGGAGTCTTTTGTAGTTCCATATGAATTTTAGGATGGTCGTCTCTATTTCTATGGAGCGTGTTGTGGGAATTTTGATTGGGATTGTATTGAATCTGTAAATTGCTTTGGGTAGAATGGTCATTTTCATGGCACCATGAGTATGGGAGTCTTTCCACACTTTAGTGCCTTCTTCAATGTCTTTTTTCAAAGATTTAAAGTTTCCATTGTCGAGATCTTTCACCTCCTCGTTTAGATTTCTTCTTGGTACTTTATTTTCTTTGAGACTTTTGTGAATGGGAATGTGTATTTTGTTGTTGTTTCGGAAGGCTACTGGCTTTTCTGAGTTGATTTCATATCTTGCTTTTTCAGTGAAATTATTGATCATTTCTACAAGTTTTCTTGTTGAAGCTTTGGTATTTCTTATGCATTATATTATTTGCAGGAAGGGATAATTTGGCTTCTTTTCCTATTTGTATCCTTTAATTTTCTTCTCTTGCTTTTTGCTCCAGCTAGTGCTTCCAGGACTGTATTGGAGACAATTGGGAATAATAGACAACCCTATCTTGGCGCTGATTTTAAAGGGATTGCTTGAAGTTTTTTCCATTTGGGGTAATGTTAGCTGCAGGTTTGTCATTTGTAGCCTTAATTGTGTTGAAGTTTGTTCCCTCCAGGCCTACTCTCTTTAGGATTTTTATAGTGAAGGTATGTTGGATTTTTTTTTTTGTGGAAGACTTTTTTTGAATCTGTTGCAATGATCATGTGATTATTTTCCTTAAGTCTGTTTATATTACTTATTTAATGGCTTACATTGAATCATCCCAGAATCTTTGGGATAAAGCTATTTTGATCATGGTGGATGGTCTTTTGATTTATGTCTGTATTTGACTTACAAGTATTTTATGAAGATTTTTGCAGCTGTTCATCAGGGATATTGACCTGTAGCTTTTGTTTTTTGGTTGTGTCTTTACCTGGCTATAATATTAGAGTAATGCTAAAAAAGGAGTCTGGGAGTGTTCCTTCTGATTCTATTTTTTTAAATACTTTAAAAAGTATTGATTGTAGATCTTTGAGAGTCTGATAGAATTCTCCTGTGAATCCATCTGGCCCTGGGCTTTTTCTTATCTGGAAAGCTTTTTGTTACTCTCCAATCCCCTCATTTGTTATTGATCAGTTTAGATTGTTGACCTCTTAATTATTTTGGTGACGTGGAGGAATCTAGAAATCCATCCATTTCTTTTAGATTTTTAAAATCTTACATTATTATTCTGAATTTCTTTGTTGTTTATTATAATGTTTCCCTGTTCGTTTCTGATTTGGCGTGTCTCTTTCTTCCTTTGGTTAGCTGGGCCAAGGGTCTGTTGTTGAACTGTGCTCATGTCCTCAGAAACAAACAGCTCTATTTCATTAATTTATGCTCTGATTTTTCTTATTTCTTACTGACTCCTAAATTTAGATTGATTTGTTTTTCCATATTTTTGAGTTGCATAATTAAGTCATTTGTTTGTACCCTTTCTGGGTTTTTAATGTGGGAGCTTAGAGCAGTGACTTTCCCCAGGGGACTGCCTCTAAGGTGCCCCCGAGCTTTCGGTGCATGTGTTTTCATTCCCACTTAGTTAAAATATTTTTTTTATCTCTTTCATTTCTTCTTTATTATTCACTCATTATTAGTTATCTTCATTCATTATTCAGTAACTAGTTGTTCAATCTCCATGAGTTTATGTGCTTACTAAAGATTTGTTTGGTATTGTTGTTAAATTTTATTGCATTATGGTCAGATCAGATACACAGAGTTATTTCAGTGTTTCAGTGTTTTGTGACCCAGTATGAAGTCTATCAGTGAACTGTTCCCTTGGGCTGCCGAGTAGATTGTGTATTCTTTGACTTTTTAGTAGAATACCCTATAGATGTCTTTTAGGTCCATTTGCTCTATGCTCTACTTTAATTCTCATGTTTTTCTAGTCTGTTGTTCATATGTCCTGTTTAGTGAAGACAGTGGGTATTGAAATCACTTATTGAGTTGGAGGTGTGGATGGAGTTTACCAATCTAGATTGACCCTGTGGTTGTTTTGGGGACTGGGAAGGAGAGCCAGAGCATACGAGGTACATGCTGGCCTGGGCTTGGAGGTCAGATGTGCTGTAAGTGGGGTATTTTCAGGAAGACACTTGAGACTGGGGTTGTACACAGGGTGTACGTTCTCGCTCAAGCCTTGGGGTCTGTTTGGAGCACTCAGGGTCTTTTTTCATTGGCCTATACACTGGGTGTGCAGTCTGGGCTAGGTCTGAAGATTGGGGTGGATGTAGACAGGGTGAGATAGCTTCACCAGGCTAGGGTGGAGCTCAGAATGTGTGGACCAGTCTAGCCTGAGGAACCTGAGATAGGACAGGATAAAGATAAGATCGGGAGAACACGGGTCCAGCTAGCACACAGGATATAATTCATCACCAAAGCCTGGAGTTGGGCGTGACACAGGCAGGGCTCATGAGATGGGGACTTGATGTGGAACTGGACTAAGTCTGAGAATTGGGACAGTGAAGTTAGGACTCACCTTGCTGGGCTGGAGCATGGGATGTGCAGGCTGAACTGGCATGGGCAGTGGGATCTGGAGCAGGCAGAATTAGGTCAGAAAGACACAGTTTTGTTTTCTGTAATTTGTTGTTTTGTTGTGTTTGTGGTTTTGAAATAATGTTTTTATTTATCCTTTGAGAATTTTGTGCAGTTTTGATCATATTCTTTTCCCTTCCTAGTTCCTCTAGTTCCTCCCCTCTCCTCCTACCCACTCTACTACATTTTCTCTCTTTGTCTCTCTTAAAAGAATTAGTAAGATTCAGGAGTCAAACTTGTTTAGCCAGCTGACCAACTACTCCTGGATGTTGTGCCTGCCCGGGAATGTGTCAATATACTGTTAAGTCTCAAAAAAAACCTAGGACAAATGGCCGACTGAGGTGCCTATTTAGCATGGACAGTGATCACCAGGTTCTTTGGCCTCACAAGGACAGGGTCCTGGCTCCTCTCAGCACCCTTCCTCCTATGCTGTAAAACACTCCAACCCATGAACTTTGCTTCCATCCTTCCAGCTTCTCTTCCTATATAGCCTGAGCTATTTTGGCTCTGTGCAGTCTTGGTCCTCTTGGCTCTCTTGTGCTTTCTTTGCCTCTTGAGTCTTCTCTCTTCTTCTCTTGCCTCCCTTCTCCCCATCCCATGGCCCAGTTCATTCTGGACCCATCCGGATGCCTCTGGCTGTTTTCTCTTCCACCTCATACCTACAATAAAACCTTAACTGTACCTAGGAGCAGTTTTCGTTTGTCTTGTGCTGAAATCAGAGGTGAATGAAAATGAAGACATGCCTGCTCCTGGGTAGAGTTGAAGAGTTTGTATTATAGCTATGAGGGAGAGAGTAGCCATAGGCATCTGGAAGGGTCCAGACTGAACCTGGCCAGGAGAATAGACTGAGCCATGAGAGGAAGAGAGCAGGAGCGCTAGAGATGAGAGAGGAGCCAAGAGGGCCTGCAGCCGAAATGGCTGAGTTATATAGGGAAGCAAAGCTCAGAGGCTGAAGAGGTTTAGGATGTGGGGTGGGGGGTAGGGTGAGAAGTGCTGAGGAGAGCCTGGGCTCCGTAGTGGGTACTGAGTGATGCTTGGAGAGCCCCGTGGCCAGCATCCTCTTCGGCAATGTTAAATAGGCACCTCTGTTAGCCATTTGTCCTGGGTTTCTTTGAGACCTAATAAATCCCCTTCCTCAGCAGCAGTCAAATGCCAGTAGCTGCTTGGCCAGGGACTGAACTCCAGGCTTTCCTCCCCTCCTTCGTGTTGGGAGTTGTGTCTGACTTGAGCTTGTGCAGGTCTTGTGCATGCAGACAAGGTCTCTGTGAGTTCATGTGTGCATCTGCCGTGTGTGTCTGGAAAAGTTTCCTTCTAGTCATCCACCACCTCTGACTCTTAGGATGTTACTGCCTCCTCAGCTGCATAGATCCCTGAGCCCTGGGGAGAAAGTTGTGATACAGTCATCTGTAGTAATAGGCCGCTTGTTTGTCCTGCCTGCCCAGAACCAAAATAAAAACACAGAAACTATATTATTTAAAACACTGCTTGGCCCATTAGCTCTGACTTCTTATTGGCTAACTCTTATATCTTAGTTTAGCCCATTTCTAGTAATCTGTGTATCGCCATGAGGCTATGGCTTATCGGCTAAAGTTCTGGCATCTGTTGTTGGCAGGGCTACATGGCGTCTCCCTGACTTCACCTCCTTTCTCCCAGCATTCAGCTTAGTTTTCTCCACCTAGCTCTGTTCCCCCTATAGCTCTGCTATAGGCCCAAAGCAGTTTCTTTATTAATCAGTAAAAGCAGCACATAGACAAAGTGACCTCCCACATCAGTCATCCCTTTAGGATTGAGTGTTCAAAGTCTCTTAATCTCTGCACATTTTTCATTTGTTGGTCTCTGTGTTAGTTTACATCTACTGCAAGAAGGAGCTTCTCTGATGAGGAAGAGTGATGCATTAATCTGCAGGTGTATAGCAATGTCATTAGGATCATTTTATTGCTGTGTTCATTTAGTAGAATAATAGTAGTAGGTTTCCACATAGGACCCATGAGCTATGTAGCCGCAGGTTCTTGGACTCGACAACAGCGTCAGATTTGAATTCCATCTCATAGAGAGGACCTTAAATCCAAAGAAGAGAGTGGTTGATTACTCCAGTGACATTAACTGGACCAATGTGTCTATCTTGACAGGCAGGTTGTTATTGTATCTTACAGGTTTATAGCAGGGTGAAGTTGATGATCGCTTTTCTCTTCGAGCAGCACGTATAGCATCTTATAGCACTCTGAATGCTAGCCAGTGGGGATAAAGCTTCCAGCAGAGTACCAGTTAGATTTCTCCGAGTTTTATGACATATGTATGTAGCATCTTCAGCAACAGGGTCTTGTTATCAAGATGCGGAGGGTAACCCATAGCATTGCCTGTAGCCTGTAATGTTTGGGGATCTGTGGAACCTCACAAACTAAAAAAAAAAAAAAAAAAAAAAAAGGTTAATTCCTTTCAGGCACTGGGGGCTTTATTTAGTAGCATGTGGTGTCTAGTATTCCTCCAGTCATGGAGTATCTCCATTTAAACTCTGCCTATGTAGAGATTTTTAAGAAGCTTTTACAGTAGTATGTTTTCATACGGTGTTTTCAAAGCCTTTAGTGGTAATTAATCCCTTCCCACCATCTCTCTTCTGCCGTGCCTCCCGCGCCCCACCACATTTAATTCTTGCTTTTCTCGTTTCCCCTTTATGACTCGATAGTCTATTCCCCTTCCTTGGACGATCCCCTTTTCACCCATGATCCCTTAAAAGCCACCTAACATTTGTGGCTAAGTGTACAGATTACCCAACCTATATTCTGAACGAAACAGACATATTTAAAGCTTAAAACTAAGATCTCCATGTATGTAACATGTAAAAGGCCGGGCCTGCTTGTTTGTGGGTTTTTCTGTCCTGCCCGGCCCCCGCCCCCAACTGTTTAGTCCCAGAGAAAAATTACACAAAGAAATCTCTATAAGTTATAATGCTGATTGGTCCATTAGGTCAGGCTACTTGTTAGCTAACTCTCATATCTTGATTAACCCATTTTTCTGATCTATTTTAGCCATGTGGCTCAGTACCTTTTCCAGCTGGCAGATTACATCCTGCTGCTTTGGTGATCTGGACAGGAGTGGGAGGAATCAACTTCCTCCTCCCCAGAATTCTCCTGCTCTCTTTGCATCATTTCCATTTCCTGTCTGGTTTTCCCACCTACACCTCCTGCCTGGCCAATCAGCATTTATTTAAAACATGATTGACAGAATACAGACAATTCTCCCGCACCACTTCCCCCTCTTTTTTTAAGAAGAAAAACAAAGGAAAATATCCATAGTCCATTTTTGGGAATGTAGGCGTAGTATTCCAGACTACTTCCAGCTGGTTGGGGGCGCTGATAATCTTATGGGGACCTAAAGGAAATTTAGAGTTATGATCAAGTCCTGACTGAAGTATCCTGTGAGTCTTGATCATCTCAGGCAGCAGTCTTGAACCTGTTCTGGATGAAGAACTCAGACATTTGGGCCATCTGTTCCTACCGGAGATTGCTCAGGTGGTCTCCCTTGGTCAAAGATTTTTCTTAACTCTGAATAAATCCAGAGCCTCTCATTTTCTGTGGAAACAAAAGCAAAATCTCTTCTCCAAAGTAACATACCTTTTGACTTCAATTTTGAAGCCAAGGTATTTTCAAAATACCTATCTTGGATTAATTCTGCAGCATTTATAAGCAAATATCTTTTAGCAGCTATTGCTCCTTCCTCAGCATTCAAACAATTCAAAGAGAACATGATAGCATACAGTATCAAGATTCCTTGTGTATTTTCCATCTTTACATGGCTTTATTTTAACCTCTATTTCTTTTATTTTTACTTTTAACTTTTGGCTTTTTGAGACAGGTTCTCTGCATATCTTTGTCCTGGAACTCCCTCTGTAGACCAGGCTATCTTTGAACTCCCAGAGATCCCGTCTGTCTCTGCCTCCCAGGCTATTCGTTCTTTTTTTTTTTTTTTTTTTTTACTCTGAGAACTTTAACCTTTAGCCTGTATATACTTTTAACACAATGTAAACCATTTAGAGGTTTTCTTACTCTTTGAATCTCTCTTTACTGTATATCTCTCTTTTTCTGACCACATGGGTCTTTAATTTGCTAAGGAATATGGAGAAAACACCACTCAAAAGCTCCTATGGCTGTTCAAAGTCCTTGCCAGGAAGCAAGCTGCAACATTGTTTCCATAGTCCGGACTGCCTGCTTGAAAGAGTCAAGAGTTTTCCCTGCCTGGCAGGACTGCCCAGAAAGCCGACATTTTAAAACTGCACAGCTTTTTTCCCCGCTATAGCTGAAAACCAAAATGCTTTGCTCTAGTCTTTCCCAAGCTTTCTCAGGCTTTCTGTGGATGCAGTTATCCACGTGGGCGCCATTATGTAACATGAAAGGGCCTGTTTGTTGGGGGTTTCTGTTCTGCCCGACCCCCCAGCTGTTTGTCCCAGAGAAAAATCACACACAAATCTCTATAAGTTATAATGCTGATTGACCCGTTAGGTCAAGCTTCTTACTGGCTAACTCTCACATCTTGATTAACCCATTTTTCTGATCTATTTTAGCCATGTTGCTCAGTACCTTTTTCAGTGGGGCAGATCACATCCTGCTGCTTCAGTGATCTGGGCAGGAGTGGGAGGAATCAACTTCCTCCTCCCCAGAATTCTCCCGCTCTCTTATCATCACATGTAAGAGAAAAATCCAATGTTTGTCTTTCAGAGCCTGAATTATATCTCACTCGGAATGGTTGCTTCTAGTTCTGTCCTTTACCTCAGTATTTCATTTTTCTTAACAGCTGAATAATATTGCATTGCATAAATGCCCCACCTTGTTATTACCCGTTCATCAGCTGATGCTTCCATTTCCTGGCTGTTGTGGATAGAGCAGTAGTGAACACGCCCAAGCAGGTCTCTCTGTAGCTAAGTACAGACTTCTTCGAGTTCCGCTCTTCATGACCCCTTCTTGCCTTCCAAACCACTGTGAGGTGGAAGACTCTCATGCTGCTTCCCAGTGTTTCCCTCAGTGGTGCTGGTCTCTTTTCTATCATAACTGATTATTTTTCAGCTCCAGTTCACTGTCATCAGTTGTCCAAGTACCGCACAGATTTCACGTTGTTAGTGTTGGTCTGTTGTTAATCAAAGCCGACTCTGTAGCCCCAGGTGACAAGAAACCACACGTTCTTTTTTTTTTCTTTTAATTTTTTTTTTGTTTATTTTACCTAGCAGTCACAGTTTCCCTCCCTCCACTCCTCCTTCTCCTACCTCTCTTCCACCTCCCATCCACTCCTCCTCTGTCTCCGTTCAGAAAGGTTAAGGCCTCCCATGGGAGTCAGCAAAGTATGACTTGAAAAAAGTTGAAGTAGGACCAAGCTCTTCCTCCGTGCACCAAGGCTGAGCAAGGCATCCGACCATAGGGAATAGGTTCCAAAAAGCCAGGTCATGAGTCAGGGACAGGTTCTGATCCCACGGCTAGGGACCCCACAAACAGACCATGCTATACAGCTGTCACCCGCATACAGGGGCTAGGTCGGTTCCTTGCAGGCACTCTGTCAGGCTAGAGTCCATGAGCTCGGGTCGGCTGTCTCTGTGGGTTTCCCCAGCCATGCTCTTCACCCCGTTGCTCATCTGCTCTCCCTTCTCTCTCTGTTTAACTGAACTCCCAGAGCTTGGGCCAGTGCTTGGCTGTGGATTTCTGCATCACCTTCCATCAGTTATGGATGAAAGAAAGCATGGCTTCTTTTTTTTTTTTTTTCTTTTTCTTTCTGTCTTTCTTTCTTTCTTTTTTTTTTTTTTTTGAAGCAGGGTTTCTCTGTGTAACAGGCCTCGCTGTCTTGGAACTTGCTCTGTAGACCAGGCTAGCCTTGAGCTCACAGAGATCCACCTCCCTCTGCCTCCCAAGTGCTGAGATTAAAGGTGTACAAAACCACAGTGGTTTTGAAACCACAGATTCTTAATTCGGGTAAATCCTATGAATGATCCTGAGAGTCTTTGCTTCCCTCTGAGCTTCAGAAGCTAGGGCCCCATTGTTTGCATTCCTTTCAGTTCTTCCTTTCTCAGTTTGCACAGGAAGGCCTGTTAATCTTTGCACACGCAATGGATTTTCCAGTCCAAACTTCTGAACACTTACGCAGTCCTCCCGCTAAACATGGCCAAGTCTGTCTCAGCAAGAGTCCGCACACTCAGATACTGTCATTTGGATTTATTTTGTTGTTGTTGTTGTGGTAAAACCCATGACCAAAACCAACTTGAGGGGAAGGGGGTTAATTTGGCCTGAATGTCCTAACCATACTCTGTCATCAGAGGAAACTGAGGCAGGAAACCCATGTGGGGCAACAACTTAAGAGACAGGAGCCCAAGCAGGGAACACTGAGAAATTCTACTACCTACTGCCTTGCTCCTCTGGCTCCCCCAGCATGTTTCTTATACGATTTAGGATCACCTGTCATGAGTGGTACTGCCTTCTGGGGACTAGACTTGACCCCTCCCATAACCGTCATCAATCAAGAGAATTAGCATATGCAGGCCCAGAGACCCCTTCCCTCTTCCAAGATGCCCCTAGCTTATGTCAAATTCACAGCAAACAAAGAGACAATAACAACCAGCATTGTGGTCTCTTTGGTTTTGTACTGCTTTTCATTGTGCCCACAGTGAGTAAGTCTTTCTTACCTCCTCACGATTACTTGTTTCTTTGATTGGCATATTGGGGAGAGTGACTGAGCCTACTGACAAGGTTCATGCTATTACTTCAGTAACAGTGTAGAGATCAGTCTCAGTAAAGCCCTTGGTCCAAACATAATGCCAGAGAGGGGGTTAATTTATTTTAGGAACAAAACAGAAATCTTCTAGCCAACCAGAAATTTATACTGTCATTGCTGTGAGATAGTGAACAGTAAATTCTACATTATCAAGGAGTTAGGGATGCGTTTGTGTTAATAATTTGTATTAATGCACCAGTGATCTTTCTGGTAGCTATTCCATTTCTTGGGAATTATTATACGAATGTTTACATATGAACCGTAGAAACACTACACTTTATACATGGTACATGCATATCTATATCTGTGTACATATACATCTATATACACGTGTGCATGTGAAGTAGTGTGCGTGTGCATTTATCCCAGTTTTTTGTCTTGTTTCATTGACTGAGCAGATACATATTGAACCAGTCTGTGACTGTCATCGTCATTGTTGGTCATACTGATCTAGGACTTCTCTCCTACCTCCAGACCTCTTGAGCAGATATGAACTTCATCCTGCCCAGAGCCTTCTGCCAACTGTCAGCTATCCATTTGTGAATTACTCAGCTCCTTTGTTTTTCCTCCTTCAGCCACAAGCATTTTTCACAGTCCATTGCAGTGGTTTAAATGAGAATGTCCCTCAGTGTTTGAATACTTGGTTCCCAGTTGGGTAGGTTTAGGTTGTGTGGCCTTGTGGGGGCAAGTATGGCCCTGGGGACAGGTTTTTAGCATTTAAATTCCCACACCATTTCAAATTCATTCTGCCACTGTGATGGTTGACCATCATGGACTCTAACCCTCTGAAACCATAAGTCCAAATAACTTCTTTCTTTATTTTTATTTATTTATATCTATGATACATGTGTGTAAACATGTGCCATGGAACATGTATAGAGATTAACTCATGGGAGTCAGTTCTCTTCTTCCTTTAAGTTGGTTCTAGCAGTTGAACTCAGGTTATCAGGCTTAATGACAGACACCTTTAATACCAAAGATATCACTAAGCTATTTTTACTAGCCCCATTTCTTACTACTTTGTAGATTAAGAACCCAAAGCCCAGAAGCAGTCGGTTACCAGAATAGAATCGTGAGTGATGCCCTCGTTTACTCAGCCCAAAGCGTATTTTAGTTTTCAATCTCACTTAAGACGCTTTTGGTTTGGCTTGTTTGTTTTTGTAATCCAGGTGAGATTCCTGGGCTTTCAGGAATATATGTGTCATCAGAAGCTATGGCACACTGTCTGAAATATAGCTCAGATGATGTGCAGAGGAAGTATACAGTGTTTTATAAATGCTTTATTTACTTTTTGTTTGAACATTTTTCTTTTGGGTCCAAGACAGTTCTTAATCTTTCTGAGTATTTCTATCTACAAGAGGTGAAAGTTTGGTCCTTAGTCTGAGTTTTGGAAGGATTGACTTATAGATTGACTGGCAAAGCATAAAGAAAATCACCAGCCCTGCTCAGTTCTCAGGCATGTCAGGTATCACCAGTACAGGTGTATTGGTTATAGGCTGTAAAACTAACTTGTGGGCTTTATTCCCTAATGAATTGGTTGCATCTATGTAATTACGTTTGAAGGGGTAAGTTTACAGGGGTAGATTCTTAGGGAGCATCGGAAAGTTTGGTCTCTTCAGCGTGTCTATTAGAATTGACCAAAATTAAGGTTGATTTCAGGTTGATCTTTAACCATTTGTTGTCATTTCCACTTGCTGTTTTCACCAGTCAGAGTCACTAAGGTGTGTGTCTTAGACCAGTCACCACCTTAGACCATAATACCGCTGATGTCCTTCTACCAGGGGAAGTTCTCTCCTTTTGACCAGCTGGAAATGGTTCACAGAAGCTTCTGTTTGCAAAAAGTTTACTATACCTTTTCAAACAGCCTTGACTGGGACTTTTCCTTCATGCAAGAGCCAGGACACTTAGCTGCAGTTCTGCGCATGTATCTCGGCATTCGTAGGTTGCTCAAGGTGGCTAACGTTGGCATGAGGATAGTCTAGCTGACTGTTTGTTCTTTTGCTCAAGGCACCTTGGGCAGCAGGACAGAGTCTAACACTGATTAAGGAGCTGTATTCTGTCTCCTCTGTTCTTTACTTATTCATAGGAAAATAAACACCAAAAATGCTTACACTATAAGCATAAGTTCATCCTGACACTAATAATGATTTTTAAGAAGTTTTTAGCAATGCTTAATACTTGCCCAGTGCCCAGATAAAGGTGGATTCTCTTCGTCTCACTACTGCTTATAGAGCATTCTTATCCAATTTTACCGTCTTCAGTTTTAAAGGATGGTGTTTTTGGTGGCATTTGGAAAATTCATTACATAAACCTTTCTAACTGAAGCTCATACATTAGTTTCATATTACCTAGTGGTCTAAAGTTACATCTGTAAGTACAGACTGGAGAGATGGCTCATCAGGTAAGAGCACTTACTGTTCTTGCAGAGGACCTGGGTTGATTTCTCATCACCTATATGGTGACTCCCACACTTCTGCCACCCTAGGTCCAGGAGATCCTCTTCTGGCTTGTACATGCACACGTGCAAGAGCACACAAATACACATGAAATAGCTATTTTTTGTATATTAAAACACTAAATTCTTGTAATTTTGTAAGTTAAGATCTCTTTTCTGAGAGGGAAGAAGGAATTTTTTTTATGAGTTGTCCTCTGCTTGGGTTTTGAGTTCCTTTTCTCTGTGGCTTGTTTGTGGAGGGTTGGCTTTTCTAAGCACAGAATGGTGACTGTCTTAGCAAAGTTGTTATGCATCTGGTGCCTTGGTTTTGTTCCTGGAGATGTGGTAAACGATAGTGTTTTGTTTAGGTGTTGTCATAGTTACTTTTCATTTGTTGTGACTGAACAACTTATAAAAGAAGAAGTTTAATATGGGGCTGGTTCTGTGGAGTTAGAACCTGACCACCATGACAGTTAGCATAGCAGCAGGCAGGCAGGCATAGCAGTGGAGTAGGAGCTGGGGAATTGCTTCTTGATTCATAAGAATGAGACAGAATTAGCTGGTGACACACTTTCTCTCTCAAGATCATACCCCCCCCCCAATCCTTCCCAAACAGTTCCTCTGGACCAAGAATTCAAATATATGAGTCTATATGCCCCATTCTCATTCAGACCACAGTATTCCACTCCCTGCTACCCATAGGCTTGGACCTTCGACTTCCCATGGGCCAGGAAACCCTGACTGCTCTTAGGACTAGAGAGGAAGGGAGAGGTGGGGAGGGGAAGGGAAAAGGGAGGCGGAGAGGAGGTGGAAATTTTTAATAAATAAATAAATAAATGAAAAACAAAACTTAAAAATAAAATAGAGTATATACAAAAAAACCAGGTAAAGATGGAAAATAAACAGAGAATTTTGATACTGTAAAAAAAGAAAAAAAGAAGAAGTTGGGGCTTATGGTTTTAGAGGGTTAGAGTCTATGGCAGCCATGACAGTGAGAATGGCAGCAGTCAGGTAGACATGGTACTGGACAGTAGCTGAGAACTCTATTGATCCTCAGGTGTGAGGCAGAGAGAACTAATTGGGAATGGCCCAGAATTTTGAACCTCAAAGGCTGCCTGCCCCCAGTGATGAATTTCCTCCAAAAAAAAAAAAGGGAAAAAAAGCCATGCCCCTAATCCTTCCCAAAGAGTTCCATCAACTTGGAACCAAGCATTCAAAATATATGAACCTGTGGATACCCACAAGAGTGCTGAAAGATAGTAAATCACAAAGGTCATTGGAGTTGAGGCTCTTTCATTTGGGTTCAGATATCAGTTTCATTTTCTGTTAGTAAAATAATTTCTATAGTAAATCTCATGCCAGTTCCTATGCAAGATGTTGCAGATATTGTAAAAGGTAGGATGATTGGTTGTTGGTGGCACAAGAAATTGTGATATCCATAGAGTGTTTAGAGAAAACAGACACACATTTGAAACCAACATAACTTGCTCCAATTTTGTATTTGCTTTCCACGTTGCATTTGCAAGCCACTCTTTGGTGGCCTTTGCTTATTCATAAATGGATACCCCACACGACTCTCAGGGTGACCATGATCTTAAGTGGAATTTCATATGAAAATCATCTGTGGTTAATCACACACACACACACACATGCACCTTACATACATAATATCAGTTACTATTTCCCTTCATTTAACATGGCTGGAATAAGAAGTATACATTATTAGGGATTGTGAGAATGGCAACTAAGCCACCATGAGATACTAGCATGGTGCCAGATGGTTAATGTCAAACGTAGAGATGATAATCATCGGATGTGCAGAAACTTGAGCTCTGTTGCATGTTTAGTGTGGCTCTAAGGTGATGTAACTGTGTGGAAAACGGTGACAATTTCACAAACTGCTATCAGGAAGCCATGAGTAGAGATGAATACCTGTTTTCTCAGATAATCAGGAGACCAGGAAATGGTAGGGTCACCTCAACCCAGAAAGTTCAAAACCTTATCACTTTTAAAGAAGACACTGCAAAATTATATATGCTGAGTCTTGTTGCCTAGGAATTCCATTCCTAGGCATCTACCCAGGATATGAGGACACGCATGCAAATGTTTGTCGAGTTACCAGGGAAACTGAGTTTCCTTTTTGGGTTCCTAGTCTTAATAAGAAAATAATTTAAAAATGAACTCAGAAGGAAGCTCAAGGATAATTTTGTTTGAATTTGAGAGCAAACAACAGGAAAGGTAAAGGGACTGATATAGGCTCAAGACAGCCCAAGACCAAGTTCTCAGCACAAAGGAAGTTTATTTGCCCAGGAACAAAGACGGGAGATAGAGGATGAGGGAAAGGGGGAAGGGAACAAGGGAGAAAGGGAAGGTATATTTGCCCTAGAGGAATAAAGGACTGTCCCTGGATGGAGGAAAATATGTGTGGTCCACAGGCAAATGGTGGTTTATAAAGGTAAAAGGGGAAACCCTGTGTTAGGATGAGGTGTTTAATTTTAAGTGGATATGTTAATTAAGTGAGCCAAGGGAAGCTTTTGGTTGCTGGACTTAATACTTTGATATTTGGACTTTGGTAGTCAGTGTCAAGAGGAGGAAGTAGCCAAATAAGGTAATAGACCTTGGTGACTAGCTTTAGGGATGTTATCTAACAGTTTTTAGCAAGGCAGAGAGGGTGGGGGAGAAGGGTAAGACTTGCCAGAGCCATGTTTGGCATGCTTGGGGTGACTGGAAATCTTGGTAGCCCCTTAGAGTAGGCAGATGGAGCAGAGGGAATGAGAAGGGCAGGAATTTTAATGGGGTTGACAAACCATGGTGTAGGGTGATGAGATCTCAGAGGATCAGCGAATGAGTGGGAAAGCCCGGGGTGTGTCAGGGAAAATGTTCTCAGATTTCGGTCAGTATCCAAAAAGAGGATTTAAAAAGGGGTAGGGAGAGTTAGACTTCTCTAAATTAGGATGCAGGAAAGTGGGCAGGCCACATGGCAGAGGGACCACAGTGCTATATATTAGAAATTCTACAGACAGCTGCATAAGGAAGACTTATGGACAAGCATAATCACATAGAAACATCTCTCCCTCTCCTGAGCATGTCAGGTGACTCAGAAGTCCTGAGGGACACGGTGCTAGGGGTGGGCCAGGTGATTGGCAGGTCAGTTTGGGTTAAGTTGGTTTTTGGTTTTTTTTGTTTGTTTGTTTTCTTTTTGAGGCAGTAACTCTACATAGCATTGCCTGTCCTGGAACTCACTGTGTAGATTAGTTTGGTCTCAAAATCACAGAGATCTTCTTGCCCCAATATTAAAGGTGTGTGCCACCACACTCCTGTATGGGTGTTTAGGCCATATGGTAAGTCTGCACCACATTGGAGAGGTGAACCCCTGAAACTGGAATTAGCAGTTGTGAGCCAGTCTGTGGGTGCTGGGACCTGGACCCTGCCCTCTGGAAGAGCCCCTGCTGCCTATGCTCTTAAGCACTGAACCTTCGTCCCTTTAGCCCCTGGATCGACTCTTAAAAAGAGATAGCAGTGGCTTTTGTTCTGTGCCCAGAGCAGGAAGCTAAATTCTGTTCTTTTGCCTTTGCCTCACTGAAAAGGTCACCTTTTTACACGACAACTTAAGTTCTAAGGAGCAGCAAATCTGATGTTTTGTAGTGTCACCAGGGAAATGGGAGTTAGGGTCCAGCTGCTCCGTTCTGTAGCAGTCTTCCTTCTGAAGAAGTAACACCAAAACCATTTAGAAATCAGAGCAGGGAGTAGATCCCCCAAGCACTTTTGGCATTTCTGGACTACAGCCGGTGTTATTCTAAGACATTTCCTGTCTCTGTCCAAGGTCAAGAATTGAGGCTTGTCTCTCAGCTGCCTGTCCTGTTTCTATCACCTGTCATCAGTAGCAGCAGCAGGCATATTCGCCTGACATAGGAACAACCCAGATGTCTCCCAACTTGTGAATGGGGCTCCCACACAGTGGGACAAAGAACTAAAAATGAATGAAGTGCAGTAACACAGACAGAATCCAGGAGGAAAATGTAGCTGAAATGGATTCCTTTATTGAACCTTGTAGAAAAGGCAAGACTGTAGAATAGAAAGCCAGAAAGTACCTCTTGGAAATGAGATAGGAGATGGAGTTGGTTGCAGAACTCTGGGGACAGAAAGCTTTGTGAAACTGGCATGGGGTGAAGAGAGTACCGCTGAACCCATTTCCTGGAGTTCACCAGACTAATTGACAGCTAATGCTGTTGCCCTTAAGCACGGAACCATCTCTGCAGCCCTTGGATTGACTCTTAAAAAGAGACAGCGGTGCATTTGGACAGCGTGGGTGGTCCACAGATTAAAACTCAGTCAATCAAGCTGGAACTTGCTTCCCCCAACTGCCTCCTGAATTATATTTTACAGCTGTGTCTTAAAGGTTGCTAGAAAGATTTTCAGTACTCTGTTCACAAGGGCGTGAGCAGCCCTTCCAAGTGCCTGAGTGTAGTTGAGGACGTTCAGTGGCTCCTGCCCTTTGCACGGACTTGCATTCTTATGCTCCTCCTGTCTCCCACACAGCAAATTCTGGCTAGTTGAAGAACTTAAGGGACAAGTGTGGGTGCAAAACAGTCACCCACCCCCCCTTGAACTTCAGTTCTCAAGAGATATTTTTGCAGTAATCGTAAAGATTATGCCATTCAAAAATGACTCTCTACATGTATGAATATTTATTTTCACTAGTTTCAACTTAGTAATATTTTGACTGGTGAACATTTTCCATGTTAACCCTTTTATAGCCTCAATTGCTGACTATGTGAGTATTGCTTGGCACATCCTTCTTCCTTTACATAGTACTTTCCATAGTCTTCGCCCATGTTAGTTTTTATTTAATTCCTTGTTGGATGGTTTTCTTTATTAAATGGCTCTATTTTTATATCTTAAATATCTCTTCATATGTACTTTCTAGCTCTTTAATACATTCTAATATATAATTGAAGACAAAATGTTAAGAGTTTCATAAAAGAACTTGGAGACTATCAAAATATACATTAGAAAAACATCTCTGCTACCACATAAAAGGTCACTTCTCTTGACTATATTGGTACATTGATCCAGGCAAGCAGGTTGTTCTTTAGTGACAAGGTCCTGAGAGAGGACTTGAAGATCAGGGGATAAGAACATAGAAAAGTTTGGATTGGCAATTCTTATACAAGCTCTGTCTTATGCCAATCAGATTTATTAAGAGGTACATCATTTTATATACTGTTTCTCAGGGAGCCTTGGGACAGCATCTACAGAAACTGCCATATGATAGGATGAGGCCAGCAGGAGGTTAACCAAGCAACACTGCCCAAGGGGGACATAGCTAACTCAAGAGCATTGCAGACAGCACACAGAGACCTTAGAACTGATAACTCCAGTCTCTTCAGGTAGAAAAGCTCCAAGCCTTAACTTCTTTGAGGCAAGTCCCATCCCAAGACTGAAGCTTGCCAAGTCTGACCCTGGGCAACGATACAGACTGGTTTTCTTTTGTCCCTGTCTCAGGCCCTCTAAGAAAGCCTTGGATCGCTTCTTCATGCTAGGATTTTATCTGGCTTGAGCTTGCTCAGGTTTTGTATATGTTACGGCCACTGCTGTGAGTTAATTTGTTCAACTGTCCTGTGTCAGTAGCATACTGTTTCCTTGTAGGTGTTCATTGCCTTTGGCTCTTACACTCCTTTTACTTCCCCATGCTTCTGTGATCCCTGCCTGAGCCTTGGGAGGAGGGGCTGAGATAAAGATGTCCCATTTGGGATTGAATACTCTAAAGTCTCTTATTATCTGCACATTGTCCAGTTGTGGGTCACAATGTTAGTCAACAAAAAGAGGCTTCTCAGATGAGGGTTGAGAGAGGTACTGATTTATGTGGGCATTAGGGGTGGGTTACTACTATGCCCATTTAGCACAGTAATGATAGTAAGGTCTTCCTTGGGGCCCATGACCTGTCTAACCACAGGTTCTTGGCCCTGATAATGATACAAGATAGGGTTCAACATATGGAATGGACCTTAAATCCAACCGGAAGTGGTTGGTTACTCCCATGGCATTCAAACCACTGTTGCACAGAGCATATCTTGGCATACTGTGTGTTATTGAACCTCTCAGAGTTCACAGCTGGGTACGATTTATGGTAGCATGGACATGGCCTTTGAGCACTATGAAAGTTAGCCAGTAGGAATGAAGGAGCCTTACCATTACACTCTGGAGGATAACCAAAAGTAGTAGCAACAGCCTCTAATGTTTGGGGCACTATGGGATCCCACTGGCTAACAACTCTAACAGTGGTAACCCATTCCTGGCATGAACTTTATATTTGCTAGCCTGCAATATCTAGTAAGGGCATTGTTGCCCCCATTATAGGGTAGCTCCATTTAAACTCTTTTTATATAACTGTTGGACTTTTCATCCCAAATACTTGAGAAACTGAGGCAAGAGGATGACAATTTCAGGGCCTCCCTGGGGCAGAGTTTCAATGTGTAGGCAACTGTCTCAGAATGAGAACAAATTATGGGGGAGGCTGGGCTTGGGTGTGTGGATGGAGCACATGCCTCACAGGCAAGGCTCAAGGTTTAGTCCTGCTACAGAAAAATAAACAAACATAAAAAATAAAAAAGTTCTTGATGTGTGTTGGAAAATTGCAATCCTCAGGCACATTTATTCTTTTTGTAGCATTATATGTCTTGTCCTGTTTTTAAAAATAGTCTCATACATAGGGGATATCAGAACTTTCTTTTCTATTAATATTTTTATTAGAATGCTTATCTTTTCTTAGTGACTAATATAAGGTCTTTATTATTGTTAATCATGGAGAAGTCATTTCGAAAGTTTCCTAAATGGTGATACTTTCGCCAAACCACAGTAATCAGCAAGAAAGACATTTGTTTTCCTAGATCACTGTCAATGCCCGCGGAGACCCCGATAATGACTGGCCATATGGTTGCATTTGTGGAACACCTCAGCTACTCACCGTTTGCTTACTCCTAGCAGTGGCCATTCTTGGGCCAGAAAAGGAAGTTTTTGGTTTGTGCCTTTCTTCCTTTCCCCACAACTATCTGTAGTCTGTAAGAGAGCAGTGGCTGCTCTGATTTCCAGATTTGGAGCCCTCCCTTCCCTAGATTTTTCTAGGGGACCAGTTTTCTGTTTTATAATTTTCTATTGTAGAAGTTGATCATTTCCTTGTATCTTTCTTTCTGCCAACTTTTCAATTGTTTAATGATATTATTCTTACTGTATAGACATTTCCTTTTGTTGGACTTTTAATTTTGGTTATTGAATAATTTCATCCTTAGGAGATAAAGATTTTTATCTTAATTGACTTCGGGTCTTCACAGCATCTGCCGTCATGCATCTCTTTAATTAAAATCCAAAGCAAGTAGAGAAACTGTATTCATAAAGTGATCAGTGATCACAGAATTTTTTCAGGGATATGTAGTTGAGACTAGCTTGTATCTTACAGTGTACATGTCCCCATAGTCTTTAAGAGAGTGGTTGACTTGGAGAAATATTGCTTGTGAGAAATCCTCAAGGTCTCTGAAGTGCTATTAGTGATGAGGAACAGTGTGCTTAAACTCTTCTGTTTGACTCTCCATCCATTCCCTAAGTGCTAACTGCTCAGTCTTGGTTTGGAGGACGCTCTCATTTCCAGCATCACTTTGTCAATTATTTTTAGAAGTTAGAGGATGAGGCTTGTTACAAGCAATATTTCTTAAAATGGAAAAAAAGGGTCTAATACTTAGAATCCTTCAGAGTCTAATAGAAAAAAACACCCAATCAACAGTTCATACAATACTGGTGAATAATAATCAGAGATTTAGCACTGTCCACCACTGTCTTAAGGACATTAGGAGGCAGGGCACTGATTCTGAATGTCTTTTAAGTAGGTCCTATGGTGGGCAGCAGAGGAAGCAGTGCGTGTACCCTGGGTCTGGCCGTGGATGGCGGGGAGCCCCAAGGGAATAGGATGTGCTGGGAGGATGGGCTGAGGTGTGCGGACTGCTCAGATTAGGTGTACCCCAGAGAGACTAGAATGGAAGAGAATGGGCAGCCGACCTGGGTCCCAGCCAAGCGTGGTGTTTATGGAGTCCCTGTAAGGTCATTGGGGACTCTCAAAGGAATGCAGCTGACCTGGGAGGAATGGCTGGGAAGAGCAGATAGGAAGAACAAGGGGGAGCCTGTGTCAGTGCCACTTGGTGGTCCAGCCCCAAGGAGATGCAGTTGGGTAGGAAGAGGGGTTCAGGAAGGCCGTAGTGGCAGCCCTTTCCTTTCTTGCATCTAAGGGAACACCTGGGCTGGAACTCTTGTGTGCTACTGAGGACACCTGGCTTGCCCTGTCCAGCAGACAAGGGTCCCCATTGTGGAGTGATAGTTGGAATGTGACTTCCATGATCTTGTGAAGCATAAAGATCTGGAAATGGTGACAGGATAGGGGAGATGTCTGCCAAATACAAACATTTGGGGAAAAAAATAATAGTTCTGGGGCTTTGTTTTATTTATTATTTACTATTCTGAAGTGTCATACATTTTTAAGTGGGATTGGGGCATAGCCCAGTGGTTAGAGTGCTTGCCTAGAGTACATAGGGCTGTAGGTTTGGTTTCTAGCACTAACCCTCATCTCCAAAGGATTGTCTCTCATTTACCCTTTTAAGGAAATGTTTGTATCTAGTGTATTTAGAGATATGGAAAGCTAGAAAAATAGTTACTTGTTTCCTTTCCTTTAAAAATGTTTTGAAGAAGTAAAACGACTCTGAGGAAGGGAGGGGATGAAATTCTCCCTGCCATTTATTGCTTTTCATCTGCTGGCTTTTTGTGCTTCCCGCCATTGCCGTTCTCTCCTTGTTAACTTCCTGAGACCTTCTCAGTAGTGTGTAAGTTACTTACCACTGACAGAGATTTTTTTCTTTTGCTTTTATTTCTAGTGCACAGAAGCCAAAAAACATTGCTGGTATTTTGAAGGACTCTATCCCACATACTATATGTAAGTATTGTGCCTTTCTGTTCATTTGATTGTGCTCATTTTTCCCCCCTCTGGGAGGAGTTTCTGTAGTAGGTATAGGACTAGATTATTGGGTAGGGAAAGTCCAAGTGTGGCCTGCATACCCCCAACTCCGCCCCCCTCCACCCTCACAAGGTTTTATGCCTGCTTTTTCTCATGGACAGCAGGTCACCTCACCAGAGCCATTCAACCGAAGATGAGTAACTCTGAGATTCTGAAATGCTACATGTTCTGCTTTGCTAGGAGATTAGTTCCTCCAGGATTGGTGATGTAGTGATGTCTGTAGAAGACAGACATGGTGTTGGTTTATATAACTTTCCTAGACAAAAAGAATAAAGATATTAGGAGTAGACTCATGGCCTTGAACTTGAGAAGAAAGGGCCTCAACTTGGTTACTCTGTGTGTGTGTGTGTGTGTGTGTGTGTGTGTGTGTGTGTGTGTGGTAGGGGGAGGGAGAGAAAGAGGGTGGGTTTGAGATTTTACAATGATTATCCTCCTCCAAGATAGATAGAGTCATGGCCTTGGCTCAAACGGGTGATATTCCATCCTGTACACCAGTAAGGCTCACTGTAATTAAGTCACTTGTTAGCTCTTTCTCTCTTTTATAGTATTTTTTTTAACTATTGTCTGGTGTTAGTTGCTAACTATATATAGAGAGAGCCAGGTGCCCTTTTAAGGTAGGTGGCTTGTTGCTCCAGGTTATTGGCTACTGTCTTTAATTGTGTTTTGAGGTGCCGTAGGTTTGAGGTCAAATAAGTCAAACAAATTTCCCTAAAAGCTTTGTTATTGTAGTGTGAAATTTTGTCAGATATGAGAATTTTCAGAAGTGCACATAAATTATTATAACAGAAACATTGTATCTATGAGGTTTTGGGGCATGTGAAGTAATTGAACAGGAAATACATAATATAGTCACCTCTCTCTATCATGGGTTTTGTAATCCTCTACATATTTTAATAATGCAAAATTATGCCTGTGTTGAACGTTCAGACTTTGAAATTTCATCACTGTTTTCTAACCAATGCAAGTATTATCCAAGTACTTCTTATATTGTGTTAGGTATAAGCGATCTAGAGATGATTCTGCATTTACTGCAGATGTGACATAGCTACATGCAAATGCTAGTTCATTTTACAAGAAATTTGAGCATCCTTACATTGCAGCATCCATGGAGGTCATGCAGACAACTGAGGACATCTGTAATAACAAAGGTTGTTTCTTAATTGTCCTGGCCACACTTTTCTGACCTGTCCTGCTTGGAGTATAGAGTGGGACAAGGGGTGTTGCTGTGAAGCCTAGATAGTTGCCAGGGTCTTTTGCAGATTTTCTACTGAAAAAAAGGGGGGAGGTTCTTAACTGCCTGCTTTGGGGAGCGGGTCCTGAAAGAGAGCCTTTGCAGCTAGAAGACAGAACCTGCTGGGAAAATTAAACAGCAACATCAGGACTTTGAAGATTGTTATGTTGAAAACAGTACTTACAGGAAAAAAATGAGGAGATAAAATATTTGGTGCTTCTCAGCATAAAACTTTCCTATTGCTGGACATTGTTTCCTTTATTCAGCTTCTTGTGTTAATGTGTGTTAACAGCTGCTTCTTTCAGCATGATGTTCTTTGAAAACATGCTTTCCCCCTTACTTTGTTCGTCAGGTTTTTCAGAAGTTGATAGTGGCGGCTACTGTTGTATTTACTTGCTAGTTTATTTCTTTATCCCTTGACATGCTCACTGATGATTTCAGGACGTTTTTGCGGAGCAATGTCCTGCTCTTGTCCTTCCCTCTTCATTCTCTTCCAGTGGTAGAAAAAGGTCCTAAAACCCTCAGTTGCTCAGTTCTCAAAGTCGAGACACTCTAATGGCTAGGATGTTGGATTGGTGGGTGTTTTCCTTTACACATCGTGTCATCTGTTTAGTTTCACAATCACCCCTGAAAACCCATAGCTGCCAGCCTTCTGCCTCTGTTCGTCCTGTCTTTCTTCTTCTACCTGGAAACGGCCCTCTGGAGCTTGTTGAAACCACAAAGACTCTTTTTGTTCAGGCTTTTCTCTTGTTCTCCTCTCTCCTCTGTCTAATTTTTCATGTCCCCTTTCTACTTAAAAACATCCAAATCAAGGTTCAACACTTTAGCCAATTTTAAATAGTGGTTTTCTCTTTACTCTGAGTGCCATTAAATGCTGGCATGTTCTGGGCCATTCCCCAGCCGTCTCCTGAAGGGTGAGTCAGCCTCTTCCTTCCAGTCCTCAGTACCCACAGGCAACTTTCGATGTGTCACAGACCGCTGCTTGGCATCGGCTTGGCACCCTCATTTTCTGACTTCTCTGATGCACTGTCCTGCCCACCAACTTGGAAGTGGCACTCCTCCGTTCAGCTCTGGTCCAGCATCTTGAATAGTCCTTACCGGCTACACCACCTACCGTACTCTATATCTGCTGGATGCTTCCAGGAAGTGGCCAGAGACTATGCATTCCTCAAGCATAGCTAGAGTAGAAGACCTAGACCACATAAGCAAAGAAAATAACAACTTAGAAAACAAAACTAAAATCTAAAGGAAATCAAAAAAACATGAAGACTCAGTCTTCAAATTATAGACAGAGATGGAGAATTATTTCAGGTTAATGGAATAGATCTGATATTCAACAAGGTCACAGAAGAAAGTTTCCACAAGTTGAGACAAGACAAATCCATATAGATGAAGGGGCACATATGACACCAGATTGATAAGGGCCAGAAAAAAAAATGTCATATAATAGTCAAAACACTAAATATACAGAACAGAACAAGAGTGTTGAAAACTGCAAGAGGAAATAAAACAATTCACATATATAGGAAACCCATCAAAATAATAGCTAGTTTCTCGATGGAAACTTTAAAAGCCAGGATAACAAAGTATTCTAAGTTCTAAACGACCATGGACAACATAGACTGTTGTATCCAACAAAACTGCCTGCCATGTTTGAGGGATCAGGGAAAAAGTTTCCATGATAGAAACAGGCTAAAATGATTCATGTCCACCAAACCAGCCTGATAGTGACTACTAGAAGCAATGCTTCAGATGAAAGCTATGAATAAGAATGAATAGCCAAGGGCTTACCAAAAGAAATCACATGAGGCTGTAATGACTGGCACCAGAAATATAACTAAGGACACAAGCAGCAACAGCAACACCAAAAACACCAATAAGATCACAGTAATCAATGTAAACAGTTCAATAATTAATGTGGGTTTCTTTCTGGAATGAGCACTTGGACACCGTTGAGAGTGGGAGAGAGAAGATGTGCTCACTGGTGGCCTGAAGCCAGGGTGCTCCTGAAGTGCCTTGGTCCCAGGCCCAGTTTCCCTTCTCATTTTATTCTCTAAAACCACACGGTGTGATGAGCAAGCAAGTGAGATTTTACAGGAGCATATATGGCAGTCAGCTTTTTTTTTAAAGGCATGTGTCATAATCGAATGGTGTAAGCTTTTGTGGTCAGGTCTTTAAGGGCAACAAACCATTGTGTTTTAGGTATTTCTCCAGATCATTCTGTTCCAGGTAGCAAAATGAAGTCATGCTTGGAAATGAATAATACAAACAGTGCTTTAATTAAGTCTAATAATTGCTCTTCTTTTTTTTTTTTTACCGTTTTCTACTTCACAATAACCTTAGATATTAATGACCTAAACTCCCAATAAAAAGACGAGGGTTGGTTGAGTGGCACACAAGACAAACTCTCCTTTCCATTGCGTACAAGAAACTTGGCTTTAAAGATAAGCACCGCTTCAAGGGAAAGGCTAGAAAAAGTTATTCTGAGTAAATGGTCCAGGAAGCAAGGAAGTGTCAAGAACCTAATATCTGACAAAATAAATTTTCATTTAAAACTAATCAGAAGAGATGCAAAAAGCCGCTTCGTTTTAATCAGAGGAACAGTTAATCAAAAGACATTGCTGTTCTAAACATTATATGAATCAAACCCGGGACACCAGTTTCAGAAAGAACATACTGTCGGACTTCAAGACACAGACTAGCTTCAACTCCTTAGTAGTAGGTGATTTCAGTGCCTCACTGTCTCTAATAAAAGACAGGTGGCCTGGATAGAAAGTAACAGAAACATTAGGATTGATTGGCATCAAACACATGAACCTAACAGATATCTACAGAGTCCTCCACCTAAACACCGAAGAATCCCATTATACTCAGCAACCGGTGGGAGCTTTGTTAAAATAGATTAAATACCGGGATACAAGACAAATCATAAATTTAGAAAAGCTGAAATAATTCTGTGTATCCTATTTGACCAAGTGCTGATAAATCTCTAGTAATTACAGAGACACATTAAGACTAAACAATACATTACTGAATAATGAATGTGTCAAAGAAGAAATCAAGAAAGAAAAGTTTTCTTGGAAATAAGTGAAAATGAAAATGCAACACTGCGAAACCCCTGGGACACATTGGAAAGAAGTCCTGAGAGAAGGTCCATCTCTAAGCGTCCACACTAGGAAATAGAGAGCGCAAAAACAAATGGCTTAACACAAATCAAAAGTCTGGGCAAAAAAAGAACAAACCAATCCCAGATTAAGTATTTGAGAAGAAATAGTAAAAACCACAGGAAAATTAATGTAATAAAACCAAAGAAAATAATACAGAAAATCAATGAATCTAGGGCCTGTTTCTTTGAGAAGTTAGACAGGATTGACAGACTGTTGGCCTAGCTAACAAAAAAGAAAGAGAAGAAGAAGAGAAGAGGAAGAGGAGGAGGAGAAGAAAGACTCAAATGAACAGAATCAGAAATTAACAAAGAAACATTACAACAAATACCAAATAAATTCAGAATATTACAAAGGAATGCTTTACAAACATGGAGTCCATTAAGTTACAAAATCTAAAATAAATGGAAAAAATTCTAGATTCATGAAAATCACCAAAGTTAAAACAAGAGAGCAACCACCTAAACAGCTCTGTAACAAATACATAGATTGAAACAGTGATAGAAGACTTCTTAAAAAAACAAACAAACAAACAAAACACCCAGGCCTAAATAAATTGGTAGAGATTTCTATCAGACTTTCCTGAATCTCCAGTCAATATTTCTTAAATCATTCAAACATAGAAATGGAAGGGGCATTTCTACATTCCTTCTATAAGTACCAAAACCAGTTAAAAACACAATAAAACCTCAGAACTCCTAGCCAGAATTTCTGATGAACATGATGGAAAAGTACTTGCAACCCAAATACAGGCAGGTACTGTCATCAAGTTGGCTTTATTCTGGAGACGCTGGGATGGTTTGACACATGTAAGCTAATAAATGCAATAAATCATATAAATGGATTTAAAAGACAAAACCCGCACGATTGTTTAAGTAGACGCAATAAGAACTTGAATTTTAGCAAAATTAAAGTCCTAGAGAGTATAAGACTGGAGGAAATGCACCTCAGCATAATCAAGGTAGTCCATGACAAATACACAGCCAATATTTATGCAAAATGGGAAAAAAAACCTCAAACAACCCTATTCAAATCAGGAACAAGACAGGACTGTTCACTATCCCCATTCCTTTTGAGTAAAATTGCTCTAGCACTAAAGCAGCCAGATAAAAGTAAATCAAAGGGATAAAAATGAGTAAAATCATCCCTGTTTGCAGAGGATGTTATATGTAAGTGATACCCAAAATTACAAGAGAAAACTTCTGGAAATCATCAGTGATTTCAGCAAAGTGGCAGAGTTCATAGCCAGATTGCAAAAACTAGTAACCTTTCTATATATGTATCAACATAGGCATGCTGAGAAAGATCATGGGGACACTCCCACTCAAGAAAATCTAGTAATAAATCTAACCAAGGAGGTAAAAGACCTACAATTAAAACTGTATCTCTGAAGAAATTGAGGAATGCATGAGAAAATAGGAAGACCTCCCATGCTCTTTAGAATTATTATAAAAAAAAAAATCCATTCTAACAGAAACAACTTGCAGATTCAATGGAGTCCCAGTCAAAACCCCCACAACATATTTCAGAGACAGACAAAAATATCCTAAAACTCATATGAACCCACAAAGTCCTTGGGTAGCCAAAGCAACCCAGAGCCAAGAAAAGAACAGTGCTGGAAGGATTTCCACTTGAAATTTGTGGCGTATATTGCTTAGCAACAGTCATAAAAAGCATGGCCCTGGCACAAAAACTGTCATGTAGATCAATAGAACAACTAGCGGAACCAAAAGCAAGTCCACACACTACCACCTTCTGATAGTTGACAAAAATACCGGAAACATACACACTGGAGAAAAGACAACATCGTCAACAAATGGTGCTGGGAAAAACGGATGTCCCTATATAGAAGAATGAAATTAGACCCATGTCTTCCAGCCTACACAGAAATTAACTCCAGATGGAACAAAAACCTCGGTGTTAATCCTGAAACCCTGGAAGTGCTAGAAGAACACATTTTGGGTAAGATTTAGGTGTAGGAAAGGGTCTTCTGAGTCGGGCTCCCTTTGTCAAGGATTTAAGGCTAGCAAATGAGAAGTAGAACCTCGTAATGATAAAAAGCTTCTATACAGCAAAGAAAACATCAGCAGAGTGAAGAAGCCCACAGAGTTGAAGAGAATCTTTACTAGTTATATATAGAGAGGGTTAATAGTCAGAATATATAACAAAGAACTCAAAAAACAAAGATTCTGAACAAATGAGGTTGCTGTTAAGAGACATCATGGCCACGCCAACTTTTATAAAGGAAGCATTTTTATTGGAGCTAGCTTATAGTTCAGAGATAAGTCTGTTTGCTGAAGAGGAAGCTGAGAGTTCTACATCTGAACCTTTGGGCAGTAGGAAGAGAGTGGCACCCTGGGCGTAGCTTGAGCATCTGAAACCTCAAAGCCCACCCCAGTGACACACTTCCTCTAACAAGGCCTCACCTGCTATAACACGTTCACACCTCCTAAAAGTGCCACTCCCTATGGGCCTGGGGGGACATTTTTATTTAAACTACCACAGATATAAATATATGTGTAACAACAATTATTAAAGGAAAAAAAGTTCATGAATTTAGGGGAGAACACAAGGACCATGAAAGGAGTTGGAGGGAGAAGTGGGGAAATGATGTATCAGTACGCATAAATAAAATTTTAAAAAATTTAAAAAGAACTTTTCCAATGTGAGAAAATGCATGCATGAATTGTATGTGTTAATGATTCGCTGGGTCACCAATAATCCCTTGTTGCCACATTCAGGAAAGAAATTAAAACACTTCCACTTGGAGTGATTTAGCCAAGAGCCAGTCCAGATTTGAATTCTTTACTTCATGTTCCTTGTGTCTTCCATCCTTTGTCTGTCTGCTGTATGAATCTAAATCTGTTCTTGCCAACGTGTCTTCTGTCTGCACAGGTATCTGTCCCTAACAAAAGACTTCACTCTGTGTTTTTTGAACAGCATATAAAGCATCACCGGGGGGGAAGGAAAGGGATGCTTTAGGGAAATTTTTGTGTTTTCACACGGGATTAAGTTTCTGATTCCAATGGACCCCACCTGACCCAGAAAGCAAACATCATTGTTTATCAACCCGTAACCTTAAATGGATGCTTTAGACCTTTTCAGTTGATTTTAGGAAGTTGTTTTCAACCTCTGTATTTGTTGCTCTCCGTAAATGATACACTTGCATTATCTGGGTCAGGGGCATGGGAGAGTACATAATTTAAGATTCCAGCCCTGCATTAGCTTAGGTTGTGAAAGTTGGTTACGTGGGGAATCCAAGGCAAGCAGGGTTGGTTGGTACATTGTTCTCTTAAAGGCAAATTAGTTTGAGTACACAGTAGGAGATAGGTCTTAAATCTTAAGTGACTTCAAGGTATATTATTAATTTGGCTGTGAGGTCCAGCAAAAGTTCCAGTCTCTTAGAAAGTGAGAGATATTGTCATATTACTGCATTGTCACAACTGAGGAATGTGAGAGAAATTTCCGAGAATGAGAGAGGTTTGAAAGGAAGGAAAAAGCCATTGTATTCTATTATCTGAGGAATTTTTATGGCCATGGGAGAAAGTGGAGAAGGGCTGATGTAATCTCTATTGAAGTTGATTAATTCTCTGGGGTATCATGAGCTAAACTAATGGATCACCCACATGATTTATGACTGTCCCTCTGGCCCAGGCAGGGAAATGATCACACACTGTGTACTGCCCACCCAAGAAGGCTTTTAAGTGCCTTCTACCTGGCTAGTGATTGAGTCTTTTGACTGAACACAAGTGACTGAAAACGGGAAGTAATCCCATAGTCACGTAAGTGCTGGCAGGTAGAAGATTTTACCTCAAAGGCGATGCTTGACTTGACTCTGTTAGGATGCTGAGGAGACCTTAAGATCAGTGCAGTAACAGACCACTGGATGCTGGACCTGAATATCTCCAGAGGCCTTCTGCATGTTTGAGTCACATCTCTGACATAGTGATGGGGCAGAGTGACAGAAGGGCTCTTGGTTCTGGTTCAGATATAAATGTACTTGAAGGAATGTGAAGATGCCTCTTTGAAAATGAGTCCTTACTGCTGGAAGGGAAGCCATACACTGAGTGACCGAGGAAAAGGATGGAAGAGAACCTAGGACGGGCAGTGTTCCGATCAAAGATGAAGGAGATGCGCTTGTCTGGGGCTTGTCTACACCCGACAGGACCCATTCTCCCTAGCACTGCTCTTCTGTGTCGCTGTCCTTTAAAGGCCCCAGTCCCCAAGTCAGCTGTTGTGCAGAAGCTTCTTATCAGGAACTTAGTCCGTTTGTGTTATGAACAATGTCGAATGAGAAAATTGCCATTTCTGGGTTTCATATTGCGTTGAACAGCTTTTCCTGGAGAGATGTGAACTTATCCCAGATAGGATGCTAACAGCCAACCCCCCCAAAAAAATGTTTTGTTCAAGTGTAGCTTAGTGAGTCTTTTGGGCTGCTTACAGGAGGCATTGAAGTCACTCCAAGGCAGTGGTGCCATGGAAAAGCCTACCTCAGATGGGGGATGACTCATTGCTTCTCTGGGGCTCCCTAAGTGAGCTGAAGGTGGCTTGGCCAGTAGAAGCACCTTTCCCCAGCAATTGTTTGCTAGTGTATAACCTTGAGAATATTGTAGGCATTAGCTTTCAGAGAATTGGAAGTTTTGTTTGCTCCCTGAGACTTTTGAGCCTCCCTTCTCCCTGGAAGAGGGAGTGTCTTAGCTAGGAAGCTGCCGCGCAGCTGGACATGAGCCCAAGAAGAAGGATTGTGAGTCAGTGCTGGTAGTCACTTTACCTGTCTTATCGAGTGGGAGGGAGGCACCAGTATGAGATCCACCTCTCCGGGCTCCAGTGTGACACTGGGACTGATACTTAGCGTCTATGTCATCTGAACGAGAAATGGCCTTCAGAGGCTCCTGAGCTTGAACACTTGGTTCCAGTTGGTGGCCTCTGAGTGCGTGTTATAGAATTTCGGAGGTGTAACCTTGTTGGAGAAAGTCTGTCCTTGGGGCTGGGCTTTGAGGGCTTCGAGCCTTGCCCTACTTACTGTCTGCTTTGTTTCAGTCAGCTCCTGCCTCTGTCTCCATCTCTCCCTGCCTGTCGTCATCTTTCCCTCACCATGATGAACTCTGTCCTTCTGGATCAAAAAACCGAGTAAACCCTTTCTTCTTTAAGTTGGCTTTGGTCATGGCTTTTTTTTTTCTTCACAGAAAAGTAACTAAAACAGGGTCTGTCCTCACTCTGGAGACGTGCAAGGAGGAGATGGGTATGGATTCAAGCTCTTGTTCCAGTGTGCTCCCCAGCACCCACTCCCCTTGCTTTCTAAAGCCCTGTTCTTCTCTGTGATGAGCGAGACAGCCGAGCACAGCCCTTGACTCCCAGCCTGGGGAGGCAAGGGAGCGCTGGAGATGGACCGCTTATAAATTACCCCCTGCGCTGCTCTCTTAGACTGCCTGCATAGACTGAGACAGCAGGGCAAGGAAACTGAGAAAATATGTCAGTCATCAACTAAGCTCCAGTTCCCAGATCGGGGGAATAGAATTGTCTCTCTTTCGTACCACATTGCCAAATTCATATTTCTTTATTTGCATTTTGTGTGCTATGTGATTTCAATGGTTATCAATTTGTTAGCAGATTAAAATATTACAAGGTTCTGTGGAGATTTTGACTTTTTTATTTCCCATGTTACCCTGCTGTGCTAGCAGGGTGCATATTTCTTAATCTTACCATATCTTAATCTGAATCTTACTGAATCAGTAATTAGAAAGACTGTTTCCAAAGACAGACCTGAATCGAACTGATTTTAAATGTGCAGCAATTTTTAAAATGAAAGACGAAGAAACATCTAGATCCTAGGAACACAGTGTAGACTTACAAAAACTCTGGAGTTAAATTCAGCAGAAGTGTGAAAAACCTGCTGTAGCTGGGTTATTCAGGAGTGACCAATTATAAGGAAATGAGCTCTTTCTAATCAATCTAGACTGCTAATTATAGGGTTTACAGTATTTATGATACTTTCCCTCAGAGTGGAAATAAAAGTATGATTTCTTCCAATAAATGACACAAGCCACCTTAAATGCAAGCAATGTGGACATATTCAAGGTCGAGGAGGTTTCTGCTGGTAATAAATAGATCTTACAAGAAAGGGCTGGCAGCCGGTGTCTCTCCTTGAAGCAACCCTATTGACTTTGATCTTAGATAGGTGTTTCTCCTTGAAGTCACCCCATTGGCTTTGATCTTAGATATATTAATCAGATGGGAGTTTAATAACCATCATAGTATGTCTCAACAGACAAGCACACCCCTTCTTGTAGGGAAACCAAGACAGACCAGGAAAGAAGGTTCTGACCTATAGTCAACTGATGTTGATAGAAAGCGAATCAGAGATGTATCTTCAATCTGTGATGCTTTTGACCTGATAGCAAGATAGATAAAAGCCCTGATGCTGTAGAGATGGAAATTATTTTTAAAAGATACGTTACATATGCACAGATGTACGCTTTTAAAACGTTCAGAATGTCTGTTCCATGAACTACAGTGAGGATCTCATGCATCCAGACTCATTCCAAACTTATCAGATTATATAAATCAAATCATATAAATGCAGCTCTTTGTATATCAGCTATACACCAACAATTTTTCTGAACTGATTAGAAAAGCAAAACAGCTTTCCCCATCCACCTGGACTCCACACTTCCCACCCCAACACACATACCTGCTAGGTGTAGGTGATTAAAATAGATTAAAAGGGTTCTACATGGGCGGGGCTTCCTGCCGCCTTATTCAGATGGGGAGAACTTTTCTAGGATAGGAAAATGCCCTAAAAGAAAGGCTTGAGATGTAGTCCTTCAGATTGTGCCGGAAGGAGTCCATAAATGATTAAATTTCATTATACATGAAAAACTTGTTATAGGAAGACTGAATTGGATGTTAATGGTAGACTTACCCACCACTGTATCAGAACTAAAATCCTGTCACTAATAGATAAAACCCTTTTAAATTTTTTAACTTAGCAGACTATTAGCTTTCACCAACCCAAAAGCTAAAAATGCCATCAGATAGGCTTCTAATGCCCCCTATCTTGCTGTAACAATCTCTCTGATGTACCCACCAATGCATTTTAAAATTGTCAGGATTTATGATTTTCTTTATTCTGTAAAACTATAAGACTTCATGAAACTGCCTCCATGTTGGAACATGGAAGTTAGGGTAAGGTTAAATCTATGTTCCCGGGCCATGTCATTTAAAATGGTTCCAGAATAAACTCTTTCACATTCCATTTAAGGTGAGAGCTGTGTTTTTTTGGGTTGAGTTGGTGGGAGGTTCTTTACCATGTGTTATAGTTGGTAAAAATGTTAGCTGCATGTGTGGAAATGAGAACAAATTGGGATTCTTCCTGATGAGGGAAAGTCAAGATTGTACCCAAGTTGGGCACAGTCTCCCATTGAGGGAAGAATTGTAATTGGTAGAGTTGTATAAACAGGTCCAGACTTCAAATGAAAATAGTTAATATTGCAGAGAAACAAAGTCAAAAGGAAGCAAAAACAACAATAAGAAACCACCCCTACTATTCTGACGAACACGGAAATAAAGAGAATGGTCTGCGGAGACTTAAGGCTGTATTCAGGGGAGGGGTTTCTTTTCCAATAAGTCACGGTATTGCCAAGACTGAATTGAAAATCCTAGACTTAAATCATTCCTCTGCTGCCTTGGGCTCCTTTCTTGCTGTCACCACAGAGATGCTACTGTCCTTGGCTGTCAAGTAGATAGTAAGTCAAATAGTACGTAAAGTATAAAAGCGTAAAGCTTAATTATTAGCCATAACCTGTTGCCCAACACTGCCCCATGATGATAGCAGCTTCCAGCTGTCACGATCTCTTATACTTTGCACCCTCCACTCATGTTATAGCTGCTCTACCACATTCAGAATTAATTTCCTACGTATCATTTTAACTAATAACTATTTAGCACCTGCCTGGGCAGGTTACTATTACAATTTCAAGGGTTGCTTTAAAACAGCAAACATTTGTATTTCTATTGTTCCTGAGGCTAGAAACCTATGATGGTACCAGCTGACCCAGTGTGGTTTGTAGACAGCCATCTTCCCTGTAGAGAAAAAGCAAGTTGTCTCCTGCCTGGCCTTATAAAAGGCACTACTTTCATTCCTGAGGGCTTCACCCTAATGACCTGATGACTTGCCAAGACTTACCTTTAGCATTTCTGAATATGAATCTTGTGGAAGAGGCAGGATAGGATGACAAGGCCATCTAGTCCATCACAGTAACCAAAAGGAAAAGGACTGTGTTTTCCTGAGATATCTCACTGTATAGTGCTGACTGGTCTAGAACTCACTGTGTAGACCAGGCTAACAAACCACAGGATCTCCCAGCTTCTTCCTCCCAAGTACTGGTGTTAAAGGCTTGGACCACAACACCAAACCCAAAAGGAAATATTTATATACCAATATTTTACTGTTTTCAAGCTAGAAGTATTTGTATTTTATTGACATTGAACATTCCCTAACTTAATATATCCTCCTATTCCATTTATAGGATAAATGTGTCTAAAGGCCAGACCCTGTTTACTTCTGGACAGTGCTAATAATGACACGTGCTTATTTCTCATCCTTAAAAACTCGGCAGAAGGACCATCTCACTTTTTATATTATTTAACTGACGCTGGCACATACTGCAAACTCGTGACCCACAAGTACCCAGACTTGTTCTTGTACCCTAAGGACTACATCACTTATCATTTATCCAGAGAGAAACATAGACGCCCTGGCGTTATCTTTGGAATATACTGAATTACAGATTAACACCTGCTCAGGGTAATGTGTCCTGTTCTCTGATCCAATCTACATTTGGATCCCAGCGTGCAGTGAGAAGCCTTGGCTGACAGACAGCAATTTCCAAACGGAAACTCCAGGCCCATATAATTAGAAGTGCTGACCAGTGCGTATGGGTAAGAATGGTGTTATTTTCTACTGCCAGTATGAGAATTGGTGTATCTGGTCCACAGTAGAACGAGATGGAAAATCCATTCTGTTATCACCATCTGCTCTGCACCCAGTTTAGTATTAATGACTTCCTTTGGAACATAAATGCTTTTTCAAGCATTGGGTACTTGGAGTGTGTTTGTGTTAGAGGATGGACTTATTCAGTACATTATACCACCCAGTAATACTTTCTACTTCGAACTAAGCTCAAGGTTGTAGTTAACATTTAGTTTATAACTGCCCATATTTGAAATGGCAGCAGGGTGTGCCTCATTCTCCAGTCTACTGGAAAGAAAGCAGTAGAAGGAGAGGAGGTGAGAATATTAACCTTGCGTAAGTGTGTATTCCTTTTGCTGGGAAACATTTGCCAGCATCTGACACTGAGAGTCAGGCCAGAGATGCAGAGGAGTCTTAAGGATGCTGAAGAGTGAATGGGTGTGTAGATGAAGGGGCCATAATGAATGCCTTGTCTTTTGAGAGGAGAAAACAGTCATTTGTCAGTATGTACTTGCAGAGAGAAAAGAAGAGTCTGCGTGAAGAACTCACAACCCCCTATGCTCATGATATTCTGGGAGAGATGGGTTTTCAGATTGAGTGCTGCATCTGTTGTTGTAGCAACAAATGCAGGTAATCGTTACCTATATATTTAAATACTAAATATACAAGAGCTCCCAGAATACTAGGCAAATAGCTCTGTGTTTATAAGCTGGCCTATCTTCCTGCCTAGAAGATCTGTAGGATGTCAAGGCTTGGGTTGAGTGGCTGTTTCCTTAGAAGGGTGACAGTGAAAGTGGAACATTTTAGCAAATTCTGATCATTAAATGTATCAGTGTCCACGCGTGGCATCTTTTATGCAGAACTGTGGACTGAATAAACCCCATCAGGCAGGTGACAACAGAATGAGATTTCCCTTCTGTTTACTGTTGCCACATACACAGATTCTCTGGTTGGCAGGGGAGGAGATCTGCTCCGGCTAGAGCTGCGGTAAAGCCCAGAGAGGGAGACTCGGAGACACTCTTGCAGGAGGAGAGCGGTAGTTCAGAAGAGCTTCACCTGGCTCCCCAAGCCCCTGTGCCCGCAGGACAGAAAACAGTGCTTGTCCATAGCAGGTGAACAGAGTGTTCCCATTAACAGTACCCTTGTGAGAATTACACCTTCTAAAATTGATTAACGAGATATCAAGTAATACAATTGGAAGCAAAAGTGGCCATTTGGCCAACTTTGTATTACCCCAGAAGATCTTAGCTTGGGGCTTCTGACAGTATAAAGTCACCTCAGAGCCCAGAGGCAGGGACTTGGGGCCCGCCCAGATGTGCCCGGGGGGGGGGGGGGGGGAATGACAGAAGTCAACTTTGGATATAATAACACTTTAATCGTATTTAGGTTTTTGTTCGTTTATCTATTTGTTTGGATATTCCCAAAAGTTGCTCTGAAAAATGCAATTTATATTACAGCTTATTGCATATTTATTTGTATATGACAAAAATCTGTTTGAGAAAATATTTTTTATAAAAGGAGACATCTGGCCTTTTCTAATCAATTTTCACCTTCATAACATTAGTTAAGAGCACAGAGATTGCAGCAGCTGGAAATAATTATTGTCAGTACATGTGGGTCCCCCCGAAACCAGCACCATACCTGTACCTTGTGTCACTTGTCACCATATTACATCAGGCCTTCAATGATTGTTACCTGCTAACCATAGCAAGAGTCTTCTCTGGGAGTCTCTGGAGCCAGTACAAAGTTCCGATGCAAAGAACAGTACAAAGAACCCCTGCAGTTGATATCAAAGAGCGGCTTCTGCTTCCTGTGATGGGCTCAGCTCAGGACCTCCAGCCATTCGCATAAGGGTTATTGTGCTGTTTTCATGTTATCTTTCCGTTTCCAAGCAGAAGGGCTAAGAACAAAGAGGTAAATGAGGTAGGAACAGAAAAGGGGCCCCATTGTTAGTGCGGTGTTCAAAGTGATAGTGCTCCGGGAGCTACTAACCTCCTGGCTGGCTGACTTTCCTTGTTGTTAAAAAATAATAACACCGGAGAGAAGCACTTCAGTAAGGAAGGATTTATTTTGCCTTTCTGCAATCCATCATGGTGAGAAGTTATACCAGTGAGCATGGCTGGAGCTGGGGCAGTAGGAACCTGAGACAGCCCCTTCACTTTGCACCTGCATTCAGGAAACAGAAGGTGTGAATGTACTTGCTACGCTCACGTTCGCTTTCACCACAGCCCATGAAGCCTACTTACACTCAGGGCAGGTCTCCCTGCTTCAGTTAAACCTCTCTGGAAGTTTAAGACCCAGCCTCAACAACACATCTAGATGTTTACCTCCGAGGTAATTCACATCTCCTCAGGTTAACAATCAAGGTTAGACATCGTCCCAGTTCAATCTTGCTGTCAGCAGACAGTAACCAGAGCAAAGAGGGGGTGCAGCAGTCCTTATGTGCTATTTTGCGGTTGTTTGCGCCTTGCATATGGTTACTAGACTTTGGCAAAACACTTAGATTGGTGTCTGTAAGAAGTGATTCTGTGGGTGGCTCTTCTGGGTTAGGACAGCCGCTGAACATGTCCTGTGAGTCAGGGTCCTGCCAGAGGCCTTGGGTAGGTAGAGGTTTGTGGGAGGATGTAGTCTCTATATAAAGATGAGGCCCTGAAATCAGCATTTGAAGGGTCCCTATCGTTCTATCTGTTTTGCTAGTAAAGAAGCTAAGGTTGATAGATTTAATAAGAGATTAATAAGATTAATATGAGATTATTATAATTATAATATATTTTAATATATTATATATAATATATGCATAAATAAATATGTAAATATAATAATATTTATATAAAAATAAAAATATATATTTAAATAAATATATTAATATAATATAATTAATAATATTAATAAGAGATTAATATGATTAATAAATCATATAGCTAGTAAGTGCCCGACCAGAACAAAGCCCCTTCTCTTAACTTGACTCTGTAACCTTTGCTTTTAGTTTGTGGGGGCATTGGAGGCAGTCCCACCTTCCCCAAGGTCAGAGGTTATCCACAGCATAGGACAAGTCCTCGTTAGTATTCCTATGTTGCAGAGCTTCCTTGGAGCGTGGATCTGGTAGACTCAACGCCGTTTCTGGTCCTGAAGATTCCCCAGAAGGAATCCATTATGATTTTTTCTTTCTAAGTGCTTATGCTTATAGGAAGTCTGGACGGAACCACACAATGAGAAAAACTACATCTTTTTTACCCAGAATTGTGCCCTCTCTCCTGCAGATGCCGTTCCTATGAAGACTGCTGCGGCTCCAGGTGCTGTGTGCGGGCCCTCTCCATCCAGAGGCTGTGGTATTTTTGGTAGGTTACAAGTCATTCTTCTTCTGAGTGCCCTTCCCTAGTTTTGCCTCCAGTTCTCAAGTGTCCTCTAGCAGTCTAGTGATAACATCAGTTCCAATGTCAGCACCATAGTCAGGGTCTCTGGGACAGTCTGGGCTGAGGAAAGGCATTTCGCTTGCCTTCTCCTGGGCTGCTGGGGTAGGAGTTTGCAGAACCTTTTCTGTCTCCATTGTTGCTGTCTGGGTAAGAAGGGCTTGGAGAGGTACAATCTCCCCCTTGAACAGCTCCTTAGCCAGCTTTTGAAATGGCTGTTGCAGGAGGCCGCTTGTTTGTTTGCTGCTGAGCCCCAAAATAGTCATACAGAAACCATATTATTTGTAAGACCGCTTGACCAATAGCTTAAGCATACTTTTGGCTAACTCATATCTTAAATTAATCTGTCTCCATTACTTTGTATATTGCCACAAGGCTGTGACTTACCAGGTAAAGTTCCAGCATCTGTCTCTGACGGGGCTACATGACTTATCTCTGACTCTGTCCACTCTTTTATATATATATATAATTATATATAATATTATATTATAATAATATAATAATTAATATAATATAATTATATATTATTATATATAATTATATATATAATAATAATATTATATTATATATAATCTTCCAACCTGGCTATACTCTGCTAAGCCATTGGCCAAAAGCAGCTTCTTTATTCATTAACCAATAAAAAACAACCCAAAAGGACCTCCCACATCAAATGGTGTCAGGGCTGATTGTGTTCAGGAGTCAGAATCAGCAGACTGAGACTTGTGGCAAAGTTTCTATTGCCTGAAAACCCCCCATCATCTGTATCTACAGTGTCTTAACTTTCAAGACAGGCACCCTACATCCTCACCCTTCCCCCAAGCACCCCACAGAGGTCTGGGTAATGTACAAGATCCCTCAGTTGCACCTTGAGAGAAGGGTGGGAGGCACAGTGTTATTCAGACAGTAGCCGTGAGCGAGTCTTAGTTCTCCGGAAGTCTCTGGAGAGACAGTCTGCTCTGTAGCCCAGGGGCATTTCACAAGTGGGTGATGGCACAGTGCGGCCAAGGGGATTTCTGTAAAAAGCACTGATCATTTCTTGAACTCGTCTGTTTGGTTTGCTTATGATCATGTGGGAGACCGAAACAGGAACAATATACCTTGATGGTTAAGGTTCTGTTTGCAGCTAAGATGTTAAGAATAAGTTTCTGTTTCTCTTATGTTAAGTCCTTGCAAGCTAAGGTTTCTGTTTGTAGTTAAGAATAAGTTCCTGTTTGTCCCGTGTTAAGTCCTTGTGAATTAAGGTTTCTATTTGTAGTCAAGAATAAGTTCCTGTTTCTTAGCTCTGATATAAACTGCTTACAACCCACTCACAAGATGTCTTTACCCTTATTCCTTCCTTTTCATTGTATCTTTCTAACAATGTATAACAGCCACCTCTTGCCCCTGTGCAAGTCTCCTATGAAAGAGACTTCAAAAGACCATCAGGGACAGCTCTCTCAAATCCCAACTTAGGGTGAGAAAACCAGCTGTCCAGTTCAAGGTTCACCCCCAAATACACCTTGCTTTAATTGGACAATCATGGATTTGATCTTTTCTCCTTTTCTACAAACAAATGTAGTAGTTTTTAAAATTTTTGTGTCAGACCCCATTTCTAGGGAACCTCTATGGCTAGTCCTATAGGAAACTTTGTGACTAATATTACCACGAGTCCAAAGAGATGATAGGTCATAGTTATGCCCATCTCCAAATGTCCCCTGTTGAGTTCCTCAAGCTTCTGCCCCATGGGGACCTGTCAGCTTCCAATGGCAGCAGCACTGGAGAAGCTGTCCCTATAGTCTCTAGAAGGTGACTCGGGCGTCAAGGTGGACTGTCATAGTCCAGTCTTCTCCTCCGGCATGGTACCTGCAACTTAGTGTTTAAATGAGTGCCCATAGTTCAGCCAGGCAGGCCCTGTGGCAGAGACTCTATCTTACCTTATCTAAAACTTTCTTGGGGGTCTTCCTATGCATTAAGAAATTACCTCTTAGCCCTGGGGATTAGGTTTTACTAAGATGATCAAAGTCAAAGTAATGGTCATCGCCAACTGAACTAGTATGCAGGTCTCATTGAGTCAGGTGGTAGGCTGGGGTACAAGGCTCCCCCGTTTGCAGCAGCCTCATATGTCAATTCAGGAGCCATCGTGGGCAGACTAATTGCTATTTGCCTCTCTGTTGCTTGAAATATTGAGGATATGGGTGCAGACACTGAGATCCACTGAGTTAGAGAATTCATTCCCTGTCATGTAAGATATGAGAAGGAATTCATCTGCCTTGTAGTTAAGGAGGAGGTGTTCCTTGTTCTGGCCTACATACCAAGAGTGCAAGTTTTGTTTTCCCATGCATTCTCATCCTACAATGATGAAATTTACTCTGATGGGGTCTGTGTCCATTCAAGGAAAAGGGCACTACTTGAACGTGGGCATGTCTTGTCATATAAGTATATTGTAAATTTAACTACTTTACTGAAGCATTCAATTTTCTATAACCAGATTTTTAAAAAATATACCTGGTTTTGAATATTATTTTATATTAAACAAATTTTATTTTAAACTTGTTTTGAGTAACTTGCATTAGGCTTAACTTTGACAGCATTTACAGAAGACTGTATAGTGGGAGGTACATTGGTTTCTCCCTCTCGTTCTGTCTCTGTAAGTGAGTTAGATTTGTGCTGAGCATGACTACAAACAAATTTTGGACACATTAAAGACATTTGATCATGGGAAAATATCGTCACCAATCCCACATCGGACAGATCTTCAAAATGAACAAAGAACTCAAGAAATTGGTCATCAAAAGAACAAATAATCCAATAAAAAGTGGAGTACAGACCTAAATAGAGAACTCTCAGCAGATGAATCTAAAATGGCTGAAAGACATTTAAGGAAATGCTCAACATCTTTAGTCATCAGAGAAATGCAAATTAAAACAATTCTGATATTCCATTTTATGCCTGTAAGAATGGTCAAGATCAAAAACACTGATGACAACTTATGCTGGAGAGGATGTGAGATAAAGGGAACACTTCTGCATTGCTGGTGGGAGTGCAAACTTGTCCAGCTGCTTTGGAAATCAGTATGGAGATTTCTCAGAAAATTAGGAAAGAACCTACCTCAAGACCCAGCAATACAACTTTTAGATACATACCCAAAGGATGCTCACTCATTCCACAAGGACATGTGCTCAACTAGGTTCAGAGCAGCATTGTTTGTCATAGCAGAACTCGGAAACAACCTAAATGCCCCTCAACTGAAGAATGGATAAAGAAGATGTGGTATATTTACACAATGGAGTACTACACAGTGGGAAAAAAAAATAATGACATCTTGAAATTTGTGGGCAAATGGATGGATCTAGAAAACATCATACTGAGTGACGTAACCCAGACCCAGAAAAACAAACATCATTGGTACTCACTCATAAGTTGCTTTTATACATAAAGCAAAGAAAAACCAGCCTACAATTCACAACCCCAGAGAATCAAGACAACAGAGAGGACCCTAAGAGAGATATACATGGATCTAATCTACATGGGAAGTAGAAAAGGAAAAGATCTCCTGAGTAAATTGGGAGCATGGGGACCTTGGGCAAAGGTAGAAGAGGAGTGGGGAGGAAGGGAGGGAATCAGAAAAAAATATATAGTTCAATAAAAACAAAAAATAAAAAGCTGACATTTGATCAATTATAAGGTAGCTAATAATTAACATTTATGTCTTAGTTATCTTTGTTGGAACAGTTTACAATTGACTGGCAAGATTTTGTAATTTTATCTGTTAAGATTTTTAGCCTTTAAATTACAGTTTTGAACTGAAGCCCTTTTAGTACCAAAATACATTTTAAACTAATGGGGAAACTGGGGACCTCATTTGATCCTTCTATAGTGCAATTTTATAAACTCTAAATCAATTTGAAGAATCTTTTCTATTAAGTAGCTTGTTTTATCATATATAATTACATATGTTACAGGAAAGAACAGTAAGATCGACTCTCATAAAGAAACATAAGAATAAAAGGTGTATAATTAATTTTTACTGTAGTTTTTTGATGTTCTCAGTCTTTCCAATAGTTAAACTTAACAAAGTTAGCAAAGATATACATGATTAGGCATACATCTTTAGCTATTTTTTTGTAAATCTCAGTCATCAAACATACATCATCCTTAAATTCCATCATTTTTTGACAAAATTTATTTTGTCGAAAAAAATCTATCCTTACCTACAATATTTTAACCTTTTTTAACCAAAAAATAGCTTCATAATTTTAAGACTTTTTGTATCTACTTTTAAATTTTATTTCTCTAAACAATGGTTGAATTAAGATAATGTACATGGCATACTATAGCAAATTGAGATTGCCTGTATACAGACTGCTAACTAGTAACCTTCCTGTTGTAAGTTTTGAGCTATTTTTCTGATTGGAATTTTATATTTTTTTTTTCAATTCTCCCCCTCCACCCCACAATGGTCTTACAGATCCTGAGAGGAAGAAAGTTTAAATTTCAGCAAAAGCTTTAAAGATATACATAACCTTGTATGGGGGAACATTTTTTTAAATCAGAACCAAGAAGGGGATATGTATTCAAAGGGCATCTGGAATTAACAGCTAGCCATAATAACCTTTATATATAAACCTTTCTGATTTAACAGTTTCAAATACGAGTCATAAGTAAATTTACCACTTGTTGTAAGAACTTTTCCCTAAGGGGGCTTACTTGGCAATATCTAATTTCCTTGGAGTCTTTACATAACATAAATAACAGCTTTTTCCTTGCTGCATCAGTGGGCCCTCTTCCCATTCTTAGTTTTTAGCCTGTATGCCCTAGTTTCTCCAACCTTGGTGTCAAATACAGTTAAGTGCTGATTGCATTTAACCAACTGGCAGGAGCGAGGAGTTGACTGGATACTCCTGTCACCTCCTTTCTTAAAGGAGTACTAACATTTAACAAGCCCAGCTCTGGGCACTCAGCCACAGCTGGAACTATTATTGAGGGGTTTCAGACACGGGGTGTCTGTGGTGGCTTGAATAAGAATGACCCCCCCCCCCATTGGCTCATGTATTTAAATGCTGGATCCCTAGTTGCTGTAACCACTTGGAAAGGACTAGGAGGTGTGGCCTTGTTGGAGGAAGTGTGTCGCTGGCGGTGGGATTTGAGGTTTCAGAAGCGCTGACCAGACTCAGTGTCTCTCTGCCTGTGGGTGAGGATGGAAAGCTCTCAGCTCCTTGCCCTGCATCTCTGCTTCCTGTGATAATCATGGATTAGCCCAGATCCTTAACCAGTGTGTGTGTGTGTGTCTACAGGTGGAGGCAAACAACTTGTAAAGCTTAATAAGCACTTTTTTCTTATAAAGACATCAGGTTGCAGAATAATGTGGGTATGATAAACTAGAGAGCAGTAAACAGAAACTGTGAAGATTAGACAAGGGAGCTCAAAACTTCTGGCATCAGGTTGTTCCCCCAACTGAGCTCCCTCTTGATGTCTGTGTCTTTAAAACTAAAAAGTACAAAGAAAAGCAAGAGTATGCAGACTCTGGGGCAGAAGCAAAGGTAGACCACAGGCTTAAAGCAAAGGAGCCCCAAGAACAGGAAGAATATCCTCTCTCAGTTAGGAGAAGCACACTTAGAGACACAGAAGAAATGGCAGGCATTAGGACCTAATATAGAGCTGACCTTTAGTCTTTCCTGAGCCACAGAGCTAAGAGGCATCCCCACACTGAAACTTGCCTTCTACTTTGTGGTCATTCTGAGGTGGGGTCCTGGATTCCCAGGCTGGCAAGGCTACGAGGATGCAAGGGGTCTTGGCTGGGTAAGGAAATGGGAGGGGCTTCTTTGCTCCTGTCTGCATTGCAGCCCCTGCTCCCTTGCTCTTGCAGCCACCGCTCACCCTGTGCTATTTGCCATCCTGTTGCAGCTGGGTTATCTTACAGGGTTCCATACGCAAGCCTCTGTGGCTCACTCCCTATGGACCGGGGGAGCCCTTTGAGAGAAGGAAGACGGAAGTTGACTAAGTTCCAGGCTCTGAATGCGTGACAAGGATGAGAAGAGATGGGGTAGGACTCTGAGACAGAGAGCCAGGGAGGAGCAGAGGAAGAATCGTTGGGGAGACACGACCAAGTGGTCTTCAGACAGAAGGGCAGTAAGTTAGACTGGACAGACACAGAGGGTGTTTTAGTGTCCTGGGGAGTAAGATGAGTGTAAGATCTCTGCTTAGAAGGCAAAAGGGGCAATCTGAGACCACCACAAGGGAGTTTGTGACCCAGGCGGACCATCCTTAACTGTGACAGTGGCTCCTGAGCTAGCATCTTTTTTATTTGTAAATGATCCCATTTGTTTGTTTGTTTGAACAGAAACCTCTGCCCCAGTGTCTACCAGAAACTTATTGTGTGCCTTCCCTACTGATTGAGTAACCAAAGGCTCTTAGAAGCTTAAGAAGGTAGAAACCCAGCCCCCTTCATTCTTATTCATTGTCCACATCTCTCATGGCAGGGAGGATTATTGCTTGCTTGGCTTTGGGACAGTTTGGATATTTATTTGGTCCTTTCCAGAGCCGACTTCCCCATCCTCCCCAGGTTTTTGTTTCTCTGTATCTTTGTTAGTGAAGACTTCTTGAACCACCTCAGTAAGCTGGGAGCTGTTTATACCAGCAGAACCCTCTGGTTTCTAGAGTTTTGTTTGTTTGTGAGCAGATTGAATGCCAAAAGCCATATTTAATACCTAGCATTTTCTGAAGGTAGTGGGTCAAAATTGATGTAAATTTGAAGGATTCATGTAATTTCTTGAGGAACACCTGGGAAGACTCCTCCAGCCCCTGTATAGCCTCACTGCTTTGGACGAAATTAGTGGGTTGAGCTACACCTTGAATCCCAATCTTAAGACTCTGGTGAAAATAGTCCAAGGCATAAAAACTGGTGGTCCCAAGAGTTTGGACAGGAAGACTTTCTCAAAGTCACATAGTCTCCCAACGTCTGTACCAGCAGCCAATGCCAAAAACCCTTGGGAGGTTTAATGTTCTATCTACCTTATAGAAGGCCAGTTGACTTCACAAAAAGTGTGCAGCTTTTCCTTGAAAAGTGAAATACCACAGTCCTCCTCAAATCTCTTCAATATACATTGAAGGGGTGAAATCTTGGATTGGATGGTCCCCACATTAGAAGGAAAGTAAGTGGCTTGTTGAAATTTATTATTATGTAAGACCCATCACATGTCCTGACTCGGGAGTAAGAAAGGTTCCCAGTCAAGTCTGTGACTCCAGAAGCTGTTTGGTATGATTGGAGATTCCCCGTCCTGGAGGAAAGGGTATGTAACTGGGAAGAAGACCACAGATAGCAAGAGAGGATACACAGAACAAATAACAAATACTGGCAAACATAAGGACAGAGACTGTAAAGAATGCTCCAGGCACCCAAGCTGCAGTGACCCTGTGACTCAAAGAGCAAGAATGAAGTGTGCTCAGAGAAGCCATCACGAAGCCAAAATGAGTGCGGTCCACCTCTCTCTCAGAACCAAAGAGAGGGGGCACAAAATAAGACAGAAACACCAATAACAAACCAACAAAATAACTCTCCCCACAGAGCTTGTCCTGTGTGTACTGAGTCATGTAGATAGTTGGCTGGTCATTCATGCAGACTGAAACCAAACCAGAACTCTCATGAGAGGTGGAATCAGAAAACCAAGCCCTCTGCTCTTGGTATTCCAGCTTAGCACAGGACGACAAGGGTTGGATCCTCAGTACAAGTTTTCTTCAGAAACTTTAACGCTTCTCAAAGGGACATATCTTCCTCAAAATATCAAAAAATGACGCCCCAAGAGGCCTGCCCCATGGGTCCTCAGAGGCACATTCTTCTCCTCCCTAATAAGGCTCCTCTAAGAGGCCTATACAAACAAGGCACAAACTTTTTAACTGAATCTAGTATACCAATTTACCTCCTAAGGGTGTCAGAAGGACTCATTCATTTTGTCTGGGAACACAGCAGCCTTTCCAGACCTTTCTGGTTTCAGTGGCCCTGGAATGTTTGTCAAGGAATCCTCACATTCAGCCCAACCTCTCCTTAGCCAGGAAGGCCCAGTGAGGTTGGGTCCTGTGTTGGCACAGGGGATCTCACTGAGGCTTCAAATGAAATAATCAGTGTGAGAAAGTTACAGATCGTCATGCTTTATTAAGCCTATTGAGAGAATCGTGAGTTCTCTAGCCTACTAGGAGTAGACTCAGGCCTTAGACACTTGGTGCAGAGACAAGAGAGGGTAGGGTTTTTTAAAGTCAAAAGGCTATAGTCACATCTCACCTGATGTAGGCTAAGGGGTCTTTACAGTGTGACCGTTGATGTTGTAAAATGTCACACAAGACCTTTCCTCCAGAGGGACCACGCTGTTTTTATGTACCAGGACACTTTCTCAGTGGGGAAGGAGGGTCCTTCTAGTGTTGTAAAGAAGTTTATGATGAGGGATGAGAAGACATTTGTTTTCAGGCAAATGTGACTTCCAAGGGGCCACCTGACATTTCTTAAGCTATTTCAGAACACCCATGCCTGGGCTGCTAAAATCCGTGCAGCATAAACTGAGGGTTGTTGATGAGCCGTCATCCTGTAAAGTGGATGATGATAAAATCATACTAGTTTCAGAAACAGGGAAAGAAAGGAGACTTAGCAGAACAGAACATGAGAGACTCTAGAGTCCATTCCAAAGGGCTCAGCCCGCGTCAGGGGATGCTTTCCCTGTAGTGTGGGTACAGTTTCAGAGGATCGGGGATAGAGCTTAAGACAAAGCTTCAGCAAAGTTATGCCCTGCTTTCAGTAAGAGATCATTGGAGCGGGAGTGGCAGGGGGCACTCCCTGGTGCTGAAGGCCGAGCCCTCTGGAATAGACTTAGACTCTCCTATTTCAGGATGGGGAAGGGAAGCAGTCTCATGAAGTCTTACAGTTTTACAGAATAAAGAAAGTCGCAAGTCCTGACAATTTTAAAATGCATTGGTGGGTACATCAGAGAGATCATTACAGCAGGTTAGAAGAAGCTTTTAGATGCCTGTCTTAGCTTTTGGGTTCCTGGAAGCTAGGAGGAGTCTGATAATTTGATAGATTCTAAACAGTTTTCACCTATTAGTCACAGGGCGTTAGTCCTGACACAGAGGTGGGAAAGGAGTGGCTATTTAGGGACTAAAGCTAGTCCAAGATAAAGTACTTAGCTTCTAGACCTGCAATATTCCAACTGTGTGTATACACAAGGGGCTTTGTGTGCACTGGGGAAAGAGGGTGGTATATTACATCTTCAGGTCAGTTCATCTGCAGCCTCACAGTGGTAGATAGCAGCAGAGACAGGTACATCGATCTCCTTATCAGGAGCTCATTGGATCCCAAGGGCCCACAGGTGTTATCAGTCAAGTCAGCTTTACTGTCTGGACTTGCTCCGTCTACCTGAGGCTTTTAGGTCATTAACCCTTCAGCAACAAGTAGGCCATTATATGAGAGTACTCTGCAGACAGTGCGCAAATCTTTATTTATTTTTGTTTTATGTGCATCGTTCTTTTTCCTGTATGTATGTCTGTGTGAGCGTGGATTCTGGAGTTACAGACAGTTGTGAGCTGTCATGTGGGTGCTGGGAATTGAACCCAGGTCCTCTGGAAGAGCAATCAGTGCTCTTAACCCCTGAGCCATCTGTCCCCACCTCCACGAAACTCCTAATGCCAGGAATTCGGAGGAAACGCTGCAAAGGTTTTGAGCAGCTCTTTTGGTGAAGTTGTTCCCAGCATGATGAGGTAAGTGTTTTGTGGAGAAGAGGTCTCGGGCTGAGAGAGAAAAAGCCAGTGCTACCATTTAGCTCAGTGTCCTCAGCTGACCTCTGCTGCTCCTTTTCCTTCTTTTCTTTTATTTTCTTGCTTCTTTTTTTTATTGTTTTTATTGCTCTATACATTTTTCTCTGCTCACCTCCCTTACTCCCTCTCCCCTCCTATCCTTTCCTGTGACACCCACGCTCCCAGTTTACTCAGGAGATCTTGTCTCTTTCTCCTTCCTATGTAGAGCCGTGTATGTCTGTTTTAGGGTCCTCTTTGTTGTCCAAGATCTTGGCCTCTGCTTCTTTACTGTGTTTGGGAGGAGAATGCTTTTAAGAGGCCCTGCCAGCTGTAGAAACAAAGCTGAGGTTTGAATGAAATTGTCCAATTTTAGAATGGCGACTGTTTGTACCCCCTCATTAGCATTGTAAAGCACGTGTTTCAAAATGGGAAAGGTGGGCAGGGATAGCTGTGTGGATGAGCCTGCCACTGGAGGTTCCCATACCGCTCCTGGAATGGATCTAAGCAACAGGGTCTTGTGTTATTGGTGCCCATCACCAGGAGATTGCAGGATGGAAAACTGCCATGTTAAAAGAATTAAAAAGGCAAACTGAATTAAAGAAACTGGATTACTTCTGACTTTAGAAAATGAAAGCAACTTCACCTTCTAACCACCCCTTAGGAAGCTTCCCAACTATGCTGTACAACAGACTATAGTGGGTACCCTGCCTGTAGATACAATCCTTTGAAAACAACTTTTCTCATTGATTGCCACAACTCTCACCCAGCTAACTTGAAGTTCACTTTCCTGGCCTTTGTCAGCCCCGCTTCCCCTATTAGAAGTAAGCCCTCAGGCTTATATTTCAATAAGGAACAGATCAATTACATGTAATACCAAAGACACAGCTGGTCTGTCAAGTGACTCTGTGCTGTCCTTGCCTCAGAAGTGTGAGGTACAGTGTCATTTTTCATCTAGGAGAAAAAAAAAAGTTCCATTTGGCAGTATAACCAACATCTTGACCTCGTATCATAGTGAAGACCTCAAATGACTTATTTGCAAACCAGAGAGCCAGATCCGTTGTGTACATCCCTGTAGACTCTAGGCTTTGAGTCACTGTTCTCAGATATGTATTGTAGGACTTCACATTAAAGGTAAGATAATAAACCTAAAGAGGCAAGTCTAGCTAGGCTTAGTGGTACTGCCCTGTAATCGCAGCTGCCTGGGAGGCTAAGGCAGGAAAATTACGTGTTCGAAACCTGCATGGACTATAGAGTACATTCAAGCCAGTTTAATGAGAACCTACCTGAGAGTGAAACATGTAGTAAAAAACAAGGGTCTGGGGATAGAGATCGAGAAAGAGTGGGAGAGGAACAAGAGAGTGGGAGAGGGGAGAGAGAGGAGAAAAAGACAGAGAGAGTGGGGAAGAGAAAAGGGGAAAGAGAGAGGGAGAAGGGAAGCTGGAGACAGGGAGGGGCAAGGGGACAGAGGAGACAGACACACAGATGCTGTCCCTTGTGTGATTCCAGCATCCTTGATGATGAGGTTCTTTACTTTTCCAGACCTCAGAATCTACTTCCCACGACTGCCAGAGCCAACTCTTGCATCTCTCCGCTGAGCTTTCCCTGCTCTAGGCCTCGTCACACATGTCACTCTTCTCACCAGACTTCCGGTTCCTCCTCAAGGCGTCACCTTCTCATTTAGAACATAGCTCATATGTGGCTGGAGGAGAGTGTTTGTCCTTTCTTATGTGCAATGATATCTTTGTGTAAGCCTCCCAGTGCACTGAATTACACACTCAAACTATAGTGATGAGTTTTGATAGAGAATATTTCACACAGGTCTGTTCTTCCAGCCTTCATTTTTCTTTCTTATCACTTACTTGTTAGGAATAGTTCTGGGCATTTGCCTTTCAGTTTCTCTTCTATTAAAAATTAAGTTCATCGAGGTGTGGGTCAGGGACTCGCCCGCTGTCTTTGGTAGGATTTCTACTGCTGTGATAAAACACCGTGCCTAAAGCAACTCGAGGAGGAAGGAAGGGATGTATTGCATCTCACAACTCTCGGGTCAAATTGTCGCTGAGGGAAGTCAGAGCCGGAACTGAAGCAGAAGCTGCCCAGGGGCACTGCTTAAAGGTTTGCTCCTCATGGCTTTCTCAACCTGCTTTCTTCTGTATCCCAGATCCACCTAACCAGGGTGCTCACAGTGAATTTGGCCCTCCCACATTTTCAGTCAATGTTTCAGTCAAGAAAATACCCCCACACACTTGCCTATGGGGAGTCTTATGGGGCTATTTTCTCATTTAATATTCCATCTTCCCAGATATGTTTGTGTCGAATTGGCAAAAACCATCCAGCACACCCCAAAGATGATTATAGTATAGTTAGTGGACTGGCTTGTTTATGTCAACTTGACACAAGCTAGGGTCATCAGAGAGAAGGAAATCTCGTTTGAGAAAATGCAGGACAAGTATTTCGCTGCTATCATCCGTAGGAGGATTGTCCCAAGGTTAAACACTCGGGGAGGACCACGGCTAGTCGTATGCCATCATGGCTGGAGGCTTCCCACAGCTTGATGGATCTCTCTGCTTTGCTACTTTGGAGTAGTATTCCAAAAACAACTGGGAATCATCTGGCATTTTTGTTACCATTCTAGAGCCTGGCCTCGGCCTGTGTCTTAAACTCTGGCCTTGTGTGTTGATCTCTGCAGGTTCCTGTTGATGATGGGTGTGCTCTTCTGTTGTGGAGCTGGTTTCTTCATCCGCCGGCGCATGTATCCACCACCGCTCATCGAGGAACCCACATTCAATGTGTCCTACACCAGGCAGCCACCAAACCCTGCTCCAGGTCAGCCTGCCTCATCCTTGTCTGTCCTCGTAATTTGTGTGTCCTCTTCTGCCATTTATAATGCCACCGAGTGTGCTTAAAGACATAAATCAGACTGTTTGGTCATTAAATTCTAATGACTGGTCTTATTGGTTGATATTCTGTGCCTGTCAGCTCATGTTTTTATATTATTATTGCTGTACCCAGTGTGAGTGATCCATGGTTCATATGTGCATAGATGCTTTTTCCTTTTTCCTTTAAAAAGCTATTTAATATATTCACATTTTTATATAAATAATAATGACCCTACCATTCTTAATTCATCTGGAGTCAGTATGATATTAAATGACAATTTGGTGTTTTTATGATTGCTTATAATTTTGTTGTTTTTTTTTGTTTTGCGTCTTAGAATATTACTCAGTAAGTATGCATTGTGTAGCTATTTGAATATTCATAAGTAGTGCAGCAGTAAACATTTTTATAGAAGTCACTACTGGCCTTGTAGAGGATATTACCTCAAGTAATATTTCAAGATCAAAGAGAATTAGCTATTTCTTAGTTCTTACAGGACACTTTTGCCTTAAATGTGTAAATCTCCCTCATTCTGTGGTAGTTGGTGTTGCCTCCCCTTAAGGCACCAGCTAGTCTGTGGGTTTTGACAGTGTCTCTGAGGTCCCCTGCCTTGGATGGAACCTTCTGAAAATGGAGAGTTGCAAGGCCCCAGCAGCTGGAGTAGACAGGCACTGTTCATCCTTGCTCTGAACGAAAGAGTTTATGTTTGATGAAGTTGGGGCCACTGTCTTGATTGTGTTCACATTGCCCTGATCCAGACATGACTTCTACTTGGAGGCCTTGGGGAGAGTGTGTCCATTCATCCCACCCTGCAGGTCGATGAATGGGTTGGAGAGAAGATTAGTGGAGCACACTATGTGGAAGTGACATTTCATCAGCCTCTTTAAGATGCCCACAGAGTTTCAAATAGCCACTGTTAACCGCAGTAGATATGGCAGTCTATATCAGGAGGGACACCGAGTTTTTTTAAAAAAAAAAAAGAATAAAGTGCCTGTGAAAACTAAAAAGACCATTGCTTACTCTGCCAGTGTGAGGATGTCAAGGGCTAAGGACTGGTATCGCACATCCTAGATCAGAGTTGTCATGGTGGGTGGTGAGGTTTGCTACCGTTTCATCCATGGTCTCGGTGGTACCTGAAAGCACTCAGAAACACAAGTGCCCTTATTTACCCCATGACCACCAGTGTTGCAGACCCCACTGGAATTAAAGGATCTCAGCTGCAGAAGACATTGGTTTAGGTCCCCAGGTCTCTACAGTGAGTTGCTAGTTGTCCCAAATTCCTTTTTCAAGAACGTAAACTTAGTTTAGCCGGGTGGCACACAGAAGAGGTCTAATCAATGCTGAGATGTATGCAACTTGTACACTTGCTGTGGGATTCCACTTTTCTCTTATTGGTAGTCTGAAGGACAAACTGGATTTTAGTGAACTGATGTGTATGCTTGACCATGGTTCACATAAGTAGTACTCTCCCTCCGAGCTATAGTCCGAGCCCTTGGCTTTTAGAGACAGTGTCTCACCATGTAGCCCAGACTGACCTTTAACAGTGTATGGTGCAGGCTATCTTGAAACTTCAGATCTTCTTGCCCCAGCCTGTCCAGTGCTTTGATTTCAGGAATACACCAAGACATCTTGTAAGCTATGCTTGGTAATGAAGAAGAAACAGTGGAAGATTCATTCCCTGAAAGGCAGAAAAGGGAAGTACTCTATAGGCTGGTGTGAGAGAGAGTTTATAGTACTGTTAGGGCCAGCATCCATGTCCAGCACCATTGACGAGGCACACAGTGAAGAGGTGCTGCTGATTGGCAGTGAGGAGGATGGTTTAGCATTATAGTTCTGGGGCTTTTGCATGGGCCGAGCAGGACTTTGAGCTGATCAGAATATATAGGTAAAGTAGGTGTGGAGATGGAAGTTCAGAGGCAAAACTCCTTTTGAAACTGGGGGAACCAAAATGTTTTTACTTGAAAGTTTGGGGTTTATTGTAAATACACAACAGAAGACAAAAGAGGAGAGTTGAGTATTTGAAGTTCTGATAATAAAAAAAAAAGATGCTGAATGGGATATGGAACCTTGAAGTCCATGAGCCATGGGGTGAGTCACTATCCTTTTGGCTTGTCAGTACCTTGCCTAAAAAATGAAATTACGTGAAGGAAAGAAGTCCATGTCTTCGTCTCTATGCATAGAAGAGAGAGAAAGTTTGACCTCATCAAATCGCATGGTCTTGTTGCTATCTGGGTTCACATCCTTATGGCCTCAAGGCAGGAAAGAAAGACCAGCTTCATCCATTCATTTCCTTACTCAGAAAACATTAGCCAACCACTTGCAGCCTTGTGCCCTTAGAAACATAAAGAGACACTAGAAGAAATTATAAAAACTTGGGCCACAGTTGAGGAATATGTCTGAAGGGGAAAAGGAGTTTGGGTTCAGAAAGACCAGAGTTCCCATAGAGCCTAGTGAACTAGTGACTGACCGTGAGGGAGATAGTCTAGGTCATAAAAATCAAAGATAAACTGTACTTGTTCTTTGTGGGATTTATCTAGCAACACTGAAGTCCACAGGAACAAGGCTCGCCACACAGTTTATGAGGAAAGGCTAAGCATGTGTCTCAGTTAACTTACTTAACTAATATTCACAAAGCCCTGGACTCTGTCCCCAGCCGCACACAATACCAGGCATGGGGACTTCTGGATCTAATTCTAATACTCAAGAGGTGGAGGCAGAAGGGTCAGAAGTTTTAAGGGCACTATTGACTACTTAGCAAGTTTGAGGTTGACTAGAGATTTACAGGATGCTGTTGATACTACTACTATTACCACTACTACAAATATAATAATAATAATAATAATAATAATACAATTGTATGAGAAAACAAGCTAAAGAAGCACTTGGTAAAGAAGGAAGTGTGTGAATCTTTTGTAGGATGGCTCTGCTACTAACGGTGAGGAGAATAGTCACTAATATAATCTGTGATATTACTGTCATTTACATAAAAATCATTTCCTCTAATGTCACCTTTTTAAATGAAGTAGTTAGTTATGGTACTTAGTCTCTTTGAGAGATACGATTTCATTCCTTTAAGTCATACATTTCTGGTGATTGCATTCATAGTTTACTGACAATTTTGAAGTCTCAGTTCTGTAAGTATTGTCATCCCACAGTTGTGGTTAGGTGCCTGGCTAACTAATACAAACCACTACAAAATGAACACTGGGAGTGATGCTTTAACAGTTGAACTATCCTCCAAGTCAAAACGAAAGTACACAAGGCTGCTTTGGGGAAGATAGTTAGGGCTGGAGGAATACAGGCATCCTGTGTCTCACAGGAGATTGGTTTGAGGGTGCCCCTGCATTCAGGAATGCTAACGTCTTTTTTATAAAATGGCATGGTGCTCTCCCATCTTCCCCATTTTTTGTTCAGAAGGGCACTAGCATTTCCTAACTCACCTTGTCTTTTGGCATTCAATTCCTTTTGCTTCTGTCAATTTCTAACAAAGCAGCCTTGGCCTAAACAGAAGTGAGAACTTATGCTCTCGGTTTTCTAAATATTTCCCACTTTCCTCAGCTGGAAATCCTTTCTGATGTCCACACAAACCTTCTGTCTCTCACTTTCCCCTCTCTCTAGTTGTATGGTTGACTCTGACCTTTGTCATGGCTTCTTTTCTGGTTAATTCTATGCCTACACTACACTTGCCTTTTGTTTTCTTCAGATCAGCCAGAACACTATTTTCCTACTTTATGTGCATTGGCTAAAAAACATTCTGCTAGAAAAGCTTATGTCCTGCACCTAAAACCTCCATTTACACATGGTACACTCTCCTGGACAAGCCCGTGGAGTGCTCCTCTGTCAACCCTATGTGACATAGTATGCTCTTCTTTCAACTTCATGCACACATAGCATGTTCCCGATCACTGCGGTGGCTGTTTTGCCTACCTGGGAAGAACAACCCTCAACTGAAGCATTGTCTCCATCAGATTGGCCTATTAGCATTGTCATAGCTGAGGTGATATCTAGGTAGATGACAAACACTTTCAGTGAAGTGGCAGGATACAGAGTTAACACATAAAAGTCATTGATTTCCTGTATACCAATGACAACATACTGAGAGTGACATTAGGCAAACAAACACACACACACACACACACACACAAAAAAAAAAACAGTAAATGTCACCAAGAAATTGAAAGACTGATACAATGTAAACCTTAAGACACTGAAGAAAGAAATAGAGCACAGCATCAGAAGATGGAAAGACCTCTTGTGTTCATGGTTGGGCAATTTAATATTGTAAATATGGCCATCCAACAAAAGCAACCTACAGATTCAGCACAGTCCTAATAAAAATACTAACTCTGTTCTTCACAGGACTAATAAACAACCCCAAAATTTGTGTGGAAACACAAAAGACTGCCAATAGTCAAAGACATCCTGAGCAATGAGAGTACTACTGGAAATATTTCCATACGGGATTTCAACATATACAACAGAACTATAGTAATAAAAATGACATAGTAGTAGCTCAAACAGCATACAGATCAATGTCACGGAGAGCTCAGATGTTACAGATACAACTGTAACCTCCAGATGCTTTTTACAAAGAGGACAAAAATGAACACTGGCTAATATAGCTTCTTCATCTGGAGAAACCGGATGTCTTCATGTAGAAAAATTAAACTGGATCCTTTCTCTCTCTCTCTCTCCATAAAAATCACTCCAAATCGACCATGTATCTCAACTTAAAACCCAAAACTCTGAAACTGCTAGAACAAAAAGTAGGTTACACCCTATAAAATGTAGGCATAAGTAAAAATTTTCTAAGTATGAAGCCAGCAGTTCAGGCAATGTGTTCAACAACCTAAAAATAAAACTTCATGAAGTTAAAAACTTTCTGCATGGCAAAGAAAACTGTCAGTTTGGTGAATAAGCAGCCTACATAATGGGAGAAAATGTTTCCCTCTTATAAGTCTGACAGAGGATTCATATCTAGAATACACAAACTAAAACAAAATAAAAAACCCTAGACATTAAGAAAATAACCTAATCAAAATGTACTTTGGAAATAACAGAGTTCTCAAAACAAATATTAATGGCCAATGAACAAAAAGTGTTCACAATTATTAGCTTTTGGAAATGCAAATTAAAATTGCTTTCAGATTCTATTTCATCGTAGTTTGAATGGCTATTACAAAAAATAATAGAAAATTCTGGCTAGGCAATAGAGGAAGGAGAACCCTCATTCACTGTTTGAGGCTGTAGACTTGTATAGCCACTGTGAAAATCAGTGTTGAGATTCCTTTTTAAAAAAGTTAGAACTACCATGAACCAGAGACCTCTGCAGGTCCAGACATGAGTCTGGGACCTCCAAGGGAGTAGACAGGAGCCAGGGACCAAGCTCAAGCCAGAGAACTCAGCAAGAGCAGATCCAGACCAGTCCAAACAGGACTGAGCCAGCAACCTAGGCTGGAGCAGGCCTGAGACAGCGAACTCCACAGGAGCAGGTACAAGGGAGCAACCACTGAAGGAGTAGGCCTGAGCCAGAACTTCTGTGGGTCCAGGCGTGAGTCTGGGACCTCTGAGGAAGTAGGCAGGAACCAGAGACCTCTGTGGGTTCAGGGCGTGAATCCCAAACCTCCGAGGGAGTAGGCCTGAGGCAGGACCTCTGCCAGAGCAGACCCAAGGCAGTAACCTCAGCAGAAGGAGCCCCAAGCAAGCAATCTCTGTGGATGCAGGCCTGAATGGCCCAGGTATTGCAGAGCAAACCCCCGTGCATAGAGCACCTACCTGTATAAGCCAAGAAACTAGAACAGTGCTATTGCAGGGAAGATGTCTTTAAGAATGGGGATTTAGTTTAGTATAACATGGTTAAATAAGAGAAGAGAGAGGAAGCACTATGGGTGGAAAGTTTTAAGGAAGAATGGGGAAGGGGAGGAGAAGACTGGGAGATGAGGGGACAGCAAAGGAGACTTAACCAAAAGTAAAGGCTCCCTGAAACAGCCATATGGATGCTTACCATTTTGGGGCCATGGCTACATAATGCAGTTTCTTAAAACCATTATTTATCAAACAAAAATCCCAGTGCCAGGTGTGTAATTCTTCTTCATGAGTTGTTGGTTAAGGAGTCCCCTAAAGTAATGCATGGTACTGTTCCTCTTCCTATTTGCACATTAGTACTAGATGATAGTGCCTTACCACTGAAGATACCACATCCCTTGGGTACAAGAGCAAACTAAGTAAGAATGGAGCTAGAAGCTGGCTAGCTTTCACAGTGTTAGAAGGTGCTATGCAGGCTTTTGGGAGAGATAGGTAACCTGTGGTCTCAATATTTATCTTTATACCTATACATAAATGTTGCTCTAATTACAAAGAGAAGTGTCTCTTTGCAGTGAACAATAGTGAATACGGAGATTCTTGGCAGCCAAGTGTGCTTAGATTTAATTTAAATGATGGTCAAATGCTCAACTATTAAAAGGGCATATGTAACATTTCCTCTAAGGCTCAGGGAATGTTGTGGAAGAGGAAGCGGGAAGGTATAACAGAGGCCTAGAAGCTGTGAAATGCTGTATCAGGGCATGATGTAGCCACAACAGCAGTCTTGCTGTCACAACAGCTGCTGTTGCCTGCGCTGGGCCTAAATAGGACTAGCCCTGTGAGCAGCCAGTCATGGGTTGGAGAGAAGCTCATAGGGCCCTTTGCCCTGCTGAACTCTTGGAGACTGATAGATGCCAGGAGGAGGGACAATCATTGCCTTCAGTCCTGTATGAAAGTCTCCAATTCAGAATTCAATGTCTGTGGCCACAGATAGACCTAGTTAAAATGAGTGGATTGCAAAACAATGGTATGAATGTAGAATGGGGACCTGCAGGTAGAAGGGTAGCAGATGTGATAGGAGGGAGTTAGGAGAGGCCTGAGTGAGAGTAAGCAATGCACTGTGTACACTGGGAAATTGTCAAAGAACAAGTTCAGCCAATTATGTATATGTATTTATATATGATAGGGGAAAATATTTGACCAAAGGTACATTAAGGCTTTGAGATTTTTCAATACATTGACAAGTCAACAAGAGTGAAGATTAAGTTTATCACAAAATGTTATTAAGAGTAAGCCAATTCCTTCAAGAACAATTTATTGCTTTAGACACAGGGTTTAGATCCTAGGTTTGTGTCAGAACATTAACTATTTTGAAATAGATGAACCTATGTTATTCGTTCTCAAACTGTGGATTTTTGCAATTGAGGTATTGATTTCTCTTATATTCTTCTTTGGAGTTGATCAAAGTCTGTGCTAAAAGACAGACAATTTCCTAAATAGTTCTTCATCTTTATCCTTGGTAATAAGAACCCCTGGGAAGAAGCCATTCACACGGGCTGATAACCAGTTAGAAACGTAAACAACGGTGGAGAGTCCACTGCTGATCATAGCCAACTACAATTTCTTTGTGACATCTTTGGCTCCCTTCATAGCCACTCATTGTCCAACTCTGCGTCAGACCCAACATCCTGGTAAACAGATACAAACCTTTGAAATGTATTAGCAAAACTCCTTTCTCCACCAATGGCAAGATGAAGAATGGTGTCAGCTACTGTCCGTCTGCCTGGCTGTAACCTGCTTCCTTGATGTACCCACCAATTTATTTTAAAATCACTTTGATTTATGACTTTCTTTGTTCTGCTCCCATAGAAAAAGTCCTTAGAAGTACTTCCACACTGGAACACAGAAACTGGGTGACCTAGCTCCATATTCCTGGGCCGTGGTCTCTCAGATTCGGCTCCAGTATAAACCATCTCTTACTCCCTTTGAGATGAGAGCTGTGGTTTTTGTGTTAACACCTTCATTCACCTGAAAGTCCTGTCCAGTTCTGCTCTGTGGTCACAGTTATAATCTGTATTTGTAATCCTGCTTTGCAGATTTGTCCATTACAGTTGACTGTATGGGTTTCCTTGGGAACTTTTGTTCTTACTGTATCATTTGTGATGCAGTTGACTGTAGTTCTGAAGTATTTTTCATTTCCGTAGAATCATTGGGAACACGTCTTTGAAATGCTGTCTCTGATGTCTGGGGATACATGCCTAGGTTTTCAGCCTTGTCTCCATGGGTTTCATACACGCATCGCTGTCTTTCTGCTTTTACTTCCCCGAGTATGCATCTCTGCTCAATCAAACATGGATCCATCTTCTTTCCATTCCCCTCTGTGGGATATATCTTCCCCACCTTTTGTTTGTTCTGCTTTTCTAATACCATAAATGTATCTCTATGTCAAATATTTTGTGAAAATTTAAGATACATCCAGTTTGCCAATCTCTACAAAATCCATGAGCTGGTACTCCTGTGTTAATCTGAGTAACCCCACTGTGGGGACATTACAAACACAGGCCAAACTATATCTGTAGCCCAGAGATAGCAACCTTCCCTATGCCCACTTGTCACAGGCAATTGGGTCCCCCACCCTTTTCCTCTGGTCCTCTCATTGTACATAATAGGCACTTCCTTCTGTCAAAGAAGGAGGAGGCATATCTCAGGAAACTGCCAGCTATACCCAGCATGGGCCTGTGGGAGTTGCCTTTGGCCCACCAGGATGACAGATACCCTCTATCTTCATAAAATGGTACAGGAATGGAGACCTTAACTTCAGATACAGTGAATTTCGGGTAAATTGTGTTAAAAATGTGTGAAGGGGACAATGATAAATCGGAGCCAACAGGTTACTTAGGGGATCTTCTCACAGCCAGGGCACAGTGACAGCTGCCCACGGTCCAGCTTCCTCACTTGGACTGGGCACGCTCCTGCAAACCATACTTCTAGCACGTACTTCACCAGCTCCAGCAAAGCGGGCTGCCTTGTTTTCAGCTCTTGGAGTTTGTGTGATGGACACCAGTGCCTCTCTAGGACACTCCCTCATTCTTTCGTACTCCTATACTTTATTGCTCTCTGGAGACTGACGATATTTCAGCAACACACCTCTCCAGAGGAACTGTGCTCCCTGAGGGCAAGACCACGTGTTTCTCTTGCTTGTTACCTAATCTAGGTGTTTACTGTCTCGAGGACTGTTTGGTTCCTAGTAGACAGTAGTGCACTGACTGATAGGGGCACAAGGGGCCAGGTAGTACGGAGATGTGCCAAATGATGGGGTTTTCTCTTTTTGTACTCACATATGGATATCTTGTCTTTCAGGAACCCAGCAGATGGGGCCACCATATTACACTGACCCTGGAGGACCCGGGATGAATCCTGTTGGCAATACCATGGCAATGGCTTTCCAAGTCCAACCCAATTCACCTCACGGAGGCACAGCCTACCCACCGCCTCCTTCCTACTGCAACACGCCCCCACCTCCCTATGAACAGGTGGTGAAGGACAAGTAGCAAGATGCTACACAGAAGGCAAAGAGGCTGGACAGGCCCTTCTGTGTGTCCTCCCCATCCTCACTGATACTTGCTAATAGGGTGGTCCAAGGGCAAACTGCTCTTTGATATCTTCAAAGGAAGCCAGCTCTCTTTCAAGTTTTTTGTGGAGGACATTTGAATTTCATACTGTGTCTCCTCTGTCGCTTCTGTTTCTGATGTAGTCTGTGCTCTCTGAGAGAGTGTGGCAGCAGTCCCCGAAGGTTGACGTTCCTGCGGTGGCTAAGATAGATCCTCGGGAGAGAGGCTAAGAGGAAAGGAAGGCATAGCCTATGTGTCGGGGCAGATGAAGGCTCAGGGTGCAATAAGACTCACATGATGTGGTAGTGGAAAGAGAAGCTTGAATGGCCACTGTCCACTGTCCTAGCCCATTCTCCTCAGAAGATGTGGAAATGTGCCAGGGAGGCCTCTTGATGCTGCTTGGCCTCCACTCACATTTTGAAAATAGGCTTTCCTCTGTAGGGACCATAAAGACCCAAGTGTATCCTGCTTCCAGTGCAAGATGAGGGTCAGAATCAGGCCCCAGTTGGACATCTGCAGTTAACTAAAGACCATTAAAGAGAGGAAAGTCTTTTAAGCTAGGAAAAATTACTCCCTGCTCCGAGTGAGACATCGAATTTTATGAATCGTGCTGTGGCTTCAGGTGGAAAAAGAAAAGTTTCCTTTTTCTTTTTCTGCGTTTATTGAAGTGAGAGTCCTGTCCTTCAAGATCAGATGGTGAGTGAACCCTTGGGGTCACTGCTCAGAGGGCTTCAAAACCCTTCCCCTAGGTAGTTCTGGTGATGGCTTTTGTGGACAGTTCAGAACAGGAGACACAGCAGACTGATTAGTTTACACAGACCCTTGGAGGGGGAGAGAAGAGTTGAAGGAGCTCATCAAAGCAGGGCCAGCATTGCTGAAGAACTAGGGTTGTGTTTGATCCAAGCATAGATGTGCTGGACTCAGAAGACAGGAAGTTTCTGGATACAGTGGAAATCTACTTAGTTGCACAGACCACATAATCAAATTAGAGAAAGAAGGTGTAGTTAGAGATGCTGTTTCCCAGGTGAGAATCCGAGCTCACCCATAGATTTACAAGTAGTGGAGGGAGTTCTTAACAGTGAGGAGGGCCGTTCCCTTGCGTAGTTAGTCACGTTGATGTGTATTTAAACCCAGATTTAGACCTTGTGTACTAAGAGCAAGGCAGTATAGCTCAGATGTCTAGATTACTTTATGTGTAGAATCGTGGGGAGTGGGGCTGGGAGTAAGGGGACTGACATTTTAAATGAACCAATCAGAGCCTTTTGATAAATTGTTACTCATTGGATTGGGTGTCCAAACATATTCCTGGAGTGTTCTTGACCACCTACGAGACCAGGAAGCATGGTGTCATGCTCTATTGAGGTATTTATGTGGGGCAGGGGTTCAGGAATCAGGACAGTAGCAGCATAGGCTTAGTTTTGAGGACAGAAAGCATGGGGACTTGGTAGACAGTTTCATAGAAATTCCAGGGAAGGAACGAACACCCTTTAAGGCAGTTCGTGGACACAGTGTGCTGCCCAGATCATTGAGCACCCTTGTGTCTCTGGCATCCCTGGCATCCTGTCCTGGATCCAGTACCCCTCCAGGTTTGGGTCCTCGTTTTAAACAAGACAACAAAGCACAATGTCTGCTGTTTACAATCAAGACAACTACATGGTCCAACCATTTCTGCTCCCTTCTATCACTTGTGATTTTAATTTTAGTTTCCTCTGTTCCTTTTAAAAATAAGCACAGTTAGAGCTGCTCCTGCACCAGGGGATAGCTGAATCAAGGCATTCGGCGTCCATGACTACATTTTATCTTTTTGATAGCAAATCCTTTTGAGAAACTGAGCGACTGATAGGGCCCAGCAATTTTATACTCGTATCTGTGTCACGTAAATTTTGGTTGCCATGGAGCCTGCCTTGGAATTCCTTCAGCCGTAAACACGGGCAAAGCCTACGGAAATTGCACTTCTGGGGACACTTCCCCGCATTCTCGTTTTCTTGTCTTCAGTAATGTTCGCCCCTTCCAACAGCTCCACTTATGTGCGCTGAGGTCCTACAGAGCGGTACTGGGGCCTGACCTGAAGCAGACTTGTGCATGCTCTTTCTCGGCAACACTGGGCTCATATTTCTTCTTTGTTCTCTTTTGATAGGGTCCTGTTTCCTATGTATACAAAAATAAAAGTGAATTTGGTCATGTGCTGTGGTTGTTTGTTGGGGTGTGGGAAAGGGATGGAGATAAAGTTCCTAATGAGAAATTATACCATGAATTCATATGGGAAGCGGGCTTGAGTAGATGGTGCTCCCTACCTACATAGCTGGAAGCTAAATGTCATCCAGGAATTTCTGTGCCTTTTGGTTCAATACACGCTTTCAAAAATCAAGACAGGAAAAAGTCACTGGAGGCAAGTGGAAACAGAAGTGTTTATCTCACAGGGGATGCTCTTTGGGGACAGGAATGTGGCCCTGCTCTCCTGCAGGAAGTTGGCCCTCTCTAAAGTAGTACTGGGTGTGGTTCCACAGGTGTCGTCTTGGCTGCTCAGAGACCCAAGGCCCAAGGACTGCATGAGTACAGGAATCCAAGACAGGCAAGACCACAGAGCCACATTCTTCCCTCAAGCCTACAGATGTCCTGGTCCATGTTGTCAGAACTGTGCTTTTTGGACATGACTGAGGATTTTAGCTGCCAGAGCTAAGCTCCATTTTGGATGAATTGCTAAATGACAAAGTTTTTAGAGTTTTATATTCCAGCTTCTTCAAATACTTGTCTTAGAAGCCTGATCTCTTTTCTGCTTGTAGACCCACATTTGGGGTTTTGTTTCAGAGCTGTTGCCTGACCGTGTTGTTTTCATTGAACATTTTTGAGAAGCATCTTATTTCTGTATTATCTTCTACTGTACAGATTTGTAAATTGTATAATCCTCTTGGGGAAACGGGGAGGGCAAGGTTGGAGGTATCTCAGCCCTTCTGCTCAAGACTCTAAGGATAGGTGATTCCAGAGGAAGAATTAAGGAAGACTGTTGTCTTTCCATCTCTTTGTTCTGCATTCTACGGCTGGGCCTTTTATCAATGTGCTTTCTTCACTGCTTATTACGAAATAACTCCTCTGACAGGTACCTATGTTGGAAACATGGCAGCACACGGGACTTTGAAAGGTCTGTTTATACTGCTTACATATAGTCATCAATAAGGTACAACTCATAGTGACCCCTTTCATGTTCAACATCAACTCAGGATTAAAGGGGCAGCCTCAAAGCAGTGCACAGATGTGAAATGGCCTTAAACACTGTATGAATGACACTGTGCGTGAGTGTAAGAGAGTGTGTGGGCATACACAGTTGCTCTCTCAGCTCCTCGGGAGGCTGAGGCTCTGAGGAACACTGGAGCCCAGGAGGACAGGATTTGTTTGAGCAATACACTAGGACTCTATTGCAGATAAATAACTAAATGTATATCTAGGAAAGCCAACAAAAACAAATTGTCAGTTTCTAAACAGACTGAGCTTAGAAACAACTAACCCTGACCCCAGGATTCCTAGAATGATGGACTACAGAAAAATGTATTGAGATATTTTGTTATGAATAATTTAAAATACACAAAAGAGAAAAAAAGTTGAGAACACTCATAAATCTACCACTTGTTTTCTGTAGCTCTTAGGTATTTTAAAGTAATTTCTTAGTAGTTAGTGTGCATTTTATGACAGTTTCTATGCTACAGTTTAAAACACTGACAATCACTGGCAGAATAAGGAAATAGTCTATGAGTGCGTTTTTAATGTGTTTATGCTTACTGTCCTGCCCTCCCCTTCTTTTTCTACTAATGGGCTCAATTCTAGTCTTATTTCTTCAGAGCACTGCTAATACACTTTATGATAAAATGCCTGAGAGAATCAACTTATAAACAGAGTTCTAGAGATTTCAACCCATGGTCTCTTGGGCCTATTGCCCCACAGCACATCATAGAGCATGGAATCAAAGAGGCCTTGTTTACCTCAAGAATGGTAAAGAGGGCTGGTTACAAATACCCTTTCATGGGCATCTCTCAGATACCCAAGTTTCTTCCTCTACAGTCGACCTCCCAGAGGTTCTACTACCTTCCAATAGCATTATAGGCTGTTACTGAACTTATAACACATGGCCTTGTGAGGATACTCATAATGCAAAGTATTATACCTCCTGTTGCTTACTTCCTCTCAGGCCTCCATGGGTCCCTGGGGCGTCTCAGCCCTCCTTAGCGTACCAACGTCCTCTGAATTGGTACTATCTCCTTGCTGCCACCCCTGTGCATTTGTGGTATCTGCCCATCTGTGGGCTGTTTAGACCTGGTAGCAGTGCTCTACCGGATAGTTTGTGGTAGGGCCATCCTCCAACTCATAGGCCAGGTCTGGCCACCTATACGGACAATTTCTCTTAAAGCCACTCTAAGTTTTGTCTGCAGTACTCCTAGATGGATCATTCGATGTGAAACATGTCACCTCATCTGGGAAGGGTCTACCTCCGTCCTTCCCTGGCAACAGGAACTTACTTCTTGTCACTCTGCATGTGTGCCTACCTCCTTACACTGTGGCTTCACTCTCAAGTACTGGGAGAGAGTTCTAGACCCCAATGACCCTTAGACCTTTTATTTAAGTGTTTTAGTTTGCAGTGAGTAACTAGTCGTTTTTAAAAGTATTATTATTTTTTTAATTTGTGTGTGTGAGTCCCATGTATTGCCATACATGTGGAGGTCAGCTGACAGCCTTGTGGAGTGAGCCCTTTTCTTCCACCTTTACATGGGATCTAATGATGGGACTGGGCTTGTCAGGCTTATGTGGCAGGTGTCTTATCCACTGAGCCATTTTGTAAGCTCCTTAATTTGTGTGGTGGTTTTAATGAGAATACCCCCCAATAAAAGAATGGTCACCATAGGCTCATATATTTGAATGCTTGGTCATTAGGGAGCAGTACTCCTTGAGTGGGACTAGGAGGTGTGGCCCTGTTGTGGTAGGTATAGCCTTGTTGGAGGAAATGTGTCACTGGGGGTGGGCCTTGAGGTTTTAGGAGCTCAAGCCAGGACCAGAGACTCTTTCTCTTCCTGCTACCTACTGAACTGGATGTAGAACTTGGTGTAGGAGGTTCTTCTATTCTTGTGTTGCTCACCTTGGTTAATGAATAAAGAAACTGCTTTGGGCCTGATAAGGCAGAACTTAGGTAGGTGAAGAAGACAGAACTGAATGCTGGGAAGAAGGGAAGAGTGAGAGATGCCATGGATCTTCTGCCTGAGGTGGATGCTGGTTAGAATCTTGCTGGTAAGCCACAGTCACATGGAGATACACAGATTAATAGAAATGGGTTAAATTAAGATGTAAGAATGAGCCAATAAGAAACTAGAGCTAACGGGCCAAGCAGTGTTTCAATGAATACAGTTTCTGTGTGGTTATTTTGGCTGTAAGCTAGCCGGGCAGCTGGGACAAACAAGGGACCCTCTCCTTACAACAAGAATTCTCGGCTACCTCTCCAGCACCATGTCTGCCTGCATACTGCCTTGTTTCCCACTGTGACAATAATGAACTAAACCTCTGAAACTGTAAGCCAGCCCCAATTAAATGTTTTTCTTTATCATGGTTCTGTGACCATGATGTCTCTTCACAGCAAGAGAACAGTGACTAAGGCAATGTGTTTTGGTGACTGACCAGTTCTGATTAGGGGTATTACAAGGATAGGTTTAGCAAATTGTGATCTCACTCAAACGCCTTTAGGTGAACAGGAAACACTACAGAAGAGGCTCACCCACTTGCACTGCATCTACCTTAGGCAGGAAAGATACCCCTTCTGGCCAACTTCTCCCAGGAAAAAGGTCATAACTTAAGATGGAGAATCTAGAGCTCAATTTCATCTATTCTTTCCAAATTCCAATGAGCTTCAAAATATCCATAATATCTGTCAAAACAAACAAACAAAAGACAAAAAAAACATGTTTTTGCTAGAGCAAAAACATGGAATAATCTCTGAAATATAAAAAAGGCTGGTGAGATTTGTCAACGAGAAAAGAGGTGGGACGAGAAGGGCACACATAGGTGGTGAAGGAAGAATACCTTGAGGGAGTTTAGTGGGCTCTGCCTGGCAATGCTTCAGGCACACTGGTAGCTAGAAGCTCATCCCTTACCTGAGTGAGGCACACTGAACGGTGAGACTCTTGCATGGTTCTGGGAGGTGGGCTACTCAAATTGTTACCCAGTTTGAAGATGTGACTTTGTGTTACTCAGTGTTCCTATTAAACATTTTCGTAGCCCTTATGGTTGTCCCTCAATCTCTAGATCTCTGCTATACTTTGAATCTAAAATACTCAGCCCCCAAGTCCCATGTGTTAAAGGTTGGATCCACACCTGGCTTGTGGTAGAAACTTGAAGAGGGAGGACCAAGTGGGAGATCTTCTGATTGTTAAGGGCACATCTTTAAAGTGGGTATCGGGACCTCAGTTCCTAAGGCTGAAAAATATATTCCTCTTTGGCCATGAGATGAACGGCTCTGCTCCACCATGTGCCTTTGCCTGAGTTAGTGCCTCATCATCAGCGCACAGCAACAAGACCAACCCATCCGTGTGAGGTGAAACCAGAAAAACTGAGCCAAAATAAACCTGTTTTTATAGTTTGGTCTTCTTTGCTATGTGTTACATTAATGCAAAGCTGCCTAGACTAATTGCCATCCAAATGAATGGGGAGATGTGCAATGCAAAAACTCATGGGCCTGGAGGGACCCCAGTTCCTTATCACCACCCTGCAGATGCTTTTCCTGGCACCAGAGAAGACACAGCTGTGCCGTCTCTTCCTGACTTCAGTCCATGTGACTGTGACTCCGAATCCAGAGGCTTGTCTGCTCCATTTTTGACCCTGAAGTGTTGTCCTGTACTAAACCAGCCCTCATATTTAATTGTGGAAGTGTTTCTCAGCAAAACCAATCCTTGGTATTTTGAAATCTTAGTTCTTTCAGCTTATAAACCACAAAAATTTCTCTCAGGGTTCTAGACATTTTTAAAGGGGAGGTGTGTGAAATTAAGATGTCAGTGGAAATCCAGCCCATTGTGCCAGCTATAGAAGCCAGAAAGTGGGAAGGAGCATGGTGTTACAGTGAATACCAGGTTTAGAAAGCATTAAAATGTGTCTGGGTTAAAGACAGTGAAGTGAGGAGAACTGAGAAAGGCACACAGGAAGCCTGACAGCTCTCCAAGTGTTGCCCACCATGTGGACAGAGGAGCCAAAGCAGTGCAGGTAACAGTGGTGAGAGCTGCTGAGGGTGGCCCCTGGAGGGTGAATATAAAGGCCCGAGAGAGATACTTGTAAAGTAGTGCTCTGTGTGTGTGTGTGTGTGTGTGTGTGTGAGAGAGAGAGAGAGAGAGAGAGAGAGAGACAGAGACAGAGAGAGAGAGAGACAGAGAGAGAGAGAGAGAATGAGAACACTGATTGCTGGTGTGCTGGATCAGCACAACAGTACTTAGTAATGTGGTAAGTGGGTCAGGTCACTGGACCCCTGGTACTTCCATTTCCTCGCATAGAAGTGGGATGAGGATGTACATGGGCTTGGAGCAGGTTGAAGATCTCAAATCCAGCATCACCATGTATGATGGAGGTGGTGGAGACTATGGGATGTGTTATGATCTGGTAGAAGAAACTGGGCACTGGTGAGAAGAGCTAAGAGAGTAAAGACTGCCTCATACACAATCTACCATGGCCCAGAGCCCACACAGGGCTCTCCAAGTGTTGGCTACCATGTGGACAGAGGCCAAAGAGGTGCAGATAAAACTGGTGTTGTCAGGAGGGTTTCTGTCCTGCCTGGTTTCTGTCCTCCCACCAGGTCCCACAGCGATTTAGCCCCCAAAGAAATCACACGAAGGTCTATATTAATGATAAACTGATTGGCCCATTAGGTCAGACTTCTTATTAACTCTTATAACTTACATTAGCCCATTTTTCTTGTCTATGTTAGCCACATGGCTCAGTACCTTTTTCAGCCGGGCAGATCACATCTTGCTTCTTTTGTGGTGGGCTCACAACTGCAGAGGAATGAGCTTCCTCCTTCCCAGAATTCTCCTGTTCTCCTTGACCAGCCTATACTTCCTGTCTGGTTGTCCCGCCTATACTTCCTGCCTGGCTACTGGCCAATCAGCATTTATTTAAACCATAATTGACAGAATATAGACAATTGTCCTGCACCACAATGGTGAGAGGATGGTCCCTCAAGCATGAATCTAAAGGTCCAAAGATCCCAGACAAAGCTGACTTTGTTTTTCTTATTCAGAAAATAGTGCACACTCAATGCATACAATATAGGGTGAAGAGGCATGAAAGGCACTGGCAAGCCTGGTTTGTGTAGCATTTGAGGTATTTCTGCTACCTTTCCCCTCTCTAGAGGGACTAAGGATCAGAATAGAAATCTCTGTAGCCCATTTTCCTCCAATACTTTTTGCAGCATTCAAACACCCTGATGCCTGAACCACAGCCCAGTCACATTGGAAGGGACCTTTAAACATACTTTTCTACTTGAAATTAATATTTTATACATGCAAAATTTGAGTGTGATTTGTTGGTGAACTTTTCTGTCCTGCCAGTCACTTCCCAAATAACCACACAGAGACTTAACATTAATTATAAATGCTCAACTGATAGTTTAGTCTCCTTTTTAGCTAGCTCATTCATATAACTTAAATTAACCCATTTCTATTAATCTGTGTGCTACCCTAAGGCTCATTTATCTCAACTATGTGCTTCCAGTCCTGCTTGCTCTGTTTTGTGGAGTCTCCTTGTTGCCACCCTTCTTCTCCCCAGCATTCTCTCTGCCCTAAAATTCTGCCTAGTCATCGACCAATTCTATTTTTATTAACAGTGAGAGCAGCGCATCTTCACAGTGTACAGGATTGTTCCACAGCAGTGATTTTTGGATAATGTGTGGCCAATGCTAGCTAACCCTCTGTTCTTGAACTCTGTGTGCCTTCTGTCTCGACCCCAGGAAGAATGTCAGGGCCACACTGGCTGAAGATTTGCGAAACCAGTGAATCAGGCTGGCCCTTCCAGAGTCTCCTACTGGAACCTAAAGGTTCTCCCTCCCTGTGGTCTGGAAGCAGAGCGTCCTGCTGAGCATTACAGGCCATAGGAGCCCATGTCTATGAAGCAGAAAGCGCTTGCCAACTCACAAGTTTGAGTAAAACACGAACCTTCATCATGCTGTCTCAGTTTCTTGGCATTACTGTGGGCGAGGCCAACCAAATAACATGAACATACTATTGCCCCTGCAGATCTCTTCCTCCTTGTGGCCCACCATTATTTCAAATTTCATGACTATAATTCCTTTAGTTGATGATTTTACTAAGCTTTGTTCTGCCCTATTTTTCATTTTGAACTTTATAATCAGTACATTTTTCAATTTGTTTTGTTCACATTATTACTCTTTTTCTTCATTGTGATTATTGTGCTGTGCAATTCTCATTCCTTTTATGAGCATCTATATTTTGGAATAAAATAAGAGAAACAAGTTGCTAGATCAAAGTATAAGTACTTATTTGGGGGCTTTTGCCATGTCAGCATAGCATACTGATTTTTTTCCCATCAGGCCTTGCAGGCACTGCTTCTGCGTTAAGCATGATTATACATGGAAACCATTGTAGCCATAATAATGTAGCACTGAGGAATAATAATTTTGAATGAATTATAAAATCACTATAATTATGAGATATATTGATTTAATCCATGTATGATTGCCCATGTGAGAGGTAAAGCCCCATGTTTGTTCCTTTGTTACATGGGTCTCTCAATACGTGTAGGCACCACCTTCTTGAAAAGGCTTGGTAAACTAAGACTGGCACAGTGAAGATGTCATAAAAGAAGTATATTGTTCTGTATCTAAAATGTTCGCTGGAGGCCATATGTTAAAAGCATAAGAGGAAAATGGACTTTGGGGAAGTGATTAGACCCTGTGGGCCTCAACATCATTAGTGGATTTCCTACCCTATCTACTGATGGGTTTATAATTAATAACTACTGGATGCTGGTTTTAAAACTATAGATGGTAGTACTTAGTGGTAAAAAAGTATCTTTTCCTTGTCCTTCCCACTCAACTCCTGGCTGCCATCTTTGCTCTGCCACACACTCCTGATGCCATGATGCTCTTCTTTGCCATAGGCGAATTAGCCAACCATGCACTGAAAGTTCCGAAGTTTTGAGCCAAATAAACTTTGTTTCTCTTAAATTGTGTGAGTTTGAGTATTTTGCCATAGTAATGGAAAACTGGCTAACATATAGGGATTAGAGAAAGACTATTAAACATAACATTAACTTTATGAAATACATACATATATGAAATATAACATTAAGTACACACATATGAGTACACCAAATAGTTCTCCAGAGTATGCACTTCCAAGCATAGCTCCAGGGAACTCTTCTCCTGACTTGCTGTCACCTCATTTCAGGTGGAAACATCAGTGACCAGGGCAGCCCCATGGCACTCACTGCTTGTTTTTGAGGACATGCAGATGCCACAAGTTCTTTAAGTGTTTGAACCAACCCCAGACCCAAGCAATATCACAGTCCTTGCTCTTGTCCTTGTGACTGTGGATCAGGGTGCAAGATCTTAGCTATTGCTTGAGCGCTTAACTTGCCTGCCTGCCTGCCTGCCTGCCTGCTGCCATGCTCCTTGCCATAATGGTCATAGACTCTAACTCCTAAAACCATGCACCCCAAATTAAATGTTTTATTTTATCCTTGACCATGGTAATTTGTCACAGCAACAGAGAAGTAACTAAGGCACTCATAATTTAGTTAAACCAGCACTGCATCCTGCTATATACTTCTATTCTTAAATGCTTCCTTTCTGAATCACGGAGAAACACTTCAGTCACTTGGTATATCCAGCCCCTCACTTCTCACCCCAGTCTTGCCTTTCAAATAATCGGGTAATTATATATAATAATTATATAGTAATTGTCCCCGTCCTTATGGTGGGAGAAGGTGATGTGACCAATTCTGGCTATGAAACATTCATGAAACACTCAGGGATTTGGGGAAGGGTTTGTCTTTCTCATGAACAGGACTGAAATCGCTGGCATTGTCACATACCTAGCCACATCCCTTTGATCATTATAACTACCAAAGCTGGACTGCGACCAGGAGGGAAAGACCAGTACAGTCACAGCATTACCCACGTTCACACTGTTGAACCGAGACAGAAAGGAGAAAATAGGAAGGCTCCACAAATCCTCACCACAAAACTGTCTTTTATTAACAAAACCAAAGAACCCCAAACACTTTTTGTGGACATTACCTTTTTCCCTCAAGATTTCAAAATGGTATTCTGTGTGTACATATTTTTAAATTTTCAACACATTTAGAATACAGTTGTTGACATAAAACAAGCCTAAGAAACAAAAGTGAGATTTTCTTAAATTAGATTTCATACATTTATAACTATCAAATGGTTATATTTGAGCCCTCGGTCCTAGTTCGCATGCCATTTCTCCTTGGCCTTATGGGATGGGGGCTGCAGCTTTTGTAGGACAGCAGCACGTGTTGTGGGTGCGAGGAAGGAATCAATGTAGAGCGACTGAGATGCACAACTGTTGATACCAGTGGTGAGTGGAAAGGTGTCAGCCCACCCGTCTTAAAGGAACAAACAAAACCCCCATTCATCCTGGGGGTATTCTGTCTTTCCCTTGGCAGGCTGGCCAGGAAGATACTAGTTATTTGTCAAACAGTTAGGAGTTTATAAAGAGGAGAGTCACCACTGCTACTGTTGCCTTGAGGGCCCTTGGTCAAAGCCAGAGCCCTGCAAACTGCCACCTTGGTTCAGAAAAGGGCTTACTACACAGCCCCAGGGGCTTCCTTCATGAACTAAACAATCCGGATCTCAGAGATTAGCTCTGCCATGTATTATTTGTGTTGAAATGGGTAAGAGGAAGAAAGCTGTATAGTTCGGATGAGACTAGGCAGCACCTGAGGTCTTCTGCAGAACGGCTTCCCCTCAGCCTGTCTGGGATGGTTTGCCCTACCTTCATGTAAGAGGGTGCTGGATGGCCCTGAGAAGCCTATTATCAGGCTCAGGGAGATTAGAGGATAATCTTGGGGAGTTATACACACAGAAGTAATCAACCCAAGGTGAACAAGAATAGTCACGACTTAGAATGAAGAGACTTAGGAGGCATCACTTGGAAAATGAAGGCCAGATGTTTAGAGTACCAGTCCCACAAACAAGGTTCAGCACTCAAAATGGTTCACGCATGAAAAGGCCTTCTCTTGAATTCACAATTCTTCCTACTTTATAAAAGGAGTAGTAACTAGGGCAAGCATTTAGGAAGTACTGAGGTCCAGACTATTACACAATCCTGCCTTGTCGTTTATGAATTATCTCCACAACAAAACATGCTTAGGAATCTAGCCCACTTGTATCACGAACAACAACCAAACTCTGAAATTTATGTGACAGGATTATTAACCGTATGTGAATCCAACAAGATGTCCTTAAAAATAATTTTAAAAATTACCTAGATAATAATTGTCTTGGTTAGAATGTTTGTTCCTTGTGTGTATAAATTCAGCCTAGAATTTATCCCCTCAATTTGTATGAAAAATAAGGAATGTATTAATTTTAAATTCATACTTTAATAAGTTACCAACATATGAAATAAACTTTTGAAGGGCTATAGATGGATCTGGCTGGCATTATCTACTCTGTTTTTCAGGGATAAGCTATGCTGATAACAGGTGGAGGCTGTTTTAATCTGGGCGAATGTCTGAGAATTGCTAATAATTAGTCACTAATGGTGTTGACCATAAGACACAAAGAGGTAAGCGGTGTCGCTGTGCCTTCTCAAGCTCTACAGTGCGTGCTGAGTTGCCCACTTTCCTTCTGGGTCAGGAAGCTGTCTTCCGCTCATGCTCTTCTGAAGACTGCCCATGGAAAATGCTAACGCACTTTTCTCACAGGGTATCTAGATTTGCTAGCTGGTGTTTAAGACACATCGCACAACTGTTTCTTTGTTGATAGGGATGACACCCTACTTTAGATACTATGTACAAAAAGGTGTGGCTGTCGCCTTAAACACTCCCACATGCTCAGCTAACAAGTCATGTGATGAGTGTGACTTTTCTATCTAGTCAATTTACACCTATAGACAAGCACCAAGAAACATGCACACTACAGGGAGCCTAGATATGGAGAATTCGTATTTCACCGTGAAGGGGACGCTGTCACAAAGTGCTGACGGGTGGTTCCTATCACTCATGCTCTAATTTGGGGGTCTTTGCAACAAAAGGGGCTGTGAGGGTTTTGCCCCCTCCTTCTTTTCCTTTACATTAGGTTCTGTGTCAGGCACTAATCAGTCAGGTGGTTTTTGGTCCAATGGGTATGATAGTTGTCTTTTTGCACCGTTTTAATCCTTCTGCAAAAAGCCAAGTTCAAATGCTGGAAACCGTGATGTCTCTGGTACCAAGATGTCAGAGAGAAAGTGAACAGCACCAGCCATACCTGCAAAGTAAAATGAGCATCTCTTAAGAACTGCATGGGCTAGTGAATAAAATAGTGACATTAATCCCTTCCTTCATCTACAGGGGCTATAAGGACATAAAGAAAAGTACCATCATCAGTTAAAAGTGGAATCATTAGAAACAGCACCCAACAGGAAATTTATCATTCCTTAGGTGTGTGTGTGCGCGCACATGTGAGTGTGAGTGTGTGTGTGTGTGTGTGTGTGTGTGTGTGTGTGTGTATGTGAATTCAGGCATATGAAGTGTGAGTATGGACATCAGCAGACAACTTGAAGTGTCAGTTCTTGCCTTCCACCTGCCTTGTCTGAAACAGGGTTTCCATTTTCTATTGCACACACACCATTGTAGCTGATTGGCAAGATTCTGAAGTTCCTCCTGCTTCATGTCCCAGTTACTCTTCAAAGTGATGGAATTATATACTTGAGCTATATACATCTACACATCTGGATTCTGGGGGTTCAAACTCAGATTCTCACACTTGTGTGACAAGCAAATTTACCTACTGTGCTATTTCTTCAACTCCATTATATTATGTTTTAAGAAGTAGCTTTTGGATTCTCATCATGCATTTGAAATGTTAAGATGATACTGCAGCATCTACCAAAGAGATATAGATGTAGAACTAGGATGCAGCTACAGTGCTTATCTAACAGGCGTGAGGGTCAAGTACTATAATCCAATGATAAAACAAACAAAAGCCATTGAAGAATTTAAGGATGTTGTCAACAGTATGTCAATAAATAAAATTTTCCTATCAAAGCTTTTATAGTCTTACATTTTCTTTAGCTTTTAAGAAAGTAATTTTCAAATAAGTGCATGCATATATATATATATAATAATGCAGAAGTTATTATATAAGGTCACCCTATAACATCCCCATGAGAAATAGACAAGATCTACTGAGTAAATGGGAATGTTAAGGGAGGGTAGATTAGTGTAAGGGGAGTAAGGAGAGGAGAAGGGGAGGGGAAAGAGGGATTGGGAAGGGGGTTGGAGGAAGACAGAGAGGGAGAGTAAAGAGAGATATCTTGTTAGTGGGAACCATTATAGGATTAGTGAGAAACCTGGCACTAGGGAAAAATCACAGGAACCCATAAGGATGATCCTAGGTAAGAATCAAAGCAATAGTGGAGAGGATACCTTAACTGTCCTTCCCCTGTAAGCAGATTGATGACTACCTTAATTGTCATCATAGAACCTTCAGCCAGTACCTGATCAAAGAGAAGCAGAGAAGCTAAGCAGTAGACCAAGCTCCTAGAGTCCATTCACAGAGAGGAAGGAGTGATAACAGAAGCAAAGGGGTCAAGACCATGATGGGGAAACCCACAGAAACAGCTGAGCTGAGCTAATGGGAACTCATTGACTCTGAACTGACAGCTGGGGAACCTGCATAGGACTGAGCTAGGCCCTCTGAATGTGGGTGGCAGTTGTGCGGCTTGGGCAGTTTGTAGGGCCACTGGCCATGGAACTAGTATTTATCCTTAGAGCATGAACTGGCTTTTTGGAGCCCATTCCCTATGGAGGGATACCTTGCTCATCCCAGATACAGGGAGGAGGGCCCTGGTCCTGCCTCAAGTGATGTGACAGACTTTGTTGACTCTTCATGGGAGGCCTCACTCTCTCTGAAGAATGGACAGGAAATGGGGGGGAGGGAATAAGTGGGAGGAGGGTAGGAAGAGGGAACTGGGGATAGTATATAAAATTTAAAAAAAAAAAAGATTGCTTTAAAAAAAATTTAAAATAACAAAAAAAGCTAAAGAAAATATAATAAACCAAATAAACCAAAAAGGATCTTTGTCTTTCTAGGACTTCAATTATAATTATAGTATTTATTAATTATATTACATTCTTTTATACTTTTCAACCTGGGTAGACTACTTAAGACTACTTAATTATTGTTATTTTTACTAATGGCCTTGTTATAGCTATCAGTAAAAATACTGAACTGTCTTCACTATTCACTCATTTTTCTAATAATTAATATCCAATTACTACTTTCCACTAATATTAGTTACTAGTAATTCTTTATATAATTTAAAGAATTAAGTGTATTTAAATAACTAAGAACATATAGAATAATATATAAAATGCAGAAGAGGAAACTTATTATCCCCCTATCCAATAAGCCTTCCAGGCTTTGTCTGCATATGTATTTCACAGAAGTTCTAAAGTTTTTGGAGACATTCGCAGAACAAATGTAGGCAAGAAAAACATGCTTGCTATACTTTTGTTTTAGTTCTGAAGTGTTAACTCAAGCAACACTGCATGTACTAATGCTTGTCCTTGGAACAGAGGAACCAAATAACCAAATGTTAAGATTTTATTTTTCGTATTCTCCTACCTTCAAAGAGGGAATACGGTCTGTCAGGAATGCGACACCCATGTGCTCCATAATCTAGGCACCACTCTGCAAACTAACAAGAAAGACAATCCTTTTTAAGAATAGAATTTCTTAAGAGGCAACAAATGGGACACTTGAATGAATTTATAAGAACTGAGGAGGGGGCTCAAGAGAGGCTCAGTGGTTAAGAGCATACAGTACTCTTCCAGAGGACCCTGGTTCAATTCTAAGCACCCATGCCAGGTGCTCACAAACACCTGAAACTCCAGCCTTAGTGGGAACTGACTCCTCTGCCATCTTCAGACATCTGCACTTACATGCACATTCCTATACACAGACACACACCGACACATAATTAAAAATAATAAAAATAAATATTGAAAAAAATAATTGAAGAGGCCAGTTTGAACAGTAGTGATTCTAGGGCTCTTGACTGTAATGTTTGAACAAAACCCCCTAACAGGATGAGAGTTAGGGACCTTTCCTTGCCTGTTTCCTCTTTTGTAGGGTAAGAGAGATGACTCAGTGGTTAAGAGTCATCTTTGGATGCTCATTCCAAAGGTCCTGAGTCTTAGCAACCACATGGTGGTTCATGATCATCTGCAATGAGATCTGGTGCCCTCTTGAGTTAGAGACCTGTTCAGTCATCCTCATTAACTTAGACCACGAAATCCAACATGGACAAGTTCAACAGAACTGCAATATATGGGCTGCCCGTGCATGCTTCAGCACTGCCAGGGCATAAATTTCATTTTCAAAATTTCAGGTCACATCTACCCTCAAACATTGTAGGGACACGTGGAGGAGAAAAGCAAAATTCAACAGCACCCTGCCTATTACTTTCAAGTGCTTGCTCCATCTGAATAAAAATCCCTGCTCTGAACTTGCCTTCAGACCTGGCCGCTAGTTCCCGCTGGCCCTGGGTACTTCTGGAGAACACGCTCAGTGTGCTGCTTTTTCCCCCACGTCTCTTTACTGTCTTTAAACTGTTGCTGAAACAATTCTCCATTGTGGAAATACCTCAGCCCTTAGCTCTTTGCATCCCTAATAAGCTAAGGCCTTCCTTCTTCTATCACAGACACTGTCTTGGTGTCTAACTCATCACTTCCCCACTAAGGACTCGACAAACACCAGTGTGGGAACCCAAGTTCCTCCTGATCCTTCCCACCCAGATCCATGGTGATGTTTCTAAAGAAGAGTCTCAACATGGATCCTCCATTTTCCAAACTGGTGTTCAGTGCTGCCTAGTTTTAAAAATCACCTGTAGGTCCCGAAAATCACTAGTAAGAGGGATTCTTTATTTAAATGATCTAGAGAAGGTCACACTGGTCCTCAGGTGTAATCAAGGTTGAGAACTGCTCTGTGCACATGTGACTCCAAGTCATATTTAACACACCGTCCCCACCATGGCATCCCACAGCACTGAAGTGCTCCCTCTTCAAGAAACACTAGGAAGCTTCCTGACTCTGGCTTTGTCCTAGGTACTCTAAAGTATCCCACTCCCCTTGGTTACTCCCTTCCTGACTCACTTGCAAAATATTATTGTTGAAGAAATAGGTCTCCCTATTTATGTAACTATCTAAAATTAAAGTTACCCTTCATCTAGCTCCTGTTCTGCTCTGGCCCCATGATCTAGCAATCATGAATTTTATATCATTCTTATCATTCTCTTGGGTGCTTCAAGCTCCAAGCCTCTGGGCAGGCAGTTTCCTCTCTACAATGTTTCCCATTCCCTCTGCATAACTTCCAGCTGTCTACCTCTTTTGGCTTACACACCACTTTCTGACCTCGCATGACTAGACTGGGCTCTGCCCTCTTACATGCTTCTACAGCATCCCATGATTAATCCATGAATGTGGGCACCCTACAGCTATTCAAAAACAGAGAGGCCATTTTATTTGAGTTGACAAAAACAAACTAACAAAAACACCCCATAATGGTAGCAGGTGTTCACTGTCCAGATGGTATACAAATATGTTATCCATATGCCTCTATCTGCCAATGGCCACTGCAAACATTTTGGTGTATTTTTTTCTATTATTTAGTGTCTGTACATAATTGCACCATCTGAAACATGCATAGTAATAAAAATACAAACAAGCATTTACCAAGTCTAGCTTCTTGCCATTCATGAAAATATACTGAAGGCATATTTAATTGTTTCTATTTAGGCCCATGTGCTACTGTTGTACATATTACATAAAAGTAACCTAGACAAGGACGATCACGGAGCTTACATTTCACCAGTCTGAGCCAAGCAATAAGCAATACACTCAATAAATAACTGGATGATTCTTCCATGTGGCAGTCTTAAAGATCCCAAAGAATGTCAGTTAAACTAGCCCTGGAGTGGCAAAGTGGTAAATTGCAGAGGGAAATACATTTTTGGTGAAGGAAACAGGTAGTAACAGTTTAGAGTCCATTACATTGAGAGGGAGGTGCATTGAGGCAGTATGTCTGAAAGGGGCATAAGATGAGACAAAGTAGAGAAACCCGCAAGGGTCAAGGCATGCAGGACTACAGAAACTTGGAGAGGAGTGTAGGTTTGTCATGTAACCGAATGTGACACTAATGAAGGCTTTAACTAGGAACAATTGTAGATAGTCTACATGTTTAATTCTTGAAACATCCTGGGTAGATAGGTAGTTGTTTTCTCTTCATTTTTTTCAAATAAAGAAATAGAGGCTTGAAGAATAAATGTACTTTAGGACAATAAAGCTTGTATACAAGTTGGGTATGACATCAAAGATCTGTAACCCTAGAACTTGGGAGGGGGAGCAGCAGGAAGATCAGAGTTCGTGGTCATCTTTGGGAACAGCAAAACCAAAGCCCATCTGCGCTAGCTCAGACTCTTCAAAAACAAACACATAAACGATGCTTATACGCAGTACAGTAACTCTGACCAGGCAGTATAATCCCTGAACTTCTGGTCTTCAGAGTAACCTTTATGTTTGCTGCCCTCATCTCAAAGATGGGGACAGAGGACCAAGGACAATGATGTGACAGAAGAAACAGATTCAACCACAGATTGGGATGGGCAGGCTCACAGGGGGAAGAGGAGTCGCACTGTTGGACTCTGTCCTGGGAAGTTCCAGAGCTGCAGGGATAGAGGTGTCCTCACCTTGCAGGCTCGATAGAGGTACTTCTTATCCTGTGTAAGGTGGTAAAGGGACAAAAAGGAATAACCATTTCCGGAGGTTCCATGGCAGATTCCATAGCCTTTCCGGAGCAGACCTCGCTGCCAAATCACATCGCTGCAGTCCATGGCCTCTTTCAAGTATTTTTCCTCTTTAAAAACCTAGAGAGGTAGAGAACAAAACAGTGTCAGCAAAATGTTTTCAATGAAGAACTAGAAAACCATTTCCCCCACTGATTAGAAAAGTATACAACCTTAGGAAGACTGAACAAGCATTACGGCTAAGCAAACAGAAGAAGCTCTCCACCCAGCCAGGTCCTGCTCATCCTTCTCCTCTAGGGTCTATACCAGTGAGTCCCCCACCCCATCCTCCTTAATCTACCAGATCTAGCTCTGGTCCCACATTCAGTGTTGAGGCCTAGTCTGGCACCCTGTGCCTGGATGGTGACTAAACTCTAAGCTGGTCCTCTCCTCTCCACATGTCCTGAGTACCTCCTCCAGACTTCCACTGGGCTTAGAAACATCCTCCAGTCTGAGCTGAGCCCCACCTACTTCTGTTACCCCATTTGAGCATCAACACTAAATTGCTCCAAGACTGAACCCTAAACCCCATTCAACTGAAGGCAATCTGACAAGTTGAATGGAACTTGTCAGTGGAAAGAGAGATTCAAACATCAAGTCAACAAAGTAGAGACACGATTTCCATGCCAAGAAACACTACCAACAAAGTAACTTCAGATTTCTAGGTCCCATTGCAATGGCACAAGTCACATAAATAGATCATCACTGAAAACGCAGTCCTCTCTTAGTGATGTTCCTGAACAAAAGCAACTCAGATGATACAGAAAACAAAGATGTAAAACAGCAACAATACATATGAACAAGGAACTCAAAGAAGATACGAACAAATACCAGAATGAAGACTGAAAACTGTGAAGGTTGGAATAATGAAAACAAGATATGAAAACAGACTCTCAGAAGAAAGCCAAAATGAAATAACTCAGGAGAGCCTCATCCATAGATTGGATTAAACTGAAAAGAGAATATCAGGCTTTGAAGACAAAGGAGAAGATTTTGATCACTGATTCAAAGAAAAATCTCAAGTCCAACAGAAAAAAAGAAACCATGAATAGAACATGAAGGAGCCGAACACTGATTAAAAAACAAAACTGAAGCCAGGAAGTGGTGGCGCATGCCTCTAACCCCAGCACTCTGGAGGTAGAGGCAGGCAAATCTCTGTGAACTCGAGGCCAGCCTGGTCTACAGAGCTAGTTCTAGAACATGCTCCAAAAAACTACAGAGAAATCCTGTCTCAAAAAAACAAAAATAAACAAACAAAAAAACACAACAAAAAACCTGAACCTACAAATAATAGGTATAAAAGGAGAAGAAATCCAGGTCAAAAGCAAGAAAATATTTTCTACAAAATTATACAAAACTTGCCTCATCTAAAGAAAGAGATGCCTTTTAAGGTTGAAGAGGCATACAAAATACCAAATAGACAGGACCAGAAAAGAAAGTAAGTCCCATGCCATGCAACAGTCAAACACTAAATTTATAGAATATAGGACATTGAAAACTAAGAAAGATCAAGTTACTTTAAAAGACTCCCCATCAGAATACCAGCTGGTTTTTGAAATGTCAATTTTTAAAATATCTTTGAGAAACTTGTATGTGTACTATATTTACACAATTTCTTCCTTTTCTCTTCCTTCTCAGTCCTTCCATGCCCCCCAAATTCATGGCTTCTAAATTATTAATTATTATTGTTACATCTGGGTGATGGTAACACGTGCCTTTAATCCCAGCACTTGGGAGGCAGAGACAGAACGAGTTCAAGGCCAGCCTCATCTACAGATTAAGTTCCAGGATAGCCAGGGCTACAAAGAGAAACCCTGTTTCAAGAAACCAATGTGTGTGTTTGTGTGTGTGTAATAATATATATATATATATATATATATGTATATAAAATTGTTACACACACACACACATATATACATACATAGAGATTATTTAGTGTTGCTTGTATGTGTATGTTTAGGGATGACTGATTGCTTTGGATCATATCACCTATCTAGCGGCTCGTCCCTGGAGAAGACTGAATCTCCCTCACTAAGGGTAGGGCCTTGTGAAATTTCCGCATTCACAGTGGCATGTCAATTGGTATTGTCATTTTTCAGGTCTTATTTAGGAATCCATATTGCTGAGATTTCATGGGTGCAGAATACCTATCATATATACAAGAAATTATCTTGCAGCAGAGCAGATGTCCTAGTCTTCTGGCTCTTAACGTCTTTCCACCACTACTTCATGGTGTTCTCAGTGGTGCATGAAGGGGTTGTATTGAGGATGTATCAGTTGCTGTTGGAAACCCCATAGAGAGTTGTTTTCTGAATTTTGACCAGTTGGGTCTTAATGATCTTTGGCTACTGAAAAAAAAGGGTTTTTTGTTTTCATTTTTTATTTGTTTGTTTTTTTTTAATGTGATGAGAGCTACACTTCTCTGTGAGTAGATGGTAAGTATCTAGAATGTGGTTACAAACGACACTGGTTTAGAGAAGTGACAATAGGTTCTCCCTAGGGTTCCAGGGTAATACCAGTCCTGGAGAGCAGACTAGTTTTACCATGTCATACACGAATTCCTTCCTGTGGTAATTTGAATAAGAATAATACATTCCCTGGAATTTGAATATTTGGTCTCAGGTGGTGGTGCTGTCCTGTAAGGCTTGGGAGAAGTGGCATTGCTGTAGGAAATACATCACTGGGGGTGGCCTTTGAGGGTTCTAAATCCATATGCCTTTCCTACTTCACTCTCTGCTTTCTACTTGCAGTTTAAGATGTGAGTCTCCAGCTTCTGCTCCAACACCATGACTGCTGCTTGTTGCCATGTTCCCTTGCCATGATGCACTGTGAGCCAAATAAACCATCACTTCTATCAACTGCCTTGCTCATGGTGTTTTATACAACAACAGAAAAGTAAACTAACATAGAAGATACTGGTACCAGAATTGTGGGGGAATTGCTGTGAAGGACCTGACCATATTGGGTTTGTTTTTTTTTTTTTTTTCAATGAATGGTAAAATCTCTGGGACTTTGGACTAGAAAAGTGGTTCAATCTATAAGCAGGGCTTAACGGGCCACCCTAGAAGGATCTGAAAGACCATGGAGAGAAAAGCAGACTGTAGCAGTAGGGCTCAAGAGGGAAGCAAGAACAACTTTAAATATACTAGTATATCTAGTATCATCTATCTATCTATCTATCTATCTATCTATCTATCTATCTATCTATCATCTACCTATCAACCATCCACCCATCCAGCCATCCAGCCATAAATGTTTCCTAGTATACTGGTTTGGGTAGGATGGTTCTTTTCACAATATTTAAATATTTACTCTGCCAATCTCTGAGTATAAGAGGTCTTTCTATCTTCTAATGTCTCCTCAATCTCTTTATTTGAAGATTTAAAGGATTCACTATAGGGGTCTTTTACCTCCTTAGTTTTATTACTACTTTTTCTTGTCTTTGTTTCCCTTTTCTTTTTCTTTTTTTTTTTTTTTTTTGGTTTTTTGGCCATTGTGAATGGTATCACTTTCATGATCTCTTTCTCAATGTGTCTATAGCAAGTTGATTTGATATCCTGCCATTTTGCTAAAAGTGTTGATCATTTCTGGAAGTTTTCTAATGGAATCTTTAGGATCTCTTCTGTATAAGATCATGTCATCTGTAAACAGGGATAGTGTGACTTCTTTTCTGACTTGTGTCCCTTTACTCTCTTTATCTTGCTGCTTTAGCTAGTGATTCAAACACTATATTGAAAATGAGTGGAGACAGTGAACAGCCCTGTCTCTGTCCTGATTTTATTTATTTATATTATTTAAAGACAGATCTCTCTAAGGAGCCATGGCTATCCTGGAATTTGTTATATAGACCAGACTGTCTTTGAACTCACAAAGACCTGCTGCCCTATGCTCCCCATGTACTGGGTTACAGGGAGTACTCCCTGCCCAGCCTTGTCCCAGATACTAAACTAAAGGACGCTGAGGTAAAGAAACAGTCTTCTTCAGGAAAAGACCACAGAACTTGGTTGTCCAGTGCAAATGGTCAGCCCCAAACACATTTACAAGTCATGTCACATAGAATGAATATACTGTATTTGTATATTAGGGAATAGATATAACATGTGTGTGTGTAATGTGTATAATCTGTGTGCATATACATATATGTAATACATACATATAACACAACGCCATATACATGTATATACAATATATATGATATACATATGTGTGTTCATGTATTTAAGGGTGTCCATGTATTTAAGGGCCAGTGGTTAGCCAAGGATATGGTTTCTCCAGTACCATTTATCTTATTTTTTTCTGACTTTCTCACTGCCCTAGAACACATTGAGTGGGCTAGACTGGCTGGCCAGTGAGCTCTAGGGATCAGCATTTCTCCATCTCCCCAGCACCAGGATTACAAGCTAACAAATGATCGCACAATGTACACAAATACAAAAATAATTAAGTTAAAAGGAAGAGAGGTGGGAGAGATGGTTCAGAAGTTAAAGCACTTGCACAGCATGCGGCCTTGGATTCAGATCCCCAGAATCCGTGTGAAGGTGGCTGTGATAACACACATTTATAATCTCAGTGCTCCTATCAGGAGAAAGGAAGCAAGGAAAGGAAATCCTCAGAAGCGCACAGGACAGCCAGCCTAGCATGCACAGCAGCAAAATGACAACAGTCCCTGCTCAAACATGATGGAAGGCAAAGACCAACACCCCAGGTTACCCCCTGACTTGGCACATGTGTGCTCACATGAACATGGAGATTGCACCCAAGGTTGCCCTCTGAGCTCTATACAAATGGCCTGGCACATGTATACTCACACCAGCACAGAATTCAAAATTTAAATTAGTATTCAGTGTACAACTGAATAACGGGCTTTGAAGGACCAACCTGAACGATGCAGAAGCACTAACCTGATAGGCCTGCAAGAGCATGTGGATGACGCCTGGAGCACCATGGCACCAGTGGACCAGTCGGTCTGTTTCATTGCTTAATGAAGATGGGTAATTTCCAGATCGGAATTTTTTGTGGCGCACATAATCAATACTAGGTTTCACCATTTCTGTTAAGGTTTCTTGGTCCACTTTTGCTTCTGGCTTTAAAGGCACAAAAGAAAACAATTCATCTTTCTGTTTTTTAACTACTATAACATGGCTAATCTAATAAAGCATTAATTATAACACTAAAGAAGATACAAAATTAGATAGAATCTTTTGGTTTTTTTCAGACATAGCTTTTTTGTTTGTTTCAAATCTCGGAAATCTTGAATGTATTAGTGTTCAAATGTATTGAACTTTCTATTCTTTGATGAACTGAGGCTACCACTTGAAATCAAGCCATCATCCAGAGTGGTGAGAAGAGCAGAGGACTCTAATGAACCCTGAATTATGAGAGTTTTATGTGTGTTGTCTAATCTCTCATTTCCTTCCACGTGGCATTTGCCTCCTCCCAAAGGCCAAGTACAACACACCTCTCAAATCTATCAACTGGCTTTTTCATTCTGGTCAAATTATTTCACCTCAATTTCTTTATAAGGTAATCAAAATAATTAGCTCCTATTGAAAAGTATATGCCTATCTCCTTCATTCAGGAGTTTGTATAATAATGGTTATTACTCGCTGAAAACATTCATTAGCTGTTACCTTGGAAAATGAATCAAGTTTGCATTATGGAACTAGGACTACAAACAGTTGGAAAATACTATTTTAAGGAACTCTTTCAATTCGTTCTTTTTTAATAAAAGTAGTAAAATATAAAATATTCAAAGGGTTTCACAATACTATACAGATTCTCATCAAAAAATGGTGGCAACAAATTGAAAGTAAGGCTAATTAAATGTCTTTTAGTGTGACGTATTACCAAGCCCTCACAAATCTGGGTTATTGATAAAGTCTGGGATAAAGAAGTCTCTGTCAACATACATGGATCTCTGTGGGAAGGGGAAATAGACAAGAACTCCTGAGAAAACTGGGAGCGTGGGGAGAGGAGAAGGAAGGGTGGAAGGGGAGAGGAGGCAGGAGAAGGGAAGTGGGGAGGAGAACATGAGGGAACTAGATGGAGGAAGGACAGAGAGGGGGAGCAAAGAAAGAGATATCTTGATTGAGGGAGCCATTACAGGGCTAGCAAAAAACCTGGCACTAGGGAAATTCCTAGGAATCCACAAGGATGACCCCAGCTAAGACCCTATGCAATAGTGGAGAGGGTACCTGAACTGGCCTTCCTCTGTAATCAGATTGATGAATACTTTAACTGTTATCATAGAAACTTCATTCAGCAATTGACGGAAACAGAGGCAGAGAGCCAAGCTAGCACTAGGCCGAGCTCCTAGAGTCTAGTCAAAAAGAGGGAGGAGCAACGATATGAGCAAAGGGGTCAAGACCATGATGTGGATACCCACAGAAACATGTGACCAATGTTAGTGGAAGTTCACTGACTCCAGACTGACAGCAGGGGAACCAGCATAGGCCCAAACTAGGCCCTCTGGATGTGGGTGACAGTTGTGTGGCTGGGGCAGTCTGTGGAGCCACTGGCAGCGAGACCAGGACAGGGGGCTTGAAAATGCCTGTTGTTTATACATCTTCTACCTGAGATAGGTATCATATTTTGAATCTGAAGTACCCCTCCTCCTCAGCTGGTGGCACTGTTTTAGGAAGTCCTGGGACCTTTCGGAGGTGTGCCCTAGCTGAAGGAAGCTGGTAGGCTTTGTTTCCAGCCTGAGCTCTGGCTGCTGATGCCTCATGTTCCCAACACCATGCTTTCCTCAACTGCAGTGAATTGTGTCTTCTTGAACCAGGAGTCAAATAAGTCCTTTGTCCCTTAAGCTGTTTGCAGGGATTTTAACACAGCTTCTAGTTAAATATAAACAGTATCAGGACATCAGGGCTGGACTTCTTCCTCATAATTAACAGCTTGTAAAGCTAAGAACTGGAACCTCAGGACTCTGGTAACTGGTCAGAGGAATGAGCTCTGAGAAGAGACATGGCATCCTGAACAGTCCTTGAGTTCACTGATTGATAACTACCTAGACCTAGACCCTAAACCTTGTTATGTTTACTGTTTAACAGAAAGCTTCTCGATAAATAATGAAACTATAGCTTTGCCCCCTTCTATAATGCCTAAGTACTTGAATAAGACAAAAGCCGCCAGGGGAAGTTGCTTGTCCCAAAGACTTTAGAAATAGTATAAAGTCTAAATATAGTCACAGCAACAACAACAGCAAAATTATAAAATTAGAGTCTCCAAAAGAAGATTTTAGTCTCTCCCCTGGGGCAGAGGATGCACTGGCCACTGTTTGAGAGGTGTCTGAGGCCAGCAGTACAAACGGTGCTCCCATGTGCCATGGGAGTTCAGCTCCCTTTGCTCTTTTCTTCCTGGCCTTTTCTGATCAAAACAGATGGTTTCTTATTCAAGCCCCAACTCCTTTCGTTGCTTACAGAAATTACTGGAAAGAAGGGTCCAACAGATCCAAAAGCCCCCTAGAGATGTCTGAAGAAGCCCCTTCCTCCACTACACTGGCTTCATCTCAACACAGACATGGACCTGGTGCAGCTTCTATTTAAGTTCCCCAGTTCTACGGTTCTGCAGGAAAAACCAACTGGTTTCTTGCTGACAGCTTCCTTGGGCATTTCTGTGTGATCCTCTGCCCCGTTAGGTCATTTGTCACTTTTTAACTTATTTTCAGTTTATACCTTTTCCTTTGGGGGTCCTACATGTTCCCAGTTTCATCGAAGAGTTGGAATTTTTGTGTTCATTGTTCCTGTTATTTAGAAAGGATTTGAAAGAGAACTTTATCTTTATCCTACCACTGCAAAAGTGGACTTTCATTTTTCAAATGCATTGGAAAAGTTTTCATATAGACTATACTACCAGTCTTCTAAATGACAACGAGAGATGGAGTGACCACAGGATAGGCGGTATGGTGCTGAGGATATGCATGTAACACATGTAGCCACTTCTGTAGCAGGCCAGCTCCATCACACTCCTTAACGGTGTCTGTAGAAGCTGGCCCATGTTTCTAAACAGCAGTTACTAAAGAGTACTTCTGTGTTCCTCACCTTAAAAGCAAATAAGTAAAGTTTTCATAATTTGTATTTCTCTTAAAGAGCAACATCAACCCAAGCATCTGAATCGGAAGCACACCTGCATTAAAGAGTTCCTACTTGATGATGAGGAGGAGAGCAGAAGGGAGCAGTGGGTCACAAGCGACTATTCTGGGACGAACTAGACACAGAATGCACTTTTAGGAATTTACTGCTGTAAAGCCAAGTTAATTATCTGTGAGTCAAAGTAGAACCCTCAATTCAATCTACTTGGTCTCTATGAAGAATTTAAAACCCCGTTCATATTGGTCTAATGTATTATGGTCACTATGTTTATTATCCCAGAGAACTCTTACATACCTGCATTAACATGTAGTAGATTCCAGCCATGCCGTGGGCTGCTCCGACATACTGCTTCCTGTGCCACTGATACAGCAGGGGGCAGCGCTCAGTCTTCCTTTCTTCCCTGGACAAAGTCTTTCCTGACTCAATAATAGCAGTGACTACCTGTGGAGACAAGGAGACATTAGAAATCAAAACAACTTACAAGCATCTTCATCTACTCTAATTAACACTAATGTGTGAGAGAAGGCAGAGAAGATATTTAATTAAAAAAATTAAGCAGCCATTATCTAACAATTACTTTTATTTAATAAATTCAGTCAGAGAGAAATCAGAAAGTAATGCTTGAGGGGAAAACATTAAAAAGTCTACTTAGGGAACTGAAGTTCTTAGTATAAAAAGTTGACTAAATTTTATAAAATCTTCCTATTAAAAAAACTACCCCAAACTTCTGGCTTGCTTCATAGCTGTTATGTTTTCTCTGAAAGGTAGCAAGTACATTTCTAAGACGGTACACACACTAGTTTCATTGATGAAGTTGGGGAGGGGTTGCTAAGGAATGGGGTTTTCTGTGTTATGGTCTAATGTCTGGAATGACTGTATGGCAAAGACCCACTTTGTAAAGTGCTGCGAGTTTTAGATGGGCATCTATCCAGCCTTCCAGCCAGCCACCTAAGTTGTGGGAATGAGACGTGAGCAGATATGAGGTGGGCACCTTGGAAGTGGAACCCTGACAAAGGAAGCTGTTTCTTTTCCCTTTCCAAGCAGGCTACGGGTGCCCAAACTACATTTGGTTATGTGGATGGGTATATGTAGAGGACAGCAGAACAGTATGAAAAAAATACAGATACACAAAATATGATCACCTCCCTCTAACCTTTAGAAGTTAAACTATGTAGTTCTAATGAAACACAACCTAACTAACACAGCTCACTGACTTTTAAAAGATGTTTGAGAAGAAGAGTAGCCGTTTCTGAAAGATATTTTATGAGATACTTTTTTAAAAAACTAATCCTACCTAGAAACAGAGGCTGGGTATTAAAACAACTGTATGCTATCAGTTAGCTTTGAACTTTGGTAGGTCCAGCAGGCCCACAATACCTCTTTAATAGCTGTCTCACCAACAGTGCCGGGGCCAATCTCTGTGTTCAGGTACAGTAAGGCATATAGGTAACCTGCCCGTCCATACAGCAGCTCATCAGGAAGCTCTGATTCTTGACAGACAACGGTTCTATGCATCTGTAGAAGTCTAACCAACAAGACAAAGGGTTATTCCAGAAAATGCCTAAAAACCTCTCAATTATGACCGAAAAATAACAAGTTCATAAGACAATCAAAACCTCTCTACTAATTCCTGTTTCAAATAACAAAATTAGGGGCTGGAGAGATGGCTCAGAGGTTAATAGCACTGACTGTTCTCCCAGAGGTCCTGAGTTCAATTCCCAGCAATCACATGGTGGCTCATAACCATCTGTAATAAGATCTGGTGCCCTCTTCTGGCATGCAGGCATACATGCAGACAGAACACTATATACACAATAAATAAATATATATTCAAATAACAAAATTAAGACCAAAAGTATCTGGGTTGGAGATGTAGGCCAGTATTAAAAGTATATGAGGTCCTGGATTCAGTCTCCAACTCTGAGAAAAATTCTTTCAGCCCCAAATGTCCACCTCTCTACTACTCTAAATCATACAGTACAAACAGAGTTCACTCTTTAGGAACCAGTATTAGAAGAAAGTGATGTAAAATCTGAGTAAGATAAAGCTGAGATGTAGTTTACTGCTTAGGTAAGACTAAGTCGCTCCATCTTTCAACATCAGACGTCCTCACATGCCAGATACGCTACTAGATCCGAAAAAGGGACCTGCTTTCTGTTTGTTCAGGAAGAATATAAACTGACCGTTGCAAAACCCTTCACACTCCACCATCATTCCCTCATCACCATAACTAAGAGCTAAAAATTGACCTCCAACTATTCTCATAAATACAAACTTACTTTCCTATACTGAAGGCAATCAAAATTGTTTAGAATGATTATTAAAGTCCCACTGATATTAAGAGACACTCATGGATGTATATAAAAAGAACACATGATCCCACCAGTAAAACTAACAAATTTCGCTTTTCAGAGAGATCTGTTTGCAACTGTCGATTAGAAAATCAGCTAATTGGTGACCATCTTTGCTCAGTAATTCTGCAGCAAAACATTTGGAGACATTTCCAACTTTTCAGACTCACTTTGTGATGCATTCCTGGGACTCACATTCACTTTTGAGTTTATGATAGATGACAGCTCCCACAGCAAGGGGCCCAGCATCTCCACACAGGAAAGTGACTCTGCGACCACTCAGATTTCGGAGTGTTCTCTTCACGTAATCCAGGGATCGCAGCAGGTAGGTCTGGTCGCCAGTGACCCGGTACAGCTGCAGGTACAGAAGTGCTATGCCTGGAATGAGTCCCACCCCCAAAAGGAAAGCATTACCATCTTCCTTTTACCTTCAGGGAGTAATTTTACAGTTCAACAAAACATTTTCTACAAAGACTGTGTATTTTGAAATAGACAACATAAACAATAGCAACAACAAAAATATAATTTATTTCATAAAATTAAAAAATGCTGAAAACAAAAGATACAAAAATCAGGGTGGAAAAGGCCATAAAACGGGTGGAAAGTTATCATTCTGTTAACTGGTCCAACACGGTGAGGCAGCACTCTACACTCAGGAAAGAAGGCAGAAGGCACACTACTGCTCCAGCCACGCCCGGTTCTGACTCACGCCTGGCTTAGCCTCAGCCCCTCTTAACCTCAGGCTGATGGAACTCCTTTCTGCTTCCCCTCAAATCATTTCCTTCTACACTGAGCAACACCCAGATTCTTCGCCCAAGTCTTTGCTCACAGAGGACAAGAGCCAGGAGTTCTACTGAGAGCTCTTTGCAGAAGCCCTTAGGAGAATGACTTATTTTGAAAGGTACTCTGACTACTGAGCTAAGGGATTGTGGGAGAAGGTGCTTAGATTTGATCCAATAAACTCCATTAAAATGTTCAATTAATATATATTAGTATAAAAGAAGTCAGCTAAGTAAAAAAGGAATCGATATAAAGAAAGCACACTGCATGAGAAAACACTGAAATAAATGTGACAGCAACTAGGTCAAATAAAACATTCATTTAAGCTAAAATTGATGTTCTTTAGTATTCTAAATTTCATCTAATTCACCTAATAATCTGATTTTTATTCTTTTTATTTTAATTTTTAGATTTCTATAGCTATATAGCTGCTTATTTCTTTAGTAGCTAATTCAGGGTACTTCACATGTTCAAGTTGATCTTAAACATATTTTAAAATTACAATGAATATATGCCAATTAAAAAACTAGGGGATAACTCTCTATCAAAATAGAGACAAGGAGGGCAGCTGTGGCCTATATCCCCATTTTTCCTAAGAAAGAATTAATTAAAGACGAAGAGACACAGTTCTACCTTTGTCTCACAGCTTTCTATAAATTGTAAGATGGCCACAGAAAAGGTAACAGGGAAAAAATTAGAGCACTCACCTTGCCCAAACAGTAAATGATTCCATTTTACTTTACCGTTTTCTATGACCTAATTCCTATGGAAAGCATGGACTCTAAGGTGGTGGGCTTATAATACCAATTCTTGCAGGTCAACCTCCCCTATTTAGTAATGCTGTTTAAAGGGATCTATATTCACATTTTCTTGCCTTTTCTTCTCTGCCTATCCCAGCAATATTTTGTCAACTTCTCACTTATAAAAGTTCCTTCTCAGGGTATACCACTCCTTCTAGGAATGCCTCCTTACTTCGGAAGGGACTAGGAAACACAATCTATCTTTTTTTGCCTCCATGAAAATATCTCACTGCTGATGACAGACACCACTTGATAGGAAAGGATATCACAAGCAAGTATAATTAGAAAACAGGCAAGCATAGCTATCCTAACATGACAACACAGACTTCAAACATAGCCTGAAAGGATAAGGAAGGTTTTCAAATTCTCAATAAAGAAATAGCCCCGGGTGATAAAAAATTTATAAACACACACAATCAAAACCGGGCGCATACAATATCATAAAATATTTTCGACTAGATGTAAAACCATAGATTAATAATTATAAACCCAACATAGTGACAGTAGATGATTTCAATACCCCATTCTCACCAATACAAAAGCCATCCAGAAAAAAAAAAAAAAAACAGAGAAACACTGGAATTAAATAGAATAACAAATCAAATGGATCTAACAGAAATCTACAGGACATTTCACCCAAACACTGAAGAATATATATTCTCAGCATCAGGCCATGGAATGTTTTCCAAAAGCGGCCCTGTATTTGAACACAATCAATTCCCTATAAATACAGTAAAACTGAAATAACATTCTGGACTCAAACAGACTACAAGGAGGTAAAGATCGACACCAGCATCAACAGAAACCACTCAAAGTACAGTCTCATACTGAATGATAAATGGATCACTGAAGAAAGCAAGAATTAGAAAATTTTTCTAAAACAGAATAAAAATGAAAAAAAAGCACACCAAATTCTCTGGGGCAAGGTGAAGGCAGTCCTAAGAGGAAAGCTTATAGTGATAACTGCCTACATAAAAATAATTTGAGAGATAGGCCCCCAGACACATTCCCCTGCCTGCCTGCTGTGGAACAATCCTTCTGAGCACTGTGAAAATGGGTTGCTCTCATTGTTAATAAAAAGCTGATTGGCTGACAGCTAGGGAGGATTTTCAGGTCAGAGAGAATGCTGGCAAGAAGGAAGGTGGAGTTGGAGTAATCTTGAGCCAGACACGGAAGAAGCAACATGGGAAGTTCATGGATGAGGTGAACAAGCCTCGGGGCAGCACACAGATGAATAGAAATGGGTTAATTTAAGTTATAAGAGCTGGCTGGAGACAAGACTAAACTATTGGCCAAGCATTTATAATTAATAAGCATTAAGTCTCTGTGTGGTTATCTGGGATCAACTGCCGGGACATAGAGAAACCCCTCCTATAACGTTCACCAATCTACCTAGCTCTGGCACCTCCTGGAGTCTGAAATCCAGGCAGCTACCAAAGACCCATTTCTTTACCTGCTTCCTAGTCACACATCCACAGCATGACTTGGCACTGGTCTTGTATGAATTCCAAATCAGAATTCCAAATAGGACCTCCAGACACATTCTGCTCAACCACCCTACTCACCACAGTACTAGGAACTGTGTGAATATGACCTGGAATTCCAGGTAGAAAATCCCAGCAAACCCAGTTACCAAGAATTCCTAGCACCACTAAGCATTCCGAGTCTTTGACCCCAATGGGTCACCAAATCTGACCTGTATCACAGCCACCTCCACTTGTGCCTAACCCCTATAGAACATCTGCACAGTGAGCCTGCTACAGATTTCTATGAATCACCAGAGAGAATCTGTAAGCTGACAGAAGTTCTGTGTGGTGAGTTTAATGAGAATGGCTTCCATAGGCTAATGTGTTGAATACTTGGACCCCAGTTAGGAGAATTGTTAGGGAAGGATTAGAACATGTAGTCTTGTTGAGGTGTCACTGGGGTGTACTTGGAGGTTTCAAAAGTCCACACCAGGCCCAATCCCACTGTCTCTCTCCTACCTGCCTATGGATCAAGATGGAAGTTTTCAACTTCTACTCTAGTGCCATACCTGGCTGCCTGCCACCATGCTCCCTGTGAGGATAACCATGAACTAACCCTATGAAACTATAAGCAAGCCTCCAATTAAATACTTCTTTCTATAAGCTGCCTTGGTCATGGTGCATCCTGACAATAGAACAACTAGGAAAGAGGTTGGTACTAGGGACTGGAACATTGCTGTGACAATAGTGACCCTGCTATTGTTTGGAGCAGCAGTTCTCAACCTATGCGTCATGACCAGTTTGGGGTATCAAAGAACCCTTCCAGAGGGTTTAAATATCAGATATTTACATTATGATTTATAATGGCAAAATTACAGTGATGATGTAGGAACAATAATAAATTTATGGTTGGGAGTCACCACAACATGGGGAATTGTATTAAAGAGTTGCAGCATTAGGAAGCCTGAGAACTAATGGTTGAGAGGAATGTGGAAGACATTGGGACTTTGAATTAGGAAAGCAGTTGAATGCTGTAAGTAGGCCTTAATGGGCGATCCTAGCAGGAGCTGAGAGCAATGTGAGCTATGGAGGCTCAGCTCAAGAGTTCAGAGGGGAATAATAGCAACCTGGCTAGAGACCATGCTTGGGATTTTTTGGGGGAAAATGTGGCTGCTTTTTTACCTTGTCCTAAAAATTTTCCAGAAGAGTTGTGGTATAGTATCACTGGCAAAGGGTGGATATGAAGAAACAGGGGAATGAATGAAATTGAGATGCATGATATGAAAAACACAAAGAACGAATAAAAAGTTAAAAAAAAGAAAGAAAACTTCAAACTGCTGAGAGAGACATGCTCATAGATTTGTAGGATTAGTATCGTGAAAATGATCATTTCCAAAAAACTATTTACAGATTCAATACAGTTCCTAGTTCATTCACCATGGAAATAAAAAAAATGATCCTAAAATTCAACTGAAACCACAAAAGACCACAGACAGCCAAAACAATCCTGGAGAAAAATAATAATGCTGGAGGGATTACAGAACATGATGATATGGTCCACAAGCAGACATGTAGACCAGACAAAATAAAAAGCTTCTCGATCTGGGTTAACATCAGCACAGACCTGTTTGTACAAACAAAACAAAATACATAGGGTACTTTGAAAATATTTCCATTTAGTGAAAAAATATAAATATAAAATATAATTCTTCCTAGGGCCTATGACTTCCCATTTTGACCAAGTTTTCAGTGGTGTACTGGCTATGTTTTCTTCTAGCAGTTTCAATGTTTCAGCTCTACATTAAGGCCTTTGATCCTTCAAAGTTGGTTTTCGTGCAAGATGATAGATATGGGCCTAATTTCGTTTGCACCATAGTGGTGAATGCAGAGACTCCTAACTGATCAAAGTGCCAAGAATAAGTAATTGCCAGTGTTCAGCTTGAGATAGGTTATCTAGAGCAAACTCCTCCCTTCCACATCTGAGGAAACATCACAGAGAATGAGGCTGGAAGAATGTAAGGGCTAAGGAGAGGATGGGGAGAAGGGTTGGGAAATGCTGGATGTGGGCTGTTTCATACAGCAACTCACAACAGCCGTGGTTGCCTGCACAAGACCTGTGTAAGATTAAAGCAGCCAAAACTCCAGCATAGATGTTCCGGAAGGGTCACCCTGGGTCACTTGGCAGATGTGATGGCTTCTGGTAAGATTGTCCTTGCCCTAGAGGATGACTCCAAACCCCCACACACATACTCAGCATGAATTTGACTCAGGGGGTTATCATTATTAATAATAATATAAAAGAATACACAATGTTGAGAGGAAGATGGGTTTGGGGTCCTGGAGGGTTGGAGGGAGGTAGTAGGGGTAGATATGATCAAAACGCATTGTATGAATGTATTAAATTCTCAAAGAGTAAGTAAAAATATTTTTTAAAGCTAAGAAGAGGCAGGCAGGGAGACTTCTGACCAACGAGGGGCTCTTATCCTGTACCAGAAGATACAACGGAGGGGTAAGTGTGTTGTTCCTGACCGCCATACAAGTCCGGTTAGGGAACACACAATATTCCCGCCATCCTTATCTCCCTGGCTACTCCAAAGGGGTAGCTTCCCCCAGCTAAACCCTCTCTCCTGCTACGCCATCCCAGCTTTCTGCCTGGAACCTCTACCCTTCCCCTCTCCCTTTTTCGGGGCTTAAATTCCTCCATCTCAGCCGGGGTGGGCGCCGCGGGCCGGGACAGGCGGTGAGTGCAAAGGGAAGGTAGTCCCTTTGTTCTGATAGCTGGCCTGCAGCAAGCTAAGATTGCAGGCAGGGAGACTTCTGACCAGCGAGGGGCTCTGATCCTGTACCAGAAGATACAATGGAGGGATAAGTGTGTTGTTCCTGACCGCCACACAAGTTCGGTTAGGGAACACACAATATTCCCGCCATCGTTATCTCCCTGGCTACTCCAAAGGGGCAGCTTCCCCCAGCTAAACCCTCTCTCCTGCTACGTCATCCCAGCTTTCTGCCTGGAACCTCTACCCTTCCCCTCTCCCTTTTTCGGGGCTTAAATTCCTCCATCTCAGCCGGGGTGGGCACCGCAGGCTGGACAGGCGGTGAGTGCAAAGGGAAGGAAGTCCCTTTGTTCTAATAGCCTGCCTGCAGCAAGCTAAGGCTGCAGGCAAAGTGATTCCTGGATAGCAAGGGGCACTAATCCTGTAGAAGAAGACCCAGCGGAGAGAAGAGCCATTGGAGAGCATCCGAAGGAAGAGATGGGCAGGCGCCAAGGCAAGAATTCCTCCAATAATCTGAAAAACAACATGAAAACACCAGATCCCAGCGATCTTACGACAGAAGGACTTGAGCACCCTATTCCGGAAGAAGTGGAAAACAGTGTCATTATGAAAGCAATAGAGTCTCTTAAACAGGGTATGAATAACTCACTTAAAGAAATAGAAGACAAATATAACAAAAAGAAGGAAAAAAATGAGTAAAGAAATGGAAGAAAAATATAACAAAAAGTTTGAAGAAATGAGTAAATTCGTAAATGATACCCTGGGAAACCAAGTAAAAACAATAAAACAGGTAATGGAATCAGTTCAAGAATTGAAAACTGAAATGGAGGCAGTGAAGAGAACACAAACTGAGGGCCGGCTGGATATGGAAAATCTAGGTAAACAAACAGAGACTTCAGGAACAAGCATAACCAATAGAATACAAGAGATAGAAGAACGAATCTCAGATTATGAAGACACCATAGAGAAAATAAACGCTCTGACCAAAGAAAACAGCAAATCCAACAAATTCTCATCACAAAACATTCAGGAAATATGGGACATAATCAAAAAACCAAATCTAAGAATAATAGGAGTAGAAGAAGGAGAAGAATTGCAGATCAAAGGTCCAGAAAATATACTCAACAAAATAATAAAAGAAAACTTTCCCATCCTAAAGAGTGATATTCCTATGAAGGTGCAAGAAGCATACAGGACACCGAATAGACTGGATCAGAAAAAAACATACCCTCACCATATAATAATCAAAACACAAAGCATTCAGATTAAAGAAAGGATATTAAGAGCTACAAAGGAAAAAGGTCAAGTAACCTATAAAGGTAAACCTATCAGACTTACACCGGACTTCTCTATGGAAACCATGAAAGCAAGAAGGTCCTGGATAGAGGTACTACAGAAACTAAGGGACCATGGATGCAAGCCCAGACTACTATACCCAGCCAAACTTTCATTCACTATCAACGGAGAAAACAAAATATTCCAGGATAAAAACAAATTTAAACAATACGTAACTACTAATACAGCCTTACAGAGAATATTAGAAGGAAAATCACAACCCAAGGAATCCAACATTTTCAACACTGCCTACAATAACTCAGACATCTAGCGACCCTTCACTAGCACAACCCAAAGAAGGAAAACGCATACACTCTACTACCCAAAAAAGAAAATGACCGGAGTCAACAACCACTGGTCATTAATATCTCTTAATATCAATGGACTCAATTCACCTATAAAGAGGCACAGACTTAGAGATTGGATACAAAAACAGGATCCAACATTCTGCTGTTTACAAGAAACACACCTCAACCACAAAGACAGACACCTACTCAGAGTAAAGGGTTGGGAAAAGGTTTTCCAAGCAAATGGACCTAAGAAACAAGCGGGTGTGGCCATTCTAATATCTAACAAAATTGACTTCAAACTAAAATCAATCAGAAGAGATGGAGATGGACATTTCATACTCATAACAGGAACAACTCATCAGGAAGAAGTCTCAATCCTGAATATCTATGCCCCTAATATAAAGGCACCCACATATGTAAAAGAAACTCTTCTAGAACTCAAGGCAGTCATCAAACCACACACGCTAATAGTAGGAGACTTCAACACTCCTCTCTCACCAATGGACAGGTCAATCAGACAGAAACCAAACAGAGAATTAAGAGATTTATTGGAGGTATTGAATCAAATGGACTTAACAGACATCTATAGAACACTCCACCCAAATAGGAAAGAATACACCTTCTTCTCTGCAGTTCATGGAACCTTCTCGAAGATTGACCACATACTCGGTAACAAAGCAAACTTCCACAGATACAAAAATATATTAGTTACCACCTGTGTCTTGTCAGATCACCATGGATTAAAATTAGAATTCAACAACAATGCTACCCCCAGGAAGTCAACAAACTCATGGAAGTTGAACAGTTAACTACTAAATCACCCCTGGGTCAAAGAAGAAATTAAGAAAGAAATTAAAGTCTTCCTCGAATTTAATGAAAACAAAGACACAACATACTCAAACCTATGGGACACTATGAAAGTAGTGCTAAGAGGAAAGTTCATAGCAATAGGTGCCCAAATAAAGAAAACAGAGAAAGCACACATGGTAGACTTAACAGCACACTTGACAGCTCTAGAAAAAAAAGAAGCTGATTCACCCAGGAGGAGTAGAAGACTGGAAATAATCAAACTGAGGGCTGAAATCAACAAAATAGAAACACAGAAAACAATCCAAAGAATCAATGAGTCAAAAAGCTGGTTCTTGGAGAAAATCAACAAGATTGACAAACCCCTATCCAAACTAATCAAACGGCAGAGAGAGAACATGCAAATTAATAGGATCAGAAATGAAAAGGGGGACATAACCACAGACACAGAGGAAATTCAGAGAATCATTAGATCTTACTACGAAAGTTTATATGCCACAAAGTTGGAAAATGTAAAAGAAATGGACATTTTTTTAGATAAGTACCATTTACCAAAGTTGAACCAAGACCAGGTGAACAATCTAAATAGACCTGTTAGTCGTGAAGAATTAGAAGCTGTTATCAGAAATCTCCCTACCAAAAAAAGCCCAGGACCAGATGGTTTTAATGCAGAATTCTACCAGAACTTCCAGGAAGAGCTAATACCTATACTCCTTAATGTATTCCACAATATAGAAACAGAAGAGTCATTGCCAAACTCCTTTTATGAAGCTACAGTTACCCTAATACCAAAACCACACAAAGACACATCCAAGAAAGAGAATTACAGGCCAATCTCACTCATGAACATCGACGCGAAAATTCTCAATAAAATCCTGGCAAACCGAATCCAGGAACACATTAGAAAAATTATCCATTATGATCAAGTAGGTTTCATCCCAGAGATGCAGGGCTGGTTCAACATACGCAAATCTATCAATGTAATCCATCATATAAATAAACTGAAAGAAAAAAACCATATGATCATTTCATTGGATGCTGAAAAAGCATTTGACAAAATTCAACACCCATTTATGATAAAGGTGTTGGAGAGACTGGGGATACAAGGATCATACCTAAATATAATAAAAGCAATATACAGCAAGCCGACAGCTAACATCAAATTGAATGGAGAGAAACTCAAAGCCTTTCCACTAAAATCAGGAACATGACAAGGCTGTCCACTCTCTCCATATCTCTTCAATATAGTGCTTGAAGTTCTAGCAATAGCAATAAGACAACATAAGGAGATCAAGGGGATTCGAATTGGAAAGGATGAAGTTAAACTTTCGTTATTTGCTGACGATATGATAGTGTACATAAGTGACCCCAAAAACTCTACCAAAGAACTCCTACAGCTGATAAACACCTTTAGTACCGTGGCAGGATACAAGATCAACTCCAAAAAAATCAGTGGCCCTCCTATACACAAAGGATAAAGAAGCAGAGAGGGAAATCAGAGAAACATCACCTTTCACGATAGCCACAAATAGCATAAAATATCTTGGGGTTACTCTAACCAAGGAAGTGAAAGACCTATTTGACAAGAACTTTAAGTCTTTGAAGAAAGAAACTGAGGAGGATACCAGAAAATGGAAAGACCTCCCCTGCTCTTGGATTGGGAGAATCAACATAGTAAAAATGGCAATTCTACCAAAAGCAATCTATAGATTCAATGCAATCCCCATCAAAATCCCATCAAACTTCTTCACAGACCTTGAGAGAACAATAATCAAGTTTATATGGCAAAACAAAAAACCCAGGATAGCCAAAACAATCTTATACAATAAAGGAACTTCAGGAGGCATTACCATCCCTGACTTCAAACTCTATTACAGAGCTACAGTATTGAAAACAGCTTGGTATTGGCATAAGAACAGAGAAATCGACCTTTGGAATCGAATAGAAGACCCGGATATTAACCCACAAACCTATGAGCACCTAATTTTTGACAAGGGTGCTAAAGGTATACAATGGAAGAAGGAAAGCATCTTTAACAAATGGTGCTGGCATAACTGGATGTCAACCTGTAGAAGGATGAAAGTAGATCCATTTAAAGACATCAACATTAATCCATCCACTTTGAACCTGATAGAAGAGAAAGTGGGAAGTAGTCTACAAAATATAGGCACAGGAGGCCTCTTCCTAAGTAGGACCCCAGTAGCACAGACAATAAGAGAAACAATGAATAAATGGGATCTACTGAAACTGAGAAGCTTCTGTAAAGCAAAGGACACTGTCAGTAAGACAAAAAGGCTGCCTTCTGACTGGGAGAAGATCTTCACCAACCCCTCATCAGACAAAGGTCTGATCTCCAAAATATACAAAGAACTCAAGAAACTAGACACTAAAACTCTAATTAACCCAATTAAAAAATGGGGTACTGAACTGAACAGAGAATTCACAACAGATGAACTTTGAATGGCCAGAAGACACTTAAGGTCGTGCTCAACCTCCTTAGCGATCAGGGAAATGCAAATCAAAACAACATTGAGATACCATCTTTCACCTGTCAGAATAGCTAAAGTCAAAAACACCAATGATAGCCTATGCTGGAGGGGATGTGGAGAGAGGGGAACTCTCATCCATTGTTGGTGGGAATGCAAACTTGTGCAGCCACTGTGGAAATCAGTGTGGCGGTTTCTCAGGAAACTGGGAGTCAACCTCCCTCAGGACCCAGCAATTCCACTCTTGGGAATATACCCTAGAGATTCCCTAACATACTACAAAAGCATTTGTTCTACTATGTTCATAGCAGCACTATTTGTAATAGCCAGAACCTGGAAACAGCCTAGGTGCCCCTCAATAGAAGAATGGTTAAAAAAGGTGTGGAACATAAACACATTAGAGTTTTACTCAGCGGTAAAAAACAGTGACATCTTGACTTTTGCATGCAAATGGATGGAAATAGAAAACGCTTTACTGAGTGAGGTAAGCCAGACCCAAAAAGAGGAACACGGTATGTATTCACTCATAAGTGGATTCTAACCATAATTAAAGGTCTTTGAGCCTATTATTCGTGATCCTAGAGAAGCTAAATAAGAAGCTGAACCTGATGAAGATTATTTAGCTATCCGCCAGGAGGTAGGAAATAGTCAAGAGTCCCAGGTAACCTCGGGTGCATGGGGGGGGGGGGGGGGTGGGAGGGTTGTTGGAAGGGGAGAGGGTTAGAGAGAAGGGAGTAGGGGAGGAATGGGGAAAGCTCGGTTGACCGGGACGGGGGGGGGGGGTGGAGGAAGAATGAATATGGGATCAGGGAAGAATATATTTCAACTAAGGGAGTCATTTTAGGGTTTACAGGAGACTTGACTATATATGGGATCCCAGGTCCAAGGTGAGATCCCCAGATTGTTCTCTGGACAGAGGAGAGGGTGCCTGAACCGGCCTTGGCCCATAACCATACTGATGAATATTTTGCTTATCACCATAGATCCTTCATCTGGCGATGGATGACGATACAGACGGAGACCCACATTGGAGCACCGGACTGAGCCCCCCAAGGTCCAAATGAGGAGCAGAAGGACGAAGAAAATGAAAAAGGAAATAAGGACTGCGAGGGATGCTATCACCCACTGATACAAGGGGACGGATCTAATGAGAGTTTACCAAGGCCAGTTGGACTGCAACTGAATGAGGAAGTGATCCAACCAGATTTTCTGAATGTGGCCGGATTCTCTGAATGTGGCTGGCCCGGAGTCTTTCTGAAAAGCCATTGACAATGACACTGGGACTTGTTTCCTCTGCATATACTGGATTTTGGGGATCCAGTCTGTTTGGATACTCACCTTCCTGGACCTGGAGGGAGGGGGGAGGAACTTGAACTTCCCACAGGGCAGGAAACCCTGACTGCCCTTAGGGACAAAGAGGGAGGAGGAGAGGGAGTGGGGGGAGTGGGAGGGTGTTGGGAAGAGGGGTGTAAATGGAAACTTTTATAATTTTATAAAATTACTTAAAAAAAAAAGCTAAGAAGAAAAGTCTCTAAATTTGTATGTGAATTATGAGCATGTAAATCAAACTTCACTGTAATTCCAGAGAACAAGGTCTATCTTCTTTTACAAAACTCATACAGCTACGAAAATGTTCTATCTGGTAGTGTTAAGTAGCCAGTTAGATAGGGTAGGTCTGGAGCACATTGGAGCTGACCACTTCCTAACCTAGAACTTGTACAATCAAGGTCTAAAACTAATTATCCGTCAAAAGAATGAGACTTGAGTCATGCCATGCACAGACAGCTATCTAAACCTTGTTCCAGGAGCCCCACACCTAGTAGGATTACTAGCGGACAGCCTCAGAAAGGACAAAAATAGCTCCACGTCCCCATCTCCAATAGTCTGTCCAAATAGACTGGCAATACCCTGAACAGGAAAAGCCATCTGTTCTGAAAATAGTAAAAATCTGACCTAAAACAGGCCTCACACCGTCCACTTGGTTCACTGTGCCCTCAGACCCTTTACTAATGGTTACAGTACAGAGCGGTCTCTGTGCCACTACCCACATTCACCCCCTTCACAACGCGGTCAACTCTAATCTGCCATAAACATTTGCTATTCCTTAAACTATACTCTGTGTATCTCATCTTAGCTCCTTCATCATAGATCATGAGAACCAGGAAGAAAAAAAATCCCTGTGCTAGGACAACAAAAACATAAAATTAGTTAAGGCAAGTTAATTTTGAGACCACACCTTTTTAGTCCTGAATTATACAAATTTTTATTTAAATGATGTAATAAACAAACAAATAAATAAATCTTTAAAATTATATATATATATATATATATATATAAAACTACTTTAAATTATTTGGATCAAATTAAACATAACGAACAAGGTAGTCATTTATGAAAGAGACTGGAGACACCATTTCTTCACAACTTGTCAGAACAGAAAATGTAACAACAAACCAAAACCAACAAAGTAAATCATAGGTAGGCCTTTTATTGCCACACATTTGCGTAGCTGTACATGAGATATGTTGTAAAAAAATACTACATATTAAAGATCAAACCTTCAGACAGTATTTCTTCAGAAAAAAAAACCCTACAAAACAGCTCATAATAAAACTAAGCTTCAAGGGTATAAATGTCATCATTTTAAAATAGACAAAATGTCAAAGTCGCGGCTTATATACCACAGTTTTGGAACAGAACACAGAGGCTACTACTCCACCTGTCCAACCAGTATACGCAGAGCAATCGTGAGGGTCCGCTGTCTTCAGTCCCTCCTCCATTTGCTGTAGAAGATCTTTGATTTTGGTCTGGATACGCTTTATGAAGTTAGGAACAATCTAAAAATCAAAGGAAGAAATAAATTTAATTGCACAAGAAGAGAACATCATTAAAGCAGTGGAAAGTTGCACTGGACACAATAGCAAAAATGACCTTATTTGGTTCTCAGGTGGCCAGAGGCTATTCTGGCTTTTCGGAATTAATGTTTTAATGAAACAATGCCTTATATCAGTTACCACTCATAAACAGTATCACAAAGAATAATTCACAGAAATCAAAGACAGAGAATAAAAGAAAGCAAAAACAGAAGATTATCTGACTACACAAACATTTTCGGTCATTTGAAAAACATTGGAAAATCTGGGTGATAGTTAATTCACACTGTCAACTTGACTGATTTAGAATCACCTAAGAGAGATGCCAAAGAGTGTGCCTGTGAGGGCAATTCTAAACAGGTTTAACTGAGGAAACCTACCCTATGTGGGGGGGGGGGCACCAGCCCAAGAACTAGGTTCCGTAACTAAGTTAAAAAGGGAATCAGCTTAATGCCAACACTCTTCTCCCTGTTTGTGAGTGCATTCTCAATGTGACAAGCCACCTCAAACTCTCACTCGCCCAGAGCATGCCTTCCTGCCATGATTCTTAAAGAAATACAGCAGCCAAAGCTGCAGACATGGTAGCACTTCCCTGTCATCCTGGTGTTGGGGAGGTGGAGACAAAAAGACAGAGTTCAATGTCAGTTTTAGTTGCATAATTTCAAGGCTGTCCTGGGCTCTGCCAGGCCCCACCTCACACTGAAAACAAAAAACAAATAAAGGCTTCCTACTGTCCCGCCCGCTCTCAGACTATCCCCTTTTGGTCAGGGACTGCACATCCACACACCTTCAAGGTTCTTTCAACCCATATGCCATTCGAGAACCTCAGCAAGGTCTAGGACATATGCTACGAGCTCACGCATGCACTTGGGACATCCCAGTGAGACCAGAGACAGTGTACCCACTCACCTATTAATTTCCACATATCATCAGATCAAGCCCATGAGACCAGAAATGCTTTCCTGCAGCCTGAGTTTCCCCAGTCCATACACCATTGAAACAGCCCCATGAGAAGAAAACCTGTCCCCTGGCTCACACTGACCAGTGCCCCTTGAACAAAGGTTTCTTTGATGTTTGAGACTATACCATTGCCACCTATCTACAAGTAAACACCCAACAATTTCTCTACAACATAATTTCCATACTGACTATAGAAGTGCCAGGGACTCATTCAGAAAGGTAAGACGAATTCACATGCAATTCCAATAGAAGCACCTCCCAGAAAAAGTTTGAACCCCAGAGACAGAGCAGAGCCAAAACCAAATCAGGAGTAAAGACCAGAAATGGAGCAACACATGGACACTGGTCCGGAACAGTTCTTAGAAAAGGAGAATATAAGTATGGGATTGTCAATCCCAGAGGAACTCCTGGCAGTGAGTAAATACTTCTAGGAAGTAGAAAAAGAACGTGCTGGATGTCATGCATTCAGGGGTCCTACTGCTGGAGTCAGTAAGTTACCCTAGGGGAAGGTCTAGTAATACAGTGTGGTACCTTGAACACAGTCTGAACATGGAAAATGACAGCTCAACTATACTGCAGCCTAATCTTCATCACAAACATACCCACCTAAAAGAGGAAATGAGACCTAACAAATAGCAACCAACTAACTAATTCCTGAGGACGAAAAAGTGCAAAATGAGTGCAAAAAGACAGCCACTAAAAAGACACCAGAGGATGGATAGATCCCCTGTGCTCAGGGATAGGTAGAATTAATCTAGTAAAAACAGCTACCCTACCAAAAGCAATCTACAACTTCAATCCAGTCTCCATAAAAATTTCAAGGTATTTTTTCACGGAAACTTTAAAAAATAATTTTCAACTTCATATGAAAACATAAAAATGTAGGTCAGCTAAATCAATCCTGAATAATAAAGGAACTGCTGGAAGTATTGCCATCCTTGACCTCAAATGTTACTGTGGAGATACAGTAATAAAAACAGCATGGTATTGGCATAAAAACGGACATGAGGTTTGATAAAGAAGGCAGAAGTACACACTGGGGAAAAAGAAGACAGTATCTTCAATAAATGTTGCTTGTCAAATAGGATGCCTACATGCACAAATATGCAAATGAATTTCTACTGATCACCCTGCACAAAACTCAACTTCAGATGAAGCAGAGATCTCAACATAAGGCCAGATACACTGAACCTGATAGAAGAGAAAGTGGGGAAAAGTCTTGAACTCATTAGCACAGGAAAGGGCTTTCTGAACAGGACACCAACATCACTGGCACTAATAATAACAACTAATAAATGGTACTTCATAAAGTTGAAAAGCTTCTACACAGCATTTGGACAATGCAGCAGCTTACAGAATGGGAAAATAACTTTAGCAATTATTCATTTAATAAGTTAGTATCTAAACTATACAGAGAAAAAGTGAACATCAAGGAAACAACTGAATTTAAAAATGAGATACACAACTAACCAGAGAGTTCTCCAAAAAGAAACACAAATGACTTAGAAACACTTAAATGTTCAACATCCTTAACCACTAGGGAAATGCAAACCAAAATTACATGTTACACTAGTCAGAATGGCCAAAATCAATAAGCAAATGATAGCACATGCCAATGAGAATGCAAGGAAAACATAACACTTATTCAAAACAATCCTGAGCAAGAAGAACAATGCTGGAGGGATTATCATTCCAGATACAGAATTACGGAACTATAGTAGTAAAAATACCATGATATTGCAGAAAAATCGACATGTAGACCAATAGAACAAAATAGTACTTGTGTACACATAACTACAGTCATCTGATAGTTGACAAACACGCTAAAAGCATACACTGGAGAAAAAATAGCATCTGCCAAAACTGGGTCTGGGAAGACTGTATGTCCACAAGTAGAAAATGAAATTAGGCCCTATGCACAAACCTATGCACCATGCACAAACCAAACTCCAAATGGATCAAAGACTTCACTGTGAAACCTAGACTTAACCTCTAGGCAAGAAACAAACACACAAGCATATACACAGAAACACGCCGTAGGCAGCACCTTACAAGCCAGAGGTGTAGGAGAGGACTTGTGAATAGGACTCCACCTGCCAAGGAATCAAGGCTGACAACTGACAAGAGGAACCTCATATAACTAAAAAGTTTCTGGGCTCTTTAGGAAACAAGAAATCAAACAAAAAATAAGCTTACAAAGTGTGCGAGACTTTTTGCCAGCTACACATTTGACAAATGATTAAAATCAGGAATGTACAAAGAACTCTAAATACAAAGAGAAAAATAAACAATTGAAAAATGGGCTATGGATCTGAACAGGGTTCTCAGAAGGATAAATAAAAACTGCTAAGAAATATCTTTAACATGTTCATTGTTCTTAACAATTATGGAAATGTATATCAAAACAACTTAAGAGATTTCATCTTACCCTAGGCAGTATGGTTAACATCAACAAAACCACCTACAACAAAAGCTGGAGAGGGTGCAAGGAAACAGGAACCCTCAGCCATAGCTGGTGGGAGTGCAAACTGGTGCAGCCAGTCTGGAAAAAGTGTGGAAAAATCTCAGAAAGCTAAAAATAAATCTCCCGTATGACCCAGTTATGCCACTTCTTGGCATATGCCCCGAGGCCTCAGCACCCTATTCTATAAACACTGTGCTTAGCCATGTTCATTGCCACTATACTTAAAATAGCTAAGGAATGAAAAGAAACTAAATGTCCTTAAACTAATGAATGGACAATAAAAAATGATCTATAAACAGAATGGACTACCATTCAGCTATAAATAAAAATGGCCCTGTGACATTTGCAGATAGGTGGCTGAACCAGAAAATATTAAATTTAGTGAGCTAACTGAGATCTACATGGATAAATATTGCATGTTCTTTCTCATCTTTGGATCCCAGCTCCAAATATTTAGATGTATTGTCTAAGTCAGGGTTTCTATTGGGGTAATAAAACAGTGTGACCATCAGAAACACTCCCACATCAGAGTCCATCACAGGAGGAAATCAGAGCAGGAGCCCGAGCAGGGCAGGAAACTATAGGCAGGAACTGACACAGAGACTATGGAGGAGTGCAGCTTAGTGCCTTGTTCCTCAGGGCTTGCTCATTCTAATAACTCCATGAACAGCTAGCTACTCAGGGATGGCACCATGAACTGGGGCTGAGTCCTCCCATATGAAAAGGCAACATAATCTTATGTATAGGTAAATCTTATTGAGGAATTTTCTCAACTAATAATCCATCTTCTCAACCAGGCTACAAGCTTTAGGCTTTGCGCTCATGAACTGAGAAGCAGGCAGAGGCAGCTCCTAGAGGGCACAGAGGACCCAGGTGTAGCTTAACAACTAAAGTTTGCACCTGTGGTCCAAAAGGCTGGAAGAGGCACAATAAGAGGCCCCGACTGGAAAAACTCTAAACAGGTTCCTGTGTGTTTTACAAAGTACGTAGGCTTAAGAAAGAAAGGAGATGGGTATAGGCAGTTAGAGAGAGAGAGAGATTGAGAGAGAGAGACAGAATTTTTAAAAATAACGTTTTCTAAGGGACAATAAAAGTAATATAAAAGAAAAAGCCACATAAAGATGAGAAATACATAGAAATTCTGGATCCTGTATGTTACTGTATTTATTTTGAATTTTTTGAATGATGATGAGCAAAAGATATATACTGGAAGATGTGGAATTGTGAACAGGACTGCAAAATTGAAGCAACCTAGATACTTTAGGACTATCTTAAATTTTAAAAAGTCAAAAAAAATGTATTTCTCAAATGGAAATCAAAATTGCTTTGGAATTTTGTTTCCATAGGAAAGAAGAGGCTGTGGAATTATTCCAGGTTGAAATGGATCTGATTTAATCAAAGGAGACCACAGAAATTTGACAGGTGATATCTATCAACAAAGGTAACCACTGTTCTTCCCATGATGTGGTCATTATCTCAAATGTTATCAGGAACCCTAAAGATAACTTTACCCACAGACAGAAAGAAGCAGTGTGGTGTAACATGAAAAGGCCTGGCCTGCTTGTTTGTGTTTCTATCCCTGCCTGGTACCCCACAACCGGCAGGCCCCAGAGAAAATCAACCACACAGATCTCTATAAGTTATAAAGATGATTGGCCCATTAGGTCAGGCTTCTTACTGGCTAACTCTCACATCTTGATTAACCCATTTTTCTCATCTATATTAGCCATGTGGCTCAGTACCTTTTTCAGTGGGGCAGCTCACATCCTGCTGCTTCGGTGATCTGGGCAGGAGTGGGAGCAATCAACTTCCTCCTCCCCAGAATTCTCCTGCTCTCCTTGCATCATTTCCACTTCCTGTCTGGTTTTCCCACCTACACCTCCTGCCTGGCAAATCAGCATTTATTTAAAACATGATTGACAGATTACAGACAATTCTCCCGCACCAGTGTAGAAAAAATTATGTCCACATTCCCAAGAGTTGGGGGGAGGTATGAATGGCCTTTAGTTATTTGATGGGTCATGAATGTTTGTTATATTTAGGGAACTATAGGGAAATAAAATAAAAAGATAACTTTCTTTCTTTCTCTCTTTCTTTATTTTTTGAGACAGGGTTTCTCTGTGTAACAGTCCTGGTTGTCCTGGAACTCGCTTGGTAGACCAAGCTAGCCTCAAACTCAAACTCACTGAGATCCACCTGCCTCTGCTGGAGTTAAAAGTGTGCACCACCACCATCCAGCAAAAGACAACTATTAATCTCAGATATTTTGCATTAGCATGGATTTTGATATATTGATATAAATTTAAAGTTAATTTTGTTACACTGTATATGTTTCTACTCTTGTTTGGGGTATTGTGCTTGTAGTCATATTTGGTATGTTTTCATGGTTAAATAGGTATATTTTAGAAAGATAAAAGGTTTACAAATACTTCAAAGACCTACGGAATATGGCATTTAAAATGTTTTGTTTTGTTAACCTCACTATGGTTTTCCATGACAATGAGACACATCTGCTCCTGGCAGAACAAATTTACTTTATAAAAGAATAATGGGCATTGAAGAAACTCCATTATGAGTTTGCTTTCATTGTAGCAAGATTAGCCATTTGGCAAAGAAACTGCTCTTGTCGTTAACTGCTGACAATGTGCTGTGCAGACTGGACATGCAGGACACATGGGAAAAAAGACTACTGAACTTTTCCAAAAGCTAGGCAGGACAGTCTTTCAAAATTTCTGCTTCACAGAGAAGTGTGCCAGATAATCTGCATAACACACAGGAAAGGGGCAGCTGAACTTTGCCAATTCAAGGCAAAGTAGGCCTTCAAATTTCCTGCTTCACTGAAAAGTCTGCCAGATACTCTCAGTCTGTAGGCTGAAGATTGATACCCCAACGTTGCAGAGAAATTTTGGGTGGCTGTCCAGGCAGTCAGATATCTCTGTCATTTCAGGAGTCTTGGAAGTTGCTTGCAATGCACTTCCTGTTTACTTAGGTAATATTAATTTCTTCTGGGGTATTGGATGGAGTCGAAGACTAGATAGTTATATTTGCAATTTTTTAATTATAAAAGAAAGGTGTAAAACTTTGGGTTCACTAGGATAAGATAGGTAATGTAGTCTTTTCTCTAAATTTGCTAAATGCAAACACACTGACTATTATAAATTAATTCTTACATAACTGCTTTGTTGTAAATAGTTTTACTATGTTAAAGTTAAAACCTTTCATTTTATTTTTATTTAGATAAAAAGGTGAAATGCTGTAGAGTATTATTTTAAGGTGTGTTGCTTTTTTTATGCTTTATTTGTTTAACTCTGTGAAGCTATGACTCTCTACCTGTCTAAAACACCTGATGGTCTAATAAAGCACTGAGGGGCCAGTAGTGAAGCAGAAGAAAGGATAGGTGGGGCTGGCAGGTATAGAGTATAAATAGGAGAAATCTGGAAGAAGGAGAAACAAGAGAACAAGGGGAGGGCGCATCAGGGGCCACCACCCAGCCAGTCACAGAGTAAGAGAGAGAATAAGATATACAGAAGAAAAGGAAAAAGCCCAGAGCAACGATGGGATATATTAAGAAAAGCTGGCTAGAAACAAGCCAAGCTAAGGCCAGACATTCATAAGAAAGAATAAGACTATGTGTGATTCATTTGGGAGCTTGGTGGCAGGCCCCGAGAGTAAAGAGAAAAGAGAAAAGAGTAAAAAGTAAAAAGAATAAAACAACCAACTACGTGTGTCCACTTCTCCTTTCATTTCTAGGACCCTATATGGTGCAGACCCAAGGGGGCTGTTCATGCTGCCTCAGCTTCCATGAGTTTACATGTGTGCTACCCACGTATCTAAAAGGCCTTGATTTCCTGGTGTCCTCCAACCCTTCTGGCTCTTACACTCTTTCCATTTCCTCTTCCGTGACATTCCCATGAGTCCCAAGGGGTGGGATTTGATGGGGGAGAGCCCTAAAACATCTCTCACTCTCTGCATGTTGTCTGTCTGTGGGTTTCTGTATTTGTTCCATCTGCTGCAGGAGGAGGATTCTCTAATGGCTAAGCAAGAAACAGATCTATGAGTATGGCAGAATGTCATTATTTGTCTTCTTGATGTCCATTTTTTAAATCTCTTTATACATTTTTAGATACTTAGCACATACTATTTAATGTGTATTTAGAAAATCTTTTCCCATTTTGTAGCTTGCTGCTTTGTCTAAAATATGATGTCCTTTATTATAAAGTAGCTTTTCAATTTCATGAGATGCTGTCTATTAATTGCTATTCTTAGTGTCTGTACTATTGATGTCCTTCTGTTCAGAAAGTCCTTTCCTGTGCCAGTGAGTTCAAGACTATTCACTACTTTCTCTTTTATCAGATTCAGTATAGTAGGCTTTATGTTGAGATCTTTGATCTATCTGGACTTGAGTTCTGTACGGGGTGATAAGTGTGGATCTATCTGTATTCTTCTACATGCTGCCATCCAGTTTGACAAGCACCATTTGCTGAATAGTCTGTGTTTTTTCTAGTGTGTATTCTGGCTCTTTTATTAGACCTCAGGTGTCCATGGGTATGTGGACTTTAATTCCAGTGATCTACATTGTCTGTTTTTATGGCAATACTGTGCTGGTTGGTTGGTTGGTTGTTGTTGTTGTTGTTGTTGTTGCTGCTGTTGTTTTTACAACAGCTCCACAGTACAACTTGAGATCAGAGATGACAACACCTCCAGCAGTTCTTTTATTATTCGGGATTGTTCAAGCTGCCCTATTTGTTTGCTGTTGTTGATTTTGAGGGTTTTTTTGTTGTTTTGTTTCTATATTTACATATGAAGCTGAAAATTATCCTTTCAAGTTCTGTGAAGAATTGTGTTGGAATTTTGCTGGGGACTGCACTGAGTACACAGTAGTATGACCATTTTTACTATATTAATCCTATCATTCTATAGGCGTGAGAGATCTTTCCATCTTCTGATATTTTCTTCAATTTCTGTATTCAATGTCTTAAGGTTTATAAATACCAGTTTTTCACTTGTTTTGTTAGAGTTACCCCAAGAAACACATTTTTGAAGCTTTTGTAAAAGGTGGCTTCCCTGATTTCCTTATTAGTTCATTTGTCCTTGGTATAGAGGAAGGCTACTGATTTTTGTGTATTAATTTTCTATCCTGCTACTTTGCTGAATGTGTTTATCAGCTGCCGAAGTTTCCTGGTGGAAGATTTAGGGTCACTATGTATACTAACGTACCATCTGCAAAACAGATACTTTGACTCCTTCCCTATCTGTATCCCCTTTATCTCCTTCAGTTGTTTTATTGCTCTAGCCAAGACATCAAGTACTACACTGAATAGAGATGGAGAGAGTGGACAGCCTAGTCTTGTTCCTGATTTTAATGGAAATGCTTAGAATTTCTCTCCATTTATTTTAATGTTGGCTATAGATGTGTGCCTTCTGTAAATTGTCTTTATTATACAAGGGTATATCCCTTGTATCCATAGTCTCTCCAGGACTTTACCAAAAATATTTTTAGAACTTTTTTTTTATCTTTTTCTTACTTGATGATTCCTTTTCTTCATTATTGTTCTTTAGAACCGTTATAAAACATTTTTCTTAATAATTATATTTAAACAAAAACTAAGGAAGTTTATAATAACCTCTTAAATATCCAACAGTTTTAAAATGTAGATACAATTTGTTGGCAGAGGTGTGGATTTTTTAAAGTAAATTTAAATTATATGCTAAAGAGTTAAGTCATATTATAATAGCCAATTAGAAATTGTTCTTGTTTTCAAATTCAATGATGATGTGGAAGGTGATGCATGCTGTGAATATGCTTTATTGCCACTGGTTAATAAAGAAACTGCTTCTGGCCAATGACTTAACAGAGTAAAGCAGGTGGGAAATCCAAATAGATATATATATAGAGAGAGAGAGAGAGTAGGCAGAGACAAGGAGACACCATGTAGCTGCCAAAAGGGAAAAACACTGGCAGCCAGTCAGAACCTTATCGGTAAACCATGAGCCTTGTGATAAAATAAAAAGTAATAGGAATGGGCTAATTTAAGATGTAAGAGTTAGTTCATAAGAAGCCTAAGCTAATAGGTCAAACAGTGTTTTAGTTTATACAGTTTCCTGTGCGATCATTTCAGATCTGGGCGGCAGGGAATGAACGAGCAGCCTCCGCCAACACAATTGCCTTTTATTTGAGTCCATATTTTGACTAAAAAGCAGAACCAAAGTCATGCATATGTGTATCTTACTTACTTTTGGGTTTTCTGTTTATGTAAGCTGCCATCCCAAATATATGCAATAGAAAAGTAATATTTTTATGTAATGAAGCACATTAGGACGAGCTTTATAAGATTTCAAACAGGTGTAAAATCACCTTTTTCTCTTTAATGTTTTAGAATTGTATCTAGTGCAGCTTGCCAAATACAAGGATCTTATAAAACTTATTCTTCAAAAGAGGAAGCAACAGTAAAAATTTCACTAAAATGTTTATAATTCACATACATATGAAAACACAAATATATAGACATATATATACATACCTTAATGCATAGTGCTCAAGAGCCTTTAAAATTTGTAATTATCAAAAAATGATTTTGTTACTCGGTTCTTTCTTAGGATACAAGATGACAAAGACAATTACCATGAAGGTACCCAGCTAGCTCAATTGGTAGTGCATGGGACTCTCAACACACTTAGAATGTACTTTTTATTTTTTTTTAATTTTTTTTAAAGATTTATTTGTTTATTATGTATACAACATTCTGCCTCCATGTATGCGCACATGCCAGAGGAGGGTGCCAGATCTCATTACAGATGGCTGTAATTACATGTGAGCCACCATGTGGTTGCTGGGAATTGAACTCAGGACCTTTGGAAGAACAGTCAGTGCTCTTCACCACTGAGCCATCTCTCCAGCCCTAGAATGTACTTTTTAATAAAACAAAGCATCTGGATGTGGTGGCACATGCCTTTAATCATAGCGCTAACAATATTCAGGGGGCAAGTAGAGTTCTGTGAGTTCCAGGTCAGTCAAGACTACACAGTGAGACCTTCTCATCAGAATAAAGTAAAACAAAGTAGAAATTTCATATTATCTTATTTCTAAAACATAAGAAAGCTTGTAGGGGAAAAGGGATCAGAGCTGAAGCGTGTTGTCATACTTAGCTTTAACTGGCCACTTGACCCAGTCTAGCATCAGCAGAGAAGGGAGTCTCTCACTTGAAAGAGTACTCAGATCATGTCTGCAGAGGGTTATCTTGACAGTTAACAGATGCAGAAGTGCCTAGCCTATTGTGAGCAGCACCATTCCCTGGGCAGGTATTAAAGTTGGCCAAACATGAGCCTGGGAACAAGCTAGCAAGCAGCTTGTTCATTATAGTTACTGCTTCAAGTTCCTGCTGGAGCCTTAACTCTTTCAATGATGGACTGTGACCTGCAAATGCCGGCTAAACAAACTCTTTCCTCCCCAAACTGTTTTAATCAGAGTGTTTTATCATGAAAGCAAACCAGAACACCTGCTATTTAAATTAGATCATCATCCCTGTTTAATAGTTAATCACCTGCGTTGTCATTACAAACGGGAATGTTTTCACGTAGAAAGGGATTCCTTCTAGGTTTTATCAAGAACAAGCCAGAAAAACCCTTCTCTTTGACACAGAATTTTCTTGTTTAGAGATAAACAAGCAAGGGACAAGATCAGAGAAGGGTAGAAGTGGAATCTGACAACAGATTTCTTAGAATGTTTTAATTCTGACGTAACCTCTAAAATTTTTAATTACTTCTGTATTTAACATCTTTTAACTTAGATGTACTTACATAAGTCCTATTAATTTTTGTAAATGACCAAGTTTAATTACTTTAGATGATTTTAAATTCCAATTAAATCAGTCTTCCCATTTATGATATTTCTAAAAATTGTATTGCCTAGAACAGCATGTTAAAATGAGCAAAATAAGTCAATAGTAAATACTCATTAAGGGAAACACAAATTCAAGTTATCTTTAATTAGATTTTCCCTTTAAAAATAATTGTGAGTTGAATTAAAGCATTTATCAAATTCAACTAGTATAACAATCTGTTTTTCAGGACCTGTCTCCCCTTTCTTCAGATTAGATATGGGAGGCGTGTCCAGAGGAAAAAAATAGACTGCTAGCAAATTATCAAACAAGAATGATTTCAGAAGGCTGGAGGAGAAAATGGAATGGTCAGACACTAAAAGGCTTTCAAAGAAAGCAAACAAAATGAATTCCTTCAATGGAACATTTTGAAGGCGAACCAATGAGATCCTATGTTACCTCACAATTAGCACATGGACCACCAACCAAACAAGGGAGTGCTGAGCCCCATGCAGAACTCACCAGTACTCAACTGAGGAGGCATGCCAGATATTGGTCCCTGATACCAAGCCCAGTAAATCCCCCACTGAAAATAGATTGTCCTTGGGATCCCACATTTGGGAATCATAACTACTGATTCAAAACCAAAGTTCTCACCTCAAAGGGAATAGGAGAGCATTTATTCTGCTGCCAAATGTGAGTGACCAGGAACATGGATTCAGGTCCCCCCAAACACCATGTCCCACTGTGAAAATAGTTACATGAGAATTTTATTGGGTATACAATGAAGGAAGTTATAAATCAAAGCAGTTACAAATGCATTAGTGGGAGCCATAGGTGGGCAGGTTAGGGCAAAAACAGGGAAAACCAAATCAAGTTCAGATGCTGTTGACATTCTCAGCTTTTGAACTGGTGAAAATTATTGTAAGGTTTTGATAGTCACTGGTTATTATTAGGTCAGATACAGATGGGAACTGTAAGTAGTTTTCACAGGGAGTGAAAATAGGCCAAGACAATTTGTCTCCTGTCTGCACCATCTTAATTCTTCAAAATCTTGAAATTCAATCATTTCATTCGGTCTGATAGAATCTTTAACATTGGTGCAGTTAGTTTGCCCCCTCCAGCACCAAATACACATTTCTTTTCCTTTTTTCCCCTTCTGGAAGCTTCACACCATGGTGTCAAGTGCAGAGCTGTGGATCTGCATTCAGAGGGCACAGGTTCCCCAACTCAGTGTCTCGGGGCAAAGGACCGTATGAGGGGCACATGGTTAGAAATGAGACAGATGAGAGAGAGATGGGGGGTGCTGAAGATGGTGCCTCTAGCTTTTAAGGGCAGCCTAGGCACTTCTGCCTGAGGACTTGTCGGCAGGTGCATGGCCCTGGAACCCGGAAGTGTCAGTCATATTGTGGCTGAATCAGTTGCAACCCTATTCAACAACACAACGATGGTATCAAAAGGACAGAGGTGGGAAGGGCATATAGACTTGGGTGGTTCTTAAGCATACAAGTCACCCCAGTCATGGTCTTGAAAAATATTCAAGATAAATATTTTTTCCTATGTGCCTCACAAGAATAAGGAGATTATAGTTTCTTAGGTTTGGGGTGAGAGCTGCATTCCTAACAAATATCCAGTTAGTGCTGATGCACTTGACACAACCCGCACTCTGTCAAGGATTATAGATAATACCCTTCCATCCACAACCCCGCACCCACACACTACTCTTGTTCACTCTGTACTTCAATTTCTCTGGCTTTAAGATATAGAATCTCATTTAAGTTTCTCATGCTTGGATTCTAACTCCTGAGCTCAAGCCATCTTTCTGCTTTCAGCCACTTGGGTAGCTAGAGGCTCACATATCCAACTGTTCATTTGGGCTAAATTACATTCTCTTGGCAATTGAGAAGTACTGATTTCCTTATATTTTGGTTTGGTTTGGTTTGGTTTTTTTCGACACAGGGTTTCTCTGTAGCTTTGGAGCCTGTCCTGGAACTAGCTCTTGTAGACCAGGTTGGCCTTGAACTTACAGAGATCCGCCCGCCTCTGACACCCGAGTGCTAGGATTAAAGGCCTGCACCACCACTGACCAGCTTTCTTATATTTTTATAATTAAGACATCAAATACATTTTAAAATGGAAGAGAATTCATTAATTTTTTAAGGTATGGAAAATTAAGTAGCCATAAATAAATCATTTCCAATAGTTCAAGACAATCAAATTACAAATACAAAGTAAAAGTTTCTCTAATTTCATTCTTTTCTTCAGATTAATCCAGTCTTTCAAAAACGGCCCTATTTACTCTTCAGTCTCACATTCTGTGAGAACATGCTTCAGCGTTTTGTTTCCCCTTGACCACTCGCTGTCAGGAGAGGCTAGCTGCTCTGTCATGAAGGCAGCTCTTAGCAAGACCTGTGTGGTGAGAAACTGAGCCCTTGGGGATGGTGAGAGGGGTAAGTTGGTACAGGCACTTGCTGCCAAGCCCAGCAACCTGAATTTAATTCCCAGAAACCACATGGTGGAAGGAAAGAACCACGGCGTGTATGTGTGTGTGTGTAAGTGTGCACACACACACACAGACAGACAGACAGAGAGAGAGAGAGACAGAGACAGAGACAGAGAAATATATAAAAGGGGGAAAAAACGTAGTTAACTGAAGCCATCAGCCAGTAGCTAGTAAGACCTTCCAACAACTATTTGAAGGAGGTAAGATTATCTTTACCTTACTGAGCTCTGGAATGACTGCACTTTCGTGACAAGCCCTGAGTCAGAACCACACAGCTAATTGCAATATTATGAGCATCTGGATTCCTCACCTTCAGACACTGTGTGAGATAAGTGTTTTAAAAGTTGCTAAATTCAGGGTAATTTATAGTCCAGCATCAGATAACTGCTACCCAAAGCCTTATGTGCTCTCCCAGTCCTTGCAGTACAGGCTGTTCCTCATGTCTGCTATTCCTATATTCTCCAGAGTTCTCTTTACTCCTTATGAGACATTTCTCATTACACCAATCTCATTATAGTTAATAGCAATCCTTTACATTAATTTCCTCCATCAAACTTGGTGCAGTCTTCCTCCCCTGATACCACAAAATATCACATAAAACTGACGCTGCTAGCTAGAAAGCCATCTACACTTCACAGCTACTGGATTACTTACCATAACCAGTTCCTGGAGCTCAGTAGCTCTGAACCAGATGGACACAGTGATTTCAGGTAAAGAGCTGTCAAGTACTAAAAGTGTTACAGAGAGAAACTACTACGCCAGGCACTGTTTTCACAGTATCTGACCCTTCCCCTTCTAATGTCTCCTTTTCATTTTCAAGGGCAACATAACTTCTGTTTCGCTTCTTCTCTAGCTCATAATCAATCACAACGCTAGTATGACACTGTCTTCATTATTGTTCTACTGCTGCGAAAAGACATCATGACTAAGGCTAGTTACAAGAGCATTTAACTGGGGGTTGGTGACACTTTGAAAGGTTAGTATGTTTTTCATTACAGCAGAGATCTTGGCAGGCAGGCATGGTGCTGGAGCAGTAGCTGAGACCTCACACTCTATCCACAGGCAGAAGGTAGAAAAACAAGGAGACTGTGTCTGACCTGGGCTTTTGAAGCCTCAAAGCTATATATATCCAACATCTAACTAAATGAGAAAAGCTCAAAGCATTCCCACAAAAACCATGAACAAGACAAAGACCCCTGTGCCCTACAGTCCTCTTCAACACAGTGCTTAAATTCTTAGTTAGGATTAATATGACAGAGAAGGAAATAAAGGGACACCAATAAGAAAAGCCAAATGTGCCTCTGTTAGCAGATGATGAAACCCTATACAAAAGAGACCGATAGAGACTCCACCAAAAAACTCTTGAGCTGATAAGCACTTCCAGCAAAGTAGCAGTATACAAATCTATCACACAAAATCAGTAGCCTCCCTATATACCAACGACAAACATACTGAAAAGGAAACCAAGTAATTAAACCCAGTCACAAAACACACACACACACACACACACACACACACACGCATAAACACACAGGCCAGGCATGCATGTACCCAGGAATAAATCTAGACAAGCACACTAAATACCTCTACAGTATTTTAATAAGGTCCCAAAGAAAGAAACTAAAGAAGATACTAGAAAATGGGACTACCCGCCCCATGCATATGGATTGGGAAAATAAACATTGTGAAAATGCCCATCTTACCAAAAGCAATCTACAGATTCAATGCAATCCTCATCAAAATGTCAAGCAATACTTTACAGTAATAAAAAAAAAACATAATGCTAAAGCACATATAGAAACAAACAAGACAGGACAGTCAACCCGATACTGAACAAAAAGAGGCCTACTGGAGGCAACACCACACTTGATTTCAATTTTACTGCAGAGCCATATTAATAGAGATGTCATGGTGCTGGGACAAAACAGACATGTAGACCAGTGGAGTGTAACAGAGAACTCAGGGAGAAAACCATGCTACTTCCTCTACCTGGGCTTCTTATTGTTGTTTGGGTTTTTTAGTTTTAGGATTCTTTTTTTTTTTTTTTGACAAAAAAAAAATGCCAAAATCTCACTGGAAAAAGGGGCGTCTTAAACAAATGGGGTCATGTGGGAAGCAGATTAAGTTCACAGGGGGTATGTAGTATTGACATGACCAGGGCCATATCAAGGACTCCATACCCTTCCCCACAACAGAATCAGGGAACTGGCAAAGCTTTCCCAGTTCCAAGAATGGATGTTGACAGCATTTGCAAAGATCAACATCTTCCTCCCTGAATGGCTGTAACCTCAAAGCCATTCCTTGCAGGGAATCCCAACAAAGACTAGCCAGCCACCTCCTCATCCAGAGGCATATACTAAACCCACCTCCTCACTCAGCTCTATATAACAAACCCACTAAAGAAAGAAAGGAAAGGCCATGACTGCTCCTAGGTATGGTGGAGGGAAATTTTTATTACAGATACATGGGAGAGCATAGTCAGAGCCAGGGACACCTGGGAGAGTCCCAGAGTGGCCATGACCCTAAACTGGACCATATGGGTTGAAGGGGAGGGGAATAGAGAGGGGAGAGGGGGGAGCCAGGTGCAGCAGCCAGGAGGTCCAAAAGGGAGTAGCTGAAAAAGGCTGGGTAACCAAAATGGTTGGATTATATAAGGAAGGGCAGCCCAGTCCCTGGGCTAGAGAAGTTTGCGGTAGAGGGTGGAGTATGCCAGCCAGGATATGTTACAGGATGGCCCTGTAACAGATAAGGACTGAGCGCTACAGGGAGAATCTGGTGGCCAGTGTCCACTTTGATATGTTAAACAGGCATCTCAGCCTTTGTCCCAGGTTTGAGACCTAACATCACCTCCACACTAAGCTCTACATAATACATGAACCAAGTCTGGGCTGATGAGATCAGTTCTCCAGGTCTCACCTTTTCTGTAATATGTCTGCTGTTTCTTCATTCCCCCATTGCTCCACAAAATCAGTCCCAAAGCTGTGCAGGTCATGGCAGTGCTGGGAATCTTGGGTATCAAATTTCAAAAGAAAGAAACTAGATCTTTACCTGTCTCCTGCACAAAACCACCTCAACATAATGCTTGACACTCTAAAACTATCAGAGGAAAACGTAGGGAGTATATTTCAATGTGCAGGCATGGGTAAGGACTTTTCAAATAGGACTCCAGCAACACAGGCATTATGATCACAATCAACAAACGGGATGGATCTCAATGACAGCCCATGGGATAGGAGAAAATCTTTTCCAGCTATACATTCAAAAAGATTAGTGTCTAGTGTTTGGAACATACAAAGACCTAAAAAGTAAAACAAACTAAAAAAAAAATTACCCTAAGTGCCAAGAAAACACACAACAACAAAAAAAAAATTTTTAAGGGCTACGTAGGATTGGAAGAGCATGTGCTGCTCTTGCAGAGGATCCAGGTTTGGTCCAAGCACCCACATATTTGCTCACAAGTGTCAAAAACTGCATTTGCAGAGGAACTGGCGCCCTCATCTGACCTCCTCAGTACTAGGCTTGCACATGGTACACATGCAGGAAAAACACTTCCACAAACTGACTCTTTTAAAAGGTAGAGGTGCCTATGCAACTTCTAAAAAAAGAGTCTCAAAACAAGTACTACAAATAGCAAACATTTTAAAAAGGGTTCAACAGCCTCAGCAATGCAGAGTGACATGCAGATTAAAATTACCTTAGAATTCCATTTTACCCCAGTCAGAATGCCTATCACCAATACAAATAACAAGTGCTAGCATGGTTGTGGAGAAATGGGGAATCCTTTTACAATGTTGGGGAGAGTGTAATCTGGTGCAACAAATTTGGAAACCAACCTAGAGATTCCTCAAAAGTTAGAAATAAAAAAACAACCTAATGTGCTGAGCACGATGGAGCCCATCTTTAATCCCAGCACTCGGGAGGCAGAGGCAGTGGATATCTGAGAGTTCCAGGCCACCCAGGAGCTACACAGAGAGATTCTGTTTCAAAAATAAAAAAATAAATAAATAATGCTTTAAGATAGTCATAGCAGTTTTGGGTACTACAAGTAACAGATGAAAATTTGGCCCTAAACAAGCCATTTGTACTACACCCTCTAAGATGTGGAAACATTGGAGAAGAATGGTCAGAAAAAAATGCAAGAGCCAGAAGATAGGGAAGAAGCGGAAAATGCTAGCCTCTAAGACAGGACACAATCAATGTAACCGTGAGCTCTGAATTGCTAATTATTTGCACTGGATGTGCACAAGAAGGGCCCGCCCAACAACCAGTCATGGATGGGAAGGAGCTCATGGGACCCTAACCCATAATGTTGAACTATCAGGCTGACTCTGGAAGAGGAGTAGCCATTGTCTTCAGTTGTGTACCCTAGAGAATCCACCGGGTTCCAACGGATAATTCACACAGATGGTCAAGCCCAGGCTGACTGGAGACTCAAACAAATAAACAATATGTAAACATGAAGGAAGTGATTAGTAGGGGAGGTAGCTTTAGAGAGGGTAAGGAGCCGAAAGTGGGGTGGGGCAACCAGAATGGATTACGTACATGTATGAAATTGTTAAAAGAACAAAATTAAGGCTGGAAGGTGGTGGCGCACGCCTTTAATCCCAGCACTCGGGAGGCAGAGACAGGCGAATCTCTGTGAGTTCGAGGCGAGCGTGGTCTACAAGAACTAGTTGCAAGACAGATTGGGCTGTTACAGAGTAACCCTGTCTCGAAAAACCAAAAAAAAGAAAAAATTAATTAGAAAGATTGAATAAGGTGTGACTTTAGCCCTTCTCCAAGTAAGGGTGTGACCACAGACAGGTGTGATTAAAATCTACTAACACCAACAATAAATTCACTTTTTAGTCCCAAGGAACAACAAAGTGCTCCATCAGAGTGTTTCAGTGGCAAAAAGACCCAAGTAATGTCTATCAGATCTCGAACCCACTGCCCAGCCGCCTTTTCCCAGCCTCTTCTGCTGGACAGACACCAGACGGGACGCACGCCGATGACGTCATCGCACCCCAGGGCGTGGCCGCCGGACGCTACCATTGACAGAGGTGGTCTCACCCTCCCAACCGCTGGTGAGGGCCCTGGCAACAAACTCACCTTCCCGTTGGGGTGGAAAGGCAGGCCCGGGTCGTCTGTGGTGGGGAGAGGGCAAGCACGGCCCGTTTCCTCCGCAGCTCCAGCGGCGAGCCCCGCTGCGGAGACGGCGGCTTCATAGTCTGGGAAGGGATTAGGGAACGCCCGCTCCTCCATCTCCGCCTCTCCGAGGTGCAACTTGAGTCTCTTTGACATGGTCTCGCCCATGTCCGCGCGCTTTCCCTGCTTAAGAGCTCAGGGCACGGCGCGCAAGCAGGGACAAACCTCCTGCAAGGCGTTTAGGCCGGGGCTGCGCGGCGAAGCCTCCCTGGCAGCGGCGGGCTTGCACATCTGGATGCGGGCAGCCGGCGCGAACCTCCAGCCTTCGCCCGTCACGCCCTCCCAGCAGCCGCTCGCAGCCTGCCCGACCGCCCCGCAGACCCGCAAAGTCTCCCAGTTACCGTCGGCTCTCCGGTGGCTATGTCCTTCCGAGAGGTTGTAGAGAAAAAGCGCTCTCCCGCGAAGCTCCCGTTCCGGTAGGGAAAGCCTGTAAAGATGGATGGGTTCATTCAAAATGTGAGCGGTTCTCTGACCGGGGAAAAGCGCATCTTCAGACACTCCATCAAACGGACTGCATTTTCACCAGCCCAGCCTTGCCGCCCGTCCGTGTCCTCGGCTCCTTGTGGTGTGCCACTCACAGGAACAGCAGCTGCTTAGTTTAATTTTTAAAAAATATCTCTTCTAAAGAAAGAATTTCAAAACGGCCTAAAACAGTGAAAGGATAGCCTCCCGAGGGAGGGGGCATACAGTCCCTCCCATTCATCACCACCGGGAGGGGGGTTGCTTGGAGGAGGAGCCACAGGCCTTGGTTTTGTTTTGTTATGTTTTATTTTCATGCTCTTTGTTTTGAGTAAATACACATCTTTGGTAATGAGAATTAATATGGAAGAATGCTTATTAATCATCTAAATATTTTATAGACCAGAGAATTCCGTGATCACGTAATTAACATAATTGACCACAGAATAACATGGGTGTCAAAGAGGTCCCAAGCAAATAGATCTTTGCATTTCTATAATCACAATGTATAATACAGAACCACAGCCTTTATTGGTTCTGTGTTTTTTTGCACTGTTTACCTAGAACCAAATCTGTTTAAGGAAATATCTTATTTCAGATTTCTTTCATGTAATAAACATTAGTACTTGGTGTCAAAATGTTTCTGCCCCCTGGCGAAATCAAGATAGTAGACAAAAAACATACACACACACACACACACACACACAAGAATCATTGAGCAGCCTAATTGTGTAATTCCCCGAGTCCAAGCAAGGTACATATTAATGTAATGCCAAGGTGACATGATGGAAAACTACGAAGAGCAAAGATTTCAGTCACTTTCAGTCACTCGCACCTTTGGCCTCAGAATGGAGTAAAGTGAAGGGTTTAGGTTTTCATGTCCGTCCTTTGTCATATATGTGATCCTCCCCTCTATTGTCGTGAAAGTTTAGATCAGAGTTGTAGGAGTTAGCCCCTGTACCCCGGCAGCCCCAACTAGCTAGGCTCTGCCACCAGCCTCAATATCCAATTAAGAGACAACAGTGAAAAGTGGGAAAGAGGGGCAAAGAGAACCAGTGACAAATTCAAACAGGCGCGTGCACGCACGCGCGCGCACACACACCCAACTATTCAGATCCTGACCCAGGCTTAGGTTTAAGAGGTAGACTAGAAATTTGTATACTTCGGTAAGCAGCCCAGGTCCGGGTGTGGTCCGGCCCACCATAGTGCCTATTTCTCTGTCTTCAGAGGTGGTCTGGCAAGTCCTCGCAACTATGGAATCACTGGGAGACAGTTCTTCTGCCTGGCACCAGGTTTTGGCCTTCTATTTTGTGACTCATGGGGAAAGCCTTCAGGCTGCATGTAGTTTACACGGTGATTACATCTGGGGTTTGTTTTCCAAATAATATTGAAGTAAAGCTTGGCTTTGTTTCAATGTTTAAAAGATCCCATTAGCTTTTGTGGTTGCCCTTTAGATATAAATATCCCTAATTGTCATTATTTTGTCTACCACTGTCTGGGTATCTGATGACCATGTCACACCCCAGAGCTTACAGGTGTGGCATGGGGTCTTTTTCCTTGTTATTGCCTACTCCCGGTTTTCATGCTTTACTGTTAATTATGTTTAATTTTTATCATTACTTATAACATGTATATAGGATATGATTAAAGAATCACAATTTGATTAATTTGGGAGAACAGGATTAAATATGTCATCATTAGACTATCCCCGTGGGAGTCTCACAAATGGATAGTTTGTCCTTCAGCATGAAGGTAGCATATCCCCCCTTTCTCTTCTCTAGTCCCTCCCCTACAACTTTCCCTCCTTAATTCATGTGGAGTTTTTGTTGTTGTTGTTGTTGTTTTATATTTTTTCCTTTTTTTTTACAACATAATTCTTTATTGATTCCTTGGGAATTTCACAACATGCGCCCCAGTCCCACTCACCTCCCTGTCCGTTTATATCCTCCAAAGCATGCCCCCAAAAGAAACCACACCACAAAAAAATTCAGTTCAAAACAAACACCAAAACCACCTCACCTGTCCGTCTTTCCAACACCTATTCATTCATCCTAGTGGCACCGGGGGCGGCAGTGTGTCACACAGTGTACCCTTTTGTCCAATAAGTTCCACCCACAAAGTTCTCATTGCAGTGATTCGCTGGTCTGATACAAGGCCTCTGGTGCACCATCATCACTGGACCCTCACCAAAAATCCTCTCAGGTATCCTGCTGTTGCCCCTGTCTAGCCTAGCTCACCCCACTCAAAGACTGGAAGCATAAAGATAAGTCATTGTTTTGTGTTCCAGAACACCGAAGCCTCGCGGGACATACCATTCCCCCAAAGGAATATAATTGTCTGTTTTAATGAGGTGATACAATAATCTTGAACTAAGTTTGTGGGTCTGGAGATGGCAGCAGGTGAAGTGATGGAGGAAGAAGGGAAGAAACGACTTGCCAAGCAAAGGCAGCTTGTGAACAAACGTGGTTTGTGGGCTGTGGGCCTGGAGTTGAGCCTGTGGGTGTGGAAATAGCCACATGATAGCGACTATAGGAGAGAGAAGAAGTGATTTGCCCGGAAAAGGTGACTCATGATCCAAGAAGGCTCTAAGGCCTGGGGGCTGTAGCTAGGCTTGTGAGTATGCTATTGGCTGTGAGCTGGAAAGTATGGGGAAAGGAGGAGGTAACTTATCCAGCAATGGTGGCTTGTAGACAACAAGTTTTCCTTCTGTAATTCTATTATTCACACATTCCATCACTCTGCCAGGACAGGATATTACCGTACTCTTTTGTCTTATGAGGAAAGAGTTCTAAAATTAGTAGGCATAATAAAATCATGTATTCTGTATCAACACCAAAGGATAAAAGTGCATATGTTTTGACCCACAATACCTCCTCAAATAAATATCAAACAGTCTAGAGGGCACATAGGAAGAAGGAAGGTCATACCCTCAACTCAAATTGTTAATTAAGACAACCGATATTATCTTTTGATGGATGCAGAGCTATAAATAACATCTAAACAACTACTTGTCCAAATAAATGATTAAAAGATCATAGAAGAGATCACAAGCTAAGGGAGAGTGGTCCACATAGCAGTCCAAAGCTAAAATGGCTAAAACCCATACAGTTTATTTAGAAAATGATTTTCAACTTTTGAGGGATTTAAGATCTTTCTGTGATGCTTTCAATTCTGGAAGGATGCTTGGTTTTACCTTACATTGTCTCCTTAGACACAGATTTCCCTCCAGCCTTATAGAGGTCATGGCGGGAGGGTGGTCACCTATTATGATGCTATTAAAATTCAAACTAAAGTGATGCTATTGATACGAAGATTAAACATCAAAAGAGGGGGAATGTGGTAGGGGGAACAGAGGATGTTGAGGACTAAGTGGAAACAGGAGACAGCCCTGTAAGCTGGTCAGTGTCCATGCTCAGGTTGGTCAGTTTCTCTAAGTGAACTGGTCACAGCATTCCTGTGGTTCTCTTCCTTTTCACCATCACTCTAGCCATTACTGCCAAGGATTATAAAATGTTCAGTAAGAATGTATGCAGCCATCCACAGAAGACAGAGAAGTAAAAATGTGTGAAAACCTCATGCCTGTAATTATCCCAGCTCTGGCATCTGGATAATAATCTGCTAGAAGTCTGACAACATCATAAACTGCTTTCTGGTAAGAGAAGTCTTGGGGGGCCCATATTTTTGGCTAGAAGCCTGCAGCAGAGCTGCTTGTATTAGATTTAGGATTTTCGTGGAATATTTTATGGGGTTTGTAAGGATTGTTAATAATATCTGTTTCCTTTCAGATAGTTGTATGAGTGTACAGTTCCAGATAAGCATACATATCAGTACATATCAGTTTGTTTACCATTTCTGTGATAAACATCACGACCAAAACCAACCTGGAGAGGAAAGGGTTCATTTGGCTACACATCCTGATCACAGTCCACCATAAAGGGAAATCAGAGCGCAGAAACAGAAACCACAGAGGAAAACTGCTTATTAGCTTGCTGCCCTGCCATAAGGAACCTTATCCCCCTGGAACTGTAAGCCCCACAAAATTCCCCTCCCATAAATTATGGTGATTTATCAGCAAACAGTGAGAGGATGGAGTTTTCTATAGATTCGTCTTTAAGGTCATGTCTAGAACTGATTTATGGCAAGACCTCCTGACTTACATGCTCAAAATTTTCCCCATCAGGAAGGTAAATAGCAGGATAGAGGGAGGGAGAGACCTTAAATGGCATCTCTGGTGCTTCCGGTACACAAGTTTGTTATTTCACTATTCTGCTGTTCTTTTAAGTATTTTCCCAATGTTGGGGGGGGGGGTATATGCAATGAGTTGACTTCCTAGGGTTAATTTATGTGCTCCAGGGGCCAGGAACACTGTGACTTTGATTTCCATTAGGCATCCGGGTTATCCCTTAGCCGCTAGTTCACATTCTTGCTAAGGTATCTCACTGCTTGTGGCATGAGTCCTATCAGCTAGATCAGAATTCTCAGGGAAGTTCCTTTCTCTTGGTGATGTAGAGGGAAAATCAGAGAGGGGGGGCTTGGTAAGTGCATTCTTTTGTTATTTAAGCTCTGCTAAAGAGGATGTGAATTTTCCCATCAATTCCTTCAAAGGAAGCATTCCAGGGACCTTTGGAAGTGAGGTTTGGTATCTTTGGGTTGAACTCTTCTAGGACCGTCAGTGTAAGGTGGATAGGACTCCAGGAGAGGCAGGGTGGGTCAGATGGTCATATATGACTTTTGTAGGAGCCAGGGAGAGAGGACTCAGGTGGCAGAGATATGGGTATGAATGTGATCGTCTTATTTCAGGTAGAGAAGTAGACACATAGACCATAAAAATAGTGGAATCTAGCTGATAATTGTGACCCACCTTTGGATAGTCTTGAAGAGAAAAGAAAAGTTGAACAAAGGGGATCTGGGCCTATTTTCTTTCTCTCTCTCTTGCATTATTGATCCATTTGAAGGATAGTATTATAACTGAGGGTCCATTGAGGTGACCATTTTATTTATTTATCTATTTATTTATTTGTCATCAGCTAGGAGCAATGTCTTCTGACAGAGGAAAGACAGAGATTTTGGTTTGAGGGTCTAATTCTGAGTTTTGTTGGACAAGGGTGCTGAGTGGAGACACTGGAGGAATCTTGGAACCAGTCTGTCCCATCTGCAAGGAGATGGAGGAGGAAACATAGAAAGGTCTTGGTTCAAGGTTGCTCTTTCTCTACCTAGAGCACCTGCTAACAGGGGACAATGGGTGCAATGTAGCCTGTCCAGGGTAGAGGCCAGAGCAGGTAGTGGGATTTCCACAACGACTCATGGCTCAGTCTCCTGTCGCATCCCAGTTTTCTTTTTTCTTTTCTTTTGTTTTTCTTCAGGGCATATTACTCTCTTGTCCCTGATTCAAGTTTAGGTCCCCTATACCTCTACATCCAAGATAATTTTGATGCTACCAACCCTCAAAGCTCTTGATTTGACATTTAATTTCTTGTAAGAAGCATATCAGTCACAGAGAGGTTGGATCCTCAACAGGGAAAGACCTGTAAAGTAGGGAGTATCTAATTGGGAGGACAGTGGCCAGAGTCTTAAGGATCATCAGAATAGAAGGGCCCATGGTTCAGCCAGTGGGTAACTGCAAGGGCACTCTTGGCCACTAGGATAACAGTATCCTCCAACTTCTCCTTGCCATAGCAACCAGGCTGGAAAGACTAAGGAGTGGGGTTTGTGATGGGAAGGTTGCACTGGGGGCAGAGTAGTGAATTTAGTTAGTGAAACTGGATACCACCAACCCCCTCATTAGCCATGGAAAGTGAGCATGTGCAAGGAGAACCACCCCAAATGCTCTGAACCCAGAAATCTGACATTAGACTGCTTACCCCGGTGCTTTTGTTTTGTTTTGGGGTTTGGGGTATTAGTTTTTCAAGACTGGGTTTCTCTGTATAGCCCTTGCTGTCCTAGAACTTGCTCTGTAGTCTAGATTGGCCTCAAATTTACAGAAATCTGTCTGTGTCTGCCTCCCAAGTGGTGCGATTAAAGGTACATGCCACCACATCCAGCCTAACCCCAATGAGTGGTTTCTGCTACAACTTGTGCACCCCGTGCCCATTGCTTCTGGAGGATGCTCTGAAATTGCTTCCCTTATTGACAATGGTTAGGAAACATAGGGACCCGCAGCATCCATGCAAACTTAACCGAGCAAGAAGTCAGTTCAGCTGGCACATAGTCTACACCCAGACTGTGAAGACTTTAGCTGCAACTTGTTTTATTCAGTGCTGGGACTAGAACTCAGGCCTTAGCACACGTTGAGCAAGCCTTCTGCTGCATCCCACCCACAGCCTTACTGTTAACACTCCTTCCCATTTTCTTCCGCATTCCCACATCAGCTGGGGGACCTCCAGAGCCCAGTGTCTTTTGCAAAGACAGCAGAGAGTTTTGCACACACTCAGGGACACAGGGGAGTCCGGGCTGAAGAAAGGGTGTGTGCGCGGGGGGGGGGGGGGCTATTTGTAAGGTCAAAGTTGTCATTTGCCAGACAGTCCAGCTAAGGGAGACCCTCGTCCTGACACCCATGTCCTTTCCTTCATGTGTCACATATAGTAACAAAGCTTTAAGTGGAAACATTTGTACTTTTTGAGAGATCTAAGGAAGAGCAAAGACAAGTTTTCAGTAGCCATATGGGTTCGCCACAGCAGCTAAGGTCCCTCAGGAGTGCCAGCAGCCAGAAAAGATTTCCTACACAGTAGCTCACTCTTAGCCGCCCCCACTTGGATTCCAAGCACAACCCACCTCCAAGGCATGCTTGCCATCACTTTCTTTTCAGTACATCAGAAATCTTCAGGACTCGCTTATGTGCTAGAGCGGCTCGAGAAACAGAGAACTGAGTGAGTCGCTCCTTCCCCCAGACAGCCTATCCCCAGGGGCCTACACTCGTCCATTCATTCTCGGGGGCTCAAAAGCCAGGGGATCAATCGAGAAATGACTTTCCCCATGGACCTTTCCAGGTGTATCAAGTGAGAAATCTGCCCTCTTCCCTCTCTGGAAACATGTTTGTTTCTCGGGGTCCAGTTTGCAATGTCTCTTGAGTTCTGAAAGTCCCACCCTAGTTTTTGAAGGAGAAGACTCCATTTAGTCACCTGAGATCAAAGCATGCTGTTGTATCAGAGCCAGATCCCCCTACTCTCCTTACTCCCAGTAGAGGTGGGGGTTGACCTGGGGTTCAAACCATGTCAATCATGGCCACAGGGTTCCCTCACTCCAAAGAGGCCCTTGGAGTGCCAGAAGATCATGACCACTTTTGAGTTCATTGTAATTTTTAGTAAGGTATAGTTATCTTGAGTAGAGGTCTTCTCAAATCACAGACGAACCTCCAAGAGATGTAATGGGGTGCTGGTAGTCATTTAGGCAGTCTCTGAGTTCATTCTATGGGATGACAAGGAGTTGAATGTCAAGGAAAGACAAGACAGAGCTGTGGAGAAAGCAAAAGTGACCAAAGAGCTCCCTTTGGGATGGAGAAGCCTGGAAGCTGGGAATGTGCTAAACCCTCAGTTGGGTATTTTATAAGGCCCTTGGGTTCTCCCCTTTCCTCTACTGGTCCTGTTTAAATACATACCTTTATGCTGTCCTTTTTTGATTTTTTTGAGACAGTATTTCTCTGTAGTTTTTGGAGCCTGTCCTGGAACTAGCTCTTGTAGACCAGACCAGCTTCAAACTCACAGAGATCCACCTGGCTCTGCCTCCCAAGTGCTGGTATTAAAGATGTGTGCCACTTCCGCCTGGTCCACTTTTGTCTGGGAAGAAGCTGCCATCTTAGGAAGCCATTTTCACTTTTCCTGCCTACCTATGTCCCTCTAATTCTCTCTCAGTAGCAATTTTATGAACTTTTATTATTAGTTTTTTAAAAGGTCATAAAATAACACATAAAATATATTAGTGGATGCATCCAGCAGGTGGGCTACAGTCAAGTAAGGAAAACTGTGATAGACCCTAGCTGTTGTCTGACAGATCCTTCTGATGGGTGGAAACTAGGGCTCTGTTCATGTATTCTTTTGGCCACAAAGGTGTCAGGTCATGTACAGAGAGTAATAAGTGGCTCCTAAGGAGGGTTAAAGATGCTTCCAATATACACTGGCTCTGGACTTGAGGCCTTCCAGCTTCTTCCCATCACGGAAGCTCTAACCAGTCAGCCAGTCTGTGCAGGCACTGCTTCCCTCCGGGGATTCTCTTTCACATTAGCTGACAGTAAGCTGGTAGACATTCCCAAAGGGATGTTAGGTCAGACGCAGAGGTAGGCAGTGAGTGGCTAATAAGGCATCTAAAGACAGCTGAAGAGAATCTGGCTCAGGGCCTGGAACATTCCAATTCTCCACAATCATGGAGGGTTCTAATCTGTCCACCAGCTTTGTAGAATCTTTTTCTTTTCTTTGGAGATGGGGTTTCTCTGTGCTGCTTAGGCTAGCCTCACACTCTCAAACTCAGAGACCTGCCAGCCTCTGCTTCCTGAGTTCTGGGATTAAATGTGTGTACCACCGCAGCAGGCTTATAGAATCTTAAATAGAGAAGGTTTCCCCCCATACTCACTCCAACTTCAGTTCATAGTCAGGACAGTTATTGATCTTACTATATCTATAAGGAAACTGAATTATTTTATTATACCAATAAGGAAATTGAGTTGTCTGGCTTAGAAATGTGGAACTGTCTGGACCCAAGTTCTTGCCAGCCTCACAACTGTATAAGGAAAATCAAACAGGCATCTCGCCCATGCAAAGTTGGAGTCAAAACCCAAGCTAGTGGACCCTTTGACTAAGAACGTATGTCTGCTTCCTTTCCTAGACAGCCTTCTTGCAGCAGTGGGTCTCAATTTTCCTAATGCTGTGACCTTTTAACACAGTTCTTTATGTTGTGGTGAACGCCCCCCCCCCCGTAACCATTAAATTATTTTCATTTATATTTCAAAACTGTAACTTTTCTATGAATCGTCATGTAAATATGTATTTTCCGACGGTCTTGGGCAACCCCTGAGAAAAAGTCCCTGGACCACAGGGTCTCCACTCACAAGTTGAGAACAGCTAGTCGGCTTACAAGAATGAATTAGTTGTGCTTTATCACGGTTAACAAACCTAGGTTTTGAAAGCCTTCACGGCTTACACAGTAAGAGAACAAAGCCATTCTTTTCAGGTTCTTAAATTTTTGAATGGGGACGCAAACCGAAAAAGGATAAACATTAAACAAGCTGTTGCTTCTAACACAGTACGCCTGTGCTTGAAGACTCTGAAGATAACCACGCGAGTCGAAGCCTAGTACTCTGTGACCGGAGTCGGGCCCTTGGCATCTGTGATTAGCCTTACAGAAAAGTTGGACACCCGAATGAGCAGTGGTTTGGTTCATAGTTTAGTAAAAGCGAAGGCTCAGCCACTGACCCCGGAACGTCAGTCCTGCTTCCGGAACCATAGCGGCAGCGTTGGCTGTGCTGGGACTGCTTTCGGCAGAGCGCAGAGCGGGCGGGGCCTGGCCAGGGTGACCCCGAGGGTCGGTGCGGGGCAAGCGAGCGGCGTAGGCGTTCTGCGCGGTCATGCTGATCACTGCGTGCTGCAGGCTCACCCCGGCGCTGCGGGGGCCACGCGCACCGTCTGTGGTCGCCGGGAGGTATCTGCTGGCGCCTGGGGTCAGGTCCTTCGCTGACCGGAGCGACAAAGCGGAGGAGCCCCGCACCTTCCACCCCGCACTGCTGCAGTTCCTCGTGTGTCCGCTCTCCAAGAAGCCGCTTAGGTGAGAGTCGCCGGCCGCCTGTCCCCCGGGGAAGGATGGTGGCCCAGCGGCCACAGCCAGCAGGTCCAGAGCCCACTCCCTGGATGCGGGTCGCCGGGCTGCCCCTTTTGCTGGGGTCAGTCCCGCCCATGACGGGAGCCGGGCGTTTCTCGGGTTCTGCTGTGGCTGCTCCTTACCGTCAGTCCTGGACCCACAGGGTCTTCAAGGAAGACAGGGTTTCTCAGACTGGCGTCTTCAGAGCCTGTTGAAGCAGAGTATCAGGGCCAGCGTCTGGACCTTTCTTCCTTTCTTTCTCTCTCACTCTCTTCTCTCCTTTTCTCCCCCCCCCCCCGTCCCCGCCGCGTCTCTCTCCCTTCCTTCTGTCTCCTTTTTTGCTGTGTGTGAGAGTTCACGCACTGCATCAGAAGCCAAAGGTCACCGTGCATTCGTTGTCTTCAGTCTCTCCCCAATTTATTTTAGGAAGGAATCTCAGAACCTGCGGCGAATTGAGCTGGGGCTTCACATCACCGCGCAGGAATAAGCTTACATACTTACTGAGGATCAGAACTTAGTTCCTTGCGTTTACAGGGCAAATACTTTATTGACTTACCTACATCTTCCCAGCCTTTTTCTTCATCTTTGCTTTTTGTTGTTGTTTGTTTTGTTTGTTTGTTTTGAGACAGGTTTGGATATTTTGTCTGTCCCTTCCTGAAACTCTTTATGTAGCCCAGGCTAGCAAGATGTGGTACTCCTCCTGCCTCAGCTCCCTGGAGAGCAGGAGACTACAGGAGTGAACGCCCCTCCCCATCTCTTGTTTCCAGTGTTCTGCCTCGCATATGAACCATAGAGACTCGGGACAAATCCAGAACTATTCACTATTTAATACAAAAAAGAATTATAGTAGCTTCTAGAGTCTTGTGAAGTGCTGTACCTGTACACCTGATGCCTGGCTCTCTTGATCTGACTGTGCATTGACCCATGGTTTTAGTTGTGGCCTAGCTAGTTTTCATTAAAGTTTAACCTCCAGCTGGTTTGGGGAGAAAATACACCCACAGTTCCAGACTCCAGAAACAGAATAATGGACAACATTAACAAAATGCATAGATGATAAAACGTGGTTATCTTCAGGTTGCATGTTACTAGAGATTTTTGTCATCATTTTCACCTTCTAGATTGGTCCCTCTGTAGTGAAGAACTTGTTCGGTTTCCTTAAATCTTGAAATCTCCATTTGATTTACTGTCTACCTGTGTAGCTAGCTCACCGCGGACTTGCTGCTTTCCAGACTTTCTTCTTGTGTGCCCTCTCGTCGTTGTCCAGGTTTTTATTTGCATGTATTGATTCTCAGTGACTTCCTTCTGTTGTCTCTTAAAAGTCTCTCAAGTATTTACATCAATAGAGGAAGTTTTGTTTCTTCGCTTTTGGAGTGATTTGGGGTTGACCAGAGCAAGGAAGGAATACTGGCATAAAATGTAGACATCTTTTCTAAGTAGTATGAAAATGTTAAGGCATAACTTGGGAATGAAGTTTATAAAAGATAATAGGAGAAATACTGATTCTAGTGGTAATAACTACAGATTGTAACATGGTTTTCTAAGAGAAATGGTTGGCTTAGTGCATGTAAGACGAAAACTCCTGGAGGAGTAGCTATCAAGAACTGGACAGATGGTCTATTTATTGACTTTCAAGCTCTTCTGACCTTTGATTTCTCACAGTTCATTGTGTTCTTTTTCTCCCTCAGATATGAAGCATCGACAAATGAATTGATTAATGAAGAGTTGGGAATAGCATATCCAATCATTGATGGGATCCCTAACATGATACCACAGGCAGCAAGGACAATACGTCAAAATAAGAAGCAAGAAGAAGCTGAGCAACATTAGACCATTGTTGTTAAAAGCGTGACTACTGAGTTCTCGTAATACTGTATACCTTTAAAACAAGGAAGGGCAGCCGGGGAAGAACAGTGGTTCATTTCTGCCTGCTTGACTCTTCTTCCACTGCTCTCCTTAGCAGGTCTTTTCTGATCTGCTTTCTGGAGGAGAATTTCCCACAGGGCTGCACCAGCACAGCCGGGCTTTGCTTTTACAGTCTGCTCTTTCCAACTGCCGTGCCAGTATGTGTGCGTGTGTTCTTCCACCTGCGGACCTTGCCGGCTCTAAAGCACAGTACATGCAACCAGAGTCAGGATGATGTATATATTAGTAAGAGGTCTAGGGCAGCATCTCTGGAAAGTACATGTAAACCCATCTACATGTTTACATGTAGTTTATAAAAGGACTTGGCTTGTTTCTGTCAGGCTAGGTCCATGAGACAAGCTGGGGAAGCTTTTCATGCATGTACTGTCCTCAGTGTTTTGGATTCACATTTATAACTGCTGTATCAGAATTTCAGCAAAATATCTCAGTAGATTAACAACCGCAGTCATCAATTGAGGCCTGCTTCTCATCCCATTCATTTAAAGATTAGTCATTCGAAATGTTTGTTTATTTCAAGGTCAGTGGTCAGCTTAAGTACTTAGAAAATTCTGAGTGTGTAAAATTGCCTCCATTACTTTGACATCACATGCTTACATCAATAATAAAGTAAGATGTTGCCAGTTTACCACAAAACTCAGTTTGCTGGGGTGGGAGGGTGTCTGTCTGAATGAATGTTTTTGTCTCAAGAGTCTGGTCGTAAGAGAAAATGTTGAAATATCTTATGTAACTACATTTTATTTTTGGAGGCACTTGATATTCAAAGTAGTTGAATTTCTCAGAGAAGCAAGTAAGTAAGGTCAGGAATGGGAAGCCAATGATGTCTGTTTAAGTTTAGAGATACCTTTCAAGGTACACTCAGTTATTTCTACCCTGGGAAATTTGGTAAGCCCTAAAGGCTTGAGCTTTGGTTTTTTAGAATTACAACAGAATTGAGGCAAGCAAGGCAGTATCTGCTTGAGAAGTATAGGATGCTTCGATCCTTACTTTAAGGAAACTTAAGAATTGCTTATAAATGTAATTAGTTACACACACACCCCAGCCCAGGGCCCTGTGCATGCTAGGCAAGGGTGCAGCCACAGAAATAGTCCACGCCTAACTTATGAATCTACTTTCTGTTTATGTGGGGTAGAGGCATAGAATGGGGGTAGTCACAGGACAGCTTTGTGGAGTTGATTCTTTCCTTGCACCATGTGGATGCTGGGGCTTCAACTCAGGTAGTCAAGCTTGGAGGATACTTTTATCTGAATCATTTCACTGGCCCCGAAATTGGTTCTTATGAACCAGCATCCTGAAGTAGTGTGATAAAAGATTTACAATGATTCTGCCTGTCAAGAGAAAATTTCAAACTGTCGAATTTGTTTCCTATTGTATTGTCAATATAATGACGTAGAAGTTATATTACTTTTTTGGTTGGGTTTTTTTGTTTGTTTTTGTTTTTTGAGACAGGGTTTCACTGTAGCTTTAGAGCCTGTCCTGGAACTAGCTCTTGTAGACCAGGCTAGTCTCGAACTCGCAGAGATCTGTCTGCCTCTGCCTCCCAAGTATTAGTATTAAAGGTGTGGGCCATTACCATCTGGTTTATAAGTCACATTCTTAAATTATCCAGTGGCAACACAGAACTGAACTAGAAGGCTGTATAGCTTCTCAGTCCCTGAAGTGGAGTTTTTAACCCTGAGTTTCACATTTAACCAACTGGAAACTGGCCAATGAACAGTTTTGCTGGTGAAGCTAATGTTAATCTCACAAGTCAGGTGCAGCTGTTGGACTTAATCATGTTAGGAAGCTGACAAGTTGTCTCTGAGGGAGCTAGTGTTTACCTCCTATCTCTCACTATAGAATCTGCTTGTACAAATCACCAGGTGTGATTATTGGCATAGTACACAGTCTTTCATCTCAGAACCTAGAGAGGTGTTAATAGCACCATTTTACGGATGTGCCAACAAGAATATCAATACTGACCCGAGTCAGGGAGTCCTTTTGAAACCCAGCACTTGAGAAGTGCAGGTAGGGTCAGGAATTCAATCAACAACAACTTGAACTAGAACACGCTTTATCAAAACCCTAATTAAGCTCATGGGACACCAAAGAAGACAAGTAACTAGAAGAGAATGGGGAAGAGGAAGTGGGTCAGTGGGAGGGGATTAAGAGGGCACTGGCATAACCGTGATCAAAATACGTTTTATACATGGATGAAAATAAATTCATTTTGCATAACTAATATGTACTACTAAGTACTCAGAAAATAATTGGTAGGTGTGTCTAGGTTGGGGTTTCTATTGCTGCCATGAAACACCATGACCAAAAGCAATTTGGGGAAGAAGGGGTTTATTTGGCTTACACTTCCGTATCACTGTTCATTAGCAGAGTAAATCAGAATAGGAACTCAAGCAAGGCAGGAACCTGGAGGCAGGAGCAGATGCAGAGGCCCTGGAGGGGTGCTAATTACTGGCTTGCTTTCAAGACTTGCTCAGCCTGCATGTAGAACCTAGGACCAGCAAGGGCTAGCACCATCCACCACAGGCTGGGCCCTTCATCAATCACTAATTAAGAAAACGTCCTTCATACTTCCCTACAGCACAATCTTATGGAGGCATTTTCTCTATTGAGGCTCCAGCCTTCCAGATGACTTCAGCTTGTGTCAAGTGACATAAAACTATCCAGTACAATTGACCCCTTGCCAACTTGACTCGCAAACACATCACAGTTAAGCCACAACCCTTCTTTTCTCATTCATCGACAAAATCTCACATTAAAAATATAAACAACTAAAAATCCCCACTCTTTTCAAGTTTAAACATTTAAAAGTTCAGCCTCTTTAAAATGGTCAGTCTCTTAAAACCAACATCTTTTAAAATTCAAAGTCTCAGCTGCGGACTGCTGTAAAATATAAAGTAAATGCTTTCTTCAAGAGGGAAGAGCCAGGACACAGTTACAATCAAATCAAAGTGAAAACCCAGTGTTCAGTGTCTAGGATTCATGCACAGTCTTGGACCCCTCCAGAGGTCTTGGGTCACCTCTGACTCTACTCTGCACCACCCATAGCTTGTCTTCTAGGCTCCAGTTGGCTCCACTCCACAACTGTTGCTGTTCTTGGTGGTTGTCCCATGGTACTTGCATCTCCAAAACTCTGGGGTCTTCTGCTGCAACTGGGCTGCTGTCTCACCAATAGCCTCTCATAAGTTGTCTTCATAGTACCAAGCCTCAGTTTCACTGCATCGTCCTTTCAATCCTAGACCTTCAACTGAAGCTACACCTTCACCAGTGACCTCTCCTGGCCTTTCGGAGTGCCAAACCTCAGTTACTTCCCATGACTCCTTCATACCTTCAGGACCAGTACCACCTGGGTGATTCTCACAGTACTAATTTCAGCTGCCACTGTGAGGTACAGTCTTTGCTACCTCTGGAACAGCTTCTGTGTGCTGACTCTCTCAGGAAACACTTCCCCAAAGATTTTGCCTCAGTCATGCTGGTCTCTTCCTAATCACTGCTAATTTCTTAGCTCCAACCAACCAGCATCAAGCATCCCAGCAAAGCAAAGATTTCACTTCAGTAGTTCTGGTTTCTTGTTAATCACAACTGATTCTTCAGCCCCAGCTAACCAGAACCACAGGACCTTAATTCAAAATAACAAATGGCCCTGATAGGGTCTTTAGACTTCCCCCTGAAACTTTGTAAGTCAAGCCTCTATCATCTGCATTGCCCTCAACATTTTTATCTTCCAAGCTACAAAATAGCTCACTAAGTGTTGAATAAATACTCAATGGCTCTTCTTAGCCAAGTCCCAGAGTCTTTCTACAATCCCCCCATGCCCCAAAACAACATAGTCACATCTGTTACAGTAGTACCCCACAATTCTGGTTCCAAATTAGGGCTCTATTGCTATGATGAAATACCCTGACCAAAAAGCAAGTTGGGAGTGTGGTGGTTTGGGTAAGAATGGCCCCTTTGGCTCATAGATTTGAATTCTTGGTCACCAGAAAGTGTCACTATTTGAAAGGATTGGGAGGTATGGCCTTGTTGGAGGAAGTGTGTCGCTGGGGGTGGGCTTTAAGGTGTCAAAAGGCCAAGCCAGTCCCAGGCTCCTCTGCCTTCTATCCAGACGTCGAATTGTCAGCTCCCGTGTCTGCCTACATGCCATCATGCTTATCTGCCGTGAGGATAGTGGATTAAACTCTGAAACTGTAAGCAAGCCTCTCTTAAATGTGCTCTTTCATAAGTGTTGTCGCAGACATGGTGTCTTGTCACTGTGACAGAACATTGACTAAGATGGGGAGGAAAGGGGTTATCTAACTTGCACTTCCGTATCACTGTTTATCATCAAAGGAAGCCAGGACAGGAACTCTAACAGGGTAGGAATCTGAAGGCAGGAGCTGATGCAGAGGTCATGGAGGGGTGTTGACTCCATGCTACTGGGTTGTTCTTATGGCTTCTTCAGCTTGCTTTCTTACAGAACCAGGACCACCAGTCCAGGGATGGAATTAGTCACAATGGGCTGAGCCCTCCCCCATCAATCACTAATGAAGAAAATGTCTTATGGACTTGCCTACAGCCCAATCTTATATAGACATTTTCTTAATTGAAGTTCCCTCCTCTCAGATAACTTTAGTTTGTGTCAAGTTAACAAAACTATCAAGCACAGGGTAATACCAGACATAGAAATCTACCTACCTTTTATTGTTTTCTGTGTATCTGATTAAACTCATATGGTGCGGGAGAATTATCTGTATTCTGTCAATCATGTATTGTAATAAAACGCTGATTGGCCAGGCAGGAAGTATAGGCTGGTCAACCAGACAGGAAGTAGAGGCGGGGCGATGAGAACAGGAGTATTCCAGGAAACAGGAAGCTCCCTCCTCCCTTCCTGCCCAGATCACCGAAGAAGCAACATGTGAGCTGACAGCTGAAAAAGGTACCAAGCCATATGGCTAACATAGATAATAATAATGGATTAATATAAGTTACAAGGACTAATAAGAATCCTGACCTAATGGGTCAATCAGTTTATAATCTTATGGAGTCCTTTGTGTGATTTTCTTTGGGGTATGCCGGTTGTGGGGTGCCGGGCAGGACAGAAACCCCAACAAGCAGGCCCCTTCATGTTACACTCATAAGAAAGCAAGACTCTTCTCCAAGAAAAAAAAAATTCAAGCTAACCTAATTAAGGTAATGACTAGGCCATTAATAGCCACAGAGTAGCATGTTATCTTTAATGTTCAAGTGACAAAAATATTTTACACCGTTGACATCAGGATTCAACTCAATAAATTTCCTAAATAATACTAAGATGATTTTTAAATGGTTTTATTGCCCCTACTGTAAGTGGTTTAAAATTATTTTTAATATTCTATTCAAAAGTTGTAAAAGATGACTAAGAAGAGGTAAGTGATAAACAATGTAACCAATGAACTAGAAATCCTGAGTATTCTCTTCTTTCATGTTCTCTGAATCTACAAGGAGATAGTTGGGGCTTCCTAACCAAATCTCCAAACTGAAACTAGCTCTTCTCATCAACAATATTCAAGCTCCTCTATAGGGAGACATCTAGGATTGTTGGAAACCTAGGGTACCCGCCCAAGGTCGTTGTTTGACATGACATCAATGACTCCTGGCTCAGAAGTTATAAAGGAGCAACAATAGTAGGCTAAAGAATACATCAAACATATGCCATGTGTGAGCATGTGATTTTGTTTCTTGATGGTCATGAAAGGTTTTATTTTTCACCATTTTAGACAATACTTTAGAAGTATTGCTAAAACAAAAGTATCACTAGAATTAAAATCTAATGCAAGTACACACACCCACTGGAAAGGGAGAGGGCATTTCTCGTCGTTGCTCTGGGCGGGATGTGAGAGTCTTTGCGGATAATCTCAAATAATGAGCCCCCTGTAGAACAAAAGACATGATGAAGTGATAAACAGGGGAGATGGATTTCTGCCCTCACAGCCTTCAAAAGTACTTGGAGTTCTACATGCATACATTGGGGAGAACATTCTCCAAGTTAACTCTAGAAAGTGTGGCTGCTGTCTCGTTAATGGTCATTCTTGTGTGTTTAATGAAAGTCTTACTGCTTCACAATTCTCAGTGTAAGAGATATATTTACATTCTCACAAACATTCTGCATATATCCGCAGGGGATTTAGTGTGGGAAAATAACCTTTTGCAGAATGACAGTCATCAGGACAGCACAGGGTTGTGTCTGCTTAAGTGCCCGTGTTGCCATATGGAAGCTAATATGCTCACTGTTCATTCTTTTCCTGTGGGCCTCAACCTTTTGGGGATCGAAGATCAGATATCCTCCATATCAGATATTTACATTACGATTCATATTAGCACCAACAATAACAGTTATAAAGTAGCAATGAAGTAGTTTTACGCTTGGGGTCACCACAGCCTGAAGCACTGTATTAAAGGGTTGCAGCATTAGGAAGGCTGGGAACCACTGTTCTTATCTGTAAATACCAGGAGGTTGGTATCAACATTAACATGGAACTCTAATTTGTCCTGTCTTTTCTACCTTCCAGTCTGGTTCAAAGTTCAGGATCCCTCTTACATTTCATGACAAGGAGCACACGAAGGTGCTTCACTCAGGTTTCTGGGTGTTTCTACGGCTTGCTCTCAAGGGAAGAAACGTGAATGATTTCAAATAGCATGGATACATGACTAAAACTGGATATCCAAAAAATATTGCTTGCCTTCTTTCCTTGTATCAAGATACTATTTTTTTAATTTTTTTATTAATAATTTATAAAAATTTCCACTTCCTCCCCTCCTCCCAATACCCTCCCTCTCCCCCCCACTCCCTCTCCTCCTCCCTCTCCAGTCCTAAGAGCAGTCAGGGTTTCCTGCCCTGTGGGAAGTTCAAGTTCCTCCCCCCTCCCTCCAGGTCTAGGAAGGTGAGCATCCAATCAGACTGGGATCCCAAAAAGTCACTACGTGCAGATGAAAGCAGTCCCAGTGCCATTATCAATGGCTTCTCAGACAGTCCCCATGTCAGCCACATTCAGAGAATCCGGCTTGATCACATGCTCGTTCAGTCCCAGTCCAGTTGGCCTTGGTGAGCTCTCATTAGATCAGTCCCCTTGTATCAGAGGGTGATTGCCCTCCTCGCGGTCCTGCCTTTCTTGTTCATGTTCTCCCTCCTTCTGCTCCTCATTTGGACCTTGAGGGCTCAGTCCAGTGCTTCAATGTGGGTCTCTGTCTCAATCTCCATCTATCGTCGGATGAAGGTTCCCTCTGATCCTGACTTCCTTGCTCACGTTCTCCCTCCTTCTGCTTCTCATTTGGACCTAGGGAGTTAAGTCCTGTGTTCCAATGTGGGTCTCTGTCTCTGTCCCCATCCATCGCCAGATGAAGGTTCTATGGTGACATGCAAAATATTCATCAGTATGGTTATGGGCCAAGGCCAGTTCAGGCACCCACTCCTCTGCTGCCCAGGGAACAATCTGGGGACCTCTCCTTGGACCTGGGAATCCCTCTAGAATCAAGTCTCTTGCAAACCCTAAAATGGCTCCCTTAGTTGAGTTATATACTTCCCTGCTCCCATATCCATCTTTCCTCCCTCCCCCATCCCATTTCCCCAAGCTATCCTCCATCCTCCCCTTCTCCCTTCTCTCTAACCATCTCCCCTTACTTCCACCCCCACCCCCCGTGCACCCAAGTTTGCCTGGCAATCTTGTCTACTTCCAATATCCAAAAGGATAACTATATGATTTTCTTCAGGTTCACCTTCTTATTTAGCTTCTCTAGGGCATAAGTGGATTCTAGCCATAGTTAAAGATACTATTTTTTGTACCACTAAATTTTTTTAATTGGAAATAAAATAATTTAATAGCATCTACTCATTAGACTAAAACGCAGCAATCCAGAAAGTTGGCCTTAGTTTCCTTTATTAATGTCTAACATGCCTCTTCATTTTGACCAAATATCTGTTTACAAAACAAACAAAAAGCAGGAACCAAAATGCATAAAATTCTAATTCCTTAGGATGAGAGTTCTTACTCTTTGAAGTACCATATGTTCAGTTATGATCTATAAATAATAATGTTCTGTAACACAATAAGGTGACTAAACTTCGTGGCATTTTATAAAGTACAAGGAATATTTCTAACAACAAAATGTTCACGGAGAGAGAAATTAGTTTCCTTATTTGATCGTCACACAGTGTATACATAATCATGCCCATAAGTATGTGTAATTTCGTGTCAATTTAAAAGGCACTCTGTATTTTAGTATTGTACGTTGTATTATGATTGCCTGTTTTCTGTTTTTAGTCTAGACCAGTGATTCTCAACACTCCTAATGTTGTGACCTTTGAATATAAGTTTCTCATGTTGTGGTGACCCCCCAACCATAAAATTATTTTTGTTCCTACTCTGTGACAGTAATTTTACTACTATTATGAATCATAATATAACCATCTGGGTTTTCCGAAGGTCTTAGGTGACCCCTGTTAAAGGGTTGTCCTATCTCCCAAAGGGGTCGTGACCCACAGATTGAGAACTACTGGTCTAGACAGTAAACTCTGGTTCCAAAATTTTGCTTTCCTTTGAGTGTTTCAAATGAACTCCAGTGCCTTGTGTATGGTAGATTATCATTACAGCATTTTTATTTGTTTATTTTTTAAAGATTTATGTGTGTCTGTGTGTATGTACTCACATGTATGTATGTACAGGTGACATGGAGGCTCTAAAGGTACAATGGATCTCTTGGACCTGGAGTTTCAAGTATGTGTGAACCACCAAATGTGTGGATATTGTGATCTCTGATCAAAGACAGTGCCGTAAGTGCTCTTAACTCCTGAGACATCTCTCCTACCCTCTTGTTTGCTTAAGGCAGGGTGTAGAAGCTCAGGCTGAAGCTCCTCTAACTTCTCCTGCCTCCTGGGTGCTGGGATTGAAGACATGAGCCATCACGCCTGGCTGTCACGACATTGCTAAAATAACTTAGTATAAAGCAGGCAGTTACTTCCTGAGCAAGTACGTGACTCAGACAAGTCTTACTAATTTTTAGTGTTTTTATTTATTCTTAGACAATTTCATACACACACACACACACACACACATATATATATACATATATATATATTACCTCAATCATATTCACCCCCTTTTTCTCCCCAATGCAGGGCCCTCCTATCTTCACATCCTTTTTTAACAATCCACTGAATTCAATTACTACTGATGAAAAAGCATGGGGAACTTACCAGCGTGTCTTATCGTTTCAGCCCAGCTAACATTTCACGCTCACTTTAAGAGCTAGAAAACCTTCTGCTTATATAAAGTTATGGGGTTGGGGGGTGAATTGTGGGTAAAGTACTTTCTCAAGCATGAGGACCTTATTTCAAATACTTAAAGTCCACATTTAAAACCCGGGTATAGTTACCTACCCCTCTATAGCGCCAGCACTTCAGAGTGCAGAGGCAGGAGATTAGCTGGCCCTTACTGCCTGGTAACCTAACTCCAGATTCGGAGGAGACTGTCTCGATGGACTGAGACAGTGATAGAATAGGCCATATACTGGCGTCAGCCTCCATGTAGATGTACCCAAGCACACCTGGGTGTCCACACACAAATACGTACATGACATACACCAAAAAAAATTCTTAAAAATTCTGAAGAACAGCTTGAGATTCATATGTGAAAGTTGCCCCAACCAAAGAATGGATAAAGAAACTGTGATTCATTTGCACAATGGAGTATCACTGGGCTTTTAAAAACAATGACATCAAAAAATATGAAGGCAAATGGATGGAATTAGAAAGTGAGGGAGACAACCCAGACCCAGACAGACAAACGTCCTATGTACTCACGCATAAGTGGATATTAGCTGTAAAATACGGGATGACTGTGCTGCAATCCACAGACCCAGAGAGACTAGGTAACAAAAAGGGCTCAAGAGGGACACCGGATTGCCCTGGGAAGGGGAAATAGAAGAGATTTCCTGAGTGGACTGGGGGAGGATGAGTATAGGAATATGAGGGATCAAGTTGTAGGGGGGGATGAAGAAGTAGAGTACTAAAAGACTACTGGAAAGTGGGGAGGGCATTTTGGCGTCAGGGAAAAACCTGGTGCAAGGAAACCTCCCAGGAATCTGCAAGGACGACCCCAGATAAGACCCCTAACAATAGTGGGTACGTAGCCTGAACTGGCCATCTCCTCTGACTAAGCAAGACTTTAAGTGAAGGAATTGGGAAACCAAGCCAGCCACATCACCTTCAACTTACAGTCTGTCCTGCCTATGGAATATGCTGGGATAAGAGATGCCTAGAGATTGAGGGATTGGCCAGATTGGTCTAACCTAAAACCTATGCCAGGAGAATAGTACTCCCCGCCACATATACACAGTGCCTGGATCACCAATGCCCACAGGCTGAATGACCCAGAGAACTACTATAGAACCAAACCAATGTAATGATGCCTAACAATATTCTGCTGTACTCATAGATTGGTGCCTAGCCCAATTATCATCAGAGAGGCTTCATCTAGCAACTGATGGAAACAGATGCAGAGTCTCACAGTCAGACATTAGGGGGAGCTTGGCAAATCCTGCAGAAGAGAGGGAGGAAGGATTGTATCTAGTCTGAGCTCATAGGGGCTCACAGAGACTAAACTGACAACGAGGGAGTCTGTAAGGGACTGACCCAGGCACTCTGCATATATGTTACAGTTGTGCAGCTTGGTCCTCAAGTGGAACTCCTAACAGTGGGAGCAGGGGCTGTCTCCAGCTCTTTTACTGTTTTTGGGACCCTACTCCTCTTTACAGGGCACCTTGCCCAGCCTTATTATAGAGGGAGGTGCTTAGTCTTCCTGCAACTTGATATGCCATGTTTTGTTGTCATCCATGGGATACCTGCCCTCTCCTTAACAGAAACAGAGGAATGGATTAGGGAGTGGGAACAGAGTGGGGGAGGGGAGGGTGCTGAAAGGAGTGGGGGGACTGCAGTTGAGATGTAAAATAAATAAATAAATTTATGAAAATTATACATAACTCTTTTGGGAGGCTATAACATAGCAGTCCTGCTATTAACCATGTGGGAAGTAGGTGTGAATAAAGCTGTAATTAGATCAAGCAAATGATAACAGATGGTAACTTGTGTACACAGTGGCGCAGAAGAGAATTGAAACCATAGCATTAATGTATTCAATTCTATAAACACACTTGATTTTAAAAAAAATTAAAAAACACCAAAGGGTAAATCTAAACAAACAAGCAAAGGAACGATAAGAAAATAAACAAACAAACAAATCAATAGAAAGATAGATGATAGATAGATAGATAGATAGATAGATAGATAGATAGATAGATAGATAAATGTACAAAGAAGGCAAAACAAAAACTCTACAAAAATACCACTGAATTAATTTTGTGCTGACTGTCTACTGCTGGGTATGGGGCTTGCCCTAAAGTTTGGTTAATATACCCAGTGAGACTTGCTTGGAAAGAAAGCCTGACTTGTCCTTTGCTACTGGTATCAATACAGATAGCTTCTGGGTTGTGGAAGCAGCCTGTGCCCACTTTCCAGTCAGCGCTGGGACCCTTTCTGGCATGAACTTGTGCAGGTACTATGTGTGTTGCCACAGTCTCTGTGAGTTCATATGTGTATTAGACCTGTCGCACCTGAAAGTCACTGTTTCCTTGGAGTCGTTCATCACCACTGGTTTGTATAAATCAATTCTCTCATTTTCTACATAGATCCCTGAGCCCTGAAGGAGTACTTTGATGAAGGTATCCCATTTAGGACCAAGTACTCCAAAGTATCTGACTCACTGCACACTGTCCAGACTAGAGTTTCTATATTAGTTCTTATCTTCTGAAAGAAGAAGCTTCTCTGATGTGACCAGAATGAGGCACTGATCTATGGGTATAGCAGTATGTCATTAGGAGTTTTTTTAATGGCTATGTTCCTTTAGCAGAATAATAGTATTAAGCTTTCCCATAAGCCCATGTCCTGTCTAGTCTCAGGTTTTCAGCCATTGTAGTAGTGTCAGGTATGGATTCCAACTTATGGAGTGGGTCCTAAATCTAATCAGAAAGCAGTTGGTCTCTCCCATGACATTTGTGCCACTATTGCACCAGCATATCTTGCAGGCAGGTAGTTGTAGATTACAGGGGTTGTAGTGGAGAGCTGTCCACGATTATTCCAGGTGCACAGAGTACCTTCCAATGTCATAAACATTAGTCACTAAGGATGAAGCTTCTAGTTAGATACCAGCTCAACGTCTCTGTGTTTAGTGATGTATTTTCATAAACAGGACCTTACCATCAATTATAGACAGCAACCAAGAGCCTGTGATGTATGAGGGTGTCTTGGTTACTGTTCTGTTGCTGTGAGGAGAGACTATGACCAAAGCAACTTATTAAAGGAACCATTTAATTGGGGACTTGTTTATAGTTTCAGAGGTAAGTCCATGATCATCATGGTGGGGAGTGTGGTGACAGGCAGGCATGGCACTGGGGCAGTAGCCAGGAGCTCACATCTGATCTATAAGTTGAAGGAAGAATGTAACATGAGGGCCGGCTTGTTGGGGTTTATGTCCCGCCCAGTGCCCCACAGCTGGCAAACCCTAAAGAAAATCACACAGAGATCTCCATAGATTATAAACTGATTGGCCTATTAGCTCAGGCTACTTATTAGCTCTTATAACTTATATTAACCCATTATTCTTATCTATGTTAGCCACATGACCTTTCACAGCGGGGCAGGTCACATGTTGCTTCTTCAGTGATTTGGGCAGGACTGGTGGAGGAAGCTTCTTGCTTCCCAGAATACTCCTGTTCTCTTTGCTCCACCTCTACTTCCTGACTGGTTTTCCCACCTATACTTCCTGCCTGGCCAATCAGCATTTATTTAAAACATGATTGACAGAATACAGACAATTCTCCCATACCAACAGAGTGAGAGTGAGACTGGATCTGGCACAAATTTTGAAACCTCAAAGCCTACTTCCAGGGACACAATCCAATAAGGCCATACCATCTCTAACAAGGCCATACTTCCTAATCCTTCCCAAAGAATGGGGAGTTCCACTAAATAGGACCTCAGTATTCAAATATGTGAGTCTATGGGGGCTGTTCTCACTCAAACTACCGTGTGGAGTGGTTCCAAATATGTTTGTTTTAACCAATGACTCAGCAAGATATAACCTATTCCTGGCACTGGAGATTTTACTTGGTGCCATAAGATGTTTAATTGTGGCATTGTCTTCCTATTATTTGGTGACTCCGTTTATATTTCTAATATGTATATACTTTACGATGCTTCTCTAGGAACAGGTTTCCATATGGTTTTTAAATTGGCCTTTAGTGTTAGTTGTCCCTCCCCATATTCCCTCTTTTATGCATCTTTCCCATCTCTCTACCAATTTAATCCTGCTATTTCTGTTTCCCTTTTTTCTCTCTCCATAACAATATATTCTACTTACTCTCCTTTAGAAGATCATCTCCTTCCCCCTAATCCCTTACATGGTTCCTAACCTCTATGGGTATTCAAATTGTAGCACATATATTGAAAGCTTAAAAGCTAACACCCATGTATAAGAGAAAACATACAACATTTATCTTTTGGATCTGAGTTATCTCACTAAGTATAATTTTTTTCTAGCTCCATACATTTACCTAAAAATTTCAGGATCTGTTGTTTCTTTTCTTTTTTACATGATTTGAATTTTTAAAAATTCCATTGTGTAAACATACCACATTTTCATTAATTATTCAACAGTTGATGACTATCTAGGCTGTTTTCAATTTCTGGCTCTTATGAATAGAGAAGCAATGAACAGAGAGCAAGTGTCTCTGTAGCAGGATATAGAGTCCTTTGGGTATATGCCTAAGAGTGGCATAACTGGATCTTTAGCCAGACCTATTTCCCGGTTCCTGAGTAACCACCACACTGATTTCCATAGTGGCCATACAAGTTCACACTGTCACCAACAATGAATAAATATTCCCCTTATCCAAAATTCTCACAAGTATGTGCTATCATTTGTCTTATTGATTTGGTCATTCTGACAGATACAATCTCAAAATAGTTTTTAACTTTCATTTCCTGATGGATAAGAATTTTGAATGTTTCTTTAAGTGTTTTTCAGCCTCTGTGTTTCTTTTTTTATACTCAGCTTAGTTCTGTACCATTTTTTGAAATTAGATTGTTTCCTTGATGTTCAGAATTTTGAGTTCTTTACATATTTTATATGTTTTGAAAACTAACCCTCTATTAGATAAACAATCTTTCCTCAGTCTATAGGCTCCCATTTTGCCTGACTGACGCTGTCCTTTGTCAAGAACTTTGCAGTTTCATGAGGTCCCATTTATTAATTGTTGTTCTTGGTGGCTGTTCTATTGGTATTTTGTTCAGACTCCTTTCCTGTTCCAATGAGTTCAACACTATCTACCACTTCTCCTCTATCAGATTTAGGGTATTTGGTCTTATGCTGAGGTCATTGATCCATTTGGAGTTGAATTATGTGTGTGTGATAAATATGTATCTAATTAAATTCTTCTATATACAGATATCCAGTTTGACAGCCCATTTGATTCTGTCTTTACTCCAATGTGTATTTTTGACTTTGTTGTCAAAGTTAAAGTATCAATAGATGTGTAGATTTATGTCTGTGTCTTCAAATAGATTCCATTGATCAATGTGTCTATTTTTATGCCAATACCATAGTGTTTTTTTATTATTCCAGTTCTTTAGTATAACTGAGTAATATTTCCAGCAATTCTTTCATTATTAAGGATTGTTTGGGTTATCATAGAGTTTTTGTATTTATATATGAAGTTGAAAATTGTGTTTCCAATTTCTGTGAAGAATTATTTTGGGATTTTTATGGGGATTACACTGAATTAGTCGATTGCTTCTGGTAGGATGTTATAGGAGGCTGATTTTTTTTCCTGGCTGCTCAGATTCCTGAAATAACCACAGAAACTAGATTAATTAAATCACTGCTTGGCCCACTAGCTCTAGTTTCCATTGGCTAAATCTTACATCTTAATTTAACCTATTTCTATTAATCTGTGTATCTCTATGAGACTGTGGCTTACTGAGCATCTGTCTCCAGTGGGGCTACAAGGCTTCTCTCTTACTCCACCTTCCTTCTCCCAGCATTCATGCTTGGTTTTCCCCACCTAGCTCTACTCTACCCTATCACAGGTCAAGGCAGGTTTCATTATTAACCAATGGTATTCACAGAATACAGAGGGGAATCCCACATCACTTCCCCTTTTCTATTTAAATAAAAAGGAAGGTTTTAACTTTAACATAGTAAAATTGCATGTAACAAAATAGGTATCAAGCAATAATTACAGTTAAAATATTTATATCTACTCTATCTTTTATCATATCTAAGGAAAGCTATAATTATAACTTTATATTCTTCAACTCCATCAAAGAATCCAGAAGGATACAATAGTACCTAAGTAAACAGGAAGTGCATTGTAAGCAACTGCAAAAAAGCTCTAGAAATTACTGAGATATCTAGCTACCTGAACAGTCACCCAAAGTTCTTCTGTATCATTGGAGAGTTCATCTTCAGCATATATGCCCGTAGTATCTAGCAGACTTTTCCACAAAGCAAGAAATTTCAAAGACAGTTCCACCTATATTGGCTGTTTGTCAATAACTTTTTTCTGTGTCCTGCAGAATATCTGGCAGACTCTTTCATGAAACAGAAACACCAAAGGACCATCTCACCTTTAGGCAAGTTCTGTATGGGTTCTGTGGGTTCTTTATGCCCAGTTCATACAGCATACCATCAAGAAGTCCAGGCAAGGGCAGTTTCTTGTGCAAATGGTTAACGAACTCCATACGGAGCCTCTTTGATGTCCTTCTTCCTCTTGAAGTAATTGGTGCTGCCAGGAGCATATGTGTCTCATGTCATGAAAAGTCCTAAGTTCGTAAAACATTTTAAATGCTATATTCCATAGGTCTTTGAAAGGTTTGAAATTATCTAACTGAAATATATCTCTATATATCTAGAAAACCTAACTAACATGACTACAAGCTTGACTACTATAGATGACTATCTATTAACCTATATTTCTTAATTATACATTGCATTTTAAATGAGATACAATACCTTATCGAGAGCCAAAATAGACATATAACAAAAATTGACCTTAAATTTGTATCAATAAACCAATGCAAAGTATTCATCTCTATATCATATCCCCCTTTAAATATAAGCAAACACTTATAGACAATATTTGGGAATTTGGGTGTAGTTCTCTCTAAACTCTTCTAAACTGTACTTTGGGTGAAGTAATTTTTGGGGTGTTCACAAAGATCTTTCAAGGAGTCTTGGTCCATCAAACCACATTATTCTGGAAGAAATCCATAGGTTCTCATCTTCTGTTGAAACAAAAGAACCTCTTTTTCAAAGCAACATATCCTTAGACTCAAATTTTAAAGTCAAAAGACCTTTATGTTGGTTTATTTTATCAGCGAGTACAATGAAATGTCTCTCTGTATTTAGCTCCTTCACAGTGAAAAAATTCGAAGAAAACACAATAATATACATAATCCAGACTCTCTATGTATTTTCCATCTTTACAGGTTTTATTTTTTTACTCTATTACTTTTCCTACAAGTTTAATATTTATTTTAAATTATTATCTTTACTCCTTTAATCTATGACTCTCTGTACTCTTTTATATTACATTTATTGTCTCATTATTATTCTTCTCTCTCCCAAGCCTACATAAATTTTTAAAATGCATTGTATCTCATTTAGAAGTCTTTTATGTCTGAATATGTCCTTATTGTGCATCTGTAATTCTTTTCAGGCCAGGATGACTTCTTAAAATGCTAAGGAACATTACTATGACTAAGGATGCTTTGCCTTTTGACTCTGCCCAGTTCAACATGTTGAAGGAGGTCCATGAGTTGCCCCTGAGAGCCATTCTATTCACCCCAGATCCAGAGACAGGTTGCAATAGGTCTGTGTTACCATTAACAAATTTTAGCACTATGCTCATGAAACCCATTTAAATGTTCCATAGACGGGTCTCTGAAAAGAGTCAGAGTTTGTGCTAGCAGCACAACCCAGGAAGCCGCAGTTTCAAAAATATACATTTTTTTTCCTGCTATCACTGAATAAGGAAGACCTCTCTTAAAGGAGGTGTGGCATGCCACCAGCAAACAGCAAAAAACTGTGTTAAACTCTGGTTTTTGTGTGTCTAGAACTCCTTTTCAAGTTCTCTCAGGTTTTAAGTGGATTTAGTTGGCTGTGTTGGCACACCAATTTGTTGTATTATTGCCTTCCATTTCTTTCTTCAGTGTCTTTTCTTTACTTTGAGACAAGGTCTCACTATATAGCTCTGGTTGTTCTGGAACTTACCATATAGAGAAGAATGGCCTTAAGTTCACAGATACCCACTTGCCTCTGCCTCCAGAGTACTTACATTAAATGCCTGAGTCAATACACACCATTCTTTCTTCAATGTCTTAATGTTTTTTTTTTTTTTTTTTTTGGAAGGACATCTCAGGATTCCTAAAGATCTACCCGCGTTTATTCTTTTTTTTCTTTTTTTTTTTAGTAAATTTTATTAAATTATAAAAGTTTCCATTTCCGCCCCCCCTCCCAACACCCTCCCACTCCCCCCACTCCCCCCCCTCCTTCCCCTCCGTCCCCCAGGGCAGTCAGGGTTTCCTGCCCTGTGGGAAGCTCCAGCTCCCTCCCCCTCCCTCCAGGTCCAGGAAGGCGAGCATCCAAACAGACTGGATCCCCAAAATCCAGCATATGCAGAGGAAACAGGTCCCAGTGTCATAGTCAATGGCTTTTCAGAAAGACCCCGGGTCAGCCACAGTCAGAGAATCCGGCCAAATTCCGAGAATCTGGCTAGATCACGTCCTTGTTCAGTCCCAGTCCGACTGGCCCTGGTAAATTCTCATCAGATCCGTTCCCTTGTATCAGTGGGTGATAGCATCCCTCGCAGTACTGATTTCGTCTTTCATGTTCCTCCTCCTTCCGCTCCCCCTCCGGACCTCGGGGGGCTCAATCCGTTGCTCCAATGTGGGCCTCCGACTGCATAGCCGTCCTTCGCCAGACGAAGGATCTATGGTGATAAGCAAAATATACATCAGTATGGTCATGGGCCACGGCCGATTCAGGCACCCTCTCCTCTGTCCAGAGAGCAATCTGGGGGATTTCTCCTTGGACCTGGGATCCCATATATAATCAAGTCTCCTGTAAACCCTAAAATGGCTCCCTTAGTTGAAATATATTGTTCCCTGATCCCATATTCATCCTACCTCCCTCCCCCCCCCCATCCCCGGCCACCAAGCTTTCCCCATTCCTCCCCTACTCCCTTCTCTCTAGCCCTCTCCCCCTCCATCGACCCTCCCACCCCCCCATGCACCCGAGGTTACCTGGGTCTCTTGTCTATTTCCTACCTCCTGGTGGATAGCTAAATAATCTTCATCAGGTTCATCTTCTTATTTAGCTTCTCTAGGATCACGAATAATAGGCTCAAAGACCTTTAATTAAGGTTAGAATCCACTTATGAGTGAATACATACCGTGTTCCTCTTTTTGGGTCTGGCTTATCTCACTCAGTAAAACGTTTTCTATTTCCATCCATTTGCATGCAAAATTCAAGATGTCATTGTTTTTAACCGCCGAGTAAAACTCTAATGTATATATGTTCCACACCTTTTTTAACCATTCTTCTATTGAGGGGCACCTAGGTTGTTTCCATGTTCTGGCTATTACAAATAGTGCAGCTATGAACATAGTTGAACAAATGCTTTTGTAGTATGTTAGGGAATCTTTAGGGTATATTCCCAAGAGTGGTATTGCTGGGTCCTGAGGGAGGTTGACTCCCAGTTTCCTGAGAAACCGCCACACTGATTTCCACAGTGGCTGCACGAGTTTGCATTCCCACCAACAATGGATGAGTGTTCCCCTCACCCCACATCCTCTCCAGCATAGGCTATCGTTGGTGTTTTTGACTTTAGCTATTCTGACAGGTGTAAGATGGTATCTCAAAGTGGTTTTGATTTGCATTTCCCTGATCGCTAAGGAGGTTGAGCATGACCTTAAGTGTCTTCTGGCCATTCGAAGTTCATCTGTTGTGAATTCTCTGTTAAGTTCAGTACCCCATTTTTTAATTGGGTTAATTAGAGTTTTAGTGTCTAGTTTCTTGAGTTCTTTGTATATTTTGGAGATCAGACCTTTGTCTGATGAGGGGTTGGTGAAGATCTTCTCCCAGTCAGAAGGCAGCCTTTTTGTCTTACTGACAGTGTCCTTTGCTTTACAGAAGCTTCCCAGTTTCAGTAGATCCCATTTATTCATTGTTTCTCTTATTGTCTGTGCTGCTGGGGTCCTACTTAGGAAGAGGCCTCCTGTGCCTAAATCTTGTAGACTACTTCCCACTTTCTCTTCTATCAGGTTCAAAGTGGACGGATTAATGTGGATGTCTTTAATCCATTTGGACTTGATTTTTGTGCATGGTGATAGATATGGATCTACTTTCATTTTTTTACAGGTTGACATCCAGTTATGCCAGCACCATTTGTTAAAGATGCTTTCCTTCTTCCATTGTATACCTTTAGCTCCCTTGTCGAAAATTAGGTGTTCATAAGTTTGTGGGTTAATATCTGGGTCTTCTATTCGATTCCATAGGTCGACTTCTCTGTTCTTATGCCAATACCAAGCTGTTTTCAATACTGTAGCTCTATAATAGAGTTTGAAGTCAGGGATGGTAATGCCTCCAGAAGTTCTTTTATTGTATAAGATTGTTTTGGCTATCCTGGGTTTTTTGTTTTGCCATATAAACTTGATTATTGTTCTCTCAAGGTCTGTGAAGAAGTTTGATGGGATTTTGATGGGAATTGCATTGAATCTATAGATTGCTTTTGGTAGAATTGCCATTTTTACTATGTTGATTCTCCCAATCCAAGAGCAGGGGAGGTCTTTCCATTTTCTGGTATCCTCCTCAATTTCTTTCTTCAAAGACTTAAAGTTTTGTCAAATAGGTCTTTCACTTCCTTGGTTAGAGTAACCCCAAGATATTTTATGCTATTTGTGGCTATCATGAAAGGTGATGCTTCTCTGATTTCCCTCTCTGCTTCTTTATCCTTTGTGTATAGGAGGGCCACTGATTTTTTGGAGTTGATCTTGTATCCTGCCACGTTACTAAAGGTGTTTATCAGCTGTAGGAGTTCTTTGGTAGAGTTTTTGGGGTCGCTTATGTACACTATCGTCAGCAAATAACGAAAGTTTAACTTCATCCTTTCCAATTCGAATCCCCGTGATCCCCTTATGTTGTCTTATTGCTATTGCTAGAACTTCAAGCACTATATTGAAGAGGTATGGAGAGAGTGGACAGCCTTGTCGCGTTCCTGATTTTAGTGGAAAGGCTTTGAGTTTCTCTCCATTCAGTTTGATGTTAGCTGTCGGCTTGGTGTATATTGCTTTTATTATATTTAGGTATGATCCTTGTATCCCCAGTCTCTCCAACACCTTTATCATAAATGGGTGTTGAATTTTGTCAAATGCTTTTTCAGCATCTAGTGAGATGATCATATGGTTTTTTTCTTTCAGTTTATTTATATGATGGATTACATTGATAGATTTGCGTATGTTGAACCAGCCCTGCATCTCTGGAATGAAGCCGACTTGATCATAATGGATAATTTTTCTAATGTGCTCTTGGATTCGGTTTGCCAGTATTTTATTGAGAATTTTCGCGTCGATGTTCATGAGTGAGATTGGCCTGTAATTCTCTTTCTTGGTTGTGTCTTTGTGTGGTTTTGGTATTAGGGTAACTGTAGCTTCATAAAAGGAGTTAGGCAGTGACTCTTCTGTTTCTATATTGTGGAATACGTTAAGGAGTATAGGTATTAGCTCTTCCTGGAAGTTCTGGTAGAATTCTGCATTGAAACCATCTGGTCCTGGGCTTTTTTTGGTAGGGAGATTTTTGATAACAGCTTCTAACTCTTCGCGACTAACAGGTCTATTTAGATTGTTCACCTGTTCTTGGTTCAACTTTGGTATATGGTATTTATCTAAAAAAATGTCCATTTCTTTTACATTTTCCAACTTTGTGGCATATAAACTTTCATAGTAAGATCTAATGATTCTCTGAATTTCCTCTGTGTCTGTGGTTATGTCCCCCTTTTCATTTCTGATCTTATTAATTTGCATGTTCTCTCTCTGCCGTTTGATTAACTTGGATAGAGGTTTGTCAATCTTGTTGATTTTCTCCAAGAACCAGCTTTTTGATTCATTGATTCTTTGGATTGTTTTCTCTGTTTCTATTTTGTTGATTTCAGCCCTCAGTTTGATTATTTCCAGTCTTCTAGACCTCCTGGGTGAATCAGCTTCTTTTTTTTCTAGATCTTTCAAGTGTGCTGTTAAGTCTCCAATGTGTGCTTTCTCCGTTTTCTTTAATTGGGCACTTAGTGCTATGAACTTTCCTCTTAGCACTGCTTTCATAGTGTCCCATAGGTTTGAGTATGTTGTGTCTTTGTTTTCATTAAATTCAAGGAAGAGATTAATTTCTTTCTTTATTTCTTCCTTGACCCAGGGGTGATTTAGTAGTTGACTGTTCAGTTTCCATGAGTTTGTTGGCTTCCTGGGGGGAGCATTGTTGTTGAATTCTAATTTTAGTCCATGGTGATCTGACAAGACACAGGTAGTTACTAATATTTTTCTGTATCTGTGGAAGTTTGCTTTGTTACCGAGTATGTGGTCAATTTTCGAGAAGGTTCCATGAGCTGCAGAGAAAAAGGTATATTCTTTCCTATTTGGGTGGAGTGTTCTATAGATGTCTGTTAAGTCCATTTGATTCAATACCTCCAATAGGTCTCTCAATTCTCTGTTTGGTTTCTGTCTGATTGACCTGTCCATTGGTGAGAGAGGAGTGTTGAAGTCTCCTACTATTAGTGTGTGTGGTTTGATGACCGCCTTGAGTTCTAGAAGAGTTTCTTTTACATATGTGGGTGCCTTTATATTAGGAGCATAGATATTCAGGATTGAGACTTCCTCCTGATGAATTGTTCCAGTTATGAGTATGAAATGTCCATCTCCATTTCTTCTGATTGATTTTAGTTTGAAGTCGATTTTGTTAGATATTAGAATGGCCACGCCCGCTTGTTTCTTAGGTCCATTTGCTTGGAAAACCTTTTCCCAACCCTTTACTCTGAGTAAGTGTCTGTCTTTGTGGTTGAGGTGTGTTTCTTGTAAACAGCAGAATGTTGGATCCTGTTTTCGTATCCAATCTCTAAGTCTGTGCCTCTTTATAGGTGAATTGAGTCCATTGATATTAAGTGATATTAATGACCAGTGGTTGTTGACTCCGGTCATTTTTTTTTTAAGTAGTAGAGTGTATGTGTTTTTCTTCTTTGATTTGTGCTTGTGAATGGTCGCTAGATGTTCGAGTTATTGTAGATCGTGTTGGGAATGTTGGATTCCTTCGGTAGTGATTTTCCTTCTAATATTCTCTGTAAGGCTGGATTAGTAGCTACGTATTGTTTAAATTTGTTTTTATCCTGGAATATTTTGTTTTCTCCGTTGATAGTGAACAATAGCTTGGCTGGGTATAGTAGTCTGGGTTTGCATCCATGGTCTCTTAGTTTCTGCAGTACCTCTATCCAGGATCTTCTGGCTTTCATGGTTTCCATAGAGAAATCCGGTGTAAGCCTGATAGGTTTACCTTTATAAGTTACTTGACCTTTTTCCTTTGCAGCTCTTAAAATTTTTTCTTTAATATTTATGTTTTGTGTTTTGATTATTATATGGCGCGGGGATGTTTTTTTCTGATCCAATCTATTCGGTGTTCTGTATGCTTCTTGAACCTTCATAGGAATATCGTTCTTTAGGTTGGGAAAGTTTTCTTCTATAATTTTGTTGAATATATTTTCTGGGCCTTCGATCTGCAGTTCTTCTCCTTCTTCAATCCCTATTATTCTTAGATTTGGTTTTTTTATTGTGTCCCAGATTTCCTGAATGTTTTGTGAAGAGAATTTGTTGGATTTGCCGTTTTCTCTGACCAGAGCATTTATTTTCTCTATGGTATCTTCAGAATCTGAGATTCGTTCTTCTATCTCTTGTATTCTATTGGTTATGCTTGATTCTGTAGTCTCCGCTCGTTTACCTAGGTTTTGCATATCCAGCCGGTTCTCGTTTTGTGTTTTCTTCATTGCCTCCAATTCAGTTTTCAATTCTTGGACTGTTTCCTTTACTTGTTTGATTGTTTTTTCTTGGTTTCTCAGGGTATCACTCATGGATTTACTTATTTCTTCAAACTTTTTGTTATATTTCTCATCCATTTCTATACTCATTTCTTCAAACTTTTTGTTATACTTCTCGACCAGTTCCTTAAGGGAGTTATTCATATCCTGTTTAAGGGACTCTATTGCTTTCATAATGGCACTTTTTCCCACTTCATCTGGGTTAGAGTGTTCAAATCCTTCTGTTGTAGGGTCATTGGGATCTGATATTTTCATGTTGTTTTTCAGATTGTTGGAGGAGGTCTTGCCTTGGCGTCTGCCCATCTCTTCGATCAAATGCTCTCTATTGGAACTTCTGGTATCGGGTCAGGTTCCCTTGTTGGGCAGGGAGTTCACTGATAGAATGCCTACCTTTCCCCAAGCAGGGTATTGAACCACAGGCACTGCCTCTTTCCAGGATGCCCCTATAGAGCAGGCCCAGTGTGCAAGGCAGCTGAGCTGGGGAAATTTTATGGGCTCAGTGGGAGGGGAGAAATATAGAAATTTGTACCTGGATGGAAGCTGGGATGGCAGGTGGGAGAGCCTAGCAGGGTGGAAACAGCACTGCAGGCTGACCTGGGAGTCTATGGGGTCGGGGAGAGTCCTAGCTCCCCCTCGCCGGGCCCCTGTCGTGGGCCCGAATCAACTCACCACTCCGAAGGCCCTCTGGATGGAAGCTGGGATGGCTGGCGGGGAAGCTAGCAGGGTGGAGCCAGCAGAGCAGGCTGACCTGGGAGTCTATGGGGTCGGGGAGAGTCCTAGCTCCCCCTCGCTGGGCCCGCGGGGACCCGAATCAACTCACCACTCCGAAGGCCCTCTGGATAGAAGCTGGGATCTTAATGTTTTTATTATATGTGTCTTTTATTTTCTTTGTAAGAGTCATTCCAAGATATTTTATTTTATTTTGATGCCATAGCGAAATGTATTGTTTCCCTGATTTCTTTGTGAATTTGTCATTTGTATATAGATAGGTTACTGATTTTTGTGTGTTGATTTTTGTATCCTACTACTTTGTTAAAAGTGTTTATCAACCATACAAGTTTCCTGATGGAGGTTTTAGGGTCTTTTATGTATAAAATTATATCATTTGTAAATAAAGATACTTTGACTTCTTCCTTCCCTATTTGTATCTCCTCAATGTCATTCATTTGTTTTATTATTTTTTCAGGTCCCATGGATGTGGATCCATTCCATCTTGACCAAAGATTGGAGAATTCAGGCCCATTCTTGCTCTTTCAAGTGTTGACTAGAGGTTTGACCCAGGGTGTGACTGATTACAAGATGCTCCACCAAATGTGTGGTTACTGCACATCCTGACTAAACATCAGAATAGTTAACGCAGGATATAGTTACTTGATGTTTCAGATATTGAAGAGATAATTGTTCTGTGTGTTCTTTGTATCATAGTAAATCAATCTTTTACCTTCTTTCCCCCTTTTGGATTGTGCTATATAAGCATATAAAAAATAAGTTTGTGCAAATTCAGTATCCATTGTGCTGCCCTCCTGACTCTCTGAACCTCTGTCTATTTCCTTTGTATCTCTGTTCTGTCTAATGTTCTAATCCACATGGACCTACCCTGGAACATATGAACCAGTGTGCTGGACCCCAACAATTGTTCTAAAAGACTTCAAGTATTATATTGGTTAGATATGGAGAGATTGGGCATTCTTGTTTTGTTCTTGAGTTTAGTGAAAATGCTTTGAGTTTCTTCTCTTATAGGTTGGTGTGGAATTGCTGTAAATTGCCTTTATTATGTTGAAGTATGTTCTTCATATCCCTAGTCTCTCCAAAACATTTATCATGAAAGGATAAAAGATAGAATTTCATCTAAAGTCTTTTTTCCATCTAACAAAATAACCATGTGGGTTTTTATCTTTCAGTCCTTATATGTGATGCGTTAGTTTATTTATTTGAGTTGTTGAACCATCCCTGAATCTCTTACATGAAGCCTACTTGATTGTGGTTGATGATCTTTTTGATGTGTTCTTGGATTTGGTTTACAAGTATTTTGTTAAGAAACTTTCCATGGATATTCATAAAGCATGGTATTCATAAAGCTATTATTGGTTGTAAACTTGACAACATCTGGTATTTACTAAAACCTGAATGACTGGGCATGCCTGTGAGAGATTTTCTGTTTCTCTAGAGAACCAATATAGGCCCATAATTGCTAGGGAATAATGCTTTTGTACACTGGAAATATTTGTCACTCATATTGGCCAGTAGCCAGGCAGGAAATATAGGCAGGAAAACCAGACTAAGAGAATTCTGGGAAGAAGAAAGGCAAAGAGTCATTACCAACCAGATGCAGAGGAAGCAAGATGAGAATACTTTACTGATAAAAGGTACCAAGCCATGTGGCTAAACATAGACAAGAATTATGGGTTAACTTAAGTTGTAAGAGTTAGTTAACAATAAGCCTGAGCTAATAGACCAAGCAGTTTATAAATAATATAAGCCTCTATGTGTTCCTTTGGGACTGAATGACTATGCGACCAGGTGGGACAGAAACTTCTATCTACATATAATTTCCTTTTTGTGTGTGTGAGTTACTGTGGGTCTGGTGTCAGGATAATTGTGACCTTGTAAAAAGAATTATGAAATGCTCCTTTCGTCTCATTTTGCAGGATAAGTAGAGGTGTTTCGGTAATAATTCTTCTTTGAAGGTCTGGTAGAATTCTGCATTGAATATATTGTTCCCCGTACTTTTTTTTTTTTTGGTTTGGAGACTTAATAACTGTTTTTATTCTATCTAGTGGCTATGGTTCTGTTGAAATTGCTTATCTGATCTTGATTTAATTTCAGTATCTCACATATATGAAGCTATCTAACTCCATCTTTCAGATTTTCTATTTTGGTGAAGTACAGGTTTTATTATTTATTTATTTATTTATTTATTTATTTATTTATTTATTTATTAAAAATTTCCACCTCTTCCCCACCTCCCTTTTTCCTCCCTCTCCCCACCTCTCCCTCCCCATCTCCCCCTCTCTCTCTAGTCTTAAGAGCAGTCAGGGTTCCCTGCCCCTTGGGAAGTCCAAGGTCCTCCCCCATCCATACAGGTCTTTAAAGGTGAACGTCCAAACAAACCAGGCTCCCACAAAGTCAGACCATGCAGTAGAATTAAATCCCAATGCCATTGTCCTTGGCTTCTCAGTCAGCCTTCATTGCCAGCCACGTTCAGAGTGTTCATTTTGATCACATGCTCCATCGCTCCCAGTCCAGCTGGCCTTGGTGAGCTCCCATTATATCTGTCCCACCGTCTCAGTGGGTGGACGCACCCCTTGTGATCCTGACTTCCTTGCTCACGTTCTCCCTCCTCCTGCTTCTTGTTTGGACCTAGGGAGCTAAGTCCAGTGCTCCAATGTGGGTCTCTGTCTCTATCTCCATCCATTGCCTGATGAAGGTTCTATGGTGATATGCAAAATATTCATCAGTATGGTTATGGGACGAGACCAGTTCATGCACCCTCTCCTCTGCTGCCCAGGGAACAATCTGGGGATCTCTCCTTGGACCTGGGAACCCCTCTAGAATCAAGTCTCTTACAAACCCTAAAATGGCTCCCTTAGTTGAGATATTTACTTCCCTGCTCCCATATCCATCCTTCCTCCATCCCACCCATCCCATTCCCCCAAACTATCCCGAATCCTCCCCTTCTCCCTTCTCTCTACCCAACTCCCCTTATATCTACCCCCAACCCCCCATCTCCCCCCGTGCCCCCAAGTTTGCCTGGCAATCTTGTCTACTTCCAATATCCAGGAGGATAACTATATGATTTTCTTCAGGTTCACTTTCTTTTTTAGCTTCTCTAGGATCACGAATTATAGGCTCAAAGACCTTTAATTATGGCTAGAATCCACTTATGAGTGAGTACAAACCATATTCCTCTTTTTGGGACTGGGTTACCTCACTCAGTAAAGCGTTTTATATTTCCATCCATTTGCATGCAAAATTCAAGATGTCATTGTTTTTACCGCTGAGTAATACTCTAATGAGTATATGTTCCACACTTTCTTTAACCACTCTCCTATTGAGGGGCACCTAGGTTGTTTCCAGGTTCTGGCTATTACAAATAGTGCTGCTATAAACATAGTTGAACAAATGCTTTTGTAGTATGATAGGGCATCTCTTGGGAATATTCCCAAGAGTGGAATTGCTGGGTCCTGAGGTAGGTTGACTCCCAGTTTCCTGAGAAACTGCCACACTGATTTCCACAGTGGCTGTACAAGTTTGCATTCCCACCAACAATGGATGAGTGTTCCCCTCACTCCACATCCTCTCCAGTATAGGCTATCATTGGTGTTTTTGAGTTTGGCTATTCTGACAGGTGTAAGATGGTATCTCAATGTTGTTTTGATTTACATTTCCCTGATTGCTAAGGAGGTTGAGCATGACCTTAAGTATCTTTTGGCCATTCGAAGTTCTTCTGTTGCGAATTCTCTGTTCAGTTCAGTACCCCCATTTTTTTAATTGGGTTAATTAGAGTTTTAGTGTCTAGTTTCTTGAGTTCTTTGTATATTTTGGAGATCAGACCTTTGTCTGATGAGGGGTTGGTGAAGATCTTCTCCCAGTCAGAAGGCAGCCTTTTTGTCTTACTGACAGTGTCCTTTGCTTTACAGAAGCTTCTCAGTTTCAAGAGGTCCCATTTATTCATTGATTCTCTTATTGTCTGTGCTACTGGGGTTATAGGTAGGAAGTGGTCTCCTGTGCCCATGTCTTGTAGACTACTTCCCACTTTCTCTTCTATCAGGTTCAATGTAGTCAGATTAATATTGAGGTCTTTAATCCATCTGGACTTGAGTTTTGTGCATGGTGATAGATATGGATCTACTTTCATTCTTCTACAGGTTGACATCCAGTTATGCCAGCACCATTTGTTAAAGATGCTTTCCTTCTTCCATTGTATACGTTTAGCTCCCTTGTCGAAAATCAGGTGTTCATAGGTTTGTGGGTTAATATCCGGGTCTACTAAACTCAGGAACACGACAAGGATGTCCACTCTCTCCATATCTCTTCAATACAGTGCTTGAAGTTTATTATTTTATGTGTATGAATGTTTTGTCTGCATGTATATGTCCCACAGGTATGGTGGTGCCCAGAGACATCAGAAAAATGCATCTTTGTCCAATGCTGGAACAATGCTGGGATAAGAGAATTACCTGGAGTGTTCCTTCTCCTAGTGATTTGGTTGTTTCTAAAATTGTTGCTGTCAATAACAATCATTTTATAATCTTCTATATTTATTAATTCATTTGGTTGCTTTGGAGTGCAGTGAACAACTCACATGTGAAGTCTGTTAAGTCTGATATCCAACATCCTTACAGGAAAGGAGCTTTCATGAGAAGGACCTGTCACAATAGCATGGATGCCACTCTCAGGACAAACCATAGGAGTCTGTGAAATCATTTCAAAGCTATGTAATGCACTTTCCATTTTAACATTAAGTAAAACCAGTATGCAAGATGTGCTGGCCATTTCCCACAGTAGTTACATTGCTTTATTTATTTTTATAACATCATCAAAAGACATATTTCAGCTTCTTTAGATTTTTCTAATGACATATAGGTATGAGTTTCAGATTAGGCTCAGTATTTTACCAGAATAACAGTACCCACATTTAAAATAACTTCAAGAATGCTGTAATAAGTATAAGTATAAATATATTCAAAGAAGCATAAACCTCAACACTTAGATTTTGAAAATAAATTATTTAGCAATTACTAAGTTCAAAAACTCAAAACACATTCCTTAATACAAAATATACATCTATATATCTCAAAACCATGTTGAAAGAGTGTATACTTTTGCTAAATCTTCAGAGTTACACATTCTTTCAAATCAATAGTCTACTATTGGTACAACAACATTTTAAATAAATATTATTTTATTTATTTTTAATTTACATGTATGAATTTTTTTGTCTGCATGTATGTCTGTGTACCACATCCAGGCAGTGCTCTGGAGGCCAGAAGAGGGTATTAGATCTGCTAGGACCAGAGTTACTGGTGGGATGTGACCAGTCACGTAGGTGCTCGGATTTGAACCCTGGTCCTCTGGAAGAGCTGCCAGCGCTCTTAACCACTGAGTTCTCTCTCTAGCCCCAATACTGAATACTTTAAATATTTAGCACATTATTAAATAATAATTGTTGTTCAGAAAACATTTCAGTCAAAACAAGCATTCTAATAGCAAGGTTAGGAATATATCAAAAGCTTTACAGAATTTTATTTCACTAAAAGTATTAATTTATAACTTCTTTATCTCAAAAAACTGTCCAACTAATTCTAAGTAAAATCCTTTAACCTTTTGTACCAATTAGATTAAGGAAAGACAGGAGAGCCCAGAAATCAAAGACCTAATTCCTAAGGCTGGTGATGAGAATGCTCGGAGTGGATTATTTCAGCATCAGGTCCATGAGGCAAAACCCTTGTTATTGTTGATTATCACTTGAAGTGCTTCCTTCATCCTTCCCATTGTAGAATATTTAGGCAGGTCTAGAATATTGTGACACGTCAATGATCTTGGGTTATCCTCTTCACTGAAAGTTTGAGGACAACGAAATCTTATTCCATCAAACTGTAGGCCTTCTATGTGAAACCTATCACATCCTGTAAGAAACACTAGAAAGGGACAGCTTTGTTAAGGTATTTCATCTTTTAAAAAAACCCTCAAGATAAATAGGAAGAAATTAAGGATGATATTTAATAAATATTGAGTACACTTTTTGTACTGCACAGGGGCAGGTAAAGCCTGAAAAAGTCATGACATTTGGGTTTTGTCCTAGACAAATTCATGCTATTAGTATATGTTATCTCATCCCCCTAGGGATGGGATACATGAGGGAATGGGATGGTTGAGTGGAGGGAGGGACAGGGTGGGAGCGCAATGTAAGAGATATGTCGACAGAGGGGTTAGGGAGAAACCTGGTGCTAGGGAAATTCCCAGGAATTCACAAGGATGACCCCAGTTAAGACTCCTAGCAATAGTGGAAAGGGTGCCTAAACTGGCCTTCCCCTGTAATCAGAGTGACAAATACTCTAACTGTAATCATAGAACCTTCATCCAGTAACTGATGGAAGCAGATGCAGAGATCCATAGGCAAGCACTGGGCTGAGCTCTGGGAGTTCAGTCGAAGAGAGCGAGGAGGGATTATCTGAACAAGAAGGGTCAAGACCATGATGAGAAAGCCACCCAGACAGCTGACTCGAGCTCCTGGAAACTCACGGACTTCGGACAGTCAGTTGGGGAGCCTACATAAGAGTGAAATAGACCCTTTAAATGTGAATAACAATTGTATGGCTTGGTCTTTTTGTGGGGGCCCTTGGCAGTGGGACCATGCTCAATGCCTGGTTCAGGAGCTGGTTTTTTGGAGTGGGATGCCTTGCTCAGCCTTGATGCAGTAGGGAGGGATTCAGTCCTGCCTCAACTTAATGTGCCAGGCCTTGTTGACTCCCTGTGGAGGTCTTCCCTTTTCTGAGGAGTAGATGGAGGGAGAGAGGTAAAGAGGGGAGGTTGGGGGAGAAGGAGGAAAAGAGGGAGGGGGAACTGTAGTTGATATGTAAAATTAATTTAAAATTAAAAAAGAATGATCTATTACATTAAAAATGAATACCTATCACAATACTTACAGAGGAATTTTTTCTTTTCATCTGAAGTTAATTCGTGGAAAGCCTTCCAAAAGAGTAGAATAGTTGGATGTGCTTTGTGATATTCTTCTTCATAGAGTGAATTCTTGAGAACACAAGAAAAAAAGAGAGTTTTAGGGGAGATATGTATGGGTAATTTGGAAAAGTCAGAGAAGGTTTTAGAGGACATATATATCAGTGAACTTAAAAAACTCAGGTTATCACTTACATTTTCAAATTGTTTCCAGTCACAATCAGCATTTCCAATTATTGCTTTCATTAGTTCTTCGGGATGGAACTGTCTAATTATATCCTGGTTACACACTGTGTAAAATCCTCTATGAAATTCCTCATAACTGGTTTTTACAGAAGTATTAAAAATGTAATCAACACACTTAGAAACATACTGTTGCCTTGAGGGAAGAAAAATAAAAAAATGGCATACTTTATCAGTGACTACAATATTATCTATTTTGCTTTTTTTACTCTATTGAGAAAGAAAAGTATATTTCTTCCGTGTAGTGCTATACAAGTCTATACAACACCAGAAGATTAAAAACCTGGCCAACTAGAAGAAAGGTCCTTAGAGACTATAAGAGAAGGGTTCAGACTTTGGTATGTTGTGATTTATAATTCCAATCTGAACATAAGCGCTCCTTGACTTTCAATAGGGATATGTTCCAATGAGCTCATTAAACATGGAAAACGCATTTAATAGAGCTAACCTACTAAACATTATAGCTTAGCCTCTTTCCCTTACTGGCTGCTCTCCAGCATCATGACGAAGCATTGCACTTCATGTAACTAGCTAAGAGAATCGTCAAGAATCCAAACTCTGTGGAGGATGCTAACTATGGAATGTCACATGCTTTCACATCACAAGAAAATAGGGGTGGACATAAGTCCAACCATCTGACCCTTGCTTTTTCCCCTTTCTATGTTCCTCTCTTGCTGCCTCTTGTTTGCAGGGAACAGTGCAGTGTAAACATTCTCTTTATCATGGCATGCTTCCTCTTTACCTGGGAACTCCTATCAAGTCATCAGATTGCCTTACAAAAGTAACATTCTCGGGGCAGGCACTTCTTTTCCTCCCCCAGTCTCTCTTCTAGCAACAACTAATTTGTGGAAACAAGTTCTGAAAGGTTTGTCTTAGGCAGAATGCACTTTCCACCGTATGATAGATATCCTGGTGGCAAGTGACACAGTGTGAATGTGGTTTGACTCTGTCCCATTTATGTGTTGACATTTATTTCTCCCATTGTTGGGTATTATGAAGATAGAAACTTGATCTGACTGTAGTGTTTATGGTGTGGCCTTGGAGAAAGATTCAAGTAACACAAAATTGCCATGCAAGATTGAACTCTGGTCGCCTTCTAAGGTGAGTGAGAAAGACCAAAAGGGACACATGTTTATGCTCCTTAGGTCATGTCAGGCGCTGCCCGCTCACATTCAAGATGCTGCCAGCGAGAAGGCCACGACAGGTGTACTTCTTAGATTTCCAGAACTATGGGACAAATAAAAATCTGTTCTTTATAAAGTTACCCAGTGTTTGATGTTCCATTATAGTGATGAAAAGGAGGCTAAGTGGGGCTGCTACTAGAAACAGTCTCTCTCACATACACATACCTACCCCTTTAAACTGCCTTTGTGAACTAACTTGTTTAACCCACCTCCTTCTGTCCTCCTCACAACCAGTCATATGCTGCTGGATGGTTAAGAGCTGTTTTCCAAAAGGAAGGTGGGGGAGAGTAGGATATAACAAGACAGAGAAAGGGAAATACAGAGAGAAGGCAGAGGGAGGGAAAACAGAAAGGACAGAAAGGAAAACCTCATTTGTAGCATTTGCCAATTTTTCTAATTATTCTTGCCATGACTGACATCAAGTTACTAATACTTTAAATAATAACCTTTGAACATTGATGAAAATTTGCAATCAGATTCCATAAGCTGGTACTAGCTGGTTTATTTGGTACATTACGTGGTGGTCTATTTGGGTATCTGCTTTCTACCCATTCTGATATAAGTTACACATTTTGTCTTTTTTCACAACTCCATCACTAGTATCTGGAATATAGTTTAGCATAGAATAGGGCCTAAAAGTCTCTTAGATAACAGAAATATTTATTCATGACCGTTTCTTCTCTTCTTCTACCTATTTACTATTCTAAAAGACAAGGAACTAAAATTAACATCTGAGAAGTTCAAATATATTTTAAATTGTATTGATACAAACATGTTATGCCTATTCAAAGTGGATATTTTAGGTCTTAGCTTTTACCTGTTGGTTTGGTTAACAGGTTCAGAGATCCCATTTGGAATTAAGTCAACATCTTCTTGATCCCAGTGTATCTGTAACCAAAATGCAATCGACTGATAAACACAAATGGTGTGGGAGAATTATCTGTATTCTGTCAATCATATTTTAATAAAACGCTGATTGGCTAGGCAGGCAGTATAGGCAGGAAAGCCAGACAGGAAGTAGAGGTGGAGCAAAGAGACTGGGAGTATTCTAGGATGCAGGAAGCTCCCTCTGCCATTCCTGCCCAGGCCACCGAAGAGGCAACATGTGAGCTGCCACGCTGAGAAAGGTACTGAGCCATGCAGCTAACATAGATAATGATAATGGATTAATATAAGTTACAAGGACTAATAAGAAGCCTGACCTAATGGGCCAATCAGTTTTTAACCTAATGTAGACTCTGTGATTTCTTTGGAACTTGCCGGCTGTGGGGTACCAGGTGGGACAGAAACCCCAACAAGCCGACCCTCATGTTACACACAAAGACAAGTCCACTGTTACTGTCAATGCATTTTCCCTATAAGATTTAAAATGACTTGAGATAGATAACTATTTTTCAGTTCGGTCTTTTGTTTGTTGCGACAGAGTCTGCATATTTAGCTCAAGCTGGCCTCAAGCTTGCTATTGTCTCCTGTACCTCCTAGGATGCACCACCATGTTCAACTCCAGACTTTTAAACCCACGCGTGCACGTGCGCGCGCGCGCGCGCACACACACACACACACACACACACACACACACATGCACATGTGCTTGCACACATACACACACAAATTTAGTTTCTTGAGATTTTTGAGACAGGGTCTCTCTATGTAATCCTGGCTAATCTGTAGCTTGCTATATAGACCATGCTGGCCTTGAACACAAAGAGATCCCTTGCCTCTGCCTCTCAGCTGCTGGAAATAAAGGCAGGAGCTACCATGCCCTGCCATATAAAAAAAATTAAACCCTTCTTAATACATGTTATATTTGTATATTTCAAGTACAAATTACCCTGTTTAGTTGAGGATATTGCTTGAATCAAATGAATGTTTGCTGTATTCATATATAAAAAGTCTATAGATATAAGACAAACAAAATGAAAACCAGGTAAAAGAAAAATTTTACAGAAATAAATTATCTTTTAAAATGTGGCTATTCCATGTTAAAAGTTCTATAATAAAATGGTGGTGTGGCATACTTTTCTTGGCATGGGCTCAATCTCCAGCAACTCCTCACCAAAACAAAACAAAACAAAACACCCAAAACAGATTAAAGCCAACCTATAATCTAGTTTTTTCTGTTACTCACGGAAAAATAGATGCAAAGTTCTTCGACATCACCAGCCTTACAATTGAGAACTTCTTGCAAACTCCTATTGAAAAAATAGTTTAAAATTATATATTTGATATTGAAAAGGTTTAAAGTAATAATCATTCAATGGGGAAAAATGAAGTAATAGCGACAAAATTCAGTGTAAATTTTCTCTCCTGCTCTTTCCCACTCATCTTCCTAGGGATATCTTGATTTAAAATTTGATTTGTTAGTCGACCTTGTTGATACTGCTGCATATCGTGAAATGATTGCACAGAGGAGCCCTTACCTCTAACGTGGGGAGAATTTATTTTGCAAAGTCTGGAGATGTCTTTGGTTGTCATAGTTAAGGGCTGTCATCTAGTGAGTAGTGTTCTCAGACACTAGTAAACCCATCACACTTCCCAGAACAATGTCCCACAAAGAGAATTCAAACAACCAGATGCCTGAGGTTCTAGCACAGTAGATGTTCTTGTCCAAGAGGGAGGAGACCCGAGGTTCAGACCCCAATCAAACACGTTAATAGTAGAAAAGCTAAAAATGTCAAAATTGCCAATCTTGAGAAACTCTGCTTAAATAAAAATCTACAGCTAATAGTCCATGAAAAAGAATCATTTCTCTCAATCTTTAGTCAACACTTTAAGAAAAATGTGTTGGCAGTAAAAGGATATTTCATGTAAACTCACTCAGTTACTAGTGATCCTAAGCATGCTTTTATTTTTTGATAAACCATATGCATATGAATATATGTATATATATGTGTGTGTGTGTGTGCATACTTATGGGACTATATCTATTTATAACCATATACATTTGCACTTATGACACTATATTTAAAAACCATATGTATATGCATTTATGGTAGGTTAATTTATAAACCATATATATATATATATACACACACACAAAGCACTACATTTATAAACCACATCTATCTACATAAACTTATAGCACTTTATCTCCTTATAAATAATATCTCTGTATACACATACTAATAGCACTGTATATATTTATAAATCACATTTATTAACATAGTGTACTTTTCACATTTCATTTGTAAATCATATCTCTGTACACACCCAAACTTAAAGCACTGAATCCACAAACCACACCTATGTATAAAACAAATCTATACATCTATCCACTTATAGCACTATCAATAAAGATAGTTTATAAATAAATAAAATTGCATGTATATGTGCGTATGAGCGTACCTAGTACTGTGTCTACTTATCAACCATATACATATGCACTGATACACTGCATATATTTATCAAGCATATCTATACATGTATGTGCACTTATAGCACAGTATGTATTTGTAGGATACAAACAATAACTGATGCGCATTCTGAGAACTGTCCTGAGCACTTTCCACTTTGAAAAACAGCCCAGGTCCAGACTCTTTTTATTGTGTTAGTAATGATCAGAGGAACATCTGACTTTTCTTTGTTTTGAAGGCTGACAAGTCACACTAATGATCATCTAAAGGGCACACAGCATTACAAGTGAAGACCTTCCTTGTGTGTGATACGATTTATGCTTCAGCAGCTGACCTTAATACCGTTCTTGACAAGCAACATGTCTACTTACTTCCCCAAGTGAAAACTGAGTTCTTTTAAATCTTCCAAAGTTGTCTTTTTTTTCAGAAGTTTTTTGTATAAAGCCAGTGGGAAAGGAAGTTTGACAACCTTTAAATTGGATAGGGAGAGTCCACACAAGATCCCAAAGAGGAAATATCTCTTCTTCTCAAACTTAGGCTGGGAAATAAAATAGAAAACATCCTAATGTATTATAAAGAATTAGTTATACAAATACACAATTAGACTAGTGAAGAACAAATTTTACCTCCCTTTTCTAATTAACATCACAAGTTAGACACAAACTGGGTTTTAAAGAATAAACATTTCATACTCTTTTTAAGTTATAATGAAATTTAAATATCTTCCATAACATTCTGTTGTTTATGTTTGTTTGCTTGAGACATACAGGATGTTCTCAAAACTCACTGTATAGTTATGGGTGACCTTGCCTGTACCTCCCCAATGTGGGATTATGACCATGTGCCAGTATGCCCAGCTTCTTGCACAATTTTTAATATAAATTAATAATACAGAACATTAAGTAAATGGACTTTTGTTACTGATAGCATATCTGAAATGTAGAAACAAATACTCAGGTGCAATTACAAAGTTTTCCTTTGTAACTTTAAGGTCCTGGCCTTCCGATTCACGGAAAAAAAAAAAAACAACCATGAGGAAGGAAGACTGACGCTTCAAGTTAGCAGAACAAATGCCAGATGAGTGTGATGTGAGTGCACACTCCGCAATGCAGCCCCACGTGGAGGTTTACCATTGGAGTAGCTCTCACGGGCCCCTTTCTCACTCTGGCATCCTGTCTTACTGTGTCTTCTCTTAGCCTGCAGAAGATCCTGTCATGATACCCTGTGCCCAGAGTCCTCGCGAGAGCCAACGAATGTCAGCACTATGCCCTTGGACTTCTAGAGCTCTGAGCTGCATAGGTTGTTTAACAAAGAACTCAGGTGGCTCATTAAAGTGACAACAAGAAAAGCAGGCTAATACAGCCGCCTTTACCTTTCCTCTCTGCATCGTGTAGTCCTGGGTAGAAAACCAAAACAAAGCAAAACTTTCCAGGACCAAACTGCAGCCTGGGGGGGAGGGGAGGGAGTATCACTAGAGTGACATTCAAGGATTCTTACTCCAGTGCCATTCTTGCTGTTGGCGGTCCAGGGGGCCAGTAACTCACAGAGTGATCTTCTTCCCACTTTCCTTGAGTTATTAACTCCTCAGATAGAATTTTGAAATGAGTAAAAAGTAGAGTACACTCTCGAAAGGCCTCTGCTAACCTAGTCTGTTTTCTATCCCTTAATTTGTAACACGTACTCTGGTTAAACTTTGCTCTTTTATCAAGCCATATACATTTTTTTTAAAACTGGGGATATGTATGTGTCTGTTTTCTACTGAGCAGAAGAGTATGAATATGCTTAAAAGTGAGGGCTTTGCTGAAAGTGGTGCATGCCAAATTCAAGCACTCAGAAGACAGAGGCAGGAAGATTGTGAGTTCAAGGCTAGCTTGGCATACATAGTAAGACACTGCATAATACAATGTATAAAAAGACAAAAATAAAAAATTGCAGTCAAATTAACTTTCAGACTCAACAGTTACCTCTAGTATTCTATCAACAGTTTCTACTAATTTGAAACATTCTATACTATAACTCTCAAAATTAAGGAAAAACAACCACTCCTTAGTGATTACATAATCAGTTTTAGGTTATCCATGCAATAGAATATCACTCCACGGTTGAAAAATAAGAAATGAACTATGAGCATATGCCATGGCATGGATGCATCTCAAAGTAATTATGTTCACTTTAAAAAGACAGATACTAAATTTGACCATATTTAATTTCATTTATATAAAAACACGGTTCACTCTCTAGTGACAGGAAGCAAAGCAGTGGTTGTTTAGGAAGGGTGGATGTGGAAGGAGTGTGAGAGAGTCTTTGGCAATGGTGTATACGTTTGTTATTTCACTGGTGTGTAAGTATATCATCAAATTGGATGTTTTCTGTGTTGTCTATTATATTTCAATGACACCTCATTAATGCTAAAGTCTAATATGTATACAAATCACTGTGAGGATTTTATATGAGTCATGAGTTCTGATTCTGGAGATCTTGAGTAGGGCCAGAGCGATGTTGTTTTTGTTTGTTTGTTTGTTTTATTTTGTTTTCTTGAGCTCACCAGTAACAATTCAAGCTTCCCTCAAGCTTTGCCCCTCTACATGTGCCTTGAACACTGGGGTTAAGTATGCAATACCACACCTAGATAAGCCTGGTGTTCTACATGCTGCCAGATCATGCCACGGCACAGCTGCTGCTTCGTGAGTGAGGTAGTACTCAACATGGAGAAGCCAGGTTGTACAGTCCTAATTTTACACTGTTATCTATGGTTTGCACATTGCAGCATTTACTATGTTTTATGAGAAAGACATAACTTACATTGACTGGAAACCACATTTTGGAGCTCTTTTCAGGATACACAAACATTCCATATTTGGGGTCTGTCATCTCTTCAAATACATAGTGGAAGAACTCTGAACTCACCCCTGCACTCTTAGCACTGACTTCGTTAATAAATTCAACCTATAAGAAGAAAATTTATTTCAAGGCTCTTAGTCAAAATATAGCTCTTTGCCCTTTATGGAAATATCTTGGGCCTGTCCTGACCATTCCACGAATTCTCTAGAACTGCCAGACCCACACACTGCTTTACCTTCTCATACCCTATTTTCCTTCAGTGTTTGCTGCCAAGAAGTGAAAGCCAAGATCCCACTGATTCTCAGGTTGTTAAGACCGTGAGTACATGGATCTTTTAGACGGACATACTCACCACTGGAAGAAGGAATAATGTCTTGGTATAAATTTTGATATGCTTCAAACTCCTGAGTCATGACATTTTCCAGTTATTTAACCTTATGGGCTGTCTTCATATTAGCTTTCAGACTGCGCAGACTTGTCTCTAATAATCAGCCTTTTGGTTTCTCCAGCCTCTACCTCTGGTAAGCAGCCCTCTCAGTGAGTGTGAGCTAAGCACCTTTGCAGTAAGCTCGTTGCCACAGCACCCACTCCTGCATCTGGATTTCATGACCCAGTATTGCCTTCATTTTACTCTGCCTGCTCTGACAATTCCTTTTCCGGCTGATTCCATTTCTTTCATTCATTTATATATCGAATGTATGGTGCTGGAGATTGAATTCGGCCTCCAGGCAGGCTAGGCAAGCACTCTGCTACTCCCTGGCATTTGAATATGAGCATCCTTAAGCTTTATTCCTCCGGTGTTCGCTCATTTACTCTAGCTGAGAAAGTTTTTCTGCTGGTTTTTGATCAAGCTCTTTGGACTGGTCAGGACTCATAGTAAGGGCAAGGATTAGGATGGACAGTCTTGTCATGCTTGGTCTATTTTGTATCTGTCTTGAAGCTAACATATTTCTTCTTAAGGACAGTCATTTTCTATAGAGGAAAGAATGTTCTATCGATATCCCCAGAAAGTATAAGAAAACTAGATACAAAGAGAGTCTGATTTCTAAAATCAAACTGTTTTGTTTTGTTTTGTTTTCAATTTGAATTACACACTGAGAAATCACTCTTTCTGGTCTGAGTGTTATCCTCCAGGATTTATTTTCTTTGGAAGCTTACCACATTCCATTCCCTTAATGGAAAGGGGGAGCTTCTAGAAACCTTAAGACCTTAATCACCATAGTTGTGAACGCAACTTCTTAATTATGAATGTCCCCTCCCACAATAAAAGAAGTCCAGCAAGATCTTTTTCTTTACCGTTAGTGGTTTCCTAAGGTCAGAGTTTTCAGCTTGTCCTAACTGACGCAAGGCGTCTTCAACCAGGTGACTTCGTCTGACTCTCAGTGTTAAGAGTTCTGGTCTCATGCTTCCTTGAGGTGCCATGGTGTCACACTTTTAGAAAAAAAAAACAAACAATTTTCAGTTCGTTCTTCTTTGGACCTTTAAGGCTATCAGGGATAATAGCGAATGGTGAAACAGGCCTACAGTCTCTGTGCGTGGAAACTGGAGAATCAAACATTCAAGATCTGGGGCCGGTGAGCTAGCTTAGAAGGCGAAGGAGCTTGCTGCCAATCCTCCTAACCACAGCTCCCTCTCTGGAACCTATATGCTAGAAGGAGAGAAAGGACCCAAACAAGTTGTCCTCTGAACTCCGTATGTGGATGGCAGCATACACACAAACAGCACAGAAATGTAAACATGTTTTAAAAAGAAATTAAAGACTGCCTTGATTATATACCAGGTTCAAATTCAAGACCAGCCTGGTCTACCTGATTCCCCACTTTTTTTTTTTTTACAAAAAATAATCCTAGCTTTTTTTTTTTTTGTATTTATTTTCTTTGCTCCTTTGGTTTTTCTCTTGTTGAAGGTCTCACCAGGCAGTCAAACTTCTTTGAATTCATAATACACCCCTCCATAAACCTCCTGAGGGCACAAAGTACTGGGCTTGATTTAATTTACATCTTAACATTTCTAATAAAATATCTTTTGTATCTTATTGCCAATACTCTATACATTTATAATTTAAGGAAGGTGCTATTAAACTTTTACAGTGTAAGATAATGAAATTACAGGATCAAACAAGCTGTGACATCTCATGTTTGTGTGCAAAAATTAGTGACTGGGCATGAACAGTCAAGGTATTAAAACTCTCTAAGATCCCTTCCTGTAGCATCAAACATGCTACATGAACAATCTGCCATCAGCCTTCAGAAGCCCAGTGTTTGCACCTAAACCTCAGAAATGACTCTAAGAGCTGTGGATGAGACAAGGGGAACTGTCAGCAATAGGAAGAAGACAAAGGGATGATGTTCTCTGAGCGGATACGCTCTACAAATCATAACCATCCATTTTGGAAGTCTCTAAAACTGTGCCGCCAGGAGTCACACAGTTTTGGAGCACTATTCTGACCATTCTAAACAGGAGTGCCTTGAGCCTCCTAAATCATCTATATTTCTTCCCTACCATAGGCCTTGGTCTTGCTTCTCATAAATTCCTTGGTATTGGAAGTTTAACAATGGCCTTGGCTAACTTTGATTTAACCTTCAACACACCTCGGAGCCTTCAGTTCTACCGCATGGACAATAAAGCAATATTTAGAAATCATGAGACAAGACAGTTCCCTTGGGGTCTGTCTTATAGTAGTGATAGTTTGATTAATGGATAACAAGTTTCTAGATTAGATGTGACTGCCCTTATAAGTTTTCTGCCATCTTAGGTAAGGATGTATGTGACTCTGGACTGGGGAACCCCTACTGCAGATCTCTGCAGCCACCACATACTGAGACATATATACAGTTCTACTAGATTGGTCTGTTATTCCCCTTCCCCCAGTTCTTTATTGACTTCTGTGTTCAGGAGTCTGTAGTTCTGAGATGCTTCAGCTACACTGACTTGACTTCTAAACCACATTGTCCACGGCTCTGAGGGATGCACAGACCACTGACTGTAGCAGGCAGAAATACCTGCAATTTCTCTTGCCTGGTGAAGACCTGAATGAAGACTCTCCATCTGACCTTATGGTCCAAATTATCTCCACTTGTTCTCCATACACTTCTGTAGAGAAAATACTATATGTGGAAGGAATTTTTTGAAGGAATTTTATGGGGAGGTTAAGATTGGGAAGGAAAGACTTCACTTTTCCCCTTTACCAGAGTGTCAGGGAGATGAAAATAGGAAAGACTTGATTAAACTGACTGATGACAGTGATTACAAGAGCTACTAATAGCAGAGGGGGAGCCCTTAGTTTTGGACTGATAGTACTAGGACATTCCTTGAATCTTGCTTACTTATTGCAAAAACCTGGAATTTATGGCATAGTACATTGGCAAAAGTCATAAGTCAGCACCGCGAGGCGGGCAATCACCCACTGATACAAGGGGACTGATCTAATGAGAGCTCCAAGTCCAAGGCCAGCTGGACTGGGACTGAATGAGCATGTGATCAAACCAGACTCTCTGAATGTGGCTGACACAGGGACTGTCTGAGAAGCCATTGATAATGGCACTGGGACTGCTTTCGTCTGCATGTACTGGCTTTTTGGGATCCTAGTCTGTTTGGATGCTTACCTTCCTAGACCTGGAGGGAGGGGGGAAGAACTTGAACTTCCCACAGGGCAGGAAACCCTGACTGCTCTTAGGACTGGAGAGGGAGGAGGAGAGGGAGTGGGGAGAGTGGGAGGGTATTGGGAGGAGGGGAGGAAGTGGAAATTTTTATAAATTATTAATAATAAAAAAATTTAAAAAAGGAAATATTTTGTTGTTGTTGAAATGGCTTCTTTTGTGGATGTTGTGTCCTAGACTTATTGGTTTTATAGAGATGGTCATATTGTTTAAATTTATAATAAAAAACAATAAAGTTTATGATGTTGGATTTCAATGAATCATTAAAATCTAAATACCATAAATCAATATGAACCTTTCCTGAGAAATGACCTAGAAAACAGTTTTAAAAACTGTTACACTGTCTAGGGAAAGAACATTATGTATCTAACAAGAAACGCAGAAAGAAAACATGTAAATATTGTGTAGTAACAATACAGTTGTGAGAGAGGGACAAAATGCTCAGAGTGGAAAGTAAGTTCTGTGACCAAACCAGCCGTCTTCTCAAACTCAGAAAATATATGATGGCTATAGGATATAGTTATCCCATTTACTCTACAGGCTTTTATTCTTTGAATTTTGAGCAGTTATGGGTTTCTGGGTTAATTGCCATGCACTATAAGAAGCCATTTAGTTGATGAAGTTTAAGAAATTCACTAGTAATCTATGGGTATAGCAAAAAGCTTTCAGTGATTGTTTTGATGTCATGTCCATTTGGTAGAATAATAGTAGTGGGTTCTCCCAAGGACCTAAACCCCGTTTCCTTGGCCCTAATAATGGTGCCAGGTATTGGTTTAATTCCAGAGTAGGCTTTAAATTGAACCAGAAAACAGCTGGTTATTTCCATAACATTCATGTCACTGCTGCACCACTGGGCATATCTTGCCAGGACAGTCACTATTGTAGCTTGCAGGATCCACAAATGAGTGAGATTGATGATTATTTAGCTCCTGAGGCAGTGCACATAGCACTTCCCAGTACCATGAAAACTAGTCAGTAGGAATGCAGCTTCCAAGTCTACTGCTTGATTTCTCCATGTTCTATGAATCAAGTACTCAACATCTTCAGTAATAGGGTCCATAGCCTACCCCTTCCCTACAGGCTCAGGGACTTTCACAGAAGAGAGTGTGGGAAAAATGTAAAACCCAGAGGCAGTACACACAAGGCAAACACAAGGGAAGTGTCTTCAGAACACAATAGGGCGGTTGCACAGATGAACTCATAGTGATTGGGACAGCAGGCACAACAATTGAGCAGATTCAACCCAGACAAATCCCAGCGTGGAGTCATGGGAAGGGATGAGTTCAAGCCCTCCACTCCTTGCTGAAGAGATACTGTTTTGTGATAACTGTTCAGAGGGATGTGACTGCTGGTGGGCTCGACACTCAAGAGGATTTGAGCAACACAAATTGGACTAGGGTTTAAAAAGGGAGCGGGCATGGGTGGAGAGAAAGACCATGAAGTTGGATGGGTAGAGAGGTGAGAATGGATCTGGAGGGGTTTGATGAGAAGTTAATATGATGAAAATACAGTATATATGAAATTATCAAAGAATTAATAAAATAGTGTTAAATATTGATGCTTATAAGTCAAGTTCCAATGAACTAAAAAACATCTGAAGACTGACACTAAGATCATAGCAATAGTTAAAATCAGATAAAATGAGGAGAGGAAAAGAATAGCTTATTAGGGAAATGATGTCACGTACAGACAGTGAGGACTGGAATGCAAAATGAGATGCTCAAATTAAATCAAATCATGATTGACTGGTCAGACTGATACAGGTCACAAGGTCATTAGCATTCTGCATTGGTGAAAGACTGAAAGAAGGGATTTATACATTGTTGGTGGGAACAAAGATTGGAAAAATAAATACAAAGTTTACTCTAGCAACATTTAATAATTAAAAAGAAAAAGTTAAACATTGCACTGCTTTGTTATGTGAGTAATCAAATAGCCTGGATTAACCAAGAAACTTTTTTTCAGAATTCTAAATAATGACTTAGATATGGTGGGATCAGAAATACTGCTCTATTGAGATCTATCTATTAGATAATTTTTCTATCTGTGCAAAAGTGTTAAAAGTTGGTAAGAAATTCTAAAATGGAAGAAGCGTGAGGTGACCCCTTAAATAATAAAATCAGCACACACAAAAAATGAGGTAACTGGAATTAGAAGATTAAGGGATTAAATACTGGAAAGAAATCCGAGCTGGCATTTCTCTTAAAATACTTCGGAAGAGAAAACTAGTAGTGACTGCAAAATAACTAAAGTGGGAGACCAACACTTGTGGTAAAATGTTTACACCTGATGACCTTGGTGATGAGTACCACTATTCTTATTTTATATATGTTTGAATTTTTATGACAAAAATGGCAACCCATATTGGCTTGAATATCATTTGACTATGTCTCAAAAAAAATTCTGTGAAACTTTGTCTCCAGCATGGTGATAATTAACTTCTAAACTGGACCTCTGGAAGACAATTAGGTTATGGGACACTACCCTTGGAAGGGATTTCTCTTAATCACACAGAGGTTATTCTTTATCAGAACAGGCTGTTATAAAGTGAGGCCAAACAACGCAATTGGCCCCTTCAATACATGGCAAAATCCTTTAGTGCTTCTCCTATTTTAATGCTGGTGGTGAGAGATAGGGTAGTGAAGAAGTGAGGATAGACACATCGGGATTCCTACATCACATTGATGAACTTCTAAAACTACAAGTTAAAAAAACACTTTATAAAGTATACAGCCTCAGTTATGTTGTCATGGAAACAAAAACATACATACCCTCAGTTTTGCACATAAGTCCCATTGCATTAACATAAGTTTGCATGGCAAATTGAAACCAAATAGAAAATCATTCAAAACAACAAGACCAGAGGATTCGGAAGGTAACTAAGAAAAAAATGGAAAGAAAAATAAGCAAACAACAAATTCGACAATAAAAATAAAAATAACATTCAATACTTTCCTTAATTTTATCACTTTATATACTGCTAGGATCTTTTGAATCTATTTTTAAGAATCTAATTAGCAAGAAGCACCCCCTTCCTTTTGTTCCTCTCTCTGCCTACCTGTCTTTCCTTGTTTGTTTTTAAGATGAAATGTCATAATTCCCAGTTTGACCTCAACCTCACTACATACCAGAGGACGACCTTGCACTTCTTGTGTTTTCAAAATTTAAACTATTTTACAAAATTTAAATTGCTTTATTCTTTTAAGTGTTTGGGTGTTTTATTGTTGCATGTATGTCTGTACCCCAGATGTGCGCAGTGTCTGCAGTGTCCAAAAATGCCAAAAGAAGGTCTCTGTCCCCTTGAAAAGGAGTTGCAGACAGTTGTGAACTACCATATGGGTGCTAAGAGCAGAACCCAGGTTCTCTGGAAGAGAGCATCTAGTTCTCTTAACCAGTGAGCTACCTCTCCTGCCCCAGCCTCACACTTCTGATCCTTGCTTCTCCACTGAAGTGTAGAGATCACAGGCATGCACTGCCATACCTGATTTATGCAGTACTGGAAATCAAGAATTCAGGCCTCAATTCATGCTAAGCAAACACTCCCAACTAAGCTCCAACCTTAGCCCTTGGAGGCACATTTATAGGACAATAATTTGTTTTGTGGGCAAAATGTTTAAATTTTCAATGGCCGTGCAATTTAGCCAATTTAGTATTATAATAAAGGCATTTTTAGTGCACAACTGCTAACATGTCCTGCCTTATGGCATGAACATTTTCACAAGGGAATATGTCATACTTACCTGATTTGTATACTTGAGAAACAGTTTCTTTTCCTCCACAAAGAAGTTTAAGATGGCAGAAAGCTCATTAATGATGAAAGTACTTGTTGGCAGTCGATGGTTAACCTTAAAGAGAACATGGCCTGGAATTTCACTTTCTACTAGTAAATGATGTAATGCATGACACCTACATTTACATGCATAACTGAATATGCATTTGACAATGATGGAATGGGGTGTTTTAGACAAGTTGAGTTCGATGGCATAAGCTTCATTCAGCATATTTCACCAAAAAGTCAAGAGTTTTTCACATGGTATCTATCAGTCATTAAAAAAAATTTCTGGCTTATCCATGGTGTTTCTAATGCCAAGCCCTCGGTATATTTGCAAGACAGTTGAATTCTTTCCTTTACTTATACTACAAATGTTAGCTGTCTGTCAATTTGTGTGTCTGTGTCTTTCTGTGTTTTCAATTTTACATATATTTATAGTGCTTGAGGAAATCCTTTAGATATTCGAAAATAAATCTATATAAGACACTTGTAGGCATTTTACAAAGATCTCAATAAATTCAATTAAAATAAAAAATAATCTTGAGGGGGACTAAATTCCATGTCAGAATAATGACAGAGGTAGTGTAGGCCATGGTAGGAACACAGTGATGAGGAGCTCTTTCCAATAGGGAATGTTAGGGATGGACCTCAAAGAAGGTGATGCAAGTGCTCTGAAAGAGGTTTTTGGTGGCACAAGAACCTCTGGTGTCACTTAGCATCAAATCAGTCACAGGCAATACAAAAGCAAGTCAAGAAGAATAAAGGTTCTGTTAAAGTTTTCTCTGCAGAGGGCTGGAGAGATGGTTGCTCCTCTGGAGGACCTGAAGGTATTGAGTTTGATTCCCAGCACCACATGATGGCTTACAACCATCTGTAACTAATAAAGCTTGCTTGAAGATTAGAATGCAGAGCTAGACACTAGAGGCCAGGCAGTGGTATCACATACCTTTAATTCCAGTATTAGGGAGTCACACACCTTAATCACAGCACTAGGGAGGTGGAGACAGGAGTGACATGGCTGGGCAGAGAGGAATATAAAACAGGTGACAGAAGCTTGATGCAGTCTGAGGAGCACTGCACTCTGAGGACAGGACTGGCCCTTTGGTGTGAGCATTGGTAGAGGTGAGAACTCTCTAGTGGCTGGACACTTTTTCTCTGATCTTCAGCACTAACCCCTATATCTGACTCTGGGTTTTTATTATTAATACCAATTTTAGAACTTGTGCTACAGGTTGCAGGGAAGTAGGGGAAGGGGGAAATGATACTACTGCATCTTAATTTAAAATATTTTAAAGAGCCTGCTTTAGGGTGGAGGGGTCCAGGAGCCAGCAGGAAGTGTTCCTGGCTCTGGGGCTTCTTTGTATTGTCCCATCATGCCTCCCAAGCCTGCCTTTTTATCTGCAAGGTCCTTGGAACCCAGCAAGAGGCCCTGCTTCCCTGCTGAGCAGATCCAGAGAGCACAGCCTGCTTCAGGGCAGAGGCAATCTGAGAGCCTGCTCCAGTGCTGAGGGGACCTAACAGAGGGCAGACCAAGAAAAACCCCCAAGTACACAGTCAGCCACAGCAAAGATTGGACCAAGATGCCAAGACTCTGCTGGCCTCATCTGAAGGAAGAGATGGGTAGGTACCAATGCAAGAATTCCTCCAACATCCTGAAAAGCAATATGTTAACTCCAGAATCCAGCGAACACGCAACAAGAAGACTTGAACATCCTAATCCAGAAGAAGTAGAAGAAAACAATTTTAAACATAACCTTATGAAAATGATGGAGACCCTTAAACAGGAAATAAAAACTCCCTTAAAGAAATGAAAGAGAAGACAAACAAAAAGTTAGAAGAAATTAATAAATCCCTCAAAGATACCCAAGAAAACCAAGAAAAAGCAATCAAACAGGTAAAGGAAACAGTTCAAGACTTGAAGACCAAAATGGAGGTAATAAAGAAAACACAAACCGAGGGATGGCTGGAGATGGAAAATCTGGGTAAATGAACAGAAACTCCAGAGACAAGTATAACCAACAGAATACAAAAGATAGAAGAAAGAATCTCAGGCACTGAGGATACAATAGAGGAAATAGACTCAGTGATCAAAGAAAACAGCAAATCCAACAAATTCTTAAGACAAAACATCCAGGAAATCTGGGACACCGTGAAAAGACCAAACCTAAGAATAGAGGTAGAAGAAGGAGAATTCCAGCTCTAAGGCCCAGAAAATATATTCAACAAAATTATAGAAGAAAACCTTGCCAACCTAAAGAAGGATATTCCTATGAAGGTAGAAGAAGCTTACAGAACACCAAATAGACTAGATAAAAAAAAATCCCCTCACCGTATAATAATCAAAACACAAAACATACAGAATAAAGGAAGAATATTCAGAGTTGCAAAGGAAAAAGGTCAAGTAACATATAAAGGTAAACCTATCAGAATTACACTTGACTTCTCAATGGAAACCATGACAGCCAGAAAGTCTTGGATAGACGTGCTGCAGATACTAAGAGACCATGGATGCAGGCCCAGACTACTATACCAAACAAAGCTTTCTTTCACCATCTATGGAGAAAACAAGATATTCCAGGACAAAAACAGATTTAAACAATATGTAACTACAAATGCAGCCTTACAGAAAGTACTTGAAGGAAAACCTCAACCCAAGGAAGCCAACAACACCCACAATAGCACAGACAGCTGACAACACTCCACCAACACAACTCAAAGAAGGGAAACACACAAACACTACCACCCAAAAAAATGACCAGAGTTAACAACCACTGGTCATTAATATCACTTAATATCAATGAACTCAATTCACCTATAAAAAGACAGTTTAAGAGAATGGATATGAAAACAGGATCCAACATTCTGCTGTTTACAAGAAACACACCTCAACCTCAGACAGACACTACCTCAGAGTAAAGGGTTGGAAAAAGGTTTTCCAAGCAAACGGACTTTAGAAACAAGTAAGTATGGCTACCCTAATATCTAACAAAATTGATTTCAAACTAAAATCCATCAAAAGAAATGGAGAAGTACACTTTATACTCATAACAGGAACAACTCATCAAGATGAAGTCTCAATCTGAATATCTATACCCCTAATATAAAAGCACCCACATATGTAAAAGAAACATTACTAAAATTCAAATCACACATCAAACCCCCAAAACAATAGTAGAAGATTTCAACACTCCTCTCTCACCAATGGACAGGTCAACCAGACAGAAACTTAACAGAGAAATAAGAGAACTAACAGATGTAAAGAATCAAATGGACTTAACAGACATCTATAGAATATTCCACCCAAACAGGAAAGAATATACCTTCAAAATCGACTACATACTCGGTAACAAAGCAAACTTCCACAGATACAAAAAAAAAAAAATGTAGTAATCACCTGTGTCTTATCGGATCACCATGGAGTAAAGTTAGAATTTAACAACAATTCAACCCCAAGAAAGTCTAAAAACTCATGGAAACTGGACAGTCAACTACTGAACCACCCCTGGGTCAAGGAAGAAATAAAGAAATTAAAGTCTTCCTTAAATTCAACGAAAATGAGGACACAACATACCCAAACTTTGGGACACTATAAAAGCAGTGCTAAGAGGAAAGTTCATAGCACTAAGTGCCCACATGAAGAAAACAAAGAAATCTTATATTAGAGACTTAACAGCACTGCTGAAAGCTCTAGAAAAAAAGAAGCAGATTCACCCAGGAGGAGTAGAAGACTGGAAATAATCAAGCTGAGGGCTGAAATCAACAAAATAAAAACACAGAAAACAAAACAAAGAATCAATGGAACAAAGAGCTGGTTCTTTGAAAAAAATCAACAAGATTGATGAACTCCTATCCAAACTAATCAAAAGGTAGAGAGAGAATACTCAAATTAACAAGATCAGAAATGAAAAGGGGGACATAACAAGAGACATTGAGGAAATTCAGAGAATCATTAGTTCTTATTACAAAAGCCTGTACACCACAATGGTGCAGGAGAATTATCTGTATTCTGTCAATCATGTTTTAAATAAATGCTGATTGGCCAGGCAGGAGGTGTAGGTGGGAAAACCAGACAGGAAGTGGAAATGATGCAAGGAGAGCAGGAGAATTCTGGGGAGGAGGAAGCTGATTCCTCCCACTCCTGCCCAGATCACCAAAGCAGCAGGATGTGAGCTGCCCCACTGAAAAAGGTACTGAGCCACATGGCTAACATAGATCAGAAAAATGGGTTAATCAAGATGTGAGAGTTAGCCAGTAAGAAGCCTGACCTAATGGGCCAATCAGCTTTATAACTTACTGAGTCCTTTGTGTGATTTTTCTCTGGGACTAAACAGCTGGGGGGCCAGGTAGGACAGAAAAACCCCCAACAAACAGGCTCTCTCATGTTACACCACAAAACTGGAAAATGTAAAAGAAATGGACATTTTTTTAGATAATTAAATCAAGACCAGGTGAACAATTTAAATAGACCTATAAGTCATGAGGAAATAGAAGCTGTCGTCAAAAACCTCCTAACCAAAAAGATTCCAGGACCAGGTGGTTTTAGTGCAGAATTCTACCAGAACTTCCAAGAAGAGCTAATATATATACTCCTCAATGTGATCCACATAAGAGAAACAGAAGAGTCATTGCCTAACTCTTTTTATGAAGCTACAGTTACCCTGATACCAAAAGCACACAAAGACTCAGCCAAGAAAGAGAATTACAGACCAATCTCACTCATAAACATCGATGGAAAAATTTTCAATAAAATACTGGCAAGCCAAATACAAGAACATATTAAAAAATCATCCATTATGATCAAGTAGGCTTCATCCCACAGTTGCACGGCTGGTTCAACATATGAAAATCAATAAGGTATTCCATCATATAAATAAACTGAAAGAAAAAAAATCATATGATCATTTCATTAGATGCTGAAAAACATTGGACAAAATTCTACATCCCTATATGAAAAAAGGTCTTGGAGAGATTAGGGATATAATGATCATATATAAATATAAAGCAATAAACAGCAAGCTGACATCAAATTAAATGGAGAGAAACTCAAAGCAATTCCACCAAAATCAGGAACAAGACAAGGCTGTCCACTCTCTCCATATCTCTTCAATATAGTGCTTGAAGTTCTAGCAATAGCAATATGACAACATAAGGACATCAAGGGGATTCAACTTGGAAAGGAAGAAGTCAAACTCATAATTTGCAAATGATATGATAGTCTACATAAGTGACCCCAAAAACTCTACCAGAGAACTCCTACAGCTGATAAATACTTTCAGTGATGTGGCAGGATACAAGATCAACTCAAAAAAAATCAGTAGCTCTCCTATACACAAAGGATAAAGAAGTAGAGAGGGAAATCAGAGAAACATCACCTTTCACGATAGCCACAAATAGCATAAAGTAACTTGGGATATCACTAACCAAGGAAGTGAAAGATCTATTTGAAAAGAACTTTAAGTCTCTGAAGAAAGAAAATGAAGAGGATACAAGAAAATGGAAAGATCTCCCATGCTCTTGGATTGGTAGGATCAACATAGTAAAAATGGCAATTCTACCAAAGGCAATCTCCATCAAAATCTCAACAAAATTTTTCACAGACCTTGAGAGAACAATAATCAACTTTATATGGAAAACAAAAAATTCAGGAGAGCCAAAACAATCCTATACAATATAGGAACTTCCGGAGTCATTACCGTCCCTGACATCAAACTCTATTACAGAGCCACAGTAATGAAAACAGCTTGGTATTGGCATAAAAACAGAAACGTTGACCAATGGAATCGAATTGAAGACCCAGATATTAATCCACAAACCTATGAACACCTGATTTTTGACGAAGAAGCTAAAATTACATAATGAAAGAAAAAAAGCATCCTTAACAAATGGTGTTGGCATAACTGGGTGTCAACCTGTAGAAGAATGAAAATAGATCCATATCTACCACCATGCACAAAACTCAAGTCCAAATGGATATATATATATATATATATATAATCATATACTTTCAGTGATGTGAAAGGATACAAGATCAAATATATATATATATTTAAATGTATATTTAATTTACATATTATATATGTAAATCCGACCACAGTGAACCTGATAGAAGAGAAAGTGGGAAGTAGCCTGCACAGGAGACTACTTCCTACCTATAACTCCATGGGCACAGGAGACCACTTCCTACCTATAACCCCAGTAGCACAGACAATAAGAACAACAATGAATAAATGGGACCTCCTGAAACTGAGAAGCTTCTGTAAAACAAAGAACATTGTCATTAAGACAAAAAGGCAACCTATTGAATGGGAGAAGATCTTCATTAACTCCACATCAGACAAAGGTCTGATCTCCGAAATATATAAAGTACTCAAGAAACTAGACATTAAAATTCTAAATAACCCAATTAAAAAATGGGGTACTGAACTGAACAGAGAATTCTCAACAGAAGACTTTCAAATGGCCAAAAGATTCTTAAGGACATGTTCAACTTCCTTAGCTACCAGGGAAATGCAAATCAAAACAGCTTTGAGATACCATCTTACACCTGTCAGAATGGCTAAAATCAAAAACACCAATGATAACATATTCTGGAGAGCATGTGAAATCAGGGGAACACTCATCCATTGCTGGTGGGAATGCAAACTTGTGCAAACACTTTGGAAATCAGTGTGGTGGTTTCTCAGAAAATAGGGAGTCAACCTACCTCCAGATCTAGCAATACCACTCTTAGGAATATACGCAAGAGATGCCCAATCATACTACAAAAGCATTTGTTCAACTATGTTCCTAGCAGCATTATTTGTAATAGCCAGAACCTGGAAACAACCTAGATGCCCCTCAATGGAAGAATGGATAAAGGAAGTGTGGCACATCTACACGTTTAGAGTACTACTCAGTGGGGAAAAAACAATGACATCTTTAATTTTGCATGCAAATGAATGGAAATAGAAAATACTATCCTGAGTGAGATAACCCAGACCCAAAAATATGAATATGGTATATACTCACTTATTAGTGGATTCTAACCATAAACAACGGACATTGAGCCTATAGTTCACGATCCTAGAGAAGCTAAGTAGTAAGGTGAATCCAAAGAAAAACAGATATAGATTCTTTTGGAAATTGGAAGCAGACAAGATCGTTGGGCAAAAGTTGGGAGCATGGAGGTGGGGTGGGATGGGGGGAAGGGGAGAGGGGAAAAGAGAAGGGAGAAGGGGAGGGTTGGGGAGAGCTTAGGGAAGTGGGATGGTTTAGATGGAGGAGGGACGGATATGAGAGCAGGGAAGAAGAAATCTTAATTAAGGGAGGCATTGTGGGATTGGCAAGAGGCTCGACTCTAGATGGGTTCCCAGGTGTCCATGGGGATGTCCCCAGCTATGACAGCAGAGGAGAGGGTGCCTGAACTGGTCTTGTCCCATAGTCAGACTGATGAGTATTTTGCATATCACCATAGAACCTTTGTCCGTCGACAGATGGAGATAGAACAGAGACCCACATTGGAACACTGGGCTAAGCTCCCAAGGTCCAGTTGAAGAGCAGAAGGAGGAAGAACATGAGTAAGGAAGTCAGGACCACTGAGACAGTGTGCCTGGTCTAATGGGAGCTCACCAATGCCAGCTGGACCAGGACTGAACTAGCATGGGAGCAAACTGGACCCTCTGAATGTGGCTAACAATGGGGGCAGACTGAGAAGCCAAAGACAATGGCACTGGGATTTGTCTCTACTGCATGTACTGGCTTTTTGGGATCCTATTCTATTTGGATGCATACCTCCCTAAGCCTGGATGGAGGAGCGAGAGCCTTGGACTTCCCACAGGACAGGGTACCCTGCCCTCTCTTAGGACTGGAGGGGGAGGGGGCAGGCTGAGTGGGGGAATGGGAGAGAAGTGGGAGGAGGGGAGGAAGTGGGAATTTTGAATGGTAATATCAAGTAATAAAAAATTATTAGAAAAAATATTTTTAAGCTTTTAAGCATGGGCTGGAGAGATTGCTCAGCAGTTAAGCTGAGCTGCTCTTTCAGAGGTCCTGGGTTCGATTCCCAGCAACTACACGGTGACTTACAACCATCTGTAATGAGATCTGGTGCCTTCTTCTGACCTGCAGGCATATATGCAGGCAGAACACTGTATACATAATAAATCTTTAAAAAAATATATTTTAAAGGTGTTTAACTGTCTGAGACCTAAAGAATTATTATTTAATAAATTAGTGTATGCATTCCTTTAGAGGATCCTTACCTTATGCACACATTTCATCACTTCTAAAAGAACTTTTAGACTAGGTTGATCCTTCATCATTAAACCTGGATGCCACAGCTGAGAGATGGCGGTGATGATAGTGTTCTTTAGCATCTGGACCAGTGCACTCAGAGAAGAAATGTCCAAAGATTTCCAGCACTTTTCTGAGGGTGTGAAAATCAAATATGGTAAATACATTCTTCCTCTCAGCCCTTAAATCCCGAAGTTTCTTCTGGGTTATTTATAACATATCTACCATCATAACCATAAGAAAACTCCTCTATGGATATTATCATAGACATCACACTACTCAACAGATGTATGGGAAAGCTTTACTAGGAAAATAATTCTTTAAAATTAAAGAACTCAAACTCAGGATTTGAAGAACCTTGTTAATGGCTCATACTTATGATTAGTTTATTGACCATGGTTTTCTTTGTGTTTATTGATTTTATTTGATTTGATATTTCTGAGATAGGGTATTTTTATGTAGCCCAGGCTGGCCTTGAACTTCTGCCAGGCTTCTCACCTCATCATATGAATATTGATTTCTTTACATTCAACCTAGCAATTTTGTCAAACAGCTGCAAAAATCTAAAGCTATTCAGATGAATATGCAATCAATATTATTGATATTATGCCTGTTTTCAGATTTCATAAACAACTGTAGCATACATATATACTTACTTTAAACAGCAGATACCTCACTTTTCACATTACTGAGATTAAACTGGATTTTGGTACTTTTAAATAGGAGTTCTCAGACAATAACTTTAGTAAATATTAAATCCAAGTTCTCAGAGGCACTGTCAGGAAGATGGCCATCCTGGGTTACAAGAGACTCCATCTCATAAAACAGCAACCAAAAAGGTTAAAATAAATTACCAAGCTAATGCAATTAAATGATATTACTGAGATGCATAATATGCAGATTATGGACTTGAGTACACAAGACACTTAGTACACTGCATATTCCGAAAATAAAACCTATTACTTAACAAGGGTTAAAGGGAAATTGAAAACTTGTCAGAAAGAAACAAAATCTAACTTTCATAAACTATATGGGTTAAAGATTTAAGCATGAAAATTATAATAGGAAAAGAAATTCTGACATTTTAGAAACATGGGTGAACTCAAGAACTTGTTAAATAAGCCAGGAACATGGGATGTTTTCCTGAGTGTACACTAAAAACGTTGATCTCATAAAGGTAGAAGGAACAGTGACCAGGAAAGAAGGATAACTGACTGGTACAAGTGGGCAGTTGGAAGGACTTCCAACATCCCAACATCGTAAGGCAGTTAATAATAATAATTAGTTGTTTAAAAACAGCCAATAGAGAGAAATTCAAATGTTCCCAACATAAGCATTAAATGTTTGAGATAATACATATGTCAGTTACTTTGATCTGATTTGTATACACTGTAAAAATATCATCCTGGGGCTGAAGATGGCTCAGCAGTTAAGAGCACTAGCTGCTCTTATGGATGACTGAGTTTGATTCTCAGCACCCACATGGCAACTCACAACCACCTGTAACTCCAGTTCTAGGGGACCCAACATTGTCTTCTGGCTTCCTTGGCCACAGGCATAAATGTGGAGCACAGAGATACATGTAGACAAAGCACTCGAGCACATAAAAAAAAATCTAATATAAAAATGTCATATTGTACTCCACAAATATATATAATTACTATTAGGGAGGGGAGTGGAGAAAAATGTATAGCTCAATAAAAACAATAACAAAATCTTTAAAAATAAATAAAATGGTAGTATGAAGGACTGGGAATACAGCTCAGTAGTAGGCTGTCTACCTAACGTACACAAAGTGCCAGGTTTAGTCCCCAGCTACATACATACATACATACATACATTCAAAAATTATGGTGGGAACATGGGAACTTTTTTTAAAATTTAAGAGTGAGGCAGGCCTTTTGAAATGTACCTCCTAGATCTATAAAAGAAAAGCACTTTTTGAGACAATGTTTCATATAACCTAGGCTTCACTGTTTAGCCAAGGCTGTCCTGAACTCCTTCCTGGTCCTCTTCCTCTACATCCCAAATGCTGGAACTACAAATGTTCACTCCCACACCCAGAAAAATCTCTTGTAAAAAATGCAAATGCTGGAGCTAGAGAGATGACTCCATGGTCAAGAGGCAACTGAACCCAGGTTCAGTTCCCAGCACCCACACGATGGTTCACAACTGTTTGTAACTCCACTTCTAGAGCATCTGATATTCTCTTCATGCCTCCACCAGCTCTGGTACACGTATGATGCACATAAATTCACTTAAAGTGTACACACACAAATTTTATTTATATATATAACATATATAATTTATATTTATTTATATATTTAGTTTAAAATACACTGCTCATTCAATCAATACCATTTAATAATTTAATTCTGCAACTGTGTTTTGCATTTGCCATTTTCTTGCATGTCTAAGTTTATGTCCATCCAAGAAATACATGTCCTCGCTACTATAGCAGCAGAAGAATGGAAGCAACTGATAGCACTGGCAATGTGAAAGTGATTGAAACTTTAAAAGTTGGTTTAACATAGTCCTTAAGCAACACCTGGTCTCTCTCTTGAGAGAGGGTTGTTATAAAAGTGCGTGTGCATGCACATGCGCCCATGCACCAGCACAGAGGGCAGGATATCCAGTGTCTTGATGAATCATTCTATGCCTTATTCCTTTGAGAGAGGTTCTTCCACTGAATCTGGAGCTAGTCTAGTAGCCCACAAGGCTCAGCTCCTCCTTTCTTTGTTCCTCAGAGCCCTGGGGTTACAGGTACCTGCAACCATGCCAGCTTTTCTTGTGGGGGCTGAGGATTGGAATGTGTGCACTGACCCACTTAGCCATCTTCCTAAGGACCAAAACAGGGAGTTTTGATGTTCACGCACAGAATTTAGAGTCTGTAACCTTTTTCTAAGATGCTTCTGGGATCATTTATAATTCACGTATATAAACTTTTGTATTTTTAAGCATCAAATCTTCAACATTCACTTAAAATTATGAAAATACCATTATTTTAAATAAAATAACAGTGCTAAGTTTAACCTTGCTTCTTATCACTCTTCATTAAATGTTTGAAGTTTTCAAAAAGTGAGCAAAAGCTGTAAAGTCTGATTTACCATGTTTAGACACTGTATGATTAACGAATTCTAATGCTAAAGTCCTAGCCACATCGAAGAACAACACTTGCTCTGTAGTAAGAGTGGTGGTTTCTGGTTAATCTTTGCAAAACTTCACATACCATGTACTCAAATAGGTATTATGAAATGTATCCAATATTTGCTACAATTTCTACTTCAAAAGTGATTCTACTGAATATATTTGTAGAATGATATAAAACTTACGCAAGAATTCAAATGATTCTGTATTCATTTTGTAAATAGCTTTTGCAAACTCAACTGTCAGGGTCTCCCAAAAGTTCCTAGGGTCCTGCATCATGGGACATTCCGGGAGCAAAAGAAAAACCAATAGAGCATCTTGATGTGAAGAATTGTCTGGAAGATCTTTGATAATATTACTCTGAAGACATGTGATTATCTGTGAACAAAAGGTGGGCAAGGAACAAGGCTGGGGTTATACAAGACACATTATTGTGAACAAACACAAGTTATGACTGCAGGTTTTACTCAACTGTCTTCCAGTTAGGAAGTTCATTTAAATCCTTCTGAAGCTTATTGATAAAACGTCATCAACTCTTACACATTCCATGTATCTTTGAGGTAGAACTCATTTGAGCCTGCTGCCCATTTCATTTTAGAGTACTTGAAGGAAATAAAGTGAAAGCACATTGAAATGGATGTACACACTAAATAGTTGGTTTGAAACTAATGCAAAGGCCCCCAGAAACAATTGTGTAAGCTAATCGCTGTGGCACACAGGGGGAATGCATTACTCAGAAGGCTGAGGTGGGGGATCGTATGAGCTCACAAATGAAAACCAAGTTGAGCGAGGGCTTGCCTACTGTGTCTGAAGCACTGGTTTTGACTCATATAAACCAGATGTGATTGGGCAACACTCAGAGATAGGAAAAAGGATCAAACGTTCAAGGCCACCCAAAGAGATGGAGGCCCATCTGTGATATGATAACCTTGTCTCAGAAAGAGAAAAGAGGAAATGGGAAGAAAATGCTGTTACCCTCTCTCACACACAGATACATACAAAACCCACTTTTGTCTTTATTTTTTTTCACAGTCTAAGTAGCTCTGAATTGATACTTATTCTACTCAGGGAAAGACTTTTAAGATACAACATATATAAAAAGTAACAGGAGGAATAATTGGAGGTTTGGTGGTGGTGGTTTGTATTTTATTTTGGAAAACAAATTTTATTTGGAAAAGTAAGGAGTCTTTCTGTGTACTTCAGGGTGACCTGGAACTCTTGAGCCCTTGAGCGTCTTTGCCTCAGCCTCTCAAGCGCTAGGATTACAGGCATGGGCCACTATGACTGTCTATATGGTTGCCTTTATATTTGTGTGAACATTTATTGAGTATGGATCACATGTCAAGGGATCACATGTGAATTATTCTAATAATTGTGTGAAGTAGTTTTTGCTTTTTTTCTAACCTTTTTCCCTCTATAGATGAAGAGGAGGAGTCTCAATCAAAAGACAATAGAGAGAGAAAGCTACTCAATTTAAGATAGCTCAAATACCCATATATCTGGCCCCAAATCAGCCTTGAAAAGAAACATTTTGTCCTATCTTTTTTCATTTTCCTTCTAGTGTCCAGTCAGATGACATTTCTCAGTGTTCCCTGGAGCTGAGTGGAGCATTGTGACCGAGTCCTAACTTCTGAATGTGAAGGTGATATGCCACCCTTTCAGTTATGGCCTCTATGGCCTCTCATGTGACCAAACTCAGGAGAGCCAATGAAGGATTGTATAGTCTTAGAGTCTTAAGACATTGGAATGAAGCCAGAGTAAAGAAAAAAAAATTATGAGAAAATTCTCCTCCATCCCTCATTGGGCTTTAGTGAGAGGATTAAATCTTCATTGGATTAGGTCCTTGAGGTTCAGAAGTTGTCTGCCAGATCAGCTAGCATTAAAATTCTCCACCTACTGAATGTTTGCTTTGTTAACTATAGTGTATGCCTATACATGACACAGAGCTAAATAAGATGATATATGCAGCATTGAAGTATGAAATTCTTCATGTTATTTTATTACATTTAACCCTCTTACAGTTCATTCTTTTCAGGTCTAACAGAATTTTTTAATTTTAAATAATCGAGTTTATTTTATCTTATTTGAAGACAGGATCCCATGTACTGCTGACTAGCCTCGAACTTGTTACAGGGCTGACAATGAGCTTAAATTCTTTGAATTTCCTGACTCTACTTCCGGACTGTTATAATTACAGATATCTTTTTTACCATGTCCTGTTTTTAAGGGGTTCTAGGGAGCAAATAAATAATAATTTCTGTGGATGGCTAGTAGGTGTTAAATAGAAAAACTCATCACAATGTCAATAACTCCAAAAAATAGTAAAGTTAGACTTCTTTCTGTATATGACATCATGGAGTCTTGAATTTACTAATGTGCATCATAATTCACAACAATGTGCAGCATTATTTCCCAAGGGATTTCATTAAGAACTCCCTTCCATGAGTTTGCTTCCATGAGAAGCAAACACTTCTCAGAAATACATGGAGAAGAGCACCCGGAGTTATCTCCCTATCAAGTAAATAAAAATTCTTGGCCCAAATGTACTGGATATCTACTATTCTTTATTTTGAACATGAGAATATAGTATTTATTACATAACAACCACAAGTTCCCCCATTCTCTTCCAAATGTAGAATGTACTTGAATCTTTTTAAATGGCATGGGGATTAGCTATATGTATATATGTGTGTATGGCAATGAGGATTAAACTATGACTCGTATAAGCAAGTGCACTATTACTGAAAATTACACCAGCATTGAAGATTACTTTAAACTGAAGTCAACTGAGATATAGCTATGGCAAAAACAGTCATTTTGGAGCTCCTCATACATCTGATTCAAGCAGAGACTCTTAGGAGCAAAGCTGTGATAAATCCCTTTGGGGTAACTTTATTACCAAGAAGGAAATTAAGCACTCAGATCACATACATCTGTATGAGGAACTGTATAAGGAACACCACAGGTAAACATTTTTTCTATCTGCCTCCATAGAAACCCATCTTTTCTGTCCATAGATGTCCTCTCTTTTTCTTTACCCTAATAAGTTAGTGCATAAGCCCTGTCCCTAGCTTTCAATGCAAATGAAACAGCCTGTCTTCCTTTCTTCTATGCAACAGATTGTCTGTGTCTCCCCAGAGTTCATTTGTTGAAATTCTATTCTTCAATACATTAAAGAACTAAGACAAAAATTTTGGTTGATGATTAGTTCATAAAAATAGAGTCCTCATCAATGGGATTAGTGGCCCTATAAGTAAAACCCCTATACCTTTCTTTCTACTATATGAAAACACAATAAGGACATAGTCTTCTATCAATTTTCCCCTTATCAGATACTGGTTATGGTGGCATCTTAATCTTAAAGCTTCCAAATAACCCAGCTCCAAAGCTCTAAGAAGTCAGTTTCCTTTGTTTGTAAGACACCCATACTATACTATGTTGTGGCAATCCCAAAGTGCCAAGACATCCTGATAGCTGTCTATTGTTAATTTGCAGCTTCCTGTAATCACAACCTAAACTTGTAGTTTCCTTTCTACACAGTCCAGAACCACAGACTTTAAAAACAAACTTAAAATCATAGGTAAAGAAGACATTACCCAAAGAAAGGACGGGATGAATAAGTAGCAGAGGTGGTGTAGAAGGTCCTTCGGTATTTGTGTTGCTTTCATTGGTTGAATAAAGAAACTGCCTTGGCCTTTAGATAGGGCAGAACTTAGATAGGTGGGGAAGACAGAACTGAATGCTGGGAAGAAGGGCAGTGTGGCAGATGCCATGAAGCTCCTGCCTGAGACTGACGCTGGTTAGAATCTTTCCCAGTAAGCCACAACCTCATGGTGATACACAGATTCATGGAAATGGGTTAGATCAGGATGTGAGAGCTGGCCAAAAAGAGGCTAGATATAATGGGCCAGGCAGTGTTTAAATGAATACAGTTTCTGTGTGATTATTTCGGGGCTAAGCTAGCGGGGCGGCAGGGACCAAAAGCAAGCCCCCTCTCCTACTACACAGAGGTTCACCAGAAATATGCCCAAGATTCATCTCAAAACAGACATTGGTCTTTTAAAACCACTCACCAGAGGGTCTCCTGCTTCCTAAACCACAGTTCTTTTCATGTGCATTGGTAGATGCTTTGTGTCTCACTGTTGCTTTCCTCATACTAAAAACCAAAAGACTACATCCATTGTGCATTTAGTGGTTAAAAAAAATGCCACCACCTATCACAATGTCTGGATTATAGCACCTTCATAAAGGAGACTAGCCCCCTGTTTAGTCTCATTCACAGGTCCTGGCCACCTACCTCCCACCAAAACTAGTGTGATTATGCTGTATCTTAAGTAAGCCAAATAAATAATGGTTGTTACCAAGGAAGAAATCCATGGCACTTCTGCTAACTTCTTGAAGACATCCCTTGCCATTTTTAAGTCCACATCAATGAAATTCTTCTCTCCAGGATCTCTATAAATACAGCAAATGTTAAAAACACATAAACAGATGAAAAAAAAGAACAGCATGATATTATTTTGTTTTTATCTTACCATGCACAAAATATTTATTTAAAGCTTTCCTCTTTTCAAAATGACAGACTAGAGTGACACGGAAATTGTTCAATGTGCTCTTGTTAAAAAGGAGTAAACAACAGCTTGTTATCTCTATGTCAGTAACATCAAGTATGGGCTGCAATTTTGGCAGGATTTTGTTTTATGTCACTTTACTATATTCTACTTTATGGTACAAGGATTGAGCCCAGGGCTCAATTTCAGACAGAGGGCCTTACACCTAGTATAACATATACACAAAGTTACAACTTGATCCCTAGCAAGATGTTGTATACTAAATCCAAGAAGCCATCAATCCAGACTGTCAGCTTATTCCACAGACTGAATTGCCTCCTCTCCATGTATGGTTATATCTATTTGTTTCTTTCCTTACTTATTTGCATATTTATCTATTACTTTTTGAAACAAAGTCTCACTCTGACCAGGCTGGTCTTGAACTTGTGATCTTTTCACCTCAGCTTCTAAGTGCTAGGATTACAGGTGTGCACCGTTATGTCTAGCTGCCATTTCAACTTAAGCTTCATATTTCCATGGTTACATTAGAGGTGGAGTGATGCAATAATAGTGGTTCTATTGTGCCTTGTCAGCACAGAGGTTTGATAGTTCATTTTAGAAACTTTTTGAAAGATGCATTAACTCATTGATGGAAAACATTAACACACAGCTTGTGCATTGGGAGTCTCTGAATCTTCTGCCTTAAAGCCCTTCCCTTGCTATTTCTACCAGCCCAGGATTCTTACTCAAGTCTTCTCAACCCCATCCCTTTCTACACTGAAATAATGCCCAAATCCTGTCTAGTTAGCAGTTTGATTTGGTCACATTTCATGACCAGTATCCAGCAAGTCTAGCTGCTTAAAAAATAATAAAATAGTTTGTGCTTGCTGAATTAAGTATCACTATTGATATTAGAATTAGAATATTTATACAAGCTCTAGCTGTAAATTTCTCTCCAAAATTCTTTCTCCTTTGCAATCTTTGCCTAGAAGTTTAAAATTCCCAGAAAGTGGTCATAGATATATTTCTTCTTTAAAAAGGCGGTAATGTAGAAGAGGAAGAGGACACTTCTGCCTTGTTCTTGGCCCTGAGGACTCTGTGGGTAGGTCTAAAAGATCAATTAGTATGAGGAAGATTATCAAAAGAAATGCATATAAGTTTTATTAAAATTACATGTACCTAGGAACAAGATAAGTCTGAAGAAATGATAAAAGCATGGTGCTCTATACTTTTAAACAAAAAAATACGTTTTTGAAGAAATGATAAGACTAATGGGTGGATAGACTCAGGCAGTAACTCTTAAGGATATGAGTAGGAGGAGTGTGCATGCGTGAGTGTGTGTGCGTGTGTGTGCATGCGAGTGTGTATGCACACACGTATAGCTATGAGGGTTACTCCAGTGAGTATCCATATGTGTTCCTTACAACTCCCCTTACCATTCGACTTTCTTACTTCGATATAGGGTGACACCTTTCCTTTGGCCCTTCAATTTTGATTGCTTGCTGCATGTAGAAAGAAATAGACCAGATAATCTGTTCAATAGTTATCATGTTGTTAGGTAATGTCAGCACTTGGGAGGTGAGGGCAGGGGGATCAGATATTCAGGATTCTCCTCACCTACACACAAGATCAAGATTAGCTGGACTACATGAGTACTACATGGACTACTAAGTCTGTCCTAAAATTTCAAAACAAATTGACTAACTAACCAACTCTCAGAATCAGACCTACTATTAAACCAAATGAGAGAGAAATTAAATTTTTGCGATATGTGAAAAACAAAACGAACAAGGTCTCATTTCTTTATTGATCCGACTCAGCAGGAACTGGAAAGAAATATCAGGCATAGCTGATCATCTGTAGATATAAATAGCCTGAATAAAATACCATTCCCTCCAACAAGGCAACAGAGGAAAACCCTGGAAGAGTTAGTTTATAAAATGAAAGAAACCTTTGTCAACCAGAGAATTCTCTATGTTGGACTCTGTGTGCTGACAAAATTCACACTCAACCTGGTACTAAAATTTTCATTTTAAATACCCCCAGTATTTTAAATTAAGGTAATTCCCATTGAAGTTTTACCTTTTCTTCAAAAAGCTTGCCGTCAAACAAGCAGAAGATGAAAATATAGTCTTGATTTCTCTGTAAATATAATTAAAAAAACCAAAATCACAAGTGGACAGAGTGTCCAATCTTCTGAAATTGTGAGGTAACATTATCATATACCTGATTCTCAACCTGTGGATCATGACCATTGGAACTATTTAGATATTTCCATTATGATTCATAACAATAGCAAAATTACAATTATGCTGTTGCAAAGAAAATAATTTTATGGTTGTGAGTCACTACATTATGAGGAACTGTATTAAAGGGTTGCAGCATTAGGAAGGCGGAGAACTGCTGCCATATACACATGTGCTGTGTCATACTTATAGCTAGCCTAGGATTTGTGTGGCCTGTATGCTGCAGGCTAGAGACACTTAAAGCCTCCTTTATCTTATGTCTGAATAAAAAATAGAGCTTCATGTTCATTATTAATATCCAGTTATGAATATATTACTTGTGATTTCTACCTAGTCTCACTAAAATGCTTCATAGTTGATTTTCTAGCCATTTGAATAAAATCCACCACACCGAAGACCTAAATTCTGAAATGCTAGTGAGTTAGCTATGAAAACCTGCAAACAATGCAGCTTACTGTTAAGAGTCATTTCTACATCTTCCTTCCTTAGAAAGGTATGTGGGGTATACATTCTCTCTGTAGCTCTTGTATACTAAATAAAAGACTAATTATTATGCACATCAATGGCTGATCCAACCAAGAAGTAGTAAAAGAGAATCACACCCAAAATAAAAATTTTGCCATGACAAAGTCAAACCTTCTTTCTTAGAGCTAGGACAACATGATCAACATTTGAGAAACATGGGAGTGGCTGTGGGTCATCAAGCTGGGTCACCTTTCGGCTTCTTCACGCTCTTTCTTTCTTTTTGCTGCTATCCACTTCTGTACCAGTGACTGGTTGATTCGATTAATTTCTGGCAGAATTTTCATGGAAACACTTGTAGACCTAGGATCCTTCAAGGAAGAAATTAAAGGCAAAAATGACCAGGAAAACGCCACATGTATTGAGTAACAATCAATAAAGCACCTGGCACACACGAGCCCTGCCTTCTTGGGCAGATGTTTGGACCCTTGAGCTTTGACATCAGGATGGCCTGAACGTTTGGCTTCCTAACTTGGGCCATTTCGCTTGATCTGCATTTTAAAAAGTGTAATAGCACAAGAAACATTGAAAATAGAGACTGAAATGAGCGCTTATAGATCAAAATTCATCTTACCATTATTCACATGGCCACAAGAAGAAAATAACACATGCCAATCGGTAGGTGAATGCAATTTCAATATGATAAATATAGAATATGCAATAAAAATTATTTAGCATTGAAAAAAATTGATATACTAATATAAGATGGATATATCCTAAAATATGCTCAGTTCAATAAATCAAATCAAAACAGAAGGCATTATGTGATTCCACATATGAAAAGCATGTCCATATACCAACTTTGCAGAAAAAACAGAAATTGTCTAGGACTGAGGAGGTGGGGGGAGTGAGGAATTATTGTTTAATAGATATCAGGTGTCTGGGGTGATTAAAAGGTTTGAGTGGTAGTGACAATAGTTGATGGCATTATGAATGCAATTAATGCCACAGAATACTGTAGGCAATGTGTTTTAAATGGTAACCAGTACCACATATATACATCTTATATGTAATTTCAGATAGGGCCTCACTATATAGCTCAGACTAGCCTGAAACTTGAAATCCTCCTACTCAGCCTCCCAAATACTGGGTACTTGGTGTGTTTTATATATTTTTAAAAGAATAAAAAAATTAAAGTGGTTGGACACAGGGACACATGCCAGTCATCTCTGCACTCAGGAGGCTGTTGTAAGAGGATCCTAGTGCCAGCTCAGACTAGATACATAGTGAGAGCTTGTACAAAAAGATGAAGAACAGGGAGTGGCTTTAATGTTTTGCTGCAAAGTGTACCTCTGGCTCTACTGAACTGGTCAGGAATGGCAACATTCTATATCATTTTGCTTTTCAAGAACCAAATAAAATCCTCTTGAAAAATATTTGTAACCAGTATGCTTCAAGTCCTCCACCCCATACTGGTGATGGGGTCTGAGTCAGGACTTTGTTCTCATAAGCAGAGGTGCCACTGAACCACACCTCCCCACCCTACCTGTGCTCCTTGATCTAAATCCTGGTGACTTTGTAGTTTATCAAAGGCAAGATTTATTTTCTCTTACATCCAAGGATCTCAGTACAAGGTGGCACCCCCTGCTGGCACTTATGCGTCATTTATTTTCTTCAAAGTCCTTAGCTTCTCTGTATACATGACATCAGACTGTGCCCTCTGCCCCCCCTTTCTTGGAAACTTCATCGGTCCCTGTCGCTTGTGTGCGCGCCACTGCTCCTCTCACCACGCTTCCTGTCGTCACTCTTGGCAACTTCAAAGTTGATGAGAGCCATCTATCTTTTACTCCAATATCCCAGCTCCCAATCTCGCCTCCACTCCTTCCTCTCCTCTTTTTAGCTAGTCAAGACCTGGATAAGGTTTCTAAAGTGAAATTATTGACACCTAGGGTTAGAGAACTCTTTGTTGTGACATCTCCTACACTAGTACGATATTTAATATTACGGTTCCTAGCCCTTACCCACTAGATACCAGTAGCAGTCATCGTCAGTGTGCCAACCTAAAATGTCTGCAGAGTCCTCCACATGATTGTTAGGATACTTAGTCACACTTATTTGAAAGGCCCCACTTTCCTTCCAGGGCATCAGCTGGACTATCATTAAGAATTGCTCCATTTTAAGCAACCGTTTGCAGCAGTCTTTCTGCCCATCACAAAACGTTTTCTTGATTCATTTCCTTAAGATGAAGCCCTGAATCCAGCATTGTTCATGCACTTTGTGATCATCATCATCCTCTTCAGTTCCCTTAGCTCCCAGGATTCACTACACTAACCACCCCACAGCTCCTTTATGCCTCCCTTATCGAACTGTGAAATTCCACATGTTCAAGTCTGGATTACTCCGAAGTCAATTTCCAAAAGGCGAACGCCACTAAAGACAGCTTCACAGCGTGCTGACCAATCACAATCAGTGGTACACATCTTCCTTCGCCTTTTCTCACATAGCCTGCTTCTCTCACGCTCACATCCGCCTTGGTCATCAAGCAATAAATGACCACCAACTCACCCCATTCACAGTCACAGCGGACTGTATTTCTGCTCTGGCATCTCAGTTCTCGACTTATCATAATTGTTGTCAACTTGACATAAAGCTTAGGGATTCTCAGCTGAACTGACTCTATCAGATTGCCTGTGTGTTTTTTTTTTAATCTCTAGACCATTTCCTTGATTAACAATTGAGTGGGTAGTGCCATCCCCAAACAAGTGAGCCCAGGATGTATAAAAATGGTAGTGAAGCAAGCCAGTAAGCAGTGTTCCTCCATGGTCTCTACTTCAGTTCCTGTCTCTAAGTTCCTGCCATCAGTTTCTACCCTGACTTCCCTTCTCTATGGAATGTAAGCTGTAAGCCAGTTCAACCCTTTCCTTTCCTATTTGCTTTTGGTCACAGGGTTTATCCCAGCGACAGAAAAACAAACTGATTCTGCACTGGACTTTTGCACTAGGTTTTCTTCCTACTGCTCTGGAACATTCTTCTGTCACTCCTTCAGAGAATCATGGGGAACCCTCCTGTGATCTTCTAATTTATCTTTCTGTCAAACCATCTCAGTTGTCACCAGACTTCCTCTCCTCCTCTTGTTCTGAGCACACCCCAGGCAGATTTCTTGCTCTCTGTTAAAACAATGCAATCTTCCTTTCTTTCCCTTTCCTTCTTTTTCCTTCCCTTCCCTTCCCTCCCCTCCTCTTACCTTATTTTCCCTCCTCTTCCCTTCCTTTCTGTGACCTCTGACTTGACTTTTGCACACCGTAGTTTCCCTAGATAAGCTACTTCCTAGACCCCGTGCCAGGAATTTTGCTTTCATGTCTCCTTTACTCCTCCTCTGCATTCTAAACACCCACAGCCTGATTTTGTACTTCATTCTCCCCTCTGTTCCAGGCATCTCCCCTGTCCCATCATTCCTCTCTTCTTTTGTCCTAAATCTTATCCCCACTGCCTCCATCCATTGCCTACCATCCCCACTTTGGAGTCAAATCCAGGGCTTTTGCATGCTAGACGCGTATTCTCCCATGGAGCTACATCTCCAGCCCTCTGTTCATTATTTGAGTCAAGGTCTTAAGTTGCCCACTCTTCTAACATTCAAAACCATTCTCTTAGAGGCATACATTAATCTAGTGAGAAATCTGAAAACATAAAAAATATACCGTCTCAAACCCTAGCCTGAAATTAAGGGAAAGGTGTGCATAGCTCAGGGGAGAGTGTTTGCCTAACATATACAAAGCTCTGGGTTTAGCTTCCCAGCACCAGAAAAAGAAATAACTCCTGAAATCTAGAGGGAAAAAAAAATAAGTTTAAAAATAAATAACACCTACTGATACCCGATGAGTTGTAGCAAAGTTGGCAAATGTTCCAGCAAAAATGTCTTTGACTTGAATATTCACGAGGTCTAAAAAGGTTAAAAAAAATGTTCAGAGTTTTACCTGGAAAAAATTAATCTATACATAACTAAGTCAAATTATTCATTTGTCGGAAATTTACACTCTCCTAATTTTTATTACAAATATCATAAAAATTTAACTTTGACCAAATCAAATGTTACTTATTCATTCAATAAACATTTTTGTTTCTAGGCATTTTCACAATGAGTTGGGGTTGGCATGCTTAGGCATTTGCTTAAATATATCAAAGCATGTTGTCAAGATTATTAAGTAGCCAACTTGACGTCTTCCTTTGTATTGGTTAAGTCTTTAGAAACGATTACCCATACTCCAGGGGGTGAGGAGTGCAGCAGTTTAAAATTAAAGAACTAAGAACCATAAGCATAATTCAGTGTTATATTGCCGAAGAAGGCTGAACAGAATGACTTCTTTAGCCGTGCTGGTGGGAGCACTTGTACCTTTTGCAGAGAGCAGGCAGGTGACACCAGAGTTCTCTGCTGGGGCTTCCTGGTGGGTTAGGTTGCTTGTGAGACTTGGTCCATGGCCAATAGATACCACCTGACCAGTGGTGTAGACATATGCAAGAGTATGATAGCTGCAACATAAAGTACAAATACAATGATATGATATTCCTGAGTTCAAGGAAAAACAAGACGATAGATTTACCTTCACCACTCAGCCAGCTGTCTTATTACAGTGCTAGTGTTGCAACAAACTAGGTGACGTCACTACAGGTGTCATTAACTTACTAGTAGTATTAGCAATGGGGATTTATTATAGTTCTATCGTGTGGCTTTTTTGTTTTTATTTGAAATCAAGTCTTACGTAGACCAGGCTTGTTACTATCTCTCCACGTCACACAGGATAATCTTCACTTTCTGTAACATGAGGGCTGGCTTGTTGGGGTTTCTGTCCCGCCTGGTACCCCACAACCGGCAAGCCCCAAAGAAAATCACACAGAGGACTCCATAAGATTATAAACTGATTGGCCCATTAGCTCAGGCTACTTATTAGTTCTTATAACTCATGTTAGTCCATTATTTTTATATATGTTAGCCACACAGCTCAGTACCTTTCTCAGTGGGGTAGCTTACTTCTTGCCTCTCCGGTGGTCTGGGCAGAACTGGTGGAGGGAGCTTCCTGCTTCCCAGAATACTCCCATTCTCTTTGCTCCACCTCTACTTCCTGTTTAGTTTTCCCGCCTATACTTCCTGCCTGGCCAATCAGCATTTATTTAAAACATGATTGACAGAATACAGACAATTCTCCCGCACCAACTTTCTAATCCTTCTGCCTTTATCTCCCTAGTGCTGGGCTTAGAGGCATAGCTCACCACCTCCACACCTGGTACCACTAACATGTCTAGTGCATGTGGTTGTGGGGAATCTACTCCAGGACTTGGTGAGTGCTAATAAAGGGGTTAAATTCTTCCACTCTCACAACTGAATTCAGGTTTCGGATGCCTGAGAGCTGCAAGGGCCCATTTATCCACAGCATCCTTGCATTCAGAGATAAGGGACAGAGCACAGACAAGGCCTTAGTCAGTGCCACAATATCTCAAGGACAAATCCAGCAGCCCCCTTCTGAGTCAGGTCTGGACTTGCTCAAGCTTGTGCAAGTATGTCCAAAAATGGTAAAACTAAACCTCAGCCAATTAAAAGTATACTAGAGTATCTGCTGCTTGCTTAACCAACAATGTATGAGATGAGTACTGTCCCTGAAACTCCCCTAACTGCTTAAGAGGACCTGTGTGCCTTTGTTCATGGTTATCATTCTGTACAAGAGGCTGACCCCACATATACTGGTTGTTTCTGCAGAATGAACACTCTCTGCTCTTGCATACTATTTGAGTCTGGGGTCTTCCTTCAGCATTTTCTTGGACCCTTACTCTACCAGTAGGGACTCTACCAGCTTAGCTATGTATCATGTATTTTATGTATTTATTCTTAATTTTTAAAACTTAGCATGTAAACCAGGCTGTGGTAGCACATGCCTTTAATCCCAGCACTCGGGAGGCAGAGGCAGGAAGATCCCTGTGAGTTCAAGGCCAACCTGGTTACAAGAGCTAGTTCCAGGACAGACTCCAAAGCTACAGAGAAACCCTGTCTCGAAAAACCAAAACCAAAGCCAAAAACAAAGCATGTAAAATATTAGGTTGCATCATGATGCTCTCAAATGTTTTCTTTTGTTGCTCCTCTTTGCCAGGTGTGCTCACACCTCTCTGTATCCTTCTTCTCCTGCCCTCCCACCCCTGTAGCAGCCTTTCTGCCTTCATGTTACAAGCCCTCCATTGCCCTCCTTTCACAATATGTCTTTTCTCCCTCTTTTGGTCCCCTTTATAGTTTCATGACATATCACGCTTTCACCCACATGCATACATACAAACAGTAAAAGCGAAGATTTGCCTGAGAGAGAACATGTGCTTGTCTGTGTTTGAGTCACCTCCCTTAATATAGTAATTTCCAGATCTATTCACTTTCCTAAAAATTTCACACTTCATTTTTCTTGATAGCTGAATAAAATTCTATTGTATATGTGTATCACATTTTTGTTATCAATCGTCTATCAAGGGATGTCTAGGCTGATACAATTTCCTTGCTTTTGCAAATAGTATGCAAGTATTCATGGTAAAGTATGGATTCCTTTGGGTGTGTGCCCAAGAGTGCGACAGCTGGGTTCAATGGTAGTTCTACTTTTTAAGTGTTTGAGAAATCTCCATGCTGATTTCCATGGTGATGGCACCAGTTTACACTCCCACCAGCACTGGATTTCTTTTTTCCATCCTCACCAAGATTCCTTGTGCTTTTGTTTTTAATAATAACCATTCTGACAAGGGTGAGGTGGAATCTCAAAGGCTAAAGATGGTATCCATGTTTACAGGTCATTTGTGCTGCCTACAGAGAGAACCATGTGCTCATTTCATGACCCTTTTCTTAGCAGTTTGAGGTTTTTTCCCCCTATGTTCTAGATCCTAGCCCTTTGTCTGAAGTAGCTGGCAAGAATTTCCTTTCATTCTGTTGGCTGTCTGTTCACTCTGCCAGTAGACTCCTTGCTTCCAAATGCCATGCAATTCAATTTGTTAATTCTTGGAGCTGCTTCTGTTCTATTGGAGTCCTGCTCAGAAAGTTCTACCATGCCTGAGTCATGAAGGATTTTCCTCTTGTCTCCCTCTAGCGCTTCCAGGGGTTCAGATTTCAAATTAAGGTCTGTAATCCACTTGAGTTAACTTTATTCTTTCTCCTGTATCTGTACATGGATGGTGTCCAAGCATGTAGGTATGCATGCCCACATGAGTGTGGGCAAATGTATGTGTGTGTTTGTGGGAGCCGTAGGCTGATATCAGGAATCTTCCTCCATCACATTTATTCCTTATTCATTAAGATGGAAATCTATTAATGAGGCCAGGAAAAGACTGCTGAGATGACTAGTCTCTGGGGGGTACCTTGTCTTCGCCTGCCAGGGCTGGAATGACAGGTGGACTGCCATACCCGCCCCTGGCCTTTATGTGGGTTCTGGGGATATGATCTCTGGCCTCATGCTTGTGCAGAGAGCACTTCAGTCCCTGGGCTACTTTCCAGACTAACTTTGAATTAACTTTTGGGCAGGGTGAGAGGAATAAATCTAATTTCATTTTTATTCAGGTTGATAGTCACTTTTACTAGAGCCATTTTTTCAATACACTGCTGTTGTTTTTTCCCAATAAAGAGGTAGGTAGCTGTATCTGTGTAAATTTATCTCTAAGTCCCATATTCTATTCCATGCGTTCTAAATTCAAGCATTTTATTTTTTTAAAGTACTGGGATAGATACAGAAATAGTCAAATTGCCCTCATAATTAAGCTATCTAAAACCGTGAATATATTCAAATAGTCACCATGTTCTGCATGCATGAGATTAATGTGTTTTATCAACTTAAGCAGACAAACACTACCACCTTTGCTACTTAACTCTCTCCTACCCTCTACTCATAGTAAGGTGGTCTATATATACTAAACTTCTAATGCTTATTTGTTACAAAACTGTTATCATAAATGAAAATTTTAAATTAAAATATATTTAAAAGAAGCAATTTTTCAAAAAAAAAAAAAAGCCGGTTGGCAGTGGCGCACACCTTTAATCCCAGCACTCAGGAGGCACAGGCAGGTGAATCTTTGTGAGTTTAAAGTCAGCCTGGTCTACAGAGCGAGTTCCAGGACAGGCTTCAAAAGCTACAGAGAAACCCTGTCTTGAAAAACATAAATAAATAGATAAAAGTGTAGCCACGCTTTGGGTTTCTTTCTTCTTTCCATCCTTCCTTCCTCCCTTCCTTCCTTTCTTTTTTTCTTTCTTTTTTGATATTTTGAGACAGAGTTTCTGTGTGTAACAGCCTTAGCTGTCCTGGAGCTGACTCTGTAATCAAGCTGGCCTTGAACTCACAAAGATTTGCCTGCCTCTGTCTCCCGAGTGCTGGGATTAAAGGTATGTGCCAACATTGTCCAGCTTGTTTTAGTGTTTCTAAGTAATAATCTTAATATTTTCTATTAAAATGTTTTTAAAAAGCTCAATACCTTCCACACTCTATCATCGAAACAGGGCCATCAATTCCTTCCACGAGCTGTGGGCCTCTTCTCTCACTTCGGGGGCTGTGCTGTAGCTGCCCAGAGCTATCTCCAAATGTAAACACTTTCCCATCCTGTTTAAAAATAAGGAATCAGATTAATTTCATGTTTTAAAATATAACTATCACAAGATGAAAGCAATATGTGAAATTGATTTGTATATTTTATAAGTTGATTTATAAACTTCCATACATTTATTCCAAAATTATCTATATTCATTTATAAATTTCCAAAAACGTATTACAAAATTATCCACCTTATTATTCCAAAAGTTATTTATAAATTTATCTATGAAATTTCCTTTAAAATTATGCACAAAATATTAAAAATACATTATACATTTAAAATTGCTAAGAGAGAGGCTGGAAAGATGGCTTAGCACTTAGGATCATGTACTGCAGAGGACAGAGTTTGATTCCTAGTCCATGTCAGACAGCTCACCACCTCCTGGAACTCTAGCTCCAGGGAATCTGAATCCTCTTGCACTTTCACTCACTTACACACGCACACACACACACACACACACACACATACACACACATACATACACACACACATATACACCACACACACACACACATACACACACACACATACACATACACACACATACACACACACACATATACACACACACATACACACACACACTTCTAGATTTCTCTTGTCAACTAAGATTAATATCATTCAAACAACTGAAGTCATGGTTTTAAAACAAGGAATAAAAAAAAACAAAATAATTTGGCGGACTAGGAATATAGCTAAGTGGTAGAGAGCACTTATCTTAATTCCTAAGGTCCTTCATTTTATCTATTGAAATCATAGTAGCTAGTAGTAATAATGCTATTTAAAAATCATTTGGCATATAAACTTTCTTTCTGGCATTGAAAATTAGCTCCAAAAAGTCAAGGATTCTACCATTGATACTCTACCTGGTCCTGCAGAATACACTCTTTAAACAAGCATTTAAGTTATAGAAATCATTTTCAAGCCTGTTATTTATGATGATGAGACCTCTTTGTCCCATTAGAATACACTGGACAGCCAGGGTAAGAGGCAGAGGAAAACACTAACCAAACTGGCTTGTCATATCAAGCAAGGAATGGGATGAAGTGTGTTCTTGTCTGTGGAGTGGGTTATTGAAAATGATGCCATAAATTTTTCTGTGCACCTGCACTGACAGTGATAAATGGCCTACAATGGCTCCTACATTTGCTTCTACTATGGTATCTTGAGAAAGTTCCTGATTTATGTTCAGTTTTCCACTTTAGACATTTGCACATTAAGTAGGTATGTTTTAATATTGAAATCCATCTTATGTCATATTTGAACATTTGTGTTTTTAAATTCATAAATTTAAAATCCTAATTTCTGGGAACTGGAGAGATGACTCAGCAGTTAAGAACACTTGTGTCCCAGCAGAAGACATAAGGTCTGTTCCCAGCACCCATAAAGAGTCTAACAACTGTCTGTAACATCAGTTCTAGGAACTCTGGACCCCTCTTCTGGCCTCCATGAACACTGTGTGTGCGTGTGATGCTCAGACATACAGGCAGACAAAACATTCATACCCACAAAATAATTAAAACAAAACCTAAATTCTATTATAGTGCTATTAGGAGGTAGACTGGGGCCTTTGGTAGATGATTCAACCATGAGGGTAAATCCTTCATTGGTGGAATTATTCTCTTTATAAAAGAAGACTCGAGAGAGGATACTCTGACCCCTTCCACCACATGAGAACACATCAACTGTCACCTAGCAATCAGAAGGGTACCCGTCACTATATGTAAGTCTGCTGGAGCCTTGATCTTGGACTCCTGGCTTCCAGAGCTGTGAGAAGTATGTCTATGAGCACCCCAATTGATAGGACTTTGTTACAGTAACCTGGACAGACTCAAATCACTTGTTTTTAACATTAGACAGTACACGTATTATTTTACCATTTCTCCAACGTCTAAACAGGAGAAGCACGTCTTGAATTACCTGGGTAAGCACTGCAGTGTGCTCGTAACCACAGCTGATATAAACCACACCCAAACTCTTCAGGGCACCAATTGAATAAGGCTTGTGGATTTTCACTGCTGAAAGAAAGCAGACTTTCTAAAATATAAGAGAAAGACTCAGAGACCAGCGTGGGCTACAAAGTGAGACTCTGGTGTGCGTGTGTGTGTGTGTGTGGTATGGTAGCTCAGAATTCTTCATAATTCTATAACTTTTGTAGTATCCACATCTCTGTCTTATAGATCAACAGGACTTTAAAAGTGAAAAATTCAGAAGTATTAAAAACATGTTTGAGGGGCGGAAAGTCACACTTTAACACTTATTTCTGGAAACCCTTAACTTTCTAGAAAATATCAAGCAACCTCTAACACATCAGGGCTCCCAATAAGTTTTCATAATTTGTATTCATTTCTGATATATAGCAGGTGCCAGAACGTATGTTAGTGACACAGAGAATGCGAGAACTCATCTTAAGAGAGTTAGATGGGATGCAAGTGATCTCGAAAGTACTAGCATATAGTAGGTGCTGATATGTATTAGCCAGATCCAAAGAGATAATGAAGGAGAACAGAGTTCTTTGAGAAGACTTCTTACTGAATTGGATTTTAGAGTGACAGGTGCTCAGAGACCTTTTTTTGCCCTTAACACAGGAACTAGTCATTTCCTGTAATATGATCGGTGATTCCCAAGCCCAGAAGGGCTGAAGCTTGACTGTCACTCACAGACCTTCTGACCTAATGGGCAGGGAGCTCAACCTGGGCATCAAGAGCTTTAAAGGTAGACAAGTGGTTTCCATCCCAAGCGCAGAGCTTTGCAAATATAAGTTACCTGGCAAAGGAACAATGAGGAACTCAGCTAATTAAAAATGCTAATCAGTTGACCATAAAGTAGTGAGATTAGCCTGGATGATCCAGGTGGGCTCCTTGGTATGCCTTTAACTGAGAGAATGAATGCAAAAGAGCCAGTGTCACAATGGCATGACTTAAAACAGACTTAATCTGCCACCGCAGACTTTGAAGACACGGGGAACAGCCTATTCATGCTAGAGTTCTACAGAAGCTAGAAAAGACAACAGAGTGGATTCTCACCCAGAACCTTCAGGAAGCAAGGCAACCCTGCTGCCGGGTAACAGACTACTGACTACATAAAAAGTGCATTATTTTGTATACCTAAAAGTTCTGTGGTCTTGTTCCGAAAGCAATGGGACACTGACACAGTTTCCCAGGCGATGCTAACGTGGCAGGGCTTGGAAAGCACTGTGATGTGCCATTCGGCAGGCTAGTCTTTCCACTGCGGAGGAAGAATAATTTGTTGTACAGACAAAACTATTTCCTTACCTTTGGCTTTTTCACCACTGAGGGCCAGCTGCCCAACACTGTTGCTTCCCCAGCCAAATGAAGTCCCCGTGAGAGACAGGGCAAAGCTGTGAGTGCCACCTGCAGCCACCTGAGCCAGTGGGATTCCCTCCAGGGACTTCACCTTCTGGGGGCTGGCTTGGGAACTGAAGTTCTTCCCCAGGCCCAGCTGACCTTGACTGTTACTTCCCCATGAAAACACTTGGCCATCTACAAAAATAAAGAACATTTAAGAATTGCACACCAATTACCAAAATAGAAAAAAAAATCACTTTAGTTCCACACACTTCTTTTCCTGTTTTATTGAAGTTTAATTGACAAAAGAAACTTACATATATTTAAAATGTTGAAGTAATATTCTAATATCCATATACACTCTAAAACAAATGCCAAAATTAGTGATTAAATTGCCTCACACAGGGCTTTTGGTGGTGGTGTTTTTTCATATCCTGCTTGCAGAGCTGGGGCTGGATAGATAGAGCATGCTCAGACTAAGTAAGGTCCTGGGTACAATGACTACTGTCAAGTATATAAGTAAACAGGAAAGTGGAAGAAAACAAAACCCTGTATTCTTAGTCAAGGTCGCACATATAAACCATTGTTGTTAATGGTAGGTACATTACAGAACAACAGGTTTCCAGACCGCGTTCATCTACACATGAACACTTCACCTCCCTTGCCTGCGTGTTCCTCACAACCACCATTCTGCTCTGTTTCTAGGAGTCCAGCGTTCTTTGATTTTACATGTAAGTGAGGTAGGTAGTAGTTGTCTTTTGATGTTTGGCTTAAGTTACTGCTATAATTTCCTACAAGTTCACCCATAGTGTTGCAAAGGCACAGTTTTTTCCTACTCTGTATTGTGCTTCAGTCTACAAACTCAAAAAGTAAAACAAGGACAAAGGAAGAAACAAGACTAAAATTTTCTGATGAAAGGCAAGGCATGGATGTCATCAAGTTCATATTCAGGAGCCCCTCCAAAACAACGTCCATTCTTTTCCTTTGCAAAAACAAATACTTGGAGTTGCCCTTGACTTGTGTTTCCTATAGCATTCAAACTAGAACCCTAACTCTCACCTCCCTGCTGCCAAGTGTATGCAGAATACAACCATTTCTCATCTCTCAATTATTACCATTTTAGTCAAGTCACCATGGGAAATTATAGTAGCCTCAAACTATTATTTCACACCCTCCCCGCTCCCAACAATCTTTTCTGCCAAGGGTGGTCAAAGTGAAACTGTAACAATTTAATTCCAGTTCCCAAATCATATCACCCTGCAGGTGCCTGCCAGGGCTGGCACCCAACCCCACCTCCAGCCATTCTTCTCTATGGGACTCGCCCTATAACAGGCTCCTTTCCACTAAGAACCTTCCGCTGGTCCATGTGATAAGGAGACACGGGTAACCCTTCTGCATGCTTTGGCATGACCCTTCCTGACTCTGGTCACCCCATGTGGACTGGAATAGATCCATTCTCCAGTCCAAGTCGAGTACACACATCCTGTACTAGAGTCCAGTGTCACAGCATGCCTTGTCCACATCAGAAACACAGCCAACCAAAAATGTCCGCATGCCCTTCTCTTCTTGTAGAAACATGAAAGATCAAGACAGTATATACGCCCCCAGATACACCCGTCCTGTAAAAGGTTCTTCAGTGAGAATTACTCAGATGGGCAATGAGGTACAGAACCTAAAAAGAACAACGTAAACTTCATCGAAGAATTCAAGGAGTTTTAAAAAAAAAGACACAGAGAACAAATGCCTGTCTCATATTCAAGAAAAAACAAACATGAGAAAAATGATGAAGCCAGTATGAATTTGAGATAGAAATCTAATAAAAAGTTAGAAATATTGAGGAGCACTTAAGTGGAAATGGAGATGGAATTAAAAAGAAAACACCAAAACACTTTCAAAGCTCAGTAACCCAGGTTAACCCAGGTAGAAAACTCAGAGGAAAGGCTCACAAGTAGAATTGATCAAGCAAAAAATGTAATATCAAGACCAAAAATAGAAAATTAGACAACAAAAAAAGAATGTGAAAACTATTTTAAAAGATAGAAAAGGAACAGGCATTAATTGTGAGAAAGCAAAAGCATGAAAAGAACAAATCTTGGCACTAAGGCATAGATAAAGGAGACAGATCCCGGGTGAGTGTCATAACCAGAACTTCAGCGTGATCACAGAAGGAAACAGTCCCAAACTAAAGAAAGAGCGACCCAGAAAGACACAAGAGACACACAGAATACAAAATAGACAAGACCAGAGAAGAAATTCCTCATAGTATGCAACAGTTAAAACATTAAAATGTACAGAAGAAAAGATATTGAAAGTTGCAAGAGAAAAAATAAATAAAAAACCCATCATAATAATACCTTATTTCTCAATGAAAACTCTGGAAGCAAGAAGAGCTTGGAGCAATGTATCCAAGTTCTAAAAGATCACAAAAACAAAACTATTTATCTGTACCCACTGAAACTATTAGCTGTATATAAGATAGAAAGAAAAAAAGAATCCTAATAGAATTCATACATACAAAAGTAGACCTGAAAAGAATATTGGAAGAAATGCTTCAGACTGAAGACAGGAATAAACATATCTAAATGACTGCAGAAAAAAAAGTGAAGATATAATTACTAAAACGCAAACTAAGAATAAGAACACAGACAACAAAAAAAGAGAACAAGACTGCAATCAACACACACCTTTAAGCAGTAACTTCAAGTATTAATGGTCTGGACTGTCCAATTAAAAGACAGAGGCTGAATTTTTTTTAAAAATCCATATTTCTGTTAATTACAAGAAAGTAAGTGTAGTTTTAAGGAAAGAAACAACTCTAAAGTAAAAACATAGAAAAAAAAATATTTCCAACAAATGGGACCAGAAAGCAAGCACACATTGCCATCCTAATATTTGACAAAATAGACTTCAAACTAGAATGAATCAAAGAGATAGTTAAAACTCAAATAAATTAGAATTCTTCTATTCATTCTAACCAAGGGACCAGTTAACCGATAAAACATTAGAATCCTAAACATCCAGGTACCAAACTCTAGTGCACATGACTTCATAGCAACTATAGGATCAGAATTAAAGACACAGATTAACACCACCCCAATAATAGCAGATGATGCTACCACCCCATTTTCTCTAAGTATAAAGAGATTTAGAAGCCATCTGGAGAAGAAAACATACACAAAGAAATATCAGAATTTCATGACATCATACTTCAAATGAACCTAACAGTTATCTTCAGAATATTCTTCCCAGCACAAAAGAACATACATTCCACTCAGCATCCCATGAAAACTCCTATAAGATAGAACATATACTATGACACAAAACAATTCTAAACAAATTTAGAAAAATTTAAATAACTTAGTATCCTATCTGACCATAATAATATAAGAAATTATCAACAAACAAATCTCTATTAGTATACAAACTCACAGAGATAAAACAGCTCATTACTTGGAGATGAATGACCAACAGAGAAATCAAGAAAAATAGTTCTCAACTTTCTGGAAATAAATTAAAACAAGAACACAACACACCCAAACATCTAGTATACATTAAAAGCAAGCCACAGGGGAAAATGTATAGCTCTGAGCTCCTATATTGAAAACTAGAAAGATTATAAATGAATGACTTAATGATGCAACCCAAGAATTGGAAAAGCAAGAACAAACTAATTCCAAAACCAGCAGATGGCAAGCTATAATACAAATCAGTACAGAAATCAGTGAAATAGAAATAAACAAACAATACAAAATATCGACTCTACTAGGTAAGAAAATCTAAAAGAAGTGGATTAATTTCACGATTCATCCAAACCACTAAAGTTAATTCAAGAAGTGATCAACAACCTAAATAGGCCCATAAGAAATAAGGAGATAGTAACTGTAATAAAAACCCTACAAACTAAAACAATCCCAGGCCCAGATATATTCACACCAAAACTCTGCTGGACTTTCAGAGAAGATGTATAACCATTACTTCTTAAATTATTCAAAAGGAAAGAAACAGAAAAAACACTTATCACTCTATACCATAACTGGGTAAGAACTGGGCAGATAAACCAAAACCGCAAGCCAATATCCTTTATGAACATAGTTACAAAAATGCTCAATAAAATACTTTTAAATTGTGGTGGCATATGTGAAAAAGATCACCAAAGTTGGCTTTATTCCAAAGACGTAAGGATGGCTCAACATACGTAAGTCAATAAACAAGTAACATAACTAGATGTAAGGAAACAAATGCTCATCTTAGTAGATACGGAAAAATTCTTTGACAAACTTCAACAGACTTTCATAATAAAAGTCTTAGAGAGACTAGGACTGGAGGGAACAAACTTCAAATTAATAAAGGCTACATATGACAAACATCCTAAATGGAGAAAATGTTGACTCATTCCCATTAAAATCAGGAATGAGGTAGAGCTGTCTATGGTCCTCACCGCTGTTCAATATAGTGCTCCCAGTACTATCTGGAGCAATAAGGTAACAAATAGAGTTATGTAATTTAAGAATATTTAAAACTAAACATGTCTAGTGTTTAATTACACAAATAAATAAAGGCCAACACATCTTAAGCATTTTCTATTATTGATAGCAAACTTTTAACTCTTCTAAAGTTGTTTAGTCCTCTGAGAAAAACTCTTGAGGACATATGAGATGTGAAGTTCTTATAAATGTCTGTAAAAACATACAGTTCACTGTAGCAAATGAATGGAATGCCTTTCATGCAGCCGCAATACTCCAGAGCAGTGTAAAGATGGGTGGATGCCATTAAGAAATGATTTGCACTGTGCCAACCTAAGAAAAGAATAGAATGTTTGAAGGCTTGTGGTACAAAAGAAGAAGGGAGCTTGCTGGGGTGGGAGAGTACAAAGTGTGAGCATTGGGGTAAAAAAAGGAGAAAGAAGCAGGGAAGAGAATCAACAAAAACAAATCAGTTTGAAAAGTGTCACGACAAACCTTAATCCTTAGTGTGCTCATTCATTAAGAGAGAGGATGAAAGAGGGTGGAGGCTAAGGTGTGAAATACCCCACTCTATGCTGTAAACAGCCCTTAGCACACACCATGTACATTCTCTCACTGAATTTTCTTACACAGCTTGTACATCAAGCATCAGTGTTCCTACAGATGAGAAAGAGCTGAGGCTCAGCAGTTAAAGATGCAGTTGCAATGACACATAAGACATCACCGAAAGAACTTGACAATACTACTCGTCACTTCAAGGGAATCAACAGACGTTAACTCAAAATATGTCACTATCACCCTGGTGTGAGAATTAGTTTGAGCAAGGCACCTGGAAATCACAGGCGTGAGAAGACCCCTTCCCTCCTTCCTCCCCCTTGTATAAGACAAGATGTGGTACTTGCTGTGAAAAACAGCAGAGAAAGGAGAGCAACGCTTAGACCGAAAATTAGAGCTGGCTCTGAGAAAAATCTGCACGAACCAATCTTACTAAAACCCCCTTTATCTTCAGTTATTTTCTCAAAAAAATTTTAACCATTTTTCTGTCACTTATCCACTGAAGCACAACGCAAGTCACAAGTTCTAAGTATTTCTTTTAGTTTTTTTTTTCTTTTTCGGTTTTTTGAGATAGGGTTTCTTTGTAGCTTTGGAGCCTGTCCTGGAACTAGTTTTGTAGACCAGGCTGGCCTCGAACTCACAGAGATCCACCTGTCTTTGCCTCCCGAGTGCTTGGATTAAAGGTGTGAGCCACCACCGTCCAGCTTTAGTTTCATTTCTTTTGTGTGAATTATTGCACATAAAAATACTAACAATAACTGGGTGCCTTTTTATGTTAATCATTTTTTCATTTAATTTGAAGCCACCATGACACTCCTCACAAGATAAAGTAGATTTTCTCCTGACTATGCCCCATCAAAAAGTCTGAGCTGAGGATGAGGATGGTGAGGTATGAGAGAGATCAGTGGGAAAATATACGGTCCTGAATCTGACATTCCGACTTTTGTTTTATCTAAAGGTTCAGTTTACTGATGAGGATGAGACATTGGGCATAAAGGCAGCGCTAAAGTTGGCCATTCATGTGAAAGGAAGATCCCGGATCGCGGTGAGACACACACTACTTTGAATAAGAACAGAGACATTTGGAAAAAAAATGAAGAACACCATATCTGATGAAACCTACAGTTAAAATGTTCTAAATACAGCTAGATGCCCATGCCTTTAATCCCAGCACTGGGGAGGCATAGGCAAGTGACCTTTGTGAGTTCAAGGCCAGCCTGGTCTACAGACTGAATTTCATTCAGGATAGTCAGAGCTACACAGAAAATCCCTGCCTCAAAAGAGAGAGAGAGAGAGAGAGAGAGAGAGAGAGAGAGAGAGAGAGAGAGAGAGAGAGAGAAAGAAAGAAAGAAAGAAAGAGAGAAAGAAAAAAGTTCTAAATGCATTCAGATGAAACTTGGTGGATCTGGTGAATTAAAAATCCATGCTTATAATTTATATTTAAAGTATTTTTCTAGTGACATTCAGAGGCTCCCAAAGTATTCTTTACCTTCCGATAATGCCAAGGAGTGGTAGTGTCCACAGGAAACTTGGATTATTTTTATGTCATCTGGAAATTCTATTTTCCTATAATGAAAAAAAATCACAAAAGTCTGCTAAACCTTGTTTAGGAAGAATTAGCAAAGAAATTACAGACATTTAAAAGTATTCTAGATAATACATCAGATCTTAGAGAATGATTTTATCCTCTTGTGCTTCTGTAATACCATTATCTCAAAGAGCCACACTGTTTTTTTTTTCCTTCCTTCTTTTTGTGATTTTAACTACTGAGGGGAAGGGTTTCCCTCCCAGCCTCTAAGAACTCCAGATCATCTCTGTCCCCTTGTGATGACAGGGTAGCATTTGGGGTTCCCCCACTTATTTTGCACCTTTTAGATCTCTTCATCAGGCCAAACATACTCTTCCTTCCCACCCTGACCCTGATAATACCACTCCCACCATTATAATCTCCCTGGACAGTGAAGGAGACCGCAGCAATCTCATTCACCTAACCATATTCTTTGATCATGCATCACTAAGTGACAAGACCTTGACTACCAAGGAGGACCTGCTGTCCACTCCTTCCTAATCGAATTTCTTCATTTCAAAGTACAGCACGCAGCCCAAATACCATTCCATCAGTTGGCTGTTTGGTTTGGTTTGATGTAGTTTGGGTGTTTATGTCTTTATGAAGGGGAGGGTGGGAAAAGGTCTCACGTAGATCTAGCTGGTTTCTGACTCCCTAAGCAACTGAGGATGACCTTGAACTCCTGTCTCTATCTCTGTAAAAGTCTATGTATCCTAGAGCTTCACTGGAAGAGTACGGCATGTTCCGTCAGGCTTTTTCATCATAATTTCATTCATTGAATATTTGGGAAACACATAGGGTATGGCTTAATGTGAGAAGCTCTGCTTTACTCAGATGCAAGAGAATCAAGGGAGATTTCTTTCTGAATTCTTGGTTTCGTGATAGTTTGTACTTAAAATAGTTGTTTTTGATTTTTATTTACTGTAGGAGTCCAAGTGCTTCCCCATATGTATACTATAAGAAATAAAATTGGGACTCAAGAATGACATATCATTTCATTCTGATTTTCTCCTTCATGAGCTTGAATTAAACAATTGGCTCTGTAAATAATTTTCTGACCACTTACTTCTCTTACCGCATTTTAATCCTTGAGGCTAGGGATACCTTAGTCAAGGTCATCTTTGTGTCCTGGTGTTTGAGTACCTAGCACTCAAATTTTGGGGGGAAAGGAGTGAACTAAAATACTTACGTAGGCATTAAGTTTATGTCCTTACATTCTCCAATCCCCAGCTGCCCGTTAGAACCTGCTCCCCATGCAAAGACCCTTCCTTTGTGGCTGACGGCTATGGAGTGCTCCTTCCCACAGCTCACGAGGTCAACATGCAGAGTAGCCAATGACTGGACTTGTTCTTTGGAAACAAAAATGAAGAGAAAACTCCCATAACGTTATAAGTTTCTAGAGTTTAAGACAGTAATTGCCTTCAAAACGCAAGACTTTACTCAGAGACTTTGTCTCCTTCAATGTCTCTTAAACCAAAGTCTAGAGACCTTACTAAACACCGGGAGGAAGCAATCCAATATGCTCATAGTACATATGTGGAAACACAGCGGTGTTCTTCTGACTGCCTGGACACAACTTGGCTGGCAAGGCTTATCACCTTGAGTTCCTACATAAGCAAACTGAAACCCAGCTGTTAATGACGTCACAGTCCAGGGAAATGAAACTGAAACACGCCCAGCTAACCTCTACACAGAGAAAAGAATCTGCCCAGTAACTTTAACCAGGCTCTGACCACTTTAACCAAGACAAGTATTTTGTCTTGCTCCCTTATGCTCTGTACAAGTTTGTGGAGATTTCTGTCTGGAATCTGCTCATGCCCCTCAGGGTGGCCTGAGCCCTTATACTCTGGTGCTGGCCTCTTCAAGAGTAACAAATGCTACAATTAATGCTTTAGGCTATTAATGTACATAGGTTATCTTTTTATTTCATTCTGCTTTTTCTGTTTTTGCAATACTAGGGTATGACCCTAGGACCTTACTCATATCTGGCAAGTGCTCTGTCACTATTTTCTAATGGTCCCACACAATTTATTATCCAGTAAAATCCCAAGTTCCTATCTTTTGTTAAACAGAGTACACAAGTTCCTGGGTCTAAGCACCTCTTTGGGTTTTATTTACTTTCTGTGAATTTCCATGAAGACAAATTGCTCTCTAGGCTCTCTAGGTAAAAGACTGATAAAATTGAATGCTGTTTTTTGCCTGTTGTTTTTTTTTTCCTGCTAAATTTGCAGCTTTCAGGAACTGCATCTAAAAGGACAGAGGCTGCTTTTCATTTTCCACACAGTTATTCAAATTATTCTAAACACATAATCAAATATGGTCAAGGCCTGTGAATGTAATATGGCCCTATGGTAGAGTGGATGCTTAGCATATAAAATGACAAACAAACAAACCAAAAAATCCTAGAACTTTAGTTAGATCCATATTTATAAGAATATGAATCAGTATAATATATTAAAAAACAATAGATGAATATATTTTGGTAAAAACACAATTTGTTTACATACAATACTTTATAACGACATGATTCTATAAGGATCAAATACATACACAGAAAATAAGACAAGCAGGAACTATGCCCTGTTATTAGAGTTCTTGGTGTGATTACAGGTGGCTTCTTTTGAAAAATATTTTTTTATTTATTTTATGTGCGTGTGCGATACTGTGTGCATGTGTGTGCTGGTGCCCACGGGCATCAGATCCTTTAGAGGTGATTGTAAACTGGCACATAGGTGCTAGGAACCTAACCCTTAACCACTGAGGGATCTCTCCAGACCCTACAGGTGGCTTTTTTTTTTTCTAGGTTCCTACAACAGCCTTAATGCCCAAAAGTGATATTATACTTTTGTTTAAAATTAGGAGAAAAGATGTCCCCGGGCATTGCTACAACCCACTCGGTCTGGAAGACAACCTCCTCCCCATCCCCTGAAAGTCTGAAAAGTCAAGGGGGAGGGACCTTTTTTCTGTCTAGAGGAACGCAGTTCTGATTGGCTCATCGTTTCTAAAAAAAGAGGAACTGGAAACCGAAACAAACAACGCAAACTAACTCTAGAGTCTTGGGAAACGGAAACCACTGACTTGAGCAGCTCAAAGCAGGCAAACTGGCTTCGAGGTATCCCTGGTCCAGTGACCGAGGCGTCCACATCCCGTCCGGTTCGGGCACCCACTCCTGGGCTGCGTACTCACCTGGCCTTTCGGTATTCTGCTTTCTCTTCTGGCCCAGCTGGCCCAAGCTGTTGTCCCCACAGGAGTACACCCGGTGGTTGCTGAGCAGTAGCAGGGAGTGGCGCTCCCCACTGGCTGCCTGCAAGAGCTCGCCGCCATCTGGCGCCTTCAGGCGCCGAGGCTTGCGACAGTCCGCAGTCCAGTAGAAGTACATCTCTGCACATCCCAGCCGCCTGCGACTCCGGCGCGTCATCTGGGTCAAATGGGCTCCCAAATGCGAGTGACTGGGCTTCTTAACTCCTCCTAGGAATGCTACTTTATCTCTGACGTCACGATTCTTTCATTCGTGTGAGTGTCCTCTTATCTGGAGCCACTAACCGCTTCCTCCCCGCCCACCGGGCTTCCCGGACAGGTCATCTTAAAACCTGGCTGTTTGAGTAGCAGGGAAGACAGGGAAAAAGAAAGTATCTCCACCATAAATAAGCCACTTCTGAGTCCTCTACTCTGGGCAAATTGTTAGGTTTGTGACCTATTTATTAAGTGACAAATTCAGAAGGTATAGAAATTTCAGTGGCAGCCGACATTCAGAAATTCCACTTTCCTTGGCAACCCTGGCTAAGGTTCTTTTATTCCAGTCTTGATTTTTTTTCAGATCACACATTAAATACCACAAGGTAAATCCATCTATAATATATAGACCATGGAGGGCATACAAGGGGTTAAAGGGTGAGCAGTTTCCAAGAAGCCTAGAATGTCAGAGCTGGAAAACCTATTGGAATGCAATAATGAGCCCCTGACTAAGCTGCTAGGAAGAAGCTGTTGTCCACCTGAGTCCAACTTTAGAGGCAAAATTGAGTCCAATTGCAAAGACTGAGGGCAGGGTCCACCTACAGAGAAAGTAAAACCTTCGTATCAAAATTGTACAAACCCAGCCCCTTTGTATATCAGTGTGGTGATTTCTCAGAAAATTAGGAAACAACCTTCCCCAAGACCCAGCAATACCATTTTTGGGTATATATCTGAAGGATGCTCAACCGTGCCACAAGGACAGGTACTCAACTATATTCATAGCACCATTATTTGTCATAGCCAGGACCTGGAAACAACCTAAATGTCCCTTAACCTAATAATAGATAAGAAAAATGTGGTACATTTATACAATGGAGAAAATTTACACAGCAGAAAAAAAATAACATCTTGAAATTTGCAGGCAAATGGATGGAGCTAGAAAACATCATTTTGAGTGAGGTGACCCAGACCCAGAAAGACAAATACCATATGTACTCACTCATAAGTGGCTTTTAGACATAAAGCAAGGAAAATCAGCCTATAATTCACAGTCCCAGAGAACCTAGACAAGAATGAGGATACTGAAAGACACAAATAGGGATCTAATCTACTTGAGAAGTAGAAAAAGACGAGATCTCCTGAATAAGTTGGGAGCTTGGGATCATGGGAGAGGGTTGAAGGGGAGGGGAGAGGAAGGGGAGGGAGCAAAGAAAAATGTAGAGCTCAATAAAAATCAATAAAAAAGCCAAAAAAATTAAAAATAAAAATAAAAGAAATAAGAGTTCAAAAGAAAGCCATGTAAAGATGAAAAATAAAAAACAAAAACAAAATTGTACAAACCAAGTCAACAGAAAAATAAAAGAGCCCCCCAAAGAAGGCACTAAAATCAGAGACCCACCCACCCACTCACTCACACATTTGGGAGTACTGTATAGACTGAGAGCTATAGCGCATATGCAGAGGACCTGGTGCAGATCCAGGTCGGCTCTGTGAGTTCAAGTGAATTTTGCTCAGTTGATTTAGAGGGCCTTGGTTTCCTGGTGTCTTCCATCCCCTCTGTCCCTGCAACTCCTGCCTTCTCTTTCTGGAATTCTGCGGGATTCCAGTTCAGTTCTCTGAGCTCTAAAGGGAGGAATTTAATGGAGATACCTTCTTTAGAGCTGTGTGTTCCAATTCTGTCTGTCTGTCTATCTGCCTACCTTCTTCCTTCCCTTCTCTTCCTCCTCCTCTTCCTCCTCCTTCTTCTCCCCCCCCCCCCCCTCTGAAGTCTGGCTGTGAGTCTCTGTGTTTGGTCCCATCTGCTGCAGGATGAACCCTTTCTGATGATGGTTGAATAAGGCACTGACCTGGATATAGCAAAATTTCATTAAGATTCATTTTATTGTTACCTTTTTTTTTTCTTTTGATTTTTCAAGGCAAGTAGCATTTGGTTTTAACCTAGGTCTCTGGGCTATCTAGATTCTGGTGCTTGGTCACCAAAGCAGTTTCAGGTATGGAGTAGGCCTTAAGTCAAATCATACATCAGTTGGTTGTTTCCACAAAATTTGTGCCACCATCCCCCTGGCGTATTTTTTAGGAAGGACAGATTTGTGACTGGGTTGGTGTTAATGTTTCTCTTTTGGTGGCCTTCAGAGTACGTTTCCATGTCATAGACACTAGAACATAGGGGTGAAGGTTTTATGTAGGCACCAGCTCGACCTCTCTATGTTCAATGAGTTGTGTGGGTGTTGGCTTCAGCAATGAAGCCCCTGCGATCAGTTTTTTGAGGACAACCTATAGTCTTGGCAACAACCTGGGTTGTTTGGGATTTTCATAGGGACCCTTTCAGCCAACAATTCAATTGGATGAAACTTAGTACTGGACTGTAAGCTTCCTTTGGGAACAAGAGATGCCGCTTTGTGGTTCTGTCTCCCTCGTTACTTAGAAACTTCATTAGGATCACCTTTATATATTTTAGGAAGTTTCCACTGAACTAGGTTTCCATACTGCCTCTGAAATGCTTTTCAATTCTAGTTATCCCTCCCTTCGTTTCCCTGCTAAATCCCATCCCTTTTTCCATTCCCACCAGGTCCTCCCATTCTCATACCCCCTCCAGACCACCCATAAAATCTAGTCTGTTTCCCCATCCTAGGAAGATCCACGTGTCCCCCACCCCAGCCCCTTCCTCTATGCCTAACCTCTCTAGGTATATAGGTTATAACTAGGTTATCATTATTTAATGGCTAATATACAGATATGAGTGAATACATATTTATCTTTCTAGGTCTGGGTTACCTAACTCAGGATGATTTATTTTTAATTCTGTTCATTTGTCTGAAAATTTCATGATGTTGCTTTTTAATAGTTGACTGATACTTCATTGTATAAATGGACCACATTTTCTCTATCCATTCTCTAATGAGGAACTTCTAGTTTGTTTTCTATTTCTGGCTATTATGAGTAGAACAGCAATGAACATACCTGAGCAAGTGCCCCTGTAGTAGGATGGAACATCCTTTGGGTATATGCCCAAGAGTATCTTGTATCTGTTGAGACTTCCTTTGTGATCAGTTTTGGAAAAAGTTCCATGAGGTGCAGATAAGAGGGTATATTCTTTTGTGTTTGGGCAAAATGTCTTGTAAACAGCTGTTGTGTCCATTTGGTTTATAACCTCTGTTAGCTCTAGCCTTTCTCTGTTTAGCTTTTGTCTGGATGATTTGTCTATTGGCGAGAATGGATTATTGAAGTCTCCCACTATGTATGAGGGTGAATACCTGATTTAAGCTGTACTAGTATTTCTTTTACAAATGTGGGTGCCCTTGTGTTTGGGGAATAAATGTTAAGAATTGCAGTATCCTCTTGGTGGATTTGTCTTTTGATATATAAGGACTTTCTTGTTTCTTCTGGTTAGTTTTGGGTTGAAGTTTATAGATATTAAAATTACTACACCAACTTGTTTCTTAGGTCCATTTTCTCAGAATACTTTTTCTAATACTTCCCCTGAGTTAATGTGTATCTTTGATGTCGGAGTGTGTTTCTCAAATGTAGCAAATGTTGTGGAATATTATTTTAACTAGGAAAAGATGCATTACATTTGTTTATGCTGTAGAATATTACTTTAACTGTGTGAAAGTGTGTTACATCTGTTTCTGCTGCCTTTGTTAATTATGTAAAGTTGTGTTACATTTGTTTGTACTGCATTTAATTGTGTAAAGACATGTGGCATTTGTTTTGCCTTGCTGCCTAAGGCATCTGATTGATCTAATAAAAAGTTGAATAGTCAATATCTAGGAAGGAGAGGGATAGGCAGAGATAATATTTAGGAGGAGAAATCTAGGCTAAAGAGAGAAGGAGGGGGAGAGAATGAGGGAGAAAGAGAAGGACATACCAGGACCAGAAATAAGGCATCCACCAGCCAGACTTGAGAAGCAGTGAAAGTAAGATATATAGAAGAAAAGAAAAATAAAAAGTCTTGAGCAAAATGCAGATGAAGAGAAACAGGTTAAGTTATAAGAGCTCGTGGGACAAGCGTAAGCTAAATCCGAGAATTCATAACTAATAAGACGTCTCTGTGTCATAGTTAGGGAGCTGGTTGGTGGCCCAAGGGAAAGCCTGTTACAAGCAGAAGAATAGGTCCTGGTTTTGTGTCCATTCTGTTTGTGATTTTTTATTGGGGGAATAGAGTCCATTGATACTGAGATATATCAATGACCAATAATTGTTGGTTCTTGTTATTGTTATTTTGTTGTTTTTGGTGGTGGTGATGGTGTTGATGGTAATAAAGATTGTGTGTGTGTGTGTGTGTGTGTGTGTGTGTGTGTGTGTGCGTGAGGTTTCCCTTCTTTTGAATTGCGGGTCTGGGAATATTTATTTCCTGTGTTTTCATAGTTGTAGTTAACCTTAGTTTGGAATTTTCCATCAAGCACCTTCTGTAGGGCTGGGTTTATAGATAGACGTTGTTTAAATTTGATTTTTATCATTGAATATCTAATTTTCTCCGTCTGTGGTTATTGAAAGTTTTCCTGGGTATAGTAGTCTGAACTAGAGCCTGTGATCTCTTTGAGTATTTTGAACATCTATCCATGCTCTTCTAGATCTTAGAGTCTCCATTGAGAAATCAGGTGTAATTCTAATACGTCTGCCTTTATACGTTACTTGGTCTTTTCCCCTTGTAAGTTTTAATATTCTTTCTTTGTTCTGTATGCTTAATGTTTTGATTATTATGTGGCAAGGGTACTTTTATTTTTCTGTTCCGAATCTATTTAGTGTTCTGTGTAATTCTTGTACCTTTATAGAAATCTCCTTCTTTAGGTTAGGAAATTTTTCTTTTATGATCTTATTAAAAACATTTTCTGGGCCTTTGTGCTGGTTTTTTCTGCTTTCTTGTTCCTATTATTCTTAAGTGTAGTCCTTTCATGGTATCCCAGATTTTCTGCATGTTTTGTGTTAGGGATTTTTTAGATTTAACATTTTTGTTGACTGATATATCCATTTCTTCTTTGTATCTTTAACGCTTGTATCTTACATCTCTTGTATTCTACTGGTGAAGCTTGTTTCTGTAGTTCCTGTTTGAGTTCCTAAATTTTTTTCTTTTCATTTCATTCCCAGAAGTTTGTATTTTCTTTACTGACTCTATTTCCAAATTTGGCTCTTAAACAGAACAGTTTTATTTATTTTTTTATATGGTTTGTGTTTTCCTGAATGTTTATAAGGGGTTTACTAACTTCCTTTTTAAGGATTTTTATTATCTTCAAATAATTGGTTTTAAGGTCTTTTCTTGTGTTCTAACTGTGTTGAGACACTCAGGGCCTGCTGTGGTAGGATAGCTGGGCTCTGGTAGTGACATATTGCCCTGGCTATTGTTGATTGTGTGCTGACATCTAAGCATCTGGGTTTGGGGCGATTTATAGGTCTAGGTGCTGATTTCTGCATTTGTCTTTGTTAGGTGAGTGTTTTGTTCCTTGGTTTCTGTTTCCTATCTGAGTTTTTGTAAAGTCTGATAGCTGCTGTTGCCTGTTTTCCTGGCCTGCTCAGCTGATGTGTTCACAGGTAATGCTTGCTGGTGTTGGAAGCCAGGATAATGGGCTGAGTTGGGGAAGGGAAGGTGAAGGGAGAAGATCTTTGTGATTGAGGATAGGGTCAGAAAAGAAAGGGAGACTGCATCTTGGTTCCTGCTACAGAGCGGGGGGGGGAACGAGGGATGAGATGGGGGGGGACTGTATCTCAGGAGCAGTAGGAGTGGTGTGGTATGGGTCCAGCTTCAGCCCACTTGTTGCCCTGGGAGGAGAGGCCCTTTGGTTAGCAAGGGGTGCCTGCTGGGGCTGGGGTCTTGGAAAAAGCAATGAGTGGAGTGAGGAAGGTTAGAAGTGGAAGGAAGATCTCTGGGATCTACAGGAGATGGGAGCAGGGAGTCAGGGAAGCGCCCACTGGTGTTCTGATGCAGAACTGGGGCTGAGGCTGGGGGAACAAAGCGCCTGATCTGTTCTTAAGAGGTTAAACAATGCTAATAAATTTAATGAAATGATCTCCTTTCATAATCATCTTATTTGCTGTGATCATTTGGTTACTCAGAATTCCCTTCTTACATGAGCCTAGTTTTAGTGTCTAAATGGCTCAAGTTTTGCACTGTCTCTATAAAAAAAAATTTCTCATTATTCAGTATAATTTGGATTTTAAGAATTGTCATATCCAAAAGAAACTCCAATTCCCCAAACTCCAGAAGGCAGTACACATGTCCAGAAATGAAAGTCTTGGTCCAGCTCGAACCAGGTTATAGAAGGATTGCTGGCAGTTAGAGAAAAACCAGCATTACCCAGGAACTTGTGAAATGGTTTTTTTCTGCCAAAAGAACTCATTCCCTTGTCTCGGGCAGAAGGACCGTGTGGTTCTTCATTGACACATACTGTGTTTGCCTATCAAAGCCCCTGCTGACTCCGGGCTAGTCCCTACCCACAAGAACCCAGTCTACATTTCAACGTCCTAGCCCTTCTGACCTACTCCTCTACCCTACAGTCCCAAGCCTGTTCCAGCTTACAGACTTCCCTCCCCTCAGTTATTTATTCTTCCTCCATATAACGGGCTATTCTCTGCTATCCCAACTCTTGCTCTTCCTCGCCATTTCTGCTTTCCTATCCCTGGGCATGTCCATTCTGTGTCTTTTTCTCTCTGCTCTGGACTCTTCCAGATGCCTCTGGATGTTTTCTCTCTCTTACCCACAATGAAAACCTTCCCCTAGTGGAGTGGTCATTTTGGTAGTTTCCTGCCCCTGCCATCTTCCCTCTGCATGCATCTGGTACTGAAGACCTGGGAGGACCACCTTTACAAGGGGCCCATCTGTCATAACTGAATCAAGCCACTGATTTGTCCCTTCTGAGATGTGAATCATTTGCTGTTGCTGGCTTCTACCACCCACCATATTTCACTTAGAATTCTAGAGTTCACCTCTCAAGACACTTCGTTACCTGCTGGAACCACTCATCTCTCCTTGCCCACTGGGAAAGTGTCCCCTCACTCTCTCTGGCTCCTGGAGCCTGCCATGCCCTCCTGGATGTCTATCACTTGGAAAGGTTCTGCCTCTCCTGGGCAGCCTGGAACCTTCTGTACACTTCTCCACTGTGATTCAGGGCATCTCTCTGCTAAGACACTTACCCCCCTCCTCTACTGGAATTCTCCCTCTGGCAGAGTTCCTATTTATGACCATTTTCCATAGTTTCACTCTTGTTCTGCTTCTGGCTTCCTCCCCTCCTCTCTCTCAACTCACTTCTGGAGCTTGCTCTGTAGCTCTTGCTCACCTACTGGTGCCTACACTAGCCACCGGCTCTCATTAGACTCACTGACTCTTCTCCTGCCTCTGAATCTCCCCACCACACACCACCACCACTTGTTCTCAGAGACCCCCATAGAGCCTCACTGTCTGACTGCAAACTGCTTGGCCTCACTCAATGGCCACAGAATGTTACACTCAAATCTCCAGATTCTCACAGATGATTACAACTTCTGCCACTGCACAAGCAAATGATCCCCCAAATCACTTATCTCTTGGCTTTCTCTACTCTCCATTCTTGAAAGTCTCTACACTTTCTCTACTCTCGATTCTTGAAAAATCTACTAAGACCATTGTTTACACTTTCTGTGTCTCAGAGTTAGTAAGTTTATTGGTTATGGTTAAACGATCTGCAAAATCTATAACAGAAAATTTATTTAAAACGTGTAACTAATGGGGTTGATAATGAAAGCATCTATACATAGCCAGACTTGGTTTGCTATAGCAAGTTCGTGTGACAGGACAAGAGAGTACAGAGGTTGCTTCATCCTGTGCTCTTCCTGAGACCATTTTCAGTTTGACTAGAATTTAATCTCTTTGATGAGAAACCCCTTGGAAAATTATCCAGCCCTATTCTAGGAACCCAAGGGCAAGATGCCCCAGCTAGCTTGTCATAGTTTATACTAAAATGCTTCCTTGCATACCCCCCCCCCTTACTTCAGCTGCCAAGGGAGCTGCCAGAACATGTTAGTTTTTTATTAGTTAGTTAGTTTGTTTGTTTGCCCTCAAAACCCCATGCTCTGGACATTCCATATCACACTTGGGTGCCCAAATACCTGAGTGTAGTGCCAGTGGCTGGAATAAAGGTTTTCAAATGGCTATAAACTGTATTTGAGTGGTCATCTCTTGTGGCTCCCCGTAACACTAGTATGTAACTTGGATTCAACTCTTATTTTAAAAAAATAGATTTGCTATAGCATACTATATGTGTAATTTGAATCCAAATCTTGTCCATAAATATTAAAGTTACTAACAACAAATGTTTGGTAAATAAGGTTTATAAATTCCTAAGACTGTAAAGGTCTACTCAGGATTACAAAAACTTATAGATGTATGTCTAACTACGTATGTATTTGTTAACCATGTTCAACACCAGACTTCTAAAATACCGAATAAGGAACACCTTGTATTTGATAGATAAGGCTTATGATTTCTTAAATCTATTCAAGCTGGCAAAAACTGATGTGAAAATGTATGTCTAGCTTCTTTTCCTTTACTAATTTTGTTAAGCTTTAACTCTTTGGATAAACTGAGTTATACAAGAATTGGAGAAATGAGGTTCCTAGTCTCTCTGTGGACTATATTTCTGATTTAAACTTTTATTTTGATGCTAAAGGTTCTTCAATTCAAACTATTTAAGGTTCAGATTTAACAGGGATAAAACTGTAAAATCGTAATCTTATAAAAGCTACTAACTTGTAAACTGTTAAAGAGAATAAAGACACACAAGGTAATGGTCTGCTTATAGATAGTCAGATTCTTTAGCGTGCTTGGAACTATGCTTGTTGTCATGCTGATTACAAATGTAATTCATTTGCAGGGACAAGCTTTAGCCTTCTGTATATGCTGGCCAGGTTAAGCCTAAAGCAACTAAAACAAACAAAGTTTGTTTACAACCAGGTATACTTAGTAGATTAGATAATGGCTCCCCAACCTCTCAGAGAAATCTGCTGGATATGGCACATAAGGTTTTTAATGAAAAGATTTCCCCCATAGACAAAAATACCAGCTTCTGGGAGCCCTGTGGCTATCTCCACAGAAGACACAACTTGGACTTGCTTCATGTGTGGGAATATGGATCGCTGAGCAAAAAACTGCCCCATGCCTTACCCAGCGCTAGGGCCCTGTAATAACTCTGGAGACTGTTGGGCTAACTGTCCCCCTCCTCCTTGCCAAGGTAGGCCAGTTCCCCAAGTTCCTCCTCCACAGGAAAATCTCTCCAACCTTCTGAGTCTGGTGACCAAAAGCTGATGTTGCTTTGTGTGGCAGCTGGAAAACTTAACACTTTCCTGTGTGGCAGCCAAAGACTGATGACCTCCGCACCCATGCAACAAAGCCATAGAGATAACCATGAGGGTCCCAGACTGACTGTCCAGATAGTGGGTAAGTCACTGTCCTTTGAGTTGGTACAGAGGTCACTTGGTCTATACTTCCTGGTCAAATGTATCCTTCTCAGTGATGGCCTTGATGGAGGGCCCTAGCCTTATTAGACAGTTTAGTAGCACCAATCATGAGGTTGTCTAACCATTCATAGCTAAAATGTCTGCTTTAACCTTTGAAAACATTTGGTTTTACAAAAAGTTTCAGTACATACGATAGGCATGTTACTTGATGATACAGGTTAAAAAAAATTTAAAGTTTAAATTACTTGACTCTTTTAAATTAAAAAAAAAGGTTTTGTGGTGGAAGCTTAACTACATACCAGCCTAATTTGTTTTTATATGTAAAAATCAAACCTTGCTTTGCCTAGACTAGATCTCCCTACTAAGTCTCCCATTAAGAAAAGGCAAACTCAGGTTTACCTGGCTTACAGGCGACATGCTGAGAAAGACAAAAATCACAAAACCAGTTTCAGTGTAAAAGCAAACTCAAGCTACAGTGCTGCTGTATAGGAAGTGATTCGAGGTTTGTAAAAATGATACTTCAATATTAAATGTAAGCAGAGACTGCTTGTTTCCTGGCCACCCAGACCTGAATAATATCAAAGAAACTATATTAATTACAACACTGCTTGGCCTATTACCTTAGCCTTCTTATTAACTATCTCTTAAATCTTAAATTAACCCATTTCTATTATTTTGTATTTTACCACAAGACTCATGGTTTACAGTAAGGTTCCCAGGCAACTGTCTCCTTTGGTGGCTACATGGCATCTTCCTGACTCTGCCTTCGTTCCTCCTCTATCTGTTTGGAATTTCCACCTTTCTCTATTTTGCCCTGTTGTAGGCCAAAACAGCTTTATTCATTAACCAATGGTAGCAAAGCACATCCACAGCATACAGAGGGGAATCCCACATCACCTCCCCTTTTCTGTCTAAATAAAGGAAGGCTTTAACTTTAACATAGGAAAATTACCTATAACAAAACAGGTATCAAGCAAGAATTACAGTTACAATATTTATATCTACCTTATCTTTTATCATAACTAAGGAAAACTATAACTATTTTTCTTCAACTCCATCAAAGACACCAGAAGGATATAGTATTACCTAAATTGACAAGAAATGCATTGTAAACAACTTCCAAAACTCTAGAAATGACAGGGACATCTCATTTCCTGGGCAGTCACCCAAAGTTCTTCTGTATCACTGCAGCATCCATCTTCAGCCTATAGGCCCATAGTATCTGGCAGATTTTTCCATGAAGCAGGAAATTTGCATATCTCTTATTTCTTGTACTGGCAAAGTTCATCAGTTGCTTTCTTCTGTGTCCTGGAAAATGTCTGACAGTTCTCTCATGAAGCAGGAACCCTGAAGGACTGCATCATCTTCTTAGGCAACCTCAGCAGTCATTTTTTTTGTGGGTCCTGATGTCCAGTTCATACAGCATATTAAGCAGTCCAGGCAAGAGCAGTTTTTGCCCAAATAACTAACCAACTACATAGGGAGCCTCTTCGATGCCCATCATCCTCTTGAAATAGATTGGTGCTGCCAGTAGCAGATGTGTCTCATTGTCATGAAAAGTCCTAAGTTCTTTTTTGTTTGTTTGTTTTGCATCTGTCAGTTTCAAAACTAAGTTCTTAAAAAATTTTAAATGACTTATTCTGTTAGCTTTGAAGGGTTTGAAGAATACTTACCTGTCTGAAATATATCTTATGTATCTAGAAAACCTAACAAACATAACTACAAGCTTGACTATTATAGATGACTATTAACCTGAATTTCTTTGTTATACATTACATTTTTAAATGAGCTGCACAAACACAATACCTTAAATAAGAGCAGAAATACACATTTAACAAAATTGATCTTAAATTTATATCAATAAACCAAGATCCATACAAATGCAAAGTATTTATATAATATCGCGCTTTAAATGCAAATAAACATTTATAAACAATCATTCAGGGAATTTGATCATTGTTCTCTCTACTACTTCCTGCTGATTGGGGGTGCTGTTAATCAGATCTTTTATGGGGTATCCTGTGTGTTAGGATACCATCCCAGCCAGTAGTCCTGAAGCTGTCATGGATGTTGGACTATCTGGGTAATCGCCTCAGGGAGTCTTTTTTAATTAAACCACATTAGCCAGTAAGGAATCCACAACTTTTTACCCTCTGTGGAAATAAAAGCAGAACCTCTTATCCAAAGCAACTTATCCTTAGACCCAAATTTTGAAGTCAAGATACCTTTAAAATATATATGTTGGTGTAGCTTAGCAGCCCATACGATGAAATATCTCTCTGTACTTAGCTCGTTCACAGTCAAAAAAATTAAAGAAAATGCAATAATATACATAATCCAGGTTCTCTGTGTATATTTCATCTTTTCATGACTTATTTTCTTACTCTATTACTTTTCTTACAAGCATAATATTTATTTTATTACCTTTATTCCTTTAATCTCTGGCTATACTCTTTTACATTATAACTGTCTTCACTCTTTTTCCTTTCTCTCCTGCCTATGTACCATTATTAAACACACTGTGTCTCATTTAGAGGTCTTCTATGTCTGAATCTGTCCTATCGTGTATCTGAAATCCTTTTCTGACAAAGAACATTCTAAAATGGTAAGCAGTGTGGTCGCAGCAACCCTCGATACTGGTTTTGCCTCTCTCGGCCTTTTTTACATGGTAGAGGTAATTCTCCGCTAGCTTAGGACTGTGAGTGGGAACTGAGCTCACCACCTCAACTCTGGTAAGCAGTTGACTCATACTGCAACCAAGTAGCTTGCATCATGCTGCCCACAAACCCCACTCAAGTGCTCAGCCTCCTGAAAAGGCCAGTTTGTGCTGCCAACATCAATCAGGAAGCTGCAGTTTCTTATTCTGAGTTTCTTATTTCTTTCTTTCTGTTTCTGTTTTTGTTTTGTTTTTTGTTTTTTGTTTTTTTCTTGTTTGTTTGTTTGGTTGGTTTTTTTGAGACCGTGTTGCTCTGTGTTGCTTTGGAGCCTGTCCTGGAACTGGCTCTTGTAGACCAGGCTGGCCTTGAACTCACATATATCCCCTGCCTCTGCCTGCCCAGTGTTTGGATTAAAGGCATGTACTACCAGCCCCTGGCCAATAAGCTTTTTCTTAAAGGAGCTGCAGTGCCCCTGCTTGCTCCAGCAAACAGAGCCCTTCTGAAAGAAAAATGCAGCTACCATGCAGTCCAATTTGTAGACAGAGACTGCTCATTTGTTTCCCAGCCACCCAGACCCAAATAATAGTACAGAAACTATATTAATTACAATGCTACTTGGTCTTTTAGCTTAATCTTCTTGTTAACTAACTCTTACATCTTAAATTAACCCATTTCTATTATTTTGTATTTTATCACAAGGCTTATGGTTTATCAGTAAGGTTCCCGGGCATCTGTCTCCTTCAGTGACTACATAGCATCTCCCTGACTCTGCCTTCTTTCCTTCTCTATCTGCTTGGAATCCCTGCCTTATTCTATTCTGTCCTTCCATAGGCCAAAGCAACTTTATTCATTAATCAGTGGTAACAAGGTACATCCACAGCATACAGAGGGGAATCCCACATCAATTAGGCATATAATGCTGACTTCAGAGTTCAAAGTTTAACCTTAATAAATGCAGTTCTGATATATTATTTAGCCTTGGTAACTAGCATTGGCTAGTTACTAAACCTCTCTTTTTTATAAAAATCATAATTACAAAGTTTAATTTTTAAATTTCTTTTGGACATGACAATAATAACTAGTTTTTAAAATTGACAAAAGCTTACTTTAAATCTTCAAAAGAAAACTCCATTTGGGGTACCTATATTTTAAATTAAAAATCTTGCAGCCAAAGAAAATAAATTTGTTTCTATTTTAAATGTGTGTGTGTATGTGTGCCAACTTTTATCACTATGAATATACAACAAATTAAATATTGTTCAAGGCATTTTAATATACTCAGATGTTTAACAAACTTTCTGTTTACTATAGCTAGATACCCAAAGATTTGCATTAACTCTTCTCATCAAATTCTACAAAAGACATCAATATCTAATAACAACCGCATTCATGATGTTTTATACTATAGGTATTGAAATATCTTGATTAAATTAGTGTCTATGGTGTCTGTAGTATAATAAGCCAGGATTTGTAAAGAACAGATCAAAAGCACTTGGATTTTGCTAATAGATAGGAAATGAGCACTACTACGATGAAGCCTTTGAGAGTCTCATTGTATCTCTAACCATTAGAACAAAAGTTAATGTTTGCTTACGACTATAAGGAGTATCAAATCTGATACCTAGCCCGTCTAATTTCCCGTTTCTATCACTATCAATATTTGGTGTGTAAAAGGACAATCTTGTTAAAAGAAAGTATAGGAAGATACTGTATTGTTATCTAATCTTTTCTGTAGCATAGCTTTCCATACTTTTCCAAACTAAGTAATATCAGTAAAATACATCAGACCAACTCAGTATTCACATGGAAGAGCTATGATAATTTAAATGCTGAAGACCAGTCAATCTTAGAGCTACAGCTAACAATGCCACATTGAGTTAGACAACAGGATCTAGCCAGACAAAAATCCTTAAAGAAAGAGAGGGAGAGAAAGAAAGAGAGAGAAAGGGAGGGAAGGAAGAAGGGAGGGAGGGAGGAAAAAGAATTTACTAAAAGACCCCAAATGTAAGTACAGTAGTTCATAGAACAGAAATAAATTTGTGGAAACAAATCCAGCTTTTAAAATTTAATTTTAAGTGTGGTGATCTTATATGTCACATGCAAATGTCACGTCAGGTTTGGAGGACATGTGGGAGGGAGGAGTCTGATCTAGATCATGATGGCAGATAATTTGATTTGATTCAGGACTTTCTTTCTTAATGGCTTCACCAGCTATTCTTCTCTGCTGAAGGCCACTGTCCTGCTCTCTACTGTGCCTCGTCTACATCAGATCCTAGGAATCAGAATCCTAGCTGTGGTAATAATCATGTGGCTTCCTGCGCATACACAGTGTGATGCTTGGTCAGCAGGGGGAGCTGTGAATACAAATTCCTGGGAAATGTCTGTGAAGGCTTATTAACTGACTAGAACATCAGCGATGTGGAGAGTATAAAATGTTGCTCTTTCAGAATCTAACTACAGTTTATGTGGGGATGTCTATAGTCCATAAATAACCATTGATTTTTCACCTCTGTGTTAAACTTAGCATTCTGTGACTAACAGATGCAAACCTATAATGTATTAATTTAACAAAATTTAGTTTTCGCCCATCAAAGGACTACTTCTCTTGGGTGTGTTTGCTTCTTTTGTTCTAGGGCTTTCAGGTGCACTGTTAAGTTGCTAGTCTGAGATCTCTCTAATTTCTTTATGAAGACACTAATCCAATCTAAAAACGGGGTACAAATCTAAACGGAATTCTCAACAGAAAAATCTCAAATGGCCAAGAAGGAATTAAAGAAATGTTCAACATCCTGAGCCATCAGGGAATCTCAAAACTACTTTGAGAGTTCATCTTAAACCTGACAGAATGACTAAGATTAAAAACACAAATGTCAGTTCATGTTGGAGAGGATATGGAGCATGGGGAATCTTCCTCCACTGCTGGTGGGAATGCAAACTCATACAGCCACTTTGGAACTAGATATGTCAGTTTCTCAGAAAATTGAGAATTGATCTATCTCAAGACCCAGCTATATATTAACATACACCCAAAGGATGCTCCATCCTACTACAAGGACACTTGGTCAACTATGTTCATAGCAGCTTTATTCATAATACCCAGAAACTGGAAACAACCTAAAAGTCCCTCAACAGAAGATGGGATAAGTAAATTGTGGCACATTTACACAATGGAATATTACTCAGCTATTAAAAACAATGACATCATGAAATATTCGGCAAATGGGTGGAACTAGAAAAATAATTCTGTGTGAATTAACAGACCCAGTTAACACAGACCCAGAGAAACAAACATGGAATGTACTCACTTCTAAGTGAATATTAGCTATAAAGTAGCAGATAATCATGCTAAAATCCACAGATCCAGAGAAGCTAAGTAGCAAGAAGAGCTCAAGGGGAGGAACGTATGATTCTTCCCTGGGAAGGGGAAATAGAATGGACATCTTGGGCGGAGAGGTGGACGATGGAAACAGAAAGGATTGGGTAATGGGAGGATGGAGAGAGGTAATGGAAGAGACAACTGGAATTGGGGGGCATCTCAGCTGGTATTGGGAGCATCTCAGGGATGAGCTAGAAACCTAGAGCAGTGAAAATTCCCAGGGATTTATGAAGGTGACTAAGACTACCAGCAAAGGGTGATGCGGAGCCCGGACTGGCCATCTCCTGTAAGCAGGCAGACTTCCAGTGGAGACAAAGGGACACCAACCCACCCACATAACCTAAACCCATAATTTGTCTTGCCTACATGTGCTGAGAAATAGGTGGTGAAGAAATCGGGAAAGTGGCCAACCAATGACTGGTTCAGCTTGAGACCCATGCCACAAGTGGGAGCTCACGCCTGGCACTGCCTGGAGGACCAGGACCCAGAAGCTGGATAGCCCAGAAACCTAGCATAGAACCAAATCTAACTGGCAAAAATGAATCAATGAAATGATTCCTAATGATAGTCTGCTATACTCATGGATTGGTGCCTAGCCCAATTGTCATCAGAGAGGCTTCATCCAGCAGCTGATGGAGACAGATGCAGACCCACATATAAACATTAGGCAGAGCTTGAGAAATCCTCCAGAAGAGAGGGAGGAAGGATTGTAGAAGCCAAAGGGGTCAAAAACACCATAAGAAAACCAACAGAATCAACTATCCTGGGCTCATAGGGGCTCACAGAGACTGAACCGACAACCAGAGAGCCTGCATGGGACTGACCTGGGCTTCATACATTTATGTGACAGTACTGTAGCTTGGTCTTCTTGTGAGACTCCAACAGTGGGAGTAGGAGCTATCTCTGACTCCTTTGCCTGCTTCTGGGACTCTTTTCACCATACTGCCTTGCTTTTCCTTGCCTTCAATTTGATATGTCATATTTGGTTGATATCCATGGGAGGTCTGCTCTCCTCTGAATAGATATGGAGGAGGAGTGAATGAGAGTGGGACACAGAAGGGGCATGGGGGGTGCAACTGGGAGGAGAGGAAGGAAGGGAAACAACAGTTGGGTTGTGATTAATTAATTAAAAGATCAGAAAACTAGTGAAATATACTAGGATCTCAGGAAGTTACAAAGCTCAAAAGACCCCTCTACAAGATCATATAAACAATGAGAAGTTGCTATGGAGATGAGACTTTCTGGCAGAGTTGTCTGCAAGGTGTATAGGGAATTCCAATGGTGCGGCTTTTCTGAGTATTGCTCAAGATGCTCATATTCCTATAAATTAGCCTCAGAGCTATGCTCCTGTAAGGAGTACCAATGTATTCATGAAGTTAAATTTAAGTGGGATATCTTTGATCTGTTATCAGTGCTTTATCTATGGTGAATAGACACTTGTTCATGCCCCCATCCCAGAAAAAGTTAGACAACAGAAGGGAGAGAGATATTAAAAGGAAACCCAATATTCAATGGAAATCTAAATAAGCCTTATAGTTTCACTTCCTTTTAGTTGACTTCAAAAATCACTGGCTTAGGGAATGGAGAGATGTCTCAACGGTTAAGAACAGCTGCTATTCTAAGGTCAGGTCCCAACATCCAGATGGCTCACAATCACTTTTGTGTATATGTGTGTGTGGTCTTTAAGAGTTCATTAAGACATAGTTCATATCCCATTTAATGAATCAATTTAAAATAAAAAGTTGGTCAGTTGGTAAAGTACTTGTCTATCATGCATAAAGGGCCTGAGTTTTATCCTCAGCACCACATAAAACTAGTCTTGGTAGCATACACCTGTTATTCCAGCGTTCTGGAATTGTCAAGAGGATCAGAAATGCAAAATTGGACTGATCAGGGTAAAGGCACTTGCTGTCAAGACTGATGACATAACGTCAATCCTCTAGACTAGTGGTTCTCAACCTGTGGGTTGTGACCCTTTGGGATCAAATGACCTTTTAACAGGGATAGAGATATCCTGCATATTAAAATTCATAATAGTCGCAAAATCACAGTTATAAAGTAGCAATGAAATAATTTTGTGGTGAGAGTCAGCACAACATGAGGAACTATATATACTCAAAGCTTGTGTTGTAAATCTCAATCTTATGATTTTACCAATAAAGACTTGGGAGTCAAATGTGTGTGTGTCGGGGAGAAGGGAAGTTCCTAATCAAAGAGGCAGAGGAGCAGTCAACTGGCATTCCTCCTTAAACAGCAATTCAGAAAAAGAGTTTCCCTTCCAACGTCCCAAACCAAAAAGAACCATAAAACTCAAAGTCCTTCCTCACTACTTCCCATGTGTTTCTCTATCTATTTTTCAGAGTCCCTCTAATTTTATGGCTACTTCCTGTCAACTAGTTGCTTGCTCTTACCCAAGGTTGGTTTTATTTCATTAATGCAATCTCTGGGTTCATAGTGTGATCAAATATCTTGCTACAGGATTGCACCATTAGGAAGGCAGAAAACCACTACTCTAGACCCACATTGTATGGAAAGAACAGAGGCTTGTAACTTGTGCTCTGATCTCCACACGTGGCATCATACATGTACACACACACACACAGTCATATTTTTCTTTCTGTTGTGATAAAATATATTGACAGAAAGCAAGTTGTGGAGGAAAGAATTTATTACATTTACATGCTACAATCCATCATTTAGGAAAGGCAAGACAACGCAGGAACCAAAACAGAGACCATGGAAGAACATATCTTCCTAACTTGTATACAGATGAGGTTGACCAGCCAAGTCATAGTACCACCCACAGTGGACTGGACTTGCTCATATTGTCGGAGAAACTGCCACTCAGCCTACACAAGCCACAGTGGCCCTGCTCAAGTCAGCCGCATGAGCATGCGCGGTAGATACTTTTCCCCTGAGCTAACCTAAGGCTTGCCGCTACACCCAGTGACTGCTGATGCAGAGACACCTGACTGGAGAGATCAATGAGAAGAGGACAACGCTGCAGAGTCAGCCATCTGAGCCAATAGGATCTTGGGAGGGGTATATAAACAGGCCCAGCTTCCTTGTTAAACAAATCTGCACTGAGCTCTGCTACTCACTTGATTCCTGGTTGTCTTTGACCCTGGCACCTTCTCACCCCCTCCCCCAAAGGGTGTCTGAGCAGAGTCACCTGCAACCTATCAATCATTAATCAAGAACACACTCCACAGTCCCTCCTACAAGCTCAACTGATAGAGGTATTTTCTCAACTTGAGGTTCCTTCTTCACAGATGACCCCTATCTTTTGTGAACTTGACAAAAAGTGCAATTGACCCTTTGTCACCTTGACACACAAACACATCACTATTAAAACTATAACCTTTATTTTCTTGCTTAGCCATACGATTTCAAGTTAACATCACAATATAAAACACTATAACTTTTAAAAGCCCTAGTGTTTAAAAAAATTCCAACAGTTTAAAGCCCAAATTATCTTTAAGAATTTAAATTCTCTTTAAGTATGGGCTCCTGTAAAACCAAAAGAACTTTTATATTTTCTTATTTCAAAGGGAAAAGGCCAGGGTGCAGTTAAAATCAGATCAAAACAAAATTCCTACAGTGTAAATAATGCAATGCCTATAATCTGGGATTCATGACCTTTTGGGTTCCAGTGGGCTTGGGCAATTCCACTGGCCAGGTTATGGCATCCACAGCACCCATACTGTGTCTCAAAAGCTCAGACCAGTTCTGCTCCACACCTGCTGCCATCCTTGGTGGCCATCTCATGGTTCTGGTGTCTCCAACATGCTGTGTTTATTACAACTGAGAGCCTTCTGGCCTTTCTTCAGTACTCTGATCTTGCTGCATGGTGCCAAGCCTCAGCATCTAACCATGACCTCTTCAAGTCTGTAATTTTCATGAGTGAAACCAGTAACACGTGGGAGACTCTTAATATTACTAAGTTCTGCTTCCAGCTTGCGGTGCAAGCCCCTATGGACCACAGTTTCTGTGTGGTTACCCAGAGGAAACATTTCCCAGAAGATTTTTGCCTCAATGATGATGGTCTTTTGCTCCTCACAGATGACAAGATACTCCTTGGATTGTCATGGGAAATGGTGTGCAATCTTATGAGAACTTAACCTGTCTGATCTCATTCTACCTATAGGGACACTATATCAGCATTAAATTAAGTTATAGGACATTCTATTGGTATCCTCTGGACAAGGGCTAGGTATGTAGGGGAATACTTTCACATATTTGATAATAATCAGTTCTGTTCTGATACTTTGAATTTAAGGTAAAAAGTTTTTTAACCTTCACACAAATGTGGATAAGGATGTGGAAAAAATAGAAACTTCATGCATTGCTGCTAAGATTTCATTTAGAATGATACAACTACAGCAGAAAACAGTACAGGAATTGTTGTTACCCTATCATTCAACAAATCTAACTATGTATCCGAGAAATTAAAACACACCCATTGAAACACATGCATATAAATCCTTAATCATCAAAAAGTAATTAGGCAGGGCTGGAGAGATGGCTCAGTAATTAAGAATATTTGTTGTTCTTACAGAGGTTCCAGCACACGCACAGTGGCTCACAACAATATGCAGTTCCAGTTCCATGGGATCCAGTGCCCTATTTTGGCCTCCAGAGATACATGGCATGCACACAGTTCAAAAGTAAATAAATAAAATCTTTTTTTGAAAACAAATATCCAGGCAGACATGGGGACACAGGCCTGTGACCCCAGCACTTGGGGGTTAGAAGCAGAAGGATAAGGAATTCAAAAACAGCCTTTCTAAGTATTAAAACTGATGCTGATTTGGCTACATGAGATCCTTCACAAACAGATAAATAAATAAATAAACAAATAAACAAATAGAGACAATTGTGGTGACACATAACTGTATCCTAGGAGGCATTTAGTAGGCAGAAGCAGAGAGATTACCCATGAGTTCCAGGCTGTGTAGTATACCTAGTGAGTTCCAGGCCAGCTAGGACTATATAATTAGATCCTGACTCAAAAATAAACCAAAAACAAAATCAAAACAAAAAAGAAATGTGACCAAAAAGTGGTGAATGAAACAAGTAAAGGTGATATAGTCATACAGTAAAATATTATTAAACAATGAGGAAAAATAAAATTCTGTTATATTGTATGACACTGATAAACCTTGAAACATGCTAAATTAAGAAAGCCAGTCTCAGCCACATTCAGAGAGTCCGGTTTGATCACATGCTCGTTCAGTCCCGGTCCAGCTGGATTTGATGAGTTCCCATTAGATCAGGCACACTATCTCAGTTGGTGGACCAACCCCTCGTGGTCCTGACTTCCTTGCTCGTCTTCTTCCTCCTTCTGCTCTTCAGCTGGACCTTGGGAGCTCAATCCGTTGCTCTGATGAGGTTCTCTGTCTCTATCTCCATCTGTGCCAGGTGAAGATTCTATGGTGATATTCGAAAGGGAGGGGGAGGGAGGAGAGGGAATGGAAGAGCGGGAGGGGAATGGGAGGAGGGGAGGAAGTATAAAATTTTTAATGGAAAGAATAAAAATATAAAAAGAAAGCCAGTCTCATAGTATCTCATTCACATGGAATTTTCATATTATAATACAACTTGTAAACATATATCTTTTAAAAGAACATTTTAAATAATGTGTCTTGATCATATACACTACCAGTTCTTCACATGCCGACTACCCCAGGACCCATAAACAAATCCCACCCACCTTCATGACCTCTTCTTCATTCACTTTTTTTATACCTAACAGTTTAATTCATGAAACCACTATCCACATGGATGTGGGGCAATCCACCCCAGTATGAGCAACCTACCTGTGGACATGCCCCAGAAAAGTGAGGTCCTCCGCTCAACAGCCAGTGACTGTCCATAGCTCCTCATCTGTAGGAGTGACCTTAAGAGCTCCTCCCCTGTCCATGATGGAATGCTAACAATTTATATACTGGACAGGTTACTAAACTTGTGAGTTCATGGGTACAATGATCATGTCATATTCAGAAGACATTATTTTTTAACACATATTCTTTTCCTCCAGATATTACCTTTTTTCTGTTTTCTCTTTAATAATGTTTCCTGAGTCTTGGGGAAGGTTGATATTGATGACCCATTTAAGGATGAGCACCAAGCAGTCACTCTTCTCAGCACTTTGGCCTATCTAAAATGAGTTTTTGTGTTGAGTGCTGCCCACAGCAAAAAGAAGCTTTTCTAACCAAGGTTGAGATCAACGCTATAAACATAAAGACAGAGAAGACAGTTTGGAATGTCTATTTAGCTAAACAACTGTTAGCAGACTTTTTCTCTGTCCCACCAGCTAGGTCCCAAATAATGACATGGAGACTTCTTATTAATTATAAAAGTTTGGCCAATAGCTTAGTCTTGTTTCTAACTAGCTATTATAACCTAACCCATTTCTATTAATTTACTTTCTGCCTTGTGGCTGTATTACCTTCGTTCTGTACTGTTCACGCTGCTTCCTCTTAGTTCTGCAGTCTCCTTCTGACTCCGCCCTTCTTCTCTCCAACATTCTCTGTGCCCCGAAAATCCTGCCTAGCTATTTGCCGTTCAGCTTTTTATAAAACCAATCTGAATGATACATGTTCACAGTGCACTGAAAGATTATTCCACAACAAAGAACAGTAGTAAGCTTGCCCCCTAAGGCCCATGACCTCTAAAACTCTAAGGTTTTGACCAGGTTCACAATATCAGGGAAAAAAATTCCCTTCCTTAGAGCAAGTGTCAAATCCAATCAGGAACTGCTTGGTTACCCCATAACCATCATGTCATGGTTGCAAAAGTTTCATGTTGCAATCTCTGCCTCACAAGCCAGAATTATAGCATGTGGGTTTCACCCCTGCTTACTACCATTAAGGACTGTTTTCTCCCAAAGCACTTTCTGACACTGTGAGAGCTGGCTAGCAAGAAGGTTCCAGGTCAATATTCCAGTTTGATTTCTCTGTATCCTACCTACACTTGAAATACATTATGCTTTCAACAATAGGGCCTTAATATATAGTTATTGATGGCAACCAAGAATAATGGCAATTTGTTTACAGACAAGGAGATCTGTCTCATATTTTGTAATAACATTTTCTTTACACCTGGATAAAATTCATTTGTGTCTACATAGTATAATTCATTATCCATTCGTCTGCTGATAAGCATCTAGACCTATTCCACTTCCAAGTTATAGTGGATAGAGCCACAGTAAACATGGATTGCAAGTATCTGTAGTAACATATGATAAACCTATTTTTCAAGGGGAAGGGGTTCAAGACAGGGTTTCTCTGTGTAACAGACCTGGTAGTCCTGGAACTCACTTTGTAGACCAGGATAGCTGTAAACTCACAAAAATTCACCTGCCTCTGCCTCCTGAGTGCTGGAATTAAAGGCAACCTAGCTGGATATGGTATATTTTCAATATATGCCCTGAGGTAAAATAGCTAAGTCAAATGGTATTTCTACTTATAGATTGTAAGAAACTGCCATAATTGAAGCACGATTAATAAAAACTCGGGGAGAAAAAACTTTTAATAAATTAATAAAAATATATTTATAAAAACTTCAGGTTTGCCGGGCGGTGGTGGCGCATGTCTTTAATTCCAGTACTCTGCAGGCAGAGGCGGACGGATCTTTGTGAGTTCAAGGCCAGCCTGATCTACAAGAGCTAATTCCAGGACAGGCCCCAAAGCTACAGAGAAACCCTGTCTCGAAAAACCAAAAAAAAAAAAAAAAAAAAAAAACCAACCAAAAAGCATCCAGCCACTTGCTCTTACCTTGACCTCAGTCCTCAGTCTGAAAATGGCGATCCTGCCTTGAGGAGTCTCAGAATGAGACTGTGACTGAAAACTGTCTCCTCCCATTTTATAATCCTCTCTAGTTTGGGGAATAAAGCATGCACCACTGGTATTAAAGGCATACACTGCCCCATTTCTATGGCAACAGTGTAGCTACTGGGATTAAAGGTGTGTGTTACCACTGCCTGATCTATGAGACTGACCAGTGGGACTGTTTTACTCTCTGATCTTCAGGTTAGCTTTATTTATTAAAATACAATTGAAATGCCACTACACATACTGATTTCCAAGATAATTGTACCAATTTACACTTCTACTAACAGTGGATAAGTTTTGCCCATTCCTTACATTCTTACTAGTATTTATTGACATTTGTTTTCTTGATTATAACCATTTTGATTAAGGTGAGTAGAATCTCAAAATAGTTTTAATTTGTATTTCCTAAATGGCTAACGATTTGAACACTTTGGACATTGTTTGCTAAACATATTTATTTATTTTGACAACTCTGTTCAATCTCATGGCCCCTCTTTTTAATTGGATTGCCTTCACGATGCTTGCTCCTTGAGTTCTGTGTATGCTCTAATCCTCTGTTGGATTCCCAGCAAATTTTCTATCTTTCTGTAGACATCCTTCTCTCTCAATCGACAATTTCCTTTGCTGTAAAGAAGCAGTTCAATTTTCCAAGGTCCTCTTTGTTGATTATTGATTTTATTTCCTGAGTAATAAGAGTCCTGTTCAGAAAAGCCTTGCCTGTGTCTATATCTTAAAGTGTACTTCTTTTTTTCCCTAACAGTTGATGAAGAATTTTAGGCCTTATGTCAAATTGAAGTTCTTGATCCATTTGGAGTTGATTTTTGTGTGGGGTTACAGATAAGGATCAAATTCAATTTTTGTACATGTAGATAACCAATTTCCCCACATCATTTGTTGAAATTACTGTTTTTTTTCCAATGTGTTGATATCTTTACAAAATCAGGGAGTTGTAATTGCATGGCTTTGCATCTGGTTCTTTTAATATTGATTAATGCAACTGTTGTTGTGCCAGCACCATGCTGTTTTTATTACTATGGCTTTATAGTACAATTGAATCAGGTATGGTGATAACTCCAGCAATATTCTTTTATGCTCAACACTGCATCGGCTTCCTGGGGACTTTTTTTTTGGTTTTTATATCTTTGTGAAGAATGTCCCTAGAATTTTTGATGGGACTTGTAGTGCATTGATAGAATGAATATATTCACAGTATTGATTCGTCCAATCTAGGATCATAGAAAGTCCTATGTCCTCCTCAATTTCTTTCATCATGATCTTAGTTAGGGGTTCTATTGTTGTGATAAAATATCATGACCAAAGGAAACTTGAGGAGCAAATGATTTCCATGTTACTGAGGGAAACCAAAACAAGAACTCGGGTCAGGAACTGAAAACAGAGGTCTCAGGAGAACACTGATTGATCGCTTCCTCCTTCTCGACTGCTCAGCTACCTTTCTTATACAACGAAGGACCACTTGCCTGGGGATACTGTAACCTATAATATATTAGACCTTCTGCTCATTGATCAAGAAAATGTCCCCACAGACTTGCCCCCAAACCAATCTAATGGAGTCAGTTTCTAAATTGACCCTCTATATTCCCATATGACCCTGGCTTGTGTCAGGATAGTCAAAAGCACACCAAATTCTTATCTTGATTTCTTTCTCAATATATTTGTCATTGATATATAGGTAGACTCCTAATTTTGTATTTAAATTATATTATACATTATCAATTTTTATATTAGTGTAATACTAACTTCACAGAATTTAGTAATGTTCCTTTTGCATTTTATGGAGTACTTTGAGAAGCACTTGTTCCTCTAAAAAGGAACCTCCTTCAGCAAATGGCTTTTAATAGGCTGGACCAGGTTGGGGCATGACTCGGTACCAAAAAGCTGTGTTCCCGCCCTGCTCCGCCTCTTCTTCCTGTGAGCCACACCTGGATGTCGAACCCCATTCCTATTTCCTTGCTATGATCTGTGAGCTTTCTTTTAATAAAGAAAAACCTTAGAATACTCTATTCGAAGTGGTTTGGGATTATTTGACTTGCGTTCCCCCCATTTGATGCATTCTGCATCATCGGTCACCCCACGTGAGAACAAGTCCACGCTTACCAGGAACCTCCCAGGTCTCCAGCCTGGGCATGTTTTCTTGCCTGCTAACAGCCCATCCTCTGCTGATAAGGAACCTGATGTTCCCTCCTGGCTGCTTCTCTAGCCAGCGATCCCTGCGGTGTTTCTTCCCTCAACATGAAGCACACAGTTTATGTCTTGCGATTAAAAGCTTTGGGCTTTCTTCTTATTCTGAACACTAACTCTCGGAATCACTTTGATTGTCCTTAGTAACTGCTCTTAATTTGTTAAACAAAACATGTTTATCAGTATACAAAACATGTATATCAGGTAGGCGACAGCGCAGAACCAAAGCGAAATCGTACATTCTATGCTGATACAAATAAATCAGGAAAGGAAGGTTACAAATTAGAAGATTTAAGTAAGGTGAAACAAAGCCCTTACAATCTGTCCAAAGGCAGAATTATATGCTATTTTCATGGTACTAAGGGATTTTAAACAACCTCTCAACATAGTTACTGATTTGCAATATGCAGAAAGAGTTGCCTTGTATATTGAAACTGCTGAATTTATACCAGATGTTATGGAATTGGCTTCATTATTCATATTCATTCAGGTTCAAGATATAATCAGGAATAGGCTATGTCCCATATACGTAACACACATCAGATCCCATACGGGTCTGGCAGGTCCTCTAGCACAAGGTAATGCAGAAAATGACTGATTATTGATTGAAAGTGTGCTGAAGGTCTAGAATTTTATTAAAAAATCATATCAATAGCAAAGGTTTAAATATAGAGTTTCCTGTTGCATGGCAACAAGCTAAGGAGATTATAAGGAGATGTCCTACTTGCCCTTTCTATAACGAAATACCATTACCTGCAGGGAGTAACCCAAAGGGTAGTCAAAGGAATGAAATCTGGCAGATGGATGTGTTCCACTTTGCACATTTTGGAAAGTTAAAATATGTACACCACTCCATTGACAATTACTCAGGTTTTCAATGTGCAACTGCCTTGAGCTCAGAAAAAGGCTGATTCAGTAAATACACATTTATTAGAAGTTATAGCCATCACGGGTATACCTGCACAAATAAAGACAGACAATACTCCAGCATATGTCTCTAAGAAAATGAAAGTTTTTTGCTTATTATAATATAAAGCATATTACAGGTATACCAAACAATCCTACAGGTCAGGAAGTTATAGAAAGATCAATTTGAACTATAAAGAATATACTAAACAAACAGAAAGGGATTATACCCCCAGAAATTATTGCATAATGCTTTACTAACCTTGAATTTTCTTAAAGCTAATGAGAAAGGAACAACGCCAGCAGAAAGACATTGGATAATAGAAAAAACTTCTGAATTAAATAAATTGGTGTATTTCAAGGATGTGTTGACCACACAATGGAAACCAGAAGATGAGCTATGTTAGGGAAGGTGTTTCGCTCCTGTTTTCACAAGAGAAGAAAAACTATGGGTACCATTGAAATTAATAAGGATTCAGTTTGAAAAAGAGAAACCTCTTGAGATAGAGGAAAGACGGCTCATCCACAGAGGTGACAACCATACAGGTGGTAAGGAAACCTCAAAAGGATTGGGGCAGTGTTCTGTTCTTGTCTTTGCAGGAAAATACTCATCTTCAAAAAGTCAAGAGACCTTGGACATTTGGATGCCTAAAGGGAAAATATAACTACCCAGAAAGGATCACCAAGTAAAGAGGAATATGACTCATGAGGGCGGGTCATATGTGGGTAAAACTTCATCCTCTAAATATTTATATATTTATATCTAACTTCCTATAAAGTTACAAAATCACTTAAAAATCAAAGCTGGCCTTTGAGTTGGACAATGGCTCTGTCCTCCTCTAAATCCAATCATGTTATTGAAAGAAAAATTTAGAGTTTCTGTTTCATGTCAGGAGCCATCTGGTATGGGACAGAAAGAAGAAAGAATTCAGGAAAAATTTTACTTTTCTTCATACTATTTTGTCTATGTTGTATCTTGAGTTGAATATGTGTCTATATGAATAATGTTTAAGTTTTCCACTGTGAACAATAGATTTTCATACAGTAATCTTTGAAGTTTCCAGGAAGAAGTGGGGCCCATGGTGCGGGAGAATTGTCTGTATTCTGTCAATCATGCTTTAAATAAACGCTGATTGGCCAGGCAGGAGGTGTAGGTGGGAAAACCAGACAGAAAGTGGAAATGATGCAAAGAGAACAGGAGAATTCTGGGGAGGAGGAAGTTGATTTCTCCCACTCCTGCCCAGGCCACCAAAGCAGCAGGATGTGAGCTGCCCCACTGAAAAAGGTACTGAGCCACATGGCTAAAATAGATCAGATAAATGGGTTAATCAAGATGTAATAGTTAGCTAATAAGTAGCCTGACCTAATGGGCCAATCAGCATTATAACTTATAGAGATCTCTTGTGTGGTTGATTTTCTCTGGTACCTGCCAGCTGTGGGATACCAGGGGGGGGACAGAAAATACAAACAAGCAGGCCCAACATGTTACAAGCCCACAACAACGACTCCACCTGGTTGATATGACATCGTGATGCTGATAGCACTGATATAAGACTGGTTTTGGGTACCAGCTGCTCAAGATGGTTCCAACTTGATTAGTTGAAGTGGTGCACTTTATTACAACATTCTGGCTAGAACTCCAAATAAAAACTTCAGAAAAACCCTATCAACTACTCAAAGAGCATTTGCAATTATACCAGACAATAGTTTTGAAACTTAACTATCATTTTACTTTTGCTGGATCCCATAGAAAGAAAATCACCCCCTGACAGCCAAAAGCAATTCTAGAAGATGGTGTCCTCTCTCCTAATAAAGTTTGTCCTCAGGGTTAGGGACATCATTTATTGCTTGATTGTTACTCGTATAGGGTTGGGGGTTAGGGTGGAAATTATGTAGGCCCAGAGAGCTCCTTGGGAAAAAAAGGGAAATTGGGCGAGATAATAGGTAAATTAGCGTGAGCTTACTCATACTACTACTAATAATAGTAACAGAGTAAATACTTGTGAGTTATTGTTTATGGATAATTTATATTGCTTTGGATTTTTGTTTTTCTTCTATGAGATTGATGTATCTGGGTTTTTTCTCTGTTTAGTAATCACTCATAATCTTTCTATAGAAGAATTTGCAATGATACATTTGAGGTACACAGTTCAGCAAATAATTCAGGAGCAGATATAAAGCACATAGAAAGTACAAACTTTATGTTTTTCTCAAGTAGAATTTTAATTATGAGAGCAACATAGTTGCTAGACATTGCCACTCTGCAAGTCAGTTAATGACAGTGACTCCTTTCACTTCAATAACTGCTTGAAGGTAAACCATCAAGGACAGTATGAAGTATATACAGATTTAAGTTAATAAGATTGGCATTGGGTGGGAAATAGTGTCAGCAAGGATAGGGATGAGTGACAGATTATCTTTTAAAAAAATAAATTTAAAAAAACATAGTTTGGGCTTGGGGAAATTGGGTAAGTGAGTATAAGCATGGATGACAGATTGTCTTTTAAAGGAAGAAAAATGGAGTAAAGTAGCTGGGAGCAGGGTAGTTAAACCATTGTTAGAGTTCACAGACTTTAGAAACTGTTAAAACTATGATACTTTTATTTATTTATTTGTATTTTTTAACTATATTCTTCTCTCACATAATACATTTTCCCTCTCTCTATTCCTCCCAGCTCCCCTCCACCTCCCCTCTTCCCCAGATCCATTCCTGCTGTTTTCTCTTCAAAAAGAGAATACCCATAAAAGACAACAATCAACCCTCATATCAAGGCTGGACAAGGCAACTCAACAGGAGGAAAAGAGTCCTGAGAGCAGGCAAAAGAGTCAGAGACACCTGCTTCCACTGCTAGGTGTCCCACAAAAATACTAACAGCCATAACACATACATAGAGGATAGGGTGCAGACCCATGCAGGCCCTGTGCTTGCCAACTCATTTTTTTTAACCCATGTTAGCAGTGTTTAGTTGATTCAGTGGTCCATGTTCTCCTGGTATCCTCCATCACCTCTGACTCCTACAATCTCCCCCTCGCCACTTCTGTGAGCTTCCCCTAGCTCTGAGGGGAGGGACTCGATAAAGACCTCCAATTTAGACTCTCTCTGCACATAATGTCTGGCTGTGGGTTTCTGTATCCTCTTCCAGCATCTGCTGGAAGAAGCCTCTATGATGACTACTGGTTGAGGGACATCTAGATTGTTTCCAGTTTATGGCTATTATAAATATACTTGCAATGAACATGATTGAGCAAGTGTCCTTGTGATAAAATAAAGTATCCTTGGGTATATGCCTAGCAATGATATAGCAGGGTCTTAAGGTAGATCAATTCTCAATTTTCTGAAGAACCACCATATTGATTTCCATAGTGGCTATACAAGTTTGTTCTCCTACAAGCCATGGGGGGACTGTTGCCCTTGTTCCAAATCCTTGACAACAAGAGCTGTCACCTGCAATATTGATCTTAGCCATGCTGACAGGTGTAAGATGGAATTTCAAAGTAGCTTTGATACACATTTTTCTGATGGCTAAGAACATTGAAGATTACTTTAAGTTCTCTTTAACCATTTGACATTCCTCTACTGAAAAATCCTCCGTTTAGATCTGTACCCCATTTTTAACTGATTTGTTAGGGTATTTTTGACATTTATATGTTGAATTCTTATTTATTTTGGATATTAACCTTCAGTTGAATGTGGAATTGGTAAAAATCTTTTCCCATTACATGAGGTACCTTTTTGTCAGATTGGCAGTGTCTTTTACCTTATAGGAACTTTCAGTTTCATGAAGTCCCATTTAATAATAGTTGATCTTAGTGTCTGTGCTATTGGTGTTCTGTTCAGAAAGTTGTCTCTTGTGCCAATGTATTCAAGGCTATTACCTGCTTTCTCTTCTACCAATGTTCAATGTTCTTCTACTTCTGTTCAATGTGTCTGGTTTTATATTGAGGTCTTTGATCCATTTGGGCTTGAGTTTTGTGTGGCGTGGTAAGTGTGGATCTATTTGCATTCTTCTATATGCAGCCGTCCAGTTTGACCAGCACCATTTGTTGAAGATGCTGTCTTTTTTTCCAGTGTGTAGTTCTGACTGTTTTATCAAAAATCACCTGTCTATAGGTGTATGAGCTTATTTCTGAGTCTTAAATTCAATTCCATTAATCAATGTGTCTTTTTTATGCCAATGCCACGCTGTTTTTATTACTCCAGCTTTGTAGTATAGCATGAGACCACCAGCAATTCTTTTTTTGTTGTTGTTGTTCAATATTGCTTTAGTTATCTGGGGTTTGTTGTTATTGTTGTTGTTTTCCATATGAAGTTAAGAATTGTCCTTTCAAGGTCTGTAGAAAAATATGTGCTGGGATTTTTGATGGGGATTGTGTTGAATATATAGATTGATTTTTGTAGGATGGCCAGTTTTACTGTGTTAATTTTACCAATTCAGGAGCATGGGAGAGCTTTCCACTTTCTGATATCTTCTTTAAGATAAAAAGAGGAGGGCATAAGGATGAAAGAAAGATGTAGGAATAAGATGAAAATTGTATGAAGTATGGTGGAAAAGTCTAGTAAAAATACTCTTGAGGGTTAGAGAGACAGCTCAGCAATGAAGAGCCCTTTCTGCTCGTGCACAGAGCCAGAGTTCAGTTTCCAACTCCCATGTCAGGTCACTCATAACCACCTGTAAGTCCAGTACCATGGGTCTGTTCTCTTCTGGTCTCATTTGGCACCTGTACACACATACACAGACATACAAACACATGATATAACTTTTTAAAAGAATGTTTAACAGTAATTTAGATGTAGGAACATACACAGTAATCCTAAGATATAACTAAGTAATATAAATCCAAATGCAAAACCCTCATGAGACAAACATAGAAGAGTGGGAATTACATACTATAAAAATAAGACATAAAAATATTTATGGGGTGATTTACTGCCATAGCTTGCGCTGAGTTGAAACTGGAAGATCTAAAACTCCTCTGGCTCTAGCAGGCCCCTTTATTCATTTCTAAATTGGGTTATTGGAGTTTAATTGTTGAGTTGAAAAAGTCTTTTATATATTACAAATATAAGTCCCTTAGCACAAATATGATTTACAAAGACAGTATCACCCCAGGGATACTTAAATCTTTGAATATTGTATAATTAGCACAGTGCTAACCAATAACATTTATGTGTTTTTCATATACTGTAAACCACCTCAATTATTTATAACACCAAATACCATGTAAATGTTATGAAAATTGATATTACACTATACTAAATCAGCAATGATACCAAAAAAAGAACACATCTACATCTTCAGAACAGATACTTTTTTCTGAATATTTTCTATTCATAGATGGAGAACATAAAATCTAGAAAGCCAGCTGAATTTTGTTGAGCAAACTCTATCTTAACCTAACTTTGTTATTATGCCATTGTTTGGAGTTTAGTAGTCTAAAAATCAAAATGCATCACCTAGGATATTGGAACATGCCATCAAGTTTATATTAACGTGTTATCAAAACCAAGAGAGAGATAACACTTTTCCCAAGGAAATCAGTTTTGGTCGTCCAACTTAATCCTTACAAGATAACCTGAAGTAACCTCAGCTATTTGTCTATTGTTCTGCCCCTCTTTTCTGCTTCCACATTTTACAAAGACAGTAACTTTGATCAATTAGCTCTTTGTTCTTTGTTTCTGCTTTTTTTTCAGCTCTTATCTGTCTACAAAACATCTTTTTCTGTTTGGTTCACTAACCACTTACTCTATTTTGTGAAACAAAGCATTACCTGTTTATAAAAATTGAAGCTCATTAGGTTCACCTTCTTATTTAGCTTCTCTAGGATCACGAATTATAGGCTCGAAGTCCTTTAATTATGGCTAGAAACCACTTATGAGTGAGTACATACCATATTCCTCTTTTGGGGTCTGGGTTACCTCACTCAGTAAAGCGTTTTCTATTTCCATCCATTTGCATGCAAAAGTCAAGATGTCATTGTTTTTTACCGCTGAGTAAAACTCTAATGTGTATATGTTCCACACCTTCTTTAACCATTCTTCTATTGAGGGACACCTAGGTTGTTTCCAGGTTCTGGCTATTACAAATAGTGCTGCTATGAACATAGTTAAACAAATGCTTTTGTAGTATGATAGGGCATCTCTTGGGTATATTCCCAAGAGTGGAATTGCTGGGTCCTGAGGTAGGTTTACTCCCAGTTTTCTGAGAAACCGCCACACTGCTTTCCAAAATGGTTGCACAAGTTTGCATTCCCACTAACAATGGATGAGTGTTCCCCTTACTCAACATCCTCTCCAGCATAGGCTCTCATTGATGTTTTTGATTTTAGCTATTCTGACAGGTGTAAGATGGTATCTCAAAGTTGTTTTGATTTGCATTTCCCTGATCGCTATGGAGGTTGAGCATGACCTTAAGTGTGAACCTAAAGAAAATCATATAGTTATCCTCCTGGATATTGGAAGTAGACAAGATTGCCAGGCAAAACTTGGGTGCACGGGGGGTGGGGGTGGATGTAAGGGGAGATGTGTAGAGAGAGGGGAGAAGGGGAGGATTGGGAAAAGCTTTGGGGAATGGGATGGGTGGGATGGAGGAAGGGTGAATATGGGAGCAGGGAAGTAAACATCTTAATTAAGGGAACCATTTTAGGGTTTGCAAGAAACTTGATTCTAGAGGGGTTCCCAGGTCCAAGGATAGGTCCCCAGATTGTTCCTTGGGCAGCAGAGGAGAGGGTGCCTGAACTGGCCTTGTCCCATACCCACACTGATGAATATCTTGCATATCACCATAGAACCTTCATCTGGCGATGGACGGAGATAGAGACAGAGACTCACATTGGAGCACTGGACTTAGCTCCCAAGGTCCTAATGAGGAGCAGAAGGAGGCAAAACATGAGCAAGGAAGTCAGGACCACGAGGGGTGCATCCACCCACTGAGACAGTGGGACTGATCTAATGGGAGCTCACCAAGGCCAGCTGGACTGGGACTAATGGAGCATGTGATCAAACTGGACACTCTGAATGTGGCTGGCAATGAAGACTGACTGAGAAGCCAAGGACAGTGGCACTGGGTTTCGATTCTACTGCATGGACTAAGTTTGTGGGAGCCTGGTTTGTTTAGATGCTTACCTTTATAGACCTGGATGGAGGAGGGAAGACCTTGGACTTCCCACGGGGTATGGAAACCTGACTGTTCTTAGGACTAGATAGGGAGGAGGAGGTGGGGAGGAGGAGGGAAAAGGGGGTGGGGAGGAGGTGGAAATTTTTAATAAATAAATAAATTTTTTTAAAAAATGAAGTTCATGGCAATTAAGATACTTATAATTTTGTCCTTGGAGAGATTAAATGTCTATAGTGCTGGAGTTATAGGCATGTAACCATACTCAGCTCCTTACAGGGGTGCTTGGAATTTTAATGCAAGTTCTCACACTTTTACAGCAAATGCTCTTATCCACTGAGCCACCTCCCAACTCTCCAAGATTCAGTTTTTTAAACACTCTTGCAGAAATGACCAGGTACTTGTCTACAGCACCAAGAAGTTTGCTGTGTCTTCTAGAAATGGCAGAGAAGTGACACCCATAATATCTCTTTTTTAGGCTGCCTAAACAAGACCTGAACAATGACAACATCAATAGACGTGCTAGTAAGAAAAAGGGAGGTGACATGGTACCAAGAGAGGGAGATAAGCCTTGCTTGGGGATGATTCTTCCGATTGGTTATGCAAAATAATCATCCCTGAAATCATATACACATAAGCTACACTGAATAAACCCAGAACCTTTTATTTATATATTTATGTGTAGTTGGACTTTCTTTGGACTGCCAGTTCCAAAATAATGTCATGAAGACTTATTAAGTATGAAAGGTTGGCTTTAGTTTAGGCTTGTTCACAACTTGCTCTTATAACTTAAATTAACCCGTTTATATTAATCTACATTCTGCCATGTAGCTCATTGCCTCTCTTCCATATTGAATATCCAACTTACTCCATGTCTTACTGGCAAATTCTGCACCTCAGATTCCTCCTAGAGTTTCCATTTCTCTCCAGAAGTCATACCTATCCTCTCCTGCATAGCTATTGGCTGCTTAATTCTTTATTAAACAATTAGAAGGTGCCTTATTAGAGACATTTTCACAGTGTTCGAAAAGATAATCTGATGTTCCCCTTTTTGTTTAAATAAAAAGGAAAGGGCTTAATTCTAACGCAGTAAAACTATATATAATCAGAAGACTTATCAAGTAAGAATTACATTCACAATTTCCAGTCCATTAATTTTTTGCAAATTTGGATAAAATACTCTATTATCTATCCTATCTTGGTGAGTTCAAGGTGTTATACCTAAACCACTTACTATCATAACTTGTATTACCATACAAAGATATAGTTTTAGACCTTAAAGCGTTTACTTAAACAGCTGGAGCTTTTGTTTCTCAACCTTATAAACTTTACATCTCTTTTTTTAAAATTTGCTAACAAAGAAAACAGTAAAACTAACTAGTCTCCAACCTCATCATGACATGATCTGAGAACGATAAAGTATTACCTTAGTAAACAAGAAATCCAGAGTAAACAACTTAAAAACTATAGAAATGACAGAGACAGCTATATGCGTGGACAGTCACCCAAGGTTTCTCTGCAACACTGAGGCAACCATCTTTGCCCTTCAGGCCTAGAGTATCTGACAGGCTTTTCTGTGAAGGAGGAGTTTTGAAGGATTGGCCTGCTGCGGGAGCTCCTTCCGCTCCTTCAGCCAATCGCTGTTGAGTTACCAGCCCATTGGGGCGTGGTCTCTCTCTCTTTAAGAAAAGCAGCGGCTGTCCTCCACTCCCTCTTTGGCTTCCGGCTCTGCTTCTGGCTCCTAGATTCCTTTCCTGTTCGGGCGGAGGGGCTGTTGTCTGGGACGGTAATCTGTAAGTTTTTTCCTCTTTGAATAAATAGCCATTCTATTAATCATAATTCCAAACTGGTGTGGGATTGTCTGTGACTTATGCCTTCATTGGCCTACCTTTTCTTGTCAAAGTTCAGCAGTCACTTCCTTTGTGTGCTGCTTGCCCAATTTGAACAGCATACTGTCAGCACTTGAGACGAGGGCAGCTTCTTGCCCAGTGGCTAGCTTTGCACAATGAAAGAAAACTCCACAGGTTCTTTGATACCCATCATCTTCTCAGAAGTAGATTGGTGTTGTCATGAGCAAACATATTTCACTGTCATAAAATGCTATGTGTTATTAAAACATCTTAAATGCCATATTCTTCAGATCTCTGAAGTGTTTGAAGACCAGCTATCTTCCTAAAATACATCTGATTAATTTTGAAAACATACCCAACATGACTACAAGTTTGATTGTTATAGAGGACTATCTACTAACCTGCATTTATTAATCATCCTAAATAATTTGTAATAATAGCTTTCAAGGACTAGAACTTTGTATCACATTTTTAAATGAGCTACACAGGTACAATACCTTAAAGAAGAGTAAAAACACTGTAGAGTACATTCTAAACAAAAACTAACCTTACATTTTTCTATCAATATATAAAAATTCACACCAATGTAAAATATTTCAGACTAGTAGTTGCTTTTTAGTCTAAAAGTAGAGTCAATAATCTAACATTTAATCATATTATTCCTATATTCCCTCTTTTTTTTTTCAGAAAGACGTCCCTAAATCTAACCTCCTTTGTTTAGTTTCCTCCCTAACTGTAACCAATAACAACTTGTAACCAACCTCCCCTAACATTACATGCTATCCTTTCCTATGATAAGGATAAAGATTTATATTACAGTTTAGTTATGCATTCCAAACAGACTTTGAAAGTTGACAGGTATCTTTTATCTTTTCAAACATAAAACAGAGCATCACCTTGTTACAGATATTCATAAACCACTGAATGACCAAAAACACCTAACCCACCTTTCAGGAATATAGGCATCATGTTTTTAAAATTACTTTCTGTTGTCTGAGGGCAATGACATCTTTAGGGGATAATGGTCAAGTCCTGGGAGAGCTAGCTATATTATTTGTTGCCCCATCTCTCTGGGATGGGAAAGTGCAGGACTTATCTCAAGTCCTAGCTACAGTAGCCTTTGAGGCTGGACCATCTCAACTAGCAGCTTTGAAATTTTTGGATATAGATTTTTGAGGAAACTGAAACTGAGGTATTCTGAGAGGCTGGATAGCCTGGGCTACTTGTCTTTATTGGTATCTGGTCCCTTTTTCCCCCTGGAAACACATAAACTTTTAAAGATAGCCTGTGTATCTGCATTAACACTATGGAATGTGTGGTGTTTATAAATCAGCTAAAGATTATTCTCTGCTCTGTGTTTGAGCAGGTAAAAGGCATCTGTCAACTTTATAAGTCTATTTGGATTGCATAACCAAACTGTAGCATAAATCTCCATCCTTGCCATATAAAAGGATGGCATGTAATAATAAGTTATGAGGACTTTGTAGCCAATAAGATCTATCATGTCTCATCCATTCTTAGAGCTGTCTCCATATTAGATGGATCAACACATGCATAACTTGTTTTGTAGACTTTCTTGGTTTCTTCTTTCATGTCTATAGTCTAGATTTTCAGGAGGTCTCCCCTGGTAAAATATAATCTTTATTAACATTGAAAGAATCCATATCTTTTTTGTTTCCCATAGAAAAAAAGGCATATACTCTCCCCCAAACATAGCACACTTCCTGACTTTCATTCTGAACTTAAGACATTCTTAAAATACATATGCTGGTTTAATTCAGCAGTTTTTTTTTTCTACAATGCAATGTCTCTCAGCATTGCTTGTTTTTTCTTATTAGCATTAAAATATTTAACGTTCATAAAGCATTTCAGACACCCTGCACATTTCCCATCCTTCTGTCTTATTCTTTTTTATATTACTTTACTCTTTCTTTAAAGACTTCATCTTATTATTTTTAAACTATTTTTTCTATGATTGTCTAGACCCATTTTCTTTTCTTTCTTCAACATGTAAAAACATTTCAAGAATATTGTTTAGAGGTTTTCTCAGTCTGAACCTGGCTTTTTGCATGTCTGTAGCCTTCTTTGACCATGTTACTAAGCCTTAAAGGACCAGGCTACCCATTGCATGGTTCTGCTTGGTACCTGGCACTGGTGCCTGGCTCTGTCCCTACTAAAGTCAGTCCAGCAGGCTACCCCACTGGTTCTTGGCTGCAGTGCTGTTTACCTTTCCATGAGAGCATAGCCTCATGCCTACAGGCATCAACAAGGAGTTGCATTTATCCACCCCAGCACTGAGAAGGTGAGCCTGCATGGAGGCAGGTGTTTCTATTGAATTTTGCCTCCACAACAGGACCTCTTAAAGGAGCCAAGCCTTTTAAAACCAAGAGCACAAGGCCTGCCTGAGAAACTGGTTGCTAAGAAACTGACTCTGTATTTGGAACATTTTTTAAAGTCTTTTCAAGCCCTATGTGGATATTCAAATCTCACATTGGGTGCCAAATGTAGTTGGACATTTTTAGACTGCCAGATCCCAGATTATGACATAGATACTTCTTGTTAAATATGAAAGCTTAGCTTTAGCTTAGGTTTGTTCCCAACTATGTCTTAGAACTTAAATTAACCCTTTTATATTAATCTATGCTCTTCCTCTTGGCTCACTACCTTTCTTCCATGCTATATGTCCCCTTACTTTACCTCTTGCTGTTGAATTCCAAGCCTCAGATTCCTTCCAGAGTTCCTATCTCTTTTTGAAGGCCTGTCTATCCTCTCATGCCTGTTTATTGGCCATCCAGCTCTTTATTAAACCAGTCAGAAAGTGCCTTAGCAAAGATATATCTTCGCAGAGTACAAATAGATTATCCCAACATTTATGCATATATATTGTGGTATATTGAATAAAAATGCCCCCCAAGGCTCTTATGTTTGAATACAGGCTCCCCATTTGGTGGAACTGTTTGTGTAGGAGGTTTGACTCTGTTAAAAGAAATGTGGTGCTGGAGCTGGCCTTTGAGTTTTCAAACACTGTTGCCATTCCCAGGGCTCACTCTCTCTTGGCCTCCTGTTTGCTTTCAGCTCTTTCTTCCACCATGCCTTTGCTCTACATCATGGGCTGTGACTCTCTGAAACCAAAGCCCTTAATTAAATAGTTTCTTTCATAATTTGTCTTGATTATGGTGTTTTATCAAGTAACTAAGATACACATACATACATACACACACACACACAGGAGAGAGGTTATTAATATGAGATGGAGTAAGGATACACATGGGAGGAGTTGGTGGGAGGACAGAAGTGGGAATCAACCCAATTACATTTTAGTTTTTTAAAAATTAATGTAAAAAAAAGGCCAAACAAGTTGTTGGGATCAGAAAAGCATTATGCTAAATAAAAGAAGCCAGTCTTATAGTTTACATATTTTTTAAATGTCAATTTTTTCTTTATATAGCCTAAGAGAAAAACAGCAAAATCATGCCATGAGCTTGCAACAAAAGTTTTGAAATTAATTTTGTGTTCAGTTTGCTTCCATTTTCATGGGTCAGAGATGGACCACTAATGCTATTTATAAATTTCTTATTGTTGTCCTCTTTGCACAGTTTTTCACTTGGTGTAATTTTCCCCTCAACAGTCCCCAGCACAGTACAGAAACTGAGGATTCTTCTTCCATTTGCTCATTCATTTAACAAAGATTTTGAGCCTTTAGGATCTGCTCTAGGTGCTGGGAATACCCTCATTTATATAGCAAAGATATTCCTCTTAGTGTCCTAGGAAATGACAAGCATAAGTAAATAAATACATAATAAATAGCAGAGGAGACAATCAAGAGACTAGGTAAGAAAATAGGTCACAAAGGAACTGTGTTTCAAGGTGGTGGTCAATGATGATGATGTACCCTCTAAATACACTTGTGTGTGATAGAGACCTAAAGAAAGTGAGAGCGTTTTCTACAGCTGATCTTTTTTAGATAGGGTCTCATAGTCTCAGGATGAAATCATATAGCCAATGAATACCTTGGAGATGAACTCCTAATCTTGCTTTCTCCCCTCCTGAGTTGAGGATTTACATGATGTAACACCATGCCTGGTTTATTCCGTGCTTGGAATCAAAATCAGTGCTTTGAAGATGAGAGGAGCACTCAAGCAAGCTGGCTTCATCTCAGGCCCTTCCATCACTTACAGAGATCAAGGCCTGCAATGAAGTGCTTTTGTAGAGAGAAGAGAGAAGATGAGAATATTTAGTTAACACATTTTCTGTGTTTGGCATCATTTCTGTTTCATGATTTATTTGATACACTTGAGGCTTCTTAGTATTTTGAAACAGGGTCACACCATGTAGAGCAAGCTAAATTACACTCTTAGATCCTTAAGGGCTTAGAAGCACGCAACACTCCTGGAATGATCGAGTTCTGAAATCACACAATATTGTATTTCTCAACCGCGGTGTATTTTGAAGAATACCTTCCGTTATCCAAGGGAGACATATTCTGAATTGTGGGTCAGAAATTTGGATTTATAAGAAATATATCTTCATACAAAGGAAAATGAAGTCGTTTATAGAAGCTAAATGATCTAGGAAGCACAGGTGGAAGTAAAACCTGACCTAATGCATAGTACAGGCACTTGTCATAAACATTATTTGCTCAATGCAACATTATTTGAAGCAAACAGAAAGTGAAAACAATTCCCAAATATCCACCAAATGTTGGTATCTTTGTGGTTTTCCTCTTGGGTTGGTGGGACAAGTGAGGAGAGTTGACCACTTGTCAGTTGTCCACACTGGCACGAACTCCTTATGGTCCTGCTTCTCCCTTCTGAGCGCTGGAGTTTACAGGTATGTGGTGCCACCTTCAAAGGTTAAAAAAAGGTAATAAAAATTTAAGTCTTGAGAGAGGATTTAGGGGTTTCTTAGAGTTTGCAGTAGGATCTAGGGTATGAGCCTTAAGCTTAGGCATGGCAGAAGAGTTGAGAAGCATCCTGCTGGGATAACTGTAGAAGATATGTGGGCAACCTCAGTCTTGGGGCAACTTGGAGAGGAAGGTGATGGCGAAGCACCTTTCAGCTGTTCTGCTAGGTTGTGACCTAGCACCGAAATAGCACCGAAAATTGAGCACACGAAAGGACTTGTTCCTTACCTGATGGTGCTACTCAGTGGATCAAGGTTTTCCTAAGGTCCTTCAAAATTCAGTTTAGATCAGAAAACAGACGCGCCTCTCGGGATGCCAGTATGTCATGCACCAGGAACACATTCCAAATTCAAGCCTACTTCCACATTACTCATGTAATAAGGTGAAAAACTTGATTATATGTATTAGTTGGAATTTTCATCAACAGTTCAACCACATAATTATTCCTTTAATGAGTCTTCAAGTTTCCGGTGGTCCCAAGACAAACCATCATCACAGTATACAATCAGAATTCTTGTCCCTCTCTATAGGTGGTGAACCCTGTTAATCTGATCTTGTGTCTGATTGTCTTTTTAGAGGAGACATGATTTCTTCTATGAGGTCCCTAATCCTGATAACAGTAGCAGAAAGATAGGAAATGGCCTTCTTCTTGACCAGGGTGTTACAGGACATTATTTTATTGGGCTATTTTAGGCCCTTTTGATTAAGTTCATTAAGTTCTGAAAATACCTAGAAAAATTGTACATAGTAGCTTGGTAATTTGGCATGATTATTTGAAAAAATTAAACCTACAGCAGCAATTTCATACAGAAAAATTATGTTCCACATTTTTATTCTTATATTGTTTAAGATTACAATGTAATTGCATTATTTTTTAAGATTACAATGTAATTGCATTGTTTCCCCTTTTCCTATTGAGCCTCCTCCACCTGATATACCCCTTCTTGTTCTCCTTCAAATTCATGATCTCTTTTTTTGTTGTTGTTAATTTTTATTCCATATTCATTACACTGACCTTTGATGTTAGGGCTTTGTGAAGACAGAGTGGTTTCTGCATAGGAGCGGCATGGCTCCCAGTCACTCAGAGTAGGAACGCCAACTTCAAAAGTTTATTGTATCATAAAGCAAGCATTTCAGTTTTCTACTGTCTTTTTATACTGCAATGATTTCTTATCAAATATTTTGGTGCCTATAATAGAAAATATCCATGTTGGCAGTTCTCAAATGGCTGTCTATATTTTGCTAATAAATTAGAAAATATAAATTCTCAGTAACCCATGTTATTAACATTTCATTTGAAAAGCTTAATGGCTATGTTTGAGAATGAGTATGCTGCCTAACAGAGAATTCCATAGTGATGGTCTCTAGAATTGTACCCCAACTGAGCATAAAGCTACATTATTTCATTCTAAAGACTTTAGAATTTTTAATTAAAGAACTTAGTTGATGTAGGACTGATCATTCAAAAAGTTAAGTATTTTTACATGTACATGTTTATATCAAATGACAGGGTGACTGAAAAGTCTCCTTTTCTCTTGACAAGAAGTATCAATGTGTGGTCAGAAAAGACAGCAAAATGTTTCCATACATGGATTCCTCTCCAGATATGATTTTCAAAGCCTTTCTGGGCTGCCTCTGTCTGTTAAATCTTAGAAATTTTAACATTTTCAAAGTGTGCAGGGCATTTGCGCAAGGATATGTTTATAGTGAAATTTGTGCAGGCTACATTTTCATGTATGAACATTGGAAAGAACTTTATATTAACATTTTCTGATCTTAATTTTTAAAATCTTATTTAGCAAAACTTTAATCAAAATACTGTTTCTCTTTCACTGTAAAATCACTTATAAAAATTCATTCCTTGAAAAATTTGGATTCTTTTTAGTACCACAGAATTGGTACTGTTTTCTTGCTTAATATATTAAGTATATAAGAAAAGAAAATATGTCTTTTTGTGACATCATTGACCTTAGAGGCATTTTATTCAGTGTTAACACCATATTTTTTTCATATTTATTGGTGTTAAAATTGTTAGTCTTACAGAATCTGCTGTAGATTTGCAACTTGAGATATGTTGTGGCATAATCCTCTTGTACACTGTTCAGATTTCTCACTCAGATTGGTTTAATAAAAAACTGATTGGCCAATAGCCAGGCTGGAAGTACAGGCAAGGTGGCCAAACTAAGGATGCTGGGATGAAGAAGCGCAGAGTCAGGAGTCACTAGGCAGATGCACAGGGAGAAGGAGAAGAATGTGCCATGTTAATAAAAGCACTGCCCCATGGCAGAGTGTAAACAAGGAAGATGGGTTAACTTAAAATGTAAGAGCTAGTTAGTAATAAGCCCAAGGTATTGGCCAAGCATTTATAATTAGGATAAACCTCAGTGTGTTTGTTTAGCAGTGAATGTGGAACAAGAAAACTTCACCTACACAGTGCATAGATTTTTTTCACTGGCCTGTGGATTGCAGTTGAAGCACTATAAACTGATGCAATTACTGCATCTGGTCTCTGGTTTACACTCAGATGTTCTGATTCTAAACATCCAATTCTGTGTCTGGTAATGAAGCTATGTACCAACTGAACATAGTTACATTTTTTTAAAGTTTTAGACTTATTAAACCATTTAAATTATCATTTACTTTTAAGACAAAACTTGGTTTCTTGACTGATTGGTAGAAAAAAAAACTAGCCTGCATGAGAGACTGAGTTCAGTCTCTAGCATCATAACACAGCACAGCAAAAGAGGGAGCTGGGTCCTGCCAGGAAAGCGTGGTGAAAGACTGTGAGGACCTGGTACAGTGAGTGCAAGAGAATGGCAGTTTCTGTGTCAGCCCCAGTCAGAGTCTGAGCTTCCCTTACACAGAAGAGGAAACAGCCATCCATGGACCAGAAAGAGGACACAGGAATCTGAAATCAGGATGTGTAAAGGGCCTGCATCACCCTTTCCTCCTATTCCCTGAAAGATAAGTGATCGGGTGGTGGGAAGAGCTCCCAGGAGGCTGAATCTGGTGTACTGGCAGAGGGGAGCAGGCACAGCGCCCTAGAACACAGTGCTGTGAGAGTACCTGTGACTGTGAAGTTGAGCAATCTGTGTCTCCGCCCCTGCTGTGATAGCACGCCTTAAGGGATGGAGCAAGATAGCAGGAAGGGTACCGCAGAACGTGGAATGCAGTGCAGCATCCTGATGGGATTGACAGATCCTGAGCCGCGGAGAACACAGTGGGTAGCTTGAGTGGAGCAAGAGAGTCTGAAGCCTAAGGCCTCGACACCCTCTCCCCCATGTAGCAGGAAGGAGCCGTACAGAGCACACAGCAGCAGAAGCAGCGGCAGCAGCATTGCCTGAGACCTAATGCCCTGGTTTCCTTCATTCTTCACTCATATTTGTCTCAGTTTAATCATTCATTTAAGTGTTTTATTTGCATTTTATATTCTTGTACACTTGCACGCAGTTTTCAAAGTTAGTAGGTACTCTTTTGTACCTTAGGCGTCCAGCTACTACGCGGTTACTTGTGTTTCAAGAATAAGGGTTTTATGTGGCAGTTCTCAACTGTGGGTTCTGACCATTGGAAAACAGATATTTCTAATGGTCTTAGGAACTCCAACCATAAATTTATTTTTGTTGCTACTTCATAACTGTAATTTTGCTGCTCAGTGGTGCGGGAGAATTGTCTGTATTCTGTCAATCATGTATTTTAATAAAACGCTGATTGGCCAGGCAGGAAGTAGAGGCAGGTCTACCAGACAGGAAGTAGAGGCGGGGCAATGAGAATAGGAGAAGGCTAGGGAGGAGGAAGCTCCCTCTGCCACTCCTGCCCAGATCACCAAAGAAGCAACATGTGAGCTGACAGCTGAAAAAGGTACCAATCCATATGCCTAATGTAGATAAAGATAATGGGGTAATATATGTTATAAGAGCTAATAAGTAGCCAGAGTTAAGGGCCAATCAGTTTATAATCTTATGGAGTCTTGTATGTGATTTTCTTTGAGAATTGCCGGCTGTGGGGTGCCGGGCGGGACAGATATCCCAACAAGCCAGCCCCTCACACTACAGTTATGTCTTCCTTTTTCTTCGAACCTAATAGTTATTATTTCTCGGTTTCCTTTCATACTTCCAAAGCATTGTGGTTTCCTTCTTATTCTTACTTTCCTCATTCTTGTTCTTTTCCCCATCCCCTCTTTACTTCACTATTCAAATATTGATACCCATAAAACAACACAACTACAGACTGTGTTTTCCCTGATCAGTATCCTAGCACTATCTCCAAACCTTACGGGGGACACAGGCGAAATGCACAAGTGTCTTCTGCCCCGGCCAACGCTGGGACTGCTTGTTATGTGGCAGTGTCCTCCAAGATTGAAACTTTCCATCTTGAAGGAACCTTGCCAAGACGGGACATTTACAGGCAGGAGAAATGACAGGATGTTCTAAGGGAAGGGGGAACACTGCAGGGAGGCTTGGTAAGACAGGAAGTACATAACTCAATGCAGCACGTCACCAGGAAGACCCTGAAACTGCCCAGATTCGCTAGGCCACTCCTCACCGGGCATATAAACAGTAAAGACTGCCAGAAGAAAACCAGACCACACCAATGCCTGGGAGAAACAGAGACCAGCAGAGCTGCCTAAAAGAGGTTTGGACCAACTGAGCCATCTGGAAAGGACACTTTCCAACAAGTTGAGCTGCCTACAGGCTGTGCTGTGTTCTCCACGTTGCCTGACTTTGTGAACTGTCCCCCTTGTAGGGGTGGGTTTTGTTGGTGCAGCTGTCTTTGAATCATTTTCGCTCCAATAAGAAACCCATCACCCCATATTCCTATAAACAACTGAAATAAAATTCATTGGCTCACTGACCTGAACTTTGATTTGATTACTGTACTTTGTATCTGTATCTGTACTTTGGAATTATATGAGCTCCTTGTCTGTGCTGAGTAGATGTGTGTGTGGTGGGGGGAGGTGTTGACTCTCCCTAGGAAACATCTGTCACATAGCACTGCTGTCTAACTATCATAGTTCTCGTTGCAGTCAACACTCTCTGAACATAAATATAAGTGAAGGCAACCTCCCAGAAGAACTCAACAAGATAAACTAATCAAAAATCAGTGAGAAAGAGGCAGAGAGAGAGAGGGAGAGAGAGAACATACATTCCAACACAAGGGTAAAATGCAATGGAGGAACAATATCAAAAAAACAAAATTCTACTATGATACTCACACAAGGTGATGACTACTGAATGCTGGGAAACAAAGATGTTAAGGGAGTTGAAATGCCAGAAAAAGGTTTCGAAGTCCACTTTTAAAAAGGATTAACAGCCAAATGGTGCACTCAAAGTTATGAAGTTAATCATGACTTAGAGAAGACAATAACCAAAGTGGGTGAGAGAATCATTAATTCAGAAGAATTTCTCAAAAACAGAAATAAAATGGAACGACTAATATTTAGAGTTATTGAAAGATGTGTGTTGCTTCTTGTCATTCTGTTGATGTTGTAGTGTTTGGGACTTTTTTAGTTTTCTATAATGAGTGCAATAGCATCTTTTTTTATTCCTGTAGTGTGTTTATCCTCCTCTTTAGTCTGACATATTCCTCCCAGTATTCTTCTTAGGAATAGTTTGATGGTCATTAATTCCTTTAGCCTGTTTTTGTCATGGAAAGTTTGTCTTTCACTCTCAATTTTGACAGATAGTTTTTCTGAGTGTATTAGACTGGATTAGCAGTTCTTTAAGAGTTTCAAAGACATCAGTCTAAATCCTTTTTGCCTTCAAGGTTTGTGTTGAAAAGTCAACAATTATTCCAATAGGTCGACCATTGTATGTTATGTGGTCCTTCATAATGATTAGTATGGCTATACATGTCATGGGTGCAATAGTGGTACAAGTATTATAGGAATAACCAACTACTTTCTCAATGAACTTAAGGGCCACTCTTGAGGAAGAAACATTTATCTATTTTACTATAAATCTGGCCAAAACCCATGAATGGAGATCTCCTAAACTTTCAGAGTGGAAGCCATCACTATTATTTTGCTAAAATGCCATAGTATCAAACTGCTTTCTAAACTCCTATTTTGATATTTCATAGATCAGTACCAGCTCTCTGAGCTCATTAGAGAAGTTTCTTGTGCAGGAGATAGGAGTTAACACAGAAACTCATAACTGATCAAAGTGTCTGTTGAGTGCTCAACCCAAAAAGGGACACCTATATAACCTGCCACTCAAAGCTCAGACACTATCTCTAAGGAGAGGGTGTGGATATTATAAGGTCCAGAGGTTGGGGAGGAGTGGAGGAAAACAGTGTCTTCTGGACATGGCAGTACCACTACACACATGAACTCACAGCAACCGTGGATTCCTCTTAGTAGGTTGAACACAGTAAAGTGGATACTAACTATCCCTATAGGGTTCCTAATAACTAACCCAGTTAATCCCCCTCCCACTTCTGAGATAAGGTCTTACTATGTAGTCAAGGTTGGCCTGGGACTTGAGATTTTCTTAATTCAGCCTCTCCCCCTCGGGTGCTAGGTTTACAGATCTGTCTCCTATTGATTCTTTAATCTCTTTTCATTTCTCTGAGAACCTTGACTAAGACAGTTAGCAATTGTTATTTCTATTTGCAACATAGAACAATACTCTTTATTCTGGTTCTTTGTTAAAAGCACAAACAACCTGTAACCATAAGACAACCCTTCATTTTAATCTTCCCAACTCTTATACTGGGGGGAGGGAAAAAAAAACTAGGTAGAAAATAAAGATTATTTCCTGGAAAGGTAACAAAGAGGCAAGAATGCTCCTGGCAGGTTTGGAGATGAGGAGCTTGGGTGGAGAAAGGTTCCATTTAGAAATGCAGTGAGAGTAAAGATTGTTGAGAGCCAGGATCTGCCTGAGGCAAAGTTTTAAAAAAAAATGGCATAGGCGTTTTGAAAACACCCAACTTTCCTCAGGACAGGAATTGAATCAAAACCTGCTTCTCCAGCTAAGGGTCCAAGTTACTCAGTGAACACACCTTACACACAGAAGGCCCCAGGTTTGATCCCAGGCAGTACACACAAAAGCCCCATTTCTTCTGTCCATTTCTGTCTCCTTGATTTGGGGAAGTGGCTAGTGGAGTTTATGGGTTCTAACCTTAGGGTTTAGGAATTTTTTCCCCCTTTGGTAATAGAATGTTAGTGGAGTTCTGTGAGGCATTGCTGTGAGTTGAAAAAAAGTGTCAGTGGGTTCAGAATTAATTAGAAGAGGGAGAAACCATAGAAAGGGAAAGAGGAAATATGTAGCTCATAATCAGAAAAGGAATACATTCCTTTGCTATTTACACTGGTCACATTTCAGGCCACACAGAAGTCTCCAGTGGTGGCAGGACAATGACCATTTGGTCCCTTTTCCTTCTACTCACATTAGAACTCCGCCTTCCTCCCAGATTGCAGCTTCCTGTCTCTTCTTATCTTGCCTGTTTGGAGGTAGGTTGAAGTAGGGAGCAACCATGCTGTTGTCCTTGGATTTAGCCAAGTGTTTTCTGATTTTGCTATAGAAGTATGCCTGGGGATTCTAATTTTCTGTACATGAAAGCATCTTCAGAAACTAGGCCTCTTGCCACCTTTGTGGCACACACCTGTAATTACAGAAGGTGGATGGAAAGAGGGGCTTGAGGCAGGAGGATCTGAATTTTGCAATAGACTCAGCTACAGAGACTTTGGCTCCAAACACATAGCAGAATATAACCACCATTTGGTGCCATTCATTTATTTCAATATTTTAAACATTTTCATTTCTGGAGTCCTTTTGAATCCAGTCCTGAAAATCCTTGGTTTCTATATCTATATTTGACAGGAGCAGAGAATGAAACACAGTTGTTTTTTTCCCAGAGTATGCTAATTAACAGGGAAAATAGCAGGTTCTTTTTTGCTATTGGAAGATAATGTAACCAATAGAAACACAGTTCAGCACCTACACCCACTCTATGCACAAAATAAAGGAGTTCGTGCCAGTAACTTCTGCCTGTGGTTGCTTGACAACCAGCCACAAACATGCCTTTCATCATCTCTTACAACGTTAGCTTCAGATTCCAAAGGGTAGTTTGCACGAGACCCAGACTAGAGTAGTGAGTTTAGAAAACTAGGTGTCCTTTCCAATAAGTTATAAACACATAGGCTTCTAGACCTGCAGATCTCAAAATGAGGGCAAATTTTTCCTAATATGTGTTTACATGAAAGGAAAGGAATTATTCATTCATTCACTTCATTTCACTGACAAGAATCATTTTTGGAACACTGCTTTTGAGGATTACAGGCGAAGGAACTTGGTTCTATTTCAATTATACTCTAACCCTTCAGCAATCACCACTTGCTGGTCAATACTGTGGTCCATGTGATCATGAGATTTACAAAGTTTAAAGACTAAAAGGAATCAATTAAGTCTGGCTTCTAGTGCATGAACCAATAGATGGGGCTCATCTGGGCAAATCGATACGTTTTTAAAAAGGACGGTTGTTTTGAGTCTAGCCAGTTGTCTCTGAACTCAGTGATGAGTGTCCTGTTCAGTGACAATCACTAGATTCAGAGTCATAGTTATAGTTTAACAGTAAATTCTCAGGTAATATTTATTTATTATGTAGGAGTTTGGATTCAACTTTATTTTATTAAGATGGTGCTACTGTTATTGTTTCATAAGATGGTTAGATGTTTTTACAAAATGAAAAAGAAAGCTCTAAAGCTTAAGCAAGTTATAAGGGTCTGAGAAAGTTATATAAAGTACATTAAAGGTCAAAGTTCAAGGCATTGAGGTGAAACATCTGTTTGACTCAATGCAGTTATTGATCTGCTCTCCATGGTAACTATAAAGCCTGTGTTAAAGAACAAAAATGTTTATCTGACCAATGCTTAGGTGTTTTATTTTTTTTTCCCGGGTTTTATCAAAATATTATACAATAGTTAAAAGTATCAGACTGGTCTAACTGACTTCCTGGGTATCCAATATCCACACTTGGAGGCTTGCTAATAGAGTCAGAGGGATTAAAAGGGAGAATGGCGCTTTGCTATCCAAGGTCAAGTGAGTCCCAGGAGAGTGTGGGGCAGTCTCAAATGTCATTATTGTGGGGACTCATCCATTCTCTTGTTCAGGGAGGCCATGGAGACACCACCTGGTGAGCTATAGCCAGTAGTCGGTCTACAAAGAGGACGATCAATACAGAGGAAACTTGCCATGATTCCAAGTGAGGTCAAAGTCAAGCAAGGCTTTGAATTATCTTCATGTAAACATGAATGAAGTGATAAATGAAGACTAGAGGAGCCAGAGGTTCTTCTCAAGCCCAAGTGACCCCTAAGAACAAAATCTCAAATGACCATGACAGTAAAAAAAGAAAATGGAAAAATCATTAGTTTTGGCCACTAGCATGATCTTAAACATCCAACGGAAAAGGATAACCGAAGACAACAATGACTGTTGTTTTTTCTTTAATGTTTTAAGGGATCACATTTAAGACATTCGGCTTAAAAACCATATGAGATCTTGCTTAGATAGCCATTTCTCATTAAGAATTTTCTTCATGGTTAAAAAAAAGAAGAAAAGTGCCAGCCAGATAATAGGACATCATGACCTGGCTCAACTTAGCATTGCAGAGCCTTGCTGCCACCAAGATCAATGACCCGTTATTATTTCAACTTAAAAAAAAATAGCCGGGCGGTGGTGGCGCACGCCTTTAATCCCAGCACTCGGGAGGCAGAGACAGGCGGATCTCTGTGAGTTCAAGGCCGGCCTGGTCTACAAGAGCTAGTTCCAGGACAGGCACCAAAAACTACAGACAAACCCTGTCTCAAAAATAAAATAAAAAAAAAAGAACAGTGATTAAATTTCTTCTTCCTCATTCAGGAAGTGCCTCACACCAAGTGCACCCACTCCAACAGCAATTAATATGCTTGAAAGTGGACCGTGGGCCCATCGCTCTCCAGGCCAACCTCAACAAGACTGCTCCTACGTGGGAACTTTTAGGAATGGTCCCTCTACTCTGGTATTTTTTTCTCCACTCCTTCAGCCCCTTTGTTTGTACAAATGGTCCTGAAGATGGAGCTCCAGACACACTGACTGCCAGAATTTTACCATAGCCCTCCAGTCTAGCCCCAAGAGCCTCCTTATAAAAGCCTCCTCTCTCATGGACCAGTTCCCCCAAGAAAACTCCCCATTGATATGGGATTCCCTTCTGTACGCTGTGAATAACACTGGTTAATAAAGGACTGCTTTGGACCTATAGCAGGGCAGAACTTAGCTAGGCAGGGAAGACTGAGATGAATGCTGGGAGAAGGAAGGCAGAATCTGGGAGAAGGAAGGCAGAGTCAGAGAGAAGCCATGCTGCCCCGCAGGAGATAGACACGGGAACTTTATCCAGTAAGCCACAACCTCACAGGGATACACAGATTAATGGAGATGGGTTAAATTAATATGTAAGAGTTAGCCAATAAGAAGCTAGAGCGAATGAGCCAAACAGTGATTTAAATAATGCAGTTTCTGTGTGATTATTTCAGGGCTGAGCAGCCGGGAACAAAACAAGCAGCCTTCCTACAACGCCCTGTGGCTTAATGTACCAGCTAGAGCTTTCATTCCCCCTTTTCTGGCAGAAGTTGGTCAATCTCTGCGTGGGGGCGGGGACATGAAGCAGTTAGGGGGACATCGGTAGATAAGGAAAATGAAAGCAGGCTTCATGAGATGGCTGTTTCTTAGTCCCAGAAAACATCTCAAGGTGAATCAGTGGAAAGGCGTGGGGGCAGGTATCTATCTAAACAGCACAGGGGAGGATCCAGGGGCCATATAAAATACCCAAGCCAGCACCAGGTTGTTGGATTTCCAGCATGAGGCTTCTTATATCCTGGATATAGGAAGTTGTTAGTTTTCTCTGTGGCTTGGTCTTCTGTCTTTCCCAATTGCTAAAGTCTTTGTGCCAGGGAAAGCACTGGTGATCTCCTAGACAACTGCTATCACCCTGTTACAACTGGATTTTAGATCCACAGAAGTGTAACTTAAATATAAATTCCATCTTAAAATTTAACAGCTAGATGCATGTTTATGTCCCTCTTCTATAAGATTTAAATTGACTTGGCTATTCTGGAGTTGGGAAGCACTTCATTACATAAAATGGATAGGTGATCTCTAGATGATGTCTTACAAAATATCCGGGCACTCCAGCCTAGCAAAATTGCTATAAAATTAACCCTGATGCTAACCTTTACAATCGCTTACTCCTTCTGTGCAAGGGTTATAACTCATTTAATTTTACCCTACAGTTCTGTGAGGTAGTCTCATGTACTGTGAACTGCCAGCCCACAAATAACAACATGGAGACTTATTAATTATAAAAGCCTGACCTTAGCTTAGGTGTGTCCTACTAGCTCTTGTAACTTAAATTAACCCTTTTTTTTTTTATTAATCTACATCTTGCCACGTGGCATGACTTTATCTCTGTTCTGCACATCCTGCTTCCTCTGAGTCTAGTTGGCAACTCTGCTTTCCTTCTTCCTAAAGTTTTCTCTCTACCTGGAAGTCCCACCTGTATCTCCTGCCTAGCTATTGGCCATTCAGCTTTTTATTTCTCCAATCACAGCAATACATCTTCACACACGTGTTCAAATATCCCACAACAGTCAACCTCATTTTATTAAAGAACAGAAAGGTTAAGTGACTTGCCTGAGGTTATACTGCTTGTAGATAGTTCACACTGGAACTTTCAGACTGACTACTAAATATTGTACTATTCCCTTGTCAAAAGGATAAAAACTGAACCCATTGGCTCTTTGTGTTCTGACTCTCCTTGTAAATGTCCTTGACCTACCAGTAACGTCAGTATCATGTGTCAACTTTTACACTTCCCACAATAGCCCTTGATACAGTCAGCCCCATCCTGATTTTCCAGTTGAGAGGATTTTCGACACACTGAGAAGGAATGATTTGCTGCAGCCCTCAGTGTGGAACAGAGATGATTTGAATCCTGACTCACTCTCTAAAGCTCATTTCTTTTGCCCCTCTGTGTTTGGTTATTGATGCCAAATATTGTAAACATGGCCCTGCTAATATTTTGCTTTATAGATCCTGAAGAAGTTTGGTCAAAGTCAGCTTTCTGTTATGTTGTGTCCCTCCCATTAAATAGTTCATACAAAGAGTATAAGTTTCAGGCCACTTGATGCCTCTGGAAAGAATATACAATGCAGAGAATGGCAGGGAGGAGAAGAGGAAGGAGAGAAGGAGAGAAAACTACATAACACATCAGTTGCCACGCTGTGGGTTGTTACCCTCTGGGGATCTAATGACCTTTCATAAGGGTTACTTAAGACCCTCTGAAAACACAGATATTTGCATTATAGTTCATAATAGCAGCAAATTTAGAATAAGCAATTGGGTTCAGTTAGAGCAGACTATAAACCACGCCTGTAAGGTAAATTTGATCAGATTTGCCTTCTGGCAAGTTCTTTCCTTAGAAAAGGAGATACAATCCACAAATGAGTGACTTTGCAATTGGCTTGTTACACTGGAGTTAGGTAAAGTTACCTTTAGCCTGTTTTGAAGTGACGGATGTAAAAAGCCTTACGCCAGGAGGCTGTTTCCCAATGGAGCCCAAGAGAAGGCAGAGTGTACTGTGAACTTACTACAGAAAAGGGTCATAATGACCTAACCTTTGCTTCTTCCTCCTAAATTTTGTGATAAGGTTCTTATGTCAGAAGAGATAAAGTCTGTCCAGGAGTTCCTATGGAGAATCAGATCCTGGGTGTGCACTGGCACACAGAAATGCTCTCCCTTTCCTTTTCATTCTTAAAAATACCAGAAACAGTTAGTTCCCAAGAGATAAAAAAGGTCTGCTGAGACCACAGATTGATAAAGGCCTCCTTAATACCTGTTCACACAGTGCACAATCATTAGTCCAAAAAATAGAACAGACAACAATCACCAGAGAATCTGTGAAAGAAAAGCCACGTTGTGTCAAGGCTTCAGAATGAGGTGGTGCTGCTTCTGCAGTGCTGTGGGAAGCACGTCAAGGATGCTTCACAGAGAAGGGCACTGGGTAGTGCTGCACACTGAATGTGAGTTCGGGTCATCCCACTTGCCTCTTCTAAGAGAGCATGTGATCCAACAGTTGAAACCATGGCTATGAGGAGACCTTGCCTGTTTAAGTGCAGTTTGACCACCTGCAAACTGTCTCAGGTCACTTTCTCAGTCTCTTCCCCCAGTTTCCACGGTCACAAGTACAAATGATAGCAATTATTTTTCTTTCTGTTTTAAAACATGGTTTATTTTGTTATTTTTAATTGTGTCTATAGGTGTGGTCTGTGTGAAGGTATTTGCACATGAGCTGGTGCCCTTGGGAGCTAGAGGCATTGGATCCCCTGGAGTTACAGATCATAACTGTCCCACATGGGTACTGGGAATCAAACCATGGTATTCTGGAAGAGTCGTATGTGCTCGTAAGTGCTGAGTCATCTCCAGCCCACTTTCTGGTACTAGGGATGGAACTCAAGGCACTCTGCACCATAGGCACTAACTATAATAGCTCCGAACTCAAAACTACTTCAACATCACATGGGGCTGGACCCCTTCATAAAAACAAACGCATCAATTATGATAAAATTGAAAATATGAAGATCTGAAACTGTACAGCAACATGAAAGAATCTTACAAATAAATTGTTGAACCAGAGCAGTCAAACAAAAGGAGAATGCACAGGTTATGGTTGGATTCTACATACTAAATGTATAAACAAAATTAATCTACCATGTTAGAAGTCAGCATAGAGGTTGCTTCTGGAAGAAAGCAGCAACTGCTTGGCAGGATGAAGTGTTCCTAAGTGTTAATAACATTGTGTCTTGATCTAGTGCTAGATACACAGACAGGCTGCATATTGTGAGGACCCCCTGAGCCATATTCAATATGCATCTTTTCTGTATGTCTGTCAGATCCACTACCAATTTCAATAGTTTTATGAAAATTGACTCTCTACCCAACATAATCCTCAAGTCATTATTAGAGTTTGTGAATCATCAACACGAACATTTCTGTCTAAATAGACCAATATTAAATGCACCTGATCTCCAGATGCTCTTGGACCAGGAGGTACAAGTAGGCAACACAACTTAATCATAATTTTTAATAATATTCTAATTAAAACTTTTATCATACAGTGTATTTTGAGCATATTCTTTCCCCTCCTACAGTTCCTTTCAGATCCTCCCCACATCCCTACCCACCCAACTTCGTGTGCTCTCTCCCCCCTAAAAAACAAAAAGAATCCAATTAGATAAAAATATCAAAACAAAATGTGTATACAAGAAAACATGGAGTCTGTTTAGTATTGACCAATACTCCTGTGCCTATGACCTGCCCTAGAGTGTGGTGTTACAGCCCAAAGGGTATCTGCTATTGCCTTCTTGTTAGAACCACGATTACTAGTTCAGTGGAACTCCGCGTCCTGTGTAAAAATCTGCTCCCCAGTGTTTTAGACACACACGTCAGCTGTTCCCCTCTCTTGACATGATTTATTTTTTACTCGTTTGTTTATTTGTTGGCTTGCTTCCACTTCGGTACTTGGCCGAAGATTCTAAGGGCTGTTATCTGACTATCTGAATCAGTTTAGACCTCCAGATCCTAGGCAATGTTTCTTTCACAAAGATGGAAATCCTTATGGCAGGCAGGACAGTTTCAAGCCATCCCAAAATGTCTATTAGTGCAGCCCGAAGAACAGTGCTCTGTGATTTGTCAAAGAACTTGCAAGAAAACTGGAAGGTGTACAAGCGCTATACACAAGCCAAGCGTGGCTGTTATGTTCTCGATTTCTTGGGTCATAGCCAAGATATCTCTGGCCTAAGCAACCAACACTCCCGGGCATCTCTAATCCAAGCCACCTCGGGAGGGCGGGGCGCCATGTCGAGCAGCTACTAGTCCAATTTGCCATTGCTCTGCCACACTCAGTTGGCATTTAGAGAGGTCAAATTACCGGTGCAGGAGGCTCGATCCCATCTAGATCTATGATTGGCTGAGATTGAGGGCAGGCACCGAGACTTGCAGAGTATCAGTTGGTCGGAGTTGTTGTCAATCATCAGGAGCCGACTCCTCCCGGTCTCCATTTGGCCAGCGGCTGAAAAAAATTTCGAGCTTTTCCAGAGAGGACATTGTGGCTTCCCTAATTGCTAGCTCTGGAGATCCGCATCAACAAGAGAAGTCAGCCTTATTTATCATCCAAGAAAGCCTTCTCTTTCCTTCCATTAGCTAGTTAAGAAATTTACAGACAAAACCATCACGAGGTAAGCGCTTGAATAGTTCAATTCGCTCATACCCCTAGGTTGTTGACGAGAATCTATTGGCGGTTCTCAGAATGGAGCGTTCCTCGGGAAGGCGGAGAAATATGGGATGGGCTCCCGCAGCTTCCTCGGCCTCGGTTTGAGGCCGAGCCCCATGCACATCACCCCCGGCTCCGTGTGCCGGGTGGAGAGCAGCTGTTTGCCGAGGCCCACGGAGGCTGCACCCGGGTATCCAGCTCTTTCGTTGCTGCGATTGGCCTTGAACTTGACCTCAGGCGGGAAGTGAGCGTGGTGGGACCGGGGCTAGTAGGGTGGGCAGAGTCTGAGGGAGGGATAGAGAAAGTGGGGAAACCGAAGCCGCCCCAGATTCCCTGCAGCGAGGCCCCCCAGGTGCGCTCCAGCCCGAGGGAGCAGGCGCGGCCACAGCGGGACCTATTTCCCGAACTGAAGACCCGGGCGTGCCCGGAGGTCTGCTGGGCTGCGCTGGCCCGGAGTCCTGCCGCGTCCAGATTCGGCCACGGCCAGAAAACCAACTCAGAACCCTGGGTTTGTAAGGAGATGGGTGTTGAGGAGGATTGCGGAGCGCTGGTGGTTCGGATCTGAGGGCTCGTGTTTTGCTTTGCTGGGAAAGCACCGTATCTTAAGGCCAAGTGGCTCCTGGTGCCTGTTTCTGTAGATGAGCGCATTCACCCGGAGGAGACAAAGATGAGGCTGTGGGTAGAAGCAGCTAGACGATTTCGAGTCTCAAAAGCGCCGCTAGTGTTTTGTGGTAGGAGCTGGAGAAATAGTAACAGCAAAAGCCCCCAGCCTCACTCCAGGTGCCTCCGGTGAGAAAAGCAAATGTGCCCTCTGCGGAACCTGGACCCCAGGGAGAAAACAGTGGGGGCCGCCCGAGATCTGCAGGGCTGCGCGGAAGGGAAGGTGTTGCCCTGCTAGAGTGTGTTAAACCTTGTAAAAACTGGAAACCAGATCACCACAGTATGACAAATGCCATTGAATACGGAAGCTTTGAATAATGAGTTCTTGTTAATAACTGTTTTCCTTGCAATCTGAGTCTCTTTTTCCTTGACAACGTCAGCACCCCTTTCACAGAATTGAGTAGTAAGTACTTTTCATTACTAGTCTCAGTTCGCATGTCTAAACAGACACCTGGAGCTCACTGGGGGTTTTGTTGTTTTCTTTGCTCCTGTAAGCGAATACATTTGCTTTCCTCCTAAAAGGAGGTAAGGACATTGAGTGCAGATTTGCTAAAATACATTTCAGAAGTTTTTCAGATGATTTTAGTTGCTTATTGGAGTGCAGTGGGTTTTCATTGGTGATGATAGTAAAGACATTTGGAGTTTAAGAATATTAAAAATCGGCTGGTGATGTCCCTTGGACTTGGCCGGTGAAGTTGCCTGGTGCCAAGCCTGCTCCTTGAGTTCTACCACCAGGATGGCAACACAAGGCGCACCTCCAAGACGTCCTCTGACCTTTGCCGGCTTGCACTGGCACACACAATAAACAAATAAAATGAAAAAAATATTAAAAATTACCTTGTGTTTCCCATTATGGTAAGTTAGCACAGTGCCACTACGCGGTTAATTACCGCACAGGGTTCCAGGAGAGAGGAAAATCTCAGCCATATCAGTAATGCTGCTTGCCAGAACTCCCGATTCTGTCAGGGCTTGGTTAAAGTAGCAGCAGTAAATTTCCCATTTGAACTGTTTTGGGCATTCATCAGCAGTTGAACTCAAATTCCCCATGCCAAAACCTGCTATGGAGACAGTGCCTCCTTTTTCCAGAAATAAAATGGAACAGCTCTGGGAGTTAAACTGCTCGGCAAGCATAACACGGGAGAAATACGAAGAGTAAAATTGGTCTTGCAGCTGTGTAGGTGGGCGCTTGTGCTGTAAATTCAAAGGGTGGTTTCAAAGGTTGACAAGGCAGCTGCATTTTTCAATCCTGATGATTTTGTTGTTGGGACAGGATCTCAAGTAGCCCAGGCTGGCCTTTAACTCCTGGTCATCTTGCCTCCACACCCTAAGTGGTGAGATTCTAGAGGGTAGACCACCCCACAAAGCTCCTTTCCTGATGTCTTTGGCCCGGGATTGCTGCTCCGTAGAAGTGAGTTTCACCAGTGCTGTCTTGAAGCAACTGTGCCGAGGACATCACACGGCTTCTTTAGCCTCTTGGCTGAGATTCCTGATAGATGGAGTTACTTACATGGGGATAACTTCGTTCTAACACTGACTTCTTTCTTTCCTTTCTGGTCACTTTTAGGTATCAGGTAGAGGAAGAAGGTAGGGAGACTGGCTTAGTCACAGGACTCATTGTGAAAATGGTGGAAAGGCATGTTTTCAGACGTTTATAATAGATAGAATACATAAGATATTTTTAATTATGTGCATGCACACATATAATTTTAAAGACCAATGTTGATTAAATTGTGATACTCACATTTGTGTTTTGATTGGGAAATAAAGAATTTGAAATAGTTCAGGCAAGCATTCTTTCTTCCCCTTTTATGTACAATTACCTATATATTTGTGATTGTTATGCTGTATAGCTAGGATTCCAAACATATTATGTATCTTTACTCTCTCCCTTACCATAGTTCAGAGTTACTTTACCTTACCATAGTTCAGAGCAGACTGTGCCCTGTGCATCTGTGTATGTGCTTTGCGTTCCTTGCACTTCTCTGGGACATTTTTGTGTAATAAACACAGTAAAGGGGTGATTTCACTTTGAAAGATTAAATATAATTGTTTAAATGGCTTACTAACATTGGTTAGCTTAGATTTCTAATCCTCAGATTTACATAACTCTCCCTGATTAGTAACAACTTGCTAAGTAACTGCCTTTTAGTGGACAACTGATAAGCTTATCCCAGCTCACTGCTGCTTGCTGGCCTGACAGACAAAGCCAATGCTTGGGCATTGGTCAGGCTGTTCTCCATTCTGTTTAAGGGCACAGCATTTTGTTTTGTTTATTGCTGTGTTTTAAGTGTTTGCTGTCTTTCACACTTCCCTTCTGCTCCCCCCATCTGCTGTTCAGTTCATAGTCATTTCTGCGCGTGTTCCAAGATCTCTGGGTCTGATGGTGGTTTTGTTTTTGTTTTTGTTTTTCCAAACTTGAAACAGGGGATGTCTTTCTTGATGTACAAAGTTTTGTTTGGTTTAGGGTGAGGGTGTTTGCTTTTCTCTTGCTGTTTTTATCTTTGTTTGGGGGCTGGTTAGATTTTGAGTTGAGGGTCTTCTGCAAGCTAAGACCTAACTCCACCATTAAGTTAGACTTCTGGGTTGTGTGGGGGTTTAATTGAGAGTTGTCGTGTAGCTTGGGAACACAAGTTGTCTTTGAATAGTTTTTTTGAGGCCCTAAAAGGGATCTGTGTGGTTTAGTTTTGGTGTGGTTGGCGAAGGAGATGGAACCACTTGAATCTGTTTGTCTAGGTGGTGATGACCTAGTTCCGGAGCTGCCCACACTGAATCTCAGCCAGCAGAATGCTCTCCAGCACGTGTTTCTTTGTAAGTGCTCTGCTAACTTTCTGGAGTGACAGTGTTGATAATATAAAGGAAGGTCAAATTGATGGTAACTGTTAGTTTATATAGGCTCAAAGGAACTGTCCACTTGTACTTTAATTTTATCATTCAGTAATATATCTTGTGAACATTTCTTCTCTGATGAGAAAGCAGTTGTGTTTATCATTTGACATTTTTTGAGGGTTAGAGAGAAGCGTAGAAGGAGGGCAAGAGAATTCTAGAAGAGCTGTCTTAAAGCTTCAGTCATTTATCTGCTGTCCTGTTACTTTATCTGCTGCCTAAAAAGAAAGTGTGCACAAGCTAACGTCACCTAAACAAACTTATTTTTTTTATTTTTCACACATATTGCTTCATCTGTTAGAAGTAATAATTACTGCTGTGCCAATCACATCCATCAGTGATTAATACTTCTAATAAATGCCACATTATATTAGTTTGAAATTTCTCTTTGCTGGCACATATAACTCACATATTTTTTTATTGAAACCTGTGACTCGGGGAAATGGTAAGAAACATTTGTTTGGGGCCAGTGAGATGGCTCAGAGGATAAAAGATGCTCGCTGCCAAGACTGGCGTTCTGTCCCTGGAGGCTACATGGCGGAAGGGGAGAGCCAGCTCCCTTCAAGTTTTTCTCTGACTTCCTCGTAAGCACCAAGGAACTTGCACTCGACGCCCGTGTATAAATAGATAAACCAATAGGTGTGAAAAATGAATAAAAACCGAATAAGTTTGTTTGGGTGACTTCAGTTCAGGTTGCTCTGTGTAGCATGAGGGGGCCTGTTTGTTGGGGGTTTTTCTGTCCTGCCCGCCCCCCCCAGATGTTTAGTCCCAGAGAAAAATCACACTGAAATCTGTGTAAGTTATAATGCTGATTGGCCCATTAGGTCAGGCTACTTATTAGCTAACTCTCACATCTTGATTAACCCATTATTCAGATCTATTTTAGCCATGTGGCTCAGTACCTTTTTCAGTGGGGCAGCTTACATCCTGCTGCTTTGGTGATCTGGGCAGGAGTGGGAGGAATCAACTTCCTCCTCCCAGAATTCTCCTGCTCTCCTTGTGTTATTTCCACTTCCTGTCTGGTTTTCCCACCTACACCTCCTGCCTGGCCAATCAGCGTTTATTTAAAACATGATTGACAGAATACAGACAGTTCTCCCGCACCACTTCTTCCTCTTTAAAAAAAAAAAAAAAAGGAAAATATCCATAGTCCAGTTTTTGGGAATGTGGGCGTAGTATTCCAGGCTACTTCCTGCTGGTTGGGGGCACTGATAAGGACTAAACATCTGGGGGGGCGGGCAGCACAGAAAAACCCCCAACAAACAGGCCCCCTCATGTTACAGCTCTGGGTCTTGAAGGAGATGGTGCTGTCAGGCGCTCTGATAAGGACTCCATGGAGGGTGGCACCTTAACATCAGGAGGACTTGTGAGAGGGGACAAGTACACTCTGGCAGGGAGCCAGAGAGCAAAGTCAGGGGCTGGCTGGGTCTTCCAAATAAGTTGTTCTATTGGGAGCTAATGGGTCTCCGAAGTATGACTTGAAATTTTTATGAGCCCAGTGTGGGGTTGAAGGTCCATTAACACCCTGGAGAATAGCTAGTGTGAGTCTCCACTCAAAGACTGACGAAGCTGGGCTCTGGTGTTCACTGGATCAGGAGGGGAAATGTCCCCTGAAGAAGAGGGCCTAGCTTATTAGATGATGTCACCCATACTTAGGATGAGTCTTTTGCCCTCCATTTGCTGACCGAGCACTAACTCATTTCTCATGGTCTCTGAAAACATCCTCACAGACACACCCAGGATGTGTGCTGCCAGTTTTCTGTGTATCTCAAAATTTGGTCAAAATATTTTTATTACTTTAAAAAAAAAGAATTGCATGCAGTGTATTTTGATCATACTCAACCCCCCACCCCCACACACACTCTTCCTCCTAACTTTTCTAAAATCTACTTCCCAGTCCCCACTTTTGCCCTTAGGTCATTTTTCCCACTTGACCACTGTTTCCAGTTTATATCCCATCAATTCCAGATGTGGGGCCTTCCTGAGCATAGTCAACAGACCAGCTGCTACACCTGTAAAGAAAAACTGGCTCTCCTTCTCCCAGAATCCACCAGCTGTCCACAGCACCTCAGGGGTGGGTTGGGGGAGTACCCATCAGCCCTTCCATCCTAGAATGGTGACTGGTTTGGTCTTGTGCAAGCAACCACAGATGTTGTAAGTTCGAGAGTGCAGCAATGATGTCAAGTTTAGAAGACACTGTTTCCTGGTACGCCTCCCCAGCAGCTGGCTCTTAGACTCTTTCTGTTCCATCTTCTTGGATGGTCCTTGAGGGGAGAGGTGTAGTATAATGTCCCACTGTTGTCTGGGTGTCCCTTTGATCAGTTCTGCATCAGTCACTGTCCACACACAAAGCAACATCAATGAGGTCTGAGAGCGGCACTCATCTCCGGGTATAGAGATAGGACTTTACAAGGCAGTCTCTGCGGACAAAGTGTGTGGTGGGTGGATTCAGCAATGGGGTCTTACCATATAGTTCTAGTGGGCAACCAAGAGCAATCACAGCAGCCTGGATTGTGTAAAGAGTTTCTGGTACACCCCTGACAGACAGCCAGGGGCGGCGGGGGGGGGGGGGGGGACTATCCTACACCCAGCCATGAACTTTTATTTGGCTACATTTGGCTTCCAGAAGTGGTAGCATCTGTGTACAATTTCTCTCTCCCTCTTCCATGACCCCCAGAGGATATTATATGTATGTGTATTAGGCAGTTTGTATGACTTTTTCACACATCCTTAGTGTTAGCTATCCCTCTCCCTCCCCCCTCCTCCCACCTAGCTCCCATCTTCATCAGGATTTCTAAGGGAGTTCTTTTGTATTGCATCTTTCTTTGACTGTTTTACCTGCTGACCAGGTTAATGGCCCTTCCCACCCTTAGCTAAAGTGAATTCACAAAAATTCACCTGAAAGTTGTTGTTTAAAGTTTGTAGTGTGGGCTGGAGAGATAGCTCAGAGGTTAAGAGCATTGGCTACTATTCTAGAGGTCCTGAGTTCAATTCTCAGCAACCACAACCATCTGTAATGAGATCTATGCCCTCTTCTGGCCTGCAGGCATACATGTAGACAAAACACTACATGCATAGTAAATACATTTAAGAATAAATAAATAAAATTTGTGATGCATTTCTACATATATGAACTCCAGCTGACTTTTTTGTGAATGTTGATGCATTTTGGAGAGATTAATTGATACCGTCATTTCCACAGGCCCTGAACAGATAGATTTTTTTTTAAAACTCATTTTTATTGTGGGATAAATTTCGACTGTTTGTTTGAAACAATGTTCTACTGTGTCTCCTAGACTGATCTTATTTCATTGTCCTCAGTAACTAGCACCACAGATGCGAGCCACTGCAGACATAATCCTGATTTGTGTAGTTGAGAATCATATAATACCATTTTCCAGCATGGAGTGGGAAGGGGTGCTTCATTTCCCAACTGAGGAACTCTGGACAACAGATGGCCTCTGGGAGAGAAAGAGTCAAGTTTAATGACTGGCTCCCCGAAGGTCAATTGTGCCCCTACCCAGTGGACCCACACCCAGGAGTACTTGGGTAACTCAAATTGGAGTTGATGGGTTATTTTTAAAAAAGAGGACACCAAGTATGGGGCTGGGAAGTAGGGTGGATCTTGGAAGCATTGGTGGGAAGAGTTAGGTGAATATGACAAAAATACACTGTATGAAATTCTTAAAGAATGAATAAAAATATTTAAGGTAAAAAGGAAACCCTGATCCCAAATTGTGTCTTTGTTAAACTTGGCTACTCTTTGAGTATAGAATTATTATAAATATTCTAGCAACCAGCCGTTTTTCCTATTCCGTCCTTAGGAGAGTCAGTTGTTCTTGTTAACATTTACAGTATCTGTCTTCATAACGACTGAGTTTGCGAGGAACGGATCTCTACTTCCAGAGTGTAACTTGATGACCAGCATTGTGTGATCACGGCTGAGTAGCATGTACCGTGTGACCTTGCTTCATGCCAGCTGAATTAACATGTTCATTTTGGCAAGGCCCCAAAGTGATAGCAGGTTAAATCGGAGATACATGTGTTGTTTGTATATGCATATTATCCAAATGTTATAGAATTCAAACACTGTGAAGGGGGTAGGTAAATTATTTGATTCAACATTCTCAAGAATAGAGTGTCGGGTCCGTATACATGCCTGCACGCACGCGCACACAGGATGTCAGACTCTTTATGGCTTTTGTTTCTGGCGTCTGATGATGTATTAGCAGCGTTTTGGATTATTGACTATGACCTTGTCTTTGCCCCCACCCCTAGGTGCATCAGTCTTCTTCAAGGAATTCTGTATTGCTCTGTCTTTCCCTGTGACTGAGGCCTTTGGCGTTGCAGTATGTTGTCGGCGGCCTTAACTACTTTGGCCAGAAGTGGTGGGAACCAGGTGAAGAAGAGAGTGTTGCTAAGCTCCGTCTTCCTGCAGGACAACAGGCAGGTGATTCCTTCCTGCTACAGCTCCACCACCGAGCCCAGGTGTTCTCGATTTGACCCCGATGGAAGCGGGCAGCCAGCCACTTGGGACAATTTTGGGATCTGGGATAACCGCATCGATGAGCCAATTCTGCTGCCACCTAGCATCAAGTATGGCAAGCCAATCCCCAAAATTAGCCTGGAGAACGTGGGCTGTGCTTCCCTCATTGGCAAACGGAAAGAAAACGAAGATCGATTTGGGTTCGCACAGCTGACAGAGGAGGTGCTGTACTTTGCAGTATACGACGGGCATGGGGGACCGGCAGCTGCTGACTTCTGTCACACGCACATGGAAAAATGTGTGATGTATGTATGATGACCTTGGTGTTGCAGTTCCTCTAGGCTGTTGAAATAGTCTCCCTGTGGCTGAGATAGCCAGTGCAGACCAAATTCCTCGAGTGCTCACGTGCCACTGTATCTGTATGTGAGATAGTCAGCGTGGCAGTATACCTGTTGACCCTTTGAGAAAAGCGGTTGAGAATCTGCGCCTCTAGATTACCATTTCCAGTAAATTATAAAGTACAAAGATAACTTGTGAGAAATTTTACTCATGTGTGTGCTCACCTGTGTTTGTGGTAATTTGTGTGTGTGAGTGCGTGTGTGTTCGTGCACTCATCTGTGTGTGAAGGCCAGAGGTTGACGTCAGTGTCTTTCTATATCGTTCCCTAATTTACATTTTGAGATTGAGTCTCTTGCTGAACCTGGAGTTCACACATTTTTTAGCTAGACTGGCTGGCCCATGAGCCCCTAGGCTTCTATGTAAAGCCACATGTTGTCTTTAGATGGGAGGTAGGGATTTGAACACAGGTCTTCATGTTTGCGCAACAAACACTTTACCCATGGAGCTATACCTTTGTGTTCCTAAAGAAGTATTTACTCTTGTCAGCGCAGAGAAGTTTACTTATTGTCTTAGATACTTTTCTGTGAAGACACATAGTGACCAAGCAACTTATAAAAGAAAATTTATTGGGGACCTGCTTACAGTTTCAGGAAGTTAGAGTCCATGACCATGATGGTGGGCAGCAGCCTGGCAACAGCCAGCAATAGCTGAGAGACGATATCCTTATGTACAAACCGGAAGAGAGAGAGAGAGAGAGAGAGAGAGCTGGCTAACTTGGAATGGTGTGAGTTTTTGAAACCTAATCCTTTCCAAAAAAAAAAAAAAAAACAGTTCCACCAGCTGGGGACCAAGCAGTCAAATCCATGAGCCTCAAAACATTCTCACCCAAAACATTCATTTTGTTTTTGAGACTCATACCACTTCTAGAATTAAAGAGAGGAGACAATGTGGTATTATGGTCATGGGCTACTGTTTTACCTTCCAGTGTATAGTTAGAGGTAGTTTGTCAGTTGAGTTTTGCATGATTTATCTCATTCTACAAACTCAGTGATTTAAGTCAATCAGGGTTGCACTACTAAGAATTCTTTAAGAACAGGAAAGGACTTGAGGATCGTGAGATGGCTCAGAGGGTAAGGACCTGAAGCTCTTTTTTTTTATTATTATTTTTTTCAATTGAGACAAAGACCCAACCACTTAAACTATATCTTCAGACAGCCTTGTTTGTTTTTCCGAGGTAGAGTTCAACATCCGAGGCTGGGCTAGAACTGGTTATTTAAAAACAAGGACTCCTGATCCTCCTGCCCTCGCCTCCTAAGTCTTAGTATTATAGGCGACCACCAGCACCACTTCCCCAACTTAGATTCTCATGCCTTTGCCTTGAAGAAGCCTAGGTTTGACGTAGCTCAGTTAGTCCTACCTAACAGGGAACTCTGAGTTGCCTCTCCAGCACCGCATACCCAGAGCATGATGGCATGAACCTCAGCCCAACAGTGACACCCTTCATGATACTTAGTGCATTCAGAGACCAATATATGGTCCTCAGTTCTTGAATCCTCAGCGAAAGCGTCTGAGAGGAAAGCGTGAGGCGTGTTGTGTGGGGTGACTACTGGAGCACTGCCTGAGCAGAGAATCCCCGCAGAGTGATCACAGCTTTCTTTCCTCTCCCCAAAGGGATCTGCTTCCTCGGGAGAAAGACTTGGAAACGGTCCTGACCATGGCCTTTCTAGAAATCGATAAAGCCTTTTCCAGTTATGCCCACCTGTCTGCTGATGGTAAGCCAGTCAGGGCATGCCTGAGAGCCTTAAGGATTGGTGGGGAAAGGGGAAACCGAAGGGGAAGGTCTTCAGTGGTGGGAATGTTGTTGCATATTTGCTTCTGGGGAGTTTTTCCAGAAATAATTTTATACAAAGAACCCTTTTAAATGCTGTTTAGAATCTGAACTGATGTCAGGGTCCCACTTTTATGTTCGACAATGACCTTTCAGAAGGGGACACTCCAAAATGGTTGTTACTGAATTTTAATTTTAAAAAGATTTTAAAATGTTTCAACCCATTTGATTAATAGTTTTATGGACAAGGTGTCCATACTAAGAGGATCTCATCCCCCTGTCAGACCACTAGTTCAAACACTAACAGGATAATCCCATCTGCAAGGTTGATAATTGTTCAGCATTTACTGCAGGGGATCAGAGAGAGGGATTCGTGGGTAAAGGCGCCTGCCACCAAGCTTCATCACCTGAGAGTTCTAGCCCCAAGACCCACATGGGTAAAGGAAAGAAGCAATTTCCATATGTTCACTTCTGACCTTCACACATGTGCTATGGCATGTCTGTGTACACTTAAAAACAAACACATACGTGCACACACAAAATAAATGAATATATATTTTTAAAAAGAAGAATATTAGCAATAAGTCCTAAGTCTGACAGAAAATGACTGATTGGCACCCATTTGTATCGTCAGAAGGGAGATATTTGTCTTCTCTTTGTCCATCTTGCAGATTTCCTATGGTAACTAGTGATATTTTTGGTTTTGTTAAGTATAAGGACATGACAAGTGTATTTAAAAAAAAAACTCATGTACTGTGTTAAGTTTTTAAAGTAAATGTTTTTTGTTTTGACTAAGTTTATCAAAATAATTTCAGGAAAGTATATCCAATATTTTCTAGTTAGCTCACCAAAAGTGCATTGATAATAAAGTTAATTTTGCAAGTGTCTGCAGCAGCCATGTAATGTGTGCTCCTGACTGACTGGCTACAGCATTGTGGGGGAGTGTTGCTCTTAGTTCTCTTTCCTTTTAACCAGCAAAGTGCCCCCCAGGAATGCCATTTTCAGCCAGACGGCGATTCTCCCCATTTCACACACAAGGAGCTCCAACTCAAAGAGAAGAAATGGGCCTTGTTCATTAGCATATTTAATAGCAAGAGAGGGGAAAGGGTGGCCCTAGGATAGCTGAGTGTACCATTTAAATATCAGCCTCCCCACCCCATCCCTGTTGAACTCAGGGCCTTGGAACATGCTAGGCCAGCAGGTTCTGCCACCGCACTGCTCCTCCAGCCCCTGCCTGCAACTGAGACACTTACCATCACACTCCCCAGTACACTTGATGGTCCGTCCATTCTTTCTCCATTTGTCTACACATGTAGTTTTAACTTGGTGAGTTATTTGAAATCATTTTGTCTTCTTTCTTTTGCACACAGAATTAGCTCCCCTTCCTTTAGTGGGGACTTGACAGAGGGTGAGGTTTCTGCTTAAGATTTAGCTTTTGTTCTCTTAAAGAGTAAAACATATAAAGAGGAAGTGAAACAGTTTCTCATGGTTTTACTTTTTGGGGGGTGGGGACAGGGTCTCATTAAGCTTCCCAAGCTGGTTTGGAGCTGGCTATGTAGACCAGGCTAACCTCAGACTCACAGAGGAAGGTATGCACCACCACATCCAGCATTTTTAGAATAGCCATTACTAGGGTGGCTGTGAACTTGGCTGCTTCATCACGGTGTTTAAGGGCTGTTGTGTCAGGTACCGTACTCCAGCTGTTCTACAAACAGCTGTATTTACTGCCCACGATTTATAGAACACAATGTCTAAGAGCATTGGCATATGGTCAACACCAAAATTCATTAACCCTTCATGAGTGCAGTCAAGCTTTTTTAAAAATGATATAATCAATGCTGGTGATTAAAACCATCAATATTAGACTTGGTGTTGAATTTGAAAACATTTACTCTTAATAATTATAATTCAGGAGATGGAATTTATAACATTTAACTTGTATGTCTATTTTTAATAATCAGAATTCAGGAGACTTTGAATTTGACTTGCACATCTTCTAGAGACTTTTTAGATGACTCACACAATCCTGTTGTTAAATAAATAAAGTATTATTTATTTCTAATAACCAAAGTAAGATATATTTTGCTACTTTAGTTGCTCTTTCATCCTTTGGGATAATCTTAGAACTTCATAAAGATGTCTTAAAATTTATTATTCCTTTTAATGAAGAACTGATTAAAAGGGAACAAAATAGGATGGTACCCAGTGCACTGGTTAGAAAGTGTTTAAAAAGTGTTCTGTGTACTATTGTGCATATCATATGCTTCTTAAAAAACCAGAGTTTGAGAAATATTTTAAAGATATATTTGTAAATATCTTTCAGATGGCAAAATAAAGTTACTAAAGACAGAATACTATGTGTTAGTCTTTCAGGGTCAGATTAAGTGAAAATTAGACCTGCCTCACATAAGATTTCAAAGCTATCCAAATTTAATTTTTAATTGAAATATTGAGTTGAAATACTATTTTAGTGTTTTTAAAATGTATTTTAAAGGTAGATAGTACTCTTTTTGGTGTATGTGTGTTGAACCAGAGATAGCTAGCAAGCATCTCTATGACCATGGTTACCCTTGCTGCCTTTTCTCATTTCTTTGTATCTCCCCCTACTTTCACTTCCCCTGAGCCCTTTCTGTGAGACAAGAAAGTGGGGATTATTTTTTTAGCATACCTCATACACTCTAGACAAGTGATCCACCACTAAACTAGCCTTCCAACCTTTTAGCATTACCTTCAAAATTTTAAATTCAGTTTATGTCCGTCTTTTTTACATTTAGTGAAACCAGGCAATGAGTTAAAATACCCTCTCACTTCATTTTTTTTTAACAAATAACCATTTAAAACAAAACAGATGGCAGACAAAAAAGTTATACGTGTCAAGATCACCAATTTTAAATAAATTTTGTAGCAATATTAGTTTATATGGATTATTATTTACAAGCTTAATAATCACTGGGGTGGCATTAGATTTTACTCTTTTTGTTGCTGTTCCAAACTGTGGTCGTTTTCCTTCTCTTCTCTCGTCCTGCAGCACTGCGGAAAGAGAGAGAGCAGCAGAAACACCTGCTTTTGGTTGCATCAAGTTACAAACATGATAAAAAAAAAAATCTTATCATTCAAGAGCCACACTGGCCTTCATATCAATATTGTATTTAAGTCCTCCAACTGGAAACAGTTCTTCCTGAACTTAATTCTTACATTATATGCTATGAACAAATGTCTTGCGTTCTGTTTCTGGCATAGGGGGTGTTTTGATTGCCTCTCCGTGTAAATTGAAGCTCCAGTCAGCTGGTGTAAACTATAGTTTGCATACACCCTCAAATATAAATTATTTTGTTTAGGGGACAGTTATAATATTGCTATGAGCCAAATTTACACTGCATTGTTTTCTGATGCAATAAAAATATTGAATTTTCTGTCTTCAAGATTGAGTGTGTGTGCAGGTGTGCACTCACGCATGCACTCGCAACACACATATGCAGATACATGTCTGTGTCACCACTGGTGTTTTGGTACAGATGCATATGTGCGTACTTTTTTTCTGTCTTAGAGTTACAACACTATGAGAAATGTTTGTCTGATGGAAAAAAATAGATCAGCAACCAGACACTATTAACTTGAAGCTGCTGAGTTTTGAAATCATTGATGTAGCATCTCCTGGTATAGTATGTGATTTACGAGCGAAATGTCCCCTACTAGAAATCCTCCTCCTTATTTGTAGCTCTCTCTCTGCTCTCCTTTGTGTTACAGGTTTGTTGTGTTTGAGCGTAATCTCTGGGTGAAATTTCCCTTTGCCTCTGTGCATGTTATTTGTGGCAGAGAACTGTGCCCCCTCAGCAACTCTAGACCTGGAGCCTGTGGACTCTATCTGCTGGACTTCAGCGGAAAGAGAGATCTGCTTAATTTTGTCTCAGGCGAAAGAGGCTCCCAGCTCCTAACCTAAACTACTGAGACGGTCCCATTTCCTCCTTGTCCCGCTAATGAGACGATGTACGGTATAAAGTATCCAGTGAGTGTTAAGACTTCCTGAAAAATGTCTTAGTTTTCTAGTTTTGTTGTTAGGGCAGACAACGGCAATTGTTACCTCTGTGTTAACTGTTAAATTGAAATGAGTGCTGATTTACTAATTTATATTCTTAGATGCATATCAAGCCAGAATCAACGGTTAGTTTTGAAACCTTCCCCATATATCCTGAGATTTTGAAACTGGGAAGGTGAGTTGATAAAAGCCCAAAGTCTTTTAAATTCAGAGGTGAGAGAGCTGGGAACTACAGCCCAAACTGAAATTTCACTTATACATGCTAATTCTTTTGTCATCTTCAGTTAAAGATCACGTTCTGAAAAGCTGTTGATGAGAGCTAACGTGAAGAGTTCAGAATTCCCTGGGCTGGTAGCATCTAATGCATGCCTGACTTCTCCTCCCTGCCTTTTAAAACCATTTGAAAGTAGATCGTATAATTGACTGAACTGTAAATAGTCTATTGTTGTATAGACTTTTGACTAATATCAGGTTGAAAGTTGTAACACTTGCAAGATAAGCATCACTGGTCCTTATGTTAAAGCATTTCTGTCATGTGCTGACGTACATCTCAACATTGCTGTGATATGATAGCATTGCTTTGATCTAATGGTTCCAAAATCAAAAGATACATGGGAAGATAGCGCAATTGTAGATGCCGTTTCTCAGTGAACTTAGCATGACTACAAAAGATTGAGTAGACGTCATCCATGCTTTTCCATTTTACTTTTCTGATTAAAGCAGGCATTTTAATATAATGACTGGAAAACGTATTCATCTCTTTCTAAAATGCATTATTTGGTGACGTTTGAAAAGTTGTCTCTAAAAAACATCTTGGAAAGACTTGACTGTCATTTAAATCAGTTATAGGTTTCTAAATCAGCTCATAGCATACAAGTCACCTTTGGATGGTCAGGAAGCTTTCTACAAATATTGCATAGAGCAACAATCAAGTGATTGGATATAAGATTCCTACTGTAAAAGAAGAAATAATCCAATTAAACTCTTGACAGTGCTTCAAAGGATTAACAGTGTTACTAGAGATAAATCCTGCTTTCAATGAGTTACTTCTCAACTTCCTTCACTTCGCTGTATTGTCCTTCGGTTCAGAGTTTCATAGTCATTCCACTCTCCACAAGGCCTGATGCAACTTAAACGATTCTACCAGTGGTAAACACCACAGAACAGGTGATGTTAGAATAAACCAAAGGAAGACGCACAAAGGTGATTGACTTGGGGAGAAAAAGAGCGGCAGCCTCAAGCCTTGTGACGTTGGGCTTTCCTTGATGGCAGAGGAGATGCACATTGCTGACATATTCCTGCCCAGGCAGGGCTGCAGGAGTAGCAGCTGGCTATGCTCATCTGCTTTGGGCTGCAGATTCTGTTATTGCATACTTTCGGAGCTATTCGTGTTGAGTATGTCATGTTGATGAGGAACTAGAATAAATTTCATTCTTTACCATTCAGATCTAGAATCTAAGGGGTGGGGGGGTGACTTTTCTTCAGGTATAGAGCCAACAAAGATCAAAACCAGAAATGGGTATGGTTCTTTAACTGTTTTAGTGTGTGCATGCGTGTGCGTGTATGTGCGTGTGTGTGTAAACATTTATAAATTGTCATAGTTCTAGAAGGTAAAAGTGTTCACTGTAGAACTTGAAGAGCAAATGGTCTGTACCTGGCGTTTCTCTCCTCACCTATTAACTAGTACTACTTTGACTGGACAGGAATAAAAAATGAAAGAGAATGATCCAAATCTCATGATTTTAGAAAGGTGGCCCACCTAATGGGCCCAGCAGATCTGCCATCTGCCATAGCAGCCAGATTAGTGACATTTCTGTGTTTTGTTTTGATACTTGCTATGCACACGAAGGCATCATCATTGTGATGCTTTTTACAGACAGACCGTTTGGAGACACTGATGCTTTGCTCGCCAAATTAGTTTGCCAACCTTTCTGTTTGCATGGAGCCTTGTAACTGAATTAAATAGTTAATTGTTTCTCTGCATGGTCTTACTTGGTTTGTTTGCAGGGCATTTGCATAGCTCTTGTTAAATTAGAACGGTATGGGCCAGCCTTAGGTTACATGCTTCTGTTTTATTCTTAGTAAAAATCCCATATCCAAGCACTTCTGTCACTAACTGATACTCTGTTTTATAATATTTGTAGCAAGCCTCCTGACCTCTGGGACTACTGCCACGGTAGCCCTGTTGCGAGATAGTATTGAACTGGTTGTAGCCAGTGTTGGAGACAGCCGGGCTCTTTTGTGTAGAAAAGGAAAACCCATGAAGCTGACCACTGACCACACCCCAGAAAGAAAGGATGAGAAAGAAAGGTACTGCCGCCATTACCAGCCATTTTATGGAGTGATAGCTATGGTTGCCATAGAAATGGAATGTGGCATTCTCTGTGCTGGTATAAAACTCAGGGACCTCTTTGCAAGCACTGCTGTGCATAGCCACTACCTCAGCCCAGATTTTCTTGTTTAGGGTGGTTTGAGTTTGTCGAGACTGGATCTCACAGTGCAGCCTAATCTGTTTTCTCCTTTCTCAGCCTCTCAAGTGCTGGGGCTATCAGGGTGTGTAAACCATATGTAGCCTAAGTTTTTCATTTTTATCTAATTTATTTATGGACTTAAAAGTTTTGGCATTTACCATGGGCTTGCCTTAAACTCGAAATCCTTCTCAGCCTTCCTGAATTCTTGGATTATGGGTATGGGCTGACATAGGAGGCTCCGGATTTCAATTTTTTAAAAAAAGTTGTTATTTAAGCCAGTGCTTTAATTTCTGATAGTATTGTCATCATCATCATTATGATTAATTTTATCCTTTCTTAACTAGGATCAAGAAATGTGGTGGGTTTGTGTCTTGGAATAGCTTGGGACAGCCCCATGTAAATGGCAGACTCGCAATGACAAGGAGTATTGGAGATTTGGATCTTAAAGCCAGTGGCGTAATCGCAGAGCCCGAGACAGCAAGGATTAAGGTAAGAAGGTCAGAAACACTGGGAATAACCCGAGACTGTCCTGGAAGATTTACCTGAAGGAAATGTGTTTTTTAAGGGGGACTAATGTGTGCAGAATAAACTTTCTAAGTAAGATGCTAGTTTCCAGTCTGAAGAGGGTAATGTCTTTGGCTTTTGTTTTCCCCTGGTAGAGGGGCTCTGTGGCCTATCCTTTCCCGAAGCCTGCCATACATAGGCATTCTCTCAGCTCGGCAATCATTCTTGGCCTCCCTTCTCCACTCAGTTCAACACGCAGTGTAACACCTCTTTTACTCTAAACTGAGCCAAACATGATACAGGTCCCGCTGCTTGCTTCTCTAGAGCTCTTGCGTCTGCACAGTATAATGTAGGCTTTCACAAATGGTAGGGCATGAATGTTCAGAATTCAAGGAAGGATTTCCAGCCTTAAAAAGATGTCTCATTCCAGGTGGTTGGTAGTGCATGCCTTTAATCCCTGCACTGGGGAGGCAGAAGCAGGCCTATCTTTTCAGTTTGAGGCCAGCCTGGTTTACAGAGCTAGTTCTAGGACAGCTAGAACTACACAGAGAAATCCTGTCTCAAAAAAAAAAAAATACTCATTTTATGAAAAAAATACTTATGTAGTATTTGCTTTGTGCCAACCTCTGTTCAAAAGAGATATTACTTTCTTTGCTTTAAAAGGAAAAGAAACAAATTGAGATAAAAGCACAAGTTAAAACTTATAGAGGCTCACACCATCGAGTAATAGAAGGGTCAGCCAAATAATACAAGCCGCATTTAAATCCAGACTCTCAGCATTTGGCTGTCTGGCCTCTTTCTTGGTATTGCTAGGTAAAAGTTTGGTTTGTCCCAGGTGGTATTGATTCTCAGCTACATTTTCAGTTTGCCCATGAACTCTGACCCACATGGCCACTCTGCAAAGTAGATAAAGTTTCCACGCTATTGGGTCGTTGGAAGGCACAGCCTAGTTTTAATCACATCTGTTTGTTTCTGGTTGCAGCTCTACCATGCGGAGGACAGTTTCCTGGTCCTCACCACAGATGGGATTAACTTCATGGTGAATAGTCAAGAGATCTGTGACTTTGTCAACCAGTGCCATGATCCTAATGAAGCAGCCCACGCCGTGACTGAACAGGTGACGTAGCAGAGCTTCTGGTGGGAAATTCCCAGAGAGAAGAGGATGAAGGACAGCAGAGACCTCTAGTCTTTTAGCTTGAGTGTTACAGTGAATTTGAACACAGGGTCTCTCAAATGCTGGGTGAGCACTCTCCTACTGAGCGAGGCACAAAGCCTTGAGAAAAATAGAGATCTTAATGTTTAGCTTTGCATCTTGTTGTTAGTGGAATTGACTTATAGAATGGGATTTTAATAATTCATATTTCAGGACTGGAGAGATGGCCCGGAGGTTAAGAGCCTCCAGAGGTCCTGAGTTCAATTCCCAGCAACCACATGGTGGCTCACAACCATCTGTAATGAGATCTGGTGCCCTCTTCTTGTGTGTAGGCATACACGGAGGCAGAACACTTTATACATAATAAATAAATAAATAAATAAATAAATAAATAAATAAATCTTTTAAAAGATCATATTTCTTGTTTGTTTTTCTTCATTGCCTATTATTTTATCATCATTTTTAATGGTTACTTTAACAACTATATATTAAGTATAATGATATGTTTGATACATACTGATACATTTTTAAACAAGTTTTTCTCTTAAGATTTGTTTGTAAGCCTTTTACATTCCTTGAAGCTATTCATACGAGACATCTTTTAACGCAGTCTGTGAGATCTTTTGATCTGTTTGATGCTAACTGTAACCCTAGCCCTTCTGAACAGTACTGACTCACTGTTTACACCCACTATTTGAAGTGGCTCCTAGACGTGGTTTACAGTCCTGCTGCAGGCATTTTAGTTAACGCCCACTTAACCATTGTAGAAGGAATACTACAAACGTTTTTGTACATACCCATTTCTGAGAGTTTAGATTTTAAGTTAGTATACCCAGGGGTAGGTTTCTAGTATTGTTTTCAGACAAGCATGTTATATTTTGTTCTTTTTTTATTTATCTCCAAAGCTCTTAATTTCTTCAACTAAATTCCTACAGGCAATTTTGTTGGTAAGAATTAGCACTTATTATTAAAGCTTTTCCACGATTGGCACCATGCTAAGGGTTTTGGGTGTGTCCTATTTGGGAGCCACTCAGCAGTGTCTCTCAGTTTAAAGCTGTTTCAGTTGCCAAGATTGCTATAGTGGAGGATAGGAAATAGTTGGATCATCTATTATTCACATGCAGTTAATAACCATAGTGGAACATAGATGCAGGGTTGAGACAGTCGCAAACTGGGTTAGATAATTGCATTTGTTATCTGTGTAGAACAAGTCGACTTTCTGGAGAAAGGATGCTGTCTGTCTGCACAGACGTCCAACGACTCCAGCTCTTTGCCTTTCTCTTTCTCCCGGCTCCTGCAGGCACTGCAGTATGGTACCGAAGACAACAGCACTGCCGTCGTGGTGCCCTTTGGTGCCTGGGGAAAGTACAAGAACTCTGAGATAAACTTCTCATTCAGCAGAAGCTTTGCCTCCAGCGGACGATGGGCCTGACCGCCAGCCTGGACTCAGTGTTCCTCTGCAGCAGGTGTCAGCGGGCATAGCAAGAAACTGGTAATACCCAGAAGGCCACCTGACCTGTGTGTCCTTGTGAACTGATAGATCCCAATGCAGTGTAAGCTTACCAGCCATGGACACGCTAGTATTTTCATAAATCCTCATCACTATGTGCAACTGTACATGCTCAGTGTAAGCACCATGACAAAGCTGTGAAGCCATTGTGAGTCTGCGCTGAGTGGGAGAGGAAGTGGTTTGGTACACTTGATGAATGGGAAATCTGTGTGTTTTGTTTTGTGATGCGAGAGTGCATCTGGGGCTTTCTAAGATTACCAAGCAGATCTGGTTTCTTTTTAATGAGTTTGTTCTTTATTCAGTTGGACAGGTTTTTCTGAATTTTGACAGCTAGTCAGTGCGTTATCTGCAACCGTTTCTCTTTTCTTTCTCTCTGTTTAAAACAGTTCTCACCGGTTGGCCCTGCACTCCTTGGTTCAAGCAGTCTTCCTGCTTCAGTTTCCTGGGTACCTAGGACTCCAGGATGCTCCAACTTACAAGTGTCCTTTTTTGTTTGTTTGTTTTCATTTTTAATGTTTTAGAGACAAACAAGCATAGATTTACTAAAGAAAAGTACTCCCAGGAGATTCAGAAATTCCAAGGGAGGAATACCCACACAAGTGTTATTTTTTAATAAATGTTCCAAGGAGTCAAAATGAAAAGCTTTTCTGTTACCGTATCTTGTACTCTGGACCACTTATTAGTAAGCTTAGCCCTGAAAACTTCTTCAGACAAAAGACACGACTGAAGTGTATCCAGATTTGTAAATAGCTCTCTTGTGTATTTGAACTCTTTTTAACCCCTTCCCCATCCATTCCTATTTTTCTGCAGTTAAATGTGCTATATAGCTCCAACTGTTCCTTAATCTCCCAAGAACATACAGACTCCTTGATCAAACCTTGTACAGGGAAACACGGACAGTGTTTCTGTTTATTGATGGTGTATGTAAGTTTGTTATTGTGTGTTTTGTAAACAGTATATTTGTATCGCTTCCCCTCCCCCAACACACACACAAAGTAAGCAAGTTGGGTCATTTGTTAGTAAAGATAATGTTGCAATGACTCATACTGCTGTAGATAGCTTGAAGCTTATGTCTCCATTTTCCTCATTTCTGAGATTTATAAGGAAGAATAAATCTTTTAGAAAGTGTATTCAAACATTCAAACATGTCAATTTGCTAGGTAAATTGGGAATGTAAACCTATACTTTTTTTTTTTTACAGGCACATAAATTTGCTGTTAAACTGTGAATCCCTAAATGTGTGTTTGGAATTAATCTATAGTTTATTTTCACAAACTATGTAAATTTGGTATATGTGTGGTGAGTGTGTAAATATTTTGAAGTAATATAACATTAAAGGGAACAGACTTATGGAGCCTTTATGAGTTAGCTTTAAATTATTGATATATTTATCCCGAAGGACACTGATTGAGTGGTTTTCTGTAGTAAACAATCAGTGGTTATTATTAGATAACCACTTGGATTAAAAATATATATGGGGGCCAGATGTGGTGGCCTCCACCTATAATCTCAGGACTTGGTGGGAGGAGGTAAGAGAAGCAGGATGGTGACTTTGAGATCAGCCTGGGGCTGCATAGCAAGTTCCAGGGAAGCCTGAGCCACAGCTTGTCTCCCAAACCAAAATATCAACAACAAATGGCTATAAGATACATTGTATTATGCATAATTTATGTGGATAACTAAAGAACAGAAGTAGCCATATTGTGTGGTAATTTGAATATAAAATTATGGGATATGAAAAGATTAGGTAATGTTAAAGGTGACATGGAATTTTGAGGCAGAAACAAGAGAAAAAATAATGAAATATATATGCCTTCAAGTCTAGTGTGCTTTCTTCCTTTAATTTTTGTTTTAAATACCTAGTAGAAAGAAGATGTCTCAAAATAAATTTTTTCATCTTCTTTTTTTTGGGGGGAAATGGAAGAAAATATGTTTTCATTTTACCTGCCTACCCTATTTAGAACAGGCTCAAAAAAAAATTTAAGGTCTTTTCATGGATGTTAGTCAAAAGGAGAAAAACATTTGCCAGGCATGTTAATTTACATGTGCCGTTCCAACACGTAGGAGACTGTGGCAGAGGAATCCTGAATTTGCTATGCGTTACATAACAAGATACCGGCTCAGGAGACAAACAAAACCCACAAGAAAGAGCAGAGTGTTCACTGTCTGAAATGAAGAAGTATAGGGAGAGCAGCAGAGCTGAGACGCTTTCTTGTTGAATCAGGTGTTGGGACAGAATTATGGAAACAACTTTTTAAGAGCATTGAGAACTTGTAAGCTAATGCGCGCATAAAAATGACAGCATTCTGGAGTGTAGCGTTCTGCTGTGTAGCGTTCTGGTGTGTATGTAGTGTTCTGGTGTGTATGTAGCGTTCTGGTGTGTATGTAGTGTTCTACTGTGTAGCATTCTGGTGTGTAGCATTCTGGTGTGTATGTAGTGTTCTGGTGTGTATGTAGTGTTCTGGTGTGTATGTAGCGTTCTGGTGTGTAGCATTCTGCTGTGTGGGCTCCATTTCTGCTCTGAGTTCTTTGCATTACTGCTGCTCCTTCCCCACGCCCTGTAATCCCCCCTTTTTTACTTTGAAACCAGAGGTTAGAGTAAACTGGTGTTTGTATCTATATGTATTTATTTTTGAAAAGATTTGTCTTAAACCCCTGAGTGCTGAGATTATAAGCATGTGCTCCCAGGCCTAGTTTTACCTGGAAGAAATTGAAAACCCTGATCCAATCATCCTTGATAAAGGATAGAAAGTGCTGGTCTCCACAGGGGCTGGGCTGTAGCCTTTCCTGCAGGCTTTCTTAACATGTATTTGTTGAGAACAAACCTGAAGAAACTACAAGTCAAAGGAAAAAAAATATATGTGTCTATATTTTCTAGGCTTTAATATTAAAATATAATTTAAAGAATATAATTATAATCCTAGGTACATGCATGCCTCTGTTCTTGCAAGTGGTACAATAGTGGAAAGAAAGGGACTGGTCTTACATACTCTTTAGTATGAATTTTGCTGGGAGTTTGCCATGTAGGTCTAGGCTTGGTATAAATGATAAAATACAGAAAGTGTAATGGAGATATATATATATATATATATATATATATATATATATATATATATGTTGTGCCTTTCATTTACATGTGGTTTGTAAAAAAAAATCTCTTTTGTGTTGTGCCACCCATTATTTGGTAAAATGTTTTTTAAAGTATTGTGATGTTTTACAATCTCTTTTGTGTTGTGCCACCCATTATTTGGTAAAATGTTTTTTAAAGTATTGTGATGTTTTACAATTATAAATTATAAGTATCTTATCAATTCAGAAGTAAATGTAGCCCTGTTCTCTGCCAGCTGCTCATTTGTCAGAATTCTTTGTGTCTTCTGACTGCTTCAAATCCAGGCATTTTTTCCCCTTAGGGTTGAAAGATCCCTTGGGAGGGATCAATTTTGCTTCTTTGTACTGCATGATATGAACCTTCCCATATTAAAACAGTTTTAAATTTTTACTTTGAAGGAGTAGTAGCATATAATCTAAAATACAGAAATTAACTGAAGTTTGAAATTATTTAAAATTTGATTATTAATTGTTAAAGAATGGATATGAAATTAATCTCATGGTAACGGAAGAGTAAGAAGATACTTCTGGGTGAGACCTGGGGAGTTCAAGTTTAGAATTAACAAGTGTAGCCAAGTGTTGCGTTTTCCTTTACTGCCAGGGTTCCCCACATGCCTGTGTCTATAAAACAGTGTCCTGACAGTTGGGCTGTTACGTTACATTGAATTTCTTGGCTTTCATTCTGAGAATGACTTAAGCAGGAATAACAAGTTGTGTTTTGCAAGTTGAATAAAGCAAAATGGTGACTTGCCTGCTGCATTTGACGGCTGGGAAAAGACCAGCTGGTACTGTGGCAGCTCCCATTGGCTGCTGAATGGTTAGAACATCGGAATGGGGTCCCGAATTCTGAGCTGTGAGAACTTAGATGTGTCCCACCAACAAGAATGACTGAGCTGACATGGGATTCTAGCGCAGAAGGCAGCACAGTGGCGTGACCTAAATTAACTGAATTTCTGCTGCAGTTCTCTTGTGTGTATTGTTTTGTAATTTCCAAAGTTCTGCTTGGTACAGCCCCTTGTAGCGAGTCTGCCTATTCTTGTACATGCATGTGCGAGGGTAACTGTGAACAAACTGAAGTCTCCCGTCTCAGTGGTGAAAACAGCCTAATAAAATGCGCATATTAAACTCCTCCGAGACTCCACTTCTGTTTATTTGACATCCAGATTGTTCAGTGTTTATCGTGTCTGATCTGAATGGAAGAAAGGATTTAGTGTCAATAAAGACTTGGGGATTTCCTTACTAGCTGTCTTTGGGTTTCTGTTGCTAAAAATAGACACCGTGACCACGGCAACTCTTATCAAGAAGACATTTTGTTGGGGCTGGCTTACCATTTCAGAGGTGCCACCCACTATCACGATGGCGGGGAACATGGAAGGGTGCAGGCAGGTGGGGTGCTGGAGCTGAGAGTGCAACATCTCGTGGGCAACAGGAAATCAACTGACTGCCACACTGAGGAAACATGAGCAAAAGAGACCTCAAAGCCCACCCGCACAGTGACACACTTCCTCCAACAAGGCCACCTCTCCTAATAATGCCTCTCCCTTTGTGGGCCATTTTCTTTCAAACCATCACTGTAGCCATATTTTAGCTACTTGTCAATTAATGTCAAGAGGCTGTAAAAAGAATTTTCTTTAATTTTTGTACTGAAGATTGAAGCTAGGTCTTCACAAAGTCTAGGCAAGCACCCTGCCACCAAGGCAAATCTTCAGGCCATTTTTCACCGCTTTTTATTTTGAAGCACAGTTTCACTAAATTGCCAAGTGACCCTCCTGCCTGGGCCTCCTGAGTGGAGGGATCTGAGTCTGTGCCACCAGACTCAGCAAGATGCACGCTTACCTGTTCTGTCATCTCTTTTGTTTCCATCTTCCAGAATATTCTGTGGAAACTTGGAGGAAAGATCGTGGTGGTTTCCATAGTAGATTGCCTGTAGCTTAAAAGCTGATGTATTTCGTGGCAGCATTTTTAGAATATAGAAATTGGAAACAGATGTTTGTCCATTACGCTGAGTTCCAACATAATGTATTTATCATAGACGTTTTTAAATTTCCTGTTTGAGTAAAATGTAGGCGTTAGCCTTCTGTAGACACAAGAACCCGTCTAGGCTGCGATCCTTGGAAGTGATGTGGGGAGCTTACAGGGAGCATTTCATATATGCTTAACAGCGTTATCGTCGGCATTTGTCCTTAGTTTCCTTTTTAACTGTTTGGAGTCAGGAAGTCGTAGTCCAAGCCTTGAACTTGGGATGTAGCTGAGAACGATTTTTTCATTTCTGATCTTTCTGCCTCCACTTTCCCAGTGCTGAAACTGTAGACATGGTCACCACACCCAGTTATTACATGGACTTGGGACAGAACCCAGGGTTTCATATGCACTAACCAAGCACTGAGCTACATCCCCAGCCCTTAAATAAGAAATTAATACATTGAATTGTACTTTAATATATTCTAGGGGAAAGCAACTATGAATTTGTTGTGTTTTATTGTGTTCTGTTGTGTAGCTCCAGGTGGCTTCAAACTTGTTATATAGCTGAGGTTGGCCTTGAACTTTCTTCTTAACTTCCTGCATCCACCTCCAAAGTCCTGGGATTTATGGCCTCCACCACGTGATGGTGTCGCTTTCCAATTTCCTATTTTAGTGTTTACTCCCATAGTAATCAGTTACACATTTGTAAGATACCAATGCAGTCAAGACCCTCCCTTAAATACAGTCAAAGCCTAAAGGAACAGTGTTACACGCCTGAGATTTCTTTGTCTCATGGTATTTGTACGTGTTCTTTCACAATGTCCCAGGAAGTCTTTCTCTTTTTAAAAATAGATGTTATTAAGTATCTGGGTATTGTACTTGTGTGTATGTCTGTGCACCACATGTGTGTCTGGTGTCCACAGAAGCCAGAAGAGGGTGTCTGATCCTCTGGAAATGAAGTTACCAGCTGTTGTGGAGCTGTGAGGTACCATGTGGGTACTGGGAATTAAACTCAAGTCCTCTGGAAAGAGCAAGCAGTTCTCTTAATCACGGATGCATCACTCCAGTCTTTACTGTGTGTGTGTGTGTGTGTGTGTGTGTGTTTAATAATCTTTCAAAATTTTCTGCATACATACAAGACATTTTTATCTCATTTGCCCTCTATTCCTCTCCTTACCGTTTCCCAACTTCATGTCCTCTGTTTTATTTTTTTAAAATAATCCACGAATTTGTACTGTCCGTATACATTCATGGGTGTGGAGAATCCACTGGAAGATGGTTGACCTACTGGGAGCCACAGCCCCTGTGGTGATTTGAAAGAAAATGGCCCTCAAAGGGAGTGGCACTGTTAGGAGGTGTGGCCTTGCTGGAGGAAGTGTGTCACTGTGGAGGTGGGTTTTGAGGTCTCATATATGCTCAAGATACTGGCCAGTATCGCAATTCACTTCCTGTTGCCTTTGGATCAAGATGTAAGGACCCTCAACTCCAGCACCATGTCTGTCTGCATGCTGCCTTGCTTCCTGCCATGATGATAGTGGACTAAACCTCTGAACTGTAAGTGAGCCACCACAATTAATGTTTCCTTTATAAGAGTTGCCATGGTCATATCGTCTCTTCTCAGCAATAGAAGCCCTAACTTAAGATACTCCCTTAAAGAAAAACTGACTCTCCTTACCCCTGGAAGCCATTAGCTGTCAACAGCTCCTTTCCTAGAGGTGGGACTCATGAACCTCTCCTCACCGCGTGCAGGAATATTTGCTGATCTTGTGCAGGTAACCACAGCTGCTATGAGTTCCTGAATGTAGTCATCCTGCCAAGTCCTAAAAATATCTTGCTGTGGTCCTCCCTGTCCTCTTGCTCCCTCAGTCTTTTTACTCCCTCTTCCAAGACAGTCTCTGAGCCTCGGGAGAGGGTGGGATATCCATGTCTCATTCACAAATGAACATGTCACAGACTCTCATTCTCTGCATGTTGGACAATCTCTACTTTTCACCACTCTCCACTGCACAGAGAAGCTTATCTGATGGCATCTAACAGCATCAATGAGTATAGGAATGTGACCTTAGAGAGATGCTCAACACGGTGTCCATTTACAAAATAGCAGTAAGTTCACTTCTGGGCCCGTGAGTACTACAGCCATGGGTTCCTGGTCATATTTACAGTAACAAGGATTTATTTTCTCCTATGAAGTGTGCAAAAAGGCAACAGTGGTCGCCTGGATTGCTGAAGCAAGAAATCTAATGAGGAGCCACTGAGCTTTTGGTCACACATCAAGTATAGGGCTCCCTCAAGAATCAGGATACCATGCCGTATGGTAAGAGGCTATTGGCCAGAAGCAAGGCTGGCTACAGAATATTATTGTTGCTCTCACTCACAGCTTATGGAATACAGTTCACCATTGCCTTGATTGTAGGATAGAAAGGCAGGCAGTCACATTATATCCACAGTTAAACAAATTCTCCTTTCCCCACTTTCTCCTTTTTGTTCCATCTGGAGCACCAGACCAGGGCTGCCCATACTCCAGGTAGGTCTTCTCTCTTCAATTTACCTGTGCAGACAAGCCTAAAGCATACCCAGAGTTGTGTTTATCCATGGTGAGTCTAAAGCCAATCAGGTGGACAATGAAGATTAACCACTGCAAAAATAGTGTGTGCCAACTTACAAGAAGGCCTGCCTGGGGTCTGGGCAGCCTTGGGCTGGGGCTCCCGACTAAAGAAAAGGTGGCGCAGGAGAATTGTCTGTATTCTGTCAATCATATTTTAATAAAATGCTGATTGGCCAGGCAGGCAGTACAGGCAGGAAAGCCAGACAGGAAGTAGGGGTGGAATAAAGAGACTGGGAGTATTCTGGGACACAGGAAGCTCTCTCGCCACTCCTGCGCAGACCAAAGCAGTAACATGTAAGCTGACAACTGAAAAAGGTACCAAGCCATATGACTAACATAGGTAATAATAATGGGTTAATATAAGTTACAAGGGCTAATAAGAAGCCTGACCTAATGGGCCAATCAGTTTATAACCTTATGGAGTCCTGTGTGTGATTTCTCTTTGGGATTTGCCAGCTATGGGGTACCAGGCGGGACGGAAACCCCAACAAGCTGGCCCTCATGTTACAAAAAGGAACTAAGTGGACAGAGCAGCAGCATTCGTCACCAGAATGTGAATGTAATATGACCGCCTGCCTTTCAGCCACGCGTTCGCTTTTGCCGCAGTGGCTGTCTCTATTCCTTAAGCTGTAAGTGAGGACAACAACAGCAATACGGTATGTGAGAATAATCCTTCCTCTTTCAGTTGCTCATCAGGTATTTGGTCAGAGCGCTAAGAATAGTAATTAATACAATATGAATGATCAAAATTATATTAGACAAAGGAAAAGACATTCTGCTTGTTAGGAAACATTGGATGTTTCTCTTTTACATTTTTTGTTTGTTTGTTTGTTTGCAGTGTTAGGAGTAGAACTCAGAGTCTGTGCATGTTAGACAGGAGTTCCAGCACTGAGCCACACTCCTCATCTTTAAATCTCTCCTTATTTTGCATCACTTTCTCTGCCACAAGGTGTTAACTGAGGTTTCTGTCCTACCTGGTTTTGCAGCCATTAAGTCCCAAAGAAACACACAGAGGTCTACATTAATCATAAACTGGTTGGCCTAGTAGCTCAGGCTTCTTATTAACGCTTATAACTTATATTAGCCCATAATTCTTGTCTGTATTAGCCATGTGGCTTGGTACCTTTTTTGGTGAGGCAGTCACATTTTGCATCCTCTGTGTCTGGGTGACAACTGCAGATTGACTCTCTTCCCAGAATTTTCCTGTTTTCTATGTCCTGCCTTGTTGTCCCACCTATACTTCCTGCCTAGCTACTGGCCAATCAGCATTTTATTTAACAAGTGCAAGGAACAAATCTTTACAGGGTAAAAAGAAATACACAGAAGTCTTTATTAATCATAAACTGGTTGGTCTAGTAGCTCAGACTTCTTATTAATTAATTCTTACATCTTAAACTAGCCCATTATTCTTGTTTGTGTTAGCCACATGGCTTGGTACCTTTTTCAGCGAGGCAGTCAAATCTTGTTTCTTCTGTGTCTGACTTCCTCTGTGTCTGGGTCATGACTGCAGACTGACTCTTTTCTCCTCCCAGAATTCTGTTCTCCTTGCCCTGCCTCTACTTCCTACCTGGCTACTGGCCAATCAGTATTTTATTAAACAAGTACAAGAGACAAATCTTTACAGGGTAAAAACCATTGTCCCACGGCATTTCCCCCCTTTTAAAAAGAAAAACAAAAAACAAAAACAAACAAACAAAAAAAACCCAAAAACTCTGAATAGAATCTCCTTTAGTTAGCTTTTCTTCTGACCATTATCCATAGCAACTTGTAACCAACTTTCTAAAGAAAGGCAAACATGGATAATTTGTTTTTTGGGGAATGTGGGCATAGTTTTCCAGGATACTTCTTGCTGATTGGGAGTGCTGATAATCTTATTGGGACCTAAAGAAAATTTAAGATTATGGTCACATCCTGACTGGAAAATTCTGTGAGGCTTGATCATCTCAGCCAGCAGTCTTGAAACTGTTCTGGATGCAGAACTCAGAGGTAACTCCAACAGAGGTCCTCTGAAATGCTGGATCATCTGGATCGATTTTTCGGGGGGAGGGGGGGCGCAGGTCTTCTTTGATCAAACCTGATTTTTCTTAGCTCAGAATGAATCCACGGTTTCTCATTTCCTGTGGACTCAAAAGTAAAACCTCTTCTCTAAAGTAACATTTCTTTTGACTTTTATTTTTATTTTTAATTTTTTTGGCTTTTTGAGACAGGGTTTCTCTGTGTATCTTTGACTGTCCTGGAGCTCACTCTGTAAACCAGGCTTGAACTCACAGAGATCTGCCCTGCCTCTGCCTCCCAAGTGTTGTGATTAAAGGTGTGTGCCACCAGACCCAACTATTCTCTTTCTTTCTTTTTTATTTTAAGGACTTTATAAACTGTTTAGAGGCTTTTTCTTCTGAAACTATCTTTACTGTATTTCTCTTTTTCTGACCACATGAGTATTTAGTTTGCTAAGCAATATAGCTAGGATTAAAACTGTGGTTTTGACAGCTGGATCTACCCCACTCCTTAGCTTTCTGAGAGTCTAACCTCAAGGCAGAGGTGCCGGCAGGAACCCTGTTTATTGCCACAACTCTATGGAGTTTCAAGGTCCCTGATACCACCAAGAAGTAAGCTGTCAGCAGTTCATAAACACGATTTAAATGTTTGGCGGCAGTACCTCTTAAAAGAGCTGCAAAGTTTTGCCGCTAAAGCTAAGTCAGGAAGCCTCTCTTAAATGAGATGTGCTTGCCTCTAGCAAAGAGAGCAAACCTGAGAAATTGCTGCTACCAAGAAGCCATGCTTAACATTGTTCTTTTGTGTCTAGAATCTCTTCCTGAAGAGTCCAAGAATAAAAAAATAAAAAAATTTCTGGATTTCAGAAATAAGAATGTAGAAATAAAGAAATATAAAGTTATAAGTCTAGGAGAATGAGAACAGACTATCAGCAGCTTTCTCAGTAGATCAAGGATCAGTGATTCACAGTGAGATATTTTCTCAGATGCTTAAGAAGCCTCCATCATTTTACAACTGGCTGTTCTATTTACAAGGCCAGAGCTTCCCTCTGCAAATTGAGAGTAGTGTCCTGGCCATCTTTGATAAACAACAAATATGAACAGAGTTAACCTTTAGGAGACAGAGATATGTGACCTCTGGGTTAGGCACTGTCTCTGTTATGGGAAACTGACACAATCAAAGGGGAGGCCAGTATATAGTTCCTGGTACCAGGAGAGACGGTGGACAAGTTTCAAACACCCAGTTTAACTAATGAGTTCTGATAATGGAGGTTGTAAAGTATGGCAGTCTGTATCTGAGTTTTACCTTGAGATAGTGTGAAAAGCTTTCTGCTATTTTCTAAGTTCCCAACCTAAGAACCAATTATTCTAATTTATTAACCCTCTGATATTACTAGCAGTCCCTTTTCTGACTAATTGCTAAAGACATCTGCAATTAGTGACATTTACTGTAATCTCCACTGAAACATATTTCATGATAGCTGCCTAGTTACTCATTGACATTAGAACCCACTCCCCACCCCCCACCCACTTAGGGTCTCCCTTGACTAACCTACAAGTCGGAACAAGATTGTAAAAATTTTTTGTTTAGATCTAATGCTTAGTGCCCCTACTATAAAAAAGATGGGTGAAGAAACTGGCCTTTTGCCACAGCCTAACAAACACCATCTCTGGCTGTGGTCTCAGCTAGCTGATAAGCTTCTGTGCCCCACGGTGGGTTTATTTTTTTTTTATTTTAAAGTTTGCTTCTGGTTTTCCTGGAATCTTGTTTCTGGTATAAAATTTGCTTCTGGTCTATTAGACTTTGGTGGTCTGTCCCCATCTTTGTGTGACCCCCCTGGACCCAACGCTTCCTAAATTCTCTCAGGTTTTCTGTGGATATGGTGTCCACACATTGGGCACCATTTGGATACATGAACATTTGAATGTATTAAGTGTTGTTGTTTAATGACGGGCGTGTTCTCTGGCAGGCTCCCAGAGCAGCCGCTAGTCCGCTAGTCCGACAAGGACAGTTGTGGGTCCCTGCAAGATCCCCAGGGTGGCAGGCTGGTCCCGCCATGTGGCTCGTAGAGCAGGCGGGTGGGTGTGGTGGACGGCAGAGTAAATGGACATAAGGATATGCATAAAACTAAACATTTATTACTTGAAGAAGAGGCAGAGAGACAGAGATAGAGAGACATAAAGACATAAAAACATAGAGACAGAGGAGACACATGTGCACACGCCAAGAGACAGGGACAGAAGAGGAAGGGTTAAGATGGAGACCAGGAGGTCAGAAGTGGCTGGGAGTGGGCGTGGCTTGCCCTTAAAGGGACTAGAGCAAAAGAATAACATTAAGTACATATACAAAATGTAGGTACATTAGTTATTTAGGTCTTCAGCCCTGTGAAACAGCAAGCAAAACAAAACAAAGCCCGAAGTGCTGCTTGCCCTCCTGGTGCTCGGCATTCTCTGCCTTGCTCCTTCCAGACATGAATCAGACACTTGATTGTGAGCTTGATGTCTTAAATGCCAAATGCTTGTAATAGCTACACTCTTTTTCTGCCGTGAGTTGCTTGTCTACCAGTTCAAACACAATTAGTGTAAGCGTTAACAAGGAGAACATGCCAGTGCCTCCTGTTCTGCTGTGTTGTGCAGCTTTGAAAACTTCAAAGAAAGCCTAGTGTGGTGGTCCATACCTGTAAAGCTAGTACTCAGGAGGTTAAAGTAGGAAGTCACTGAGTTTGAAGCCGGCCTGGAATACATACTGAGACTCTGTCTCCAAACATAAATGAAAAAAAGTAATAATCAACTTAAGAATTTTGTATTTAAATACTTTGAACCCGTGAGCTGGAACTGATCTGACAGTCTCCTCCCTGAGGACTAGCTTCCATGGCTCCAGAAGGCACCATGCAAGATTCCCAAAGAGGGAGGCGACCCACAGTCCTACCCTGCTCTGACACCTGTGAGCCACATCAAGACCAGTACAACAGGACAACCATAGGGGTGAAGCAGTGGCATGCAGCCCGTTCTGGTAACCAACAACTGATGCACAATTAACAAAAACTCAGGGTCAGATATTGGGGCTCAACCTGAAGATCCAAAACCCAAAACTGTCAGCCACTGACTCTTACCTCAACCTCAGTCAGAAAATGGCGATCCTGCCTTCAGGAATCTCAGAATGAGGAGACTGTGTCTCTTCCTGTTTTATAGTTCTCTCTAGGGCTGGGATGAAAGGCATGCACCAACCGATTTCTATGGCAACTAGTGTTGTGGCTACTAGGATTAAAGGTGTGTGTCATTGTGGTTACAGGGATTAAAGGTGTGTGTTACAGTAACCTGGTCTGTAAGGCTGACCAGTGGGACTATTTCAGTCTCAAATCTTCAGGCAGTCTTTATTTATTAAAATACAACTGAAATGGCACTACAACAGCTCTCTAACCTGACTTAAGACTTGCTCAATAAGATGATGTTTGGTACTGAAAACCTAACTAACAACTCCATGCTTGTGACATCATGGTTATTGCAGGAGAATCGATAACCACTGACTCATTAAACCAGCATAATACCTAACAATTTATGAACATTTGCCTCCACCCCTCATCAAAGAAATTTCTTTTCAGAACAGATGGACACACTATAGAAAACCACAACCGAGCCAAGTCTCAATGCATACAGCTATAAAACACTCCTGCTCTGAGAACCTGCTTAGGGAACCTTACAGAAGAGAGGGCAGAAAGATTTTAAAATCCAGAATCAGGGAGTTTGCTATGAGAGTGTCTCCTAGTATTACCAGAAGCTACCCATTATCTCATCAACATGGCTGTCCAAATATGAACCACACCAGGATGACACCATTGAACACGCCAAACAGAATAGAGAGGGAAAAAGGCTGTGAGGTGAGGCCTCAGCCCTTCAGAAAGAACTACAGGCAACTGAGAAAAGCTGGGAGTGGGAGAGGTGGCCTTTTCCAGGGAAGAGCACACCGATTGGTTGTTCAGTTCCACACTAAAAGCAGACAGACAGGAAGCATTTTACAGACCGAGTATAGATGGATGGATGGATGGATAGATAGATAGATAGATAGATAGATAGATAGATAGATAGATAGATAGATAGACAGACAGATAGATGGTAAATAGAGTGTGTATATATATATATATATATATATATATATATGCTTATATGCATGCAATAACAATTGGAAAGTAAAGAGGCTATGAATTTGAAGGAGAATGGAGTGGTGTTATTGGAAGGGTATGGAGGGAAAAAAGGTAAGGGAGAAACATTGTAATCAAATTATAAGTTAAAAAAAAAAACACTCCAAAGAAATCACAGTGTGGTGGGCACACCTATAAAACCAGCACTCTGGAGGCTGGAGAAGGAAAGTACTGAGTTTGAAGCAAGCCTGAACCACATAACAAGAACAAAACAAAAAAGACATAATAAAACAGTAATTTAAATATTTTTAAATTTTAAACTGGAGAGATGGCTCAGCGGTTAAGAGCATTGCCTGCCCTTCCAAAGGTCTTGAGTTCCTTTCCCAGCAACCACATGGTGGCTCACTACCATCTGTAATGAGGTCTGGTGCCCTCTTCTGGCATGCAGGCATACATGTAGACAGACTATTGTATACATAATAAATAAATAAATATTTTTTAAAAGTTTAAACTAATAATAAATGTCTCAAGAAGCTATTGAGGCAGACATGGCATTGCAGCATTTTACCACAGTATGTTTTGAAATTTATAGGTCTGCTTAATGTTTATAGATCTAGTTGCACTATCATTTAGTTTATAACACTGATTATAAAGGCTGGATCCAATAATTATGTGAGAACAGCACCATATAAGAACACAAGCCTTGGCCCTTTATCCTGGGATGTTTCTAATACAGTAGGTAAAACTGAAAAGGCCAAATTTAGTGTTGCAAGTTGCAGTTAGTAATTAGAACACTTTTACTCTTGGTGAATAATTGCTAAGTATCAGAGCTTATTCTAAAATCCTATTCTATGAAAGGAATTATTCCCATCTCCTAGATTCATGTGGACAGATTATCCTAAGTTTTCATGTTTTTTTTTCTTGAACAATCTTCAGTATCAATTTCTACGCACATTTTCAAGGTTATGCATCTTTTGGAAAAAATAAAGTAGACCTACAACATAATAAGCATGATTTTTGCCCTGACTTTTCACCTTTGCCACATGGGAAATATATTGGCTCTTGTCTTCCATTGCCCCCAACAAGAACTAGCTGGGGATTTCACACAGGTTCCCATAAATGTGTAGCTTATTCCTAGTTGTTTGAAAAATGAATACTCTAGGTTAGCTGAATGAGCAGTTAGGTTGTGTGAGCACTACCTGGTTCAGCATTGAGCCAGGAGTCTGCAAACTGTGTTCTGTAGAATCCAGAATCTCCCCATACATTTTTTTCTAAAATTCCATTTGAGAAATTGGCAGCTATCCTTGAAATATAGTCTCTTTTTTAAAATATGTGAACCCAATCTTATGAAGATTTATGAATTGGTAAGCACATTTTTTTCAACAACAACTAGCATGCTAAATATAATTCAAGGGACTAAGGATACCTTGGTGAGCAAATTCAAATCTATGCCCATGAAAAAGAGAAATCTATTAATAAGTAATATAATCACAACAAAATGTGAGGTAGTTCATGAATGGTAAGAGAACTGCAGGTTCAAATTTGTAGGCCTCACCAAAAAGCTACCATTTAAAGGAAATCCTAAGGGAAGTGAAGGAATACAAGCTGCAGATTGATAGAGAGCATTCTAATGAAAGGAACAGCCAGTGAAAAGTTTTGAGGGGCTCTGTGTGTGTGTATTCGAAGAATTGCAAGAGAAAAGACTGAGTTACACCAATGAGGATAAAAAGAGATGGGAGATAAAAGCAACCTGCCAACGTCTCTCTTTTTATCCTTAGAGGACTGTATGAACATGTGTTGGGAAACCTTTAAACAACAGAGGTGTATATTGCCCTTCCAATGATATTTTTCCCAGAAATGGTTGCCATTTCAGAGCCTGTCTTTTTTTTGGGGGGGGGGGGCTTTTGTGATGAGGTCTCATTATGTAGCCCTAGCTATCCTGGAACTCACTATGTAGACCAGACTGGCCTTCGACTCAGAGATCCACCTGACTCTGCCTCCCCAGTGCTGGGATTAAAGGTGCACACCACCTCTCCTGGCTCAAAGACTGTCTTTATGGACGTTTTTCCACACAGAAAACATGATTTTGTAAATAATCTGATACATTTAAAAATAATAGTTTGTCCAATGATGGTGTGTGTATGCAGTGTGTGAGCGGTTAAGTATCAACTCGCTATTTCCTACTACTATGTCCTAAGATCCTTCTCTGTCGCCACTGTATATAATTTCTGCTTTATTTTTATTGTTTTCAGCAGCAGAGGTCAGTTCTGGGGCTTTGACAGTGACAGGTAAGTGCTTTAGTCACGGAGTCGTCCTAAGCCCCGGTGCATACAGTGTCTGCTGTATTTGCTTTGGTTGGTTCCTAAATCAGAATGCGATGTGGCCTTGATGGCCAAGTCAAGATGAAGCTGTGCGTTAGAATAAGCCACTCATTTCACTGTTTCTTGCTTACTTTTTAAAAAAATTGACACCGCCAATCTAGAGCTCTTAGCTCACATCCTCCTGTATCAGATTTCCAAGTAACTTACACCATCACACCTGGTTTTATTGGAGACATTTTCTTTTCATATTGAATGGTTTTTACTTTCCTGCCCTGTGTATTTGTGTGTGTGTGTGTGTGTATGTGTGTGTGTGCAGAGACGTAGATCTCTAGCAGTGAAGCACTGTGGAGTTCACTAAACTCGCACTGTGTTCACAGGTTTGATTGCCACTGTTTTTATTTTTTAAATTATTTAAATAACATTTTAGATTTATTTTACATATCAACCAATTTATCCTCCCTCCTCTGTTCCTGTCCCCTTCCCCCTGCCAATCTGCTCCCCTCCCCATCAGCTCTTCCTCCATCTCCTTTCAGAAGGGAACAGACCTCTTAGGGGCTTGCACAAAGCTTGGGGCAGAAAGCTGAGATAGGGCTGAACTCCTCCCCTTATGTCAAGGCAGTGAGGTAATCTGGCATGGAGAACAGGTTATCAAAAGAAAGCTGAGGGTCCAAGTAGAGGTCTTGCACTCACTGTTAGAAGCCTTACTAAGAGACAAGCTACACAATTGTCACACACAGGCAAAGGGCCTGTAGGTCACAGAGGTACAGCATACATGAGCTCCTGAGAGCTCAGCTCAGCTGTCTCTGAGGGTTCCCCCATCATGACCCCTTAGCTGGTACAATCTCTCCTTCCTTTCTTCCAGGCTCTTGAAGCTCAGTTCAGTGTTTGTCTGTGGATTTCTACATCTACTTCCATCAGTTACTGGATAGAGTATCTCTGATGGCAATTAGGGTAATCACCAATATTATTATAGTGGATAGCCAGTTCAGTCACTTTCCCCACTATTGCTAGGAGTCTTAGTTGTGGCCATCCTTGTGGGTTTTGAGGGATTACCCTGGCACCATGTTTCTCCCCAATGCCATAATGGCTCCCTCTATCAAGGGGTCTCTTTAGTTACTCTCCCTGAACCCTGCAGGTTGCGATTTGATTGTGCCCTCCCATTTAGAGCTGAGTGTTCCAAAGATCTCTCCCAATACACCTTGTCTGCTTGTGAGTCTCTATATTTGTTCCCATCTGCTGAATGAAGAAGCTTCTTTAATGGTAGCTGAGTAAGACACCGATCTGAGTACAGCAGAATATCATTAGAAGTCATTTTATTGATACTTTTTGTTTTTTTAGCCTAGTAATATTTGGTTTAATCCTAGGCCTCTGGACAATCTAGTCTCTGGTTCTTGGTCACCCAAACAGTGTCAGGTATGGGTTCCATCTCATGGAGTGGGCCTTAAGTCAAATCAGACATTGGTTGGTTACTTCTACAAGCCTTACTCCCATTGCCCTGGCATATTTTCCAGGCAGAATAGATTGTAGAACAAAGACTTTGTTTCTGGGTTGGTGTTTATGTTTTTCCTTTGGGAGCCTGCGAAGTATGTCCTGAACCAAAGACACTAGAATGTGGGGGGAAAGGTTCTATGTAGGCACCAGCTCACTCTCTGGTTCAATGAGTTGTGTGGGTGTTGCCTTCAACAATGAAGGCTTGCTGTCAGTTTGTGGAGAGCAATTTATTTTGTCTTGGAAACAGTCTGGGTTGTTTGGGGATTTCCATGGGACTCCTTTGGTCAAAAACTTAATTAAATGTAACCTAATCCTAGTACTGGAAGCTTCATTTGGTATCAAGAGATGGCCTGTTGAGACTACGTCTCCCTCATTATTTGGAAACTTTATTAGGTTTGCCTCCATATGTTTTAGAAAGGTTCCAGTGCACTGTTCCTGTACTGTCCTTCATAGGCCCCTCAGTTTAACTGTCTCTCCCCTCATTCCCATCCTAATCCCAGCTTCCTTCCCCAGCTGATCCTCCCATTCTTATCCCTGTTCCAATTCACCCATGAAACATATTTTATTTCCCTATCCCAGAAAGATCCATGTGGCCCCTCCAACCCCTTCCTCTATAAACCTCTCTGGGTCTCTGGATATCAGAGGAGATTCAATACAGAAAAAAAATGTCCTCAATGCTTCCAAAGTGACATGGTCAGCAAGATCTTGACTCGCCTTAGCAGATAACCGAAACACAACACAGAAAGAATAAAAGATTCAAGACCAACTGACCGCCAAGTATCATACCCTTAATTTTGGCTACAGCATGATCTTAAAAATCTCTTATGTTTTTGGCATCTTTGGTACATTGACGATACTCCACAATCCACCAAAGAAAATTTATAAACACCAACACAGCCACAAACCCTTTGACCTACAATGGTGTCCTGCCTGCAAGATAAGCTAATACAGCGGTGGACCAAGGCTTGTGAGAATAAACAATCAACATCGTTGACTCAACAGATGGATCTCATATCTGACTCTGTTTGGGTGACCAAGAACCTGGGACACTGTAACTTAGGCACTTAGAAAACCATATACTACTGTTCTAAAATAAAACATAGCAATAAAATTATAGGCAGATTTTTCTGTCCTGCTAGCCAACTCCCAAATAACCACAGGTGACTTCTTATTAATTATGAAAGCTCGGCCAATAGCTTAGGCCCTACACAAAATGTCTCCATCAAATCCCTCCCCTCAGGGAACCCCATGGAAGAGAAGGCAGAAAGAGTTTAAGAGTCAGAGCAGATGGAGACCACTGAGAAAACAATGCCCTCTAAATCAGCAGGACTGGACTGGATCCAAGTATGAACTTACACAAATTAAAGCAGTATGCACTGATACAGGCATCAGTGTCAGATGACTTCCTGGGGCTGAAGGGAAAAGTGCACACATGCTCCCCTCCCTAACCCAGAAGCCATCTCCAATTTATAACCACTTCCAAATGAAACTTTAGTGTTCTCCAAGGGAGTCTCACTAGGGAACCAAACTGCTTTTAGGGTAGGGCTGCATGCCCAGAAGTGAATACCAAAAGAAAATGAATTCAACAGCATCTTTGGAGTTTCCTTGTCTCATAATGTTGTATCAGGGGTTTTCCTTTTTTCAAATTTTATATCACACACACAAACACACAGAGGGGAGGGGGAGACAGAGAGAGAGAGAGAGAGAGAGAGAGAGAGAGAGAGAGAGAGAAAAGTTCTTTCTTTTTACCCTTCCAGTTCTTTTATGTATATATTATGTCTTCTCTTTTAGTGTGTTTATGGGATTCTTGAGTTTGCAATAGAAAGGGTCTCTGTCTATTTCTATTTCTTGAGCCTTTTTCTTGGCCTCTTTTCCTTTGGTTTATTTGCTTTGTCCTATTCTGACCTGTTAGTTTTTGCTTTATCCCTATTACTATCCTTTAGAAGCCTGTTTGTTTTGTAACGAGAGACAGAAACAAGGTGAATTTGGATGCGAAGAGAGGTGGTGAGAAGTTGGGAGGAGTAGAAGGAGGGGAAACCATAATCCGGATATACTATGTGAGAAGAAAGTCTCTTTTCAATAAGGGAAAATGATCAGATACTTACTGTCATCCTAACACAAACTCTCATCACCTTGGAAGAATGACTATAAACTGAGAATTGGCCCGTACAGATTGGCTTGTGGCTTATGTCGGTCATTGTCTTGATTGCTGGTTGATGGGGGAGGCTCCAGCCCACCATCTGAACTACCATCCCTATGCTGGTGACCAGGGTTTTATATAAGGGTAGCTCAGCAAGCCTGGGAGCAAACCAGTAAGCAGCATTCCTCTGCGACTTCTGCTTCAAACTCCTGCTTGAACTCTGGCCTTGGCTTCCCTCAGTGGTGGACTGTAATCTGCAAGTAGTAAGCCCTTCTAAGTTGCTTTTTGGTCATGGTGTTTATCACAGCAAAAGAAACCAAACTCGAACAACTGGCATGCTTTTCTCTCCCCCTTGGTTTTGTTTAAATCAGTCCAAGGAATCCTACACCCTAGACATTAGGGTTAAGTCCATATAAACTACTATATGGAGAGCCGTTTCTTCATCTGATTTTTTTCTTGCTGCTGCTGTGTACAAAACACCACACTTTGGCTCAGTCTCAACACTGCAGCTGAAAGACAAGTTTACTGCTAGTGCTCTAACATGAAAAGCAAATAGTGATTAAATCTCTTTCCGTGATTTCTCCCTTGGCAGAAGCCACCTGGGAGGAACCCAAAGCTGTGGTTTTTGCCACTCACTCCCACAACTATCAAAATGCCTGAAAACAGAGATCTCAGGGTCATCACTCTCAAGTAAAAAATTGGAGACTGGATTGAAAACATAAAAATAACCACCAAAAAAAAAAAACGAGGAGCCCAATAAACCACACATGGCTTGACGCGCTTGGGAGCCTATTGAAGGATTCTAATAGGTCTCCATTTTTCAATGCCTTTGCTCTGGCTCCTCCTGGTTATCTGCCTAGAGCTCATAATGCGAAGCTCTTGTGTGAAGCCACGCCTGCTCCTGGTAGGACATGATCGTTTTCTCTGACTAGAGGCCCGCAGTTTCATTTCTCCCCAACTATTTTCTTGTCTTTACTTCTTTACCCTGATATCTCTATTGATGCACAAAGCAACTTTCCTCATTACACATGGCCACTGTACAAACGGAACTTCCAGTGCTCTTTTAAGGTCTCTTACACAGACCATGAAGCCATTCGCTGTCCAAATAACATAGCTATTATTTGGGTTACTTCTCCAGCATAGGATGAGAATAGGAAACAAGCTAGGCAGTTTTAGGGAGAGGATCTTGAAAACAGACTTATCTTATCTAAAAGTCAGAAATGTTCCTGGCTCAGTTTCCAATTCTGTCCTTGCTGAAGCCCAAAGATGCCAGAAATGACTAAGCCAAAATATCTTTTGTTCTGCCTGGGTCAGAGGCCAGGGATGCAAGAAAGGCTTTCTGCATTCTTGCTTTCTCTCTTCCCTCAAAAGAACATCCCTGCTTGCAATCTATATCTGAAGACATGACCGAAACGTAGAGGAGGTGCCAGGGTAGTGCATAGTTGGGCCATCTGGCCTGACAACTCCTGCCCCTCACTCTGGTTTCTGCATGAGTCTTACACAAAGTCCCTAGGTCAGCCATTTGATGGTACCCTGCTTCTGAGGATCTCCGCCTTCTTTCTTTAAAGCTCAAACCTATAAACTGCCAATAAAACCATTTTCTTAACTCATCCTCCCATGAACAAGAGCTACTGAAAAGATTGTTTGCACCGGGTTTGGGGGACCGGGGGGTAGGGGCATACAGCCTTAATCCCAGCACTCAGAAGACAGGAGGATCTCTGTGAGTTTGAGGCCTGTCTGGTCTACAGAGATAGTTCTAGGATAGCCAAGGCTACCAAAGAAATCCTGTCCTGAAAAATAACCCCCCCAAAATAAAAAAAAAAAACCACTACCACTATCACCACCACCACCACCACCACCAAAAAAAAGAAAAAAAGAAAAAAAAACCTGTGATACTCTATACTCTAGAGAGGTTGGAATGTCGCAAGTCTAATTACCTTGTTGGACTAGTTTCAGTGAGCCATGCCTCCTTATTCATCTCTTTGTCAGATCTAGCACTCTGTGACTAACACCTAAAACCATTTTGGAATTTATTAACTTAGCAGGCGCTTGCTTTCCAGCCTTGAATTTGTTGAGTCAATCCATCATCAGGGGTCCCGACGGGTCAGACAAAATGTATTAATATGCAGGCTTTTGTCTCAGGTCAGGAAGGGGAGGAAGAAGCCAGACATCTTGGACGTTGATCCTATTTATTACCTAGTCCCTCTCCTTTTCCGGCTGTCTAAGGCCTAGTCTCTCAGGACCTCAGCATGAGACTCAGAGAATGATTCACTTTTCACCAGACCAATAACTTGAAAGCAAGCCAGGTATCTGCATGGACCCATTGAATCCAGCCGCCGGATCCTATTCCTCAGGTGGATTGTTAGTTGAGGTCTTTCTGGGGCTACAGACCTCTCTTGGTTTGGTCAACATTCCATTCTCTTTATTAGCTGCTTAAGTAAGGATCATAATTTGATAGATACCTTTTGTGGTCTGCTCTGAAAATATTCACTTTTCAGGCATCTGTGCTTTGAAGGCGTCAAGGTCTGGCCCTCTCTTTGCTTGCTCTCAGCTCTCTAAAGGCATTTCAGAATTTGTTTGCTTTTGGAACTTTGGAGACATTTTTGGTTCCTGCTTTCTTTGTCTTTAATATGTTTTGACTTATTCTTGTGATGGTTATTCTTGGTTATCACTTGATCACATCTGGAATTAACTAAAACCCAAATGATGGGCACACCTGTGAGGGATTTTTTATTAATTGAATCATTTGAAGTGAAAAGATACCCTTCTAATCAGGATCTTTGTGGTTGGGAATACAAAGATTTTTCTTGAAGTGGGAAGATCCAACTTTAATCTGGGTCATGCCTTCTGCTGTCCACCTCTATAAAGGACATGGAAGAAGGAAGCTTTAGTTTGTCGCCTGTTTCCTCCCTCTCTTGCTAGCAAAACCTTCCTTTACTGTCATTGGAGCTGACTTCTTTGGGATTCTGGCATGCACTGAAGATCAGCTGAGACATCCAGTCTTATGGATTGAACAACTGTGGACCTTATGCTGGTAGAGAGCCATTGTTGAACATGCTGAACCACAGCATGTAAGTCATTCTAATAAAATTATATCCATATACATATATGTATTTCATTCTATAAATTCTGACCCCTGACTAATACAGATTTTGGTATCAGAAATGGTTCTAGAGTAACAGAAACATCAGGATGAATCTTTTTTTTTTCTTTGATTTTTCAAGACAGGGTTTCTCTGTAGCTTTGGTGCCTGTCCTGGAACTAGCTCTTGTAGATCAGGCTGGTCTCAAACTCACAGAGATCAGCCTGCCTCTGCCTCCGGTGTGTTGGGATTAAAAGTGTGCACCACCACCGCCCGATTAAAGTGAATCTTTTAAGTATCTGAAATAGGCTTTCCAACTTGCCAACACCTACAGTTGCTGAAGCCTCTCCAATTACAGAAGACTCTCTTGGGAGATTGGAGAGTACTGAAAGCCAGTGGTGTGGACTATTCTACAAACTTAAGGAGACAAACGCATTTGATTATCCGGATACACCATTTATGAGAGGCAACAGATTTGGTAACTCTGTATAAAGTTACCCAGCTATACCACTCTTGGGCATATACACTTGCTCAACTATGTTCATAGCAGCTGTATTTGTAATAGCCAGAACCTGGAAACAACGTAGATGTCACTCTACTAAGGAATGGGTAACGAAAATGTGGTATATTTTTACAATGGACTATTACTCAGCTGTTAAAAACAAGGACACCAGAAAATCTGAAGATAAATGGATGGAACTAGAAAAAAGAAGTAACCCAGACCAAGAAAGGAAAATATGGTATATACGCACTCATAAGTGGATATTAACTATAAACTAATATCTATGTTACAATCCACAGACCCAGAGAGACTAGGTAATAAGGAGGGTTCATGGGAAAACAATCAGATCTCCCAGGGAAGGGGAAACAGAAGAAATTTCATGAGTGGACTGATGGCAGTGGGGATAGGAACATGAGTGACCAGAGTGCTGGGGCTGGGCGGGGTGGGGAGACCTGGATGTAGCGGGAGAGTGCTGAAAGAGACCACTGGAAAGGCAGGGCATTTAGGGGTCAAGTAAAAACCTGGGAATCTCCCAGGAACCTACAAGGATGACCCTATTTAAGACCCCTAGCAATAGCAGACATGCAGCCTGAACTGGCCATCTCCTTTGACCAGATTGGTGCTTTCCCCAATTATCAGAATCTTCATCCGGGAAGTGATGGAAACAGATCCAGACCCACAGCCAAACGTTAGGCAGAGTAGGGGGGAATCCTGCAGAGGAGGAAGAGGAATGATTGTAGGAGCCAGACGGGACAAGGACATCACAAGAGAACCCACAGAATCAACTAATCTGGCTCATAGAGGCTCACAGAGACTGAACCAACAACCAGGGACCCTGCATGGGGCTGACATAGGCACTCTGCACATTTGTTACAGCTGTGTAGCTTGATCCTCTTGTGGGACTGCTAACAATGGGAACAGGGGCTGTCTCTAACTCTTTTACTGATTTTGAGACCCTACTCCTCATACTGGGTTGCATTGCCCGATCTTAATACATGGGGAAGTGCTTAGTCTTACTGCAAATTGATACGTCAAGTTTTGTTGATACTCCTGGGAGAGGTGCCCTTTCCTAAAGAGAAATGGAGGAGGAGTGGACTGCAGGGTGGGAACAGAGCAGGGGTGGGGAAATGACTGGTAGAAGAGGAGGGAGGGGAAACTGTGGCAGGGATATAAAACAAATAAACTTATTTATTTTAAAAATTAAAAAAAGAATGGGATCCTGTAATGTGGGATATAGATGTATGGGAGGGCCTCACTGACGCTCAGAACTTAGAACCCCCAGATTCCATGTTTTTGTTGTTGTTGTTGTTATTTTGTTTTGTTTCCAGGACAGGATTTCAATTTGCAGCCTAGCTGTCCTAGAACTCACTCTGTGGAACAGGTTGGCCTCAAACTTAGAGATCCACCTGCCTCTGCCTCTTGAGTGCTGGGATTAAAGGCGCCACTGCTGCCTAGCTAACCCTCAGATTCTTAAGGTTTATATCACTTGAGGAAGTAGGCTGTCTACACTCAACAGAAAATGTACACACACTCCCAACCCCTAAAATATTGCCTTTTATGCCTTTGGGTGAGGAAATTGATCCTTCATTGTCTACTAAATCAGCAGTGACTTCCTCCGAAGGAAAAGTCAGACAAGATGAGACTATGTTCTTCAGGGCCCACCAACTGTGGCCTCTAGACCTATAACCAGATAGAAGGCTAAGCAGTCTCCTAGAGGGGAGATAGGAAGTGTAGCCCATGGGGAGGGGCACTACTCCGCTAAAGAGCTTCAAGAGTTTGCTAACTCACCAAGCAGAAATCTAGGGAACATGTGTGGGACTGAATTTTAAGAGTGCGGGATAATGGTGACAGGAACATAAAACTGGATTAGGCTGAGTTTATTAATATGGGCCCACCTGAATGGAGACGCCAGGTTTAATGTGGAAGCTCTCATAATTTTAAAAAGTTATCAGAAGTTTGTTTGGATGAATCTCCCTTTAACTTTCCTGTCTGGCCAGTGCAGAAGACAGACAGATCATGGAGAATGACAGTTGACTGTCGAAAATCAATCAAGTAGTGACTTCAATTGCAGTTGCTGTACCAGATGTGGTGTCCTTATTTGAACATGTTATGAAGCTATTAATCTAACAAATGCCTTTTTGGGGGACCTGTCCACAAGGACCACCAGAAGCAATTTGCTTTCAGTTGAGAAGACCCCAGTATCTTTACAGTTTTACCTTAAGGATATATCAGCTCTCCAGATTTAGAAGGGATCCTGATCATCTGTCTCTTTCACAGAATACCATATTGATTCACTATATTGATGACATTATGTTGATTGGACCAAATGAACAGGAGGTAGCAACCATTTTGGACTCATTGGTAACACATATGAACATCAGAGGATGGAAAATAAGTCCAAACAAAATTCAAGGGCCTTTTACCTCAGTGAAATTCTTAGGAGTCCAGTGGTGTGAGGCATGCAAAGATATTCTTTCTAAGGAGAAGGATGAGTGATGTAGGAGAGTCTTCTATCTATCTGTTGCTTTCATTGGTTAATTAATAAAGAAAACTGCCTGACCTGATAGGTCAGAACATAGGTAGGTGGGGAAGACAGAACAGAATTGTGGGGGAAAGAAAGCAGGGTCAAGAGAGCCGCCCACCATGAAGCTGCCAGGTCAGACATGCTGAATCTTTCCCGGTAAGCCACGACCACATGATGACATACAGATTGTTAGAAATGGACTTAATCAATATATGAGAGTTAGCCAATAAGAGTCTGGAGGTAATGGGCCAGGCAGTGTTTAAATGAGTACAATTTGTATGCAATTATTTCGGGGGTAAGCTAGCTGGGATCTGGGCGAGAACACAGCCCGCCGTTCCTACTACAGATGAGTACCTGGCTCCTCCCACAACCAGGAAAGAAGCACACATTTAATGGGCCTGTTTGGACCCTGGCGCCAGCACATTCCTTACTTGGGTGTCTTACTCTAGTCCATACACCAACTGACTTGGAAAGCTGCTCATTTTGGAGGTGGGGCTGAAACAAGAGAAGGCTCTTCAACAGGTCCAGGGTGCTGTGTGGGCTGCTCTACTACTTGGACCATGATCCAGCAGATGCAATGGTACTTGTGTCAGTGGCAGATAGGGATGATTTTCAGAGCCTTAGGCAAGGCCCTATTGGTGAGTCACAGAAGGGACCTTTGGGATTGTAGAGTAAGGATCTGCCATCATCTGCAGGCAACTGTTCTCTCCTTGAGAGACAGGTCTTCACCTGCTATTGGATCTTAGTGGAAGCTGAAAATTTATCAATGGGCCACTAAGTTACCCTGCAACCCGAGCTGCCCATTATGAGCCAGGTGTTATCTGACTCATCAAGTCATAAAGTAGGATTTGCACAGCAGCAATCTATTATCAGATAGAACTGGTTGGACCCAAGAAGGTCCTGAGTGCACAAACAAGTTACAAGAACAAGTTGCACAAATGTTTGTGGTTTCTACTTCTGTTACAATACTATCTCCTTCCAAGTATGCACCTATAGTTTCAGGAGGTGTGCTCTTTCATCAGCTGCCTAAGGAAAAGACTAGGGTCTCTTTTACTGATGGTTCTGTACATTATGCAGGCACCACCCCGAAGGACAACCCTAAAAGACACTGGCAAAGAGAAATCTTCCCAGTGAGCAGAACTTTCAGCAGTGCACACAGTCATATGTTTTGTGTGGGAGGAGACATGGCCAGATGTGTGACAGTTCACTGACTCATGGACTGCAGCCAATAGACTGACTGGATAGTCAGGGACATAAAAAGAGCATGATTGGAAAAATGGGTGAGAAGACATCTGGGGAAGTATGTAGATGGATCTGTCCAAATGGAGGAAGGATATGAAGATACTTGTGTCCCAACAAACGGTGACTTCAACTGAGGAGGCGTTCAGTAATGGGACAGTTCAGTAATAGGGACAGTCAGCCTCTTTCCCCAGCCATTCCTGTCATTGCTCAATGGGCCCATAAGCAAAAGGGCCATGGTAGCAGAGATGGGGGTTATGCATAGGCTTGGCCACATGGACTTCCACTCATCAAGGCTGACCTGGCTACAGTGCTGTTGAATGCCAGATCTGCCAACAGTAGAGACTAACACTGAGCCCCACATATGGCACCATTCCCTGGGGTGACCAACCAGTGACCTGGAAGTAGATTGGCCACTTCCTCCATGGAAAGGACAGCACGTTTTCCTTACTGGAATAGATACTTAACCTGGTTATGGATTTGCCTCCACTGCATGTAATAGTTCTGCCAAACCACCATACTGGGACATACAGGATTCTTTATCTACCCTCATGATATTCCACACAGAATTGCTTCTGATCAAGGAACTTACTTCCCAGTCAGAGAAATGAAGCAGTGGGACCATAATCATGGAATCCTCTGGTCTTCCCATCGTCCTCACCACTGTGAAGCAGCTGGCCTGACAGAAAGATGGAATGAACTATTGAACAAACACTTACAGAGCCAATTAGGTGGCAGGAACTTGGAGGGATGGGACAGGGTTCTCCAAAAAGCAGCATATACTTTGAATCAACATCCAAAATATGACATGGTTTCTCCCATAGCCAGGTTCCGCGAGTCTGGGAATCAAGATGTGAAAAAGGAAAGAGCCGCAACTACTGTCGCCCCTAATGACCCACTAGGAACATTTTTGCTTCCTGTTTTCCATGTCCTTAAACTCTGATGGCCTAGAAATTTTGGTTCCAGAGGGGCAGTGCTCCTGCCAAGAGTCACAATGAACTTGCAATGGATCGGGAAGCTCAGATTTCTCCCTAGCCACCTTGGACTTCTGATGCCCTTAAGCCAACAGGTCAAGAAAGGAACGACAGTGTCAGGATCCAAATTGTCAAGTGAATTGATTCTTCTTCCACAGTGGAGGTAAGAAAGACTATGTCTGGAGTACAGGAGATTCTTTAGGGCATCTCTTGGTGCCACCATGTCCTGTGATTAAAGTCAACAGGAAATGACAACAGCCTAATCCTGACAGGATGACAAAGGGCACAGACCCTTCAGGAGCTAAGGTATAGGTCACTCCTCCCAGAAAAGAGCCAAGTCCTGCTCAGCATGAAGAAAATACAGAATGGATCATAGAGGAAGGCGGTCACAAATCCCAGCTAAGGCTATGAGACCAGTTGCGGGAATGAGGATTGTAACTGACAGGAGGGTTTCTGCTGTATTTCGTTAAGAATTGTGCTTACCCAGATATGTAGATATTTGTGTTTTCTTTCTTCAATTTATTTACCATGTAATGTAACATAAATTAAGAGATTATCAGTGGTTATATTTAAGTCTGAGATACCAGAAGAATGGCCCTCAAGGAACATTGCCACCTATTCTAAATTTATAACATATTGCAGTTGTATGAGTGATAATGACAATATGGTAGGCATAATTATGACCTGGTTAAATATATAATGTGTTTGTGATTGTATGTGGGATAGTTATATCATATTTAGGTATAATTATGGCCTATGTGTTGTTTTAGTTTAGAAACTAAGCATGACATAAGAAAATAGTATTGAACGTCAAGTTGACAAGGGGTGGACTTGAGATGGCTATTCTTGTCAACTTAACTACATCTAGAATTAACTAAAACCCAAATGGCTGAGCATACTTGTGAGGGATTTTTTTCCTTAATTAAATCATTTGAAGTGGAAAGACCCACTTCTAATTCAGATCCTTAAGACAGGGGTATAAACTTTACTCCAGATCTTTTGAGTAGGAAGATCAACTTTAATTTGACCCACACCTTCTGCTAGAAGCCCATATAAAGGACAAAAGGAAGCTCTCTCTCTCTCTCTCTCTCTCTCTCTCTCTCTCTCTCTCTCTCTCTCTCTCCTTGTTCTTACCTTTGCTACCATGCCCATTCCTTCACTGGCATTCAAGCCTACTTTTTGGGGATTCTGGCATATACTAAAGACCAGTTGAGACATCCAGCCTCGAGGAATGAGCAACTACTGGATTCTTGAACCTTTCATTCATAGGCAGCCATTGTTCGATTTGCTGGACCATAGCTTTTAAATCATTCTAATAAGCCCCCTTTCTAAAGAGAGACCGAGATTCATTCTATAACTTCTGTTACTCTAGAGAACCCCAACTAAAACAATTATCATTTGGCCTTTGTCTCCTGACACTCCTCAAATTCTTAATTCTGCATAAGTCTTAGCATAGAAATTTTCATGAGCATCTGACCAGAAAGACACTGAAGACAGGAGGCATTTGTTTCTTCCATTACTATTGAGGTATCTGGGGAATACTTCAGGATCTTCAATGGCCTCATAGGGAAACACAACAAATGAAATGTACCTCTTTCTTGGGTCAGAAGTGTTGACTCAAAACCACAGCACTAATCCTAAATGGAATAGAAGATAATTTATCCTGGAACCACTATGAGTGACCATCCACCATGAACCCCAAATTCCATGTTCTAATTTGTTTCATGAAGTATTATAGTTTTATTGAACAAAGACAGTCAAAAATTAGGATGAGTTTAAAATACACTGGAAGGTATGTCAGAGTAGTAGGTAAATGGAAGTGGGGAAAATCTATTTTGTAGGCCCAAGATACTACTTAGCTTTGGGGTTGGTAGAAACTAGTGGTCTGGTAAATTAATAAATTCTAAAAAGTTTTTATCCATTAGTCACAAGATGTTAGTTTTGATATCAAGGTGAGACTAGAACTAACCCAAGATAGAGTAATTAGTATCCAGACCTGCAGCTTTCCAGTTTCACCACAGAACTGAAATTCTATTCTGCCAGTCTCTGAAGACACAGCTGCTTTTGGGGAAACCCCCTTCACAGTCCTCCTTGCTGGCCAAGCATCACATTGTTTTTTACATGTCGGGGCCACATATTATTTGTTAAATATCATAACAGCCCCATAGCTAAGCAGCTCATTCCTAGGATTTGATGTAGAGGAGTCTGAAGAGGCCTGGACAGCAGTCTTCAAGAGGGAGGAATAACTGGAAAAAGTCATTAAGACTCAAAACCCTCGATCGTATCAAAACAATTAGCTCGTGATCTGGATCTGAGAGGTTTTTATACTCTGTATCTGATATAACATTTACATGTGAGCTAGGATGACTAAACCTAAAGCTGAGTAATCAAGAACACGGCTTGGCCTAATGGAGTGAGGGTAACAAATGAGGAAAGATGGGCTTGAAATAACAAAGACTTACATGTTTTAGCTATACTGGCTATAGTGTCCCTGTGTCTATAGTTACTTGTGCTGCTTGAGCTACCTTACCTATATTTAAGTGATTAGAAATAAAATTTTTGAAGGAATCATTGTAGTATTGTCCCCCCCCTTTGATTTTTTAAATACAAAGATTATTTAATGAACTTTTAAAAATCCTGGCTAATTGTACTATAAAATATTGTAGATACTAATTAAATCTAGAAACATTGGTTATTAGGCAAAAAACAACATGGATGTTGTTGGTATTAAAAAATATTACCTTTTGTATTATTTCAAGACTTTGGTTATGTCTTAGTTAGGGTTTCAGTTGCTGTGATGAAACACAATAACCCAAATGCAAGTTGGGGAGGAAAGGGTTTATTCAACTTACACTTCTACATTTTCTAGTTCATCACAAAGAAAGGAAGTCAAGACAGGATCTCAAACAGGGCAGGACCCTGAAGGCAGGAGCTGATGTGGAGGTCATGGAGGGGAGCTGCTAATTGACTTGCTTTCCTCTGGTTTGTTCAGGCTTCTTTTTTATAGAACCCAGGAGCATCAGCCCAGGGATGGCACCACCTACCATAGGCTGGGCCCTCCCACATTGATCACTAATTGAGAAAATGCCTACAGCTGGATCTCATGGAGACCTTTCCTCACCTGAGGCTCCATCCTCTCTGATGACTCTAGCTTGTGTCAAGTTGACCAGCCAGTATGGGTTATCTCCAGCAAAGTAAAGAAAATTGAAGTTTAATTTAAAAATTAGATTTTTTATTTTATCCAAATTATACTGCATAATGAGAATATATATGTATATGTGTATTTATTTATAAAAACAATGTAAAACTTGATTCTTTATTAATACTAGGAATCAAAATTTCTACTTCCTCCCCTTCTCCCACTTCCCTCCTGCTCCCCCACTAGCCCTCTCCCTTCCCCCTCCAGTCCTAAGAGAGGGCAAGGTACCCTGCCCTGTGGGAAGTCCAAGGCCCTCCTGCCTCCATCCAGGCTTAGGAAGGTGTGCATCCAAAAAACCAGTACATGCCATAGAGACAATTCCCAGTGCCATTATCACTGTCTTCTCAGTCAGCCCCAATTGTCAGCCACATTCAGAGGGTTCAGTTTGATCCCATGCTCATTCAGTCCCATTCCAGCTGGCTTTAGTGAGGTCCCGTTAGTTCAGGCACACTGTCTCAGTGAGTGGATCAATGGTGCGGGAGAATTATCTGTATTCTGTCAATCATATTTTAATAAAACGCTGATTGGCCAGGCAGGCAGTATAGAGCAAAGAGACTGGGAGTATTCTGGAAGCAGAAGCTCTCTCTCAGCCACTCCTGCACAGACCACCGAAGAGGCAACATGTAAGCTGTCACACTGAGAAAGGTACTGAGCCCATGTGGCTAAAATAGATAAGGATAATGGGGTAATATATGTTATAAGAGCTAATAAGTAGCCTGACCAAATGGGCCAATCAGTTTATAACCTTATGGAGTCCTGTGTGTAATTTCTCTTTGGGATTTGCCGGCTGTTGGGGTACCGGGCGGGACGGAAACCCCAACAAGCCGGCCCTCATGTTACATATGGCACCCAGACGTGGATAACAGAATCCACAGAAAGCCTGAGAAAGCTTGGGAAAGAATAGAATAAAGCATGTTTCCTTGGTAGCAGCAATTTCTCGGATCTGCTTTGCTTGCTAGAGGCAAGCAAGTGCTCTCATCTAAGAGAGACTTCCTGACTCAGCTTTAGCTGCAAAACCCTGCAGCTCTCATTAAGAGGTCCTGCCTCGAAATACTTAAACGGTGTTGGTGAAAAGCGGAACACATGCTTTTCGGTTTTCAGTCGTAGCAGGAAAAAAGCTGCGTTGTTTTACAATGCCGGCTTTCTGGGCTGTCCTGACAGGGTAATCTCTGACTCTTTCAGGCAGGCAGTCTGACTGAGTGTGGTCTGTGAGCAGAATGCTGCAGCTTGCTTGCTGGCAAGGACCTTGAAACGCCATAGAGTTGTGGCAATGAACATAGCTCTGGCTGGTATCTCAGCCATGAGACTGGAGAGCTGGGGAGTGGGTTGGATCTAGCCGTCAAAGCCACTGCTCTCCATATTGCTTAGTAAATTAAAGGCTCATGTGGTCAGAAAAGGGAGATAAACAGTAAAGAGAGATTCAAAGATGAAGAAAACCTCTAAATGGTTTATAGTGTGTTACAAATAAATTCAGGATAAAAGTTAAAGTTCTTAAAGTAAAAAGAGAGTAGTTAGGTGTGGTGGTACACACCTTTAATCCCAATGCCCTGGGAGGTAGAGGCATATTGACCTCTGTGACTTCAAGGGACAGAGGTAGAGATTGACCTCTGTGACTTCAAGGTGTGGTAGTGCACACCTTTAATCCCAATGCCTGGGAGGCAGGGACAGACAGATCTCTGTGAGTTCAAGGTGTGGTAGCATACACCTTTAATCCCAGCACTGGGGAGGCAGAGACAGGAGGATCTCTGTGAATTCAAGGACAGACTGGTCTACAGAGTTATTCCAGGACAAAGATATATACAGAGAACCTGTCTCAAAAGCAAAAAGTAAAAGTAAAAATAAAAGAAATAGAGGTTAAAATAAAGCCACATAAAGATGGAAAATGCACAGAGAATCTTCATACTGTATGCTATTATGCTCTCTTTAAATTGTTTGATTGTTGAGGAAGGAGCAACAACTGCTAAAAGACTTTTGTTTATAAATGCTGCTGAACTAACCCAAGATAGAAATTTTGAAAATACCTTGGCTTCAAAACTGAAGTCAAAAGGTATGTTACTTTGGAGAAGAGATTTTGCTTTTGTTTCCACAGAAAACGAGAGTCTCTGGATTTATTCAGAGTTAAGAATAATCACCTTTGACCAAGGGAGGCCACCTGAAAAATCTCCGATAGGAACAGATGGCCCAGATGACAGAGGTCTACATCCAGAACTGATCCAAGACTGCTGCCTGAGGTGATCGAGACTCACAGGATTCTCCAGTCATGACTTGATTATAACTCTAAATTTTCTTTAGGTCCCCTTAAGACTATCAGCGCCCCCAACCAGCAGGAAGTAGCCTGAAATACTACGCCCACATTCCCAACAAATGGATTATGGGTATTTTCCTTTGTTTAAAAAAAAAAAGAGAGAGGGAAATGGTGCGGGAGAATTATCTGTATTCTGTCAATCATATTTTAATAAAACGCTGATTGGCCAGGCAGGCAGTATAGAGCAAAGAGACTGGGAGTATTCTGGAAGCAGAAGCTCTCTCTCAGCCACTCCTGCACAGACCACCGAAGAGGCAACATGTAAGCTGTCACACTGAGAAAGGTACTGAGCCCATGTGGCTAAAATAGATAAGGATAATGGGGTAATATATGTTATAAGAGCTAATAAGTAGCCTGACCAAATGGGCCAATCAGTTTATAACCTTATGGAGTCCTGTGTGTAATTTCTCTTTGGGATTTGCCGGCTGTTGGGGTACCAGGCGGGACGGAAACCCCAACAAGCCGGCCCTCATGTTACAGATCAACCCCTCGTTGATGACTTCCTTGCTCATATTCTCCCTCCTTCTGCTCTTCAACTGGACCTTGGAAGCTCAGTCCAGTACTACCATGTGGGACTCTGTCTCTATCTCCATCTGTCACTGGACGAAGGTTCTATGGTGATATTTAAGATAGTCATCAGTCTGACTACGGGACAAGGACAGTTCAGGCACCCTCTCCTCCACTGCCCAGGGTCTTAGTTGGGGCCATCCCTGAGGACATATGGGACCCCCTCTAGAGTCGAGCCTCTTGCCAACCCCACAATGCCTCCCTTAATTAAGATATCTTCTTCCCTGTTCCCATATCTGTCCTTCCTCCATCTCAACCATCCCACTCCCCCAAGTTCCTAGAGAACCTAAGTAATAAGGTGAACCCAAACAAAAACATATGCAGATCCTCCTGGAAATTGAAAGCAGACAAGATTGCCAGGCAAAAGTTAGGAACATGGGGGTGTTGTGGGGTGGGGGAAGGGGAGAGGGGGAGAGAGAAGGGAGAAGGGGAGGGTTGGGGAGAGCTTGGGGGAATGGGAAAACTTGACTCTTTTAAATGTTGGTTATAAATAAGATAGGGTTTAAGGTAAGCAAATATTCATAACAAGAAGGTATGTCAAATGAAGGGACATAATATCTTCATTAGTAACTTCTCTAAGACAAAGTTTGCTTTATCACTTAAAAAATAAATCAGTGGAGAATTAAAATATCATAAATTTTTAAAATCTAATTGCACACATCTCTAAGGAACATAAAGAGTGAGAAAGACTTTATTTGGTTACTTGGGGTACTCCATTGTCAGGAGCACCTGAGATGACTGTCACCCAGCAATCTTGAAGTCCACATGAATGTGCTCTTACATAATGTGAAAAGGTTCATGGCCTCCCAGAAATGGGTTAAAAATATCTGGATGTAGTCCTGTTCTTTTAATAAGAATGAAATATTTGATGTGATGTCATTTTTCTCCTTTTAACTGATGAAATTATGGGTTTTTTTATCCTTTGAGACTCAATAATTTTGAATTTTAGTAACTAAAGTTAAAAGTCTTTTACAATATGAGTTTTCACTATTAGTTTATCAATAGACCAAGCTTTATAAACAGACTTAAATATTTATTCATTAAAATGTTTTTATAATCACTATGTAATTTAGTAAGAATGTTCTAAGAAATGTTGACATAAAAACTACAATTCTCATCCTAAAGGGAATAAGAGACAATTTATTCTGGAGCCGTACTGAGTGACTATAACTCCAGAACACTGATCCAGGTTAGCCCAAATTCCGTGTGCCAATGTGGAAACAGTTTCATGAAGCTTTTATAGTTTTACAGAACAGAGAAAGTAATAAATCAAAACAGGTATAAAATACTTTGGTGGGGACATTGCAGAGGCGGGTACAGCGACATGGGAGAGTATCCTATAGGCCATCAGGCTCTCTGATAACATTCTTAGCGTTAGAATTGGCTGAAGTTAGTGGTGTGCTAAGTCAGTAGGATCTAAGAGGTTTTTATTTCTTACCACAAGGTGTTGGCTGCAATACTGGGTGGAGTAATGAATGGCTGTTCCAGTAAGCTAACACTGTGCCAGATAAGTGAAACTGCGAATTCCAATCTGAAATCCAATTGGTCCATCAGTCTCTCCAGACACAAACTCCTGTCAGTCTTTCAGGAATTTTTCATTCATTGCTTATGACACAGATATTTCTCAGGAATTTTGGCTCACAATAGGCATCACTCTCTAAACAGATTTTTTTTTTTTTTGGTTGTTAAAGAGGTGACCATTCAAAATTCAAATGCTTTGTCCAGTGAGAAAACATTTTTTTAAAAAGCTAAAATTTAATCACAGGTTTTAAGACTTCATTTAGAAAAAGGATACTAAATCTCTCTCTCTCTCTCTCTCTCTCTCTCTCTCTCGCACACACACACACACACACACACACACACACACACACACACGCATGCATGCACATAGTCCCTTGAATGTATTCCAGTTATAAATAGAGGTAAAGCACTTTTGCACATTTTTTCTTAACTAAATTTAAGTTAATTACTTGTTAGAGATTTAAGTTATTATTACATTGATATGATTGTTTTGTTCAAGAGCATTTGCTTTCATTAGTGTTTATGAAGCAACCAAAGTTTGCCATTTATGACTTTATTATCTCCACTTTTTATAAATGAGTAGTGATGTCTTTATTATAGCTCTTTTGTTTTTATTGCACTATACATTTTTCTCAATGGATAGCATGATCATATTTATTTTTAAATGAAAAACAAAAATGAAAAACTACAAAATACCTCCTTGCGATATAACACATTAAGCTAATCTGTAAACTCTAACATGAATTTATAAGCCTCAAAGTAGGTTTTTAAAATGACAATTAAAAAAATACTTAGGGTGTTTACTTACATGGGCCTTACTAGCATAAGGGTCTTGAAAACCCTGGTTGGTTAAAAAAAAATCCTTAAAGTAATTAAAATGTTTGTATTCATATACATATTCACATATATATGAAACATATACAAAGCACAGACATGAATTATCTCTTTAATCTTTGAGATAGAGTTTAACATCTCAAGGGAAGGCAACTGTCCATAAGGAAGAACACATCCTGTATAAATACAGCGACCATCTCTTAAAGTTAATTTATGTTCTCACAGTAGGGACCATGTTGTTGGACCAGCAATGGGATAAGGATCAAGGAGAACGTCTTGACCAGGATGAGGATCAAGGAGAACATCTTGACTGAGATAAGGATCAAGAACATTTTGGCCAGGATTGTGTAAGCATATATATCTTGTTCTTAAAAGTTGATTTAAGTTTTTTAATTTAAAAACTCAAGTGAATTGTCCCCCAAAGAAACCTAGAATGATTAGCCATCTCTATTTTACCTATGTGCTCACATTGATTAAATATACTTTTTGTCTTTCATCATTATTTTGTTCCTTCAAATTTTAGTTTTACTATGAGCCAAAATAAATCTGGGTCAAGATGACGACTTTACTTTCTCATGGAAACTAAGCCAATTTGGCACTACGTATATTATGAAAAAACCTAGGGCTTTGTCAACCAGGCAAGCTAAGCCAGCTTGGAGGCAGCAAATGTTTCTCCTCATTTCCCCAAATACTTGCAAGTTAGTAATTGTCACACATTAAATGGCTAGAATACCAGACTGCAGTTTATCTCCAGACACTTCCTTCTTGGATACCTTCTGTGATGCTGTTCTTGGCTGTTAACCTGACTACATCTGGAATTAACTAAACCCTAAAAATGTCTGGGCTCTGTAGCACAAATTCTAATTGGTCTTAATAAACAAAGCCTGGAGTCATATATTAGGGGGTGAAAGCTGAAGGATCAGAGAGGCAGTGCAGCCACCACAGAGACCATTTACCTCTATTGATGCTTAGAACAAAGGGGTAATCCTGACTTCAGACTGCATCTTCAGACTGCATCCTCAGACTGCAGGGTCAATCCTCAGACTGCAGTGAGCTCTTGTCTCCACCCTTCTTACATTCCTCTCTCTGCCCAGTCATATTGTTTCTGTCTCTGCCTCTCTAGTGTTGGAGTTAAAGGCATGGGACTCCCAAGTACGGGGAATAAAGATGTGAGCCATCACTGCCTGGCCTCTAGTGGCTTAACTCTGCACTCTGCTCTTCAGGCAAGCTTTATTTGTTAAAACACAAACAAAAATATCACTACAGGGCACACCTGTGAGGAATCTTTTTTCTTAATTGGATCATTTGAAGTGAAGAGCAACTCTAATTTGGATCTTTGAAGTCGGAAACCCCACCTTTAATCTGGACCATACTTTCTGTTGGAAGTATACATAAAGCACATGAAGAAGGAAGCTCGCTCTCTGTTTCCTCCCTTTCTTACTTGCAAATCCATTCCTTCACTGTCATTAGAGCCTCCTTCTTCCGGATTCCAGTGTATGCTGAAGACCAACTGAGACATTCTGCCTCATGGAATAAGCAACTACTCAATTCTTGGAACTTCCATACATAGGCAACCGTTGTCGGACTAGCTGGATCACAGCCTGTGAATGATTCTAATATATTCTATGTATTGGAGAGAGAGAGAGAGAGAGAGAGAGAGAGAGAGAGAGAGAGAGAGAGAGAGAGAGAGATTCAGTCTCTAAGTCCTGCTACTCTAGAGAACTCAGACTAATACACCTTCTTACACACACTCACATACAAACACACACACACATGTTTTTCCTTTTTCTTGAAAGATTGCCTATCTATGCTAGCTAAAAAATGTATGTTTTGAGTCAGTTTTATGTGCTACTTTTATGTTGACGTAGGCTGTTCATTCATTTCCCAGCTGCCCAGAGCCAAAATAATCACACAGAAATGATATTAAAGCACTGTTCAGCTTATTAACTCAAGCTTCTTATTAACTCTTACATCTTCATCTAACCCATTTCTATTAATCTGTGTATCGCCACATGGCTGTGGCCTACCTGCAAGGTTCCATCCTGTCTCCTTCGGCAGCTACAGCTACTTGGTGTCTCCACTTTGCCCACTTTTCTCTATCTCTGCTTGGAATTCCTGCCTTGCTCTATTCTGCCCTGTCATAGGACCAAAGACGCTTCTTTATTAGTCAATAGTAATAAAACTTTTCACAGCAAAGAGAGGGAAATCCCACATCACTTTTTGGATTGACTCTCTCAACTTTTACCCTGAGACTGTCTTTTGTATGTTTGCACACATATAAGGGTGCTCAAGAAGCTGGGTGACCAATCTCTCATATATGTCTTCACTGGTGAGCCAGTAAACTTCCTTCTGTGAATGATAACTCTTAAAAAGAAGCTGTGTGTGCAGAGACTAACTGACTAGAATTTTAGTACTATAGAGATATTGGAATGTTGCAGTTCCAGAGGCTAATTACCTTATACTGAGCTAGTTCTACTTACCCAAAACAGCCATCCCTTGCCTGCCTCAGAACTAATATCCTGTGACTAATAGATAAAAGAATTTTAAAGTCTATTAACTTAGCAGATCACTAGCTTCTACCAACCACAATGCTAATAATGTCACCAGACAGCAGCTTAAGCACCTTGCTTGTGCCTACGTCTCTAACGTAATCACCAATGTATTTTATATCTGCCTTGATTTATGACTGTCTTTGTCCCATGTAAAACTTCATGAAGTTGCTTCCACATTGTGACATGGAATGTTGGGTAACCTAAATCTGTTCCAGAGCTATGGTCACTCATAGCAGCTCCAGAATAAACTATTTCTTATTCCCTTTAAGATTAGAGCTGTAGTTTTTTTTTGCATGAGCAATTAGGGAGCCCAATTTTGGGGCTCTGAGAATGATTCATTTTCACTGGAGGAGCCACCTGAACAGAAGCTAGGTTCCTGAAAAGACCCACTCATTGAGTCCAGATTGCCTGGTGTTACTTTCTCAGTGAGATTGTTGGTGAGTTCTTCCTGGGTCTCTGACCTCTGGTTGGGTTGACTATCCAGTTTGCTTTTTCTGAGCTCCTTAGCAAGGACCTCATTTTGATGGACACCTTTAATCTAATGAGTCAATCTGGTGAGCAACTGTTGAGAGAATAGAAACTCCCTAAAGTTATGGGCATTCCCCTAAATTCTCATGCTGTGGGAGGAAAAAGCAATAGCCAAAGAGGGAGCTATCTCACAGAAAGAGAATTCACAGTTCTGATATCTTATCAAATCACCTTACAGGCTGAGACTAAAATCCAGATAAGGATGAGTCAATGGTGGCCCTGACCACATCTTGGCCAGGATGACTTAGCTGTAGAAATCCTTGGTACTTGATCTAAACTGTATTCTTACTTCAGGACCCTAAAACTGGACTTGAGGGGTCTGTTATTTATTTGTTCATCTTCTCAATGTGGCCACATTGAGTAAATTCCTCTTTTATTGATTTCCATTTTTATTTTGGCTCTTTTCATTGGCTTATTGGGGAAGAGTGGCTAGACCTTGGGGCACAAGTTGTAACCTCCAAGTGTTATGGGGAGTTCACCAGAAATGGTTACTCAATGTATAGCCAATGGGAAGTCTTTATTCTTGCAGTCTGAGACCACACTCAAGTGTTCTGAGGATTGAGGTGTGGCCTTGAGTGTCCAGAGCCCAGGTGTTTTCTGTTGCTGCTGGTTTTTGTTGTTGTTGTTGTTGTTGTTGTTTGGGGTTTTTTGTTTGTTTGTTTGGTTTTATTAGTTTGTTTTTTGAGGGGCTGCAGGACAATATTTTTTTGTATAACCCTGGTCTTCTTGGAACTCACTCTGTAGACCAGCCTGGCCTCCAACTTACAGAGATCGCCTGCCTCAGTCTTCCAAGTGCTGGGATTAAAGGTGTGTTCCACTACTGCCTGGTTTAGAACTCAGGTTTTTAAGGGCAGAGACCTTGTCTAGGCATCTCATTTGGAAGTTTCAGGATGAACTTTGAAGAGTAGGTAGTTTGAAACAAGTAGTTTAACAGAGAAGTGGTTAGTCAGCTAGAGGGGGCATTCTACATAGTCAGATAAAAAGCTTAGCTGGATAAATAAGAAGGTGAACCTGACGAAAATCATGTAGCTATCCTCCTGGAGATTGGAAATAGACAAGAGTGCCAGGTAACCTTGGGTGCATGGGGGGGGGGCTGTTGGAAGGGGAGAGGGTTAGAGAGAAGGGAGTAGGGGAGGAATGGGGAAAGATTGGGGGACTGGGATGGGGGGGAGGGAGAATGGATAGATATGGGATCAGGGAAGTATATACCTCAACTAAGGGAGTCATTTTAGGGTTTACAAGAGACTTGAGTATAAAGGGGATCCCAGGTCCAAGGAGAGATCCCCAGATTGTTTTCTGGACAGAGGAGAGGGTGCCTGAACCGGCCTTGGCCCACAACCATACTGATGAACATTTTGCATATCACCATAGAACCCTCATCTGGCGATGGAGGGAGATGGAGGCGGAGACCCACATCGAAACACTGGACCTAGCTCCCTAGGTCCAAACGAGAGGCAGAAGGAAGGAGAACGTGAACAAAGAGGGCAAGAGCAGAGGAAACCATCCGACGTTGGATGGCGATACAGACGGAGACCCATATTGGAGCACCGGACGGAACCCTCCACGGTCCAAATGAGGAGCAGAAGGATGAAGAAAATGAAAAAAGAAATCAGGACTGCGACGGGCGCCATCACCCACTGATACAAGGAGACTGATCTAAGGAGAGTTCACCAAGGCCAGCTGAACTGGAACTGAATGAGCACGTGATCTAACCAGATTCTCTGAATGTGGCCGAATTCTCTGGATGTGGCTGGCCCGGAGTCTTTCTGAAACGCCATTGACAATGACACTGGGACTTGTTTCCTCTGCATATACTGGATTTTTGGGATCCAGTCTGTTTGGATACTCACCTTCCTGGACCTGGAGGGAGGGGGGAGGAACTTGAACTTCCCACAGGGCAGGAAACCCTGACTACTCTTAGGGATAGAGAGGGAGGAGGAGAGGGAGTGGGGGAAGTGGGAGGGTGTTGGGAGGAGGGGGCGGAAATGGAAACTTTTATAATTTAATAAACTTTTAAAAAAAAAAAAAAAGCTTAGCTGGAGGAGATTTCACATCCTGATCTTTTGGTTCCCAGAACAGGGTTGTGTGGTTTTGCATTGCATGCTCAATCAAGGAGATTAGATTCTTGTTAAACCTGGACTGGCCTCAGCAAGAATAAAAGATGAAGGAACCTCTGCACAGTCTTGTCCTGTCAAAAGTTAGACAACGCCTCTGCATTTTAAGCTGAACTTAATTTCTCCAAAACAGCCTGGGATGGGGACACACACACACCACATCCCTGTCACCTTAAGTCTGTATGACAAGTTTTACCTTTTGATATTTTGTGTTACTAAGACTTTCTCACATCTCAAAGAAATAGATAAATTTTCTACTTTTTATTTCTAAATTGGGCACACCTAAATTTCTATAATCATTGTCACATGTGTCTAGGATAATTGTTTTAGTTGTTTTCATATGCTTGTCAAAGACCTTTTAGATTGTTTGTTTGTTTTTGTTTTTTGAGACAGGGTTTCTCAATGTAGCTTTGGAGTTCCTGTCCTGGAACTAACTAACTCTTGTAGAACAGGTTGACCTTGAACTCACAGAGATTCCTCTACCTCTGTCTTCCAAGTGCTGGGATATAGCCAAGAGATTTTTTTTGACAAACTGTGGCCACTTTAGTTTGTCTTTTTTTAAATTCATTTTTCTAATGTGCTAAAATTTTTTTGTATGTCTAACACACATGCAGATTCACAAATTTAAATATTGTGATCATATATTAGGGAGTTATATATGCATACTTTTTTATAAATTTTGTACCCTAAACATCTTACACCCACTAAAATAATATATTTGGGAATATTAAGTGTTTCATAAATATTAAAATTCTTATTGTTTATATGAAACAACATTTGTTAGAGACATGAGATTTCATTAAGCTATAACAATTAATGTCATATACACAAATTTGATCAGGATTTCCTTGCAAAAGAGATTCTAATTATATACTTATATAGATTTCATCTGATCTATATAAAGATAAAATGAAGTTGATATTATTCAAAATATTCTTAATATTTAAGAACTATTTAAGTGATTGTTTTCTAATTTTGACTGAACCATATCTAAATTAATCGGTTTACATATTTACTGAAGATCTCTTTGTGGTTTCTTTATCGTAATGGGTATTATAGGATATAGCTGAAGGTTCCTCTTCTATCCACCTACCAGTTCCTGAATAACCACTCAGAGGCTTAAAGATGAGGAAGAGGGTCACATGCTCTCTCTTGCTGTCATGCTCTCTTTGGTGGTCAGAGTGCAGCAGAGAAGGCAGAGAGACAGCTTGCAGTTTGTGTTCTTCACCCCTGGGCAAAAAAGCTGGACAAAGACAGCAGGATCAGTGATGGTATCTGATTTGTTCTATATCTGTCTGTTTGTTTTTTCATCATACCCCTTAATAAATTGATTATTTGCTGTGGGTGCTCCTTTAGCTCCTTCAGCCAATAGCCTTTAAGATACCAGCCTACTTGGGTGTGTACTATAAATGCAGTTGTAAAGTATACACTCACTATCTTGCTTCTGGCTCTAACTTCCAGATGCTACATACAGTTCCTATTCCCCATTCGTGCAGAGGACTGTGATCTAGGACTATGATTTGTGAGTCTATCCCTAAATGAATAACCCTTTGTTGTATGTAATTCTGAACTAGTGTGGGATTAATTAGTAACTTCTGTCATCATCTGGCACCCAATATGGGGCCTATCCACAATTTTGGGGATTAGTTCACCAGGTGCGTGGCACACTGGGCACTGACTCTCCCGCCCGTGGCTCTAGTCAGCACTCAGGCACTCAGACGCAGCAGGTTGCTGCTCAGCACTCCACTCAAGACCCACTCACTGCCACTCAGTGTGTTCCACACCAGCCCACATGCTGCTGCCTGGAATGCCTGCAGTGCACACAGTCTGCAACTCGTACTGATGAAAAACGTTGAGCTTTCTCTTTATCCTGGGCCCCAACTCTCGAAATCATTTGATCACCTTAATAACTGTTCTTAATTTGTTAAACAAAGCATAATTTTCAGTACCTAAGTAAGCAATACATGCTGTTTGCTTCTGCTAGCGTCTCTCAGCCATGTGTCAGCAACTGTAATGCCTGTTGATCAATAATGATTATTACACCTATTCCAATTCATTGTAATTGCCTTACAGCAGGTAAGATCTGAAAAACTACTAAAATTACTGATAACCTAACTATCCAGTAGTTCAATTATTTTGTTTATACTATGACAGGCATTCTGCAAGACTTATGTGATTTTCCTTCTACAGCCCTTTATTTGATTCTAGGATGATTTACACAAAGTTTTAACTGCATATCTGCTAATTTACTACCAAAAAAAAGCCATCTGACACAAAGTACTCTAAGGTACTCAAAAAATATGCATGGCAACCAATACGAATGAGTGATCCAAAAGAAATAAAAACAAGCAATAGTTTCTTATGGCCTACATTCACCTTTTGTCAGGGAAATGGTGAAAAACATGGGCTTCAAGCACTAAGGTCACCTCACAAAATTGACTTCAATTAATCTCAGCAGTCCAAGAAGATGAACCTCAGCTGCTTTGGAAGTATTATTTGAGAGACGAAAAAAAATTAGAACAACAAGGGAAAGCAAAAAGTATTTGAGACTTCCCAAGATCAAATTCTTGGTGAGGGTCATATTAGAGGTATACCAAACAGTCCTACAGGTCAGGCAGTTACAGAAAGATCAAATCAAACTATAAAAAATATGCAAAACAAACAGAAAGGAATGGAAAAATATCCCTAGAAATAGATTGCATAATGCTTTATTAACCTTGAATTTTCTTAACGCTAGTGAGAAAGGAACAACATCAACAAGGAGACATTGGATAATAGAAAAAATTTCTGAATTAAATTATCCAGTGTATTTCAAGAATCTGTTGAACTCACAATGGAAATCAGGAGATGTGTGGCATTGGGGAAGGGGTTTCACTCTTGTTTCTGCAGAGAAGAAAAACTATGGACACTATCAAAACTAATAAAGAATGATTTTCAAAAAGAGAAACCTCTTGAGAAAGAGAAATTACAACTCATCCACAGATGTGACAATTATACAGGTGATAAGAAAACCTCATAAGGGTTGGCGCAGGGTTCTGTTCTTGTCTTTGCAAGAAAATAAATATCTTCAAAGAGCTGAGAGATCTTGGACATGTAGATGCCAAAGATGAAAAGATAGCTATCCAGGAAGAATCAATTAGCAAATAAAAGTATGACTTATGATGCTGCATTATCTGCAGTTTTCAACAATGAACAGTAAATTTTCCTACAGTAATCTTTGAAGCTTCCAGGAAGAAGATGGGGCCCCACAACAATGACTCTACCTGATTGATATGGGGGTCATGATGCTGATAGCACTAATATGAGTCTGGTTTTGGGGCACCAGATGCAGAAATGGTTTATCTTCTTACAATGTTCTGGCCAGAACTTCAAATAAGAAATTAAAAACAAAAGCAAGCAAACAAACAAATATCAAAAAAAAAAAACAAACAACCAAAAAAAAAAAAAAAACCCAAACCTATGGACTACCCAGAGACCATTTACAATTATACAAAACAGCAATCTTAAATTTAACCATCATTTTACTTTTACGGGACCCATGCTAAAAATATCGCCCCTATGATGGCAGGAAGCAATTATAGAAGATGATCTCCCCACTCCCAACAAAGTTTGTCTTCACGGTTGGACCACACCATTTAGGGGTTGATTAATACTCACATAGGGTTGGGAGTTGGGGTAGAAGTTATGTAGGCCCAGAAATCTCAAAAAAAGAGGGAAAATTGAATGAATTAATAGGTAGTTTAGTGTGGATAAATTTATTCACACTAATAATAATAGTGAGTAATAGAGTGAATACTTTTGAGCTATTATTTACGGACATTGGTATAGTCTTTTGTATACTGATTCGAATTCAAATTATATTTGTTATTCCTGTCTACAATATTTGTACACCTATGCAAAGCTACTTTTTCACATTGTATGAATGCTCGTTTCTACCTCTATTTAAGACATTTTAGTTGAAATTCCTGATAAAAATCCCCTGTCCGCGTGTCAGCGCAGATGCTGTGACTGCCACCCACATCCCCACAAGTGCCCCCTTCCGGAGCCCGTCCTGGTATTGACTTTGTGGCTGAGTTCCAAGGTGCCTTTCCTGGATCCCGAGTGTGGTGGCAGCTCGGGCTGGGGCCCCTGGTTCCCAGAGGGTCAAGTTGTGTCGGCTGCTTTAACTATGTTTAGTTCCCTGGTGCTCTGGAGGAGTGGGGGAGGATTGGAGTGTGAGGCTGGGTGGATGAGAAAGTTAATTCTGGTCTTCAAATTTACGGTTTCGCTGCTGGTATTGGGACGCTTGTTAACTGTCTCTATGTTAAAATGCCAAAAATGATGTAGTAGCTGCTTCCTTCCCGCCCCAGTGCTCCACAGCAGCTTCTGGCTTTGCAAGGTGTGTTTGTCTCGGCCAGCGCCATGGCCTGGCGGGAATGGATCCGAGTTTCCACTGTCTCCCATCACGTGTCCAGCTATAGTCAATCCAGGGACAAGCTTCTGCAGTGGCAGTGTTCCTGAAAAACTAACCTGCTTTGTCCAGGTCACCCCGGATGCCACCCCTCGCCTCCATGTGCCGCCTGAGCCTTCCCTGCTCTCTCTGGCCAGTGCTGCTCAGTGTCTGCTCCTTGTGTTCTGAAGTTGTGTGGTCACCAAGAGGGCTGAGGATGCAATAGCCCTGAGCTGAGCTGCGCTCATCTTCCATGGAGCAAACCATAGACAGCAGTCAATTCCTCTGGGTAGTGCGGGGGTGGGGGTTGAGCAGAAAGTACCTTCTGGGGAGAGATCCTTGAGCCCAGCCACAACCCCTTGCTTTAGGCTAAAATGTCCACCTGAGCTTTTCCACTGGGAAACGCCTTTAGAACAGGAACAGTGGGAAGTCCTGGGCGGGAGCCACTCTGGCCGCCTGTGGACTCCTGAAGTCTTCCAGTCACCTATGAGAGGGTAGCAGGAAGGGAACAAATGAGGATGGTGTGATTTGGTTGAAGGTGCCTGGTTTTGGTTCTGTTAATTGCCTTATTTTTTTCATATATATATATTTCTTGGAGTAAACATTTTAAATAAACAGCATCATTGTTTACTCGAAAAAAGACATTTTATATATTGATACAATTTTAGGGTGTATTTATACTATTGCATTATATATTTCTTTCTCTGATAAAGATATTTATACATTGTTTACACTTTGAGGTCGTTGTCCTTTTATACTGCACAGTTGTTTAAAGATTGTATAATATTCTGATATGAAGTCTTAATTGTTAAGTTATATAGGTATTAAGTATTATAGGTCAATTCTTTATAGTCATTCATGTTATACTTTTAATCAGAGTAATTAGGTTCTTTTGATGCATAGAAATTGTATTCTACATATAGGTAACCTTCAACCACTTCAAAGATCTGTAGAACATGGCATTTAAATAACTTAGGATTCTGTTGACGTGAGACAATTGCTCCTGACAGCACTGATCTATTCCCAAGAGAATGTTGGGCACTGAAGACACTCCACTTAGAGTTTGTTTTCTTTTTGGCACAACTGGCCTTTGGGCAAGGAACTGCCCATGCCTTGACCACTGACAAAGTTCACAATATCTGAACTGGACAAGCAAAATACAAGAAAAAAGACTGCCAAACCTTGCTAAGATAGGGTAAGATGGTTCTGAAAATTTTCCTGCCTCTGAAAATGATCTATTAGTTACTCTAGGCCTTAGCCAAAGTTGGTTGCTTCAACACTGTAAATGAGACCTTGGGTGATTGCTCAGGCAGCCAGTTGTCTCTGTCACATATTTCATATTTTGGAAGCTGCTTGACTGCACTTCATGCCTACTCAAGTAATATTATCTCCCTTCTCAGGCCTTCGGTTGGGTTGAAGATTAGATAGTCACAGTTACCATCCTCTTATGATCTAGCCAAGCCATTTCCAATACAAGACTTAGACTCCTTAGGATAGAATGTTTATTAAAACATTTAACATATGTTCCTTGCTTAATATTATTTATGCTGGTTATAATTCTAATCTTATACTTGATATCTGTTCCTAGTGTAAATAGTTTTGTATTGGGTTTAGAACTCTGATGGCAGAAGATACAAAATAATCCCACACTAGTTCAAAATTACATATAATAAAGGGTTATATATTTAGGGAAGACTCACAGATCACTATCATAAATCACAGTCCTCTCCACAAATGGGGAACAGGAACAGAGTCTAGCTACCAGAAGTGAGAGCCAGGAGCAAGAGAACAAGCACATACTTTACAACTGCATTTATAGTATGAGACCATGCCCAAGTGGCCTGGTATCTTTAAGGTTATTGGCCAATTGAGCTCCGACAGCAGAACTCTCTTATTTAAACAAAAGGGGGATATGCTGTGGGAGCTCCTTCAGCCAATAGCCTTTAAGATACCAACCTACTTGGGCATAGTCTCTCATACTATAAATGCAGTTGTAAAGCATGTGCTTGCTCTCTTGCTTCCGGCTCTTGCTTCTGGCTGCTAGATTTAGTTCCAGGTCCCTGTTTGTGCAGAGAACTGTGATCTAGGACTGTGATCTGGGAGTCTACCCCTAAATAAATAACCCTTTATTATACTAAATTCTGAACTAGTGTGGAATTATTTTGCAACTTCCATCATCAATTATTAGACTTTTGTAGGTTCTTACTTTAATAAAAAATATATTCCAAACAGATAATAATATTCAGAATCTTGGTTTATTAAAATCTATCTTATGTGTACCTGTAATGGGGTTTTGTTGTTGTTGCTTTCATAATATGTTGATGAAGAAACCAGAACTCTCATCTTAAAGGGAACACAAGATAGTTTATTCCAGAGCCATTTTGAGTAATGGGAACACAGATTTTGGTTTCCCTAGATTCTGTGACTCAACATGGAAGAAGTTTCAGGAGTTTTTATAGTTTTACTTAACAAAGAATGTCATAAATCAAAGCAAGTTTAAAATACCTTGGTGGGTACATCAGAAAGGTGGTTACAGCAAGTCAGAGGAAGCTTTTCTATAGGCCTAAGAGGCTATCTATAATATGCTTAGCTTTTGAATTGGTAGAAACTAGTTGTTTGCTAAGTTACTAAATTCTAAAATTTTTTTCTTTATTATCAAATGATGTTAGTTCCCAAAGAGAGTAGGGCAAGGAATGACTGTTCCAAAGGCTGAAACTAGCCCAAGATAGGGTAATTAGCCTTGAAACCTGCAATATTCCAATCTGTCCACAGGGCTGAGATTCTAACTGGTCCATCAGTCTCTGCAGACATAGAATCTGTAGTAGTTTAAATGTAATTGACCCCTGTAAGCTCATAGGAAGTGTCACTATTAGGTGATGTGATCTTGTTGAAGTAGGTGTGGCCTTGCTGGAGGAAGTGTGTCACTGTGGGGTGGGCTTTGAGGTCTTCTATGCTCAAGATACCACCCAGTAGGAGCTGGAGAGATGGCTCAGAGGTTAAGAGCATTGCCTGCTCTTCCAAAGGTCCTGAGTTCAATTCCCAGTAACCACATGGTGTCTCACAACCATCTGTAATGAGGTCTGGTGCCCTCTTCTGGCCTGCAGACATATACACAGACAGAATATTGTATACATAATAAATAAATAAATAAATAAATAAATAAATAAATAAATAAATAAATAAATATTTTAAAAAAAGAAACCACCCAGTGTCTCAGTTCACTTCTTGTTGCCTGTGCAAGATGTAGAGCTCTCAGCTACCTCTCCAGCATCATGTCTACCTGCACACTGCCATGTCTCACCATGGCAACAATGAACTAAACCTCTGAACTGTAAGCCACCCAATTAAATGTACAGCTTTGTAAGAGTTGCCATGGTCCTGGTGTCTCTTCATAGCAATACAAACCTTAACTAAGACAGACTCTTCCCAAGAGTTTGGAAATGAGAATTCTCAGCTAAGCCCAACTTCTTTTCAGGAATTTTTGCTCACATATACTTAGTAGCAAATTGGCTTATAAGTGCTTCTGTAAACAAACGTTGTTAACTTAGCCCAGATTCATTTCAGCTCATCAGAAAACTAAAACTTGTAGGCACAAAATAGTGACAAAAGACAAAAAGTATATTTAATCAATGTGACCACATAGGTAAAATAAATAAGAGATGGCTAAGCATTCTAAATTTCTTTAGGGACAACTAATGAGTCTTTAAACAATAAAAACAAAAGTCAGCACTCAGGAGGCAGAGGCAGGTGGATCTTGTGAGCTCAAGGCCAGCCTGGTCTACAGAGCTAGTTCCAGGATAGGCTCCATAGCTATTGAGAAACTCTGTCTCGAAAAATCAAAAAATATACTATCCTGAGTGAGGTAACCCAGACCTCCAAAATATGAATATGGTATGTACTAACTCATAAGTGGACACTAGCTATAAACGAAGGACATTAAGCCTATAGTTCATGATTCTTAAGGAGCTAAGTAAAAAGTGAACCCAAAGAAAAACATATATAGATTCACCTGAAAACTGGAAACAGACAAGATCGCCTAACAAAATTGGGAGCATGGGGGCGGGGGATAGAAGAAAGGGATAAAGGGGAGGGTTGAGGAGAACTTGAGGGAATGGTATAGGTGAGATGGAAGAAGGACAGATATGAGAGTAAGGAAAGAGATATCTTGATTGATGGAGCCATTATGGGGTTAGCAAGAAATCTGGCTCTAGAAAAAAATCCCAGGGATACATAAGAATGACCCCAGCTAAGACCCTAAGCAATAGAGGAGAGGGTGCCTGAACTGGCTTTGCTCTGTAGTCACTACATCACTATAGAACCTTTGTCCAACAAGAAATGAAAACAGAGGCATAGACCCACATTGGAGCACTGGACTGAGCCCCCAAGGTCCAGTTGAAGAGTAGAAGAAATGAGAATATGAGCAAAGAGGTCAAGACCATGATGGGTTCATCCACTGAAACAGGTTACCTGAGCAAATGGGAGTTCACCAACTCCAGCTGTGCTGGGAAGGAACAAGTATAGGACCAAACTAGTCCCTCTGAATGTGGCTGACAGCTGTATGACTGGAGCAGACTGAGGGGCTACTGACGGTGGCACTGGGATTTATCTCTACTGTATGTACTGGCTTCTTGGGATCCTATTCTCTTTAGATGGATACCTTGCTCAGCCTAGATGTAGTAGGGAGGGCCTTGGACCTTCCACAAAGCAAAGTGCCTTACCCTCTCTTAGGATTAGAGGGGGGTGGGGTGGGAGGGTGTGTGGAGGGAATGGGAGGAGGGGATGGAGTGGGAATTTGGATTGGTATTTTTAATATGAAAATCTAAGAAATATATAAATAAATAAATAATATGTTTTTAAGGATGAGATATGTATACTCATACAGTTCTGTTCAAGATGTTATCTCCTTAATCCTCATCCCAGTGCTGATGCTACATGTGAGAACACAAATTAACTTTAAGAGAGGGTTGCTGTACTTACTACAGGATATGCTCTTCCTATGGACAACCACTCTTCCTTGAGATGCTAAACTCTATTCCAAAGATTAAGAAGATAATCTGTGCCTTTGCCATATATATGTTTGATATATATGTAAATGTATACATAAATACAAGCATTTTAAGGACTTTTAAGGATTTATTTTTACCACTACTGCCTCTCTAAAAAGAAACAAGTGAATAGATGTTTCAAGATCCGTATTTTTGCCAGGCTTGTGTAAGAGACAACTCTAAATACTTTTTAAAATTTATCATTTAAAAAAGCCTACTTTGAGGCTTTCATGGCTATCTTAGAGTTTAAGGGTCTTCTATTATTACATATTACAGTAGAAAGATATATTTAGAAGAATTAGTTATCTCTGTTATTAGTTTAAGAGGGAATAATGAAGTCATAAATGGTTAACTCTATCCTGATGTGGATGTTATGTTCTGTCCTATTTTGTTGCCTCATGACTACAATAAAAGGGAAATGCTTTCCCTAACAATAACAGCATAAACTCCATGTCGTTACTTATTTCAATGGTTTTGATCTTTAATAAATATTTAATTTAAATTTTGTTAAAAATATTAATGTGTTTTAATCAATACTTATGACTGTCAGGTGTTTAAGACACCATGTTTTGTGTGTTTTAGATGTAGCCTCCTGATCTTCCATTTTAAATTACCTCATTAAAATTGTTTTCTAAATTTTGTAATAACAACAACAATATTACAATTGAGGTATGTTGTAAAAAGATCATTTAAAAATTGATATGCTTATAACTAACAAAAATATCATAAATGTTATGAAACTTAATTTAATTCCAAACCTCAAGATAAAATTAATATTTGGTTTTCTACAACAATATTTTCTTACATGTTGATTTGTTCTTAGTAATATTTAGCAAAAAATAAGTTTTAAAAAACTTTTATCCTTTTACTAAATGGACATTTAAAACCTGTGATTAAATTTTAGTTTTATGCACTTTCCCACTGCACAAAGCCTTTGTTTTTTTTGGATAGTCAGTGATTGCTTTAGCCATAAAAAAATTTGCGTCAGATAGTTATGCCCATTTTGAATATTCCTACTAAATTAAATAGTGACTGGAAAACCTTTTTCAATAGGCAAGTATTTAATTATGTTTATAAAAATTTGGTCTATTTGATAAACAGATAACATAGTAATATAAAACACTTATTTTATGACAACTAAAATTCAAAAGAGGTTATAGAGTCTCAAAGGATAAAGTTAGAGTCATACAAGCCTTCCCCAGAGTGCAGGGCCCCCTCACGTATACCTGGGAATAGAGGACACCGTGGCTTACTCTGTGATTAACTCATTAACCATGCAAAGGAGACCTCTCCCTCTCCCTGAGACTTGTAAGAAGAGACTCCTATTCTGCTTCACGGTCCTGAGCTCTCATCAGAATCCCTGCCATGCTGTGTCTTCCTAAGGCACCTGAACCTTGCTTAGGGCTCCTGCCATGCTGCTGTTCTGTATATCTATTCATAGAATGAATGACTCTTCTGTGAAATCTCTTATCCAAAGGACAGTCCGCCTCAGTGAGCCCCTTGTATTCCAAACCCTGAATCTTTCCAACAGGAAGATTGGTACAAATCAAGTATTCTATCTAAGGAGAAACAAGAGAGACCCTGCCTTCAACAAAGTGAAAGAGACCCTCAAAGAGCTGTGCTCTGACCTCCACCCATGGACGGAGGCATGCTTATAGCAAGGCAAGCATGTGTGTGCGCGCGCACACACACACACACACACACACAAATACATTAACTAATTAAAAAATATATATTTTTTAAAGCTGGAGGACTGATGGCTCAGTGGATAAAGATGCCCGTGGCCATGCTTGGTGACCTGAGTTCAATACCTGGAACCCATATGTTAGAAAGAGAACTAAGAGTTCCACAGGTTGTCCTGTGACTACTCATGCATCATGACATGTGTATGCCAATTCATAGACACGTACAAAATCAATAAATAAAGAATGCAATTTTTTTTGCTTGCCTGTTTTGGTTTTTGGGACAGGTTTTCTCTGTATACTCCTGGCTGTCCTGGCACTAGCTCTTAGCCCAGGTTGGCCTAAACTCACAGAGATCCACCTGTCTCTGCCTCCTGAGTACTGGGATTAAAGGCATGCGCCACCACTGCCCAACAACACTCGGGTTTTAAACTGCCAGAATGTGTTAGTAAAAGGGAAGAATGAGCATCTCTTTCATTTCTCCTCCTTCCTGTGATCAGTAAAAGTGGGCAGACTTTGAGTTTGATGGAGGCTTTAGCTCTCCTTGGATGGGCTTTAATTCAGGAATTAAGGTGACAGATAGCCATGTTCACACAAAACTTCCACTGAGCCAGTGGACCCTGGGTTCTTATCTCGACAATTCAAACAACGAAATTCTCAGATAATGGAATGGCAAAGAAAAAGAAATTACAGCTCTTATCTTAAAGCAAATAAGAGAGAATTTATTCTGGAGCCATCTCTAGTGACCATGACCCAGGAACATAGATTTAAGTTACTCCAGATTCTATGTCTCAACGTGGAAGCAGCTTCATAGTTTTATAGAACAAAGAAAACCCTAAATCAAAGCAAATTGAGAATACATTTAGAGAGGCGGTTACCGCAAGGCAGAGGAAGCGCTTCTATAAGCCTAAGGTGCTGTCCAACGACATTTTTAGCTTTTGGGTTAGTGGAAGCTAGGAGTCTGCAAAATTAATAAGTTTCAAAAGGGTTTTATCTACTAGTCATAGAATATTAGTTCTGAGACAGAGGTGGGTATGTGATGGCTGTTGTCAGGGGAAGGGGTGCCCTAAAACTAGCCCCAAACAAGGAAATTAGCCCCGATAACTGCAACATTCTGATCTCTCCATGGTATTGCAGTTCTGCTCAGTCAGTTTCCTCAGGTACACATATCCTCCTCAGGGTTCTCATCCACAGGTCCTCTTCTCTGCAAAGCACCACATTTTGGTCACGGTGAATGTCACTTATTATTTATTAAATATCATAATTTCCATTACAACCAGAAAGCTGACTCCTAGGATCTGAAGTAGATGAGGAGGAGGCCAGGGTAGCAGTCTTCAGGAGAGAGGAGTAGCTGGGAGAGGCCATTAAAACGCAAAATCCTGGATCATAGCAAAACCATTGTCACATGATAGGGATGTGATTTTTTTATACTCTGTATCTGATATCATTTACATGTGAACTAGGGTGACTGTAGTAAGGCTGAGTAATCAGGAACACAGTTTGACCTAATGGAGTGAAGGTAACAAATGAAGGAAAGATGTTTCTAAAACCAAAATTGAAATATTTTTATAACTAGATTGACTTTATGTTTCCCCTCTATGTCCAGTTATTTGCGGTCTATGAAGTTCTGTATAGTTAAGTGGTTAGAAATGGGACTTTGGGAGAAGTCTCTGTAGTTATTATCCTTCCCCTTTTCTTATTAGTAAGATACAAATTGTTTAATTTCTTTATCCTGGCTAATTGTATTATAAGATATTTTAGATACTAATTAAATCAAGAGATAGCAGCACCTAAGGTTATAGTTATTAGATTATTAAACTGATGTCTTATAATTTAGATAAGAAACATTAATCTGAAACTTTGATTATTTCTAGTTGGAGTAAATGGAGTGAAAATTTAATTTAAAATTCTAAATTATGCTGCATTATACACACATGAACACACATATATACAGTGAAAACACTTGAATGTTTTAAATACTAGTTTTGAAGAGGTCTGGGGTAGGGATTTAGGGTATGCAACTGGTCATAGAGAAAATACATGGTCATAGAGAAAATACATGGTCATAGAGAACATACATGGTCATAGAGAACATACATGGTCATAGAGAACATACATGGTCATAGAGAACATACATGGCCATAGAGAACATACATGGTCATAGAGAACATACATGGTCATAGAGAACATACATGGTCATAGAGAACATACATGGTCAAACGGAACAGTTTAATATCTTCGCTTGCAAATTTGTTATAAAACTAAGATTAGTATTATTTTATCACTTAGAAATATTCTAATCTAATTAAAATGTTTAAATAAAAAGAAACGAGAAACACTCAGGGAGCTCTCAGAGGCGTTGAAGATGAGCATCGTTCAGTGTTTCCACAGTCCATATGAAGGCGCTGGCAGATTGCTGTGGGAATCGTTCTGGAATAAGCACTTCCACACCGATGAGAGAGGAAGAGAGATGTCACTGGTGGACCAAAGGCTGATGATTCCCGAAAGACTTGGGTCCCCAGTCCAGGTTGCATCTCATTTTCCACTCTCAAACCACAAGATGGAGTGGGCAAGCCGGTGAGGTTTTACGGCTGTGAGGCAGCCAGGGGCTGTCGGCTGTTTCTCCAGGGCTTTCTGTCCCACGCACCCAGTCAAGTTATGCTTGACTACAGGCAGTGCAAGCAGTGGTCTAAGTAAATAAATCACGAAGTCAGTATAAGATAATTGGTCTTTTCTACTTTATTTTACTTTAATATGAGAAAGTTCACCTCATTCTAGAAGCGATGTCGAGGTACCTGGATTCCTGATCCTGAAAGCAGAAAGGAGTCCTTGATGTCACGCTTTCTTTTTTCTTGATGAATGTTGGAGAGAAGCACGTCTAGCCGTCTAGCCGAGGTGCATCCATTCCACAGTAGCCCTCTGATGGCCGGGGAGTCTGGAAATCCGAAGCCTGTAAACTCCCTTGGGGAAGTAAGAATGACACTTGCCACCCTCCTGAACTCTGGGTGCCTGGGAAGTCTGTTAAGGGATTAGAGTCACAAACAGGCTCTCATTTTCTTATAATAGCTGTGGCTGTAAGGAGCCTCTTCTGGTAGGCATGGCCTTATTAGCTCTTAGTTGAAAAACTAACATGATCCACATGCAGAACTGACCTTTAGATGCTGAGCAGAGCAGATATGTTTCTTTCAGCTAACTTGATGACTTACAGTGGTTTGTGTAAGAATGTAGCAACGGTGGAACGCAGTTCTCAAGCCTCCTCTCACAGATAAAGGCAGGTACCCTCCTGGTACTTGGTGACTCCCTTGCTAGCAGGCTCACCTGGGAAGCGCATGCACATCGAAGAGGTGCCACGTTTTGTTCCCTAACACCTTCTCTGCTTCCTGCCTGGTAATCAGAGATCCTCCGACTGCAGGCTCTGGCTGGGAACCCCCTTCCTAAAATCTTACGAGAGGAGGCTCGCCCTTCTGCCTTTTGGGCTCTGATTCTCTTTAGAAACTTCCCCTTGAGATCTCCAGCGCTGGGATCTAAACTCTGCTGAGAGCGACTGCCACACTGCTGCTCCTGCCTGTGTGTGTGTTCACAGCATTAAGATCTCTCACAACAGACTCCCCAGTTCTCAGCTATCCCTCCCAGTGCCCTCTCGAATCATCAACCCAAAACCCAAAATCTAGCTGTCTGTGGATTTGGGGGTAGCAGGGTACAGGGTGGTGGGTTTTGGTGGTTATTAAAAAGCCATAGAATGAAAGCTGACAACAGATAAGGGCTTATTAACTGTACTGAGCGCGCGCACACACACACACCCTTTGCTTTGGACTGTATATAGTTCGATGCTGTCACCAGGAATGCAGGGAAGGAATGTGGACACTAGTGCCCTTTCTTTGGGCTGGCCGATTATTGAAAAGATGGACCCTAGGAAATTACAATTTACCCAAGCATCTCATGCTGGGAGAAAGAAAAAGCTGAGAGCCAGCCAGGGAAGGAAGCTGAGCCTGACCGAACTGTCCCCAGAGAAGGGTTTCAAGTCGCCAGATGACCTTGTAGGAGAGTCTGGCCCATGGGAAAGCTTGGAGCTGAGATAGTGGTGATTGGCCAGACCTTTAGGACCCTGGAGCTTAACCAGGGCGGTCCCTGGGTCTCCTGGCCTTTCTTTCCATGGTATGATTCTCCTTTGCTTTTTACATGGGATCTTTTAATAATCTTACTTATACTGGGTGACTGACCCTGGCCTGCTCCGGCTGCCAGAGCCCATGCTAGGTTAGATTAAGCGGCTTCGTATTGTGTTAAATGATCTTTCTGTACCACTACTATAAAAACGTTCTGTTTATTCTCTGAAAATAAAATAAACGGTTACTTCTTTACTCATTCAGCTGTCTGAAGTAACTTCAGACATTTCAGAAATCCCTCAGCGCCGTCTGACCATCCTTTGGTAGTTTTGTTTAGGAAAGGTCTGCCTTGTATCACGCACTGCGTGCCGCTTGCCTTTCCTCTTTAAATCTCTGGTGGGCCTTGCAGCGAAACCTAACTCTGGTTTTGCTTGCTTCCTTTTCAACTGTGTCATCTTCCTGCTTGCGTGCTTTTTCTCCGAAAAAAGCAAAGCCTGTAAAAGGAGACGCCCCTTTCCTGGGAGCTAAAAGATAGGAAGTTTAGCGCGCACGCGGGGTGGGGGCGGGGAGGGGTGGGGGGAGGGGGAAGGGAGGAGTGCTGGGAGGTGCCTTGAGTAAATAAGGGCTTAGCTCTCTAGAAATTTACCTTCAACAGAAGGGGTTGCAAGGTACAGACAGGATGACAGGATTTGCCTAGCACATGATTAATGTAGAGCATTGAAAAAAAAATCACTGTGAGAAGTTGTCTTTAAATTCAGAAGTTCTTGTTAAAGAGTTCCCAGACATGTGTAACGCAAGCCAGGCTAGTCACGTCAGAGAGAAGACTGAGTGTCTCCTCTGGTTACATGTTCATCTTTCCTCTCCATATGTCTCACAATTATGCAGTCTGGGGCTGCATTTGTGCTACGAGACCAGAGAGGCGCCGTTAAAACAGAAACTACATTCTCAAAAGTCTAAAGTATCTACTGTCTTGTCTTTTATAGAAGTGTGCCAAGCATCCCATGATGTAATCAGAGGTGCTGTCTACTTTTTGGGTCAGAGGCTATAACTCTGACTTTGGCACTGGCTGTAGAAGATGGAGACAGAAATCTCTGCCTGTTTGAAGCGTACTTTATAGATAGTAAGCAAGCAGAAAAGCAATATATGTATGATACAGTGTAAAAAGGATATTCCGGAGGGCAAAAGGAGGTTTAACAACAAAATGTTCAGGACAAACATTTGAAGGAAGCCTGAAGAGACTGAGAGAAAGGCAAAAGAGGTGGAGGAAGGCATGGTGCAGCCTGCTAGAGAAGCAGTCAGGAGACCATTGTGGATGAAGAAACCACCTCATGGTTCCCACAGCCAAGCATTTGGTTGTACACAATGGTTACTGATGGCTCAAGGCAACGTCCCACACTGCACTTTAATGGCACCTTCCACAGGCCCATTCACTGTTCTACAAAGTCAGCTCTTTCGTCATGATAGGGGTAGACAGTAAATGGTGCGAACAGGTGAGCATTTCCAAACCTCTTTTGCCACATACGTAGGCTTGTGATGAAAAGTGATGGTATGTCAAATACATGGCAATACCCTTGCTCTTAGAGGCAAGGCCAAGAAGTAATGTGCAATACATAAAGTATCCTTCAACTGCATGAAAATAATGCAGGCAGATGTTCCTCAGGTAGGACATGTGAATTTCCATCCTGGGTATGTGATTGTCCTAGGAAGGATTAAGAGCCGTTTCCTTGGATTGGAAGAGTGAACACATTTCTGAAACTGGGTAACTACCTGGTCATCCTGGGTAGTTGTATCACATCGATGGCTTAGTATTGGCTTTGGCTGTTGGTCGATCAGGGGCCCTGCAAGAATGATAGACAGCATGCTGAGAGAAGTGAAAACCATGTTATAAGCTCAAACACTATCCTCGTGTGCTGCCACAGCCTATTTGTGACAGGGTAGCATTGAGTGAGATTGAAGACATCTGGGGAAAGAGTGTTATGGGTATCCACAAAACCGATTGTCTTGGCCGTCTAACTCTTTTCAAACCTACAACATTATAGAACACTATAGTGGACATAAAGATATCCTTATATTGTGTCTCCCCAAACCCCACCCCCTCTTCACATTGTCAGATTTCCAATTAGGAAACAATTGCTGGGTTAACTATTGGTTGCATACTAGGGACTGGATGCTGTGTTGTCCATGTTAAACATCTTAGTCTTGTGTTGCTTTGGAACTGACATTTCAGTCTGATAGAGATGATAATCCAGTTTTTGTTCCCACTAAGTAGGTGAGTTAAATAGAAATCAGGGGGAGATTGTTTGTTATCTTGTCTATTTTGGTATTAGTCACTGCAATTCTCTTTAGGGGCACAGTACTGAGTGTCCTTTCTCCAAAATTCTTGGGGCCACACATGTTTCAGACTTGGGAAGACATGCATGTATTCCTTAAACTCTGAGGATCAGACTCAAATCTAAGTGCAGAATTTATTCATATTTTGTTACCCACCTACACTTGTAATATAGCTTGAATCGTTATTGTGACCAAAAGTTTCAACTTTGGAGTACTTCAGTTTTTGGACTTTTGAATTTGGGATTTATATTTACATGGTTTCTGTGTTCTTGGCCGGTCGAAGGGGAAGGGCAGGTCCAGGGGAAACTATTTAATGCTTGCTGCCATCCCAGCTGCCACTGTGCAGGGGCTGCCACCTGTACGCTCATCTGTAGAGTTCAGTCCTGAAATATTTTCTGTTCCTAGACAGGTCAGGTGGGCAATTTAGAGGCCATAACTATGAAGCTCTAGAAGGGTTGACTATTTCTGGACCAGCATTGATTGGCAACCTCATTGCAAAAGCAAATCCACAGACATTAGCCTAACCCTATTAAATCAGAATCCTAGTAAGTGGTTCTCCAAAATCAGGACTTTCTTTCTGGCTTTGTGAGGGATGGTGGTACTGGTGCTTAAACTCAGGGCTCTGGGGATTGTGCCCTCCTACTGCCCTCCACCCTGCCATGAGCTAATCTACCCTGAGAACCTCCACATGAAATTATTGATAACTACTAACTTCTATCAGTGGTTCTCAACCAGGGACAATTGTGCTTCTTTTGAAAGACTGTCAAATATAATACACCATTTATGTGTAAGTATTTTCAATGTAACAATTTTAATCTGAGACTTAAGTTTTATCTGTATTGGTTAATAATCCTCCCACCTACGCTCACACAAGCAATGCTAATTAAATACAGTAGACTATACACACACACACACACACACACACACACACACTCACACTCACACAAAGACTTGAAAGTAACCAGGAGGGGGGAGGCAAAGGGGTTTGGTGGGAGAGGGGTAAGAGAGGATAAGGAGAATAAATATAATAAAAGTATATGTGTGTGTGTATGTATGTATATATACATACATACAAATATATATGTGCCACATTGTGAAAGAGTCAATACAGGAAAAGAAAACTTCCCACATATGCCCCTCAGTGGACTCTCAGTCTCTGAACCGACTTAGGGCTGAGTATTAGGTAAGGGTGCACTTTGATCCCCTAAAGTTCTGCCTCACAGACCAGGATTTCTTTCTACCTACATACATGAGAATCTCAGTACTGGTGACCCATAGGCTCTTGCCACAGAGCACAACAGGTTGGAGAAGTCTGGTAAACTCTCTTTCCTCTGGCTTACCTGGAAATTGCATCACTTTCTCTCTCACAGTGAAGCTGTCCTGGCTGGCCTCAAACTCGCTGCTGTATCCCCGAGGTGAGGGTACACTTTCCACATCAGTCACACATACCGTTCTGTCTGACCTACAGACTTCTTCAGATTTAAGTCATTTGCGTATCTGGTTCACCAAAGCATTTCCTGGTTGTGAGTCATAGTATTTATCAGCTGTCTCTTTTGCCCCCACTAAGCATTTTTAAAAGATTTATTTCCTTATTTTTTGGTATACGTGTCTGTGTAAGTGTATGCACACGTATGTACATCTACATATGTACATGTAGGCCAGAAGAGGGTGTCAGGATTCCTCTCTTACTTTTGGCCTATTCCTTTGAGTCAGGGCCTCTCCCTGAATGTAAAGCTCACATTTTCTCGAGGAGGCTGGAATTAGTGATCCTCTTGCTTCTCATCCCTCTCAGAGTGGGGGGTTACAGGCAACACGAGATGTCCAATTTGGTACATAGATGCTGCAATTCAAACTCTAGTCTTCATGATTACACAGCAAGCACTCGTAACAGCTGAGCCAAATCTCCAGTCCCAGGCAATTCATTTTTCAAATTTTTTTTTTTTTTTGGAGAGGTGTGTGTGCAAAGATGGCATAGAGCATACGTGGAGATCGGAGAACAACTTGTAGGAGTTGATTCTCTCCTTCTACCATGTGTGTCCTGGTGACTGATCTCTGGTCACTGGGCCTAGGAGCAAGTGCTTTTCCTTTTGATGACATCTGCTGACCCTCATCAATGAATTTTTAATGTAGTGATAGCAGTACTACTCCAGAGTAGTAAAGTTCGTAGATGGACCCCTCAGACTGAACATACTGGACCTATTAGTTCCATAAATGTTGCTCTTTTGTCTAAATTATGCTAGAGATTTTCTGGTCTTTCAGTTGCAGGCATCATTGAGCCTGGATATTTATTACCTATCCATTTTCAAACTGTTAGCGCCACCTCCATTCCTCCACCAACATGCTATACTCTAAATCTTAATTCTTGGGGAGAGCACCCATATCTATGGTTTAATTGTTGTTTGTTTGGATGATTGGGAATCCCAGGTTGGACTTGCTGTTACCCTGACTCAGCCTCCTTAGTGATGGAATTCCAGATACTTGACACCACACCCTGCTTTGATAGTTATAAGCCGTAATGACCGAGCATCCCTAGCTCTTCCTCCAGGTCCTACAGGTGTAAACTGACAAGTTCTACAGCCTTTTTTAGGGATGAGCTCTCTCCCCCAGAGGAAGCCATATTACTGTCTCTGAGGATTGGTTCAGTAATCTATTGCTGCTTACAAAACCATCTCAAATTTAACTCATCAATTTATCATTATTCTCATTGTTTGAGTAGAGTGAAACAAGGCCAAGACTGGAGAACTGATGGAGTTTGTAGGATTTAAAAAAAAAAAAACAAAAAACAGTTTTGCTGTAAAAGGAAGCAGAACAACAGAACAGTTGGAAGAAAATGTGGGATTAAGAGAAATATTGAAAATGAGGTAAATAAATGACAGCATGCTTATGCTGAGGCATGTGATCCCGATTGACTTCATATAAAATAATACAGGACAGAAAAAAAGGAAAAGGCTGTCATGGAACAAAGAAAGAGATGGGATTTGATGCAAAGCAGCTGCCCTGGCCTTTACATAGGAAAGTAGACAGCTCCTCTCATTAGAATAATAAAGGTAGGTGGGCACTTCCAGTGGTCTAAAAGTTCCCCTTTGCTTCAGTTTTCTCAGTAAAGCAGTAAATGACATCATCATCTGAGACTCACACATACACACGTGCACATACACGCACACACATGCACATACACAAACGCACATCATGAGCATGGAGGGGCACATAATGGGGAGTAGGAATGAGTGAATCAGGTGACTATTGAATAGAAAAATAAGGACAGGAGTGGCTGCACATTCCTGTACTTTTAGCACTTGGGAGGCTGAGGCAAGAGAATCATGGGATTGAGGCCTGCCTGGGTTACATAGTAAGACTGTCACGCACGCGCGCGCGCGCACACACACACACACACACACACACACACACACACCGCCTCCACACACACAAGAGAGGCAAGGGCTAGCAGCCATACAGTATCAGTAGGTAGACAACAGTGACATTAGGATTCCTGGTGCTGAATTTAAAATTAGATGAGTCATTATTCTATGTGATTTCCCCACTTTCATTCAGCTGCAGGGATGAAGAGGAGGAAAGTTAGTTACTGGGTTTGCCTAGAGTACGTCTCGGCGAAGGAAGGCGTTTAGGTGTTCCCAAGGGTGTGACTACAACAAAGACTGTCATCTTTCAGCAGGTGTGGGAACTAAAGACACCTGAACAGGATGAAGCACAGAGAACACGGGTGTGCGGGTTCCTGTGGGGTGTTGTTGGAACTGGGTGCTAGTGGAGCTGGAACAGGTGGAATATGACGGCTTGGAAGTGAGACAAGATTGGTGATGGCAAATTCTCTGACATTCCCCAGGAGAACGTTGCTGAGTCAGGGAAGAATGTTGGGAAGTCATTTGTCTGTGTAGTGAGTTACTGTGAATAGAGACAGAGTGACAGAGATGGCAAGAACCATGCAAAGCAGCTGTGATGATGTGGAATTCAAAGCTGAGACTTGGGAGGATTGTTGGATGGCCCAATTTGGAATGTTCATATTTTACACTGTTTTGGTTTCTCCTCTAGGGACAAGCAATATCATAATTAGAAATGTCCTCATGCTTTGGGGATAATGTGTTGGCATAAAGACTTTTCATGCTTTAATCACAAGAGGGTGCCAGAGTCAAGCAAATTACTTATAATGTCTTCATTATAAGTAAACAATTTATTTTAATTATATACACATTCTACTGGCCCCCTTCAGCCTCCCTAGAACTCCCCTCAACACACCCTCTCCTCAACTTCATGTCACATATACACATGTGTGTGTGTGTGTGTGTGTGAGAGAGAGAGAGAGAGAGAGAGAGAGAGAGGAAGGATATGTGACTATCTCTCCTATTCAATATGAACATGAGCTATTAACAATGAGCCAACTCAACACTCAAAGCTCCAACTCCTCAGTTTTGGTTGTGAGCCTCGCCTTTAACGGCTGAGCCATCTCTCCAGCCCCAAAACTCTAATTTATATAATTCTTTTGAGATGAAAACAGGGAAAAGTGAGCAAACTGGATTTCATCTGGAAGACAGGGTTGAGAGGCCCTTTCTTCTTCCCGCCACCTCCCTAACTATATTCTCTACAAATTTCATGTTTCTCTTCCATGTAGTCCCACTACATCTCAAATAGGAAAACTGTTGTAGACATTTAGACATTCACAACTGACCTAAAGTGACCTCTAAATTCTTGCAGAGTCAGTTGCGTTCATCTTTTGTCTTCTGTGGTCGGTTTTTTCATACTTGTCTTAGTTGTAGATATGTCTGTCATGGTGAGTACATTAAAACCAACACATTGAAACCCTTTGGCAGGTGGTGTGTGGGTGGGTGGGTCCTTCATAACAATTATGCAGGTCGAAGGACGATGGTCGGGTGTGAGTTGTCTCCTGCCACTTTGTGGGATCCACGAATCAAACTCAGATTATCAGTCCTGTCGTTGCGTCCCTCTATAGGCTGACCTTTCTCAAGATTTCTAAAGATTTTTCCATTTAAATAATTCTATTAAAACTTTCTCTTTTAATTAGCCAAAGTATTCTCGTTTCTTAAATCCAGATGAAATCAAGTCTTGCTTGTGTTCTGCGTTTGAGACTGCTGCAAGCACATGGGCTACCTGTCTACCAGCGTCTCTGAGTGGCCATTGGACTATTTTTATCTTTATTCTTTTTACTTTGATGCACCATACTCCATCATCTCATCATCACTGAGATGGGTTAATGGGAGGAGTGGGTGCAGAAAATAAAAGGTAAGGCTACCAAGGAGAACATTTGAAAATAAACTAGACAGGGCTGAACAGTGGCACACACGTGTAACCCCAGCAATGGGAAGAGCAAGATAGGAGTACTGACACAAGTTCAAGGACAACCAGGGCTATAAACTGGGTTTCAGGCCAGCTAGATTAGGATGAGACCCTGCCTAAAAGAAAAAATAAAAAAATAAACAAGCGAAAAACAAGGCCTAGAGAGATGGCTCAGCGTTTGAGAGCATGCATGGCTCTTCCTGCTGCATATAACCGCCTGTAACTACAACTCCTCTGCAGGCGCTGCATTCATATTCACAAGCTCATACACAGACTCGCAAGCACACATGACTTTGAAAATAAAATTAATTAACAAAACCTAAACAACACAAAACAAAAACAGCATCTCAAATAAAAGTAAAAGTAAAAACGTATTTTATAATTTGTTTCGGTCCTCCTCAATAAAATATTGGATTATTGATATTTTTCACCAAATCATATTGTAATGTTTAGTATTGATTTGTCAACTTGTCAACATCTAGAGAATAACAGAAGGATTCTCTAGATTAGGTTGACTGTGGTAGGTAAGAAGACCCACCCTAAACGTAGGGGATGCCATTCCCCTGGCTGGTCCCAGATGAATAAAAAGAGAAAGCAAGGTGAGCACCAACATCCTGGATACAGATTGTGAGACCCTGAGAGTTCACTGACATGTGATTTCACAGACTCCATCTTAAAAGATGGACTTCTTTTTAAAACAACTAGTGACCTAGCATTGACCTCAGTTCCAGAAATGTGCTGTGATAGAGAAATTTAAAATGGACAGCCGACTGGACAGCCAATTAGTATGTGAGACAGTTAAAGTGAATGAGGTTCAGATGTTACTGAAGACATCTTGCCCTAGCAGATACCTTGCCAGTAATTTATGATTCTTTGTTACGGTTTTGCACACAAAAACTGACTAATGGTTTCAGGAATCCTCTTACTCTGTACCCTCTTTACCCAATCCCAAGATGCCAAGACATGTATCCCTTACTTGAGGTGTTTCCCCTTTAGAAGTTTGTCTTTTTCTGAACTCCCGGGACGAGTTCTCTTCTCACCCGCTGTGTTGGTGTGCTGAAGGCTTGTGGTCCCAGCTTAAGCTTGTTAAACAAAGACCCTCTTGCATTTACATGGGAAAATCGGCTCCGCGGTCTCATTATGGAGTCTGAGACACAGGCATGACAGATGCAGTGTGACTGGTGTCCTATGCCTGCTTCCAGGACTTCTCCTTAATATTTTTGGTCTTTGAAACAAATCGACCCTTTCTTCCTTAACTTTCCCTTGTTGAGTATTTCATCATAACCATAAGAAAAACAACTAATACATACTTTTAATTCAATTAGAGGATATTTAGCTGCAAGTTTGTATGTAAATTAGCATTCTAAACGACTAAGAGATAGACCTTAACAAGGTGATATTCTTGCACACCATGTTTAGGCTACTGAACACAGATGTGTCTTTGTAAGTCAGTAAAGGATCTGCCACTAAGGCACAGACACGGGCAACCTTTTCAGTCATCTTAAAAGTCAGGCACAAAGTCACAGACGGTGAAAATAGTAAATATGGGAAGATGTTTCTGTTCAGCCTTTAAGCCAACTGTTATATTGTTATATTGCTGTATTCTCTTGAATCTAAAAATTCTCTCTGTCTCTCTCCTCTCTCCCTCCCTCTCTCTTTCTCTCTCCCTCTATTCATGGTGACTTTGATACACTCTCAATACTGACTTCTGCCTTTAAGAGTGTTGTTTGTGCAACCACTTAAATAATCCAAAAATGGGACCAGCTGCATTGCTCAGGAGATAGAGCATTTGCTCCCAAGCCCAAAGACCTGAGTTTGATCACTAATTTCCACACTGTGAAGGAGAATTGACTTCCCGCTGGTTGTCAGCTGACCTCCATGGGTACATTTTAGCTGACTTTACAGTTGTGAAGATTGACCTGTACTACTAAGCACCCAGGAACAGTAAATAGAGTCATATGTTGTATAATGTTGTTTTGGACAAGATAGTGATTCCATAAAATTATATCGGCAAGAGATATCTTATACATCTTCGTTTGGGCAAGTCTACTCTGTGATGCTCATTTGATGGGGGAATAGCCTGAGGATGCAAGACTGTGGACTGTCCTTCTTCCTTCGGGAATTTGGTTGATTTCAAAGGTGAAGAGTGACTCACATTTTTTTCTAGCATTTTTCATCTAAGCCAGATATGTCCATTGTATAAACTGTGGTGCTGATACTTTTGTTGTCCAGACCTGTAATGACAGCACTATGTCATAAGCATCACTTGGTCAACAATGTAAAATGATATTGAGAAATTCATCCCAATTTTAGTGATACTGAGAAGGGAGGGAAATGTGTATTTAATATATTTTAAAATTATTTTTATTTTTAATTTTTTGAGAATTTCATACCATAGTACCATATTTGTCATTAAAATATACACTTAAGAAACAACTAAATATAGTGAATGGTTTTGTTAAAGGATAATTCACGATTCTTGCTTCTGTCTGACCTAGGAAGCTAGCCAGAGTTCAGTTTACTCAAAGTAGAAGTAAACTTTATAACAAATAAGTGAAAACCTAGGTAGAGATAGTAGGAGAACTTACATTGAAATAATAATTCTCTGCAAGTGTTCATGATAGCAGTGGAAGCCCTTGCCCATCCTCTACTAAGTTGGAAGGAGAGCAGGAGCCCGGGTTCAACTTCTGCCACTCTCTGGCTTCTCTGTTAGTGTAGGTTCTTCCCTGGTAGCAAAGGCACTGATTTGGTGGAATATGTTGGTAGGGGAGATTGTGCATAAGGTGAGAAGCAGCAGGTAAATGGGACTCTATCTGCTCCAGTGTGTCCTGGACACAAAACTGCAGCCAGACCTAATGGTACTTATAGTCCCAGCTAATGTGATTAGGCTCAATGAAAAGACTTTAAAGAAGGGTGTGGGACACTGGAGAGATGACTCAGTGGTTGGGAGCAGCTCATATTCTTGCAGGGGACTCAGGTACAGTTCCCAGCACCCACACAATGGTTTGTTGCCATTTGTAATTCAGTTCCAGGGGATCCAATGCCCTCTTCTGACCTCCTCATGCACCAAACACACACTTGGTATACATAATACACACAGGCAAAACACTCATATACATAAAATAAATGAACCTAAGAATAAATTTTAAAAAAATATCTTTAAAAAGGAAACAAAGCCGGTTGTGGCACACTCCTTTAATCCCAGCACTTGTGAGTTGGAGGCTGGCAGATCTCTGTGAGTTCGAGGCCAACCTGGTCTACAAGAGCTAGTTCCAGGACATACTCCAAAGCTGCAGAGAAACTCTGTCTCAAAGAAAAAAGTGTGTAGGGGAACAAACTGAGAATCCTTAATGAAGAGACCTGCACATGGATTGGTATGAACAACACAGAGACCAGTAGAACAGTAAATTAGGTAGCAAAAGTTCCAGCCTTCTCGTCCCATTTGCTACCTCCCGGATGTCCACTTGACCAGTGCCTTAACTATGTCTTCTGTTAAAAAGCTGACATCTGCCTCCAATCTTAAGTTGCTAGGAGGACAAACATAGAATGACGTCAAATGTCTTGAAAGTATTTGGCTTTCTGTGTGAACAATAAACATTAGCTATAGATCAGAAAACACATTTTATAAAGTAAGCCATTACAAGGAGCTCAATCTGTTTGCTCTTAGAGAAAAAAAAGTTGGTCGGTTTTCTCAAAATAGCACAAGCATGCACCCCTAAAACATGGTGGAAAACACCACTTTGTGACATCACATGATCCATAGCAAGATAGTCTTTTAATAAAATCAAAATAAGAGTACTTTGTAACACTGTTATAGGTTTAAGTAAAATCATTAACAACAGAACAGAGAGAGAGAGAGAGAGAGAGAGAGAGAGAAACCAACAAACACAACAAATACTGCCTACATCCATATCTTCTGGAGTCATTTTTTTTCTTTTGGTTTTTCAAGACAGGGTTTCTCTGTGTAGCCTTGGTCATCCTGGAACTCACTCTATAGACCAGGCTTGCCTCAAACGCATAGATCTGCCTGCCTCTGCTTCTGCCTCCCGAGTTCTGGGAATAAAGGCATGTGTCGCCACCACCCCACGGGAGGCATTTTCTCGATTGAGGTTCCCTCCTCTCAGATGACTTTGGCTTGTGTCAAGTTGATATTAAACTATCCACCAAAACTGGTCCCTTGTCAACTGTTGTTCATGTCAACATCAGACACCTTTTTGGAGCCAAAACTTTTCCTTTCTAATTCAACCTCAAGATCTCACATCAAAAATATAAATAACTGTAAAAATCCTCCAGTCCTTACAGATTCAAACACATTAAAAATTCAGTCTCTTTAGAATAGCCATTCTCTTTTATAATACAAAGTCCTTTCAAATTCATATTCCTGCAGTTTCTTTTCACAGAAGTGTGAATTGGTGACTCTCTGGACCCTCAATAGCCACTCTCATGGAGCCTCTGAGGTTAGTAGCTTTGTATTTATTATATGTAGCTATCATTTGACTTCACCTCCCACCTTCTGTTTTAGAGAAGCACCGTAGTCATTAAAAATATGAACTCAAGAGCCAGGTTATCTGTGCTTGAGTATTTCCTCTGTTCCTTGCTATCCGTGTTACTTGGGGTCATTTTCCTCACCTTACTTTGCATTCCCCCAGAATGGTGTTCTATACTACCAAACTTCACACATTTGTTGTAAGGATTAAGTAAAATGGCATGTATAGGACCCTTGCAGCATTGTCTGGCACAGAGAAGCAATTCCTTATTGGGAATTCAAATTCAAGCACCCGTTGATGCCATTGTTCAGTTCAGCTTCTATGATGTCTTAGCTGATTAGTTCAGATTAATCCTATATAAGGTGAGGTGTTTCTTGTTCCTTCTGTATCTCTAACATTCTATTTGATTCTGCTGAGTACAGTCGTGAGGAGAGTTATACCCCTTATAGTTTCCTCAACTGTCTAAATTATCAAATGCTGCATGTTGGCTGGCATCTGTGTAAGATTAACATGACGGTGAAAGAGTGGGTGATACCTCTTTGAGCTGTTGGTGCCTTTTCGTGAGCAGGAAGCCTTGTCTTCAATGAGACTGTGCCTTGTTGGCATTTTAGAGCTGTGGTTTGTTAGGAGCTTGGGAGTCATTTTTGAAACCTTATATGTTAAGTTTCAAAATGCCAAGGATATGTTTATTTAAAGATAGTTTATTTCTCTAAGAACAGTGATGCTATTAAAGAATTACATTTTTAAAGATAATCTAACATACACTTGGAAGAATTGGAATTAAGAGAAATAATCTCTGTTAAAAAAAAAAATTGAAAGTCTCTCAACTTTTTCTCAAGTTCTTCCAACTTGTCTTTAGTAGGCTTTCTATTGCTGTGATGAAATGCCATGACCAAAAAGCAAGTTGGGGAGGAAAGGGTTTATTTGGCTTACACTTCCACAGCACTGTTCATCAGAAGAAGAAGTCAGGCAATAACTCAAATGGGGCAGGAACTAGAGGCAAGAGCTGATGTAGAGACCGTGGAGGGGTTATGCTTGTTGGTTTGCACAGCTTGCTTTCTTCTAGAACCCCAGACCACCAGGCGAGGAGTAGCATGAACCACAATAGGTGAGGCCCTCCTCAATTAGTCAGTAATTAAGAAAATGCCTTACAGGCTTGCCTACAACCTGATTTTATAGGGACTTTTTTTCAATTGAAAATAGATTTTTCTCTCATATAGTACATCCTAACCACAGTTTCTCCTCCCTCCTCTCCTCCACGCCTTGCCACCCCCCATCTCCCAGTCGCTCTCTATCTCCCTTCACAAAAGAGCAGCCTTCCAAGAGACAACAACCAAACACACCAAGACAAGATGCAATAAGTCTTATTGACTAAGATAAGGCAAAATCCCTAACACCAAGGCTGGACAAGGCAACCAAGAGGAGGAAAAAGGTCCCAAGAACATGCAAAAAAAGTAAAAGACACACCCGCTCCCATAGTTAGGAGTCTTGAAATACCAAGCTAACAGCCACAGCACATATGCAGAGGCCCTCCTGCAGACGCTGAAGGCCCTGTGCTTGCTGCTGCAGTTCTGTGAGCCTGAGTCTTATTCAGCTGACTAAGTGTACCATGTTCTCCTGTTGACCTCCATCCCCTCTGGCTCTGACAATCTTTCTATTCACTCTTCTGTGGGATCCCCCTCCGAGGGAAGGGACCCAATAGAGGCCTCTAATTTAGACTCTCTCTCTTTAAATAATGTCTGGCTGTGGGTCTCTGCATCCACTCCCACCTGCTGCCCAAGGAAGCCTCTCTGTTGACTCCTGAACAAGGCACCAGTCTATGAGGACAGCAGAATATTGTTAGGAATTATTTCACTGATTTTTTTTTTAAGATCAGCCCTGTTTGGTTCTACCCTAGGTCTCTGGGCTAGCCAGTCTCCAGTTCCTGGTCATCCAAGCAGTGTCAGGTCTGGACTCCCTATCGCGGAATGGGCCTCAAGATAAAGCAGATACTGGTTGGCCATTCCCACCAGTTCTGTTCCACCATTGTCCCACCCAGCACATCTTGCAGACAGGGCAGATTGTAGGTCAAAGGTTTTGTGGCTTGGTTGGTGTTCATGTTTCTCTCTTGGTAGCCTAAAGAGAACCTTCCTGAACCAAAGAGACTAGAGCCCCGGGGTGAAGGATCCATGCAGACACCAGGCCAGCCTCTTAGTATTCAATGAGCTGTATGGGTGTTACCCTTGGCAATGTCTGTACGTGTCATCGTTCTCTCATCCCTGCCTGTGCAGCCCTCTATCGATTCAATGGGAGAAGCCCTGGGGACATTTTCTATTTGAGGCTCCCTCCTCCAAGATAACTTTAGCTTGTGTCAAGTTGACATAAAACTATCCAACACAATGCTCGTTGTGAGACTCCATTAAAACCCCATTTTAAGGGGGTTTGAATTCTATAATTTTATAAAGCTCGTTAAAAAAAGAGAGAGAGCAAGAGAGAAGGGGGAGGAAGGAAAGATGGAAGGGAGGGAGGGCAGTGGGACAGCTCTCATCACAAGCAGGGCTAAGGGATTTTATGGCTGAGGGCTAGCAATTCTTACACCAGTGATTGTTGTGTCTTGAGATGCTTCTTTATGGGGAGGGCATTTTGGGGTTGGGGGAAACCTTTAGGAATCCACAAAGATGATTCAGCTAAGGCTCATAGCAACAGTGGAGAGGGTACTGAACTGGCCATCTTCTGTAATCAGATTCATGACTGCACTAATTGTTATCAGAGATACTCTATCCAGTAACTGATGGAGGCAGATGCAGAGGTCCACAGCAAAGTACTGGTCTGAGCTGTGGGAGTCTTGCTGAAGAGAGAGAGGAGGGATTCTACAAGCTGGGGTGATGGGGGGTGAGGGGTGGGGAGAAAAAGAGAGACAATGAAGTTTAAATTTCATGGAAAAGGGCCAGGCTTGGGCTTGTGTAATTTTACCAAATTCCTTAGAGCTGGAATAGGGATCAATGTTTGATCTCTTTCAAATTCCTCCTTTGATACTCATGAATTTGAGAGACCTGCAGAAATGCTGTAGAAATGCTGGCATTTGTGCCCACTCAGGTCCATACTCAATATCTACATATTCATCAAAGTTCACAGTGACCCATGTACACAGTAAACATTGACAAGCATTGACTCTCAGGGTGTCTGTTCACTGGAATCTTACGTGTGGTGATCTGATGCATTGAGACTTCTGTTGCTTGGAACTTGGAGCGTAAATATATGTGTGTATGTGTATACTCTGTGTGTGTGTATGTATATATATATACATACATATATATATGAATTTTCTAATGATATATATATGAATTTTTAATTGATGCAGGAATGCGTGCATAGTTTGACAAATGTGAAGGTCTAAGAACAAATTCTGAGGGTCAGTTTTCCTTGTAGTATGTCGGTTGTAGGACTGAACACAGGATGTGATCCTTGGCAGCAAATGCCTTTATCTGCTGAGCCATCTCATTGGTCCCTGATTGAATATGTTTTATATGCCTCTGGATATTTTTATTGTCTTTTGAGAAATGTGTATTTAGGTCATTTACTCTGTCTTTGATCCACTTACTTTGGTTTGCTGCCATTGTTAAGTTCCTTATATGTTAACCCCTTGTCAGATGAATTCTTTACAAATCTTTTATATTTTCTAGGTTACCTCTTTACTTTCTTGATTATTTCCTTTTCTGTGCAGAGGGTGTTAGTTTGAGATAGTCTCACTTGCCACTTTTGCCAGAACTTCAGGAGACATAGACCTCTCCAAATTCTTTGCCTACATCACTTTCTTGAAGCATTCCCCTATGTTTTCCCATAATAGTATCAGCGTTCTCTATCTTGTTACATTGCTTTGTGCTTTTGCAAATATTATACTGTGCTTTTGGTCACTATATCTTTACTTTGAGATTTTTAGAATGACTCCAGATTATCTAAAATTCTTGTTTAGTTAAAAGAGCATGATAGAAAACTGACCCGTCCAGCAGGCCAGGTTATTTATGGGTCTCGAGGGGGCATCACCTGAAAATAATGGGGGGCGAAAGGGAAAGGAAGCCAAGCGCGTAAAGAAAGACAAAGTCAGTCTGAGATGCGTCAAGGCTCCGTTTATTGCAGGCACAGTTTCATTTTTATAAGGCAGTTCTTGCAGGGAGGGGGTGAGGGCAGAGGGGAATGGAAGACTACCAAGCCCCAAGTGCCCAGGTCAAAGAGGAAGTAACTGTCTTGCTTCTATAATTTATATGGCACATCTTGCGGTCACATTGCTGTGAAAACTATGCCACAGCTGTCTGCACCTTTCTGCAGCAGACTGGTTATGTAACAAAGGTGTGAAAATATGAAGGAGGTGTGAAAAGTTGGCCAGCTCCTCTGGCTTGGGGGTCTTTTGGTCCCTCATATCTCCCCCTCTCTTTAATAATAAAAGGCCAATTGGGATTTAGGATCTAGGTGCTAGTACTTGACCCGAGACTGACGATAGTTTAGTGCCGAAGCAGACCCAAAATTGGTCTGAGCCTAAGCTGGTGTAATGGGAGCAAGCCCTCAGCGTGCAAGGCCTCAAGACATAGGGGCTCTGCTGTTCAGTGGCTGTCGTCAAAGTTTCAACATGAGAGAGACTGAGCCTGTTAGAAGAGTGATGCTAGACCTTTACCCGTCTTTGGGTCATCCTCCCCATTGGGACCCCTTGTCTTAGGTGGGCCTAGGCTTAGACAATTCTTTTGTCATTGACTTTTTAGCCTTCTATTCACTGGGTATGCAAATTTAAGGCACCATGGGGATAGATCTGACATGATCGAATTTTAAAAATTTTTTCAAAATTTCCATCTTGGACCTGGGTTAGGGGGTGTTGTAAATCTAAGAGGGGAATGGGGGAAGGATTGAGGAGGGGGAAGGGAATTTTTTGGCAATCGATCAGCAATCACGGGCAGCATTTCAATCGCAGAAGCAGTTGGCATCTCAGCACAGGAAGTTTCTTCTTCAACCACCACTTGGTGATAATGAACCTCAGCAGGCTTTAAGGCAGAATCTATTAAAGACTTAATAAAACGGGTTAAGCGATTAAAGGCCCAAGGCCCAAAAGAAAGAAGGATAGCAAAAACAACCAGGGGAGCTATAATAGTGGGGAGCAAGGTTGACAGCCAGGGAGAACCCTGCAGCCAGGAGGAAAACCAGGACTTTTGGCCATCAAGCCGTTCGAACTCCTTTTTATGTTGATCCAACCTGTCTTTCAAAATTTCCATAGATTTTCTAACAACGCCAGTCTGATCAGCGTAAAAACAGCATTCTTCTCGCAGGGCTGCACATAGGCCGCCTTCCTTTAAAAACACAAGGTCTAGCCCACGCCTGTTTTGCAGGACTACCTCAGAGAGCGAGGTAAGAGAGCTCTCTAGAGCTGCAATAGATTTTTGAATGGCTCTGAGGTCTGTTGTCATTGCTCTTTGCAACTCCTGTAGCCGACTAGTTTGCAACAGGGCACTCGTCCCAGTCCCTATTTCCGCAACAATGCCGCCAAATCCTATTAGAGCTGCAATTGTCATGGTTAGGGGTTCTCTTTTTATTCTATGAGACAATTGTGCCAAGAAAACATCATCTGAATAATATTTTACAGTGGGCCAAAGCTGTATCAAAACACAAAACTCTCCTAAAATCTTAAAGCTATTGGCAAATATACAAGGTGTCAGGCCAGTATTACAAGCCCAATAAGTCCCTTCAGGGGGCACAAGATAATATTGTCCTTTATGGGGAAAAATGGTTTTGTTGCAATATGCAGAGAAATCCTGAGGAACTTTACCCAAACAATATCCTGATCCTGTAACTTTAGACAAGGTAAGTCGATTTGAAGTGGCTCTACATCTTGGCAGGGGCAAAATCTGATTGAATACATTGGCAATAATAGCAATCCCTTCATAATAGGGGGGTTCTGCAGACAGACATAACCAGCAATCTTTTGTTAAATTAGAGTTGGATACCTTAAGTGCTGAATAAGATCCTTGAATTAAATCAAACAATCTATCAATTGTTTTAGGGACTAAATCGGGGGAAATGGTTGTCTGTACGGAATTCCAAAGTTTTATCAAAACATAATAATCATAATTTAGCACAGCAGCCAAAACACAAGGGGTTAAACCGGTGCCACATGTCCAATAGGCTCCGGGAGGAGCAACTAGGTGATAGGATTTATCAGGTATTTTTTCAATGGTACTGCATAAGGCTTGATAAACTGAAGGAACATTTCCTATATAAAGTCCTTTTTCGGAAATTTTAGACAAGGCCATTCCAGGATAGGAGGGGGAGAGGCAATCAAGGGGCTTTGAGGTATATATAAAATATTTGCCCATCATGGCCATCCCTTTATAATGGGAAGATCTGGTAACTGGGAGGCTGGGCAAAAAGGAGGACTGAGGCAAGGGGGTGGTAAAGCGTGAAATCTGAATAGACTCAGGACTGGTCAAACGTAAGCTCTGAACAGGTTTAGGGCGTCTCATATTATAATTTTTTATATTATATTTTTGTACATCAGCCTTTCCCTGATCTAGGAGGACAGCATTAGGTCCCATAGGCGTAGAGGAAAATGCCTCTCTCAATAGCTGAATCATGAAAATGGCAGCGGGATCTGTGCCAGTCATATAGAGGCGGATGTCCCAAGTCTTTCCTTCCGTCCAGTCCTGTCTTTTTTTTTCTTTGGTAAATGAAATTTTTAGCATATTGCATTTCCCTCCGGGCGTGGCATAAGGTCTATCTACTGGATAATAATGGGAATTAAAGCAAGCGCCACAGGGTATATACCTACCCTTGCGGCCCCAGGGGCATTTTGTATTGCCAGGATCAGTACGATTATAAGGCAAAACAGTAATATAATCAGAGGTTCTAGGGGGTTTCCAGGAGATGGATCCAGTGCTGACACAACTCCATTCCGCGCAGTAGGCATCCAGAGGCCCACCACATGGATTTGCCAGGGACCTGGAATGAGTGTGTCCTGGGCAGACATAAAATGGGGTTTTTTTGGTCTCTGCCTTTTCTGGAATGGAATTGCACCCCCATTCAGATGGGTTGGTCCAGAGGTCCATTATATCATATAAATCTATAAACAAATCTGGAAACCATTGACCAAATGGATAATCTGCAGAAAAATTGGAAGCAGCAATGCCTCCAGTATGAAGGTTAATGACGACCCATTTTTGGGGCGCCGGGGCATGATTTAAAAAACTCTTATCTGCTTTAAAGCTGGGGAAAAAAAGGCAACCAAGCCAAATCGCTTTAAAAAGCTGCATTATAAAACTTATCAAGCTCAATTCCGCCAAGTGCATTCCTGACCTGGCTTATGGCAATGAAGGCAAAAGCAACAAAAAAGAACAATCAAAAATAACAAAATCAAAAAAAGGGCTCCAAATAGAGGGTCTATGCCTCCAAAAATTATCTTATGTATCTGCAAATACTTAGCTGTCCAAAGGTTCAGAGGCAAAAGGAACTGGCAAAAACACCAGAACCACACCGGGTGTTTCAAATCTGTTGTAATTTTGGCGTTCTTGACAGCCCCCTCCGCATTCGATCCTTTTGGAGGTGTTAGCAGCAGGTCCGGGGGCAGATGTCTCTGCAATTTGAACAGAGAGAGATATTTCCTCAGGGGATGGATCCCTGGGCTGGTTTGGTGTCAGAAAAGGGCTTAACCAGTCTGACCGGGAGCCATCTCGCTCCCTTTTTTTTAGAATCATATATGGCAGCGGAACCTTTTCCCCAGATTAAGACGGGGTCAGGCCCATTTCATAGGCCAGTTATAGGATCCTTCCAGAGCACTCTGGCATATCCTTGTTGAGTCTTGGGGTGCCAGTGTCTATCAGCTGCCGATTTTTCTTGCTCATCAAGCGTCAAAAAATTTATGACGAAGAGAGCCTGTGCAAGTATCAACTTTTGACTGCCCTTGTGGGAAAACAAGGTCTCTTGTGCTCTCAACTTGTTAATGGTGTTTTTTAAGGTTTGATGGGCTCTCTCAACGATACCCTGTCCCTGAGGGTTGTAGGGAATTTCTGTACTGTGTTTAATTCCCAAGGTTGTACAAAATTGTTTAAACTTTGAGCTAACATATCGGGGCCATTATCCGTTTTAATGGATGTTGGTTGTCCCAAAGTAGCCAGGGCTTGCATTATGTGACTAATAACATCTCTCGTGGCCTCCCCAGCATGTGCAGAGGCGACAATGAATCCATTAAAGGTATCTATGGTAACATGAACATATTTAAGCTTTCCAAAGGCAGGAATATGAGTTACATCCATCTGCCAGAGCTGTCCAGGCATGAGACCTCTTGGGTTTACCCCTAAATGTGGGTCTGGCAGGTAGGGCAGACAATTTTTACAGGATTTAACAATCTCTCTGGCCTGTTCTCTAGTAACAGAAAACCTTTGGCGCAATGTTTGGGCATTAAGGTGATGAAGCCGATGGGCCTCTTGTGCAGCAGCTATTTCTTTCATTTCTAAAAAGAACAATTGGGATGTTTTGGTGGCAGCATCTGCCAAATCATTTCCTAAAGCTAAGGGGCCTGGAAGACCAGTATGTGCACAAATGTGACCAATATAAAAGGGGTGATCCCTCTGTCTAATTAATTTTTGTATCTTGCAGAACATATCAAATGTGGGCGTTTGGGGTTGAATTGTAGGGACCATCTCCAATTTTTGCAAAGCTCCGACCACATAGCGACTGTCAGAATAAATGTTAATCGGGCAATGTTTAAATTTTTGTAACACGGTTAAAGCTGTACATAATTCTACTAATTGTGCTGAAGAAAAGGAGGTATCAATGGTAGCTGCCTCATCATTAAGGATGTATGCAGCCTTTCCATTCTGGGACCCATCAATAAAGATTGTTATAGCATCTAAGATGGGCTCTTGTTTGGTATTTTTAAGGAAAACAAAGGGAGTATAAGAAAGGAATTGAATCAATTTATCATTAGGCAATTGGGTATCAAAATCTCCTCTATATGAGCAGATGAGGACAGTCCATTCAGGATAATGAAGGGCTAGCCATTCTAAATTGGTTTTATCATAAGGTTGTATGATCTTATCAGGTTCCTTGCCAAAATACCTGGTTGCAGTTTTTAAACCCAGCATAATTAGTTGGCAAACCAAAAGGGGGTAAATGGGGAGCACTTTTCGTTTAGCCATGGGGAGATGTACCCAGAGGAGTGGGATTGAGTCTTGCCAAAGCAAGCCAGTCGGGGAAAATTCGGTGGAAAAAATAATTAATTGTAAAGGCTGATTGGGACAAAAGTATCCTATGTGTTGATTTATAATGGCATTCTCCACCTTTTTAAGTGCCAACAGTGCCTCCTGGGTGAGCATCCGAGGAGACAAAGGATCTGCATCACCAACAAGGATATCTTCAAGAGGGCGAATATCACCTTTTGAGAGTTTCAAATAAGGCCGCAGCCATTGGATATCGCCCAACAACCTTTGAAAATCATTTAATGTCTTTAAAGTGTCTTTTCTAACTTGAAATTTTTGGGTATACAAGAGATCAGGATAAAGCTCAAAGCCCAGAAATAAAAAGGGAAATTGTATCTGGATCTTATCTGGGGCAATATGAAACCCTCGTTCCTGCAATGCTTGTGCCATCATCAATGCTAAAACATGAGATTCCTCAGGTGTGTTGGTGGCTACCAGAATGTCATCCATATAATGAACTATATATGCTTTAGGATACCTCGTTCTAAAGGGGTCAATGGTCTGGGCAACATACTTCTGACAAAGAGTGGGTGAATTGGCCATACCCTGGGGGAGGGTTCTCCATTGATATCTAGGATTTGGCCCTATTTGATTAACAACAGGAATGGAAAAGGCAAATCTCTTGCAATCATCATGATGAAGCGGGATGGAAAAGAAGCAATCCTTAATATCAATAATGACTTTAGCATAGCCCCGAGGAATGGCAACTGGTGTGGGCATCCCCGGTTGTAGGGCTCCCATAGGTACCATGGTTTTATTAACCTCCCTGAGGTCCTGGAGAAGCCTCCATTTTCCTGATTTTTTTTTAATCACAAATATGGGAGTATTCCATGGGGAGGTGGATGATTTAAGGTGTCCTTGATCTAACTGTTTCTGTACCAACAGTAAGGCTGTCTGAACCTTTTCTTGGGATAGGGGCCACTGATTTATCCATACTGGATCATCGGATTTCCAGGTTATTTTTTCAGCATGGAGTGCAGGGGGAGCGGTGGCCCTCAGGAAAAAGAATGAACAGGGGCAGCAGATTCTCGATCCTCTCCGAGGCCTCATCTATCCATCTTTTGTTTTGGGGTGATGGGCTCTTTTATTCCCTGTTCCTCCTTTCCTAGTCCCTTTCCTGGTAGATATCCTGTTTTTAGCATCATTTTTGTAATAGTTTCATTAGGGCTCATCATAATGACCCCCATCTGGGTTAATATGTCCCTTCCCCATAAATTAATGGGCAGTCCTCCCACCACAAAGGGTGTGACATTTCCTGTATTGCCTTCCTTATCTCTCCATTGCAAAACTTTAGAGCTCTGAAGGGTATCTTGGCTTTGTCCTATACCCTGTAAATGAGTGGCTGTGGCCTGTAAGGGCCAATTCTGTGGCCAATGGGCTTTAGATAAGACAGTAACGTCTGCCCCGGAATCCAGCAAACCGAGGAAAGGTTTCTCATCAAGCCACAATTGTAAGGTGGGTCTGGTTTCTGTTAATTTTTGGACCCAATATATATCTGAAGATCCTGGCTGAGACTGGCCTCGAGTCTGTGAGGCAAAAGGAAAGTTCCCACAGAGGGGAAGAGGAAGGGCCTGTGCTATATGCTGTCCCTCAGATATCAGAAGGGGTCCATCAGGGGCTGACATCAGGATTTTAATTTTACCTTGATAATCATTGTCTACTATGGTGGGCGTTACTAAAAGTCCCTGCAGGGAGCTTGAGGCCCGCCCTATAATTAGAAAAAACATGCCTGGGGGTGGAGGACCATGGATCCCGGTATCCAATATGACTGTTCCTTCCTCTGGTGTTAAAATCCGGGTGGAGGAGGAACAGAGGTCCAATCCTGCACTCCCTGCTGTCGCTCTGCAGAGGCTTGAGGTGGAGGAGGGTTGATGAATGGATTGTGGTATCCGGCCTGCATTTGTGGGGTCTGCTGTGGGGGATGGTAGGGGCCCCGCAGGGGGGCCCCTTGCCCGTTTCCCTGAACCGCAGGAACCTGCTGTGAAGGGGGATAAAAACTCCGCAAGGGAGCTCCCTGTCCGTTCCCCTGAATCGCAGGAAGAAGCTGTCCTGTGGCATCGTACTTAGAGCGACATTCCTTCGCCCAATGATTCCCCCGTTTACAATGTGGGCATAGCCCAGGTACAGTCGGCTTAGGCAAATTGAATGCTTGCGGAGGGTCTGCGCTGTTAGTTCCCTCAACGCAATTTCTACCAAAATGTCCAGGCTTCCCGCACTTAAAACAGGATTTGGGAGAAACCTGTCTTGCGGCCGCAGGGTTGAGCGCTGCGCCCATGGCCAAACTGATGGACTTTGAAAGTTTATGCTCAAAGGAGTCAACATCATTGCAAAGCCTAATCATGCCATGAAGATCAATCGCTTTCATTTTTCCCCTCAACGCAGCCTTACAAGCCGAGTTAGCATTCTCAAATGCAAGCTGTTTTACAATCACATCATCAGTGCCGTTTTCTCCCAAAATTCTTTCTGCAGCTTCCAAAAGTCTGGCCACAAATTGTGCATACGGCTCACTGGTTCCTTGAACGATCTTAGCAAGGGAAGTACCTACAGAGTTAGAGGGAGGAATGGCTCGCCAGGCGGCCAAAGCAGCTTGTGTGAGCTGGTTAAGCAGCCCTAAGGGCAGCGCTTGTTGTTTACTTTTAGCTGCATACCTCCCTCGACCCGTCAGTTTATCCAAGGTCCATGAGGCTGTAGCTGCATTTTGTTTGTTAACATCAGCCTGGGCTTTCAGTTTTTTAACCAGCTCAGCTTTCCAGGTTAGATATTGGGCACGGGAGAGGACTGACTGAGCAACTTTTGTCCATTTAATGGGAATAAGATTTCCCCCTTGCCCCAACCCTTCAAGCATAGACAATGTGAATGGAGCTGCAGGGCCATAATTTTTGACTGCAGAATGTAGCTCTTTTAGATGTTTCAGTTTGAGGGTCTTAACAATGCGAGAACCATCTGTTGGAATGTCTTCCCGTGCTTCCTCCTCCCCTTCAGACTGAGACTCTTCCCCATCCTGTCCATCCTCATTGTCTGAGGTGGAAGATTCTGCCTGGGTGTTAGGGGCTGTTCCCTGAGATCTAGTCATCACCGGGAAGGTGAGACGATGTTTAATAGGAGCAGAGCGAGTCTTGGGGGGACGGGCTTTAGCAGCTCTAGTCTGGGGAGGCTTAGCTGGAGATTCCTGTGATGTAGAGGGTGGTAATGATGGTGTCAGTAGATCAACCTGCAAGGTCTGAATCTGAGTAGTCAAATCCTTAAGTTCTTTCTGCAGGGAAATAACGCCTCTCAACTGGGTTATTTGACTGGCAAGGGACCGTTTAGTGGCCAGTAGGCTATCGACACCAGGAGTCTGAGAAGGCAAGGCCATAGCAAAGGAAGAGGCTGATGGCTGGATCTGACAATTATGGAGGGGCACATAAGGAGGAGGCTGGGACCATCTAAGTCTCTGAGGAGTATTCCTTCTCTCATGAGTCCTGATGGGAGCTACAATGGATGGATTATGTCTTCCCCTCTCATAAGTAATTGTCTCACCCTCGAGATCAATTTCAACGCCAGAATCCAACCAATCATTGTTCTTTTCCTCAGGAATTACTGGATACAGGGAGGGTGGAGGGAAAGTGGGGGGCGCAGAAGGTTTGTCAATCAGCGGTGGATGAAGTTTTTTATCTCCAACCTTCCCATCCACCAGAGAGGAAGCTGAGGAACCGAGTTCCTCTCTCTTAGATGAAAAAGACGGAGGCACTTCTCCAAGGAGAGTCGCTGATTCTGACTCCTGTCCACCAGAAATAAAATCCTCATAAAGGGCCAAGAGATGGGATGCTTGCCCTTCCTCTCCTGAATCCTTAAGAATATCTCTAATTATACCATAAAAACTGAAAAATGATTTAGGGACCTCTTTACCATTTCTTAAATGATCATTAATTTCTTTACCTACCTTTTTCCATGTCAGGGGATGAATATCTGGCCCATGTACAATCAACCAAGGGCACTTCTCTTCCAAGTAACAGAAGAAGTTCAAAAGGTCCTTTTTCTTTACCCTTATTCCCCTTTCCCGAAGACTGCTCTTTATCTCTCTCATAAAGAGGGCCTCTTTAGAAGCCGACTTCCCCATTTTTAACTCGGACAGCCGAACTTACCTCAAGACGTTGCACGGGTGATGCAGGATGTCTCTACCGTTGATGCTCCGGAGCCTTTCTTTCTAAATGGGGGCTGTCCGGCGACCACCGTCCCTCGAGCCCCACGTTGGGCGCCACTTGACCCGTCCAGCAGGCCAGGTTATTTATGGGTCTCGAGGGGGCATCACCTGAAAATAATGGGGGGCGAAAGGGAAAGGAAGCCAAGCGCGTAAAGAAAGACAAAGTCAGTCTGAGATGCGTCAAGGCTCCGTTTATTGCAGGCACAGTTTCATTTTTATAAGGCAGTTCTTGCAGGGAGGGGGTGAGGGCAGAGGGGAATGGAAGACTACCAAGCCCCAAGTGCCCAGGTCAAAGAGGAAGTAACTGTCTTGCTTCTATAATCTATATGGCACATCTTGCGGTCACATTGCTGTGAAAACTATGCCACAGCTGTCTGCACCTTTCTGCAGCAGACTGGTTATGTAACAAAGGTGTGAAAATATGAAGGAGGTGCGAAAAGTTGGCCAGCTCCTCTGGCTTGGGGGTCTTTTGGTCCCTCACAGAAAACAATGTCTATTTTCCTCTCCAAACTTGTTAAGTTAGATTTGTAGATATATTTATTTCAATGGTAGTATTGTAATGGAATTTGTATGGAAACAAGTTTGAAACCAAGCCCCAAGTTGTTGCAATTTGTTCCCGTTAAATTCAAAACATGATTGCAAATTCCATGAAAACAGGAAGATTGGTTGGGCTTGAACAATCTTTGTCGGTCACTGATGGTACTGCCAGTTCTTAGTGTGGGCTTTGCTTTCTTAAAGCTGCTTCCTCCTTGGTCAGAAACTGTTTGCTTTTTCCTGCAGCACATCCACATGTAGGGACACGAAAGGAAAAATCTAAAGAATTCCTTTAGTTCTATTTTCTTTAACATCGCCTGGCAGGAAACTTGACAACCTTCTCACTTCTCTGAAGTATAATCACCGAAGATGTTTCTATTTGAGTCTTTGAAAACTATTGAGAAGGCTTCCCAAACACCAGAAGGGTACAATGTATCACTTCATCAACCTGCACATTGTCCCACTGGGCATCAGAATTTGTGACTCTCCAAAGGTCTATTCAGCAAAGTCAAGATTCTAATATTAAGCATTAAAAGATATTTATTCCAATTACATTTCTAGTTACAGTTTTCTTTTCTCTCTTGAAAAAGAAGAGATCAAAACTTCCAACTTATCTTCCTATATGCACACTGATTGCAAATTCAGTTGCTGTTAAAAGGAACTAAAAATACAAATAACCCATAGTCGCACACTCATTTAAAAAAGTTATATCTCTTCTACTTTCATAAATATAATCTTATCTTTTGTGTGTGACCAACATTCTCATCATTCTTCCTCTATAATGTTCAAGGGGACCCAGAGTCCACTAAGAATTTCAGTCTTCACAACTGACCACAGGGTATCAAGCCAGTACAACTACAAACCAACCCATATACCTAAGCCTCGGAGAACATCATAGAAAGAAAAAGTGGAAAGACTGTAAGAGCCAGAGGATCAGGATGTTTGATGTGAGACTGTGTTTTCTCTATGTTACAGGGAAGCTGCACTTGTAAAATCTCAACAAATGGTTGTTTAAACAAGACATGAACAATGATAATACCAGTTGGTATGCCAGTGTAGAGAGCGGAAATCTCACAGGGTCCTACATCAAGATGAAGAGTTAAAGCAATTAGTGGATGCCAAGAGAAGAAATCAAAAATCGGTCTTTCTCCAGGAATGAGCCCCCTAATTTGTTATCCAGTGTGTGTGCAGCTTTATGTATCTGGAGTTGCAACATTTCTGACAGGTTTCCAAGTACATTATTTGGAGAGAGTTATCTGCATAGTACATGCAGGTGAGGGTCTTTGGTTGCCAAGCGCATTACAAGAGGATTGTGTGCATAGCCCAAGTCAAGTGGAGTACTTGACTGCCATTATTTACCTACTCTGCCCACATTTTGGACTTTTAATACTTACTCTCACTTCCTTTCCTTTGGTAACTTATAACTCACTGCTTGCTATAGATCTCAAAAGCCACTCTGTCATGTTTTACTTTAATTTTAGAGATGTTTACAATTTAGGTACTCAGGCCATGGTATTTTCTTTCTTATTGTTTTTATTAAGTTATACATTTTTCTCTGCTCCCCTTCCTTCCTGCTGTGAATATCATCCTCCCCTCTCCCTTTTACCCTCTCTCGTTATCCCCTTTCTCACAATTTACTCAGGAGATCTTGTCTTTTTCTCCTTCCTATGTAGAACCATGTATGTCTCTCTTAGGGTTCTCTTTGTTCTGGGTTGTGAACGGTAGGCTGGTATTTCTTTGCTTTATATCTAAAGCCACTTATGAGTAAGTAAATATTATATTTGTCTTTCTCATTACCTCACTCAGTATAGCTTTTTCTAGATCCTTCCATTTGCCTGCAAATTTCAAGATTTTTTTTAACCACTGTGTAGTATTTCATCGTGTAAATGTACGACATTTTCTTCATCCATTCTTCAGTTGAGGGGCATCTAGGTAGTTTCCAGTTTCTGGCTATTACAAATAATGTTGCTATGAACATGGCTAAGCTCATATCCTTGTGGCATGAGTGAGAATCCTTTGAATATATACCCAACAGCAGTATTACTGGGTCTTGAGGTAGATTATTTCCTAATTTTCTGAAAAATTACCATACTAGTTTCTAAAGTGGCTGTACAAGTTTGCACTCCCACCTACGTGGAGAAACAGTCTCCATACCCCAGATCCTCACCACCATAAACTGTCATCAGTGTTTTTGATCTTGGCCATTCTTACAGGTGTAAGATGAAATCTCAGAGTTGTTTTGATTTGCATTTCTCTGATGGCTAAAAATGTTGAGCATTTCCTTAAGTGTCTTTCAGCCATTTGAGATTTGTTTGTTGAGAGTTCTCTGTTTAGGTTTTTACACCCCCCTTTTTGGGTTATTTATTCTTTTGATGTCAAGTTTCTTGAGTTTTTGTATATTTCAGAGACCAGTCCTCTGTCCAATGTGAGGTTAGTGAAAATCTTTTTCCACATACTATTTTCTAATTCATTCAATGAATAGATCCTGAGCTCACTAAAAGGCTAGGTATAATGAATGTTAAGGCATAAACACAAAAATCTCTACTCTTGTCTAATTTGCAATAACAAGTAAGTGTTGTAGAAGGAGCAGTAGACTGCATTCCTGCCGGGATCCTGGCTATCTTACCCACGAAATAATCACAGAAACTGTATTCATTTAAACACTGCCTAGCCCATTAGTTCTAGCCTCTAATTGGCTAATTCTCACATCTTGACTCAACCCATTTCTAATAATCTGTATGTCACCACGAGGTCGTGGCTTACTGGGAAAGATTCAGCATGTCTGACCTGGCAGCTTCATGGCAAGCGGCTCTCTGCCTCTGCCTGACTCTGCTTTCTTTCTCCCAGCATTCTGTTCAGTCCACTCCACCTATCTGAATTCTGCCCTATCAAAAAGCCAAGGCAGTTTCTTTATTAAAAATGAAAGTAACACATAGACAGAGGCCCACCTACTCCATTTCCCCTTTTTCTGTTTAAACAAAAAGGAAGGCTTTAACTTTAGCATTGTAAAATTACATATAACAAAACAGTTATTAAGCAAGAATTACAGTTAGAATATTTATATCTACTTTATCTTTTATCATAACTAAGGAAAACTATATCTATTCTTCAACTTCATCAAAGACTCCAGAAGGATATAATACTACCTAAGTAAACAAGAAATATGAAACTTCCAAACTCTAGAAATTACAGAGACATCTCGCTGCCTGGACAGTCACCCAAAGTTCCTCTGTACCATTGGGGCATCCATCTTTGGCCTACAGGCTCATAGTATCCAGCAGACTTTTCCATGAAGCAGGAAATTTCAAAGACAGTTCAGTCACTATCTGCTGTGTCCTGCAGAATGTCTCGCAGACTCTTTCATGAATCAGGAACCCTGAAGGATCATCTCACCTTTAGGCAAGTTCAGCAGTCCTCTCTCTGTGGGTTCTTTATGTCCAGTTTATGCAACAGTCCAGGCAAGAGCAGTTTCTTGCCCAAATGGCTATCAAACTCCATAAGGAGCCTCTTCAATGCCCATCTTCCTCTTGAAGTAGCTGGTGCTGCCAGGAGCAGACGTGTCTCATTGTCATGAAAAGCCCTAAGTTATTAAAACATTTAAAATGCCATATTCTGGTCTTTGAAAGATATGAAGAATGCCTATTTAACTGAAATATATCTCTTTATATCTAGAAAATCTAACTAACATGACTAAAAGCTTGACTATTATCAATGATTATCCACTAACAACCTATATTTCCTAGTTATACATTACATTTTTAAAATGAACTATACAATCACAATACCTTAATCAAGATCAGAAATACATATAACAAAATTGACCTTAAAATCCATACCAATGCAAATTATTCATATCTATATCAAAGTGTCAGGCATGACTCTTCATCATCCAATAGAGACATTTATCCAGAACAATTAAAAGTGTTAAAATATTTGTGTTTAACTTGCCTAGCCTTTGGCACTATCACATCATCAGTCATTGAGTTCAATCCAGTTTCCTGGCTACTGATGCTTTTGTAGAATCACCTTTAATATCACTGTAAAGGGCAAATGGTGCCACTTAATTTACTACCAGGTAGTGTAAATGGGACACCATATCCTGGACTCTTTCGTAACTGAATTCTCAGTGAGCTGGAGCAGTAGAGAATTTGAACAAATGCCTTTCTTCTGAAAATAAAATAAGCCTACCATGGGCCGATAACATATATTACAGTTAAAATTTGTAATTGTTTAAAGGAATACTTTTATGAGCTGAAAACCTTATTTAAATGTCGACAAAGATTCAGGTTTGTTTGCTTTTAGATTATTTATTGTGTTCTATGTGTATGAGTGCTTTGCCTGCATATATGTGCACTGTGTGCACGCCTGATGCTCATTGAGATCAGAAAAGGGCATTTGATCCTTTGGAAGTAGAGTTACAAATGGTCGTGAACCACCAGGCTAAGAACTGAACCGTGGTCCGTGCCATCTCTCTAGCACTTTTTTTTAATTTTATTTTATTTTATTTTCAAAGTTTATTAAATTATAAAAGTTTCCATTTCTGCCCCTCCTCCCAACACCCTCCCACTCCCCCCACTCCCCCTCCTCCTCCCTCTCCATCCCTAAGAGCAGTCAGGGCTTCCTGCCCTGTGGGAAGTTCAAGTTCCTCCCCCCTCCCTCCAGGTCCAGGAAGGTGAGTATCCAAACAGACTGGATTCCAAAAATCCAGTATATGCAGAGGAAACAAGTCCCAGTGTCATTGTCAATGGCTTTTCAGAAAGACTCCGGGCCAGCCACATTCAGAGAATCTAGTTGGATCACGTGCTCGTTCAGTCCCAGTCCAACTGGCCTTGGTGAAGGTGAACTCTCATTAGATCAGTCCCCTTGTATCAGTGGGTGATCGCACCCCTCGTGGTCCTGATTTCCTTTTTCATGTTCTTCCTCCTTCTGCTCCTCATTTGGACCTTGGGGGGCTCAGTCCAGTGCTCCAATGTGGGTCTCCGTCTGTATCGCCATCCATCGTCGGAAGAAGGTTCCCTCTGGTCTTGCCTTCTTTGCTCACGTTCTCTTTCCTTCTGCTTCTCGTTTGGACCTAGGGAGTTAAGTCCAGTGTTCCAATGTGGGTCTCTGTCTCTATCTCCATCCATCGCCAGATGAAGGTTCTATGGTGATAAGCAAAATATTCATCAGTATGGTTATGGGCCAAGGCCGGTTCAGGCACCCTCTCCTCTATCCAGAGAACAATCTGGGGATCTCTCCTTGGATCTGGGATCCCATTTATAATCAAGTCTCTTGTAAACCCTAAAATGACTACCTTAGTTGAGATATATTCTTCCCTGATCCCATATCCATCTCTCCAGCACTTTTTTAAAACAAAATTTAAGAACTGAATGTTGGACTTAGAAATCTGGTTGCTTTGCAAGCAACACTCTGTAGCAGATGAACAACACTGCTGAACCCAATTTGAGCTTTCTACAGCAATAAAATCTAACTGATGCCATTGTCCTCTGCCCACGAGACAAGCCAAGACATGGGTTCAAGTAATATTTAAGAAGAAGAATGTTATGAAATGGTGGTAACAGCCACTGGAGAAAAAAAACAAATTTTATTCTAGACATGAATGGGAGTAATTGTATAATGTGGAAGATGGTCGTATTTCATGGAAAGATTTTCTTTGCTCCATTTGGAACTTTACTTCTGCCTGTGGTAGCAATAGACTCATCTGTGTAACATGAAAAGGCTGGGTCTGTTTATTTGGCTTTTCTGTCCTGCTCGGTTCCCCCAGCCAGCAGGTCCCAGAGAAAATCAACCGGTACCTTTTTCAGGGGGGCAGCTCACATCCTGCTGCTTCGGTGATCTGGGCAGGAGTGGGAGGAATCAACTTCCTCCTCCCCAGAATTCTCCTGCTCTCCTTGTATCATTTCCACTTCCTGTCTGGTTTTCCCGCCTACACCTCCTGCCTGGCCAATCAGCGTTTATTTAAAACATGGTTGACAGAATACAGACAATTCTCCCGCACCACTTCCCCCTCTTTTTTTAAAACAAACAAACAAACAAACAAAGGAAAATATCCATAGTCCAGTTTTGGGGAGTGTGGGCATAGTATTCCAGGCTACTTCCTGCTGGTTGGGGGCGCTGAAAATCTTATGGGGACCTAAAGAAAATTTAGAGTTATGATCAAGTCCTGACTGAAATATCCTGTGAGTCTTGATCATCTCAGGCAGCGGTCTTGAACCTATTCTGGATGAAGAACTCAGACATCTGGGCCATCTGTTCCAACCGGAGATTGCTCAGGTGGTCTCCCTTGGTCAAAGATGATTTTTTGTAACTCTGAATAAATGCAGAGCCTCTCATTTTCTGTGGAAACAAAAGCAAAATCTCTTCTCCAAAGTAACATACCTTTTGACTTCAATTCTGAAGCTAAGGTATTTTGGAAATACCTATTTTGGGTTAATTCTGCAGCATTTATAAGCAAATATCTTTTAGTAGCTGTTGCTCCTTCCTCAGCATTTAAACAATTCAAAGAGAGCATAATAGCATACAGTATCAAGATTCTCTGTGTATTTTCCATCTTTACGTGGCTTTATTTTAACCTCTATTTTTTTATTTTTATTTTTAACTTTTGGCTTTTTGAGACAGGTTCTCTGCATATCTTTGTCCTGGAACTCCCTCTGTAGATCAGGCTATTCTTGAACTCCCAGAGATCCGTCTATCTCTGCCTCCTCAGTGCTGGGATTAAAGGTGTCTGCCATCACACCTTGAATTTACAGAGGTCTGTCTGCCTCTGCCTCCCAAGCCTTGGGATTAAAGGTATGTACCACCATATCCAGTTACTCTCTTTCTTTCTTTCTTTTAAGGACTTTAAATCATTTAGAGGTTTTTTTTTTTTTTAATTTCTCTTTACTGTATCTCCCTCTCTCTTTCTGACCATGTGGGTCTTTAATTTGCTAAGGAATATGGAGAAAACAACAGTCAAAAGCTCCTATGGCTTTTCAAGGTCCTTGTCAGGAAGCAAGCTGCAACAATGTTTCCATAGGCAGGACAGCCTCCTTGAAAGAGTCAGAGTTTTCCCCGGCCCAGAAAGCCAGCATTTTAAAACAGCGCAGCTTTTTTCCTGCTAGGACTGAAAACCAAAATGCTTTACGCTAGTCTTTCCCAAGCTTTTTCAGGCTTTTTGTGGATTCAATTATCCACGTTGGGTGCCATTCTGTAACACATCTGCTCTCACAGTCATAGTCTACAGTCCTAGAGAATCAAGGACACAGAATTTTCAACTTCATCTCACCAAAAATTTGGATGTTTTCTAGGACTTAAACAGTTCCCCCGTTAAATTTGTGATTATCTAGTCCAGAATGCTTACATTTTGTCTTGTTAATAGTTACTTTTAAATATTTTGTGTATTTATCATTATTTAATTTGCCATCTCTCATCTGGTTCAGTACACACCCCGTAAGCCTCCTATTGTGACAGGCTGTCGTTTGCCTACTGAAGAATAAAGTGTAACCGCTAATATCGAGCATTTAAATATTTTTTGGGGGGTGCGGCTGGAACCCTCTTCTGACATCTATGGGCACTTTCAAACATATACTATTCACTTGTACACATGCTTAAATATTCTTTTTTAAGACTTAATTATGTGTTTTAGTGTTTTGTTCATAGTATGTCTGTGTACAGTGTGCATGTCTGGTGCTAACGGAGACCAGAAGAGGACATTGGATTCCCTGGAAATGGAGTTAATAGATGGTTGTGGACCGTCTTGTGGGTGTTGGAAACTGAACCTGGGTTTCCTGCAAGATCAAGTGATCTTAACTGCTAAGCCATCTCTCCAGCACAAAATTGATTGATTGATTGATTTAATCTGTTTGAGTGTTTTGCCTGCATGTAAGTGCACCATGTGCATGTTAGCGCCCACAGAAACCAGATGCTATTTTGGTGGTTTGAATGAAAATGACTCCTCATAGACTCATATGAAGTGGCACTATTATGAGGTGTGGCCTTGTTGGAGTATGTGTGATCTTGAAAAAAGTGTGTTTCTGGGGGTGGGCTTTGAGGTTTCAGATGCTCAAACTAGGCCCAGTGTGACTCTCTCTTCCTGCTACCTACTGATTGATCCAAATGTAGAACTTTCAGCTATGTCCCCATATCTGCCTATATGCTACCATACTTCCCGTCATGATATTAATGGACTTCTGAACCTGTAAGCTAGCTCCAGTTAAATGTTTTCCTTTATATGAGTTGCCGTGGTCATGGCATTTCTTCCCAGCAATAGAAACTCAAAGACAGAAGCTGGTACCAGGAGTGGGGCATTGCTGTGATAAGTCTGACCGTGCTTTTGTTTGGAGGAATGTAGACTTTGAGTCTTTGTATTAGAAAAAGAGTTGAACACTTTAAGTGGGGCTACTGGGTCATCCTAGTAGAAGCATGGAAGACAGTGGTGCTGAGGGTGATTTGAATTGTGGGAGCTGAGCTCAAGAAGTGTCAGAGAAGAAAATTAGTTGTGACCTAGCGACTAATTGTTCTTGCGATATTTTGGTGAAGAATGTGGTTGCTTTCTCTCCTTGTCTGCCTGAAGCTAAATTGAAGAATTATGAATTAGCAGCTTTAGCAGAGGACATTTCAGAACAACCTAGCATTAACTATGTTGTGTAGTTATTAGTGGCCAGTCATGTGCAGATGTATAATGGAAAAGGGAACTCGGAGCAAGGAAAAACACAAAATGTATAGTTGGAGAAGAGAAGGAACACCAGGAAGTTTAAACAAATTAAAGAAAAGCCTGATACTAAGTGGAATAAAAGGAGTGGTGACCTTAGAGCCAAACCTCATCCAGCTGAGCTTCTAACTTGTGAAAATGAATTAGAGAAAAGCTTAGGACCGGGCATGGTGGTGCACACCTTTAATTTCAGCGCTAACTAAACCATCTCCATTCATCTGCATCACCATGAGTTAGACATGGCTCCAGTGACAGCTACATGGCTCTCCTTGACTCTGTCTTTTTTCTCCCAGCATTTACTTTAGTTTTCCCTCCTAGCTCTTCAGAGCCACTGGCTGAAACAGCTTTATTAATTAAACAACAAAAGCAACACATATACAGAAGGACTTCCCACACCACTTGTGTACATGTATCTGTGCCTGTACGTCTGTGTATGTGTACCAGACACCTGAATATGAGGCCTTGTAGATATTAGGGAAACATTCTACCACTGAACTATATCCCCCAGTAAAAATTACCTAATATAAAATGTTAATGTGGGCTTAATTATTGTAAACCTTCCTGTGGTTAATTCTAAATCTTTCTAGAGTGAACATTGCTTTTCCTACTTTAGAAACAGTAACTCACCGCTGATACCTTTGCCAGCTGGCTTAGAAGCTGTCTGATCTGGCGTGGCTTAGCTTCCTCTGACCTTGACTTCTGCTTACGGTGCTGCAATGGTGCTGTGTTTATGTGTACCACTTGTGTGATTGCTGACCAAACACTACTCTTTATTCTATATTAATTATTATTAAAGTCTTCTTTTTCCTCATGAGAAAAGAATTTCGACTGTCATTTTCACTAAATGTTGACCCCTTGATATAGATATGAATAATTTGCATTGGTATGGAATTTAAGGTCAATTTTGTTATATGTATATGTATTTCTGATCTTGATTAAGGTATTGTGATTATATAGTTCATTTAAAAATGTAATGTATAATAAGGAACTATAGGTTGTTAACGGATAATTATCGATAATAGTCAATCTTGTAGTCATATTAGTTAGATTTTCTAGATATATAAAGATATATTTCAATTAGATAGGCATTTTTCATATCTTTCAAAGACTTCAGAATATGGCATTTAATGTTTTAATAACTTAGGATTTTTCATGGCAATGAGACACGTCTGCTCCTGGCAGCACCAATCTACTTCAAGAGGAAGATGGGCATCAAAGAGGCTCCTTATGGAGTTGATTAGTCATTTGGGCAAGAAACTCCTCTTGCCTGGACTGTTGCATAGACTGAACACAGAGAACACACAGAGAAAGAACTGCTAAACTTGCCTAAAGATAGGATGGTCTTTCAGGGTTCCTGATTTATGAGAGTCTACGAGACATTTTGCAGGACACAGCAAAAAATGACTAAACTGTCTTTAAATTTTCCTGCTTCATGAAAATGTCTACTGGATATTATGGGCCTGAAAGCCAAAGATGGATGCCCCAATGGTACAGAGGAACTTTGGGTGACTGTCCAGGCAGCGAGATGTATCTGTCATTTCTAGAGTTTTGGAAGTTGCTTAATTCTTGTTTACTTAGGTAATATTACATCCTTCTGGAGTCTTTGATGGAGTTGAAGAATGGTTAGTTATAATTATAGTTTTCCTTAGTTATGATAAAAGATAAAATAAATATAAATATTATAACTATAATTCTTGCTTGATAACTGTTTTGTTGTATGTAATTTTACTATGTTAAAGTTAAAGCCTTTCTTTTTTGTTTAAACAAAAAAGGGGAAATGATGGAGGAGGGTTAACTGTCTATGTGTTACTTTCATTGGTTAATAAAGAAACTGCCTTGGCCTTTTTGATAGGCCAGCCCTTAGGTGGGTGGAGTAGACAAAACAGAATTGTGGGAGAAAGAAAGCAGAGGCAAGCAGACACCATAGCTCTCCTCCCTGAGATGGACCCCCGGTTAGACTCCTCCCGGTATGCCACAGTCAAGTGGCAACACGCATTAATAGAAATGGGTTGAATCAATATGTAAGAGCTAGCCAATAAGAGGTTATAACTAATTGGCCAGGTAGTGTTTAAATGGATACAGTTTCCGTGTAATTATTTCGGGTAAAGCTAGCTGGGTGGTGGGCAGGGACGCAGCCTGCCATTCCTTCTACAACCCCTACCTAACAAATTTATCATTTATTTTGGAAATAAGAGCCTTTCAAAAGTTTCATTTGCTGTCCTCTAAAAACATCAAAAGTCATTGTGTGGTTCTTCCTCAAACCTTCAACCCTGCCAAGACCAACTCTAACACCTAATGCCCTCTCAGGATCCCAGCCAAGAGACTGCAAGAGCAATCTCTGAATTCCCAAGGGCAAGAGACCAGTGTTAACTTGCTAGATTTTCACTAAACAGAATCAACTCATCTTCTAGACCTGGCTAATGAAGATTCTTGCTTCTGTGTGCAAGGGAAGACCCAGAGAAACACCTGTAGGCATACTTGCCTGATGGGAAGCTTTGGGATACTCATCCCCAGCACCCAGAAGTGGTGAAGAATTGTATTCTCCTGGGACTTAGGCACCTTTGCATACGTTTCATATTCATCAGTCAAAGTTCTGAGTGCTTAATTGCAGCGGGAGTACCTTCCGCTGCTTCAGCTAATAGTCACTGAAGCTCAAGCCCACAGTGCTGCGGGAGCGCACTTCCACTCCGTCAGCCAATAGCAGCTGAAATACCAGCCCACTGGGGCGTGGTATATTTCTCTTTCAAAGAAGAGCGGCAAGCTTCAGCTCGGCCTCTTGGTTCCGGCTCTTGGTTCCGGCTCTTGGTTCCGGCTCCTGCTCCCGGGACTAGGCTCCCTTCCTGACGGTTTTATCGTGTATGTAAGTTTTACCCCCCAAAATAAATAACCCCTTAAAACATAACTGGTGTGGTATTGATTCGCCATTACTTAATGCTACAACCTGACTCAAGCTTTGACCTCTGAACAGATGCACCAGCTGGCTCAGCCTCAGTGCCAGAAGCAAATTACAGAGTGCATGATTGATGTATCCCCAAAGCCAGGTGAGAGTTGATAGAAACCAGGCTTTCTCTTTTCCAGAAATCATTTTACCTAGGGGAGCGGGGAGCCCCCGATGAGAGACCTGAAGCACAAGTTCTCATCCAGTTTTCCCTGGTACTCAACCTTTTCTTGGTACCATCGAAGTGCATGGAAACTTACTTCCTAGAATCCAAATGACCTGAAACTTCTTGGCATTTCGTGTGACAAACACTCCCTTCTTCCTCCCCGAGGAACAGACGTTGTGAGCCAATGCTGAGCCTTCCGTCTTTCATTCCCTTCATTCTTTCACAGTCTTGCCAGTTTTTAATGTTGCACAACTTTTGTACGTAAAGTTCTGTCTGATTCTCACGGTGAAATCTTCAGGTGACTGGGAGAGGTGCTGAAGACTTTACCTCAGATAGCAGGTGTTGATAGAGTTGATGTTATGAGACTGAGATGCCGTTCTTGAAGGACGGCAGGTGCAGGACTGTGGGTGTGGTACTCTGGCAAGCTTCAGGGGACGTGCAGAGTTGCTAGTGTGTGCCTAGGGTCTGTTTATGGAGTAAGGCTCTCCTCCAGTTACAGCAATGGGCAGAGTGGTGGTGTTGAGATGGGAGTCTAAACTTCCCAGCTAGGGATGGGCAAGGTAAGGAAGGATGGGGTTAGTGTCTTGAATTGAGCCTCCCTATCTGAAGTGGGACACAGAAAAGGGCTTGGGGAGGTAGGTGCGACTTGTGTTCCTTAGGCAGGTCACAAGAATGGGAAAAGATGCAGGGGTGAGTCTGGTAACCCTCTCTGGAGAGGAGCAGTCCTCAGGTAGTGAGGTTGGGTGTAGGTGGCACAAGTCTGGTATCTGGCTACAGAAGGTACCAGGTAAGCACAGAAGGATAAGTGGGGTTGGTGGAATTGGTGGAGCTGAGTGTAGGGGGTGTCTAGGTATCTTGGATAGGGATAGGGCTGGGGCTCTGGGACAGGGAGACTGCTAATCCCAGGACAATCTGTGCACTTTAGGGAAGTCTGGAGAGAGAGAGAGAGAGAGAGAGAGAGAGAGAGAGAGAGAGAGAGAGAGAGAGGAGACAGAGAACAAGGAAAGAAAAAAATGATCCATAAAAGTGGAATTATATATTAAATAAGGGAAGTATAAACTGGGTTGGTGAGCAGTGTCTCCACGTGGTCCTCCACACAGGTGCCAGTGCTGTGCCTGCTTCTATGCCATCCACCTATGGCCCAGACCACATTTCTACCTCACAGGACATACGTGGCAAGCCTGTGGAAGTCAGAAAACTTGTGGTTCTCTCCTTTCACCATGAAGTTCTCAGGGGCTGAACTCAGGTCTCCAGGCTTGGCAGCAAGCGACTGTGCCTGCCTGAGCCGTCTCACCAGCCTGCTCTGTCTCCTGATTCAGTGCCTCCTGGTTCGAGACTGACCTCGGCCTTGCAGTACAACTCAAGATAACTTTGAACTCCTGATCTTTCTGTCTCCATTCCCAAGTGATAGTATCTCTGGTGTGTACAACCACATTCATTTTATGCTGTGTTAGGGATTGAACTCACACTAGGCAAGCACTCTACCAAGTGAGCTACATTGCTAACGTGCACCCATAACTTTAATGCTGATGTCTATCTTCAACAGAGCAAAAAACATTTGCTTTGATGTCTAAATCGGTGGCTGAGTGATGAGTTGCTGACGAATCAGAAGTACTTTGTACTTGATACAACACTTACAAATCAATCTAGGTACAAGGCTGGGCCTCACCAACTTTATTCCAGAAAATGAACTTTTATGTGTATTTGGGCTAATTAAGTTCATGGTTGCCAACTGGGAAGAATTATTAAGAAATTAAGGTATGAATCAGAGTGGTAATTAATTGTTGCCTTATGGGACACACCTAAGAAACACTCATGTTCTCTACATAAGCGCTTCCTGGTATTGAAGTAAAGAAAAGTGAATCAATGAGAGAGCTTTCATGTAAGTAATGGCAGACCTTTGTATTCTGTCTCTCCCTATAAAAAATGTCTTCAGTATTTGGAACTTTCATAGTTCCTTAGTCCAATGTTAAAACTATGGTTTAGAATATCAAATAATGGTAATTGGGATTAATTGTAATAGAAATGAATTCACAATGTGATTGTTCTTTGCTGGGAGTTCCATGCTAAGTAGTTAATTTTCACCAAATACTTGAATACTTTGATAGGATAGAAAGATTAAGTGAGTTAGGATAGTCACCTCCATATTAGTGAAACCAAAAGGAGGGAATCAAACACAGAGGTCTCTGAGATGATCAGACACTACCTCAACTCTCGCTATATATAATAGTAGTACCTAGAGACCAAACAAACACTTTGTGTTAGCACATTATCTTAAAAAACATTTTTTATTATTTTAAAATTGTGTGTCTGGGTGTAGGTATGGATATATACTTATGAGTGCATATGCCCATAGAGGTCAGGTGTCTCGGGTAGCAGTGGAGCTGCGGTTACAGTGATTGTGAGCATCCTGAGGTGGGTGCTAGGAACCACCCACATGTACATTTTATTCAGACAAGTTATTGTAAAATAACTATAAATTTTAATTTATAATTAATGCCAGCTAATAATGGTAACTATAATACTTTTCAATGAAGTGTTAGCATGTTATATATGTAAGTATATATTAAATATTCTTTATTAAGCCTTCCTTGGGGAGTCAACAAAGTCTGGCATACCAGGTTGAGACAGGACCAAGCTCTTCCCCCCATATCAAGGCTGAGCAATATATCCCACCTTAGGAAATGGGCTCCACAAGTCAGTTCATGCACCCGGGATAAGTCTTTATCCCACGGCAGATCAAGTCACACAACTGTCACCCACATTCAGAGGGTCTAGTTCAGTCCCATGCAGGTTCCCAGGTGTCAATCCAGAGTCCCTGAGCTCCCACTTGCTCGGGTCGGCTGTCTCTGCGGTTTCCCCATCATGATCTTGACCCCCACTTGCTCATATGATCCCTCCTCTCTCTCTTCGACTGAACTCCAGGAGCTCAGTTCAGTGCTTGGCTGTAGGTCACTGCATCCGCTTCCATCAGTTACTGGATGTGAGTTCTATGATGATGGTTAGGATAGTCACTAATCTGATTAAAGAGGGTCCATTCAGGTACCCTCTCCACCATTGCTAGGAGTCTTAGCTGGGGTCATCCTTGTGGATTCCTAGGAATTTTCCTAGTACCAGGTTTCTTCCTAACCCCATAATGTTTCCCTCTATCAAGGTATCTCTTTCATTGCTGTCCCCCTTAATTCCTCCCCCTACTCAGCTATCTAGATCCCACATGTTCCCATCCCCCATTCCCTCCCTTTTACTCTGTCTCCCAGTTTACCCAGGCGATCTTAACTATTTTCTCTTTCTGGAGTCCTCCAGGTAGGTTCCTCTCAGGGTCCTCCCTTTTACTTAGCTTCTCTGGGATTGTGGATTGTGGGCTAATTATTCTTTGGATCTAATATCTACTTAATGAATGAGTACATACTGTGTTTGTCTTTCTGGGTCTGGTTTATCTCGCTCAGGATGGTTTATTCTAGTTTCATCCATTTGCCTGAAAATTTCATGATGTCATTGTTTACTGCTGAGCAGTACTCCATTGTGTAAATGTACCACATTTTTTATCCATTCTTTGATTAAGGGACATCTAGGCTATTTCCAGGTTCTGGCTATTATGAATAATGTTGCTATGAACATAATTGAGCAAATGTCCTTGTAGTATGATTGTGCATCCTTTGGGTATATGCCCAAGAGTTCTATTGCTGGGTCTTGAGGTAGGTTGATGCCCAAATTTTTGAGAAACTGCTATACTGATCATCAAAATAGCTGTACAATTTTGCACTTCCACCAGCAATGGAAGATTGTTCCCCTTACTCCACATCCTCCCCAGCATAAGCTATCATCAGTGTTTTTGATCTTAGCCATTCTGATAGGTGTAAGATGGTATCTCAAAGTCATTTTGATTTGTATTTCCCTGGTGCCTAAGGATGTTGAGCAATTCCTTAGATGTTGTTTTGGCCACTTGAGATTCTTCTGTTGAGAATTCTCTGTTTAGATCTGCCCCCCCCCTTTTAAATTGGATTATTTGGCACTTTTGTGTATAGTTTCTTGGGTTCTTTATATATTTTAGAGATCAGACCTCTGTCAGATGTAGAGTTGGTGAAGATCTTTACCCATTCAGTAGGCGGCCATTTTGTCTTATTGACTCTGTCCTTTGCCTTACAGAAGCTTCTCAGTTTCAGGATGTCCCATTTATTACTAGTTGCTCTCAGAGTCTGTACTACTGGGGTTATATTTAGGAAGTGGTCCCCTGTGCACATGCATTCAAGGCTACTTCTTATGTTCCATGTGGCTGGGTTTGTTGAGGTCTTTGATCCATTTGGACTTGAGTTTTATGCATAGGGATAGATATAGATCTGTTTGCATTCTTCTACATGCTGACCAATTATGCCAGCACCATTTATTATTGAAGATATTTTCTTTTACATTGTACAATTTTGACTTCTTTATTAAAATCAGGTGTTCATAGGTGTGTGGATTAATATCAAGGTCTTCAATTCAATTCCATTGCTCCATGTGTCTGTTTTAACGCCAAAACCAGACTGTCTTCATTATCATAGCTCTACTGTAGAGCTTGAACTTAGGGGTGGTGATACCTCCAGAAGTTCCTTTATTGTATAGAATTGTTTAGGCTATCCTAGGTTTTTTGTTTTTCCATTTGAAGTTGAGTATTTTTTTATGTCTGTGAAGAATTGTGTTGGGATTTTGATGGGGATTGCTTTGATCCTGTAGATTGCTTTCGGTAAGATTGCCCTTTTTCTATGGCGATCCTACCTATCCAAGAGTGTGGAAGATCTTTCCATTTTCAGATATCTTCTTCAATTTCTTTCTTTAAAGACTTAAAGTTCTTGTCATATAGGTCTTTCACTTGTTTGGTTAGAATTACCCCCAAGATATTTTATGTTATTTGTGGTTATTGTAAAGGGTTATATTTGTCTGATTTCTTTATCAACCCATTTATCATTTGTCTATAGGAGGGCTACTAATTTTTTAGGTAGTCTTGTATCCTGCCACATTACTGATTACAAGTATTTATCAGCTGTAGGAGTTCTCTTGTAGAATTTTTGGGGTTACTTAGGTATATTATCATATTATTTGCAGATAGTGAAACTTTGACTTCTTTCTTTCCAATTTGTATCCCCCTGATCTCCTTTTGTTGTCTTATTGCTCTAGATAGAACTTCAAGTACTATAGTGAATAGATATGGAGAAGGTGGACAGGCTTGTGTTGTTCCTGATTTCAGTGGGATCACTTTGAGTTTCTCTCCATTTTGTTTGATGTTGGCTGTTGGCTTGCTGTATATTGCCTTTATTATGTTTAGGAATGCTCCTTGTATCCCTGATCTGACCCAAGACCTTTATCATGAAGGGGTGTTGAATTTTGCTGAAGTCTTTTTCAGCATCTACTGAGATGATCATGCATTTGTTCTTTCAGTTTATTTATATGGTGAATTACCCTGACAGATTTTCTTATGTTGAACCATCTCTGCATCTCTGGGAAGTCTATTTAGCCATAGTGAATGATTATTTTGATGTATTCTTGGATTTGATTTGCCAGTATTTTATTTAGCATTTTTTCATCAATGTTCATGAGGGAGATTGACCTGTAATTCTCTTTGTTGTGTTTTTGTGTGCTTCAGGTATCAGGGTAACTGTAGATTCGTAATAAGAGTTTGGCAATGTCCCTTTTGTTTCTTTTGTGTGGAACAATTTGAGGCATATTGGTATTAGCTCTTCTTTGAAATTCTGGTATAGTTCTACATGGAAACCATCTGCCCCTGGGCTTTATTTTTTTATTGGAAATTTTTGATGACTACTCTTATTTCTTTGGGGTTATAGGTCTGTTTAAAATTTATTTGGTCTTGATTTAATTTTCTATGTGATACCTATCCAGAAAATTAACCATTTCTTTTAGATTTTCCAATTTTGTGGAGTACGAGTTTTCAAAATATTACCTAATGATTCTCTGAATTTCTGCAGTGTCTGTTGTTATGTAACCCCCTTCCATTTCTGATTTTGTTAAATTGGGTTTTTTCTCTCTGACTTTCAGTTAGTTTGGATAATGGTTTGTCTATCTTGTTTATTTTCTCAAAACCAACTCTTTCATTAATTCTTTGTATTGTTCTCTTTGTTTTTATTTTATTGATTTCAGTCCACAATTTGATTATTTCCTGTCATCTACTCCTCCTGTGAGTTTGATTCTTTTTGTTCTACAGCTTTCAGGTGTGCTGTTAAGTCACTAGTGTGAGATTTCTCCACATTCTTTATGTAGGCACTTAGTGCTATGAATTTTCCTCTTCCTCTTAGCACGTCTTTTATAATGTCTCATAAGTTTAGATATTATTGTGTTTTCATTTCTGTTGAGTCCTAGGAAGTTTTTAATTTCTTTTTTTATTTCTTCCTTTACACAATCATGACGCAGTTGAGCATTATTCAATATCCATGTGCTTGTAGGCTTTCTGCAATTAGTGTTGCTGTTGAATTCTAACTTTGAGCCATGGTGATCTGATAAGATACAGCAGGTTACTCCAGTTGTTTCTTAACTGTGGAGGTTTGCTTTGTTACCAAGTATGTGGTCAGTTTTAGAGATGGTTCCATGAGGTGCTGAGAAGAAGGTATATTCTTTTGTGTTTGGATGGAATGTTCTGTAGATGTCTGTTAAGTCCATTTGAGTCATAATATTGGTTAGTTTCCTTATTTCTCTAAGTTTCTGTCTGGCAGACCTATTCATTAGTGAGAGTTGAGTGTTTAAGTCTCCCACTATTAGCGTGTGGGGTTTGATGTGTGATTTAGCTTTAGTAATGTTTCTTTGATGAATATGAGTGCCCTTGTATTTGGGACATGGATGTTTAGAATTGAGACTTCATCTTGATGGATTTTCCCTGTAATTAATATGAAATGTCCTTTTTCATCTCTTTTAATTAATTTTAATTTGAAGTCTATATTGTTGGATATTAGGATAGCTATACCAGCTTGTTTCATAGGTCCATTCAATTGGAATATCTTTTCCCAACCCTTACTCTGAGGTAATATCTGTCTTGAGGTTGAGGTGTGTTTCTTGTATGCAGCAGAAGGAGTCCTGTTTTCACATCCACTCTGATAGCCTGTGAATTTTTATAGGTGAATTGAGTTCATTGATATTAAGAGATATTAATGACTGGTGATTGTCAATTCCTGTTATATTTGATTTTGTTGGTGGTGGTAGTAATGTTTGTGTGTTTCACTTTCTTGGAGTTTGCCAGTGTGAGGTTCTCTGGTGCCTGTGTTTTTGTGGGTGCAGCTAATTTCCTTGGGTTGGAGTTTTCTTTCTGCACTTTCTATAGGACTGAATTTGTGGATAGATTGGATTTGTGGATAGATATTGTTTAAATTTGGTTTTGTCATAGAATATCTTATTTTCTCTGTCTATGGTGATTGAAAGTTTTGCTGAGTATAGTCGTCTGGGCTTGCTTTCATGGTCTGCATAGTAACTGCAGAACACCTGTCCAGGACCTACTGACTTTCAGAGTTTCCATTGAGAAGTTGGATGAAATTTTGATAGGTCTGCTTTTATATATTACTTGGCCTTTTTCTTTTGCAGCTCTTAGAATTCTTTCTTTATTCTGTATGTTTAGTGTTTTGGTTATTATATGGGTTTTACTGAATACATTTTCTGTGCCTTTGAGCTGATGTTCTTCTCCTTGGTTCTTAGGTTTGGTCTTTTCATGGTGTCCCAGATTTCCTGGATGTTTTGTGTTAAGAATTTGTTGGATTTAACATTTTTTTGAACTGATAAATCTATTTCCTTTATCGTATCTTCAGCACCTGAGGTTCTCTCTTCCATCTCCTGCATCTGTAGCTCCTGTTCATTTACCCAGATTTTCCATTTCCAGAATTCCCTTGGATTGTGTTTTCTTTATTGCCTCTATTTTGTTTTTTAAGTCTTGTATTGTTTCCTTTACTTGTTTGACTGTTTTTTTTCTTGGTTTCCTTAGCTTTCTTTAAGGGATTTCTTCCAATTTTTTGTTTATCATTTCCTCCATTTCTTTAAGGAAATTTTAAGGGCCTCTCTCATATTCATAAAGTTACTTTTAAGGTCATTTTCTTCTGATTCATGTGTGTTGGGATTTCAGTTCTTGCTGTCATATAACCACTAGTTTCTGGTGCTGCCGTATGACTCTTTTGTTGTTGAATGTATTCTTTTGTTAATTATTTACTTGTATTTTTATATCTGAGTACTTTGCATGTATGCCTACATGCCAGAAGAGGGCATCAGATCCTACCACAGAGGGTTGTGAGTCACCATGTGGGTGCTGGGATTTGAAATCAGGACCTTTGGAAGAGCAGCCAGTGCTCTTAACCTCTGAGTCATCTCTCCAGTTCATTGAATGTATTCTACCCATCTCTCCCTCCAATTGGTGCCAGTGGAGCCTGTGCCTCTGGGGGTCTCTATTCTTCCAGGAGCAGGTGGGGCCTGTGACTCTGGTGGTAACTGATGCAGTGGGAGATGGTTGGGTTGGGGAGGATGCTACTGCCTGGTCACTGGGATTGTGGTAGATGGGGGTGTGTAGTGACATTTCATTTGTATTTTAATAGTAAAAGCTTTCCTGAAGATCAGAGAGTAAAAGAACCCCACTGGTCAGCCTTAGAAACCAGGCAGTTAGGTAACACACACTTTTAATCCCAGTAGCCACATTAGTTTGCCATAGAAACTGAGTGGTGCATGCATTTAATCCCAGTGGTGTATGCCTTTAATCCCAGTCCTAGAGAGAACTATAAAACAGGAGACAGCTCTCAGACACAGTCTCATTCTGAGATTTCTGAAGGCAGGATCGCCATTTTTGGACTGAGGTTGAGGTAAGAGCCAATGGCTGGCTGCTTTGCTTTTCGGATCTTCAGGTTGAATTCCAATTTCTCTCTCTGAGTTTTTATTAATTGTGATTCAGTGGTGGGGTATAGGATGTACCCCCGGGGTCTAGGGGTTATCCAACTGAGAACTCAGATATTCAGCTCTTCTTCTAGGTGTAATTGGGGCTTGTGGCTCCTGTGGTCGCTGCTGTGGTGGGGGGTTGTTGTGGGGGCTGGGGAGGGTGTTGCTGCCTGGTAACTGGGACTGAGAAAGATGGAGTCATATAAAGCGATTCTGTTAGAGTATATATAATCCAGGTTATTTGAGCCTAAGTATTTGAGACCAGCCTAGGAAGGATAGCAAATCATATTGTAATGGATAAAATGATAAATTATCTTAAAGTCCTTCTGAGCAGCCAGAATTTATATCACTGAACTCCCCATCTGTCCCTGCTACCTCTGCTCCTCTTCCTCCACTTACCTTGCCATAGTCTAGATACCAAGTAGTTCCTTTCTTGGAGTCTTTGCATCTACAAACTGCTCCCTTAGAACCACTCACGTCTCTGAATTGCTTAATTTTAAGACAACAACTTTGCAGCACAGGCCTTTATTTTTGTGTTCAAGATATCTAGACATACATTTCCAAATATAGAAAAGTATTCAGAAAAATTGCATTAGTATGTACACAGATTTTTCCTTTCATTACTTTCTGAACAATACGGTATAACAATTATTTAAGGAGCCTTGCCTTGCATTAAGGGTTATAAGTAATCTGGGGATGATCTAAAAAGCATAGACTATGTACATGGATTATATTCAAATTCTACATTACTTTATAGAGAGACATCAGAACCTAGAGATAGAGGTGTCTATGCGTTTTCAGGAACCAGTCCTCCGTGGATCCTGAGTGGGGGTGAGTTACTGTACTAGTCCGTAGTTTCTAGAACCCTAGCTTCTACCTCATTGCTCTTCCATGTGTGGCTTACATTCTCAGTCCTTTCACAATCCAACACAAATATAGAAATTCTGATCGTCAGATTTGCATTCGAAACAAGGAGCAGGAGGACAAAGAGCATCCCAGTTGCCTACGTGTGATGGCTGATGTTAGCAGCCAGTTTACAACATATGTAATGAGCTAACACCCAAGCAGCTGGGTGTACTGATGAGGTCTTTTCTTGACCAGATTAGCTGAGGTAGGGAGGATTAGAGATAGTCACCCTAAATCTGGGCTAAACTTCGCAGGGAAGAAGGAAGCTTTTGCTTTTTGCTTGCTTACCCTCGCTCTTGCTAACAAGTTCTGCTAGTCTGTTGCTAAGGCATTTTTCATTCTTATTAGAACCCATTGCTTCATGATTCCAATGTAGATGGAAGCCCAGCAGCTCTCTAAGCACCCTCTGGCACTCCAACACCAGACTGAACTTCTGAGACATCCAGTCTTACGGACTGAACAATTCCTGAATACTTAACCTTCCCACTGGGAGACAGCAATTGACAGATTTACCCAGATCACATCTTGTAACATGTGTATAAATATACATAACTATATATAAATATAATTTATACATATGAAATAAATAAATATAATGTACTTTTTTATTCTATTTTGTATCAAATTGACAAAGTCAAAGTAGTACAATATATAAATATATTTGTTTGAGAAGATATACATACATATATGCACACACACAAATATATTGTTCTCATTTTGAGGAAAATATTATGATATGGAAACAAGTTATTTATCCTACATTTGATTTGAATATATTCTCCCAGTCTGTGATTTGTGTTTTTACTTTCAGAATATTTAACTTATATTTATAAATGATATGCACACAAGGAGTTTGTGAGGTTCCTGAAGCTCTCTGTAGTGTCCTGGGATTATTATGCCACAATATGAAATCTCCTACAAATAGCAATTTATTTCACTGACATTTAAACTAAGCAAAATGAATAATGCATCTTTGGCAAAATCATGCACTAGTAAAGCAGGAAAGGAACTCAATGACCTAATGTCTTTCTAACTTTGTAATTTCTTACATGTTTGAATGGTTCGATTATAATTCCTGTACATACAGTTTATGGAGCAAAGGAAGTGCAACTTAAAATCAAAGCAAAACATGGAAATCTAGTTAATACATGGAGGGAACACATGTTAGAAAAATAATCAGTTATTTTTCATAATACTGGACATTTATTTGCTGGCTCAGGATGAAAAGAATCAGAACTCAAAGGAAATGGAGAAGTTTGAATTCTAAAAATAACTGAGATAATAAAAATTCACTGTAAAAACAACTTGTTATTTAAAAAAAAATTTAAGCAAGCCAAAAATGGCAAGTGAGAGCTCATGCATTTAGGGGAATGATAATGTGCACACTGGATAAAATGTGACTGCACACTTGCCATCATTCCAAGTCTCCTTTCCATTTGGGATTTGTGCATTTTTTTAAAAATCTCTCTTTAAATTGACTTCTTGGTTTCATTTGAGCAGCTATTATAAGACTAAAGAGTAATTGATACTCTCATAAGGGAAACAAAAAAAGAAGCAGTTAAAACTAAAATTATGAACCAACCACCATAATATTTTATGTTAGTATACATTTACTTTTTAAATTTATTTATTTATTTATTAAAAATTTCCCCCTCTTCCCCGCCTCCCTTTTTCCCTTCCCCTCCCCCCTCCCTCTCTAATCTTAAGAGCAGTCAGGATTCCCTGCCCCGTGGGAAGTCCAAGGTCCTTACCCCTCCATACAAGTCAATAAAGGTGAACATCCAAACAAACCAGGCTCCCACAAAGTCAGTTTATGCAGTAGAATAAAAACCCAATGCCATTGTCCTTGGCTTCTCAGTCAGCCTTCATTGCCAGCCACGTTCAGAGTGTCCATTTTGATCACACGCTCCATCAGTCCCAGTCCAGCGGGCCTTGGTAAGCTCCCTTTAGATCAGTCCCACCATCTCAGTGGGTGGACGCACCCCTCGTGATCCTGACTTTCTTGCTCATGTTCTCCCTCCTTCTGCTCCTCATTTGGACCTAGGGAGCTAAGTCCAGTGTGCCAATGTGGGTCTCTGTCTCTATCTCCATCCATCGCCAGATGAAGGTTCTATGGTGATATGCAAGATATTCATCAGTATGGCTATGGGACAAGGCCAGTTCAGTCACCCTCTCCTCTGCTGCCCAGGGAACAATCTGGGGATCTCTCCTTGGGCCTGGGCACCCCTCTAGAATCAAGTCTCTTGCAAACCCTGAAATAGCTCCCTTAATTAAGATATTTACTTCCCTGCTCCCATATCCGTCCTTCCTCCATCCTATCCATCCCATTCCCCCAAGCTTTTCCGAATCCTCCCCTTCTCCCTTCTCTCTACCCATCTCCCCTTACATCCACCCCCCCACCCCACCTCCGTGTACCCAAGTTTTGCCTGGCAATCTTGTCTACTTCCAATATCCAGGAGGATAACTATATGATTTTCTTCAGGTTCACCTTCTAATTTAGCTTCTCTAGGATCACGAATTATAGGCTCAAAGACCTTTAACTATGGCTAGAATCCACTTATAAGTGAGTACATACCATATTCCTCTTTTTGAGTCTGGGTTACCTCACTCAGTAAAGGATTTTCTATTTCCATCCATTTGCATGCAAAATTCAAGATGTCATTGTTTTTACCGCTGAGTAAAACTCTAATGTGTATATGTTCCACACCTTCTTTAACCATTCTTCTATTGAGGGGCACCTAGGTTGTTTCCAGGTTCTGGCTATAACAGATAGTGCTTCTATGAACATAGTTGAACAAATGCTTTTGTAGTATGATAGGGCATCTCTTGGGTATATTCCCAAGAGTGGAATTGCTGGGTCCTAAGGAAGGTTGACTCCCAGTTTCCTGAAAAACCGCCACACTGATTTCCACAGTGGCTGCACAAGTTTGCATTCCCACCAGCAATGGATGAGTGTTCCCCTCACTCCACATCCTCTCCAGCATAGGCTCTCATTGGTGTTTTTGAGTTTAGCTATTCTGACAGGTGTAAAATGGTATCTCAAAGTTGTTTTGATTTGCATTTCCCTGATCGCTAAGGAGGTTGAGCATGACCTTAAGTGTCTTTTGGCCATTCGAAGTTCTTCTTCTGTTGAGAATTCTCTGTTCAGATCAGTACCCCATTTTTTAATTGGGTTAATTAGAGTTTTAGTGTCTAGTTTCTTGAGTTCTTTGTATATTTTGGAGATCAGACCTTTGTCTGATGAGGGGTTGGTGAAGATCTTCTCCCAGTCAGAAGGTAGCCTTTTTGTCTTAGTGACAGTGTCCTTTGCTTTACAGAAGCTTCTCAGTTTCAGGAGGTCCCATTTATTCATTGTTTCCCTTATTGTCTGTGCTACTGGGGTTCTACATAGGAAGTGGTCTCCTGTGCCCATATCCTGTAGACTACTTCCCACTTTCTCTTCTATCAGGTTCAATGTGGTCAGATTAACATTGAGGTCTTTAATCCATTTCAACTTGAGTTTTGTGCATGGTGATAGATATGGATCTACTTTCATTCTTCTACAGGTTGAAATCCAGTTATGCCAGCACCATTTGTTAAAGATGCTTTCTTTCTTTCATTGTATACTTTTAGCTCCCTTGTCGAAAATCAGGTGTTCATAGGTTTGTGGGTTAATGTCTGGGTCTTCTATTCGATTCCATAGGACGACTTCTCTGTTTTTATGCCAGTACCAAGCTGTTTTCAATACTGTAGCTCTGTAATAGAGTTTGAAGGCAGGGATGGTAATGCCTCCAGAAGTTCCTTCATTGTTTTGGCTATCCTGGGTTTTTTGTTTTTCCATATAAAGTTGATTATTGTTCTCTCAAGGTCTGTGAAGAATTTTGGTGATATTTTGATGGGAATTGCATTGAATCTATAGATTGCTTTTGGTAGAATTTCCACTTTTACTATGTTGATCCTCCCAATCCAAGAGCAAGGGAGATCCTTCCATTTTCTGGTATCCTCCTCAATTTCTTTCTTCAAAGACTTAAAGTTCTTGTCAAATAGGTCTTTCACTTCCTTGGTTAAAGTTACCCCAAGATATTTTATGCTATTTGTGGCTTTTGTGAAAGGTGATGCTTCTCTGATTTCCCTCCCTGCTTCTTTATCCTTTGTGTATAGAAGGGCAACTGATTTTTTGGAGTTGATCTTGTATCCTGCCACATTACTAAAGGTGTTTATCAGCAGTAGAAGTTCTTTGGTAGAGTTTTGGGGGTCGCTTATGTACACTATCATATCATCTGCAAATAACGAAAGTTTAACTTCTTCCTTTCCAATTCGAATTCACTTGATCCCCGTAAGTTGTCTTATTGCTATTGCTAGAACTTCAAGCACTATATTGAAGAGGTATGGAGAGAGTGGACAGCCTTGTCATGTTCCTGATTTTAGTGGAATGACTTTGAGTTTCTCTCCATTTAATTTGATGTTAGCTGTCAGCTTGCTGTAAATAGTTTTTATTATATTTAGGTATGATCCTTGTATCCCTAATCTCTCCAACACCTTTATTCTAAAAGGGTGTTGAATTTTGTCAAATGCTTTTTCAGCATCTAATGAAATGATCATATGGTTTTTTTTCTTTCAGTTTATTTATATGATGGATTACATTGATAGATTTGTGTATGTTGAACCGGGCCTGCATCTCTGGGATGAAGCCTACTTGATCACAATGGATAATTTTTCTAATGTGTTCTTGGATTCATTTTGTCAGTATTTTATTGAGAATTTTTGCGTCAATGTGAGTGAGATTGGCCTGTAATTCTCTTTCTTGGTTGTGTCTTTGTGTGGTTTTGGTATCAGAGTAACTGTAGCTTCATAAAAAGAATTTGGCAATGACTCTTCTGTTTCTATATTGTGAAATACATTAAGGAGTATAGGTATTAGCTCTTCTTGGAAGTTTTGGTAGAATTCAGCATTGAAACTTTCTGGTCCTGGGCTTTTTTTGGTAGGGAGATTTTGGATGACAGCTTCTATTTCTTTGCAACTAACAGGTCTATTTAGATTGTTCACCTGGTCTTGGTTCAACTTTGGTATATGGTACTTATCTAAAATGGTGTCCATTTCTTTTACATTTTCCAATTTTGTGGTATACAGACTTTTGTAGTAAGATCTAATGATTCTCTGAATTTCCTCTGTGTCTTTGGTTATGTCCCTCTTTTCATTTCTGATCTTATTAATTTGCGTGCTCTCTCTCGGCCGTTTGATTAGTTTGGAGAGGAGTTTGTCAATCTTGTTGATTTTCTCCAAGAACCAGCTTTTTGTTTCATTGATTTTTTGGATTGTTTTCTGTGTTTCTATTTTATTGATTTCAGTCCTCCGTTTAATTATTTCCAGTTTTCTACTCCTCCTGAGTGAATCTGTTTCTTTTTTTTCTAGAGCTTTCAGGTGTGCTGTTAAGTCTCCAATGTGTGCTTTCTCTGTTTTCTTTAATTGGGCACTTAGTACTATGAACTTTCCTCTCAGCAACTGCTTTCATAGTGTCCCATAGGTTTGAGTATGTTGTGTCTCTATTTTCATTAAATTCAAGGAAGACTTTAATTTCTTTCTTTATTTCTTCCTTGACCCAGGGGTGATTCAGTAGTTGACTGTTCAGCTTCCATAAGTTTGTAGGCTTTCTGGGCTTAGAATTGTTATTGAATTCTAACTTTATTCCATGGTGATCTGACAAGACACAGGTGGTTACTAATATTTTTTTGTATCTGTGGAAGTTTGCTTTGTTACCGAGTATGTGGTCAATTTTCGAGAAGGTTCCATGAGCTGCAGAGAAGAAGGTATATTCTTTCCTATTTGGGTGGAATGTTCTATAGATGTCTGTTAAGTCCATTTGATTCAATACCTCCAATAATTTTCTTATTTCTCTGTTAGGTTTCTATCTGATTGACCTGTCCATTGGTGAAAGAGGTGTGTTGAAGTCTCCTACTATTAGTGTGTGTGGTTCGATAACTGCCTTGAGTTCTAGAAGTGTTTCTTTTACATAAGTGGGTGTTTTTATATTAGGGGCATAGATATTCAGGATTGAGACTTCCTCCTGATGAATTGTTCCTGTTATGAGTATAAAATGTTCATCTCCATCTCTTCTGATTGATTTTAGTTTGAAGTGAATTTTGTTAGAAATTAGAATGGCCACACCCGCTTGTTTCTTAGGTCCGTTTGCTTGAAAAACCTTTTCCCAACCCTTTACTCTGAGTAGATGTCTGTCTTTGTGGTTGACATGTGTTTCTTGTAAACAGCAGAATGTTGGATTCTGTTTTTGTATCCAATCTCTTAGTCTGTGCCTTTTTATAGGTGAATTGAGTTCATTGATATTAAGTGATATTAATGACCAGTGGTTGTTGACTCCGGTTATTGGTGGGGGTGTAGAGTTTGTGTGTTTCCCTTCTTTGAGTTGTGCTTGTGAAGGGTCGCTAGATGTTTGAGTTATTGTAGGCAGTATTGGCAATGTTAGATTTCTTGGGTTGTGACTTTCCTTCTATTACTTTCTGTAAGGGTGGATTTGTGGCTACGTATTGTTTAAATTTGTTTTTATCCTGGAATATTTTGTTTTCTCCATTAATAGTGAACGAAAGCTTGGCTGGGTATAGTAGTCTGGGCTTGCATCCATGGTCTCTTAGTTTCTACAGTACCTGTATCCAGGACCTTCTGGCTTTCATGGTTTCCGTAGAGAAGTCCGGTGTAAGTCTGATAGGTTTACCTTTATAAGTTACTTGACCTTTTTCCTTTGCAGCTCTTAATATTCTTTCTTTAATCTGTATGTTTTGTGTTTTGATTATTATATGGCAAGGGGATTTTTTTTGATCCAGTCTATTCAGTGTTCTGTATGCTTCTTGAACCTTCATAGGAATATCGTTCTTTAGGTTGGGAAAGTTTTCTTCTATAATTTTGTTGAATATATTTTCTGGGCCTTTAATCTGCAATTCTTCTCCTTCTTCTACCCCTATTATTCTTAGGTTTGGTCTTTTTATTGTGTCCCAGATTTCTTGAATGTTTTGTGATGAGAATTTGTTGGATTTGCTGTTTTCTTTGATCAGAGTGTTTTTCTCTATGGTGTCTTCAGAATCTGAGATTCGTTCTTCTATCTCTTGTATTCTATTGGTTATGCTTGTTTCTATAGTCTCTGTTCGTTTACCTAGATTTTCCATATCCAGCCGGCCCTCAGTTTGTTTTCTTCATTGCCCCCATTTCAGTTTTCAATTCTTAAACTGTTTCCATTACCTGTTTGATTGTTTTTTCTTGGTTTCCCAGGGTGTCATTTACGGATTTACTCATTTCTTCAAACTTTTTGTTATACTTCTCTTCCATTTCTTTAAGGGAGTTATTCATATCCTGTTTAAGGGACTCTATTGCTTTCATAATGACACTGTTTTCCACTTCTTCCGGAATAGGGTGTTCAAGTTCTTCTGTTGTAAGATCGCTGGGATCTGGTGTTTTCATGTTGTTTTTCAGATTGTTGGAGGAATTCTTGTCTTGGCGCCTGCCCATCTCTTCCTTCAAATGTTCTCCAATGGATCTTCTGGTACAGGGTCAGGTTCCCTTGTTGGCCAGGGACCTTGCCCTCTGATGGATCTTCTGCTACGGGATCATAACACCCCTCCGATGGATCTTCTGCTACAGGATCAGTGCCCCTTGCTGGCCAGAAATCTCACTGACAAAAGGCCTACCTTGCTGCAGGCAGGCCATTAAAACAAAGGAATTCTCTCCTGCCCGGTTGCACTCACCACCCCGTCCCAGCGCCCAAACAGGTTGAGCTGGGGGATTTTATGGCCCCGAGGAAGGGAGGAAGAAGGGAAGGGGTTCCTGGGTGAAAGCTGGGATGGGATAGGAGGAGAGAGGGCTTAGCAGGGTGAAACAGCCCCTGCAGAATGACCGGGGAGATAAGGGTGTCAGGGGATGTCTGTGTTCCCTTGCTGGGCTTCTGCCGTGGGTCAGGAGCACACTCACCCCTCCAATGGATTTCTGCTACAGGATCAGTGCCCCTTGCTGTCCAGGAATCTCACTGACAAAAGGCCTACCTTGCTGCAGGCAGGCTATTAAAACAAAGGCTGTTAGTATACATTTAAGTGAAAGAATAATATTTTGAGATTAAAAGCTCTTTATTTGAGATGAATGTAACCGATGACACTTTACTTAGATTGACTAAGAAAAGTAAGAAGACAGAAATTGCTAAAATGAGAACTCGAAATGGGGACATGGCTGCAAATTTTAGAGAAACAAGAGTAGGGGACTTAGAAGATGATGAAAAACACCTAGTTATGCCCTGATAGACTCTCCAAGGAACGAAGAAGGAAAAGCTAAGTGATAGCTATCAGAAGAAGTGTGTGATTCCTTTATTAACTACTTAAATAGCAACACAAAACAGAATTTTACAAAGAAGGAGAGAGAGCCCAGAATCCATCCAGGAGGGTTTGGCTTGGAGAGCTTCCCACTTTCTGTGAGAGAGAAGGCTGACAGAAGACTGGTGGAGGGTCACAGGCCTTTGAATGTCTGACCTGTATGTTCAGTAGTCAATGGTTTAGAGAGGTGGGGGAAAGAGATGGAAAAGACAACAGCAGCGTTGGCAGAGGGAAATGACCGTGAAACTCCCTCTTTTCAGCAATGGATGCTCAACACTTTGAGGACATCCTTGGGATTCTGTTGTGAACAGATTCCTGCTGCACAGGAGCTTGGCAGCTGAGACCATTTGAGCAGACTCTGAATACTCCCAGTAAGTGTCCTGCGACTATACCGGCAGGCCTGACCAACAGGATATTGCTAGAGTAGGCATGTGTTTGTTACTTTCCAGTGCTGTGATAAAATACCATAATCAAAAGTAACTTTAGAAAGAAAGGCTTTATTTTTGCTTAATGTTCCAGAGAATAGAATCCATAATGGTGACTGGAGAAAATCATATTATTTTTCACAACCAAGAAACAGGGAAACGCAAGCAGGATGAGGCTCTAAACCCATAAAGCCTTTCCTCAGTGATGTGCTTCCTTTAGTGTACCTCCTAAAGTTTTTATTACCTTCTGCAGATGGCACCACTAACTGGGGAGCAAGTGTCTAAATCCACAGGCCTCTGGAAGACATTTCTCAATCAATCCACAATATGGGAAATGTGACTTTGACTCAGAACTGCTCAGTACTCAGTGAGCATAGAAGAGAATCTTTAAAGGAGCTTTCATAGGGCTCCAGCTTGGTTTTTTTCTTTTTTTTTTTTTATAAAGTCAGCCAACAAACTGCATCCCCTTTAAAGTCAACAACCACCTAACCTGAGACCTGTAAGCACCAAATCATCATAAAAAACTAAGAACATGGCTTCTCTGAAAATGGCCAGTGCCCCAGAAATGACTCTAAATGAGCATGAAATCAATGCAATGAAAGACCAAGAATTCAGTAATTTTATGTTTAAAGAAATGAAGGAGGACATAATGAACAAATTCCAAGAGGACAAAAATAATCAGCTGAATGAAAAAATAAGTCAATACAGGATATGAAAGTGAAATTCAACAAAGAGATAGAAATGTTGAAGAAAATAAACTGAAATATTTAAAATTAAAATTTCAGCAAGTTAAATGAAATTCTACATGGGCAGCCTTGCCAGTAGAGTGGATGGAATGAGTCACGGGAAAGGACAGAGTATCAGGGCTTGAAGAGAAGGTAGAGGACTGAAGCAGAAAATGAGAAAAACATAGCAATAAAAAATGTATAAATAAAATATGTCAGATTCATGGTACACCATGAAAAGACCAAATTTTATGAGCCAGACATAGAAGAACTTCATGACAAAGGCATAGGAAACATTTTAAATAAAACCTTAGACATTTAGAACACCCAGTGGAAAAAATGCTCCCCATAGTGTAGTTAAAACACTAAATATACGGAACAAGAAAGTATGGTGAAAAGTATAAGAGAGAAACACAAGTCACAAATAGAGGTGGGTCCATCAGAATAACTGCTGATCATCCAACAGAAAGATCCAAACCAGAAGGTGCTGTTGAAATAAACCAGTAGGTAAAGACACCTACCATCAAGCATGACAACCAGGGTTCAGTCCCTGGGACCCACATGGTGGATGGAGAGAACTAACTTCCACCAGTTGTCTTCTGACCTCCACGTGTGTGGTATGGCACACACACACACGCACACACACCATGGCATGCCACCATATGCACATACACAGACAAAATAAATAAGCAGCTGGGATGGCATGGCAGCAGGAGAAACAGTACTAGATATAAAGTCAGATTCATCTTAACACAGTAATAGTGGGTGACTCCACTCATTTCTAGCTCATTCTGGGGGGAAACTAAATAGAAATACCTGGGTGTTTATAAAATATAAATATATTTCTCTACACATAAATCAAGTCTCAACAAAAAGAAAAATTAAAATAATTTCTTGTATTATATCTGACGCCAATGGACTAGAGAAAGTACAGAAAAGCCACACCAACTCATGAATATTCAACAGCATACTGTTGAATAATGAATAGGTCATTGAAGAAATCAAGAAATAAAAATTTAAAAGTCCTCAAATTCAATGAAAGTGAAAACCCAACGTATCAAATCCTTAGGACACAATGAAAGCAGTCTTAAGAGGTAAACTTAAGTCAGGCTGTGGTGGCACACACCTTTAATCCCAGCACTCGGAAGGCAGAGGCAAGCAGATCTCCGTGAGTTGGCTAGTTCCAGGACAGGCTCCAAAGCTACAGAGAAACACTGTCTTGAAAAACCGAAAGAAAAAAAAGAGGCAAGGTTACACCTATGATTTATTGCACTAAAAGCAGAGATCACAAATGCATAGCTACTCCTTAGGGCCTTGGAAAAGCTAGAAGAATCCAAATCCAAAAGTTGCAGATGTACAGAGATAATTGTGATCAGGATAGAAGCTAATAATTATAAATAAAACAAAAAAAGACAAAAATACAAAAAAAAAAGAAAGAATCAACGAGAGGAAGTTTTAATGGTTCTTTGAAAAGACAAGACAAATCCTTAGTGGGCTAATCAAGAGAAAGAAAAAGCCACAAATTCATAATAGAGAGGGAGACATTTTGACAGGCCAATAGAATTTATGAAATTGTTGGGACATATCTGTAAAATCTATATTCTGATCAATTAGAAAAGTCTAAAAGGATTGGATGAAATTCTAGACAATATGACTGACCAATATTAAATCAGGATTAGATATGCAACTTTAACAGACCTATGAATAATCCATCTAAGAAATCCACCTAAGAAATGACTAGTCATAGGTGCTGCAAAATACTCAAATAAGTACTGACATCAACCTTCAAGCTCCTCCATAAACTAGAAAGAAGAGCAATGCTACCAAAATCTTAAAACAAAAATTAACAAAAATATTCCAAGAAAGTCAGTATAACCCTAATACCCAGACCGGATAAAATACACAGCACACACATTGTCAGCCAAGATAATTATAAGTCAATCTCTCTACTGAACACAAGTATAAAATTTCTCAAAATACTTGTAAACTGAAATTAAGAACATATCAAAATACATGGGAATCGATACTTTTAAGAGAGAAATTTTCCGATCATCTCAACAGATACATAGAAGATCTTAGGGGAAAAAAATCCAACATCCTTAAATGATAAAAACCTTGAAGAAATAAATCAAGAAAGGATCAAATCTCAATATAATGAGGGGTATAAACAATAAACCTATATTCATATTATACTAAACAAAGAAAAGCTCAAAGCTACCCATTTTGTCTAGACTTCTTCAATATAGTGCTTTAAGTCTCAGAGCAATAGGACCAGAGAAACACATGCAAAGGCCACCAATAGGAAAGTGTGATGGTTGGTGTCATTGTCCCAGAATCTAGAATCACCTGGGATAGGGGCTCCTAACATGTCTGGGGGATCTTTGATGTGTTCATTGTGGGAGGACCCACACTGACCATGAACCAGACAGTTCCCTTGGCAGGAACCACACAAAACAGGAAAAGGAAGGTGGGTCCTAAGAGGCATTTCTAGCTGTTTCCTGAAGGCAGACACAATGTGATGAGCTGCCTCAAACTTTGTTGCCTGGACGTTCCTGCCATGAAAGACTGTACCTTGGATTGTGAGGTTGAAGCTGTTTTTGTCATGGTATTTTACCACTGGAACAAGAACAGGAACTAAGAAGAAGAAGTATCTATTTGTGGCAGTGTGATTCTATAATGAAGAGATCCTGTCGACTCTGCCAGGTAACTCTGGAGCTGCCTTTGAGCAAACTATTAGGGTACAAAATAAAAAAGACAAAATCAATAGCTTTTTTTTTTTTGACTAGCTAATGCAATGTTAAAACAAAAAACCAAAATGAAGATCTCAAACTTTTTATTTCAAAGTTTACTACAAAACCAACATAACCCAAACAAAATGAGCTTAATGAACCAATACTTTTGTTTCTTGTTTCCAGAGCCTTTTATAACAAGTTCTTTTAATTACCTGGATTTTGTCATCAAGTAACTTATTTTGAACTAGTATTCCTTTCTTGTGTGGCCAAGAATATTTGCTATTATTTGGCATGGTTTATACTTTTTGTGTGGGGTTAAGATAAATCCAGGGTCTCCCACAAACTAGGCAACAGATCAACCACTAAGTTATCCTCCAGGTTTATTCTTTAAACCCAGACAGACCATGGAAGACAGAAGAGTCTGGTGGTGACACTATGGAGAGTCAGCCATAAAGAAAACAGCAATAGCAATATCGTTTAACTTAAAGAAATTATAAGTCTATTTTCAGTCATAACAAAATAGCATAGACTGGGTGCAAATGATAGGAATTTGTATCTCAAAATTTTAGTCTTGAAGTTCAACATCAGTGTGGTTAAATCCTGTTTCCCTTATTTGCTTGCACATGACCATCTGTGTCTTAAGGTCACACATCTTTTTGTGTGCAAGCATCACTGGTGTCTTTGTGAGTCCAGATTTCCTCTTGTGAGGACACAAGCCAATGTGAATTAAGACCTACCCTAACCAGTATGAGACAATCATGAGAATTTGAATAATGACAGAATATTTCATGAAATTAAGGAAATATAGGCTGGAGACACAGTTCTTGTCTGGCATGCATGAGACACAAGTTCATCACCTTCTCTATTGCTGTTGTTACCAGAGCTTTAAGGGTAAAAATGTTGCCACCTGTGCACAATAGGCCAATTAAACAGACAAGTAATAGGAAAAGCAGGCACAGATTTACTCAGTGTGACCACACTGGGAAGAAAACAAAATAGACGCTCAGTGCCACACCTCCTAATTCCATCTTTGAAGTCCTGACCTGAGGTTTAGTGTAAGTGGAGGGCAATGGGTGTGGATAAGTAATCAATCAATCTTGGTCAAGGTGCAATCCTAGCTGTCATTGACCCATTTGTGTCTTATCTCCTGGTTTCTAGCTTTTCCTGAAAGTTGTTTGTACTGGGTGTGACCCCTTTTCTAAGAAATGGCATTCTCCTTTGGCTAGCACCAGGGCCCAGCTCTTTCCTTTCCCAGCATTAGACTCCTGGGGAAAACTCCATGTGCCTTGAAGTCTGACAGCCAAAGAGAGGGTGTTTTTGTTACTTTTCTGTTTCTGTGATAAAATATCATGACCAAAGATACATTATAGAAGAGTTTATTTGGGCTTAGGATTCCAGAGGGATAAGAGTCCAACGTGGTGGGAAGTCATAGCAATGGGCAGGCACAGTGGCCTGAGCAGGAGTTGAGAGATCACACGCCATCCACATGCATGAAGCAGAGAGAATGATGTAGAAGTAGCATGGGGCTTTTGATTCCCAAGGCTCACCTCTAGTGACATACATTCCTCTAGCAATGCCACACCTCCCAGAGCCCCCCAAGCTAGGGACCAAGTGTTCAAGTGTCTGAGCTTACGGGAGACATTTCACATTTACATCGCTATGGAGGAGGCACAAGTGTTCCTTTTAGAGCATCATCTTTCTTGCTAAGATGGCTACATTAGTATTGGAAGTTTGCTTGGGAGATATAGTCATCTTTTTCATAGATATAGCTGAAATTATTTGTGAATTTCAAATTAGCTCTTTGAAATATGTTTCAAGAACAGTTTATGAGAAAGGGGGAAGGAAAAGCAGTATCAATGAAGCAAAGATTGGCCACCAGTTGATGATATACACAAAGTAGTTTTGTATTCTCTTCTCTCTAGTCTTGGGGGTTTTCATAGTCAGGAAAAATGAAAAGTACAGCAGATACATCCTGATGATTCCTCCTCCTCCATTCTCTTAGCTCCCTCCCACCCCTGCCAACCCCTTATCCTCCTACAGGTCACATTCCCATACTCTTGTTTTATTTTATGTACCCTGTTTAACCAGGGCCATCTGCCTTACCATGGGCACAGAGCCATCCAGTGGTGCCTGGTGTGCTTACCAGTGTGTACACATCTGAAGGCAATGGCTCTCTTTCCCAGAATTCCTCAATAGTCAATGAAGAATTTTATAGTCTTAATTAACATTCCAAGTGAGTTGACTCTAAAATAGTAAGCTAGAGCAGTCTTACATTAGCCATTTAAAGGGCAGGAATGGGAGATCATTTCAGTCTGTGAAAGATTCAACTTGGGCCAGCAAGATGGCTCAGTGGGTAAAGGTGACTGCCACACAGACTGCTAACCTGATTTCAATGCAGGGTAACTAACTATAAAGCGAAAGGAGAGAACCCAGTCATCAGCCGACCTTCGCAGGTGCGCTGCAGCAAGCACATAGCCCCTGCACATACACAGACAAAAAGGAAATGTAATTTTACTTTTTTTCCTTAAAAAGAATCTGCTTTGAAGGGCTTTGCAGGGTGGGTCAGGGGGGTGTCGGGGAGGGAGTCTCACAAAGGAAGAAATGGCAGCCGGCTTTGAGGATGGGAAGGGGCCCAAGCTGTCAGTCAGCAAAGTCACATGAACCTGGTGTAATCCAAGGGAACTCAATTCTACCAGTGCTTGGGATCTATTTGGAAACAACTGATTCAGATAAGACCTGCCATCAAAGAGGCCAGCTGGCTGACATATTTGCCTAACCTATTGTGAAATCCTGATTGTCAGATCCAAGAGATAGGTGTTGTTTTAAGTAATCTGTTATTTGTAAATAGAAAGCAAATATACCTGCCTTCCATTTCAATAATCCAAGTCCTGGGTTCAAAGGTTGGAATTTTGTCAAACTGAAATGTCAGCAATCAAACATACACCTTAGCTTTCTACTGAGCTGCTTCAGCTTCCCAGGAACCCTCCGTGGGAAAACAACCACATTTCTTATTCATTTCCCTTGCTCTGTTCCTCTGTTGCCTTACCCATCAGTAGAACCATATTGTCTCAGGGTTTCTCCCGCTGTGATGAAAACACCAAGGCCAAAAACAATTTAAGGAGCAAAGGGTTAATTCGGCTTATCCATTCCTAGTAAGGTCTATCAAAGGAAGTCAGGGGCAGAAACTTAAAGTAGGTTAGGATCCTGGATACAGGAACTGAAGCAAAGGCCATGGAGGGTGCAGCTTACTGGCTTATTCCCCAGGGCTTGCTCAGCCTGCTTTCTTATACCAGCCAGGCTCTTGCCCAGGGATGGCACCACCCACAGTGATCTCCAACCCCAGCCATCAATCAAGAAAATGCTTCAGGGCTGGAGAGAAGGCTCAGTAGTTAAGAGCATTGTCTGCTCTTCCAAAGGTCCTGAGTTCAATTCCTAGCAACCACATGGTGGCTCACAACCATCTGTAATGAGGTCTGGTGCCCTCTTCTGGCCTGCAGGCATACATGCAGACAGAATATTGTATACATAAGTAAATAAATACTAAGAAAAAAAGTCTGTTTTCCCACAGACTAATCTGGTGGGAACATTGTCTCAATTGCAGTTCCCTCTTCCCAAATGGTTTCAGCTTGTCAAGTGGACAAAAAACCTGGTCAACATGCGTATCTTGGGGTTTGTTCAGTCCTCTCTATCTTCACGTGTCTGTGAAAGGGAAGTCTGTGCTCACTGTGGTTTTCATGCCCTTATCCTTATGATCTTCGGTAGTAGGGTCCCCTGAGAGGCCTGTGGTCTGTTTCTTTATTAGTTGTTAAAAAAAAGCATTTTTTTCTCAGCCAATGGAGGTCTCAGGTTTGAGAACCTGCAAATGATCCTAGAGTAGACAAGTTAAATAACAGGAGGGTAGTGAAGATTTAGCTACATGCATACAGGAGCATACAGATGAAAACTCTCTGAATAGCTAGAGCTGGAAATTTGTATGCAGAGTTAAGAGAAGAACAGATGTGGAAAAAGTGCTTCTATGGAGAAAAAAATGGGCATTTGGAGAAACAAATAGAAGGTACCACAGACTATGATAATATTTGGCTAAGGAGTCACTCAAGTAAATGTGCTTAGTCCCCTTCCTGGCACAGATGTCTTCCTACCAAGTTTTATCCTTGTCCAAGAAGTTATGACCTCTGTGCACTTGAGCGCATGCACACTACAGCGATTCAGCTAGAGCGTTAACATCAGGACGCTACTAACCAGTCAACTCAAATTTCTGGAACTGTTTGGAATCCAAACTTCTCAGCCCCAGTGGGTTGACAGTGTTGACACTGTCACGGTTGACAGTGACAGTGACATCTGAGCTCTGGCTCCAGCTCTCAGTCTGTTGGGGAAATCGTAGGATGCTCCACTCCTGTTGCTCTTGGGGACAAAGGAGCGAAAGGGGGCTTCCTAGCAGCTGAGAGAGTGTAAGTAATAGCTATGTGAGCCAACTGTTCATGCTGCACCTTGTTCCGTATCCCTTTGGTCTTATTTTGTTTTGAAACAGGGTCTCAGAGCCCAGGCTGACCTAGAACTCCTTCAGATTCCTGACTGCTGGAATTTACAGGTATATACCACCCAAGTCTAGCTTTCCTTTTTAAATAAAATGATCACAAACAAATCCTCTAAGCAACTTTGCAAATTAGCTATTACCCTTCTAAACTCACCCTCACGGGGTCCTTTGCAGAAGTAACCGGGCAACCTAGCATTCCCTTGTGGGATTTGATCGCCTAGGGTGACCCCGTAACTTCATGTCTGCAGAGTGAGGGATGAGCTTCCTCACCAGATGGAACTCAGCTGTAGAGAAGCCATACCCATGCTTTCTGATGTTAACACCAACAGGATGAGCAAAAATGACACCAAAGACTATTTCATGGACCATTGCCGCACACAACGCCTGCCTGCGCTCTATGCGCTACCATACAGTTTGCGAGCTTCTGAGCTTTGGGCAAGGGGCTGGAGGTTGAAACATACAGAGACAGAGAGACAGAGACACGAACCTCTAGTCACTGGTAAGAAGCCCTTTATTCAATAGCACCATGGATGCTTATATACCAAATAGTCAATTGGGCCAACAGGTGAAAACCTTATCCTCTGATCCTCAAGGCTAAGGCAACACGTGCTTGTGAAGCAGTGCTGGTAAACAACTTTGACACAGCTTTCAGTAACTCAAATCAGAAGGAAAGTAAAGGTTTCTAGCAGGGAAGAGCAGCTGGAGGCCAGGGACTCCAAATGGTTCCAACAGGCCACACAAATCTGTCCATAGTAGTATAGCTTGGGTGGCAATTGGCTAAAATAACAGCTACTAAGAAACCTAATAATGCAAACACCTATTGGCTAACACCTGAGGGGTATAAAGGCTTTACAGGTAAGCTGAGAAATGACAGCTTTCTCAAGTCTTTGGAAGCTGATGTAGAAAATTGACACATGCCAGAGTTGTCTTGAGAGAGCCACTAAAGGTGGGTAAGCCATAGGCCAGTTATAAGATCTGTATCCTGTCGCTGTTTTCACACTGCTACTCAATGCATCTCGTAGGCTGTTAGAGCCTTCAGACACAGCCTCACTCAAAGTCAAGTAAGCTGGAAAGACGTGCACAGGAGACCATGTGGACATGATTTATTCACTGCACTTTCTGTCCTTTGAGACAGTGTTCACTGTGCAGCCTACACTGGCCTCAAATGTATGATTCTCCTGCCCCTGCCTCTCGAGAGCTTGGATTATAGGTGTGTGCCACCATGTCCAACTTCGTCCCTTATACTCTTAAACTTGGTTTTGAAAACTGAACTTCAGATGCCTGGTGCAGAAGACAATCATCAACTAGAGCCTCAGATTTCACAACGTACTTCCTACAGAGTGACTCAATGTCTGTCCTGAGTCTAAGTTCTTGTAACTAAATGACAGAATTCCAAACAGTCGAAAGGCATTTGTTTTCTGCAGTGCTGGGGTCAAACCCAGCACCTGGCTTAGAAAGCCCTCTCTCATCGAACTCTAACCCCAGCCCTAGTTTTAAAACTCTTTTAACTTTGGGTCACGAAATTCAGCTAACAAAAATATAATCTGAATGACACTGTTTATAATTGCTAATAGAAGGGATTTCCTTGTTTATTAACACCATTAGAGGCAAGCTGGCCTGCCACTGGGAGACATCACTCTGAAATAAGTCTAATTTCAGTTTTCCCCTGACAAAGAAGTCTTTCAGAACACCTTTTACATCTGCAAACACCTAAGCCACAGCATGCATTACACTATGAAATTAGTAAGGAAACCAGAAAGGCACTCATAAGGAAGTGACAGCTACTTTTTATCTGCCCACCCCTCTTAGAAATGGCTTTTTACTGCCTGTGGTGGCGCACACCTTTAATCCCAGGACTCAGGATGTAGAGGCAGGCAGACCTCTGAGTTTGAGTCCAGCCTGGTCTACAGAGTGGGTTCCCAGACAGCCAGAGCTGATACACAGAGAGACTCCATCTTGAAAAAACAAAAACAAAACAACAAAAAGGGGCATTCCTTCTTACAGAGCTTTCAAAAGTTACTCAAGAATAATAAATCATTCCTGAGGAAGCTCTGAAAAGACATTACAAAAACTAAAAAGTAGCCTGTTTTCTTAAAAATAATGACAGCTGTAAGTGCATTTAAAAGTAGGAGATACCTTTGTCTGTCAATACTAGTCAGTCTGAGTAGACTTCAAAGCGACTCTAGGTTCTAGGTTTACAGAACAATCAGTCCACACTTCTCGATTTGGCCTGTGCCCAAACTATAAAAAGAAAATTTATAACTGTCTTCCCCCAAGCTGCCAAGCCACAATGAATGTGACAATTATTACACTCTTCCCATGTCACGGAAACTCCTAAGATTAAGTATTTTATATATGGCAAAGCCATCTTGTGAGCTAAGTTCAAAATATATATAGTTAATAAGGGAAAAGCTACGTTAAGTTCAGGGGGCTGGAGAGGTGGCTCAGCGGTTAAGAGCACTGACTGTTCTTGCAAAGGTCCTGAGTTCAATTCCCAGCAATCACATGGTGGTTCACAACCATCTATAATGAGATGTGGTGTCCTCTTCTAGAGTGCAGGCATAACATTGTATACACAATAAATAAATCTTTTTTTTAAAAAAAAGTTCAGTCTTGGCCAGGTACCTAAATAGTGCTCTCAAATTCCTAATAAGCTGCCCCCCCCCAAAAGCCACTGTTCTCTAAGCCATCACCTGTGACAGACCTCTGCTGTAAGGACAAGGGCTGCCACACTGGCAGCTGTCTGGCTCTCTGTAGCTCTTGAAAGTCCTCTCATGTCTGCCTTTGTCTTTTGAGATAGGGCCTTACTCTGTAACCCAGGCTGAGACTGGCCCAGAACTTACTACATAGCCTAGGGAAGGTCTTAAACTCATGGTGATTCCACTTCAGCTTCCCAAGTGCTGGGATTACAGCCGTACACTATACTAGCTTTTCCTGGCTTTGGTGTCCTCATGCTTCCTCAGTAGGCTGTTACTAACTAAAAATGACAAGTCTGGGCTGGATGTGGTGATGCACACCTTTAATCCCAGCACTTAGAAGGCAGAAACGGGCCATCTACGATTGGAGGCCAGCATGGTCTACATGGAGAGACACTGTCTCAAAAAACAAAACAAAAAGACAAGTCTACAAGTTCCTTTGATGGCGCAGGATTTGGTAAAGGTATTTGCTATCAAGCCTGAGTTCAATCTCCAATACCCAAATGGTGGAAAAAGAGAAGCAATTCCTACCAGTCATGCTGATCCTACATGTGTGCATTTGAACACATATATACACAACAAATAAATATAGACAAGCCAGGCGGTGGTGGCGCACGCCTTTAATCCTATCACTTGGGAGGCAGAGGCAGGCGGATCTCTGTGAGTTTGAGGCCAGCCTGGTCTACAAGAGCTAGTTCCAGGACAGGTTCCAAAGCTACAGAGAAACCCTGTCTCAAAAAAAAAGTAAAAATAAAAATAAACAAACAAACAATAACACCTCCCTCTCCAAGCTACTGTTATCGATGCCCTCAGTGTCCAGGCTCAACTACAATCCTGCATGTGGTTCTCCTGTTCTGCTTTTTTCCCTGGTATTAAACAGAAGTGGGAAATTTAAGAGAAGACCCTGGTTGGTTGGTTGGTGGCACACACCTTTAATCCCACCACTCGGGAGATCTCTGTGAGTTTGAGACCAACCTGATCTACAGGGCTACTTTCAGGACAGCCAGGGCTACACAGAGAAACACTGTCTCAAACTCCCCACCCCCAACAAAAGAAAAAAGAAAAAAAGGAGAAAATACTGACAAGTTTTACAAAAGCTATTAGTTTATTAACATAATATATTCAAATGCTTAGATAAGTTTCAAACAAGTCATTCTCAGATTCTAGGTCTCAAACAAGAAATTACAATATTCAGTATGCACTAAAGAGAAAAAAGGTAACTGGGAGCCACACATGGGCATATTCAGAGTGAAATCCCTGAGTTCATTTTGGGGGATCTGTGTTGATGCCATACTTTTCCTTGAGAAGCTTGAGCTGCTCCTCCTTCTTCTTGGTATCCATCTTCTGGAATGCCTGCAAATGTGACAAGCACCACAGTTAATGGGTGCTGACTACAGCTAAAGGAGTTCACCAGTGGCATGAGCTAAGAGAAACAACACCACACCCCACCCAGAGCCAGTGCCGCTCTGAATGGGCTGTACTTACCCGGTTAGCATTATAGTACAAAACCACGAGGTATCTGTTACACACGTTGAATCCCGATAGATGGTCACATGCATTCTTAGCATCAAAAATATCTTCATAAACCACATATGCTGTTCCTCTGGTCTCAGGTGTATTTCCTCTGCAGGACAGATAGAAGACACATTTACCAAAGCATCGACAATTTTCAGTTTTTCTAAACCTGTAACTGGGTTTTGTTTTCGCACTGAGTGTTGGTAGTAAAGGTGTTTGCCACCACTACCTAATGCCTATAATTTTTTAAATTAATGTGTTTTGAAATGAAATATCTCAAGGACTAAGAGTGAAGCTGCATATGCATGAGCACAAAATTGTACCCAAGGGCACTGTAGTATACGCCTTCCATCCCAGCACTTGGGAGGCAGAAGCAGGCAGATCACTGTGAGTTCAAGGCCAGCCTGGGCTACAGAGTGAGTTCTAGGACAGGCTCTAAAACTACACTGAGAAACCCTGTCTCAAAAAACCAGAGAGAGAGAGAAAGAGACAGAAAGCACACAAGCCAGCTTAGTCTACATAGTAAGTTCCAGGTTAGCCAGAGCAGTTACACTAAGTGACCATCTCAAAATCCAACAACAACAAAAGGCAGGAGTCAGCACTGTGCCTGCACATGGCTGTGAGACACAGTGAGCCTGCGATGGGTGTGGTCAGAGTGCAGTGCCAGTGAATGAACTCCTGCTAAGTTGCCTGGATCTCACAGGGAATGTCTGTTTGTTTTAGACAAGGGCTCCCTATGTGGTCTAGGCTGGCCTGCCTAGAACTTGTCATCTTCCTGCCTGTCTCCAGTGCATTGCCATGTCCCACCTCAAGAGAGATTTTATAATTTTTATTCTCTTGGCATATATAACTATTATTAACAGCCTAATCATTTTCAGGATTGTATTAGGTATGGAAGTTGAGAACTGTCCAAAGGGGGAATAAAAGAGTCTCCATTTCCTTAAGGGCAAAGGTAAGGTTTTTTTTTTCCTTTCTTTTTTTCCAGACAGGATCTCCAAATGCAGCGTAGGCTGGCCTCAAACTCAGTCTACTCACTTTAGCCTTCTAAGTGCTGATTCCAGGTACAGACCACCCTACCCAGCTCAAAAGTGATGCTGCATATTATATTACACAGTGCCCTACAACATACATCTGAGAGGTAGAGATCTACTTCCTCCCATTTAAAAACATGACTCTATTATTACTGTGTGTACATACACATAGGGCACAACATGTGCCACAGCGTGGGCGTGGATGCCGGAGGATGACTTTTACCACTTTGGGTTCCTGCCCAAAGTTTGACCGTCCTGCCACTTTGGGTTCCCAGTGGAGCCTTTACTTGCTTGAGGCAGCTCACAGCCTTCCCTCTCTCCTATTAATTCCTTCATACATTCATCCTCTTCCCCAGTCTCATCTCAGGAACTGCAGTAGGAACAAAGCCTAATCATATTCCCTTTTTTTTAATTTTGAGGGAGTAAACTGCAGTCCTTCACATACTAGATAAGTGTCCTACTACCGAGCTATATATACCCAGCCTTTGGCCTGATTTGAAACATTCTCCATTTCAGGGGTCCCTCATTATCAGCCTCATACCCTGAAATCTACACTATAATTTGAATTTTTAAAGCATGCACTTACAATGTGCCATGTATTACACACTAAGCTCAGCAACATTTTCCTGACTGCTGGCAAACAGGAATGAAAAACCTCATCACACAATTTACCCTTTCTAGCTTCAGCTACTTTACATCACATATTTTTTTTCTTCTTTTGAATAGATACATATTTTTTATTTTAGAAATTATAATACATTTACAATATCTCTTGCTTCCTTTTCCTCCCTCCAAACCTTTCCCTGAATCCCTCCTTGCATTCTTTCAAATCCATGGTTTCTTTTTCATTAATTCTTATTACATGCACACATATACACACTGCTAACTGTGTGTAATATTACCTGTATATATCTCTTATTGAGAAAACTAATGAAGATAAATATCATGAATATGAACAACTATAGTATAAATGTTGTAAATAGATGATATTTCAACTATAGGTAGACTTGAAAAACAGAAAAATATTATATTCAATGCTTTGGAGGAAAAAATCAACTTTTAGTAAAATGGTAAGATACATATTTTTAAAGTTACAACATTTCTAATATTCATTTTAAAACTGTAAATGATAACTTAAAATTAGGGTTAGAAGTTTACATCACATATTGATCTCAGTATCATTGTCCTATAGTATATGTTTTTTTAAAAAACACTCACTCTGCCGATAATACAGATAAGTTCATGGGCAATAGCACAATCACATATTAACTACTAGGCCTTAGTAGTAACTAAGATAACTAAGTTACAGTAACTTAGTTATTAAGTCATAGTAACTAAGGAATGGACAGAAGTTCTAAGGAGACTGGTGACTAACGCACATTGCAAAGCTAGCAACTCTGATATATACAGATTGCATAATTTGATCCAAGCTAAGTCTCTCATAGAGGACTGAAGCCCAGATAGATGAAATGTTCTGCCCAGTTTCAATGAACTTGAAAGTGCTCTGTTAGTAACTTAACCAAGGTCTAACAATCAATCTAATCAATTTATCACACTGCCTCCACATTGAAAACCAAAGGGCAGCCTGGCAATGATGGTGCTCGTCTTTAGTTCCAGAATTCAGGAGGCAGAGGCAGGCAGATCTCTGTGAATTTGAGGCCAACCTGGTCTACAGAGTGAGTTCCAGGATATCCAGGATTACATAGAGAAACCCTGTCTCAAATAACAACAACAACAAAAAAAACAAACACACAAAAACAACAACCACTTCCAAGATTATTTTACAGATGAAGAAAAACCCAAAAAGCCAGGCAGCTTTAATGGTAGACTCTTGTTCCCTGGCTCCCAAATCAGAGGATATCTACATATTATTCTTAGTACTTAGAAGAACCTAGAGTTCTCACATCCCTTAAAATATACACAAAATGTAACCTGTAGGAAGTCCAAAGCTCCCAGCAGTTGCTCAGAGGACCCAGACCTTCTAAAGAACAGCTGTTCTATAGTACTTAGTTTTCACCTTCATTCAGCTGTTAATGATGACGTATTTCCAGTAATGAGTTTATTTCTAGGAGAGATGGAGATCATTCAAAAGCAAAGTCCTCAGGCTCTCATAAGTGCTAAAGCCAACAAGGGGTTTTCAAGTTATAAAAAGAAAAAAAAAATTTTTTTTGCTTGCTTTGAGACAGGGTCTAAAGAAGTCCAGACTGACCTCAAAATCACTGTATAAATGAAAATGACCTTGAACTCTTGACTCTACCTCTGAAGTGCTGAGATTATAGGCACTGCATCTCTATGCTCGCTTCAAAAAAAAACTTATATATAGGGCTGGAGCGATGGCTCAGAGGTTAAGAGCACTGGCTGCTCTTCCAGAGGTCCTGAGTTCAATTCCCAGCAACCACATGATGGCTCACAACCATCTGTAATGAGATCTGATGCCCTCTTCTGGTGTGTGGGTATACATACAGGCAGCACACACACACACACACACACACACACACACACACACACACACGAAAACTTATATATAAATCCTTTCAGAGAAATCCTTAAATTGCACAAGTTCAGGTACTGTATAGATAGTTTAACAGTTCAGTTCAGGGTTAGAAGATTTTATCACTAAACACTCCATGGTACTAGAAAGGTCTTTTACGAAGGGCCTTGGTAGTCTCACTGTGAAACAGACATATCACTACATTCCACACAGCAGTCTTGCTGCCAGCCATAATTCTGAAATTAGAGATTAGGCAACCATTCTCTTTAAGGGACATTTCAAGTCTCAGTAAGACTTATACTCTGCAGTGGTGGCACACGCCTTTAATCCCAGCACTCAAGAGGCAGAGACAGGTGGATCTCTGTGAGTTGGAGGCCAGATTGGTCTACAAGAGCTAGCTCCAGAACAGGCACCGAAGCTACAAGGAAACCCTGTCTCAAAAAAAAAAAAAAAGGACTTACACTCTGATTTGACGAATGGGTCCATATTTGCCAAATATATCATACATTTCTTCTGCTGTGATTTTATATGGCAAATTCCTTATATATAAAATTCGATTTACTTCAGGTGGGAGGCGAATCTAAAATGAGAAACATGTGTCATTATACTGAAGGAGCAGTGCTGTTATTAAGAACTCAATGATGTAAAATAAGACTCCAAGAATAAGAACTATAATCTGATGCTATTCAAAGTGGTCATGTTCTTCAAAAAACAACAGAGCACCACATAGAGGGAGACTCTAAGCAGGAACTGAAACTGAGGCTTTTGGCCTCTCCATTTAACAAGTATCTCCCGCTTTACTCTCCTTCATTCCCCTGGGAAAGAAAAGAGGGTAAAATCCCACTCATAAGCTTTCTTATGTCTTGACCTGCGGCAATGACTTCTCTCTCTTGTTCTTACAGGTTTCCCTGGCAACCAGTTTCTAGTCCTTACGTGAGCAGCCAACCTGGTCCTCCCAACGCCCATAGGAAACAGAACACTGGAGTCCTCTTCACTTACTCATCAAATAGTTACTAACTGCCTTTTTAGTGTGCACAGGGGGCTAGGTATTAGAGAGGACCAACTCTTTGTAGTTTTCTTTTTCTTAATTCCCACCATTTTTTCATCCTATAGGAACCAAGTTTTTATTCATCGAAATGATTCAAATGATCAACATAGCCAAAATCTTCATCAGCCTATCCAATGGTCAATTATCTGTCTTTGTTTGGGTGTAATTATAAGTTTTAACCGTTGCCTACTCTCTATTTTTTTCTTAAAGATGTTGGCGTAACACTTCACTCGCTGCCAACAGTAGAACATAAGAATGAGTTTTTATTTAATCCACTGTTTTGTCCCCAGCACTTAACAATGGCATGTGGCACACAGTAGGTGTTGAACAAATACAACTGAAGAACTGCTTCCCATCTGCAAAACCAGAGGCACGGCAGGTGCTTAAATATTAACAGAGTTTATATTTAGATTAGCAGAGTTCTTTCTACATGAGAAGAAAAAATCCCAGGCTCCACCTGGTAGTGTACTGGGTACTGAGTACTGAGTTACTGAGGAAGACTGTGCTATCGACTTGTTAGACTCAGGAGGTCCTAACGCCTGGTCCTAGGTGAGTCAAGCAGCAGAGATTGTAGAATTTACGCTGTCAGTGATACCAGGGGGCTCTCAATAGGGGTGGGTGGGGCGAAAAGTCGCCCAAGGAACGCACCGCGGAGGATAAGGCCAGGGGACACACTCCTCTGACCCAACAGGCAACGGGTTTCCCCGCCTATCGGCGGAGGACAAGAACTCTCACACACACACACACGCTGCCACAGTCAAGCATCGCGATCGTTTCCCATTCGAGCGGAAAGCGGGTACTCACATTCGCCCTCTTGGCCGCTTGCATCGCCATCTTGGCGAGCTGTGGGAAGTTACCGTGGGATTCCTCTGAGTGTCTCTAAAGCTCGGTTGCCGTCGAGGGCGACACGGCGCCAGACACAGTGTCAACAGCCAGGCAGCGCCGGAAGCTGTCACAGCGCTGCCGGGAAGCCCGCGCCTCAAACTACGCCGTGTCGACGTCCTCGAAAAGAGGTTCCAGACCAAACTACCGAGTGCGTCCTCAGACCGGAAGGCGAAAAGGCAAGCTCCAAGACGCTTCCGGAGAACGGACAGGAAAGGGCGTGGCGAAGGCTACGGGGAGGGAGGTGTTTCTGTTTGAAGGGGCGGGGCTGGAGAACTGAGGGGCGGGGCGGGGTCTATTAGAGGGGCACGCCCCACGGGGCTGCGGCGAGGCGCTGCGGGCGGACGCGGAGGTGGGCGTGGTGCGCTCGCAGCGTGCTTAGAGCATCCTACAGATTTCTGAATCTGACCCTTAACCAGAGCGGTGGTCCTGGGCCTGAATCTCGGGTCGCCCATCCGCCTGATGGTCCGGACTCCCCCCTCCCCCATGTTGGGTCACCGACAGAAAACACACCTCCTTTCTTCACATTTCCTCTTTTATTTCACCAGCTTTACAGGGGCGGTCCTGAGAGTAGAATGCACTCCCAAGTTTGCTCCGGAGTCCTCCTTCACTGGGGCAGCTCCAAGACGATTTTGCCCACGTTCTTGTTAGCCTCCATGTACTCGTGGGCCGCTCGAATATCAATCGCCTGGTAGACGCTGTCCACCACCGGCAGCAGACGCTGGGGGCAGTCCTCGGAGAAGTAGGGCAGAATCTGCTCCGTGAAAGTTTTCACCAGCGTTTGCTTGTACTAAGGAAAAGAAAATCAACCTGAAGAGAGGCCCTACCTGCCATGCCTCATCCTGTCTGAGCATCTGAAACAGCACACCTTCACTTCCCATATGAAAGAGCATGCTTTCAAACGAGCAGCCTCAATCTGTATCAGGTAAGATACAGTAAAACACTAGTGTAACTGACAGACTTACATAGTATCAATACAAAGGAATGCTCAAGCCTTATCTTCCCCATGGGGTGCAAAACTGATGGAATAACATTCCTAAAGCTGGCGCCTGCTAGAATGCTACAGAGGACTTTAGGAACAGAAATTTGTTGAAGGTATAAGCTTATTTACCTAGGGGGCTTTCTTAGCACACTGAGAAGAGATCTACCCTGAAAACAAAGCCTTGAACCTCCTCGAAGACTTAATACTATGACTGTTTTGTTCATCCTGATAAAAAGAGTGTGGGTATATGGGTGTGTGTGTAGCATGGGCTATGCCAGAGGTTTCTGGGGGCTAATCTGAATACGTCTCTGACTCATCTGTCCACAAGATGGCAGGTTTCTTTATGTGCTTCCCCTGTGACTGAATCTATACAAGTTTTCTGGGTGACAGACTCTTCTTCCACTCACCTTAAAATCCCTAGGTCGCAACAAGCTGCTGATCAGACTGCCTCGTTTAAAAAGCAGTTTTGAAAACAGGGGCCCATTAACATCACCTCCTCCTATTAAACCATAGAGAATCCAGCGGCCGTCAAGAGCAAGGCAGTTGACATTCTTCTCCCAATAGGATCCACCTACGCAGTCTAGAATAATATCAACTCCAACGCCTTCCGAAGGGGAAAGATTGATAGTAATGTTAGACACAAAAATTGGTACAAATACGATTTCATGGTGTATCTGTGGATATGTGGGTAAAAATAAATATAGGTGTGGCAGTGCACGCCTGTAATTCCAGCACTTGGAGGATGAGGCAGGAGGATCAAGCTTGAGGCTAGCCTGGGGAGAACTACTGAGAACTTGCCTCAAAATAACAAGTTAATACAAGTACAGTTGGGACTAAAAACATTGGCCATAGAAATACTGTTGTAAATGGAATTATATCATAGTACTCTATAACAGCATGTATAATATAGTGCATCTTTTGAGTCCCCAGTCCCCACCTCATCCTAGACCTGGTATCTCGCCTCACCCCCACCCCTCGCCCAAGTAATACAGTCCCACCAGCATCCAGGCTGAGTAAGAGTAGAAAAAAGGAAATCTACTCCAGGTCACAGAGCAAATACTTGTCCACATCTAAGTTAGAAAGTCTGCCCTGGATATCAGTCATAGCTTGCTACCTTTGTTCTCGTCTCTCCTTTTCTACCCACAGAAAAACAGAAAAGGATGAATGGGGGGGGGGGAGTCAGATTTGAGCTATGTTGTAGCTCAATTAGTGGGGTCTGCCTAACATGCATAAGGCCCTGGACTTGGTCCCCAGAATCACATAAACCAGGTAAGGTGGTGTATATCTGTAATCCCAGCACTGGGAAGATAAAAACAGGAGAATCAGAGGTTTAAGGTCATTCTTAGCTATGGTGAGTTTGAGGCCAGCCTGGATACATGAAACCCTGTCTTCAAAAAAAAAAAAATCCAGATTGGGCATTGGAACACAGACACGCTCGTGTGTGTGCGCACACACATACACGCATACACACACACACACACACACACACACACACACACACACACTTGCGTGCCTGCTTATGGGGTTCTCACCCCAGCCCAACTTTGACCATCTCATTAGTCTGTGCTGCAGGCTTCCTGTTAACTCACTATCGAGTGGCTGTTTGGGAAGAATCGGCCCTGGATAATTCTAGGTCAACTCTGTGTGATTATGCAGTTTCTAAACATGTATGAATCATGTCGCTTACAAGAATACACATTGTGGGTTAGGGATGTAGCTCTTGGTGGTAGAGTTCTTGCCCTGCGTGGGTATGAACAACATTGAAATAATCTTAGAACCCCAGTGCTGGGTGCTAGTCTCTAGTAATCAAACACCAGAATCCACCAGTTTGTCCAGTGCTGGGTGCTAGTCTCTAGTAATCAAACACCAGAACCCACCAGTTTGTCCAGGGTTGGGTGCTAGTCTCTAGTAATCAAACACCAGAATCCACCAGTTTGTCCAGTGCTGGGTGCTAGTCTCTAGTAATCAAACACCAGAACCCACCAGTTTGTCCAGGGCTGGGTGCTAGTCTCTAGTAATCAAACACCAGAACCCACCAGTTTGTCCAGTGCTGGGTGCTAGTCTCTAGTAATCAAACACCAGAACCCACCAGTTTGTCCAGTGCTGGGTGCTAGTCTCTAGTAATCAAACACCAGAACCCACCAGTTTGTCCAGGGCTGGGTGCTAGTCTCTAGTAATCAAACACCAGAACCCACCAGTTTGTCCAGGGCTGGGTGCTAGTCTCTAGTAATCAAACACCAGAACCCACCAGTTTGTCCAGTGCTGGGTGCTAGTCTCTAGTAATCAAACACCAGAACCCACCAGTTTGTCCAGGGCTGGGTGCTAGTCTCTAGTAATCAAACACCAGAACCCACCAGTTTGTCCAGTGCTGGGTGCTAGTCTCTAGTAATCAAACACCAGAACCCACCAGTTTGTCCAGGGCTGGGTGCTAGTCTCTAGTAATCAAACACCAGAACCCACCAGTTTGTCCAGGGCTGGGTGCTAGTCTCTAGTAATCAAACACCAGAACCCACCAGTTTGTCCAGGGCAGCTACAGTTCTTTCAGCAACCGTGGAGATGAAGGTTTCATTTAATCTTTTTTTTTTTTTTTAATGTCTGCTGAGTGAGTTACCTTTAGTGAATCTCAGTGTTGCTTCAGAAAAATCCTCTCTGTAATTGAATCCAGCAACAGCCCCAAGATTTTCAGCCATCTGAAGTTTGTGTGGGGAGCCAGCTGTGACCAGAGGAATGGCGCCAGCCTTCCGAGCCAGCTGGATGGCAGCTGTGCCCACACCACTCGATCCTGCATGGATCAGCACATAGTCTCCAACTTGAATATGGCCTGTGATGGAAAGTACATAAGCTGTTAGCCCTTCTGTCTCACTATAGAAATAGCCTATCCTCATCGCCTGACTCTTGGACCAAATGCCAAATAACTTACTTTCTGAAGGAATACATTGGCAGTTCTCTCTGTATGTATCTCTCGCTGTCTTTCTCTCTTTTCTCTTTTCCTTACTGTCTCTGATCAAATGGGAAATGGACTTTAGTTACAAAACTATTGGTAGCCACATCTATTATCCCTATTTGAAATGCAAACTAACACCCAAATGCATTTATCTACATACATACTTTTTAAAGCAAGGGTAGCCCCCTTTGCCCATTGTCGTCACCTGAAGCCAGTCCTCCCTCAGTCTGAATCTGCCTTTAGGTGGTCTTACTGATCCAAGTGTTGCACATAGACACCAGACCCTTGCACTCCAAATGGAGCTTTCTTTAGCATCTTTCTTTCTCAAAATGGGAAGTGACATTTTGGTTTCACACTGAGTCCAAACAGTCTGGCATTCAAGGCCTTCGATCTACCCAGCCTCATCTCTTACTAACGACAACAACCATCCCTCATCTCTGAGAGCAGTGGCTGCCCTCCCTTTGAGACTTTCTCGGCCTGCCTTGATGCTTATTTTGTCTACCACAGCTCAGGTCGTTTTGTTCCTAAAAGCCATCTCCAGCCACCACTGCTCACATCAGGTTTTCCCACCTCAGACTTCAATTGCTGGTACAGAGAGAGCTATTCTCCCAAATTCTATGGCTGTATTTCCTCCTTTTTCTCTCTCTCTTTTTTTTTTCAAAGTTGAGGATCAAACGCAGGCCCCTGAGCATGCTAGGAAAATGATCTACCACTGAGATACACTCCTAGTCTGCCTCTTCTATTGCCCTGGGCCCCAAAGAGAAGTCTGCATGATTTGAGGTGCAGATTGTTCCCGGGTCTTGTGTTAAGATATTCATAGACCTCCCATCTGCTACTCATAGTTCTCACCGCTCCAGTATCAAGCCTTTTTAACATGGTTTGATGACCTGACGATGTTATTGATACAGGAAGATAGGGTAGGCTGGATGGTGTTGGGTGTCCTAGAGGGCTGCTGGGGTTTGGAGAGGGTGTCCTGGAGGTCTGCTGAGGTTTAGGGAGGTTGGCTTCGTAGGAGGTGAGCCCTGCTGTGTGAAGTTAGCATCAGGCATCCTCACCTGCCAGATGTAAGAGCTGAAAGGCAGTAATCCAGGCCTCTGGGATGGCTGCGGCTTGAGATAGGGTCAGTCCTTTTGGGATAGGCATAAGAAAATCTTCAGGGACAGTGACATACTGAGCTTGTCCTCCACCAGGGAGCAAAGCCATGGCCAAATCCCCGATCTTCCAATGTCCCTGGCAGCCAGGCCCCAGCTCAGCCACATGTCCCGATGCTTCAAGTCCCAAAATGCTACTGGCTCCTGGGGGTGGGTCATACTGGCCCAGTCTCTGCAGAAAGAGAGGCACATTCACTAGGGAGGTCATCACCAGAAACCTGCGTGTGTCACATCCCTGGACCCTTTCTAACAGCTCTTCCTTTTTTCAGAGAAAAATCAGGATGAAGTGATGTGTGAGGTCCTTCTGTCTCTGTGTTGCTTTTATTGGTTAATGAATAAAGAACTGCTTTGAGCCTATGGTAGGGAAGAACAGAACTTGGCGAGGAAAGCTAGGCTGTTTGCTGGGAGAAAGAAGGGCAGAGTCAGGAGAAGCCATGGAGCCGCCTGGAGACAGAATGCTGAAACTTTGCTGGTAGGCCACAACCTCGTGGTGATGCACAGATTAATGGAGATGGGTTAAATTAAGATGTAAGAGTTAGCAAATAAGATGTTAGAGCTAATGGGCCAAGCAGTGGTTTAATTAATAGTTTCTGTGTGATTATTTTGGGGCTGAGCAGCCAGAAACCAACAAGTGGCTCACTCCCTCCAACAATGAAGTCCAATTCCAGTTTGGGTTTTGGGTTTTTTTGTTTTTGTTTTTTTGTTTGTTTGTTTGTTTTCAAGACAGGGTTTCTCTGTGTAGGCCTGACAGTCTCAGAATTCACTCTGTAGACTAGGCTGGCCACAAACTCCCAGAAATTAGCCTGCCTCTGTCCTCTGAGTGCTGAGATTAAAGGTGTATGCCACCACCACTCAGTGAAGTCCAGTTTTGTAAGTCAGGAAAAAGGAGAGGGAAATGCCTTGGTTTATGTACATTAAAGGCTACAGGTCACAAATAGCAGTGAGTACCACAACTGGTAGAGTCCTCGGTTAGTTAATTTATCCAAGTACTGTACAAAGAAAGAGACGAGGGTGGGGAAATGGCTTGTCCAAGATTGCGAAGTAAATTATTAGAGAGGCTGGGAATAAAACCGTGGAATTTTCAGCAATCACTGTGATCTATTGAATGACAAACTGTGCTTACCCTGGGTCTCAAATGCTTTAGACCACAAGGACATCAGTGGGGTTTTACATCAGAACCCTTTCAGACTACAATTGCCTGGCCCCGACATGTTCATTTTAAAAAGTTCACCAGTTGATTCTGATGCCCATTTCTTTCTGTGTATGTATGTGTGTGGGGGTGTACATGCACATATGTGTGTAGCATGCATATGGAATCCAGAGGTCAATACTGAGTGCTCGTCACCTTATATTTGATGCAAGGTCTCTCACTGAACTTAGAGTTACTTGTTCAACTAGATTGGCTGGCCAACAAGCTCCATGGATTCTCCTGTCTCTGGGGGTTTCTCCTGTTTCTGGGATGACAGGCGCACACACACACACACACACACACACACACACACACACACACACCTTTATTTTTATTTTTTTAAACATTTCTTTTTTTTCTTTTTAATATTTATTTATTTATTTATTATATATACAATATTCTGTCTGTGTGTCTGCCTACAGGCCAGCAGAAGGCATCAGATCTCATTTTAGATGGTTGTGAGCCACCATGTGGTTGCTGGGAATTGAACTCAGGACCTTTGGAAGAGCAGGCAATGCTCTTAACCGCTGAGCCATCTCTCCAGTCCCACACACCTTTATTTTTAAGGTTTATTTTTACTTTATGTGAAGTTGTGTTTTGCCTGCATTTATGTCTATGGGAGGGTGCCAGATTCCCTCCCTGGAACTGGAGTTACAGACAGTAACGCCATGTGGGTGCTCGGAATCAAACCCAGGTCCTCTGGAAGAGCCCAGGTCCTCTGGGGAAGCAGCCAGGGCTCTTAACCTCTGAGCCAGCTCTCCAGTCTTCACACCTGGGTTTTAATTATTGTGCTGGCCGTCAGAGCTCAGGTCTTCGTGCTCGTTCTACCGCAGTTCACCAACAGAGTTACCATCCCCACCCCTGGTGCACAGTTCTGGTTGACCCCAGCCAGCTCAACTGTGAAGGAGGCTGTGGTGGAAGGTGTCGGGGATCAAACCCACAGCCTGCGACTGAACTGTGCCTAACCCTTCCTTCCTTGTATGCATCTGCTTCCTTTCGCGTGTTTGTTTTTGTGGTGCCGAGGACTTTGAACATATTAGGCAAATAGTCTACCACAGTTACGTCTTTGGCCCTACTTCATTTCATTTTTCTAGTTGTTGGTTTACCCACCACCACCACCAGTCTTTCTTTGAAGCCTAGGCTGGCCTCAGACTTGAGGCAATCCTCCAGCCTCAGCCTCCACTGGGATCATTTATTGTTAAAATTGTAGGCTACATCAGTGGTGTACATTTATAATGCCAGCATTCTGGAGACTGAGTTGGGACGATCTCAAGTTTGAGGCCGTCCTGGTCTATGTAGGGTTAAAACCATTTTTTACTACTTATCTTATTACTATCATTAAAATTATTAAAACAATTTTAAAGTGAAAAATTTAACAAATAAATAAAAGTTGCCCGTTACTGCTCTCTCTTCTGGTCGGACTGTAACTTTTCTTTTCCGAGCCAGTCAGTTTGTTTGGGCTGCTTACGGGAGTATGGGTGAGAGGTTATTTAATCAGTCTGCATTGGGGCACACAGTTTGCTTCCTTGGCTGTTCCTAGGTTACCTGGAAGCCAGCCTATTTTCAAAAGAGTCTGTTTAAAAACGGGTGATACTCAAACTAGGCTTTAGAATAAACTGGGTAAAATTCAAGGCCTCTACAAGGAAAATCCTAACCAAAGTTTAATTGACAAGCACTTTTTTCCAACTTGGGCTCCAAGGGTACAGCAGTCTAGATTAAGTCATTAAGACTCTGAAAGGAGCATGTCTGACTTTGTTCTAGGTCTTCCCCAGTGACTGTATGTGTAAAATATAAATCGGCTTGTCTGAGGAGTTTATTAGGGGCAGCTGTACCCCCCACCCCACCCTCCTGTGTCAACAAGCGGTACTTCCCTGCCCCTTTCCGGGGTGTCCGGGAAGAATGATGAATGAACACATAGTGGGTTGTGCTTTGCAAACACCCCTGGTTTTGCTGTGGAGGATCACCCAGGGCGTGGAGCATGTTAGGCAAAGGCTCACCCAATGAGCTCCACCCTCAGCACAGCCCCTCATTTATAGAAACAAAGTGGCCACTTAGCTTTGGGACTCAGAACCCCCAGGACAGCTGTTCTAATGGGTATTGTGGGCAACACCCCAGTCCTGCTTTTTCTGTCTGGTCAGTTCACTGAAGACAGAGATTGAGCCCTGGAGCCCACCCTGTACTGATCCTTGGAACCCTTGGGTACCTGGAGTAAGTCGGCCCTGTTCAGGGCACTGGCTGCCACCTTCAGGAGGACTTCACCCTCTCCTGGGCTCGGCTTGGCCACCTCCTTGAGGTAGAGGTTTTCTGGTCCACCTGGCTGGTCAAAGTATACTGCCAGCATGCTGTATGGGTACACTGGGTGGACAGCAGACAGAAAGCCCAGGCTCTGAAGGGAAGAGGGGCAGGGACACCTGTTAGCATTCAAGAGTCTGCCCTGGCCTGCCCTTGAGGTCCTGACAGGATCCGTCCTCAGCTGCAGCCACTGAGAACAGCTCCTGTGCACGCTTGTTACTTCCCCTTTTAAAGGGTGGGCCTGCTTCCTTCCTTTCCATCTCTCCTCAGGGGAGGTAGCTGCTGCTGTGGCTCCTCCCTCCACCCCACCCCTCTCTCCCTCTGCCTCCCTCTCCCCTTTCCCCTTCCCTTCCATAACCCACTAAATAAATACCCACTTTCTCTGCAAAAAAAAAAGGGGGGGTTGCCATCTCTTTCTCTCTCTTTCTCTTTCTCCACGCCCCCTCTCTCCCTCTCTCGTTTTCTCTTCCACCACTCTTGTCACCAGGGACCAGTCTCCACCCCCCACTCTCTGCCCTCTACTCTGCCCCTTCTCTCTCCTCTTCCAATAAACCTATATGAACCTTGTTGCCTGATATGACTTCTCTATGCAGCACTTTTTAAAATTACAGCAACACCCCCGTGCAGCACCCACTGCAGATGGCTACTCACCCAGATCCTGGATCCTGCCACCCAGGACCGTGCAATCCCTCTACAGGCTCTTGGTCCTGGACAACACGCTTTTAAACACTGCCCAGGGCTGGAAACACTGAAGGGCTACAATAGATTACCCTGTTTCAGGGTTGGAATCCCCAGTCCTGTTGACAGGCCCCTTCAGGCCATGGGAATAACTTAACTAAGCTGGTTTAGCAGGTACTGCCCGTCTTGGCTCCTTTGGGTGCTGGTGACCACACCCCAGAGCCAAGGGCCCGCCCTCACTCAGCTGCCACCGGACTCTGAACTCTGAGAGGTCCAAGGGGTGGGACTGAAGGGAGCCAACCCAACCTGTTGTCCTTTTTACCCTTTTGAAGCAAGATTAATAAAAACTCAGAGACAGATATTGGTGTTCAACCTGAAGACCAGAAAAACAAAGTAGTCAGCCACTGGCTCTTACCTCAACCTTAGTCTGAAAATGGTGATCCTGCCTCCAGGAAACCTCAAAATGAGACTGTCTGTGAAAGCTGTCTCCTCCCATTTTATAATCCTCTCTAGTTCTGGGATTAAGGGCATGCAACACTATTGCCTGATTTCCGTGGCAAACTAGTGTGGCTACTGGGATTAAAGGTGTCTGTCATTCCTGCCTGGTCTGTAAGGCTGACCAGTGTGACTGTTTTACCTTTCTGATCCTCAGACAAGCTGTATTTATTAAAATGCAAATGAAATGCCAGTATCACCTTTAAAATGCCAAGCTACAGAAAGGCAGTTTGGATATTCCTGTCCTCAATTTAGGGGATATGGAAGCTGTTCCAGTTGTCATTATAGGAGGCGGAACTTCCCTCTTTCCAGATGACTTAGGCTCAGCCACAACCTGAGACCCAGAGCCATCCATTTTCCAATCAAGCCAGGCTCTCCTCTGTTCAGGCTGCAGCTCTGGTCCTTGAGGTGTGGTGTACATAAACCCGCCGGGACTGGGCTCCACAGCTCTGCGCTTTGATTGCTTGGGGTTTTCTGTAAGGGTCCCCATCTATTGCAGAGCAAAGTTTCCTTGATGAAGGGTGAGGACTACACTTATCTGTGGGTATAAGACACATGTTTAGAGCAGAGTGAGGGATTTTGCTGATTTAGTTAGGTGGAGCTTGGAAATCCCCCTCTGAGACCCGTGACTTCATTAGTTGCCCAGGTGTCTGGCAGCAGGGATGATTAACCTCTTGCTCAGCGGGTCTTTGTCGCCATCTGTGCCACTGCGGCACTGGTAGGGGTTTCATGCCACACTGGTCATTGCTGTGGTTCACAGGTGTCACGGCTGGGTAGAACTGTTGGTGGCTTCCCTCTGTTGGACGCTTGTATGTGTAGGACCCAGCCATGATAAGCTTAATAGAGGCCTGAGTCTCAGTAGTTTTCCCTAAGGCAATATCTGGGTGCAAGACCATAAACTGAGACTACCCAGGCACCACACAGGAACAGACCATCCAAAGGAAATTTCTGACGTTTCAACCCATTGCAGATAGGATCATCTGCCAGCACGGATTCACCAGGAAACCCCTAGACAAATGTCAGCCAATCAGGGGTCTTGAACCTTAAAAATCCCTCACCCCTACCTTTGCCACTATAAAAACCCAACCCCAACTGAGCTCAGGGCTCTCCGATTATTCCAATATGTTGGACACATGGAGAGACTGAGTTTGCAAACTTGTAAGGACTCTTTGCTTTTACATACGGAACTCAGTCTCCTTGTTGTTTTGGGGGGACTTCACGGATCTAGGCATAACAGTATGACCATGAATGCTAGACCTCAGGGAGGAGGCATTTGGATCAGTTCCAGCTCAGGGGTCTCTACCTCTGGGAGGCAACCGAAGGCAGTAACAATAGTCTTGAATGTTTTGTGAATCTGTTGGACAACCCTGACCAATAACTCAAAAGGGGGCTTCTCACGTCTGCATCAGGATTTCCAGACCTTGACACAATTGATGCTTAGGAACAGGCGATTCTAGCTGGGCGGAGGTGGTGCATGTCTTTAATCCCAGCACTCGGGAGGCAGAGGCAGGTGGATCTCTGTGACTTTGAGGCCAGCCTGATCTACAAGAGCGAGTTCCAGAACAGGCTCCAAAGTTACAACGAAACCCTGTCTCGAAAGACCAAAGGGGTGGGGGGGGGGGGACAATTCTTTCTTCCTTGTGGAAGATTGCCCTTTGCATTATATGAAGTTTAGCATCCCAACATGCTCAATGGTGTTTAAACAACTGTCTTCAGACATTACCAGATGCCCCCACCCCGAGGGACCTATTGGGGCACCAGCAGATTAGGAGAATATATGGACATCTCTTTCTTATACTTTCAACTACTCTAGAGGACGACACAGAACTATCAGTTCAAGGGCAATGTGGCATAATGTCCCGCTGACCTGGAGCCAAAGGGATAACAAGCAACCTCCACTAGCTATGAAACCCCACTGGGCTATGTACCTGGCCTAGAAAGGGAGTTTTAACTCAGCATCTAATCCATCCTTTGTGTTACAGATACCTTTTGTTGCCCTAATGAATCTTGTCTGAGAGTCTCCCATGGATACAAAGCCTATGCAAAACTTGGTTTAGAGGAAACCGGGAAAACCGTGGTACCTCATGAATCAGGTATTTGCACCTGGCATTCTATTTTCAGAAACTTCAGTTTGTTTTGAGATATGAAAATCTACTAGCTAAAGTGTAACTATAGGAAAAAAATAAAGATTCTAAGAGGCAAAGGGAAAGCGCTTCAGCTCACCAAGGCTGAGGTCCCTGCAGCCACAAAGGCTAAATTCATTCTCAAGGTGTCTCTGAGTCTTCATTTCACAGACCCCCATGAACCCACACACCCGCACCACGTTACACGCGACGTTGGTGCCCAACGCCTGGCTTGAAGAACAGAGAAGTCAGCCACATAGAGAACTGGAAAGAACACTCTCAGGTAAGAGGAGGACGCCAGGATCGGCAGAGTCATGGAGAATTTAAACTCCCATCTCAGGAGTAACAAAATGTACAGTTACTAAAATGCTTCTGCACATTTTTACAAGAGCTCCTGAGACAAAGAATAAAAAAAGGAAAAAAGGAAACTTCCCAGTAGAAAAAAAGGGAAAGTAAGAAAATCTTCCCTATAGAGAAGAGGGAAGGAAAGGAAATAAAAGGAAATTTATCGAAGGGAAAAGGAGAAGTGATTAGTCAAGAAAAATGATTTTCCTGGAAAAATATTGAATCAAGACCTAAAAATTAAAAGGCTCCATAAGAGGAAAAATAAAGAAAAGAAAAGAAAATCTCTTCCCAGCTGATAAAGAGAAAGGAAAGAGGCTCTTTCCAATATAAAAAATTGAGACTAGTTAAAAATCCGAGCTCCCTCTCTATGGCTGCAGGCTGCCTATCAGCTCTTTCAGAGGTGGGTCCGCACAGAGCTGCTGTATCTGAATAACAACAGGTGGGCCTCTGAAGCATGATAATAAAAACTCAGAGACAGGTATTGGGGTTCAGCCTGAAGACCAGAAAAGCAAAGCAACAGCCAGCCACTGGCTCTTACCTCTACCTCAGTCCGAAATAGCGATTCTGCCTCCACGAAACCTCAGAATGGGACTGTGTCTGAGAGCTGTTTCCTCCCGTTTTATAATCCTCTCTAGGGCTGGGATTAAAGGCATGCACCACTGGGATTAAAGGCACGCACTGCCCGGTTTCTATGGCAACTAGTGTGACTACTGGGATTAAAGGCGTGTGCTACCACTGTCTAGTCTGTCAGGCTGACCAGTGGGGCTGTTTTACTCTCAGATCTTCAGGCAAGCTTTATTTATTAAAATACAAATGAAATGCCGCTACAGGCCTCACTGCTGCAGCCTGAGCGAGCTCAGGAAGCCCAGAGTTTAGAATTTTGCTGTTTGCTTAACTTCAGTTAAAAAATTTATTATTGTTTTTCCCTCAGAATGGGAAGAACTCAAAGGTCTCCTCATGAGAAATGTTTTTACTTTTCCCTAATAGTGGGAATAATTCATTATCAATAGTCTGTTCATGGGAGAAAAAAGGATTTAAAACAAGCCCAGCTTCTATTAAGAACAATTGAGGTCAGAGCATAAAGTATTAAGTCAATGCTATCTAAGTTCCCAAAGATATTAATCATTTATTGTATAGAAGATGTTCTCTTGATTGTCTAATTAATGTTTAGATAAATGTTTAATTTTCACGGTAAATGAACTAAAAGAACAGGATTCATGATTTTAAACTATGGGTATGATCTTGTCTGTTTATCATTACTGAAAATAAGACCCTGTTCTTTAAGTTGCTTTTTAAAAATTCTTGGTTGAATTCTATAAAAATGTAACACCTGAAACAGTTGGGTTATTCGGTTATTAGATAATATGGCTACTAAGTTAAAAGCTCACAGAAGTAATCTTTTACTGATAAAGAGGTTACAAAATTGTTTCTCCATTAAATAAAATATAGGTAAATTGTTTGAGCCACACTGTTAATAAGTGGCAAGTTGCACTAATATGTTACTTGGGATCTTTAAGGTCTTCTTTTTAAGATTTTATCAAAATGTTCCATGAGTATCACCTAAAGTTACCACTAAAATCCGTAACATTGTTTTAATGCCTTTATAGATGTCTTATGCATGAAAGTCTTTGCAGATAGAAGCTGGTGGTAGAGTTGCTCAATTATTGTTGGCCCCATATCCTAAAGGTAAAGCAGCTCCTATTATACAATAAAATGTTTTAAAAATACTTTTTAAAAAAGGTGTTTTGGCAAACTGTTATTAATGATGTGAGGCCAAAGCTAAAACTGCAAGTAAATGGCGTTGAGATCCAGGCCTACTGAAAGCTAAAGCTACGTATCGCAATTTTTCAGAATTCTTAAAATCCCAATTGGGACCCTGAAAACTTATCTCAGATGGAACAAACTGTGAAGTGAATTAAATGCATAGGACCTGAAGGACAGAAAAGGAAATAAAGCCTATGTGGTAAAACAATGGCCCTTAACTAAAGAGAAATTACAGACGCTTGAGGAACTGATAAAGAACAGTTAGATGCTAAGCACATCAAGGAAACTACCAGTCCTTAGAAGTCTCCTGTATTAGTAATCAAAGAATCTGAAAATTATTCACTGATAAAAGCTATTAATAAGATAATTTAACCTATGGGATCCTTACAGCCTAAAATTCCTTCACATAAACAGGGTAGAGAAAAATTTGACTTTATAGTACCTACTTATAATAATGCCTAGTCTGTAAAGAGATATCAATAAAAGTACTTCCTGAAAAAACTTTTTAATAGCCTAGCTTTGTGTCAGTATTTCATAAATTGCCCACAGGAAGTGGTATGTAAACAAGTCCCTCAGTCTATTACCTACCATTATATAGACCGTGTTTTATTGTTGACTGCTTCTGATACTGATACCTTGGAAAGAATGTTTAGTGCAGTACAGAAAAATTTACCCTGTTGGGGATTATAGATCTCTCCTGAAAAAATACTAAGAGGAGAATCTCTTAACTATTTAGCATTTAAAGTAAGTAAACAGAAATTCAGCAACGAAAGGCACAAACTAGAAAAAACCTAATCGCCTCATAAAGGAGATGCTTGTTAAGCCGAAGGGGATATCAGGAACCCCGGAGATACATACATAATGCCTTACTAACTTCTACTTTAGAAATCTTTAAATGCCAATGAAACAGGGACAGCAGCCGCTAAAAGACATTGGATTATGGGGGGGGGGGGTGCTGAATTAGGTCAGCCCGTGTAAAGCCAGGGAAAGTGTTAAGTTAGGGCCGAGGTTCTGCTTATGTTGCCACAGGAGATAAAAGATTATAGATCCCATCGAAACTGATAAAAATCGGACATGAGCAAGAGGAATCTCTCCTGCTTCAGTTGCTGAGAAGCCTCTGGGAAATAAAAGGCCTTGGAGCAGACAGTAAATCCTCACCTGGGGACAACTTAAGGGTTTGTGTGATCAAGGGGAGGGGAATGACTCAGGAACCTGAATGCCACAGGTCTGTTCCTTGATATACTTATTTGTGGTAGTTATGCAGGCGGCAGGGACAAACTATACTTATTGGGTGTTTATCTCCAATCCTTCCATTAACATTGCAGTCAGTTGAGGAGATAGGAACATTCCTGTAGTGGTTACTGAATCTTCATGGCTACCTGGTTCATCTGACAAGAGAGGTCCTCCTCAGCCAATGGAGGAGGGTAGAGTGATTGACACACTGTGGGAGTACAGGGTATGCCCATTTGCATGGGAAATGGAGCTCAATGCCTAAAAATAACTTCTCAAGTATGGCTAGCCATAGTCAATACTGCCCGAGATTACCATAACAAGTTTTCTGTGCTCCAAGTGTCTGCTTTCCGAAGGCAGAGATTAGATTAATGGTACCAGTTCCAAAAGTCTACTGTTCTGTGAGATGTGGGTTTTCAACAAGGGATCTGATTGGGTGCATTGACAACAGTTTAAGAGTGAGAAGTCTCAAGTGTTAATTCATATCTCCCAAGGAGACATCATAGATTGGTTTTCTGGTCTTCCTTCCCCATCTCCCTCTAGGGGCCTGGAAAGCCATCCGGTAGCATTGGTATCCATTGAACCTGGGCTTTTTCTATTTCAGTTTGATTGGGTCAGATTTGGATTATTGCATCAGCAGAGAGGCTTATGGAGTTCAGAAACTTTTCAGCTTTGGCAAGACTCTCCTGTGATGACCCTGGTACAGAAGCTCACTGAGAGGATATTGAACACACCGAAAGAACTGGTGGGTGCAGTTATTCTGGGAATCAAAGCATTGACAACTACAGCAGCAACAGCTGAAATGGAACTTCATCAAAAAATACAAACTGCCGAATTCATCGGAGACTGGCATAAGCACTCAACAGAACTATGGACTAAACAAAATAAGATTGATAATGCGATAATGAATAAACTAGCTGAGTTAAGGCAAGCTGTTATATTGCTAGGGGATCAGTTAAAATTTTTGAAGGAGCAGATAAAATAAAAATGATTGGAATGTTTATGCTTTTGTACCAGACCCTTAAGATTTAATGAAAGCAAGTGTGATTGGGGTAGTTATAGTTACATCCTCTAGTATCTTAACTAAGAGCATATCAGGTGCTAGATTCAGATTCATCAATATACAACAGCTATATTGGACTAATCTGTAATTTGCCATTTACTTATGAGCTGGACATTTAATTTAGTATGTGCTTCTTACTTGACGTTGTTCTTGCTGGTTGTAGTTCCATTTTTGTTTATGTTATTACCCTTTTTATCTCCTGGACAATACTTGATAATCATTTTTATTGCATATAGTTTTTAGATTTAGAACCTTCTTATTTAGACACAAAAAGGGTAAGTGCAATGGGAATTCGTTCTACCCATGACCTTGGACTATGTGGCCTGATAGAGGTTGTGCTTCTTGTCTCCCTACGTGACCTTTTAAAAGGAAAGAAGGAAGGGCTTGCTTGCTGTTGCTTGGGTAGTGAAGACCTGGTCAGGTGGCTGAGGCAGCATGTGATCGATCCCCAGCTTTCCAAGGAGTCTGTGACTGGACTTACCATATCCTGTATTCATGACTGTATTTTCCCCTTTTCATGCCTTAACAAATCTTCGATACCACTTAAACAGATGCGTGCGAATTTAAGGTAACACTCACTTACACTCTACGGAAACCCAATAGACTCACTAGATCCCCAGTGTGAACTTTGGCAGACTAGTTCCTCTGCTTGTTGGGAACGTAGCAGAAGAGGTGGGCAGTAATTACTCCCCCCCCCCCCGGGAAAGAGATTTACTAACACATGAATACTATTTATTTTGATAACAAGACCTTGTCTTTAAAAAAAAAAAAGTGCCTGTGTGGTGTTTTGATGTAGGCTAGACAATCAAACACCTCTATGGGGCGTCTTCCCTGGGGCTCATACAGTGGGTGTATCTTGCTACCAGATTCTGGTGCCCTGGAACAAGGATCATTCCTCAAAGTGAGCAAGAAATGGTGTAATATTTAATAAGATCTAGACTCAGTGGCACTTAAGGCTGTGAAAGCTGTCAGAACCAAAATAGAATTCCATGTGTCAACCCTAGCAAATAATTAGAAAATAAAGCCAGAAGGAGATGAATGAAGGGTTCTTATGCATGATAACACTACCGTGGAAGACCAAAAGGCTAGATGTTTACAGAAAGGCCACCATAGCCTTATGCAAAAGGCACTTTAAAAAAAAGTTTATTTATTATGAATACATTGTTCTGCCTACATGTATGACTGAATGCCAGAAGAGGGTATCAGATCTCATCCAGATGGTTGTAAGCTACCATGTGGCTGCTGGGAATTGAACTCAGGACACTTGGAAGAGCAATCAGTGCTCTTAACTCCTGAGCCACCTCTCCAACCCTGCAAAAGGCACTTCTTTTGTGGCATGGCCACATGTACTTTTGATTCCAGCTACTCAGAATGCTGAGGCAGGAGAATCATCAACTGGAGGTTCAGCCTGAACAACACAGCAAGTCTCCATCTCTGGAGGAAAAGCAGCATCTCTCCAAGGCATCTGTCCAGGCTCTACCCATTCAACCTCTGACTGATGCCACTGGTATTAGTCACTCTAATCAAGGATTACTGTTTCAAAATGTTGGATCCCCTGAGGAATATTTGTGCTCGTATCCTCACCTCATCTACTCTGTGTGTATTCATATCTTATGAATAATACCACACATGGATAGAGTGGGTCTTTTAACATTGATTAACTTAGTCTAGCTAATCCCTTACAGATATGTTCAAAGATTTGTTTCCATGGTGACCTACATCCCATAAAGTTGAAATCTAGATTAATCATTGTATTTTAACCACAGGGCTTCACCCTACAATCTGTCACTACAGTCCTAACTTCCTATGGGGCTGTGCATGCTTTGGAGAGATGGGTTGGTGGGCCCATGTCATCATTATTGGTGTGTGTGTGTGTGTGTGTCCACACACGCGTGCGCACACATGCACACTCCTTCATTTTCGGACTCTAATGTCACACAGATTGGGCTCTTGAGGGAAGTCATGTGTCTTTGAACTGTAGCAGGATTGGGGGAAGCTGTGACGTCCATTTCCTCCCTGTGCTGTCTGTGGAGCACACCAAGCTCTCGGTGCTTGTTCAGTTCTGGGCAGGAGCAGGGAAGATAAATTCTGTTCGGAGGAAGGAGTGGCCATCTTGTATCCAGCTCTGTGGTAGCTGCAGTGGTTGGTAGGAAGGCAGTACAAATCTTTGGGGGAGAGAAGATGGACAGAGGAGATCTTCAAAACTGTGGGTATGACAGGGAAAGTACTTGAACTAGGGGACAGGTTATAGTGCCTGATAGAACTATGCTCACTGTGCCTTGGGCAAACCCCATGGTGCAGGTTTTGCAAGCCTGAGTCACAACACCCAGATGTGCCAGCAGACTAAAAGCTCTCTTTGATGTGTGGAGGATGGGGATCTGGGAGAGGGTCAATTCCTCGTCAGGGCCACTTGACCCTGGGACTCTCGAGTCCATCGGAGTGGTCATCTCATCAACTCCTACTGAATGCCTCCAGTGGAAAAAGAAAAGGACCAAAAGTGGAGAAAAGGAACTGGCCAAAGTAGCTTGTCTCCAAACAGAAGAGACCATCACAAAGTAGTGGATGGCCTATGTGGCACCCTTTGTGTTACGTAGACTGTTCTATTTCAAGGTTCACTGACTCCTGGCTAGATCAGTAGTAGGTCTGTGGAACTCTACCCTTGTTGGGATGATCCAAAATTTAGGGTTACCTAGTTATTTCCCAGTTGCTAATTAAATAAAGGTCTGTATTCTATAATCCTCTTACCTCCATCTTTTGCCTAGAGCTCATCTGTCAGAATATGTCAGAATATCTCTTTAGGTCCAGAAACCCTGATCTGCAGCCACAGCCATGGCTGTTCATTTGACAGAAAAGTGAGCTGGAAGGATTAATTTTCCTGTTTCTAGGAGGGTTCCAGCAACTCCAAAGGTCCTGCACAGCTCTGCTGAATCACCCTGAGGCAGCAACTTCTCTCCTTGCACAATCAAGTTCAGGCGACTCACTATCTGGAACATCAAAAGACTTGTCCCTGGCTCCTGGGTAGAACATGAACTCATTCCATGGTACTCATGAGTGTAACTCCAAGATCTGTCACCCTCACTTAGACATACATGCAGGCAAAACACCAATGCACATAAAATAAAAATAAATTTTAAAAGAAGTTACTTATAAAAGGAAATGACCTTCACTGCTCTATTCACTGACAATTTGATTAAGCCTTGCTTCAGTTTTGCTGGTGGCAAAGATTTGGAGACCGCCCACTCAATAAAGATTTGTTCCCCAGTTAGACGTGTCTAACTCTCAGGTTTTAGAATTAGACAAAACTTTTGAAGACTTACCAAGTGATTGTCAATTGTATCTGCTATATTGTCACTTAGAAACACTTTGTTTAAACTTATATACTCAGGAGGGATTCCAATACTAATAATGTTATTTTTTTAACACATTTTGGCTATGATAAAAATTTTTGCTAAAATTTATTTACTTAATATGCTTTAAATATATTTTAAGTTAACACCTATTCATTTATGAGAAACATTTGTACTATTCTTATTGGCAAAAATGTTCCTCCTTGTTAATAAAAATCTCCTTCTATAAGAAAGAATTTCTCATTTTTCATATCAAGTAATCATTTCACACATCTTGAGACAATCATTTTGTCTCTGAAATTTAAGAAATAGTTGATGGGGAAAAGTGTGAAGCCCTCTTTTCCTCAATGAATTATGTTACAAAAATTTTCTTTTAAAAAAAATGTATTTTAACTTGTCTGTGTGAGTTCAAGTGATCCCCTGGAACTGGAGTTCTGGGTGGTTGTGAGCTGCCTTGTGTGTGCTTGGGAACTGAACCCAGGTCCTCTGAAGAACAGCCAGTGCTCTAAGCTGCTGAGCCATCGTCTCCAGTCCACACACAGGTGTTCACTGTTCCTCATTGGTGCTTGTCTGCTTTCCACTCACGGGACTCCAGTGCACAGATGGTGCATGTTTTCATCATACAGGATGAAGAAGTTTTGTATATAACTGTATCTAGTGTTTTCCTTTCCTTTAGCACGGTGTAGCTGAGTAGGGTTGGGGATGGTCAAGACTGTATCCTGGAGATGGGAGGTGGGATGGGAGAGGAAAGAAAAGCGATTTGACATGAGTCCTCAATCTCAGCAGAAGGTATTAGGAAAGTACACATAAGAGTTAAGAATCTGGGGCACAGCTGGATGTGGTGGCACAAGCCTCTAATCCCAGAACTTGGCAGGCAGAGGCAGGTGCCTCTCTGAGTTCCAGGCCAGCCTCATCTACAGAGGGAGTTCCAGGACAGCCAGGGCTACACGGAGAAACCATGTCTCACTGTTCCACCCCCGAAAAAAAGAGAAGAATCTGGGGTAAGTAGGGAACCCTTTAATCTATCCATGCCACTGTGGGCCTCCCAAAGTTTCTGTGACTACCATAGTAAGAACGTCCTTAGTTTGGAGACTCGTTTGGGAAGATTGCGTGTTCTCTGGGCATTTCTACCCATACTGTGCAATTACTGCCAAAGAGTCACTTCTTTGGGTCTTTATACAGCTGGACACAGTTGCAACTTTGTCATGAGAATTATAGGAAGAGTCTGTCCCAAGCAGTGCAGTGATCAAGTAGCTAGGAAAGGCTGTCCATTGGCTGTTGGCGAACCACCAAGGTGTTTCATCCTTGCATGACACTGCAGTTTAGGGTCAGCTCCTGTTTATCAGCCTAGGGGTAGGTACACAGTTATCCTGACTTAACACTCCAGATGCCAGTGTGTTAAATTACGAGGAGAAATCACTGAAGACTGAATCCCAAACCTGTGGGAAGATCTATGTATATGGTCAAATAGGAAGCCATAACTTTATTTTTGAGTATTACTGGTGATGTAAAAGAGTAGAAATAACTAGCCAGGTGGTGGTGGCGCACGCCTTTAATCCCTGCACTCGGGAGGCAGGGGCAGGTGGATCTCTATGTTCGAGGCCAGCCTGGTCTACAGAGAAAATTCCAGTACAGGCTCCAAAGCTACAGAGAAACCCTGTCCGCAAAACCAAAAGAAAACAAGAAAAAGTAAAAGAAAAAAAGTGAAAATAACTAAGGCTTCTAACACTATATATACACACAAATATATATATATATGTATATATATTTACATTAAATGATATGCAGTGATTTGATCGTGTTTTTTTGAAGGAATCTTAGTGACGAGAAACAACTTGATACTAAATAAACACAGCAGATGACAGTTACGTTCACTGTGCTAAGGATCTAGATAAGGTTGAAGAATGTACATTGAAAAATACTGGATACAAATGAAATCACTAGTTTTCATTTAGTGAAAAACTATGAGTATCTTATTTTTCCCAGGTTTTTAATATGTCTACTTTTGTATTCTTAACAGATGAAGGCTAAGTTTAGGGTATTTACATGTATTTTTTTTAATTTCAGGAGCACTGAGGCTGGACCTCAAGTCTTCTGGCATGCTAGGTGCTTTATCCCTGGGCTCTCATACGCTGTCCTCCATCCTGGCATGCTCTTTGCCCTCTTCTATGCTTCCTCTCTCAAACTTGCTTCTAATGCCAGTTTCAGATTCTCGTAAAGTCCTAAAGCGGCTTCGTGGGACAGTTAGTTGCCCAAACTCTGTGCTCTGGAATTGTTTCATACCTGGACACACGCGGGTTCATTACATGATCATATGACTCACAAATCCGCGAACCCTGAAAAACTGTGAACCCATCAGTGGTCGAGAGGACAAGGTGTTTACTTCTGGGTCATTGCTACTTAGCATTTGGTAGGCTACTCAATAGGAAAGAAATGAATTTTGAACTTATCTCTTTCACAAACCAAGCACATAGATGAATGGTTTCAGTGGGAAGGTTGACAGCGAAGAACAAATTGGTGACCCTTAGGACCTCTACACAGAGGACGGCTGGCGTTGGCAGGAAGCTCTTAGAAAGGTTATAAGATAAAACTTGAAAATGAGAGGATTTTCTAAGCTTACTTTAATTTAAGGTGGTTTGACACTGACACGGCCTGGGTACAGAGTGGTCGGGGACACTGGTGAGAGGGCTCAGTGGGGTCGCTTGCCAGCAGCCCTCACGACCCAGGTCCCATTCCCACTACCCACATGGTGGACGAGGAGAACCGACTCCACAGCTCTCCTCTGACTTCGATGTGCATGAGGCTCACACACAGGCGTGACTAGGGCCTGTATTCTTGGAATATCTGGCAGGATGTGTGGGGACTTGGAGGCAAGACTCCCATCAGACTTGTCCTGTGAAAAGTCGTTAATGCACTCAGGTTTCATGTCAGTGACCAATGCTTAAAGAAAAGGAACGAGCTGATCAGGTCCTTCTGATTAGAGATGATGAACACTTGAAATAAGAAAAATGGTCCTTAACTCAGTCTTTGTTTCTGTCTTCCACTCAGTGTTTTCAAGCACAAAATATTTTTTCTTAAGGATCTGTACTTTTTTAAAAAATACTAAAGTTGTCTTCACTAGTTGTCCGATGGTTTAGTTTCCTTTTTTTCTTAGATAGTCTCCTGAAAGAAACACAGCACATTAATAATTTGTGAGTGTGAACTGACATTACAATGTAATTCATTCATTTTTCAATAAGCAGTGTTGGTTGACTACCACGTGCTGGTACCATGCCATGTAGTGGAGTTACAGGATGACGGGATGGATAAAACACAGGTCGTGTCCTTGTGGAGATCTGTGCCTAGTAAGAGAGACAGATCATACACTATGGAGTATGCGATCCTCGGTTCTACTCCATAGTGATAGGGCTATTTGAGCTGCTCTGGGGAGTGACTAGTTCTTCATGCAGAGAGAATGATGGCACACATAACTAACTGTCAAGGGAAAATGGGTGGGGGAGGGCTCAGGGGACAGTAGAACCTGCTGCCTGCTCATTCGTTTAAAAAAAAATCTGTTAATAAGAAAAATTTGAGGGCTGTTTTTCACTCATCAAAAATTATACTTGCTTTCTTAATCTGTGGAAGGTTGCTTGAGCCTCCAAAGGGATCTTGACCCACAGGATGAGAATCACTGCTCTACCGCAACCATGATAGATGGAGATCGGGGGAGACCAGGATTGTATTGGTGATTGACTTTTAGTCAGATATGGTGGCACGCTCTTGTAATCCCACTACTTGGGTGTTAGAAGCATCAAGTTCAAGGCCAGTTTAATATGTATGTTGAGTTCCAGACCAGTCAGTACTACATAGCAAGACATTGTCTCAAACAAACAAACAAACAAACAAAAAACCCAAACCAAAAAAAAACACCCAAAAAACCGAAAACAAATATAAAAGTAAGACCTTTAAAAACTTAACTTATTGTAAGAATTGCTGCCAGGCAAATTCAGAAAAATGAATTATTTTTCTATTCATCTTTTTTATAGGACTGGTCTTAGATGATATTCTAATGAGAATAAACAAAATACCCAAACCATGAGCCATCTGCTTTTTTTCCATGTAGATGACAAAACACAGAGCCTAGATTCTTACATACATGTGGGTTTAGTTAAGAGAGAGGCAAGTCTCATGTGAAGAAGCTAGGACATTTGGTTGTTCACTTAGGGGTTAAGTCACAGGAAGGATTTTTTTTGTTTTTGGGTTTTTTGTTTTTGTTTTTGTTTTTTGTTTTTTGTTTTTTCGAGACAGGGTTTCTCTGTAGCGTTGGAGCCTCTCCTGGAACTAGCTCTTGTAGACCAGGTTGGCCTCGAACTCACAAAGATCCACCTGCCTCTGCCTCCTGAGTGCTGGGATTAAAGGCATATGCCACCACTGCCTGGCCTAAGTCACAGGAAGTTTAAGGAATAATTTTATTTCTTTAATAATGTTATACTAACTTTTTAAAACTGATAACTTAGAATTAGTGATGCTAACATTTTACTGACACACATAATTTACCAATATAGTTGTTTAAAAATAAACCTGACTGACTTGTGTGGAGTAATATAGGGTTATCTGCCTATTGACTCCTTAAAATTGCTATTACGTCATGCTTAAAAAAACAATTGAAACATAATTAAACAATTGAACATGGTTTCACCATATAACTCTGGCTGGCTTGAAACTAGCTATACAGATTAGTCTAGCTTTGAATTCACAGAGATCTACCCACTCCTCCTATGTGCTGTGGTTTAAATACAGGTGTATGGTCTACATTCAGAGGTTAAAAAAAATTTTAATCACCTTGATTCTTTATTTCTCAAATTTTCTGCAATAATCACATATTTTTTTTAATAGAGAAAAGCACAATTAGGGGGCATACTAGCACATGCATGTAATCCCAGAATTTAGTGGGCTAAAGCAGGAAGATTAAAAGTTTGATCCCAGTCTGGGGTACACAGTGAAACCCTATATCAGAGAGAGAGAAAGCTGGAGGAGGAGAGGGAGGGAGAGCCATAGTAATGAAGGCAGCACAGTTAAGTCAGCTGATGGGAGCAGCCTGACCCACCCTTTAGGCTATCCAAACACTTCTAACATGCTGGTCCCTTCTTACAACAGTGGGTTCTAACTGGCGCTGTGTCAGCTGCATTATATTTTTGAGTCTTTTGTGGCCTTAAGTAAATGAATGAATGAATGAATGAATGAATAAACAGTCAGAGAATCTTCATTACAATGAAGCCAGGGAACTTTCTGGCCTTCCCTATGGAATTAGCCTTGGTTCTGAGCCAATAGAATAAAGCCTGGTTTATTGAAAGCCTAGTGGCCTGTCTTCCTACTTTCATTATAAATATTTTAATGAGATATATTAGCTCAAATTATAGGTCTCTGTCTGGTTTCTGCTCCTATGCTGCTGAAAATGAGCCTCCTTTTCTAGGACTTAACTTCTCACACATTCATTTGAGATTAGTTCACTGGAACTGCCCTGGATTTGTTAGGTGGAAGTCATTCACATCTCCATTTATCAAACAAACAGTAATTTCCTACTCAAAATCATGTACTGTGCTAGATCTCAGGTAGGGGGAGGATTAGGATGGCATTGCTGCAATAGTTTTGTAATCCAGATCAACAAAGAGATCTAATGGGAGTAACAGCAGTGGTGTGCATAAAACACACAGCACAGTGGAAGAGGCACCCAGATCTGCCGGACCCTCAGTGAGGATGAGGAATGTACCAACCAGATGTGAGGGGGCATGGGCAGGACAGGAATGCATTTCTGGCAGGTAGGATGGCATCTACAAAGTCACGAGAGGCGATTTACCATTTGCTATGCTCAAACCTGACTTTAATTATCTATTAAGTCTTATTTTTCCCCCATTGTAAACCAGGGAAGTGGACTGCACTACACACCAAGATGGCTGCTTCTCCACCAGCAGCTCCCTCTCCAGGGTGGGCCCTAACATTCTTTCCTTTTTAACCTGCTTCCTCTCTGCTCCCCTGCACATCTCTCTTGCACAGCTTACTGACATAGGGGTGGAAGTAGGGGTAAACTATGACACAAATCAGCCTGCTACCAAGCCAGGGAAGGAAGCAGTTGCATTGCAATGGGACAAAGCAAAGCTGACTCACGAAGAAGCAGAGACAAGACAGACTGCCTGCAGTCCAGCAGTGTTCCCATCCAGGGTACTTGCCTTTCCCATGGCTCCCCTGTGTTCAACACTTTCTGTGTGTATGTGAGTCATCCCTGGATTCTCCAATAAATTCCTCCTTTCTCCCCTGGCTAGTTTGAGCAGGGTCTCAAGCCTCAGTGGGAGGCCAACTTACCCAGCTTCTCTGTGGCTTCCACACAGACGCTAGGATACATGCCTGCAGTGTAAGTGGCCACCAGAAGATACAGCTGGGTCTTCACAACAACCACACCAGTGTTCTCCTGGGTGAGGAAGGACATAGAACGCTCTGGCCAGGAGTTACCCCAGACACAGTCAAAACAAAACAAAACAAGAAAACCTTTTTCCTGACTTCTTTGTATTTTTGTAGTTATATTTTAATCTTCCATTATTTTGAGAAAGTTAGTAGTATTTTCTGAAAAGTTTCAGTTTTTTTGTACTAATATTGCACGTATTGTGAAGAAGAATTCCTGGAAAGCATACTGACTGTGGGGAGGTTGGAACGTTGCAGGTCTAGAGCCTAATAACTAAGTATTCTGGGCTATTGCCCGGTAATAACCTTTCCTTGCCTACCTCTGTGCCTAACAGGTATATGAACTTTGGAATGTATTTAAACACCCCACCTGATCCTAGCTTTGCTGTATGTGTCCGTGTCTCTGTCCTTTCTTCCTCCCTTGCTGCCCCCACGCAGGGTTTCAGGACCCAAGACAAGCAAGTCATGACACTGGAGGATGAACAGTATCAGGAAGGTAGCTCAGCTGACAGAGTCCAGAGGAAATATTTTAACAGCCTGGATATCTGGCTAAGACTACTTTTGGACAAGAAGTGCTTTTTTCTTCTTTAATTCACTTCAGTGCTGGAGACCAAGCCCGGAGCTTTGCACGCTGTAGGTGAGGTCTCTGCTCTTCATGTCATCCCCAGCCCTCGTGAGGATTTCCACACTTCACAGTACAGTGCCTTCCTGGTACTAGATTGCTATTTGAATAACTCAAGGCTAATAGTAATGTTTTGCAGAGAGCATCAGGAGGGATAAAGAAAACCGAAGTAAAATTCTTAAGATTTTTACCCATCTGTCTTCGAATCTTGAATACTTACGTTCTTAGCATAAAGAGAATACTCATCCGCCCGGACACATTTGTAATCCTTCTCCTTGAAGTACAACCCTTCCCTTCGGGTTATTAGTGGGTTTTTGGCAAATCCATTCACGAGTGTTCGAACATCACTTGGCATTACCTGCAGAGGTTAAACAGGACAGGTAAGAAGCATGGCCACTGGCCAGGTAAATTTGGTTGGCTGCTTTTTAAAATGACCTGAAGGCTGGGAATGTTTTTCACTTTTAAAAAATGACTGGACAAAAGAATAGCACTCGTGACATGTCACCATTACATGAACCCCACGTTCCATTGTTCATAAGCTAGCATTAGAGGATAGCCATGCTGTCTATGGCAGCTCTTCCAACTACAGAATTACTGATTGAGACCGACTATGTGGTCTAAACGTAGTCTAAAGCATTTCCAATGGTTTTTTCTAGTAGAAAAGGCTTTTTTGGCTTTCCAGCGGTAAGGACCTCCCTACGAGAACATGCCTCTCGCAAAAGATCTCCTTCATCCCTCTCCAGAGGAGGAAAAGAGGAAACACAAGAAAAAGCGCCTGGTGCAGAGCCCCAATTCCTACTTTATGGATGTGAAGTGCCCAGGATGCTATAAAATCACAATGGTCTTTAGCCATGCACATACGGTAGTCTTGAGTGTTGGCCGCTCCACTGTCCTCTGTCAGCCTACAGGCGGGAAAGCAAGACTGACAGAAGGATGCTCCTTCAGGAGGAAGCAGCACTGAAAGGCACCTGATTTGAGATGAGTGGGAACCATCAAATAAACACATTTTGGAAAAAGAAAGAAAAGAAAAGAAAAGAAAGAAAGAAAGAAAGAAAGAAAGAAAGAAAGAAAGAAAGAAAGAAAGAAAGAAAGGGCTTTTTTGTTTAAAAGTCATATCTACAGGAAAAGATTTTCTGAAAAGGACTTCCAATAGCACAGGCCTCAGGAATTTGCCAATGGGATCACAAGAAATTAAAGAGTTTATTACAGCAAAGGAAACAATACTAGAACAAAGTGATGGAACACAAGTGTGAAACAACCACCAACTATACAGTGGACAGAGATTCATGGACCAAGGGTAAATAAAGAATTGCAAAACTCGGGCTGGAGAGATGGCTCAGTGGTTAAGAGCACTGCCTGCTCTTCCAGAGATCCTGAGTTAAAGTCCCAGCAACCACATGTAAAGAGATCTGGCGCCCTCTTCAGACAGAACACTATATACATAATAAATGAATCTTAAAAAAAAAAAAAACCCTGCAAAACTAAAATCCCAAATCACCCAATCAATCAATCAATCAATCAATCAAGAGAACAGACGATTCTTGAGAGACACACAAAAGGTCAAATACTTGAAAAAAATAAGATTCATCCATCAGATAAATGCAAATTAAAACTGCTTTGAGGGACTGGAGATCTGACTCAGTACTTAAAGAGCACCTGCTACTCTTCTAAAGGACAGGAGTCCAGTAGTACAGTTCCTACACGTCCATGTCAGGTGACTCACAACTGCCTACAACTCCAGCTCCAGAGGATCTGAAGCCCTCTTCGAGGCTCCAAGAACAGTGCACTCAGATGCACATATAAACAGATATACACACATATACATAACTAACAATAGTTCTAGAGAGATGGCTCAGTAGTTAAGAACAATTATTGCTCATGCAAAGGACGGATCTAGATTTAATTCCCAGCACCAACATGGTGGCTTACAGTTCTAGGAGATATGAGTCTTCTGAATCCTGAAGGCACTACGTATACATGGCATTTTGAGAGTACACCATATGCCAGTCAAACAGAACCAAATGAGGTCAGGGATGTAGCTCAATTGGTAGAGCATTTGCTGAGCATGTCATAGCTCTGGATTTAGTCCCTAGCATTATATAGACCAGGCATGGCGCTCCATGATAGTCCTAGCACTTGAGAAGTAGGGGCAGGAGGTTTAAGGTCATCTTTGGTTACCTAGCAGGTTGCAGGCTAGCCTGGGCTGTAAGGAACCTTCTTAAAAACAGAAAAGAAAAAGAAAAAAGAAAACAAATGACAACAGATGCTGGCAAGGATGTGGGGAAAGATGAGAGCAGCTCTTAATTCATTGCTGGTGTGAATGCAAACTTGGGCATGTACTATGGAAATCAGTATGGAAAGTTCCTTCCCAAAAAGCTGCCCCTAGAATTACCTAGCTCCGCCACTTTGGGGGATGAATAACTGAAGGACTTTGACTCAACATGTCAGAAAGAGATAGGCACATGTACATGTTCACTGGAGTAGTAGTCATGATAGCCAGGACACAGACTTATCTAGATGCTGGATAATAAATGAGTGAATAAAAAATGTGGTATACGTACACAATGTAATTTTATGTAATTGACATTGCTGGACATGATGACACATGCCTTTAATCCCAGCACTTGGGAGGCAGAAGCAAGCAGATCTCTGTAGTTTGAGGCCAGCCTGGCCTACACAATGAATGAGACTCCATTTTGGAGGGGAAAAAAAATGACATTTGCAGATAAATAGCTGTAGTTGGAATCACTGTGTTAAGGGTTAATAAACCAGACCCAGAGAGACAATTAGCACATTTTCTTTTACATATAGAATGTGGATTTAAAACGATGTGGTTGAGGCTGGAAAAAGAGCTCAGCAGGTAAGAGCACCTGCAGAGGACCCAGGTTCATTCCCCACTGCCCACCCACACTACGGCTACCATCTAGAACTCTAAAGGATCAGAAGCCCTCTTTCGGCCTCTGTAGGCACTGTATACACACGGTACGTAAACATGCGGACAAAATAACCATACACATAAAAATAAAAACAAATCTTTACAATTATGTGTATGAATATATTTACTGATGTGTGTGTCTGTAGGTGAAAAATTTAGGGGCTCATAAGAGGGAAGAAAGACCTCTTAAAGAAGGTGGGAAATAGGACAACGGGCTACACACGATAAGAAAACAGGAGTCAAGCTGAAGCGGAAGAAGGCACAGAAAAGGGCATTGTGGGCAGGGAATGAAAGAAAACAAGGTATAATGACCATGTTGGGATCAGGCTGGGCCTTGCCCTGTTACTCCATGCCTTTAAAACAACAGTTTTTCAATGTTTCTTGCTCGGAGAGACACCATCTGAAGATGGAGGATGACTCCACACCTGGAATAGCACGTCCGTCAAGCGCCACCGACGCAACACAGACTGAAAAGTGACTTATCCTGGGGGAGAAAGATTGCGCCTCTATACATTTATGAGGGTAAACTGAGAAAGCAGAGGCACATGGACATAGTAAAACCATATCAGAAAGACCAGGCCCAAGAAATACCATATACAACAGACCAAGGTGAGGGTGCAACTCCCTCCCCTGGACTCCACAGAGAAGCAAACACCTTGCACTGAGATGGCATTGGTGCCGACTGACCTGGACCTGCCCTGTCCATCTGTCTACCGATCTGTCTGGACCCAGTCCTGCCCTTCTGCCCCTGCGGCTGCCTCAGCTCTGCAGCTTTACTCTCAAACTTGTGATCTGCAGGAGCCTAACTACTCACCAAAGTTTCTCCAGATTCTTTCTTGGAGCGCTGGTTCTGTCAGTTTATCGATATCTATTGTCAAATATCTATGACATTTCTACCAACTTCCCTTCTTTTCAGGATGTATGAGAACCCTTGAACTCTGCTGTAACCTCTTAACAATTTATTGCCATTTGGAACCATACATACATATATATGGTTGTGTGTATACGTGCACACATATATCATTGTGTGATCCAAGATTTGATATTAATAATTCAGATGGGAATAAAACAGCCTGTGTTCGTCTCAGTCACGGTTACCAAGGAAAGCAGGCATATCAAGTTGATGCCACAGAAACTACTGTACCTTTATTATTAATAAATTTATCATTACTCAATAAATTCTGATATTGTTGAAACATGTTCACATTTTTTACATTGTCCACTCAAAGCACATATATGAAGATGACATGATAAAAAAAACAATACTTTGGATGCTAACCTAGAAAGTTATTTTTTTATTAAGTTTTTTTCCTTACACTAAATCCTGGTGATGTCACACACAGGCTCCTTTCCTGGAGTTTGATGAGGGCGGCACTGTCCACATGCTTTGTCCCCAGCAAGGTGTCTAACAGTAAGTTCTGTAAGTGACTCATGCTTCCTCAGCTCTGAACCAGGAACTGTAGTTGAAGCCTCCAAGTATGATCATGTAAATGCCTCAGAGGCTTCAGTTTTAGTATCAGTGGGTGACCTTTAAAACATTGGAAGAGTGAGATTGGTGGTCTGCCACCCAGTGTTAACCAGTACTCAGAATTAAACAACAAAACACCATAGAAAACCAGAGTTCAAAGAATGACTTATTAAGCGGAGTTTGAAGAAAAAAAAAAATCAGAGCCTCAACATTTTTAGCTATGAAATGATTTACATGAGAATTACCTGGGGTTTAAAGACACAAGTCCATGCCTATCATCTCAGGTACTCTAGCGGCAGGAAGGTTACAAGTTCAAGGCCAGAGAGACCCTGTCTCTTCGTAGTAGAGAGGGAAATGTTCAATCCTCAGACCCGCAGAAATGAACAAGTAAATAAATAAAAATCAAATAAAGTAAAAACAAAAAGAAGCTACCAGCTACCCAAAGAATCTCATAGCCACGGACTAAGGAGAACAACCGAGTTAAATGAGATCCTTCTTTCATTCCTCCTTGACCAGCATCAACGCTGGAGACAGACACTGGTCAATAGACCGGAGCTCTACCACCACCTTGGAAGTCCTTTAGGCTACATTTCCTGCCCATGGGCCGCCATCACAGAGTCAACCGCCACAAACGCTCCTTCACCAGGAACCTAGCACGGCGATCGCCCCTCTCCTGCCGCTCCCTTCGGAGAGGCGGCTGAGGGCGAGCCGGCAGCCTAACCGAATCCGATGTCCTGGGGAATGGGAGCTAAACACCGGGTTCCAGCGCTACTGGGGAGTCAAAGCTCCGCCAGAAGCGGGCATGGGCGGAGCCTAGGGGCGTGGGCGGAACCGAAGGGCACGGGCGAAAGCGGATTGGCTGTGGCAGCTGCTTGTTAGCGCGAGGCCGGCCCCCGCTCAGGTTTCCGGGACGCGGTCCTCGGTGCTGCTCGACGAGGTGCGCGCGCGTTCTCGTCTGCCCTCGTGGCCGTGGGGCGCGTGGGACCGCGTCCAGGAGACCGAGGCCCTAACGTTCGCGCGTTCTGAAGCCACGGTCTCGGGCTGGGGCCGCGGGCGCACTGTGCTGCCGGAGAGCCGAAAGCTCTGCCGCCAGAGGGGGCTTGAAGGGCCTGGTCGAGGCCTGCACGGCCTGGCCGCCTCGCGCACACTGTCTGCGTCAGCGGGCGGAGCGGGGACCGGGCCTCGCGGGCCCTACACCCTGGTGAGCGAGCCTGGTGCCCTAGATCCACCGTGGGGACAGCCTCAGAAGTCGCCTTCCCCCTCACATGCGGACCCTGGGGAGGGCTTGGAGCCTCTTGGAGCTTGAAGACCTGAAATTCGTCCAAAATTCTCTTCTCCGAGAGCTCATTTGTGCCCCTGTAGATTATCAGATTTAGGGAACTGCTGGGGATGAGATTCCTAGAGACTGACCCAAAGCCTTGAGGTCTCCAAAAGACCCCTGTTTCATGGCAACCGGAAGGGAAACAAGGATGGTCCGTTTTTGAAGACTCATTCCACGGGTGCCCAAGGTCATGAGTGTTGATTATAAAATAAAAAAAAAAACTATTGTGAATTTTAATTACAAAATAAACGCTGTTTTAGCTTTTCTAGGGACCCTGTTACTTGGTGACCACAATGAAAAATGGGAGCCAATATGATCTGGTAATGGGCACACTTCCTAAGCGCAAGAGCTCCAAAGAATGGTTGGAACCACAGTCGCTTTCTTTTATGGAGGTATAGTGTATGACTTTTGAGGTCTTTGCTTAGAGAGGTGTTTTGTACTAACTTTGGCCCTTTTCTTCCCTGTTCTACTCCTTTGCTGCTCAGTGGAGAGCTGCTTAAAGTAGAATCACAAGCCACTGATTTATAAATCTTTTCTAATATAGCAAAGCTGTTAAACATCCACTGAAACTTGGATATGTTTTTTCCAAACATTTTTATTAAGGTATAATTGATATACAATAAATACATACACTTAAAGTGCATAATTTGCTAAGTTTTGACATGTGTATGTTCCCGAAATCATTGTTACACATCAAGATAACAAATATATTCAATATTCCCAGTTTCCTCATGTCCTTTGCAGTACCCTCCCCCATTTCCCTCATTTCCTGTAACCACGCTGTCATTATGGTTTTGCTTATTCTTAAAAAGTTTTATGCAGAAAAAACTTACATTTTTTAAAAAATTCCAGTCCTCTTCTTAGCAACTACCCGTCTCCTCAATGACTATGTTCCAATTTGTCCATCTTATTGATGGGCATTTGGGTTGTTTCCAATTTGGAGCAATTAAAAGATTTTCTAACTGGGCAATGGTGGTGCACCTTTAATCCTAGCACTAAGGAGGCAGAGACAGGCGAATCTTTGTGAGTTCAAGGCCAGCCTTGTCTACAGAGTTCCAGGACAGTCAGAGCTACACAGAGAAACCCTGTCTTGAAACACCGAAAATAAAAATAAATAAATAAAAAATAAAGCTCTTTTAAGCATTCACATTCATGCCATGGTATGGACATTTTTCATTTTCCATGGGTAACATTTAGTTGTGAGGTAAATTAACATTTTGCGAAGCTGTCAAACTATTTCCCAAAGTTGTTATTTTACATTCCCACTAGCAGCGTATGATAGTTACAGTTTTTTTCATGTTCTAGCCAACATTTGGTATAGTATTAAGTTTTATTGTATAGTTAAAAGACTGTTAACCTAATAAGTCATTAAGACATCTTTGCTTGCTATTTATCTTTGGTGAAGTTTATTCAAATATTTTGTTCTTTCTAGAATTAGGTTATTATTGAAATTTTAATATTGAGATATAATATGAGATATATTTTAATATGAGATATATAGATCATTATAGTCACTTCTTTAAAATGTACAATTAAGTATCCTTTCAGTTTTTTTCACAAGGCTTTGTCACTTCTACTATTCTAGAATATTTTCATCATTCCTAAGAAGAAGCTATTTCCTTCGGCAATCGCTCCTCATTCTCTTTGCCCTCTACTTTCTATTTCTGTGAATTTGCCTATCCTAGGCATTTATACAAATGAGTCGTACATGGCATATGGTCCTTTGTGACTGACTTCTTTCCCTTGAAATAATGTTTTCAAAGTTCAACTATGCACTCATGCTTTTTAGACAGTTTTTTATATGTGTGTGTACAGGTGTTTGCATACGTCAGAAGGGGGTGTTGGGACCCTTGGAGCTGGAATTATGACGGTTGTAAGATACCTGATGTGGGGCTGAGAACTGATCTCATTATGGTCCTCTGGAAGAGGAACAAGCACTCTTCACCACCAAACTTTCTCTTTAGCTCCTACGTCCTCTTTTTTCTTTCTTTCTTTCTCTCTCTCTCTCTCTCTCTCTCTCTCTCTCTCTCTCTCTCTCTCTCTCTTTCTTTCTTTCTTTCTTTTTTGGTTTTTCAAGACAGGGTTTCTCTGTAGCTTTGGAGCCTGTCCTGGCTCTAGCTCTTGTAGACCAGGCTGGCCTCAAACTCACAAAAATTCGCCTGCCTCTGCCTCCCGAGTGCTGGGATTAAAGGCGTGCACCACCACCGCCCGGCATCCTAAATCTTCCTTTTCATGACCAAATACTATCTCAGTGCTTGGATGCCACATTTTATTTCATCAGGGACTGAACATTTGAGTTGTTTCTAGTGTTTTGTTGTTATGAACATTGTTCTCATGAACATTTGTATACGACTTTTAGTGTGAACATGTTTTCAGTTCTTTTGTAACATAGGACCTGTACCTAACGTTTTGGGAAATGAGCAAAGAGATTTCCAGGACAACTGCACCATTTTATATTCTCAGCAGTGTATGAAGGCTCCAATTTCTCCACTACTTGGAGTTTATTGAACTTCTTGTATTTGTGGGCTGACAGTTTCTGAAAATGCCCTTCCTCTTTCAGGTATTATTTCCTTCCTTCCCTCCTCACACCCCCACTTCTGTCTCTCTGACAAGTCTCTGCGTTGTCCATGCTGTTCTCAGACTCCAGTGCTCCTGCCTCAGCCTTCTGCGGCCTGGGTTTCCAGATGTGTCACTAAGCCTAGGTCTGAAGTCAGTTATTTCTAGTGCTGTACCGTCTTGTTTATGTCATAATTCTTGTTTATGTCATCTTCAATCTTCTGTTAAACTCACTAAAATTTGTGTCTTTTTAAAACGTAAGAACTGGATTTTTCCACTTTTCTTGCTTCTGTTTGTTTGCTAAGTCTGTTCTTTCATTTTTAGCATATTTTTACCCATTCCAAAATCTCCCCACCTCTTCTTTTTTTTCTTTTAGATAGGACCTTACTGTATAGTGTAGCCTGACATTCAACTCTTTGTCTTCCTGCTTCAACCTCACAAGAACCTGGAATAACTAGAATTAGGGCAGGTGTACCATGCCCACACCCCCAAAGGCCTTATATTTCAGTTACAACAAATGGACCATCCTAGTATTGCTGATGTTTTTCTTAAGTCACATTTTCCTTTTCCTCTGTGTCTATTTTAGGCAGTGTGAATGATGCATTTTAGAGGACCTTGATTCTTTTATGTCATTGTGAGGAATATTAAACTTCCCAGACACTTAACTTTGCTGAGTTCAGGCTCCAAATTTTGTCTTCCTGTTGGCAGCAGGTGAAGCCACTCTGCTTTTCTTAAGCTTTGGTTTTACTACATAGAGCCCGATCCACAGAGAGGGCAAGCGCTTACCGGAGATTTTGCCCGTCCTTTCGTGGGCTTTGCAGCACTCTTTATGTGACCCTCTTAGAGATGTCTTCTCTTATCTCCCATCTCATAATGGTTGGGCCTGAGGGTGTGGTTCAGTGATAGAGCACTTGCCTAGCTTGCACAAGCTTAATCTCCAGCACTGCTAAGGAAAACATCTTCCATAGTTACCAGTCAGTAAGACTGCATTCATGGGAGTTTTCTCGACCTCCATTAGCTCTGGCTGAAACTAGTTGGGCACGAAGGGATGGGACTGTGTGGGCACTTTGGGCCACTCTCCAGGGCCTTCAGATTGCTGTTTTTGTGTTGTTTTGTTTTGTTTGTTTTATTTTAGTTGGAAGCTAGAACATTAATCCACCACCCATCTTTGTTGAGGACAGCAATCTTGTCAAAATCAGCAACTCTCTGTACAAAAGGAGGAAAGAAAATGAATTCTGGAACCAATGATATTGGTTCATACCTGTAGTCCTTGCACTTGACAAGTTGAGGCAGGAGGATCACAAGTCTAAGACTCCTGAACAAGATTTAGGCTAGTCTAGAATACATAATCAGACTCCATTACCCACAAAATAGTAGACACATATTTGAGTTTGAATTGTGGTTCAGTTGTGTTTGGTGGCATACAACTTTAAACCCAGTACTCAGGAGTCAGAGAGGCAGGCAGATCTCTGAATTTGAGGATAATCTGGTCTACATAGTGAGTTTTAGAACAGCCAGGGCTATAAAGTGATTCCCTGTCTCAAAATGAACAACAACGAAAAAGCCCACCAAGCCCACACAAAAATACATAAATTTATTAGGCGGTTACAAGGTCTTCATTAATAATAAATGTATTTATTTCAATTATATGTATGACTGTATTGCCTTTGAGAAAAAATGTTTCAGTCTATCAAGCTGGTAGATTGTTATAGAAAATTAGTTAGAGAAACATACACAGGCCTGTAATCCCAGCACTTGGGAGACCAAGACGAGGACTGGATTGGCACTAGTTTGAGGTCAGCCAGGGCTATATAATGAGTCCTGGCCAGTCTGGCCTACAGTCTAAGATCCTGTCTTAGAACAGTGTAAGAAGACTTTAAGAGCAAATGTCTCTATTTCAATCCACCATTCTTATATTTTGTAAAGATCCAGCCATATATTTGATTATACTTTTATATTTCATATTTATTTATAAGTTTGTGGATAAAAAATGTAATCCATGACTCATATTATCCACAGTCTTTACATTTTAGTATTTGTTCATTTATTGATTGATTGATGGGTTGGTTTCTTCAAGACAGAGTTTCTCTGTGTAGCCCCGGTTGTCCTGGAACTCACTTGGTAGACCAGGCTGCCCTCGAACTCACAGAGGCCTGCCTGCCTCCTGAGTGCTGGGATTGAAGATGTGTGCCACCATGCCAGGCTCTACATTTTTGTTTTTAAAAAGCAATTTTCAAAGTCAAATCAGTAGGTAAATTCGTTATAAAAGAGTAAGAATAGAAATAGGAAATGTAATGAAGCCTTTCTCTGACCTTGTGTTGTTTTATTTTAGTAACTTTTTTCTAGGATTAGGTTTGCCTAAGGTGTGTGAAACTCATAGTCTTCCATTAGACATACAGAGAGATTAGTCTGTCATGTAGAGGCCTGTGCGTGTCTATCTTAACCCAGAAAGGTAAAAACATTTGCCAGATGTGGGAAAAGGGTTCTACTATGACATGACTCTGGCAAGTCATTTGATTGTTCTGGGACTCAAAATGCCTGTGAGGTGAATTTTTTTTTTTTTTTTGCCCTACAATGAGCTGTTACCAAGCGCAGAAAGATAAAAAGAGTCTTTGACAAAGCACTTAGTGATACAGAAACATTGGATTTACAGAGAATGTTTCAGGGATATGCCTTTCATATAAAAATATAATAACAGAATGTTTCAGGGATATGCCTTTCATATAAAAATATAATAAGCTCAGATAATGCTAATGATTTTTCAAGATCTGATTTTTGAACTAATTCCGTTCTTTTAGGCTTTAGCTAAAGAAGACACTGATGCAGCTGTTCAATCAATTTTATACAGAGAAAATTATGTAATGAAGGTAAGAATTAGCTACAAAATGCATCTTAAATATTTTTTTTATTTTCCATGTAGTTTCTACTTAACAACTTTGAGTAAAACTTGAAGTTTTAAATAATTAGAAAATAGAATTAAAAACACTCATTAGCAATTGGGATTAAGTGGAACACATCTCTGAGAGTGTTTTAATGACTGCCAATCTCCTGTGCTTTGGGGGACTTTCTTCAGTGTTGTACCTGCCCACACATGTACGTGTATATCACACACACACACTCATAAAATAATTTTGCTAGAATGACTTCACTTATAATGTATGCAAAGTTTCTATATTTTCTCTCCTCCCACTGTGTGGTATATTTGATCTATTTTAATTTAATTTAATTTAGTTTTGAGATCAGGTTTTCCTGTGTAGCCTTAGCTATCCTGGAACTTGCTCTGTATATCAGGCTAACCTCAAGCTCAGAAATCTGACTGGCTCTACATCCCATGCACCACCTCTGCCCAGCTTAAATAAAATTTTTATTTATTGTTATTGTATATATGTGTATGTATGATATATGTGGACACACATGCCATGGCACACATGTGGAAGTCATAGACAACTTTACATAATTGGTTCTCTTCTTCACCATTATATGGGTTCTGGGGGTCACACTTAGGTTGCCAGGCTTAAGGGACAAACTTATTCACCTGCTAAGTCATCTCACTGACCCAGCGTATTTGATTATCAAGAGGGTGGGCATGTGCCTCCATTGTCCATGTATCCTTGTTTTTGGCAGTATGTGCCAAATGATGAAAGCCTTATTTATTTGTTTGTTTGTTTGTTTGTTTGTTTTGCTGTGAGTGCTATGTATGCCTGTATACCAGAAGAGAGCATCAGATCCCATTATAGATGGTAGTAAGCCACTGATGAGGTGGCTGGGAATTGAACTCTGGGCCTCTGGAAGAGTGACCAGTGCTCTTAACCACTGAGCCATCACTCCAGCCCCCAGTGGTGGATTATCCTAAAGAATAATTTAAGCTATGCAGTTTAAGTTTTATAAAATTTTAGGAGCTAAAAGCTTCAGGATAATTTTTTTTCTTTCTGACACTGTTTACTAGGAATTAGATAAGTATTTAAATCATCATGACTTCTTAAATGCAAGAAGAAAAGAAATGCTGTATAAAAAATGGGTTGAGCGTGTGGAAGATCCTCTACAGAAGAAAATTATAGAAAAAGTTTCTTCACATAAGAAGATTAAAAAGAGGAGACGACAAGAATTAGAGAACTTTTTGAGATATGTTAATAAGAAGGTACTAAGAGGTCATTTTGTACTTTTATAGTGGTTTAAAAATCATGTTTATCTGTGCTCACTGGCTGTGCAGTCATCCAGAGTCCTGCCTCTTCCTCTTCTATTTATGTACAACCAATACTCTGATATAAGCAATCTATTCTTTAAAAAAATTAAATTGTATTTATTTATTCTTCTCTCTCTCTCTCTCTCTCTCTCTCTCTCTCTCTCTCTCTTTCTCTCTCTCTCTCTCTCTCTCTCTCTCTCTCTCTGTGTGTGTGTGTGTGTGTGTGTGTGTGTGTGTGTGTGTGTGTGTGTGTGATGAGCTCTTGGAAGTCAGAGTTCTCTTCCTACTGTATTAGTTCAAGGGATTGTACTGAGGCCATCAGTCTGGTGGTAGGACCTTTACCCACTAAACTGTCATGTTCATGAAGGGATGGCATTGATGCATTGATGCTATTCTGAAGCATAAGACTGGAACTTTGTAGGGCTGGGACTGTAGCTCAGAGCCTCAGGTTTGTCCCTTATGACTGAGGACAAACTGTTAAACTTTTGAGTTCCGTTATCCTCAAAGTTAATTGTGTACCTCTTATGTGCAGTTTTATTTCCTTCCTATAGGAAAATGCGTTTATAGAGCATTATGATCCAAAAGAGTACGACCCTTTTTATAGGAGCAAAGAGGACCCCAATTTTCTGAAGGTAGGCAGGTTTTTAACCATGGTGGTATGTGTGTGATTGTTTTAAGTGTCCTTAACTTATGTGTTGCTTGCCCTTGAGTGAGTTCTTAAAGTTCAGTAGCACTGTTAGTAGTTCCCTACCTAGTATTTTAGAAAAGGAATAAATAACCCAAAGGCCAAAGATGAATTAATCTCAGAAAGTGTGAAAATGTATAATAATTGAGTAATAGGAAATGTTTAAATATTTTCAAAGACTTTAGATTTTGTTACAGAAGTAATATGTTCTTTTGTTTTGTTTGTATTTTGAGACAGGGTCTCTTTATGTAGTGTTGGCTGTTCTGGAACTCACTATGTAGACCTGGCTGGCCTCACCGAGAACCGCCTGCCTCTGCCTCTCAAGTGCTGGGATTAGAGTTCTGATGAGTTCTTATAATAAATGAGAAAACTAACTTTAAATTCAGAATATAAAAAAAATAAAATAAAATTCCAGTAACTGGAAGTTTCTCTCCCACCTGCTAGTTCTCGAGTAACCACTGGGAGGCTTAAAATTAATTATAAATGTTAGGCCAATGGCATGGGCTTATTTCTTGCTAGCTCTTACATTTAAATTAACCAGTTTCTATTAATCTAAGTATTGTCTAGTGGCCCTGGCATTATTGGTCTGTTGGCATTTGTTCATAGGATGGCTGCTGGTGTCTTCCTGGCTCTGCCCTTCTTCATCTGTATCTCTGCTTGGATTTTCACCTGGGTCTATCCTGCCTTGCCCATAGGCCAAAGGAGCTTTATTTATCAACCAATGAGAACAACACATATTCACAGTGTATAGGATCATAATTAATCTTGATAATAAAAACCAGGGGTCAGATATTTGTCAGAACACAAACAAACAAAATATCACAACATTTCTACTTCCCCAAACAAACTCATTAACATTTTTATTTATCTTTCTGGACTTCTTTATCTATTTAAAACTAGTTGGTGTTAACCAAATGTTTGCTTTTCTTTCTATATATTAAGCATTCATTCTACCACTGAGCCTACTGTCTCCTAAAGAAATCCATCTCCCGTGCTGTTGTGTGAGGCAGTACAGCACAGATAGGTTATTTGTCAATTCACCCACCTATGAGCAGCAGGGCTTAAGTGAGTCTCTAGTTATTTACCACACCTTGCAATGCAGACAAATGATTTTCCTGCAGACAAATGATTTTTATGATGCTTATCTCTATAGCTGATCTGTGACCCAGAAGTTATTTTATCTATTCCCACACATGTGTATACAACCTAAAGGCATTGAGTGCCTTAGATACTGATGACGGTAGAAAGAAACAGGAAAGAGTTCTGTAGCCGTGGAGGGACAGCGTGTGCACAAGCAGCCAGAACAAAAGGCGTGTCAGAGCCAGGTGTGTCACAGACCAGCAGACGTCAGACATGCTTTAGTTGTAGTTTTGCATGGGTAGGGGCATCAGTAACATGCAAGCCAAAAGGGAAGGGGAGCATTTTCTCAGCTAAGGTTCCCTTTTCCCAGGTGATCCTACCTGTGACAAGTTGACAAGACAGCCACCCAGTGCAGATGGAGGCGAGTGAACGAGGCTCCTAGGGAGGCATTTAGAGCAGAGCAGGGCGGGAGATTGCAGACAGGCCCTCAAAGCTGTATGACCTCATAAGAAAAGTGTCAGAGAGCCCATCTCTTTTGAATGTGTTACATATAATGGGTATATGTTAACAGGTCCCATGTCTTGACTCTTCTGGCGTGAAAACACAAGGGTGCGTAGGGTCGACTGAATGCTGATACTCAGACCTGCAGCCCAGGCCTCAAAGAAGTGTGCCTCTCTTGTAGGTTATCATGCCGCCATTCCGTGACCCTTTGAAGAAAGCTCAATATGACAAGGATGATGAGAAGCGAACTCTTCTTCAGTGTGAGACTGGTACGTGGCTCTTAGGTGACTCCTAGCCTGATAGCAAAGGCAGTTGCATTTAAGCATGCTGATTTAGGTTGCTAATTTTCTTGCAGGCAAAATCTATACAATGAAAGAATTTAAAGAGATCGAGAAGGCTCAATTGCTGTCCAGGTTCCCGAGTATTTCTAATTCAAGGCAATGCATGACTCCAAATGAATGGCTTAAAGTGCCCATGAGATATATAGAGAGTGAATTTTGTAAAAAGAGCAGGTAATAATTGATGTAATAGAAGTTGTGAGCTTCCTGGACTTTGAAAATTCTTTCTTGAGACAGTGATCAATTTCAGTGATGATTTTGAAAATGAAATCTGCTGTAATTTATCGTTCCTCTGTATGTGATGTGTTTCTTGAGTTCTATCCAGAGTCTCCAATTTTGGTTTTTGTTGGGTAGGCTATGAGGTTTCTAAGCTTAGTTTTTCCTCTTAGAGTCCTCTGACATTTTTTATTTTTATCAGTATACATATTTCATTAATCTTGGGGAGAGAATCTAGACCATTATTACTTCAAATATTTCTCATGTACCATTTGTCTGATTTTAATTTCTGAGGTTCTGTGTATGTGTGACCATGGATAACATCCACAGTTTTGTAAGTATTGGATAGTGGTTGACTTTGCTTACTGTGTTTTGGTTAGATGATTTCTATTGAACTGTCTGTAAGTTCACAGAGCCTCCTTATTGTGTGCTGTCTGCTGGTGGACCCATCAGAGACACCAACTGTGATATCATGACTTTAGCTTTGCCATGTGATTTTTCAAAGTTTTCACCTTTTCCAAAATTCTTCATCTTTTAGTACACATTGTCCACTTTTTCAACCAGAATTTTCCAAAGGCCATACTAATTATAATTATTTAAATTTCTGATCTGATAGATCCAACATTAGGATCATTTCTGAATTTAGGTCAGTCTGGTTCTGTTGATTGCTTTAAATCTTGACTAGGAATTATATTTTGCCTGGGTTTTTTTTCTTGCCTTATAATTTTAAAAGATTTATTTATTTTTATGTGTTTTATCTGCGTGTCTATTTTTACATGACGTGTATAGCTGGTGCCTGCAGAGGACAGAAGAGGGCTTTGGATACCCTGAGACCAGAGTTAAGTGTGAGCCACCATGTGCATACTTTCAACATTGAACCTGGGTCTCTGGAAAAACAGTCATCTTTTTTGTTTGTTTTTGTTTTTGTTTTTGAGAGAGGTTCCCACCATGCCCTGGGCTGTCCTTGAACTCCCCCTTGTACATCAGGTTAGCTTCAAACTCAGCTCTAGAGATCTTCCTGCCTCTGTTTCCTAAGTACTGGATTTAAAGGCATGCACCCCACAACTAACCCGAATTTTATGGGGTTTTTTTGATTGAGTATCAGACACTTGAGATGGAAAAATAGTGCAGATGCAGGGTTTTTGTTTTGTTTTGTTTTATAGAAACTGACATGCCTCTTCTGCCTCCCATTAGTATTGGGGGACTTGGTTTATTAGAAGTTGATCTATGTTTGGGTATTATAGCTGTTGCCTTTAGCACTCTACAGACAGTAAAAACAAGTATGCCATGTGTGTGAAGCTCACAGAAGCCAGAAGAAGTTATTGGATCCCCTGGAACTAGAGTCTCAGGCAGTTGTGAACTGCCCATGTGGGTATTGTAAGTTGAACCTGGGTCCTCTGGAAGACCAGCTAATGCTTTTAACAGCTAAGCCAGCTGCCATCCAACTCTCCAGATCTCTAAAGAGTTTTTTTTTTTAAGTTGTTATTGTTTTTAAGATGTTTTTATTTTGAATTTCTGTGTATCTATGTGATTCTGTGTATGGGTGTGGGAACGTGAGTGCAGGTGTCTGCAGAGTCCAGACAAGAATACCATCCACATCCTGGTGGTACAGGTGGTTGTGAGCTGTCAGAGTGGTTGCTGGGGACCAAACTTAGGTCATTTGGAAAAGCATGTTTTGCAGTTTAGCTATGTCTCCAGGCCTGACTTTCCTTGTTTTTGCTTGTTTGTTTTTAAATAGGAATCCATGTTATGTGAGGGCCTCAGGATGATGGCAGAAGGATAAAATAAAGAGACTGATATGATCAAAGAAAAGATTTATGCAGTTTCATACTGGAGGGTCAGAAAGAAAGTCAGAGAAAATTTGAAGTTGGAGCTCATGTGCTGAATGCAGGATTTCATGCTTGCTGGGCAGGCTCTCTGACCCTGAGCCTGTCTCCAGCCTGCTGTTTAAGAGCTGTCATCATTGTGTTTATCTCCTATGGCTGCCCTATTTGTGGCAGTCTTCTTGCCTCTGCCTCCCAAGGGCAGATAATACAGGCCTGTTCTACTACATCTGACTTTATGACTTCTTTCTACATTAGAGTGTAAACTCCCAAGGATTAGAGGGAGGGGTTCAACTTCACCTGCCTAATCTTAGTTCTCAGCGAACAGCACACCAGTCTCCATCATGGTTTCAGAAGCTCTTAAACAGCTAGTATCATTGAGAAAGTATAGCAGGATCAAGTGTTGGTATTTTGGATCATATTTATAGCAGTCAGTATCTAATGATCATTAAAGTTTAAATTCAAATGAGCACTGTTTCCCAATGACCTGACACATACTTTCTTGTTAAAGGGTCAAAGTGAAGGTGAATTTTAATGCTGGTAGTTTTGATTTGAATCCACGGAGAAGGGTGCCTGATATTGTGGAATTCCAGAAGGAAGAAAAGGCGGTCAGTTACAAGTAAGCCTCTTGTTTTATAACTTTGCTCTCCTTTCATTTAAGATGCTTAGCTATGTTGCCTTCCCTACCAGCCTTTCAGATTGCTTGAGTTAGTGCCAAGGCCTCACACAATGTCAGGGTTAGGAGACTTTTCTTTGTTTGAAGGAACACATAGCACAAAAGCAACAAATACAAAAATGGGGCTGGGGGAGATGGTTAACAACTTGTACTAAAGTTATGAGAATTTTAGATTGAGACTAGTTTTGGCAGGTATAGTCAGAAAAAGACCTGTGCCAGAGTGAAAAGGTACAGCAGGGAAGTAATTCATAGAACTATGTGTGCAACATGGGAAATAAGTTATTAGGTACTGATTAGTTAAAAATGAGAGGTTTCATACACAAAAGAGCTGGGTGGTAGTACATACCTGTATTCCAGTACTTGAGAGGCTGAAGCAGGAAGATCTTAATTTTGGATATAGCCTGGGCTACATAGCAAGATCTTCCTGAGAAAACGGTGTGGGGATAGAGATTTCTCTACATAGTTATAGAAAAAGGTAACTTCTCATAATCTGATTAAAAATAATAGAATCCTTCATCATTGCTAGAGGGAGTTAAAAATAGTGCAGAAACTTTGGGAAACAGTTTGTCAGCTTTCCAGAATGGTAAACATTACATTACCATGTGGCATAGTTCTACTGCTGATTTTATTTGAGTGGGGTGTGTGTGTGTGTGTGTGTGTGTGTGTGTGTGTGTGTGTGGTGTGAAACATGGTTCTCACTGTTTAGTCCCCTGGCTGACCTAGAATTCATTTTTGACTCTGCCTCTAGAGTGCTGGGATTAAAGACATATACTATTATTCCCAGCCTACTGCCAGGTTTATATTCAGAAGAAATGAAAACATAGATCCAGCTGGGTGGTGGTGGCACACACCTTTAATTCCAACATTCAAGGCAGAGATTAAGTTATATTTATTTATGTATTTATATATATTGTGTGTGACAGAGAAATGGGAAAGAGAGGAAGAAGGAGGGACGGAGGGAAGGAGGGAGGGAGGGAGGGAGAGAGAGAATGTGAACATGAAAGTGTGTATTACAGCACAGAGGCAGAATTCGCCCAAGTTCTCTTCTTCTGCCATGTAAGTCCCATGGATCAAACTCAAATCATCAGACTTGACAGTAAGTGTTCTTACTACTGACCCATCTTGTTGACCCAATAATCAACATCTTAATTGTAATTTCTGTCAACAGGACAAAGAAGGTTTTCATAAACCTCTCAGAGTGTGACTCAGACAATTGTTTGCATTGTTGGATACCTGGAACTTTTGTTTTAGACTAGAGGCTTTAGTCTTCCAACTCCCTCTGGAAAAGGAGTAAGACTAGGTTCCATGAATGAGAGAAGTAGCCCAGTGATAGCAATAGGTGTGGAGAAAGCAGGTGTTGTGTAATTTGGGGGGAGTTATACAGTTAATACCTGCCCCCAAACTGGACCAGTGCCAACAACCCCAAAATGACTTATTCAAGTTTATCCTTTTGTTTTGCTTTTCCAAACAATTTCTCTGTGTGGCCCTGGCTGTTCTAGAACTTACTCTGTAGACCAGGCTGGTCTGGAACACAGAAATCCACTTGCTTCTGCCTCCCCAGTGCTGGGATTAAGATATGCCTGCCTCCCTTTCGATCAAGTTCATTTTAATGAGTACAGTGAATTTATTAGAGGTTAGTTATGGAGCAGTGAGTAAGCATGGCCCACTCCACTCTTCCCTCTCTCTTCCTAGTTGTAGCACCACCCTTTACTAGCCCTGTGTACAACTTTAAGTCTTAAGCAGGATTCATGTAAACCTGGGTTTGGAGTGCTACCTACCAGCAGCATAGGCAACTATGGCATGGACAACATGGGACACAGAAAACAGACTCTAGGAAAGAAAGATACATGAATGTGTGCTCCATCCTTCTTCTTAAAGGCTCTGTCTTGGCAGACACTGTGCAGGAATGGAAAGGGTGGCTTATTTAGCTGAAGTCTGGCATAAGAATACCTAACAATGGCAGCATGCTGCAAGACAGAGTCACTCTGACCAGTATTTGGAGGACCAATTTCACTAGGTCAGGCTGATTTTAGGTCAGTTTGGAGCTTCTCAGGGATAGCAAATGTACAATGCTGAGGGCATTGTTCAGGACAAAGGACTATCACTCAGCTGTTGATTATATAGTTTCAACAAATATAATACTACAACAAGGTGGTTACCTTTTACTTTTCATAAGAATGTGAGTTCATACAGATCTCATAAACTTAGAGTTTAAATGAAAACGTTAAGTTCTTCTACTGAATTAAATGTTAAAAGGATTGCTCCTGGTTCTTCCTACAGAAACAAAGGACTTTCCTCTCTGGACAGTGAAGATCTGTGTCTCCAGGAAGGGAAAAACCCAAGTTCCAAAGGGATCAGTGCTGAAGGTTGCCATTCTTCTGCAGCCCTCTGCCAGGAGGTAGAAAGGAACAGGGACCAGGATGCGGTGAGAGCTGGCACAGTCAGTCCCATTTTGTGATACACAGAACAGCACTTGCTGACACCCAGTCCAAGCAGCTGGGAACTTCTTGATATGGTAGGCTTTGCAGAAGCCAGGATGCTGTTGAGCACATCGTTAGTGGGTAGTAGAAGAAACTAAGACCAGTATCATTCAGAGGCAGTGGAAAGTGTCCTTACAGCCTGATAGAGCCACATAGTGGACTTCCCAAATGTTCTAGTACTTCCTTGGCTCTCCCAAGTTGACTCTTGATTGGGTAATCTGTCTACTACCTCTACCCTCTTTCTCTGATTTACCTTAGTCAAGCCAGGCTCCCTGAAATGTTTCTTTTAATTCAAATCAAGAATTAGTTTTAAAAAGGGCCAATACTAAAAGCAGTAAGCTCTAAGAAGGAAAGTAACAGCTCCCAAATGTAGACTGCCTAGAGATACAGGTGTTCATAGAGACCTCCATCCCACAGAAACTCCAGTTCTGTGGTGTCATGTGACAGAGCTAGTCTGACACAAGTAGGTCTAGAGGGTAATATTACACTTCAGTTTCCCTTCCCATTGCTGTGTCCCGTACGATGGGGACAGTCTCTTCTCCGAGGGGATTTGTTTTATCCATTCCTGAGAGTTTACTAAACCTGTCAGCACTCTGTTTTGCCGTCTTTGCCTGTCATTGTTTAGTTCTTTTTTTCCATGTGATTGCTTACTTTGTAGCCTACATCTTAACAAATACCTGTTCTGAGTCAGACAGCATGTAAGAGGCTGGATCCATAATGGTGAACCTCAGGGAAATCTCTGCCATTGTTGAGCTTTTGACGGTAAAGATAGAGAACAATCAAAATAAATGTAGAACAGGTGAGTTGATGAAGTAAGGAGAAGAAAGTAGAGAAGGACAGCAAGGAAGGGGATGGATGAGGGCACCATTTTATTTTTTTAAAAAATATTTATTTATTATTATGTATACAGTATTCTGTCTGTGTGTATGCCTGCAGGCCAGAAGAGGGCACCAGACCCCATTACAGATGGTTGTGAGCCACCATGTGGTTGCTGGGAATTGAACTCAGGACCTTTGGAAGCGCAGGCAATGCTCTTAACCTCTGAGTCATCTCTCCAGTCCCGAGGGCACCATTTTAAATAGAGAAACCAGGAAAGGCTTCCTGGAAGAGATGACATTGTACAGTGGCCTTAGAAACTGAGGATGGGATGGCATGATATGTTGTAAAAGGAGCGGTGGGCTGTGTTCCTGACACCCGGCTGCCAGCCACAGCTAGCTTATATGCCGAAATAACAACAACAAATTGTATTCATTTAAACACTGCCTGGCCCATTATATTTAGCCTCTTATTGGCTAACTCTCACATATTGATTCAACCCATTTCTAATTTCTAATAATCTGTATCGCCACTTGATTGGGGCTTACTGGCATGAGTCTAATCAGTGTCCATCTTGGAGAGGAGAGCCATGGCGTCTGCCTGACTCTGCTTTCTTTCTCCCAGCATTCTGTCAGTCTACTCCACCTATCTAAACTGCTGTCCTATTAAAAGTCCAAGGCAGTTTCTTTTTTTGACCAATGAAAGCAACACATAGGAAGAAGACCCTCCTACACCAATGATGGAGCACATCTTCAATTCCAGCAGTTGGGAAACAGAGACAGGAATACCTCTGTGAGTTCGAAGCCAGCCTGGTCTATAAATTGAGTTCCAGGACAGCCAGGGCTACACAGAGAAATCCTGTCTTGAAAAATAAAAAAAAATAAAAGTAAAAAATAAAAAAAAAGGAAAGGAACTGAGGGTAGACCACGGAGAGTTTTAGGGGAAGCATATCCAGGGAGAAGATTGACACAGCAGCTTGAGGAGGGAATGAGGCTGACAAGAGGGGACTGGAGAAGAGGTCGATACCACTCAGAAGCCATTCATTATACACATACCTAAGTGACTTTGGGGGAAGGCTTTTATTATTTTCCTTTTTTTTTAATTGGTTGTTGTCTAGTTTCTTAGAAACAGGATTTCATGATTTCATGTAGCCTAGACTGGCCTTGAACTCTTTATATAGCTAAGGGTAGCTTTGAATTCTTTATCCTTTTGCCTCCACCTCCCACGTGCTAGGATTCCAGGTGTGCACCATGACACCTGACAAAGTGACACTATAAAAGAAGACATGGCTGCTTTGTAGCCAATTATATGCAGGCCAAAACAGTCTGGCTAGTAGACCAGGTCACTGGATCAGGAGCACAGTACCTTGATGTCTAGTGATGGCTGTGTGGTCATGGGACCTAAGGAGAGAGCAAGATAACAAAGCTATTAATGTTTGACATGAGAAACAAGTGAAAGCAAGAAACCAATGACAACTGTGTTCTTGAGGTTTTTGTCTTAAGGAGCCTGGATGGATGATGGTCCTACTTCTGATTATAAAAGTTGGACTGGAACTTGGAGAGATTAAGGAAGAAGTACAAAAATGAGACAGTGCTTCCTGGGGCTAAATTAAAGATACCTTTACCATTCCAATGTATATTTATAGGATATGATTACTGAGTAATTTAACTTTTTCTCTAGCTGTTCATTAAAACATGTTCTGGATGTAGCCTGGTGTTCTAGGACTAGGATGTAGCCTAGTGGAGAGTATTTACCTATCATGTGTGAAATTCAGTCTCCAGCATTCTCTTTCTTAAAAAAGAAACAGACGAACAAGGAAGGAAGCAGTAAGCATGTTCTGTAAAGGTAGTTTCCCCTAGCCTAGGTGTCCTCAGATGCTAAGTGTAGTCAGAATACAAAGGCTGTCACTTCTGTAGTTAGCATGACTAAGTGACGGAATGACTGTGTGCTCCTCCTAGACTGGAATTTGCTGTGAAGACCAGGTGGGTCTCAAACTCACAGATCCCTGACAGCTTCTGCTTCTGGAGTGCTAGGATTAAAGGAAGATCTCCCTCTCTCCCTCCCTTCCTCTCTCCCCTCTCTCTGTCTCTGTCTCTGTCTCTCTCTCTCTCTCTCTCTCACACACACACACACACAGGTTCTTGAAGACTCATCTTCACACATTTAGAACATAACATTTACTCCCTAACAGATACCAAGACTAAAATCAAGCATATTTTAGTAATATTCAGCTGTATTTAGCAACATTTATCTTTTACCTCAACCTCCCAGAGGAGCTGTGGAGTGGGCAGGTAGGTATAATCTGGAGGTCAAAGGAAATACAAGGTTGGATGTGCATATCATGTGATTTGAAGTCACAAGATAACCTGAGAATGAGTTTCCAAAGGTCTGATGGCTAGATTCTGTGAGCAGTGTCAACTCTAGCCAGAATGACTCTGGGGGATCAGCTCCCATAGCCAAGGAACTTTCTGGTCCTGTAAGCCCTTTATTACTATGTCACACTCAACTTCTTTGTTGCTTTCAAAAGGTTGCGACAACCACACATCCTGATTCCTGATCTGAACAAGGACCCACAAAAAAAGGCTGCTTTAGACGAAGTTACCTGGCAGGAATCCTTCTGAGGCAGACCAAGGAAGAAACATAAAAATCATCCTGTTCTCTGCAATAAACTTCTTTTGATTTAGAGTTCAGTGCCTGTGATGATTAAGAAATTACAATGTAAAAAAAACAAAACAAACAGAAAAACCGGGTGTGGTGGTGCATGCCTTTAATCCCAACACTTGGGAGGCAGGCAAGTGGTTCTCTGTGAGTTTGAGGCCAGCCTGGTCTACAGGATGAATTCCAGGACAGCCAAGAATACACAGAGAAACCCTCTCTTGAAAACAAAAGCAAAAAGAAATGACAGTACATTTCCCCAAAAGTGTATTTTCCTCTGAAGTTAAAAAGTTCACAGAAGGGGCCAACAAAAAGAGCCATCTTCCTGAATGCCTGTCTCAATTCACTTGACTTGTGACTGAGTTAGTCTTTCTGCCTAGGAATCACTGAAATTGAGCTTTAAAGTATCAATTGTATTGTCATATTTGATTGCAATGCCATATTTATTATTTGCCTTATACCAGGAGTATTCTAGGCTCTTGCCTCCAATCTACACATGGTTCCAGGTGAAAACTTAATTAAAAATTGTGAAACATTATGTTGTGGGAAATTTCAGAAAAGTATATACAAATAGAGATAATTGTATAAGAACCCCTCATCCAATCTCAATAAAAAAAAAAAATTATGGTCTGTCCTCACCTACTTTTCAACCACAACGGATTGTGGAAGTAGTTCCTAGATATGTTTTCAAAAAACGCCTGTCCAGGTGGTAGCGAGTGGACTCATGGGAATGACAATTCCAAATACTTCCCAAGTCCTCAGAGCCTCGACCCCGTAGGGGCCTATCTGGATGTAATCCTTCCTTCCAGAGGCCGATGCAGGAGGAGCACAAGGTCCAGGCCAGACCTGGTGCGTAGGCTTAAGATGAAATGTAAAAGGTTTCAGATATTGTTACATTACATATTTTCACAGTATTTAATATTTGTCAGGTGCGCACAATTTGCTATCATGACACATTAAACACTACATTTGTGTTTATATTTTTTTATTTTTCATATTAAACTACTAGCATTATAAGCTTCATCTAGGGACTGTGGCATCCCTGCACACGCACAAGCTGAGGAGAAACACCCGCGAGAGGCAAGGGAGAGGTGTAAAAACTGCTCTAGTTTTCTGTCAGCGGGCCATTCCAGAGACGTTGGTGTCGCAGATCACGTGACCCTGCTTCATGCTTCGACAGGGCCCGAGACACCACCCACGGGAACTGACGGAGGCAGGGTGCAGGATGCCCAGGGTAGAAACCAGCCTGAGAGCAGCCCGACCCTGAGGCAGCCTGGGAGGCCTGTGGGTCTGAGGTGACCAGACCAGCGCAGGAGAATCCATCCGAGGGGAGGGGAGGCCTGTGGCCCTGAGGCAACCAGACAAGCACAGGAGCTTCCATCTGTGGGAGGGTAACCTGCCACTAAGAGTTTCCATCTGAGAAGGCCACCCTTACCGATTCAAGATGCCTTCAGCCCAGGAGCATCCATCTGAGAGGAAGCCTGCAGCCTGAGGTGGCCACCCCTCCCAGTTGAGGGCCCAAGGCTACGCATCCTGTGTTGCCTCCTGCTTTGGTCCCCAGAACAGCGTGGGAAGGACAGCGAGGCACACCCGGGTCTCTAGGACACAAGAAAGAGGGGCTGAGTCCCTAAGGCCCTGCTTTTTCCACATCGATACAAAAAGTTCCTCAGTTTTTCTTGCTCAGAGATTCTATTATTTATGGCTGCCACAAAAACTTGGAGCTGTGATGACTATTTCAGTGTGGACAAACTAATGGAATGGCCAGAGCCGGAGTCTGTTTCTTTAATGGAGGTAACAGCATGGCTTTTTCTCCCCTTTCTTTTCCTTTTTTTTCTTCCTTCCTTCATTTCTCCCCCCTCCTTCCTCCTTCCCTCTCTTCCTTCTCTCTTCCCTTCTTGCTTTTTCATAAGAAGCAGGATAATGTAAATGGAGCCCATTGATAGTTCCAATTGTGAATCCACTGTCAGGATTGGCTTGGCTTAAAAAGGCTGAAAGGTTTGATTTTTGAGATGTTGTCTTTCCAGGAGACACACAATTCCTTGAGTTTATAACCAGTTTGGCCTCAATCACTCATCTGTTTCCAATATTAGAACAGTTCTTCTTGGCTTAGGTTGGGTATGCAGGAAGAGTCAGTGAGTGGGAGCACCTGGGTTCAGATTTGGCCAAATGCCATCCTGAAGGACAGACGGCAGCAGCTGGCTGCCAGGCAGGTAAACACGACAAGTCAAATTTGTCCAAAGCGCTTCAGTTTTATGGGATTCTATGGTTTGCCTCATTAAAAAGCAAGCTCTTGAGACTTTATCTTGCCCCCTCTGTCATGGTGGAGAGAAGAGTTGTGAAAAGTGAGTTCACTATTTTTGTGTTTCTGAACAGCGGATTTCAGAGGAGCTGCTACGGATGATTAGTTCGTCTATATTTTCTAAAAAAATATGCAAAGAATGATTTATCAATGACAATGACTATCTAAATCTCTCTTTTTTAAAAAAAAAAGTTACATTTTTTTTTTTTTGTTTTGCTTTGTTTTACTTTTTCTGAGACAGGGTTTCTCTGTAGTTTTGAAACCTGTCCTGGAACTAGCTCTTGTAGAACAGGCTGGCCTGGAAATCACAGAGATCGGCCTGCCTTTGCCTCTCGAATGCTGGGATTAAAGGCCTGCGCCACCACTGCCCATTACATTGGTTTATAGGTGTGTGCTTGCAGAAGGCAGACACACAGGTGGTGTAGCATGCATTTGGAAGCCAAAGGACAACTATCAGGAGCGGGTTCTCTCTTCCATGGGTCCCTTGGATTGAACCCAGCTGGTCAAGCATGGTAGCAAGTACTTTTACCAGCTGAGCTTTCTTGACAGCCTCTCTCATATTATTGTGATTATTATTATTACTATTATTTTATTTATTTATTTACATATTTAATAGTAGACCTAGCTGGCCTTGAATTTGTTATGTAGTGTGGAAAGTCCTTCTGTATATGTGTTGTTTTTATTGGTTAATAAAGAAGCTGCTTTTGCATATTTAACAAGTGGTGCTGGCATAACTGGATATCAACATGTAGAAGAATGAAAATAGACCCATATCTATCACCATGCACAAAACTCAAGTCCAAATGGATCAAAGACCCCAACATAAAGCCAGCCACACTGAACCGTATAGAAGAGAAAGTGGGAAGTACACTTGAATACATTGGCACAGGGAACCACTTCCTAAATATAATCCTAATAGCACAGACAGTGAGAGAACCAATGAATAAGTGGGACCTCATGAAACTAAAAAACTTCTGTAAAGCAAAGGACACAGTCAACAAGACAAAACAACAGCCTACAGAATGGGAAAAGATCTTCACCAACCCCACATCAGAGGTCTAATCTCCAAAATATACAAAGAATTCAAGAAATTGGTCATCAAAAGAACAAATAGTCCAATTAAAAAAAATAGAGTACAGACCTAAGCAGAGAACTCTCAACAGTGGAATCTAAAATGGCTGAAATGCTCAACATCCTTAGCCATCAGAGAAATGCAAATCAAAACAACTCTGAGATTCCATCTTACACCTGTAAGAATGGTCAGGATCAAAAACACTGATGACAACTTATGCTGGAGAGGTTGTGGGGAAAAGGGAACACTCCTGCATTGCTGGTGGGAATGCAAGCTGGTACAACCGCTTTGAATGTCAGTGTGGTGATTTCTCAGAAAATTAGGAAACAACTTTCCTCAAGACCCAGTAATACCACTTTTGGGTATATATCTAAAGGATGCTCAATCGTGCCACAAGGACAGTGCTCAACTATGTTCATAGCAGCTTTGTTTGTCATAGCCAGAACCTGGAAACAACCTAAATGCCCCTCGTCCGAAGAATGGATAAGGAAAAATGTGGTACATTTACACAATGGAGTACTACACAGCAGAAAAAAATAACAACATCTTGAATTTTGCAGGAAAATGGATAGAGCTAGAAAACATTATTTTGAGTAAGGTAACCCAGACATAGAAAGACAATTATCACATGTGCTCACTCATAGGTGGTTTTTAAACATAAAGCAAAGAAAGCCAGCCTACAAACCACAATCCCAGAGAACTTAGACAACAATGCAGACACTACAAGAGATTTATGTAGCTAATCTACATGGAAAGTAGAAAGCAGAAAAAGACAAGATCTCCTGAGTAAATTGGGAGCATGGGAACTTTGGGGGAGGGTTGAATGGGGGAGGAAAGAGGCAGGTAAGGGAGCAGAGAATAATGTAGAGCTCAATAAATATCAATAAAAATGTATTAAAAAGGAAGAAGCTGCTTTTGGCCAATGGCTTAACAGAACATAGCCAGGCTGGAAGAGATATATATAGAGAGAGTAGGTGGAGTCAGAGAGAAGCCATGTAGCTGCTGCTAGAGACCACCGAAACTTTGACTGGTAGGTCACAACCTTGTGGTGATGCACAGATTAATGGAGATGGGTTGGTTTAGAATGTAAGAGCTCGTCAATAAGAAGCTAGAGCTAATAGGTAAAACAGTGATTTTTAACAATTTCTGTGTTATTATTTTAAGTCTGGGTAGCTGGGAACAAACGAGCAGCCTCCACCAATAGGTATGTAGATCATCTCCAGAGTCTTAGGGGTAAAAGTGTGTGCCATCCTACCTGTCTGGCCTTATTTTTAAATAAAGAAGGTTGTTGACCAATAGTATATATAACATTTGATAAGAAGGCTAAAAAATTTTTCAATGATACTTATTAGCATTTTTGTTACTACTCTAAATAAATAGTGATTATTCTACTTTTTTAAAAAAATGTATACCTTTCCCATTGGCATCTTGAGATAAATCTGAGCAGGCTTTAAAGTAAGATTGTACATATTCTAGAACTTACACTGGAGAAGACCCAGCTGGTTCTTTGGATTTCATGTGAGCATATTAATTGTGGATGGAAAATATAGCCCTCCTTTTGAAACTTCTGTTGTTTATGGATGTGTTTGAGTTTGGGATTTAGCTGATCTTGATGCATCCAATGTGGTAGAACAGGAGGAAGAGTCATGATGGAATAACAAACTCTAAGAAATCAAAAGTAAGAGTTTCACAACAGGCCATTGTTTTAGGACATACTGTATCTCTTCCAGACACTGGCCTCACAGTGCCTTTTCATCTGTTCCTCTGTAATAATTCAAGAATGAAAGCTGGTTCATAGTGATGCAGCTAAGAAAGCACCATACAAACACAAGAGCAGAAATATACATATAACAAAACTGACCTTTATGTCAATAAACCAAGATCCATACCAATGCAAAGTATTCATCTCTATATCATATCCCCCTTTATGTGTAAACAAACATTTATAAACAATATTTGGGAATTGGGGCATAGTTCTCTCCAAACTACTTCCTGCTTTTTGATGGGCAAAGTATTTTGGGGGCGGAGAGGTTCATAGAGACCTTTCTGGGGAGGTCTTAGTTCATCAAACCACATTAGTCTGGAAGGAATCACAGGTTCTCATTCTCTGTAGAAACAAAAACAGAACCTCTTTTCCAAAGTAACATATCCTTAGACCCAAATTTTGAAGTCAAGATACCTTTAAAATATGTTGGTTTAGCTTAGAAGGCTGTACAATAACATGCCTCTTTTACTCAGCTCATTTACAGTCAAAAAATTTAAAGAAAAACAATAATATGCATAATCAGATTCTCTGTGTATTTTTCATCTTTACGTGGATTATTTTTCTTTACTCCTTTAATCTATGACTGTCTGTACTCTGCCTTTTTAAAGACTTTACTTTTTTTTTTTTTTTTGGTTTTTCGAGACAGGGTTTCTCTGTAGCTTTGGTGCCTGTCCTGGAGCTAGCTCTTGTAGACCAGGCTGGCCTTGAACTCACAAAGATCCGCCCGCCTCTGCCTCCCGAGTGCTGGGATTAAAGGCGTGCGCCACCACCACCTGGCTAAGACTTTACTTTTTTAAAAAAAAAAATTTACTTCTTTTTATAGCTATTTTTTCTCTCTCCCATGCCTACATACATTTATCCAATACTGTGGCACATTTAGAGGTCTTTTTCATCTGAGTTTGTCTTTATTGTGTGTGTATCTGTATTTTCTGATCAGGAGCACTTTTTCTTTTAATGCCAAGCGGGTGTGGCTAGCACCAACTCTGAGGTCCTGCCTGTTGAGTCTGCCCAATCCAACATAGCAGAGACATGTTCTCTGCCTCTGAGAGCCATGCACACTGCCTCAGCTCTAGGGTCGCAGCAGATCTATGACACCATTAAGCAATTTGTAGCACACTGCTCACAGATCTCATTTAAGTGTTTGGCCTCTTCCTGAAAGAGCCAGAGCTATTAGTGCTGCCAGCATGAACCAGGATGCAACTGTTTCTTATGCTGAATCAGTAAGCCTTTTCTTAAAGGAGCCATGGTGCCCCTGTTTGCCACCAGCAAAAAGAACCCATCCAAAAAAAAAAAAAAATATGGCTACCAAGAAGCTGCAGTAAACTTTTTTTCTTTAAGATTTATTTACTTATTATGTGTACAGTAGTCTCAGTATTTCTCTGCATGTATGCCTGCAGGCCAGAAGAGGGCACCAGATCTCATTACAGATAGTTGTGAGCCACCATGTGGTTGCTGGGAATTGAACTCAGGACCTTTGGAAGAGCAGGCAGTGCTCTTAACTGCTGAGCCATCTCTCCAGCCCCAGTAAACTTTGTGTGTGTGTGTGTGTATGTGTGTGTGTGTCTGTCTGTTTGTCTGTCTGTCTATAATTCCTTTTTAAGTTCTCTCAGATTTTATGTGGATGTAGTCAGCTCACGTTGGTGCACCAATTTGTTGGTGCACCAATTTGCAGGTCTGGTCGGCTGCCCAGACCCAAAATTGCACAACAACTATATTAATTACAACATTGCTTGACCAATAGCTTAGGCATATTAACTAACTCTTACATCTTAGATTAACCCATTCCTATTATTTTGTATTTTGCCATGAGTCTCGTGGTTTACTGGTAAAGTTCCAGGGCTTTTGTCTCCTTCAGCAGTTACATGGCCTCTCTCTGACTCCACTTCACTAAGGATGTTTTTTTCTAGTTCCATACATTTACATGCAATTTTCAAGATGTCATTGTTTTTTTACTGCTGAGTAGTATTCCATTGTGTTAATATACCACATTTTCTTTATCCATTCTTCAGATGAGGGGCATCTAGGCTGCTTTTAGGTTGTGGTTATTACAAATAATACCACTGTGAACACAGTTGAGCAAATGTCCTTATAGTGTGATTGAGAATCCTTTGGGTATAGAACCAAGAGTAGTATTGCTGGATTTTGAGGTAGGCTGATTCCCACTTTTCTGAGAAACTGCCTTACTGATATCCAGAGTGGTTGTACAAGTTTGCATTCCCACCAGCAATGGAGGAGTGTTCCCCTTACTCCACATCCTCTTCAACATAAGCTATCATTGTTGTTTCTGGTCTTAGCCATTCTGACAGGTGTACGATGGAATCTCAGAGTAATTTTGATTTGCATTTCCCTGATGGCTAAGGATGTTGAGCAATTCCTTAAGTGTTTTTTGGCCAGTTGAGATTCATCTGTTGAGAATTCTCTGTTTAGCTCTATACCCCATTTTTTAATTAGATTATTTGGTATTATATGATGTCTAGTTTCTTGAGTTCTTTATATATTTTGGAGATCAGTCCTCTGTCTAATGTGGTGTTGGTGAAGATCTTTTCCCATTCAGTAGGCTGCCTTTTTGTCTTATTGACTTGTCCTTTGCTTTACAGAAGCTTTCCAGTTTTAGAAGTTTTCATTTATTTATTGTTGCTTAAAAATGATTAGTAAGCTTCTTGGAACTTTATTTATTTATTTATTTATTTTAAAGATATATTTATTACATATACAGTGTTCTGCTTGCATGTATAGCTGCATACCAGAAGAGGGCACCAGATCTCATTACAGATGGTTGTGAGCCACAATATGGCTGCTGGGAATTGAACTAAGGACCTCTGGAACAGCAGCCAGTGCTCTTAATCTTTGAGCCATCTCTCCAGTCCGGAACTTTATTTTTTATTCTTAACTATATGTACCATATGTGGGTATGTGTATTTTAGTGCTTATGCTTAAAGAGACCAGAAGCATTGGATCCCGTGGAGCTAGAGTTACAGCAGATGTGAACTGAACTGCTGGATGGACATAGGTGTTGCCAAATCAAACCTAGTCCTCTGCAAGGGCAGTTTGTGCTTGTAACTGCTGAGTCATCTCTCCAGCCCAGCTTCTTGAAACTCTAACAAAATATGATTTCATGATGTAATGTCAGGGATGTGTTTCAAAATAGTCTAGGTAGCTGATGGAAAAATGAGTAGGGGTTTAAATGAAATAAGATTGAGTTGCTACCCATTAAAGCTAGATTATGAGCTTGTGGAGAACAGGATTTGAAGTGTCCCATCATAAGGAGTTAGAACTATGCTGGGAGATACAGGCGCTAGATTTTCAGGAACACTGGCCTGGGACTTGTCACTCTGTTGCTTCCTTCAGAGTGTTTAACTTCCCGTTCAATTTTGTTCTTAGGTATTAGCTCGAGAAGACATCGATGAAGCTGTGCATGCAATATTGTTCCGAGAAAACTACATTGTGAAGGTGAGTGGCTGCGCGCTGCGTTCTGGAGAAACACGAGTGGATGCCGTGCTCGGATGCTGTGAAGATTACAAACTTAGGAGAGCAAAGGCTTGTGTTGGCTCAGAGATTCAGGGCATCCTGTCAATAGTCACTTCACATAAAAGCAGGCAACAGCCAGAGCTGCTCACCTCTGAGCTTTTAGGAAGCAACAGGGGAAGCAAGGAAAGTGTGTCAGGATTTTCTTCAGAGGTATGCTCTGGGCAACCTAACTTCTTCCTACCAGTCCTGCCTTCAAAAGTTTACAGCACCACCCCATGGCCTCATGAGCTGGAAACACGAACTAGCACACGAGTTTGGGGGCACGTTTTACATTCAGGCTGTAATATTCTGCCCGAGAGACTCATCTGCAGGCAGAATGAGGTGCCCCTGATTTACACCTTTGAGCTGTGTAGCCCTGAGAGGGTGCCACTCTTTGCAGGATCACTAAAAGGTCCCACATCTTGTATGGATCTGCCCTTAAGGAATCTGAGGGATCATTTTAACTGCTTCCCCCTCATTGACTTGTACCAAATGGAAATTCTTCTCTAACAAAACTTGCCTCTTTTTCCTATTTTTCCATACTGCATTGGGAAATATAAAAATCACCAGAAATTAATTAGCATTTAAGGGTAATGATCAATTAAGTTACTAATAATTACTATTGGATCAACAAACTTTAAAGGCATTAATTTCCACCTGAAAGATAGCATTATAATAGTACTTTGACATTTTTATTGTGATTTGAATTTACAAAGTGGACATTCATTCTCTCTCTTAGCATAGTTTATTGAGTACACTGTAAGAGTCAATGGGCCAGGCAGTAACTAAATTACTTGCCCATAAATTCTCATTTAAGTATCAAAAGCAGTCTTGGGGTTAATGCCTTTCACAGGTCAGGGAGCAGCATAAAAGCAAGTTCAGTGTCCTTGTTCTTCCAGATCCAGCACAGACCTTGTGGTTGAAAAGCTTAGATAGAGAATGAATGTCTGGGCAGCATTTTAACCAGAAATGAGAATCTGGTGAGTTAGGGAAGGCTTCATTGGGTTCATGAGTTGGATAACAGTTTAACTCGAAGGTGCAGTATGATTGAGAAGTTTTCATATTTTCTTCCTGGCCTGTGTTTTCAAGTTCTCTCTCTGAAGTTTATTCTGCGTTCCAGTTATTTGGAGTGAGGACTAGGCCACATGAATGGGAAAGCTTAGGAATGGGTGTTTTCTCCCTCACTAGCACAATGAATGAATGGGAAAGTTTAGGAATGGGTGTTTTCTCCCTCGCTAGCACAATGACAGGAATAACAAGTGACAATAACAAGTGACCCTTGTTGTTTATGTTACTTTGTCAGAGAATGGATACATATATTCAGCATCAGGCTGTTTTGAAGGAAAGAAGAAAAGAGATGTTACATAAGAAATGGGTTGAAAATGTAGTACGGCCTCTTCAGCAGAGAATTATAGAAAAAGTGATTTCATATAGAAAACCTGGACAAAGTCAAGTGAAATATGAATACTGCCTAAAGCACACGAGTAAACCGGTTGGTACTGGATTTTATTGCTTCTACGTAACTATGACGCCATTCTTGTTCTTGTCCTCCTGTTGTTTCCTTCTCTGCCCTGCCGTGTCTGGGTCGTTCCATCGTTCTCAGGTGTGTCTGCTGGCGCTCACAGCGTCAGGTGTTAGGTGTGCATCAAGGTAGGGAGAGAGGGTGGTGCCAGGACTCTTTGTACCACTCCTTTTATCAGAAAACAGAGCCTTCAGCATTCCCTAGGCCGACCTTTTAGCTTTCAGTCTTACCAGGACTGGGTCAAATGGCAAGTCCTAGTTCAGAACAGGGCCGGGAGAGAGAGTTCCAATCCCTGTAGGAGGAAGTGGGTGGGGAAGAAGCAGACTGCATTAACCTCAGGGACAGACCGTTCTTATCTTCGCTGTCTTGACAGAACAGCACCATTCAGTGTCTTATTTTGAAGATGTCTTTCACTTTGAGGTCAGGAACCTCTTCAGGAATTTATGCCCTCCTATTTTGCAATATCAAATTTAAGTCTACTGGCTTTAAGTGTCCTCCTATTGGATTTTTACTGTTTGGTTTTATGGGTCTTTCAGCCCCAGGTATTTGCTAAACTGTAGAACAGTTTAGACAGAACGTTAGAAACACTGGGTATCATCAAGTATATTTATAAATAGAATTTCAGAAAATGTGCATTAACTATTAATTCCCAAATGTCCTAAGAGGTGGAACTCAAGATGTAATCCAAGTGTGTTGGAATCAAGGAGTGTGATCTTTCAGGGTTGTAGAAGTGGAGAAAGGCTTATGGTTGGCGGGAGATTCCTTTTAAATGGTCTCAGTGCCTCCCTGACACAGGCTTACATTCCTTAACCCCGCCCCTCCCCAGAGCAGTGGGCAGTGTCCCCGCCCACTGGGAGAACTTTTCCTCCCAGACTGGTTAGGAACAGTGTTTGTGCTCCTAAAGGCATGAACGGGTGCCTCTCACAACCAAGGTGTCACTTGTATGATTTGTTCTAGACTGAGAACGCGTAAGGACCGAACTCGGCCTTGGCGTAGCATGGAATAGCTGAGCAAATAGTATTGACTAAAACAATGGCTTAGTAAAGCTACGAATAGAAGCCGCCTCTTGCACGTGGGTCGGCCCCCTCCGTTTTCCTACCCGCAGTTACAGTCCCTGAAGCATTTCCACCGGAGGCAGCTTCTCCCCCTGCGCTGTGCCTGACTTTATTCCTCAGTCTTGATCATGTCTTTGGTGGAGAAAGGCCTCGCTGACGTTATTTAGGGATAGATTTGAACACTCGCTGTAAACTGCAATGGGGGACTCAAAGACTCTCATTTTCTCCTGTAGACGAAAGCCGATCCAAAGTGTGAGTGTCTGTTCCGTAGACAGCAAGAGCTCCGAGAAGCTAAAGGAACCCGCTACCTGCACGGCACAGGTGCTTTGCGACCACAGCTAAATGTCAAACATCCCCCCACCCCCCGAAGAGCGCAGGGATTGGTTTTACGGAGTTTGATTTTGCTCTGGTGTCTTCCTGTAGAGAAACAGAGCGACAAGCAAAAAGAACCTAAAGGAACCAGAAAGGCTCCCCTCTTCAGCAGATCACCCAAGTTCATGCTCACTTCCCATGGCATCGTTCCCAAAGAGAGGCAGAGAGCCTCTGCCCAGCCTGTGTGGAATAAGCCAGCTGGCACATGCAGGTACAGAGTAACCAGATAAGTCAGCCTGAGCTCTAGGGGTTCTCCCAGAAGAGAACAGAAAGAGAGCGTCTAGGGGCCAAGGGTGTGGAAACTGTTGGTGGTTGTTGAACCTGGGTGGTAGATTCAGTATATTTTTAAGCGTTTATACCAAAGTCGTTTTTGAAAGCTCTCGTGATCTCTGTGTTAACAGAACAAAGTCATAATCGTCTCAATAAACAAAGAATCAAAATAAAAAATCTAGCCACACCCCCAAATTAGCTCATAATTAGAGAGATAGAAATTAGCTTACTTAATTTGCAATAGAGTTCTAGAAATCATAGAGATTTCAGTGAAACGCTAAATGTTTTCCCCGTGACTTCCTGAGTCAGATAAAGAAACTCACTATTGCCACTTCAGATTTATGCCAGAGACCTTAATTAATAAGAGAGGGGAGAGAAATAAAAGGTAAAAGAAAAGGGAAACAAGAAAAAAACCCTTCCTTTTTAACAGAAAATCTGAAGCTCTACATAAAAAACTCAAAGGCTATAAATAATTTTTGTTTTGTTTTTATTTTTGAGGCAGGGCTTCTCTGTACATCCCTGACTGTCCTGAAATATAAATAAATATTAAAAATTAAAAGTTGCAGTGAGGGACTCAGGAGCCCCAGCCCCTAGCTAAGAGGTTATTGACAGTTGATGGCTTTTAGAAGAGGGGTAATAATTTTTTCTTGAGGGTGTGTCCCTTAGTAGACTGCCTGTTCTCCAGCGCCTGGCCCCGCTCTCATGAGCACATGGACAGCACAAACTGAATCTGGTGGGCTATTAAAAAAAAAAAAGAAGAGGACATGAAGTTGGGAGGGGATGAGGGATGAGAGATGGGGAATGAATCTGGGAGGAGTTAGGGGAGGAACGAGGGATGACTATGACCCAAGTACATTGTATACATGTATGAATTCTCGAAGAATCCATTAAAATATTAAAAGTAATAAAGTTCAGAAAGATTATCAAGTACAAAGTCAATACACAAATCATTTTACTTTCTCTCTATCTAACCAGAAAATGAAATTATGTGTGATAGTAACAAAAGAAGCATACCTCTGGCCGTCCACAGGACCACAGGACCTTATACATCATTTCTCATACATGGTACTTATTGGTCTTTGAGACCAGAAAATTCTTTGTTTAGGTTTTTCCGCAATATCTGTCCTCTGTCCATATGGCCTTGCTTCCCTGATGATGAGTCCTACCTCCAAATACTACTCTGAAGGCAGAATCAGACCTAATTGAGAGCTACTTTAAGAGGAATAAAGTAAGAACTAAATTAGCCAGGCAGTGGTGGTGCATGACTTTAATCCCAGCACTTGGGAGGCAGAGACGGAAGGATCTCTATGAGTTGGGGACTAGCCTGGTCTATGGAGTGAGTTCCAAGACAGTTAGGGCTACACAGAGAAACAAACAAACAGATAAGAACCAACTGAACGGGAAGATGTACCATGCTCATGGATCAGAGTACTCAAAATTAAAAACATGAAAAGTTCTAAAATCTGTCCATACATTCAGTTCAATCTGAATGAATCACAGATATTTGTCTGGAGTGTGTATGTATGTGTGTTTATGTGTACATGAAAATTGAGCTAATTCTAAATTTTATAGGACTACTTTATCAGGTATTAAACTGACTTAAAAATTGTACCAAATCAACAACTTGACTTACAGACCAGGCTGGCCTCGAACTCACAAAGATCCACCTGTCTTTGCCTCCCAGTGCTGGGATCAAAGGTGTGCATCAACATACAGCCTGGCGAGTTTCTTTTACTTTTAAGAGCTTTTTTATTTAAACACTAACAATGACATAACTTCTCAGTGGTGGAGAGACCTTTTCTTGCTCTTCCCCCCTTCACCCTCCCTTTCAGCCCCTCAGCCAGAGCTGCCACAGCTCCTCTAGCCTCGCTTTAGTCTGGCCTCTCCCACCTAACAGCTTGAATGATCACTTCCCAGTGGAAGGCTTTCCAGTGGCCTCCTCTAATCCTCTCAGCAGAGTCGGGTTCCTTACAGCTGTTGAGACACTGCCTGACACCCCTCACTCCCACCCGCCAACCCTGCTACCAGCCTTGCTAGAAGGCTTGAAAAATCCCCTTTCCTTAAAGCAAAGAAGTACATACTAGCCCCAGAAATGTCTGGATAGAGCCAACTGTTTACAATTTCCCGATCTGCCAGGCTGTTGTGCTTTTTGTTCCCTGTTGCCTGGTATCCTAGCCCAGGCAAGTATGACATCTCATCTCGCAATAGATGACGAGACTGCTAGATGAATAAGGGTGTCGGAATAGGCAGCAATGGCCGTGACTCTGCCAGGCGTCCAGAGGGCGCCCTGTGTAAAGGAAGGGAAGAACTAAAGAGCAGTACGCTAGGTTAACCAGGGGCAGTTGATTGCAAAAAGCAGAATCTTTCTCAAGTGGAAAAGGAGAGAAGGCTAGATACATTGGAAAGTCCCCGTATATTACATAACCAGCAAGAAAGCCAGGCTGCTTGAGGGACCATGATGCCTGTCGTCTCCTCTGAGACTTCGGGCTCTCGTCATCCCTTCTTCTTGAGGAGTTGCTGTGCCTGTGGGCTTTCTCTGTTCTGCGCATGTGCTGCCTAGTCGATTGCGCTTCTCCCTGACTTCCTGGCCTGAGTACACACACAGGCTGCCTGTGGCCCTTTTCTTTCAATCCCAGGTCGAAGGATCGAGGGTCTGCCTCAGCCACAGCTGGAGAACAGTCCCATGACTCACATGATAGTTGTGTTAGCCAGCTTCATCTGTGCCATTTGACTTAAGAAAGGTTTATTGAACTCCTATTTTGGAAGGAAGAGACCACGGTTCCACAGTCCCTCTCACCCCCAGACCTCTAACTTCATTCTTTAAAGATCCATAGCACACCCAACACCACCACTCTGGACTCCCAGCCTTCCCATACGGACCTTTAGGGACATTATTCCAGCTTGACCAGATGGGCGGGCTCCAGTGATGTCTAGCTAGCCCTTTCTTTTCACAAAACGAATATCAATCAAATTCATTCAATAACTTTTTTTTTCTTCGAGACAGGGTTTCTCTGTGTAGCTTTGGAGCCTGTCCTGGAACTCACTCTGTAGACCAGGCTGACCAGAGATCCTCCTGCCTCTGCCTCCTAAGTGCTGGGATTAAAGGCGTGGACCACCACCACCCGGCTTCAATTGCTTTTGAATTGTTCACGCTGAATTGAGATTCCCCCCCCCCCTGCTTTTCTCCTCAGTACTGAAAAGCTTTGTACATCCCAGTCACATTTGCCTCAGGAGGAGAAGACCTGCAACCTAAACCAGATTGTCTTTGAAAGGCAGTTCCGTTCCTCTAAGCTCAGCCCGAAGAAGAAAGAGGCTGAGAAGAAGGGTCCGGTAAGCTGAGGTCTGGGAGTGGGTCTGAGTGGACGGCACTACAATACCCACTGCCCAGAACAGCCAGCAGAACCTGGCAGAGCACTCCCCTGCGAGGAAGAGGGAAAAGTGGAGGCAGTGGGGGCAGTCAAGTCCTGCAGTGAGATGGTGGGTGGCCTGGTGCTCTGTTCCTCTGCCCTGACGGGCGCTGAGCGTGGAAGGGACTCAGAAACACAGCGTAGGTGGGTCCAGAACACAGGTGCACACCTGTCTTTACAGGGTGAGATCAAGAAGACTGGCCAGAGCCGGTTTACCAGCAACTTCAGCCCTCCTCTTTCCTGAGCCGTCCTGCCTCTTGACAGTTTTCTACCCTTTACTATTCATTGAAAACAGACTGTAACCGGATCGGACATTTTGCTCTTAGCCAGGCATGGTGGTGCACACCCATAATCCTAGCGCTTGGGAAGTGAGGGCAGGAGGGTAGAAAATTCTAGACCAGGGACTGGAGAAGATGGGTAAGCTGTCAACAGTACTGGCTGCTCTTCCCCAGGACCCAGGTTGTATTCCAGCACCCACACAGGGAACTGATGCCCTCTTCCGGACTCCGTGGGTACTGCATGTGTATAGTGCACAGGCCTACAAGCAGGCGAAACACACATATACATGTAATAGAGGCCAGCCTGGTCACACGGCAAGACCCTGTCTCAAAAAACTACCATCATCAGCTACAAAAATTGTTCTTAATTCAGCTATAATAGGTAATTTAAAAAATGAAACTCGAGAAAAAGGGGTGGAGGGCAAAATGAACTTTTGCGTATTTCAAAGGGAATATCCCACACACAGAGTTTTGCATATAGGGCAAAGGATTGCGTGGGCTTCTGGCCTCTTTGTCTCCCCCTTCTCTCCCTTTGAGGCTTAGTCATAGAGCTTAGAGTCTCTGTGGCTGCAGCACATGGCACATGGTTGTTTCCTTATCCCTGCCACGCTGAGAGCTAACGACTCAGAAGTTGTTACATTAATTTTCTTTATTCTTGAGAATCTCATATACATGTACAATGAAATATCACAGATATCCCTGTTTCTCCCAACTGCCTCCAAATGACTCTCAACACAGACCCCTCTCCAAATTCATGTCCTTGTCATTGTCCCTCCTCCTTCTCCATAACTAACATAACGTGTAATTAGTGCTGCCCTTATCTGTATGGTGCTGGGCCCATCCACAATGTGTGGGGAACCTACCACTAGCAACACATTAAAGCAAAGAAAAAGATTCTCCTTCCTTCCGCAGTTATAAGCTGCCAATAGTTCCTCAGTAAGACATGGGGTCTGGGCATCACTCCCCCCATCTATGCCAGATTTCTGGCTGAATTGGCTTTAAATACCACAGCTGCTGTGAACTCATGAGGGCGACAGCCATGCCAAGCTCACAACGTGATTACGGAAGTTACAAAATAATCCCATACTAGTTCAGAATTATGTATAATAAAGGGTTATTTATTAAGGTGGGGGAACTCGAACTCATGGATCACTGTCCTAGATCACAGTCCTCTGCATGAATGGGGAACAGGAACCAAATCTAGCAGCTGAAGCGAGAACCGGAAGCAAGAGAACGAGTGCACACTTTACAACTTTATTTGTATATAAGAGACCACGCCCAAGTGTGCTGGGATCTTAAAGGCTATTGACTGAAGGAGCAGGAGGAGCTCCCACAGCAACAGCACTCCTCCCAATTATCAATCAGACACACAGACACACACACTTTATATATATATATATATATATTCAGAGGGACTCACTATGTAGTTCTGGCTGAACTCGCTCTGTAGACCAGGCTGGCCTCAAACTCATAGAGATCCATCTGCCTCTGTCTCCTGAGGCCGTACCATTATGTCCAACTCTTATATTCTTCCTACTTCCTTTTTCTCAGTGTCCCATGAGCCTTGGTGGTGGTTGGGTGGGTATACTGAGAATGATGATCCTTCTAGGACTGGGCACTAAGTCTCTTGGTCTCAGTACTCAATCAGATGTTTTGTGCCCCAGCTCCTCCTCAGTCATGATGTTCTCAGTCTCCTTAGAAGCAGATTCTCCCTCCAGGAAGATGGAACCATTCGATATTGAGATAGGACATGGTCCTCTCCAGAGCTCACACTCAACTGTGCTCTGGAGTTACCAAGAAATAGCAAATATTTAAGTTAGAGTTTTTGTGTTGGGCCTCGTTCCTTGTAATTCCCAGTCACTGTGGTTCACAAGCCTCAGGCTGGACATGCCTGCTGAGATGGAAGCTTACTTATACACACCCTCATGTCTGTCTGCCTGTCTGTCTGTGTCTATCCCTGTCTCTTTTCACTCTCCCCTCTCTACTTTGCTATATAGAAACTTTTAGTTTGATACAGCCCACTTGTTTTAGGTCCTAATGTGGATTCTACTGCCGTGGTAGGGGAGTCCCCTGCTGTCATCATAAGAGTAAAAACATTTGAAAGAAGGTTTTAAAAGCAATGGTTTGTTTTCTGTTCAAGTACCATTAGTGGGTGGGTTAACAGGTCAACAGACTGTCCCCCTTCAAGACCTTGGGATCTTTGCTATCTTTAGCACCTGGCTTCCAAGGGACTCATTCCTGATAACTTCTTTCTTTCTTTCTTTCTTCCTTTCTTTTTCTTTGGTTTTTTTTTTTTTTTTTGACTTTTCAAGACTTGGTTTCTGTGTGTATCAGCCCTGGCTGTCCTGGAACTTGTTCTCTAGACCAGGCTGCTCTCAAACTCTGCCTCCCAAGTGTTAGGATTAAAGGCGTGCACTACCACCACTGCCCGGCTGAAAAGAATAGATTTTATATCAAGTCGGAGGTGTATCTCAGTGCTTGCACAAAATCTTGGGTTTAATCCCTGTCATTGAAAAGTACACGAACATTTGTATCACTAACACAGCTGGAACAGGAAGAGCATGCACCTCGGTGATAGAACCAGAAACAACTGGGGTCCGAGTCTCAGCAATGTTCCGATCTTACCTGCTTGGCATGCTTATGCGGTTTATTTTGTGGAGGTACTTGAGTGACTTGAGAAATGCTTGCAGAATCAAGTCTAAAAGAACTCTGTCTCCATACAAACCAAACAGAAGTTCCCCGTTACCACCACCCTAGCCTGCTAACATCGTTTTATATGGGACAGGACTAAAGGCAGCACGTGTTTCTTCCTCTCATGTTTTCCGGGCTAGGACCCAGTCACAAGGCTGTCCCTAACTGTGAGTGCAAATGTGCTCAGGAAAGCAGCCCCTGGAGGGTCTGAACACAGCGGAGGGAGTGCTTGGGGACAGCCAGTCACCTCTGCCATACCGTTAAGGTGGGTGGCGTTAAAGACATGGAAAGGCTCATCTGAGAACTGCAGAAACCACCAGAGAAGAGAGGCGAGAAGATTGGCAGGGAACCTGTAAGAAAGGATAGAGGGCTTGGGGTGGGGAACGCTCTGGGGAGGGGATCCTTCCTCTCGTGGGAGCCTGCTTAATCAGCATTACATCCAGCCTTTTCTTCCGTGAACAGGTTTCAGGGACCCGACCACAGAGACCACACTCCTGGGCAGCAGCAGACAGCCACCGTTGGCAGGGGCCACCCGCTGTGGGAAGAAGGGTGATGACCGCAGAGCTCCTGGGGAAGCACCTGGACTCCCTGCAGGGGGCAGCCAGGTCAGGCCTCCAGTGGGCATAGAGCTTCCTGCCTTCACATTACATACACATTTAAGACACTGGGAACGTAGCTTATCTCTAGGTAGGAAGCGGTTGCAAGGACCTGAGGAACAGCAGTTAGTTTTCTAAGCCCTGGCTATGAACTAGGAAGTGTGTGTGGCGTTTTCATTTCACTGAAAACACTTGACAGCAAGACAGCTTGATCATCTCCCAGTACTGGGTGCTCAATGGGGCGTTGCGCCTGGCGTGGGGCCAGTCCCCAGTCAGAGATACCAGGGCTTTATTCAAGTTCAGTCCTGCTCGCACTCCAGGGTGCGACTTCGTCACAGACACTCAGGCCTGGCAGTGGGGTTAAATTGCTCAGAGGGAGGATGCTCTATCATTGTGTGATGCCCCTGGGGGTGGGGGTGGGGGAAACACTGAAGGGGTTTAATGGAACCTCCTCGCCAAGGGGAGATGTCTAGTTATGTGAGGGCTACCCGTTTCTTGGTGGATGGGGTATCTCCTCGCATCCTCTAGAAACTTGGGCTCACATTTCAGTGGGGAAGACAATTTGACTTCCTCAGGGGCAGTTCTGGGTTAATAGGCAAAAAAAAAAAAAAAAAAAAAAAAAAATGGAGTTGCTGGCTGTACCCTTTCTAGCCATCAAAGTCACATGACTCAGATCCTGAGGGCTCCTGTGACCCAAATCTGATGAAGGTGTCCTGACAGTTGAGAGACAGGGACACTTACTCTAGTGAGGATTAAAGTCCCCACGGGCCTGGGGAAGAGTATGGTTGCTGTGTAGCTATGGGTCACAAGTAACCTCAGAGCTTTAAAGCTGCCGGATTGTCAGGGAGTGTAATGCTCCACACGTGGGCTGTCAGCAGCAACTTTCCTGACTTCAACTCTACCTTGCATCAATACCAACCAGACAAGCTCCCCAAACCCAGGAGAGTGGGCAGCGGGCTTGTCCAGCAGCCTGTGCCTGGTCCTTCGGAGCTTCCTAGAATAAGCGGGATACTGGTTGCTTCAGTTTTATGTATCAAGTAGCAGCTTCTTCCTGTTTTAACCAGTGGGTATGTGAGGTCAGCATCTGGAGTCAGCGAAGGGAAAAGTCTTTAAAATATCAGTCCACTGAACTGTGTGTTCCAAATGACTTAGCCAATTTAAACAAGAATGGGGAGAATGGAAGAGCCCTGAGCTCCTGGCTACTCTAGCTGCTGGAGAAAGATCTGTCACCTTTACTCTGTGATCTTCACGGGAGGATTCTGTGTTCAAAATCTTAGTTACTATTTGAAAAATTTCATATTTTAGTATTCAAAGCCAAATAAGCAGTATGGCTATGGCTGTGGCAAGACAGAGGACAGGAAGTGCTGGGGCTGCTGGAGCTGCAGGGCCGCAGAGCTGCAGGCAGTCCTGACCTCTGTCAGGACTTCACCCTTCCCTGTAGGTTGCCCCTGTCAGTGCCAGCGTAGCTCCCACACAGTTCACCTGCCCACAGCAGTGACCTGTGAAGCCAAACCTCAGGAACCTGAGAGATGCACAGAAGGCTCTGGGCAAGCCAGCGGTGGAGTTAAGTAGATCTCCTGGCCCACCCATCCTCAGGATTCTTTATAAGCAGTTTCAGAAGGGAACTGTTAAAAGCATTTCACACATAGTCAAGCTTTGAGAGGAATTACATTCATAAACGTATACTTTTATTCTCTTTCTGTACATGTTGGCAATGATAAAGCTTAAAGATGCATTTCTATGAAATATGCAAAACAAGGAATTTACATAAATAATTTATACCTCAGAAAATTAAAGTTGAAAAATATTCCCACATTATTTTAGAGTTCACAGTATATTTAAAGTACATCAAGCTTCCCTCCTTATATTTCAAACCGTATTGTCTGAGCAGAGAAGGATAAAATCTAACCAGAATAAAAGGATCAAGTTTCTGTTTATTCAGTGCACAAGTGAATGTGTTCTTCACCCACGGCTGCAGTGCTCTTCCCCAGCCCTTCCCCTCCTGAGTGCTGTGGCCCAGCAGGGCTCACGTGTGTGGACCGGTTCCAGCATCACCGACTCCACAGTGGACACATTGACCAAGTGGTAACGCCCGGTGGTCTGATGCCTCATTTCCACATAATACTTTATAGCCCTGAAAATGGAAACCCTGGCACCTCGCGCAGCTGGACGTTAACACTAGTTACAAGGCACTGTGCTGTGGCGTTTGTCTATAGGAAAGGTCATGTTTGCATAGATGGCTAGCAAGTTAGTGTGCAGGAACATACTGGCCCGGCGTGTGGCTTTGTGATGGATGAAGCCATGTGATGCTCCTCGGCCCAGGAAAACGTAGTCTTCCACTCTTAGACCCAGCCTGTGGGCAGCTCCCCTGGTTCTAGCTTCTCCAGGCCCTCAGAGGAGAGTTTTTTGTTCAAAAAGCTGCAGGTCAAAGCGGACCCAGACTTCTCCAGTGGGGACCTCGTGTAGCAGGAGCCGGCGAGTCGTAGGGCCTTTGCTTTCCTGCTCTGTTCGAATTTTTGCCACTGGAACTTCAGTACGACCCAGGAAGTCTGAGGAATAAACATCACATGAGGATCAAGTATCTTTGTTCCTTCTAAGATTTAAAACCTTGCCGAGTAGGAGAGCCCGAAACAGAATATAGATAGCTTTCAAGCCCTGAGTAAGGAGCTCACTGGTTCATGATCTTTGATACTATGGTGGACAAATGCATGGTTACAGCTCCCCATCTGTTAGTCAACCGGTCAGACAATGTTCTACCCATCCAGTACTCACTAGTGTTCCCCTTATGTATGCAGGGAGTGCCTGTTCTTAGAGACCCTGCCCTCCAGCAAACACCACCTCCTGCCCAAGTGAGCTGACGCAGGCCTGTGTCACTTCCTGTAGCTGTTATGGGGCAATAGCACAGTTTAGGACCCTGGGTAAAGTCCAGATCCCAGAAAACTAGTCTGTGCCGAGTTACACTTACCATCTGGAGAAAACTGGTCTCTGTCGAACACAGTGAGACACAGCACGTCCTGGTAAAGATCCTTGATGAAGAACTGGCAATTGAAGTTCCACTTGGGGTTTAGCGTGTCTTGGAGGGTCCTGGTGGTATAGCTCTGGGAGCCCATGCTGACTTCACAGTATGGATTACTCTTTCCTGCACAGAGACAGGCCAAGGACACACACAGTGTGGTAAGTAAAGAGGGTGACCAGGACAGGAGCTGTAGGCTGCTTCACCATAGACCATGGCAAGAAGCACCACTACCTGTGGGACACATTTATCTTAGAGTTGAGTAGTAGTATAGCCCCGTGTTCCCAATGATGCCATAATCCCGGGGAGCAAGTGTATGTTCTAACAGCAGGACTGCTCCCCACAAGCCTGAGAAGGTGCCAGTGTGACATGCTTTGTGTATGTTCATGCATTAGCAATCAAGATGGGGGATGCTGGTTCTTACTGGGAAACAGTGAGTGATATTGGCCCAATAAACAGCTTATCAGGGTTCTAGCAACACCAGAAACACTGCCTTTTAAAAATTACCCATCATTCCACATTCAAAAGAGGTACCAGTAAAAAGCAGGGTGTTACCACAGCTGTTGAATAAAAGCAGCGCTTACCATTTGGTTTGCAGGCTTTTAATTCTGTAGCCTCAATGACGTGCACCATCAGACGCCCAATACCTGACGTCTTCTGAGAACGTGCTACAAAAGAGGAAAAGAGTCCTGTTAACTTCTCTGAGAACGTAGACAGATACCACAGTGAGGAAGCAACGCTGTCGGGCGGCAGTCTGCTCTCGCACCCCTTGTCTCCACTCTGGAGACTGAACCCCATGTTAGGGCGTGTCCCACCAGCGGCCATGCTTCCAGCCCTCACTGTGTGTCACTCTATCTAGATCATGAGCCCTAGGCCAATGTTGCTGTCATCTGCTACTGCTTTGGAGCTAGCTTCTCCCAGGCGGTGCCATCTGCTAGGGATGCCTTTCTGGCTGTCTTTGTCCATCAGGATCCTATTCCTCCTTCAAGATCCCAGTTAGTCTCGGTCACCTCAGCCTCCTTCCCTCTGTGTACCACTACGGTGTAGCCTTGACTGAGGGGCACCCCACAGATGGCTGGGCCTGAAATGCTGTACCCTGCCAGTCTCCTTCCTCCGCCAGGAGAAGCGACTGTGTTGCGTGGACGGCTTATCTAGGCTTTGTAACCACAAAAATGCCTATGAATAGTAATATTAACTTAAAAATGCATCTGTTTGTTCAGTACTTCTGGCAAATAACATGTACTGGTTACTCCGTATTAGTCATGTGCTAGATATAATATGGATTATATTTAATTCCATAATTGCCTTATCAGGTAGCTCCTGTCTAATAGGTGAGGATAACTGAGTCTTAGGAAGAACCATGTGCTCAACTCACAGGTTTTTAGAGGCCAGGGTTTCATTCTAGCCCAAACTGCTGGCCTTGAACTTGGAATCTTTCTGAATGACTGTTAAATTCAACAGTTTTCCCCTTTTTGCTTTTCATTTTGAGACAGAGACTCACTGAGTATCCCTGACTGGCCCAGATCTTGCTCTGTAGACCAGGCTAGCTTTGGACTTACAGAGATCTGCCTGCCTCTGCCTCCAGAGTGGTGGGTCTAAAGGTGTGAGCCACCCACCATACCTGCCGTAGAGTTTTTAAATGGCAAGGTTAAAAGGAAACATCAGATAGAGTGTGAACCACTCGAGCAAACTTCAATAACACATAAGACCCTGGTCTTGGTGAGCAGTTTGTTTCAGGTTTCATGTATTTAGGGAGGTTCTGATGCTGTTTTAGTGCGGGCAGAAGCGAGTCCTGCGCTCACACTGCTGGCGAACGTGGGGTTTGGAAGCAGAAGGAATACTTGGTGTCTCTGGGCCTGTGCAGCCTTCCCACCTTTCCTCCTTCAGGTTTTTTGGTTTTTATTTTCTGTTTGTTTGTTTTGACAGGTTATCGCTAGTATCCCAGGCTGCCTGGCCTCAGCCTTGAGGGCCTCTTCCTTCAGTTTCAGAGGTGGGCGGCCTTGTCTGTAAGCAGTGCTCTGCTCCCTGATGTCCCCATGTCTCTATTATGGAGCATGCTCTTGTTCCCTGAAGGCAGAGCTTGGCCTGACTATCTCTATAGGCCCCACTGTGTGCGCCGCAGAGCCTGGCACACAGCCAATAACTACGTCTAAATGATTGTACCCACAGAGGATGCAGAGCAGTTCACATAGACAAGAAATTCAGGAAAAACCTTGATTTGCAGTTTTGACAAATTAAGAGATCATTATGTATATTATGAAATGATTCAATCATTGATTTTTCAATAGCAAGCTTTTAAAATAGTATTCATTTAGGAAAAGGCAATTTACACATACCTTCAGGAGCACAGAACAAAATAGGGGAAACCTGAATAAAAAACACACAAAGATCTTCGGCTTCAGCAGCAGGGGCCTGAGTGGGAGCACTGGAAGGGAGGAAGGCAGGGGAGGGGAGGGGCAGGCCTCCACTGGGGAGACAGAAGGTGGAGCCTGGCATTCAAATGGAGGTTGGGGGCTAAAGATGCTTTTCAAAGGTCCTTTAGAACACTGAGCTGGTGGACAATCTGTCCTACAAACAGTGTGACATACAGCTCCCTCATCCTCAGGAGTCAGGGGTGACTTCAGAGAGGCAAAATCTGAAAAACAGTGCAGACTTAGCACAGCAGGGCTGCTAGCAGGTGCCAAGGAGGAGCCAGAGCTTCACTTGGGTCTTAAAAGAGTGGGTAGCATCCTAAAGGCAGACCTGCAGCAGGCTGGGACATAGCAATGGGGGAAGCACTGGGAAACGGGCTACGTGATGGGGCAGTGTTGGAGATGAGCCTGAGTTTGGGACGAAAAACTGTCCTTAATTTGGGAGGCCAAAGGGAGGATGCTCAGGCAGGGGGCTGGCACGCAGAAAGGGAGAGCAGTACCGTCCAAGAGAGAAGGCTGCTGGAGCTGCTGGAGAGGGCTTGTCTGGAAGGCTGGGATTGTGGAGAGTAGCCATACCCACTGTTGAGCCTGGCAGAGGTATGAGCCCATGGGAGGGCTGTCTGAGGGGCACAATGCTGGGAGAAGGGTAGATTCCCAGGAGGAGGAGAAGAAAGAGAGCTGAGAAGTCAGAAGAAGTTGTGAAGAGGAGCCTCAGAGTATGAGGGAGTGGGGGAGAGGGTGTGTGTGTAACTACAGGAAGCTAAACAAGGATTAGTTAGGTTACCCAAGCACAGTCCTTGAAAGTGCCATCTACACAGCAATGGGGGAGAGATGTGTGCCAAACAGTGGTGGTGCTGGGGTGCAGGAAGGGCCAACTGGGCCCGGGGTCCTGGAGGCCAGGATGGTAGGGGAAGGGGTTGAGAGGAGAGGGTCAGAATGACAGACCCAGCAAAATGGACTCAAGTGGGACAACAGAGCCCACCAGGGTGAGGTTAATCATTAAGTGGAGGGAGGGAGAAGGGATGGGAATGGCTGCAGAGAGAAAGCCCTGTGTCAGGTCCCACAGCAGGTGGGAGAGCTCAGGGCAGTTTGGAACACCGGCAGTGGGAGTGGAGGTGCCCAGGCTCTCCTGATGTCATATGAACCCATCTCCAGGCTTCACTGCAGGGGCAGCAGCTGGTGCCTCTAGAGCTAGACTGTGGTCTGCCCGTCCAACTTGGGAGCTGGTTCCCACCGCTGGGGCACTAGCAGGTACCTTGGTAAGCCTTTTCCCGTTTCTTCTTCTCGGTGTCAATGTATTGCTCTGAGGCAGCCTTGATCTTCTGGACCCAGGCCGTCCTGGAGGAAAAGCAGAACAATAGCCACAAGGACGGCCAGGCACCTCCGTGCTCAAGCACAGCCCCAGTTCCACAGCTCCCTTTCGCCAGCCTTGGCTTTAAGTTTGTATAGCAGGTTTCTAGCTATCACCTAATCTTAGTCCAAGTGATAGACTGGGCTGCTAATTAAAGAGGACTGAGACTTGCGAAAGACAGCATTTGACAACACGAGGTCCTTGTGAGGGACTGGGAGCCCAGGGCTGGAAGACACATCACACTGATGGTAACTCAGCATGGTGGCAGCTACCAGGGGACTATGCAGAGGAGCAGCACCATCCCCTGGATGATCACCAGAGGCGCTTACCCTGGGAGCTCCACTGGAGGGAAGCAGGGCTGGTGGGCATGTGGCAGGGAGGACAGCCATCTGGCCAAGTGAGTCTGCAGGATGCAGATCTGTGGGGTTCAGGCAGCCCCCAGAGAGATTTTGGTGGGGACTGAGGCATGGATCTGCCATTTTGGGAGTGTATGAGGACTCGGGCAGCAGGGAACTATTAGCAGGCGGCTGTGTGACTGGTGGGTGCGCCTGGGCCGGCTGTGGGGCTGGAGTACAGGGACACGCGAGAGGCTGGGTAAGAGTTAGGAGGCCTCCACCATGAGTGGCCATGGGCTTATGGCACAGGGACATGTCTGTGCTTCCTCCTGGAGTTCAGGACAGGTCACGCGTCATCAGGACTGACCTCTCATTAATGTTGTCTGTTCGGAGGGTATATACGCGATCAATGTGGGAGATGTGGAAGACGGGCTCATCGCTGGAAGGGTCTGTAGGCAGTTTCACCAACACTTCATTCAGGAAAATGGGCTGAAAGAATTAGGGCCAAAAGATGTGAAAAAATGAGAGATGGGCCTAAGACTCCACCCAAGTGTGACCACAGAGTTCCGTTCACAGTTATGAAGAGCCCATGGAGAAGCAGAAAGGGGCTCAGTGTCCCTGGACTGGGACAGGAGCTCTGAGAGCCTGTGCTGCTGATGTGTCAGGCTCTGCACATTGCCACCTGGCTGGACTTCTGGAATCATGGAAAGAGGAATGCCGGCTGTGGCACAGCGGTGTTCTGTTTGCCAGGAGAAAGCTCCCGTTGTCACAGCAGCAGGCAGTCAAGGGCTGGCACACAGGGCTCTTTCCCTTGGGAAGTGGCAAAGGACACTGAAAGCCACTGAAGCAGGGGATGGACAGGGCAGGACCAGGTGGGAGATCCTGTGTGTGTGTGTGTGTGTGTGTGTGTGTGTGTGTGTGTGCGCGCGCTCAGGGCAGAGTGTCCTTAGGCCCCATCTGTGGCAGACGTGGGGCTCACCGTCTTATACATTTTGAACTGAGAACTGGACTTGGAGCTGAAGAGCTTCTCGGAGCCGGAGGATGCGGCGAACTGCCTGACCATGTAGGTGAGCAGCAGGAAGTCGTTGAAGAGAAACCCGTGCAGTTCCTTGTTGCTCTTGGTCTTATACAACTTCCCGCTGTGCAGAAGCTTCCGGGGACCCAGGCAGTTGGTCAGGGAGTTGAAAATAAGTTGCTTAGAGAGAAGAAAATGGTACTTTGTAAGTTTGAGAGCAAATAACTCCACTGTCCATGGAAGGCCAGTACCCAGCACCTGAGGGTACTGTAGAAGATTTTCTAGGTGCACAGCCTTACCTCTGCCAATCCTTCGCACTGCACATGTGCCTGGATCCACTCCAGCCGGTCTGAATTTTCCTTCTCCCGAACTCCCTCGTTCACCTGAGAGCACAGCTCCTCAGCTCGCTCAAGGGCCAGTTTCAGGGAAGAGTGGTCAGCGTGACTCTGTGGAGTGTTCTCTAGGATCTGAAGGACAGCAGGCAGTGTTGTGTAGGTCACACTGTGTCACCTGCCCATTTACTCTGCTCTGCTGCGTACATGTGTGAGGCCCCAGTGGGACCTCCCGTGAGAGGAGAAGCAAAGGCATCTGCCTTGGGAAGCACACAGCCCCACAGTCCTTGTGGGAACAGGGGCCGGTAATTACATGGACTATGGGTGACAGGGACACAATGAACCTGACAAGTCTTGATAATAGGCACAGAATGATGGCTGCCTTCTTGGGTCTCCCTAAGAATATAAGTCATGTGCTTTTGTTTTGTTTTGTTTTGGGTGGCTTTGCCTTTTTGAGCCAAGATCTTTGAAGTCCAAGCTGGCAGAACATTCACTATGTTCCTTTATAAAACCTGTATTCTCCTTAGAAAGCATTCTGCCCCAAGAAGAAAGGCTGGGGCCCAAGGTTCTGCTAATGGTGACTCCATGTCCTCTCTGGCTTGATGGCTGTCCCACAGCTACAAGATGGCCTTTACCCTTCCCCACCAGCACACTGTGACCATGGAACATTAGGGCACTGCTCCCTGGGTGCGTGATCTCTGTCCAGCCAGGGGGGGGTCCTGCTCCTGAGTCACCCTGACCGAGAACTCACACTTCTGATGAGCAGTGGGTAGCGAGTGATCCTCTGCATGGGCTTCAGCAGGAAGCTGGACAGGGGCATTCCTTTACATCGTGGGTCAGATGCCAGTTTCTGGAAAACAGAGAGGCCTTGTGAGGAAAAGACAGCTCCAGGTGAAGCAACAGAAACACTGGGCAAAACTCCCACCTCCTGCTAGGCAGGGCCACTGTCTAGATTTCAGGTTCGTTTTATGACAGGATCTGAAAAGACACATGTCAAGTTAGCAACAGGAACCTCTCAGCTCCTGAGTCCAGCCCAACCCTGCTTCTCAGCTTTCCCATGCTGTGCGGCTCACTCTTCCTGCTAGAACAGCTCTCGCCTGGCCGCTCCACCCCAGCCCACTGGCCTCGCTCTTCACCACATTCATTTCTGCCACCTTCTCTCAGTGTAGCTGCAGCCCGAGGCCCAGGCCCAGCACCCGTATGCAGTCATTCTCTGGAGTTCTATCATGACTACATTAGACTTCTCAGATGTTGCAAAGTCACCTCAGTCTCAACCCCACGAGGTGGAATTCCCTCCACCTCACCCAGCGGTTGTCACTTCCTCCCGTCTGCCGGGTGGACAGCTCTTGGTCTCCCCGTCTCAGCACGCCTACCACCCCTGCCTCACCAGAAACGTGTGAGATTGCTTGGAGAGGGCCAGCTGTGCGCCAGGCCATGCGTGCACGGATTTTGCCAGTACTGTCTCTACTGCCCTTTCTCCAGTTTCTGATTCACACTCATTTCTCAAGACTCAGGCCGTGCTTCTCTGTGGTCACTTTCCCCTGGGACACTTCCCTCCTCTCTGTGACTCTCCTCTGTGTACGTAGTGCCTCTGGGACAGGACAGTCTTCCTGTTCATAACTGCAGTGAGTCACTCCTCAGTCATTAAAGGTGCTCGCTCATCCCAGAGTGCCAGCGACCACTTGGTGTGCACACCCTAGGGTGCTAGTGACCCCTTCAGGTGCTCTCCCCAGAGTGCTGGTGACCATCTTCAGCTGCTGTGCGAGCCGGCCATGATACCAACTGATGGAGATACCTGAAGTATGATGCCCCCCCTCATGTGTCTGAGTCCCAGCATCAAAAAAGAAAAAAGTCAAAAATTTAAAAGTAACACTTTGATATACATAGTATTGACAAAATTTGCTTTTATTTAATTTTTCTTTGAAGTACTAGGGATGGAACCTAGGGCCTTGCACATGCCAGGGAATCACCCTCCTGTTGAGTTATACCTCTAGCCCTACATGCTGTGTTACATTTTAGAATATGTTAGCTGGTGACAGTGGCGCACGTCTTTAGTCCCAGCACTCAGGAGGCAGAGGCAGGTCTCTGAGTTTGAGGCCAGCCTGGTCTACAGAGTAAGTTCCAGGACAGCCAGGACCACACAGAGAGACCCTGTCTCAAAAAAACAAAACAAAACAAGCAAAAATTCAAGTGTTTACTTATTTATGTACTTATTTGTTTGTTGTTGTTGTGTGTGTACAAGCCATATGTATGTGGGTACCTGTCAGAACCCTGGAGCTACCAGCAGCTGTGAGCTGCCATGTGGGTGCTGGGAACTGACCTCAGGTCCCCTGGAGGAACATTGAGTGTTCTTAACCATTGAGCCCTCTCCAGCCTGTTTGTTTGTTTTCTTGGGAACAGATCCTTTTTATAGAGCACATGGCTTGAGTTTATGGTTCTTGTGCCTCAGCCTCTCAAGTGCAGGAATTACAGGCACACACCAGCATGCCTGGCTTAAAAATATAGCATTGCACTGTAGTAACCAGGTGTATGAAGTTAGCTGCTGGTGCGGGACACGCAGGGTCACAGCTATACCTGTAGGTATTACTTTATCTTCCTGTTTATTCTTTTTTTCCTACTTCCATTTTCTCTAATCACAAAGTACTCACCTGATTATTTAAAATTTATTTTGCTGTGTTTTATGCATTTAAGTAAGCTCTTTTATTTTCTTTCTGGAACAAGATGATTATTAAATAAATATAATTGTAAAATTAAGACATAATAGTACAGTGGGGCTGGAGAGAAGGCTCATTGGCTAAGAGCATTGGTTGCTCTTGCAGAGGACCTGGGTTTGGTACCCAGCACCCACATGGCAGCTCACAGCCACCTGTAAATATAACCTGTAACACCAGTTCCAGAGGATCCAATGCCTTCTTCTGACCTCTGAGGGTGCCAGGCATGCATGTGGTTCACAGACATACATGCAGGCAAACACCTGTATGCATAAATAATTTAAAAAGCAATGGCATTATGGATGGTTCTTTGGAAAAACAAAACAGTTGATATATAAGGTTGTTAAAAAAAAACAAACAAACCAAAACAACACTATTCTTTAACCAGGATATAAACTCGTGGTTCTAGTGCCAGGAAAATAAGCTCCCCCTGGGACAACCCTATGCAGTCAGCAAGCTGCTGGCCACGCTTGCGCTTCCACTAATGGGGACACACCTGTCAACTGCAGATTTTCCACAACTTCTCAGCTTCCACAGTGGGAGGCGTGCTGCTGCTTCCAGGCAAAGAGGAGGCAAAGACCCCAAAGTCTCAGGCTGGGCGTACCTTTAAAAACTCCTTGAAGTCAGTGTCCTCATCTGTCTTCTGCTGTAACAGAGTGGCTCCGTTAAGCTGACAGCTGCAGAAGCGGATGTAGGCCTGCGTGTGGGACAGCTCTGTAGCCAGGATGTCCCCGGTCATCTGAACAGGCATCTTCTCACCGCCAGTCTTCTTCCGCACCCGCAAGGCCCTGCAAGTAACTGATGGTCACTCCCTTTTCCACAGATCTCCTCCCTTGGGAGTTAAAGAGTGAGCGCCAGGGGCTGGAGAGATGGCTCAGTGGTTAAGAGCATTGCCTGCTCTTCCAGAGGTCCTGAGTTCAACTCCCAGCAACCACATGGTGGCTCACAACCATCTGTGATGAATGAGGTCTGGTGCCCTCTTCTGGCCTGTAGACATACACACAGACAGAATACTGTATACATAATAAATAAATATTTAAAAAAAAAAGAGTGAGCACCAGAGACTAATAGCAATGGCACTGACCTAGCATCCTTGGACACTTGGACTGGGAAGACATGGCTCGCAGGAAGGGGCAGTTGCATGGCCTAAAGCTCTGCTGGCTGAGCTAATCTGGGGGAAACACTAGCAAAAAAGAAAAAGGTACCAAAGTCTACACATTTAGGTGCTTTCTAGGCCATTAGAAGAGTCTTCAATTCACCTCATTCTCTTGACAAAGTTCCTTTTTTAAAAAAAAAAAAAGTATTTATTTATTTATTTATTTATTTATTTATTATTTATACAATATTCTGTCTGTGTGTCTGCCTACAGGCCAGAGGAGGACATCAGATCTCATTTCAGATGGTTGTGAGCCACCATGTGGTTGCTGGGAATTGAATTCAGGACCTTTGGAAGAGCAGCCAGTGCTCTTAACCACTGAGCCCTCTCTCCAGTCCAACAAAGTTCCTTTTGCAAGATTCAATTTGTTTCTCCTTATTTGAGAAAATGTGGCTTAGGAGCCAAGGTGGCCAGGGGCTGGAGTAGAGTACTGGTGTCTTCACGGTGGGCGGCTGTGTCCCTGCACAGGCAGGGGTGCAGCTGGCTTGGAGCTCTGCTTTCATAAACATCAAGGACAGGCCTTGCACATGAGCACTGTGCTGGCATTTGGCTGTGGCCACAGCACTCTTCTGCCTGTTGCCCCTCCTCCCAGCTGCATGCTGGACCTGTTTGGGAATCATACACCAACATAGCTTTTCTTGTTTAGTCAAAGCAGTTTTGCCTTCAAGTCCTTTACCTTTCTCCATAATTATGTAATTGAGCTACAGGGCCCTTCTCAACATGCTCGTGGGGTGCAAAGCCTAAGGAGGACAGAGTGGAAAGTCCCCAACTGAGCAGTCCCTGAAGGGCTACAGCACATCAGGAGGGCCCACAACTCACTTCAACAGCTTCGTGTTGGACATGATGAGCTCCTTCCAGTTCACAAAGATCAAGGCCATCTCTGCTTCGGTGAGGAAGCCTGACTCTGCCATCGGCTTCTGGAAAACCTGAGTACAAGACACAGATGTAATTTAGCTGCGGTGTGGGTCCACAATCATGCATCACAGCCTGGCATGCCTTCCTGTTCTCTTCCAGATAAGCATATTTATAACTGTTCGATTTTTAAAAAGTTATCTATTGTTACTGTGTATATATGTGCATATGAGGGGAAACAGAGAGATAGAGACAGAGTGGGGGGGCATGTATGTCACAGTATAAAAAGCAATTCTGGGGTGGGTTCTCTCCTCCCCGCTTTCTGAGGCAGCAGGGTCTCACTCTGCGGTGCAGTATCTACAGGCTACCTGGCTCGCAAGCTTCTGGGTGTTCTCCTGACTGCCACTCATCTTGCCACGGAGATTACAGATATGTGCTACCATGTGCGCCTTTGTCACATGGATTCCAGGGCTTGAACTCAAATACAAATGCTTTTAGGGGCTAGACCATGCTGGCTCACTGTTAAAATTGCACCATTTCCTACTCTCACTAGTGGAACCCACAGGATGGAGGGAGAGCAACTGCTACACAGCTGTGCATCCCAGTTCTCAGGACCCTGTGTGTTGCTCAGAGAGAAAACAGTGGGGCCTTCAGTCGCCCCATGACCACCCTGAGCAGATGCACCCAGCAGAAGCCAGCTGCAGAAATACTCCCCACCCGGGCTCCACATATACACGGACGCACATGCGTGTAAGGCACAGGAGTAGATACAGGATTCTCACTGTATACAGATGAAGCAAATGAGCTGCTGTTATTTCTCATTGGCTTATGAAGGGATAAGAGTGATTTCCCCAAGGTTTCCTGTAACACAGGGCTCTATGTAAAACCATGCAAAGGCCCCACACTTGTGAAGTGCTGAGATGTGGAGCCCTTGAGGCTCACAGGCCTTTAGACACAACTCATGATAGGCCCCTAGGTCCTTGACACTCCAGTGTAACTCATAGGTCCCCATCCCCACATCTACTTTTTCCTCCTGGCAGAGTAGACTCATGGTAGTCTGAGCATAAGTGGGGAGTCCTTCCTGGTTGGGGGTGGACCTGTTCTCTGGGCTCTAACCCTTTCTTACCCCAACAAGACTGTGCACACTATGAGGACAGGAACACCTTGGCTGCCTGTGTTCCCTGCCATGCACTTTAGCTAACGTTTGCTGAGTTAATGTGGGCCACAGACGTTAGCCAGAAATGCCATGAGCCGGAAGCTCTCTAGAGGAGACATCTCAGCTCCACATGGAGAATGTGGCTGGATGCCAGGACACATAGACACACAAACAGGGGCTTCCTGCACCCAGGCTGCACTGAACTGGTCCTTATTCCCTACTGGGCTGTTTGTCTATGCAAAAGCTATGTGAGCAGGCTCAGAGAGGGAAGCAGAAGGGAAAAGACCATTGAGGCTTTAACAATTTCAATGAGAAAGTCACATTAGCATAGTGCTTTCCACCCTAGGTCCCTGCTAGGTTCCTGCCCCTGGAACACTGGGTGAGGAGGGTAGAAGAGGCATTCCTGACAAGCCTAGCGGGGGTGGCAAGCACCTGTCTGTTCGTATTCTGGGTTAGTGCATAAGACTCTATGGCCACCCTCAGTCCCCTTGGACTGGGAACTGGCTGGCTGGCAGCAGCCCTGACACTTCCAGGAGGCTGATCAGGAACAGGGGCTTTTCTCCTCAGCCATCTTTCCAGGTATGGGGAAGTACAAGTAAAACCATTCAACCAGGGCCAGGCTAAGTTTGGGGGATGAAGAATGAAGAACAGATAGGGAGGGCGAGAGATTTAACTCAGTTTGTAGGATGCCTGTCTAGTAGGCATGAAGTCTGGGGTTCAGTCCCCAGCCCCACACAAACTGGGTATGATGGCAGATGCTTCTAACTGCAGCGCATGGAAGACAGAGGCAGGAAGATCAGATGTTCAAGATCATCTTTAGTTCCATAGCAAGTTCAAAGCCAGTTTGGACTACATGAGACCCTGTCTCAAATACAAAGGAGTGTGTAGGGAGCGCACAGGTGTGAGGAAAGCAGGCCTTGCAGGCAGATGCAGCCCCTGCTCCACTCTGCCATCCAGGTCATGGCCAGGGACGCACCCATCGGTCCAGGGTGTGTGGGGGGGTGCTTGTTTCTCCAAATGGTTTGTTGGCTGAATTGCTCTTCTCATCTGATGGCCTTGCTACATTCCCTGGCAACTGAAAGCCGTGGAAACAGAAACAGGGTAGAAGTATAAAGCTGCCTTTTGTGCTTTCAGACACAAGCCCTTGTAAAGTGTCCCTCTCAGGAGGGCGCTGTCATCAGCTTAGACGCCACTGACCATGAGGACAGGTCCAGGCAGTAAACACATGATTTGGGAAACGGTTTGGCAACTGCACCTGTTTGGTTTCCGAAGTTGACGCCAACATTAGGTAGAGCCGAATGAAGCCAATGATAATGTCAGGTTTCCAAACAGCAGTGTAAATACAGTTAGGCAAGACCTGGAGTTGAGTCCGTTTGGAGGCCTTCGCACCCTCTCTATGCCCTTGTCCTCTGCACATTCAACTAGGACCTTCTCAGGTCCCCGCCCCCACTCAGTGGACTCAGCTGGGGAAGAACCTGTGCCTCCATCAGGAACCTTCAGTCTTCTGCCTCACCAGGGAGCAGAGGCAGCCTTTATCACTACGGTGTATGAGTTCTCATGTGGAAATGGTGCCCAGGCAGGGGGCACAGCTCAATGGTATAACACGTGTGTGGCATGTGAGAGTCCCTGGGCTATGCCCAGTACCGCAAACAAAAGAGGATGGCTTATGTTGCTTTCAAGCGAGATTGGCAGAGACGGCCACCCTCTGTCTCCCATGGGAGACAGTAAGTGACAGGCCTCACCTCGATGACCAGCTGCAGATCGTCCATGTACTGCTCCTCTGTCTGAATCAGCTCGTGAATGTAGCCCTGCCTCTTCCTCTCCATGGGCTGCATTGTGTCCAGGGCTTGGAGATCGGCACACCCTGCAGAGACAGGGCAGAGCTTAACGGCACTACTTCAGTCCCTCAAGGAAGATGGACAATTCTCAGAGGAGGCACTGCTTCGAAAGGACATTTCCCAGAGAGGATCACCTGCTTGCGGAGAGCTGGCATGAGGGACTACTGTGCTCCTAGAGGTAAAGTTATCACATCTGTGAAGTTATAGCAAGCTCCTGACTTCTGAGCAACAGTGAGAGAATTAAGAATTTTAGAAATGGCCTCAAAGTGACCAGAATTTCATCATTCCACGACTTCTGGAAATTATTGAAATGATTAAATAAATTAGTACTTGAAGTTGGTGTTTTTCAAACTAGTAGATCATGAGCCATCATCAACTTAGGCCCACTATTTACAAAGAATTACGGTCTACGATGCACACGGTGCTGGTCAGTGCTCTGAAAGGGTTTGGCAATATATCTAGTTATACTTATATAAAATACCAACTCACTTTGAATTACTGTTAGGAAAACAAGAACCAAAGGCCTGAGAAATGTGTCTCTAGAGTTTCGCAAGGAAAGTTCTAAGGTTAAAAGATCTCAACCAGCCCACTGAAAGAGAGCAGTGGGGCCAGGCCCACCACAGAGTCCAGACACAGCCATGCAGAGGAGTCACAGACAGCTCACAACAGGACGAGCAGCACTGGGTTCACTCTGCATCCGTACACAGCAATACCTCAGGAATCCCCTCATCAGGCAAAAAGTGGAAGCAGACAAGTACCGTAAAACCAAATTTGTAGGAGGCTGTGTGATTGGATGGAGCAGCTAACAGATCAAATCAATGTAAAACTTAATCACACTAACTGGGTTCTGGCTGGTTGCAGGAGGCCCTCTGGTCAATCAACTTATGATTTTTATTATTTATGTGTATGTACGCAGCGAGGTCAGAGAGTTGTAAGAACCCCTGAATCTTGACTCACAGGTAGTTGTGAGCTGCCTAATGTGGAATTCGAACTCAGGTCCTCTGTAAGAATACACGGTCTTAGCCACTGAGCCGTCTTACCAACCCAATCACCAATTAAGCTGGAACCAAATGGCAGCTGTAGCTGTTTTCTGTAGATTTCATTTTTGTTTTTTGATAAATGCTGTTGGACAACATTGCTGGCTAAATTCTCAGTTATTCTGGTAACTAGTATTGAGGAATTGTTTTAGTTTCCGATGATTGGCTCAAGTAAATCTACTAAATTTAAATGGTCTAAGAAGTTCCCCTCGGAATGGTATCCAGGAAGCTACCACATGAGGCAGCAGGCAGAGTATTTCAAGCCATAATGGAAAACAATTCTTTGTAAGCCAATAAAAAAAATAAAATTTTAAAAACCACACACACACACACAAATCTGGAGTCAGTGAGATGGCTCAGCAGGTAAAGGTGCTGCTGACAAGCTCCATAACCTGAGTTCGTTCATTGGACTCACATGATGGCAGGGGAAAACTGGTGCCCCCCCCACACGAGAGAGAGACAGAGAGACAGAGAGAGACAGAGAGAGAGACACACACACACACACAGAGAGAGAGAGAGACAGAGAGAGACATGTTTTTTGTTTCTGTTTTTTAAGCAAAAGCCGAGCTAGCAGACAACGAGGTGTGAACGGGGACTTCAGCTGTCCCCAGCACAGGTCTTGGGAATGATGGCAGCAGTGAGGATGCAGAGTCCCACAGGGCAGCCACAAAGCAATGGGAACAGAGAGCAGTGCCCCAGAGGGAGAACAAACAAGGGAAGGGTCAGAGTCTTTTTTTTTTTTTTCCTGCTTGCTAGGGGAGACACTAGACAAACACTATCACCAAACTCTAGTATAGCCCAGCTTGGTTTAACCTTTTCTAACCTTTTCCTATAGGACCTTGTGTATGCTAGGCAAGACTCTACCACTGAGCTATGAATTAAAGAAATATATCTTTAGGCCAGGAGTGGTGGTGCACGCCTTTAATCCCAGCACTTGAGAGACAGAGGCAGGTGGATTTCTGTGAGTTCGAGGCCAGTTTGGGCTACAGAGCAAGTTCCAAGACAGGCTCCAAAGCTACACAGAGAAACCCTGTCTCAAAAAACAAACAACAACAGTGTGTGTGTGTGTGTGTGTGTGTGTGTGTGTGTGTGTGTGTGTGTGTGATAGATTTGGATTAACGTACAGTTTTAATGATTTTTTTTTGCTAATACTGCAGGCATAGATGACAGGTTTATAAAACAAAAATACTGAATTTATCAGGTGACATGGGGTGCTAGCCAACCAGAAACCATAGCTCTGCCAACTCTGGAGCACTGAATTTTGTTCTGCCTGCTGGAGAGAACTGCACAGCAGCAGGTACACAGTGAATCGGGAAGGCCAGGTGGAGGCCGGCTTGACTATGCTATGTGTGGCACAGAGGACAGATGTACGCAGACAGCTCGTGAACAGTGCTGCCCAGAGCATCATCAGAGACACTGGTCACATCCAGTGACTGCTGGAAGCAACTAGAACCTGTGCTGAGGGTACAGTACCTCTTACTTAAAAAAAATAAAATAAAAAAACCCCAAATAAACAGACCAAACTATTGAACTTTATGTGCCCCATGGGTGTTTTGCCTGCATGTGTGTTGTGTACCAGGTAAAGCCAGAAAAGGGCATCAGATCCCCTGGAGTTGGATTTCAGGAGTTTGTGAGCCACCACGCGAGAGTTCGGGAAAAGCAGCCAGGGTTCTTAGCCACTGAGTCATCGCCAGTCCTTACCTGGTGTTTCATGTCATTCATGATCCCTATTTGGGATTTATGAAATATCTGCATTCCATATCTATGACTGTCTAGTTATTTTCTTTAAAAAAGTTTTAATTACCTTTTAAATTTATTTATTGTGTGTATGTGTATGCATTGCCTCGGCCTGAGAGTGGAGGTCAGAGAATGACCTTAAGAGCCGGTCCTGCTTTCACCATGTGGATGCTGGGGAGTGGAAGCAGGTGTCACAGGGCCACCTCACCAGTTCTTGGTACTTTTCATTACATTTATTCATATTTAGAGTTAAATGTACTTGTGGTTTTTCTGTAAGTCACTGACGTGAATACATAGCCATTAAATGAGCCTGCATGCATTTGTGGTGCCTGGGTTCAAATGCAGACTGTTGTAGACACTGGGCAACTGCTCACCCAGTGAACCACACCCTGGTTGCCTTAAAATGCACCAACACTGGCCTATCTAGAACAACAGCTTATAACCACAGGAAGGGCCTTAAGTCGTTTCTATTTCTACAGCTGGATGGATATGACAGATGCTTCATTAGGATGAGCACGGGGACAGCTCATCACTATGCCACACTGACCCCTTGCATTTCATCCCTGTGGCCCTTAGACTTCTGCTCTTGGTTCAGTTCCAAGCCCTCACTTCAGATGTCCTTACCTATGAGGTCAGGGGAAATAAAGACACAGTGCCCCCTAAACCTTCCTCCCTTTATCTCTCTACTCCCTTGTTCCTTATTTCATTCCTGGTCAGGTGCTAGGGGTCCGAGTACTCTCTCTAGCCAGCACCCTTAATTGGTGTTCCCTTCCACAGTGCCCCCACCCTGCCCAGGCCCCCCATTATATTCAGTTTTCACTGCTTTATTTTTGGTTCACAAGCAGAGTTAGATGTCCCTCCTACTCCTGGAAAAGACAACCTGGCAAAGACACACCAGCACGTCTCCTTCAGCCCCATTCCCTCTTCAACGCCCTCTTTTTTTGTGTATTGTCAAAGTCACAAGAAGGTCTAGGCTTGTGTTCTCCTTACATTTCCCTAACTGGGTACACTGTCCTGTTGACCCCGCTCTCAGGAAGGTAAGAAAGACCCCAATATTGCTGGGTTCAGTGCCCTCTTCCACTCCCAGCCTCCTCCACCTGCCCCTGCACTGTTACCTCGGAAGTGCTGCCCCTTCAGCCTTGCTGTCCCTTCTCAGCCTTCTCAGTGCTCCTCTTCCTGGTGCCTCCTTCTGAATGTCTCCCTCTGCCTGCTGCCAAGCTCTCTGCTTCTCCCAAACCAGCAAACGCCAAAATAGGATATGGCATTCCTGTCCTGTAAGGTCACAGGAATCTGGCCACACTGCAGCCTGTGTATTGCTCTTCTTGGGCCATAGTGCATATTAGCCTATTTGATTCTGAGAAGCCCTGCACTACAGACATATGCAAGCCGAGGCACCCAGAGTTGCCAACAGTGGACCTGATAACAGAGGGAGAGGTGGGTGGGATTGCTGGATTAACCGAGGACTCGGGTTGCCATGGAGTGAATAAGCACACTTTGTCATCCTGGATACCCGACTGTCCCTGTACTTGACAGAGAGGAGTGTGACTGAACCCTTCCAATGTAGCTTGTCCAATAGAGATATTTATAGATGCAAACTACACATTGGGTTTTGAAGACATATTTAATATGAAATGTAACATATTGCATCAATACTATATTAGCCAGATGATGGTGAAATACACCTGTGATTTCAGAAGACTGAGGAAGGAGGAACTGGAGTTAGAGGTTAGCCTGGGCTACATAGTAAGACTCTTAGAAACAACCAGCCAACCAGTCAATCAGCCAGTCAACTAACCAACCAGTTGGTTAGCAAACTAACCAACAAACCTACTAACCAACCAAATAACCAACCTACCAACTAACCAATCAACCTACCAACCAACCTACCAAGCAATCAACCAACTAACATACCAACCAAGAAACCAAGCAACCAAACAACCAACCAACTAACCAAACCTACCAACCAATGTGCATACATGCCAACCATTAAGTCAGCAAACTAATCAACCAACATACCAAGCAACTAACTAACCCAACAACCAACCACCTAGCCAGTCAGCCAACCAGCCAATCAATCAATCTTGTTGCATATTGTAATATTTTGGATATACTAGATTAAATACTATTGGAATTTTATGTATTTTGACTTAAAATGTGACTGCTAGAAAAGTTTAGATTACATATGGGGCTTCTGTAGTTATTCACATATTTCTGTGAGCAGTTCTGTATTTGGGGGGGTCTTTTCCTCACAAAATGTAAAATGGCTTCCACGGACGGCAGAATGAAGCCCTAACTCAGCAGCATGGCTCCAGGGTCTCCATGGCCTGGATCCTGTCTGCCTCCCAGCCTCTGCAGTAACTGCTTTGCCACCTCCCCACCCAACTAGTAAGGCTGGGTCCTTATGACAGGGTGCACACTCTGCCCACAGCTTTGATGAGTTCCTCCTTCCCTTCCTCATTTACAGCCTGGTTCTCACAGAGAGTCCTTCACAGTGCAGCTCAAGGACTCCACTGTAGGGGAAGCCTTCCCACCTTGGGTCCCACTCATACCCAGATTTGCTTCCTTTTGTGACTAGTGTATCTGTATTCAGTGGCAGCTGTGGGTGGCGGCCGCATATGTTCTACCATGGAGCTATACTTCTGGCCTCTGATTCTCTATTTTAATATGTCACCTAAACGAGCTCCTATTGTCCTTATTCCATAAACTTAGTACGTATGTCCATACATCCTCTGGTCTGTCTCTAACAGAGGCCTAAATATCAAACCGGGTCAGTGCTCCGCCCCTAGGGACCAGGCTGTGTTTGTTAAGTGGTGAAAATACAGTGTTGGTCCTGCGCTGCTTGCTTCCAGATGCACTTTTCCTCCTCCTGGCTTTGATCTGGGCTGTAGGGAGGCAGGGCCTGTAGGCCGCTTGCTCTCTCCCTGCTCTGGATGGAGCTGGATTCTGCCAGGTCTGGCAGGAAACTGAAAATGACAGGATAATTTCTTTCACCAGAATAAGGGGTAAGAAACCTCTTTGTCTCTGCTAGTGGAAGAAGGGGAAATTGTTGGGCTTAAAATAGCACCAAAACTTGGATTTTAAGAATTCTGAAACAGGCTGGGCAGTGGCGCACACCTTCAATCCCAGTACTCAGGAAGCAGAGGCAGGTGGATCTCTGTGAGTTTGAGGCCAGCCTGGTCTACAGAGTAAGTTTCAGGACAGCCATGGCTACATAGAGAAAACATGTCTCAAAAAGTAAAAAAAGAATTCTGAAATGGATGATTTAACACAAAAATTGGCCCATAGCTGGTGACAGCTTCAGGGGATGCTCAGCCAAAGAAAGTATTCAGTCTGTTGGGAGGATCACTCTTATCACCAGGAAACCAAGTACCACTAACAAGGAGCTGGCTAACAACACAAAATCACACAACATACACACACATCATACACACACATACCACATATGCACACCACACACATATCATACACAAACCACACACACACACACACACACACACACACCACACATCATACATACACACCACACACATACCATACACACACCATACACACCACACACACACCATACACATACACACACCACACATACCACACAAACACACATACATACCACAAACACACACCATACATGCACACACACCATATATATATATATATATATACGCATCACACATACCACTAACACACACCACATAAACACACACACACACACGCACCATACATATCACACAAACACACACACACCAAGGAGAAAATGCACAATAAATTTAAAAGTGAAGATGAAAACCCCAAGAACTTAAGATGACAGAATAAAACACAAAAGGAGATGTAAAACACACATGACTAAAAACATGTGGGAAGGGAATAACCCCCACACAGCCCACAGAAAGAGTCTCACTGGAGAGTCTGGCGGATGGCTTGGTCAGCACAGTTACTACCAGGCGAGTATGAGCACTTGAGATGGAATTCACAGCACTCACATTAGCCAGGAGGGTGGCATGCATCTGTGCTGGGGAGAGGAGAAAAGCCAGGAAGTGGCTGGGAGGAGAGACAGGTGAATCCCTCGTCTAGCCAATCAGTGAACTCAGCATTTAGTGACAGCTCCTACCTAAAAACTAAGGTGGAAAGCAATAGAAGATACCTGACCCCTGACACTGACCTCTGGTTTTCACAGCCACATATGCACCATGTGTAAACACGCATAAAACACACATGCATACACTATCTGTAATACACAAAAATACATATATTTGAAAAAAGTAAAGGCAAACAGTAAATATTGTAATGAAAACAGCATATTAATGACTAAAATACCAAATTAAACACATCTAAGAATTAGTAAGTAATGTGAGATGTAAATAAATAGCTTAGAAAGTAGCTCTGAAAGAAAAAACAGGAAACATGGACGTATGACGAGGCCAGCACACTCCGCCTAAGACACAGAATGGCAATGACGAGGTCAGCGCACACTACACAGAACACAGAGTGGCAATGACGAGGCCAGCACATACTACATAGAACACAGAGTGGCAATGACGAGACCAGCACATACTACATAGAACACAGAGTGGCAATGACGAGGCCAGCACATACTACATAGAACACAGAGTGACAACGATGAGGCCAGCGCACAGCACACACTGCACAGTTACAGAGGCAGGGAGGACAAAAGAGCTGGCAGGCAGCACTGAGGTCACAACAGCAATCTCTTTCAGGGATTGCATCATTACTGTTATGGCTGGAGTCATCCCCAGGCTGTGTGTGGCAGCTCACTGCTCTAACCCCAGCATTCAGAAGACTAAAGCAGGAACACAGGGAAGGAGTGGTCAGCCTGGGCTATACAGTGCGCTAGTTTGAAACTACAAAACCTTATTTTGGAAAACCAGAGTCAATCAAATAAACCAACAAAACAAAATACAACAAATCCCAAAGGATCTGCGTGAGAGGCTGCCAGCAACCACCTAGACAACACGACAATACTGTGCTTACCTGCAACAAACAGAAAACCCTCAATGTATGAAGTAAAAAGATGGAACCTTTCTTAAAATAAATACACCTCTTTTCAAAAAATGAGAGAAAAAGAAAAGCAACTAGAATGTAAGTAGTGAAGTTGACAATTTTTCATGAAAATTATCCAATGAGCAGTTTGAATAGTTAACAATCGTGAGAAATGAACACATATAAGAGAATACACATTTCAACAAAAATCTGTGTCTATGGGGAACATTTGCTGAGCGTAGCAGGGAGTATAAGGATTTAATACTGCTTTCAATTGTTTCCTTTTAAATTTATTTCTGAGGCTGGAGATGGCTCAGGAGTCCAAAGCACTTGCTGCTCTTTCAGAGAGCCTGAGCTGGGTTCCCAGCATCCACACTGGGCTGCTCACACTGCCAGCAGCTCCAGGGGACCCAGTGGTCTCTCCGACCTCCATAGGCCTGCACTCACAGACACATGCTCCCCGCCCCCACACAACTGGGACAATGAAAAACAATAGCAATTCTGAGTATGATGTGATGTGCACACTGTAGCATGTCTGTGGGAGGAGGACAATTCTGTGGAGTCATTCTCTTCTTCCACTTTTATGTGGTCCCCAGAGGTCAATCTCAGGTCAGGCTTGTGTGGCAAGTGCCTGCCTTGTCATTGATCCATCTCTCCAGTCCTTCAAATTTTATTGTAATTGTGTATGCATGTGCTTGATGTTTGTACGTGGGCACATGTGCTACGGTGAGTGTGTGTATGTGCATGATGTTTGTGCATGGGCACATGTGTCATGGTGAGTGTGTGTATGCATGTGCATGATTTTTGTGAGTGGGCACATGTGCCATGGTGAATGTGTATGTATGTGCACGATGCTTGTGTGTGGTCATGTGTGCCATGGTGAATGTGTATGTATATGCATGATGTTTGTGTGTGGGCATATGTGCCATGGTGCATATGTGGAGGATGGAGGACAGCTTTGTGCACTTGGTTTCTTTCTTTTGGATTCAGGTTGACAGGACTGTGCTGTGTGTGCCTTTACCCGCCGAGCCACTTTACTGTCCTCAAACATCTTTGCTTAGCGAAAAGAAGTTTCCTGGTGCCCCAGATAGTTTTCCTTCAGTAGCAGGGACCCATTTAACCTGATCCACCACTACCTCTTGTGATTACTGCCTTTTCTGTTTTGTTTTTCAGGTTCTGGAGATCCACCCATGGCCAGGCAAGAGTGCCATGCCAGGCCATAGCCTATTCCCTTTCCTCTCATTAGCATCTCTCCTCATATCCTCTTACTTCCTTGGCCAGCCTTCCTAGTTTCTCCTCCTCTTTCCTCCACAGCCATCCAGACTCCTAGTGGTGAAAGTCCTGTTTTAGGCCTAGAGACTCTTCTCTGTGAGCTCAGTGACTTGGTTAAGCACGTGTCGGTCTGACGGCTCCCATATTTATACTTTGCCTCAACTTATTTTTGCCTATGTAGACTCTCCCTCATCAACAGAACAGCAAAAGCCATCTTCTTACCATCACGGCCGAACTCTCCTCCTCATCACCTTCTAACTCAAGGCCAGTACCATTTCTCCCCAGCTCATGACGCATCTTTGGATGCAGACCTTCCTTCTGACCCTCCATATTCAATCCACCCGCTGGCTCTAACATTAAACACTTGACCCGTTTGCACCACATCCTTCATTACCATCTGGATCCAAGCCACTATCTTATGCTTGGATCACTGTGCAAGTTCCTAGAGGACTTCCTTGCTTCTGGTCCCTTCTGTTCACTTTAATCTAACAGGTAATCTTGTTGAGACACATCAGATCATGTCCTTCCTTTGATAAAACCTTCTAACAGGGTTTTCTTTTGCCACACAAAAGCCAAAGTTATAAGACAGCCCCAAAGAATCTCAACTAGCATCCATCTCCTTGACCACCTGGTCTCATTTCCCCTTCTTGCTATTCCCTCTGTCCCAGGCCCATTGGCCTCTACCCTGTTCCCTGAGTATCACGAGGACACCCCAATAGCATCCCCCTCTGATATGCTGCCCCTCATCCTGGAATGGTCTGTTCCCCAGATATTCCCCATGCCCTTCAAGTCTTTCCCTGTCTTACCAATCTGGACACATTTGAAGGTCCTGTTCACGATGAAATGCCTTCACACCCCAACCAGCACTCCCTCTATCCTCCTACTTTATTCTCCTGAGATACAGCACCCTTGGTTAATCTCATTTGTTCACATCCCCTCCTCAACTGGAGGAAGGCCCTAGTTTTGTCCATTTTCTAATCTACTCTATCCACAGTGCGTGATACACGGGTAGGTTTTCTTTAAGAACTGATAAATGTGAGAGGAGCTATACCCTGTCCTACAGGTCACAAAAAGTGATGAAAATTTCCTTGTAGGCCCTGATGGACAGGGAGAATGGACAGAGAAGAAACAATAGATCAAAATTCTTGGACGGGCAGAGTGAGCTGGACTACAGGCCCTCACAGTATGGGTAGATGTGGAGACACACTAGAAACCATGACTGATGAAAACTCTGCCCCACTGACATGGTTGTGAACCACTGTTCTAAACCCCTGGGCAAACAAGAAGCCAAAGAGAGACGCTTAGGCGAGAGATGAGAAGGTCTGGGAAGATCCCAAAAGGCGGAGGACAAAGGACAGGCTGTGCTGGCTGATACAGGCTGCTTGTTCAGATTAGGTCCTAAATGCCAGAAAACTCCTCACCCGTTTTGAGGAGAGCGAGGCCACTGAACAATGCCATTCTCTGTGAGCCCCGCTCTGCTAACCACTCTGAGTATTGGATATAATTGTCAGCTGTACTGTGTGGGAGCTCTGAGAAGAGACGAGCTCCCAACAGTAAACCCAGAAGATTAAACTGCAACTCTCTGCAGATTGCCTTGATGCCCAACTCTTATCAGGACTCTAGAAAATGGCTATTTTATAAAACAATATTTTTTATCTACTTGGTAAATACATATTAAGGACAAACAATGCACCAAGATAGTATTTCTACCATAAAGTGATAGGTAAATATATTTTCTTTGGAAATTTAAATAATTCTTTAACAAATTTTTATTTATTTGCTGGTAATTCTGGGGATCAAACCAGGAGCTTCATGCATGCTAGGGAAGTGCCCTTTAAAAACAATTTAAAAGTTCTTTCTTCTTATTTTTTCAGAGACATAGGCTAGCTGTGCTGTCTGATTCTTCTGCCTTACCTCCCAAGTGCTCTGATTAAAGGCACACGCCATGTACTCCACCAGCTTGGGCACCTGTGTATTTTTCTGAAGCCTACTGAGTTGTAATCAAGCCGTAGGTTGGTTATTTAAATGCAACTGTATTAAAATGTTTTAGAACATAAGAGAGCTACCACACATATTATTCTAGGATAACAGTATCCTAGAATGTCCCCAAAGCAAGCTTGTTGATATGTGCAAAGGGATACATTTATCAATTTATTTTCATTTCTTAACCTGCTGTGAAAGATCATAATCCTAAGACAACAGAGAACTTTTTTCTGTGTGTACTTACATGCATGACTTATGAATGGATGTTCACATGTATAGGTGCACTATGTGCGTGTGTGTGTGAGGAAGGATGGGGGCCAGAGGTTGCCGATGGGCACCTTCCTTGACTTACTGAAGTGGAGCCTTTGTTGAACTTGGTGCCTGCAGATTTTAGTCTAGCAAGCCAGATCAATCCAGGGAAATCCCTGTCTCTGCCTCATGAGTGCTTGGATTGCAGTCCTTAAGTGGTGCTGGGGATCTGATCTGTGGTCCTCACACCCGGACATCTCCACAAAGACCAGGGCACTGACTCTGTCCTTGGCAGTTACTTCCGGCTAGGATCTATGCGTTTCCTACCCTACGCGGACTGAAGTGATATGCTCTTTAGATTCAGACTTCAGCAAGAGAATGGGCTCCTTCCTTGCACCTAATCCAGAAGTTTTGATTCTAACAATATGTGACCTACCTCTGACTAATGTAACTGAACCCTCTTGAATAGAGGACAGAGATTCTGTAGTTGGGTGGCGGAGAAGGACTTCAGAGCTACCAGGTTTCTTATGTTGGAAGGAAAGGCAATGGTAAGCAGTTTCTACACAGCATTCACTGGATGCCAGGGGTACACCTGACCTGGTGTGACCCTGAACTGATTTCTGGAGAAAAAAAAAAGACTTAGAATAAACACTCTATCAAACATCCCCAGGCACTGCAAACAAAACATGACCTTTACTTTCCTTGAACTTTTTGTGTCTTAGTGACATAATAGGCCTTTATGCACCCTCAACCCTGGCACACAATTAGAACCTTGTAGCTACTTGCTGAAGCACTTTGCATCAGTACTCAGTCACCCAGCACTGTCTGTGGGCAGAGGGCTTCATAAACCTACCCTTCCTTAGTATCATAAGCCGCCTACACACCTCTCACCTCCCCATGGGATATTCTTGCAGTTCCTATTTCCAGCGTCCACTATTCCGTGGCTGGAGAGCATTCTACACTGCTGGGTCTAGGAGACACTTGTTCTTTAGCATCTCCTGACAGATAAGCACCAGTGTTACTCAGGTCCCAGGGGCAGGTTCTTCCAGGGCCAACCCAGATTCACCCAAAGTCATTCTTTTCATCACGTCATCTCACCTCACCTCGGATTAACTGGTGATTGCTCTACTTTTCTGGTTTGGAGGAAAAGCAAGCCCTGGTTAAGGAAAAGCAGGAACATGAATTCCAGAGTCAGGATGGATTTGAGCTTCAATCTGTCAACCCCAAATGCCAGGTTAACTGTGTGCTGCACAGAAAATGTTCAACACGTCAGCTATTGTTTCTAGAACTGACTATGCAGTGAACTAGTGCTTCCAAAATGCTGAACGTATGGTGTGGCTCTCATCCTCAGTGACAGACCAGGCGTGGACTCCCAGGGCAGCTTCATTTATCCTTTGAAGTGAACACTGAGTGATGGTTGCCTTTTGACAATGGCATGAAGTCTTGTAAGAACATTTCATAATTCCTCGTTCTTGTTTAAGGCAAAAAAAAAAGTGGTTCAAAAATTAATTCTGAAGTTGATGTGGAGAGGTAAGACTTAGCATAGCCACCACAGTACGGAAGAAGACAAGAGACTCAGCACTGACCTGCAGGAACCGAGACAGCGTGGTACAAGCAAGAGAACAGATGAACTGACCATGAGACCCAAAAAAACTCAGAAATCGACTCAGGAAACAGCTAAATGATCTTTGCCAGAGGAGCACAGGCAATAACAGAGAACATAATCTCAGTAGATGGCTCTGGAACATGTGACAGCTACAGGTGTGAGACAGACTACAGACAGGCCTGTTCCTCATCAGAGTTAACCTAGAACGCACCGTGCTCAAGTCCCAAATGTGAGCCACAAAATGTTTAAGTCCCACTACGTGACCTTGGGTTCCGAGAAGATGTAATATATGCCACAAAAGGCATAATACACAAAAAATAATAATCTGGACTTCACTAAAATTTATTTTTTGTTGCTGTTTTATAAAAGACAGGGTTAAGAGAAAAAGGTCACAGACTGGGAAAAAATAATTATAAAACCTATATCAGACTCAGGATTGTAATTCAAAGTGTACAACTAATTCAACAATAGACAAAAACACCTGATTTAAAGAATGGGCCATAGGGCTGGGCAGTGGCAGTGCAGAACTTTAATCCCAGCTCTCAGGATTCAGAGGCAGGTGGCTCTCTGTGAGTTCAAGGCCAGCTAGATCTACAAAGCAATTTCCAGGACAGCCAGAGCTACATAGAGATACCCTGTCTTGGGGAAAAAAAAAAAAAAAGAATGACTCATAGGCCTTAACACCTCACCAAAGAAGAGAGGCTATAGCCAGGATGTGATAGCAAACCTTTAATCCTGGCAATTGGGAACTCTGTGAGTTCAAGGCCAGTCAGGGCTACTTAATGAGATCCTGCCTTGAAAAAGGATGCTGTATGCCATCTATCTTCAGGGAAATGCATATTAAAACAAGATACCAACACACACATTAGCTTGGCCAGAAGTCACAACATAATAGCAAATGCTGGCACAACAAAAGCTCCTTCGTTGCTGGCAGGAGCGATGCCATAGCACTGTGACTTTGGAACAGTATGGTTGTTACAAGACAACATGCTACATGATCTGAAAACACGGCATAGCCAAACAATACAATTTTAACTTGGCTATAAAAAGGAAAAATGCATCAATACATACTACAACATAGATGAAGTAAGCCAGTCACAAAAAAACCCATGTTTGTCCAGAACAGGCAAACATATGAAGAGAGAAAGTGAATTAGTGGTTTCCTGGGGCTAGGGACTGTGTAGGTGGTATGTCCTTACGTGCGCACGTGCACATGTAGTTACAGGAAGGTGGGAGAGAGACAATTTAAAAGTTTTTCTCCTGAGGTGATGAAAGTATTTTCTAATTGATTATAGCAATGTCTGCATGACTGTAACCACACTAAACCACTGAGCTGTGCACTTTATTGACGTGTATGAATTACTCCTCAGTCAGATGGCAATTCTTTGCAGCTTTCTCTTTTTGGATACTATTGCTACAGGCTCTAGCCATCATCTTCCATCCTTGCCTCTTCTCTGCGTGTATTTTTCCTCTCTTTACTGGCACGAGCAATGTGTACCACCAGGACCTCACAGCTCTAAAGGCAGTGGAAGCATCAGCACATGAGTATATGGGATTCACAGCATGAACTCACTTTGTTCATGAATCTTAGAAAAGTATCTGGTGAGTCCTTCTTCTTTTTTGTTTTTCCAGTACCACAATGACACAGGCAGAATTCCCTTGTCACGGGTCCTCTCACTACTCAGTCCTTAGCTGAGAATCTCACATAAGTCTGAGCCTCTCTCTAGGGAGCCTCAACTACTTCTGGTGTTCTAAAGCACCAGTATACCCGGTGATGCCCAGTCCATAGTAGTGCCCATTCCCAGCTGATGCCTATCCAATGCTGGGCATCTAGATTGTATCTTTTGTATCTGGACAGCCCATAGGTGCTTTGCAGTAAAACCAAACCAAACCAAACTCACCTTCCTCCCCCAACTCTGGATCCACACATGGCACAGGTACCCTGTTATCCCATTCTGCCACTCGGCATACAAATGGGGACTAGCTGAAAGTCTCCTCTCACATTTCCTCCCTAACTTCTACCAATTTCCCCTCAGAGCTTTTACACATTTTCTTCACCTCTACTGAATACCAGAATCTGGAAACCATCCCCGTGCTCAGGCTACGCCTGGACTCAGAAGTCCTTTAGAGTGTTTTTGTCATCCCACAGAGTCAACCTAGAGAGTTGTCCCAGCCGACCATCTCCAGAGCCTCTACTCTCACGGCTGGCTTCACGGCCCCACCCCTGCAAGCCGACCATCTCCAGAGCCTCTACTCTCATGGCTGGCTTCACGGCCCCACCCCTGCAATGGTGAGTGCTTGTGACTACACCTGCCTCCAGTCAGGCTTACTCTGCTTATCTATCTCATGGGTCTGCCAGCTGCTGCCCCCACCTAGCAAGTCTTCCCTGCCCATCATTCTAAGGTACAGTAGGTATTTCTCTTCTCTCCTCAAAATGCAGGGGAGAAAAATCTGCCACTGTGCTCAGACTCTTAAATTATGTGTTTCTGCCCTCACCCTGTGACAGTGCCATGCTATGACGCCCTCACTCTCATTTACTATCACCTGCACCTGGTATTCTGCTTGACCTCATGCAAATAAATACTCAACACATATTATCAGGACAGCTTTGTAGAGAAAGGATTTGGAAAAGATGGTGTTTCTGCTAAATAACATTTGTATACATTATTTTTATTTTAACCAATGTGGTTACCAAATGTAGTTCTCTGCTATAGAGGTCCAGTACGTGAAAAACTGCTGTGGGTTCTTTACTGGCCTCCTAGTTTACACTAAAATGTTTCCTAAGATTCTTTCAATAGTTTAAAAAAATTGTGGGAAAAACTATAAATAAAATATTCTGCCAGGTATGGTGATGCATGCCTTTAATCCCAGCACTTGTGAGGTAGAGGCAAGTGAACCTCTGTGAGCTTGAGGCCAGCCTGGTTTATAAAGTGAGTTCCAAGACAGCCAGGGATATACAGAGAATCCCTATCTCAAAAAAAGAAAGAGAAAAAACAAAAAAAAAAAAGAAAAAAATTCTATTATCCTTGATTATACCATCTTACTTCTCTATGTAACAGCATAACAAAATAAAAGTATCTTTTGCTTTTGAGATATGTATGATTATCTCAAATTATATAAATCTTGACCATTGATCTGTACACTGAGATTAAATTAAGAGAAAAGAGAAATTCCAAAGACATTAAATCACACTTATATCTAAGCAATTAAAATAAGCTTTAAAAGGATACTTCAAAAGAAATACACAATACAAGTAATGGAGTTTGTGTTCTTTTAATAAACACACTTGCATAGTTATATTACAATTGTGTAAAAATAAAAACAGATTATTTCATGCCAAGCGTGCCCAGCATTTGCACAATCTCAATACCTTTAATACTATAGTTTTCAAGACACACAAAATAAAAATTTAAGGCAAATACATCACTTTGCAACAATTTAATAATTTATTACATTACAGTAGCGTCACAGCAGCATGTAAGAATGCCACCCTAGGCAAAGGGTCTCAGTGTTCCCACCAGCTATTTACAGGAATTCATAATTTGGTAAACTCATTCTAAGAAAACTTGGCAGATAAAGCTTTGGCCTGGACTTCATTTCTTTCTTGCATTTCCTCCCCCCAATCTCTTTCTTTTGAGCTCTAGCTCCATATTGTATTTTAAAACAGTTACCGTTTTAAGTGTTGCATTATTTCAAAATAGTCAAAGATTCAGAGAAAATATATAATCGATAGATAATTTTTAGTTTCCAATTTTCTAAAAGAAGAGTTTTGGCTGTAGCTTTTTCCCCCCTTGCACTGCTGTCAAGTTCAAGCACATGTTTTAGAAGTGCCTGCCATACAGTGTGATCTTAACCAGGCATTTTCTGCAAGTTCCAACTGATTGATTCCATTGTATTCCAATTTTTAAATTATGCTTCCAATAAGCTCTTTCCTTTTAAGCAACAGAAAGCTGCCTTACAGAAAATCAGGAAGAGAGCAAATACATGACTGATAAGGTATTGCAACAGATTGCATGCACTTATAAGAACGATTTAAATGATTATACGTCATAAAATGTCCTTCCTTACAGCTTCCTATCAAATACATGACAATATACCCACCCAGGCAGTATCTGGTTAACACAGTAAATTTATTTTCTAGACTGACATTTACTCTGAATGATGGGCCAGTGTATGACTTAAACCACAGGTATCTGATGAACATGTTATTTTCAGACTGATCATAGATGCTGAGTTCAACCTGAGTGCCATTTCTAGTAGTCTACTCTTAGTGATGGAGAAATCAAGTGATTTGACCTATAAAAATACTTTTGGGGTAATTTATCAGTATAGTAGAAAGCCCAAAATAAAAATTATAACAGAAAAAAGGGCTTTATGGAACAATGCAGTTAATTAGCAGTGCTTGAATTTCTGACCTTGGCTTATACAGCAGCTGTCCACACACTGAATTCAAGGATGTAAAGACAGAATGTTGAGGAGATAAAAAGCAAATTCGGGTAATCTATATACTGTGGAAAAGTCAGTTTGGAATCAGTCTTTGCATTGTTTCTTAGTGACTGCAGGCAATTCTCTTACCCATCAATAAATGGATACTATTGCTTTCCTATGAATGTCATTTAAAATACTACTATGATGGCAAATGCTAAAATGGAGGTGGTTTAAGAACTTTAGCAGAAATCCCCACCCCTGGGAGCACACATATACATCTCCCAACATTGCAATAGTGTGAAGTTTTCCAAACCAGATATCAGAGCTTTGTAAAGTTGTAACTAAACTGTTGGTTCTTTCATGATTTAGGTAATGTACAATTGCAATAATTCATTCATAATATATAGGCACATTAACATAAATATTGCACAAATATGCCTTTAAATGAAAATGAGAGGTATAAAAGCATGTTTCATTTTCTCAAAGAACTCTATGAGGAATAAGACTCTGTGATTGTATATACATTTATCTGACATTTCTCAAACAGTAGATTGCACTGCAATTTGTAAACATTTTAAAATGCATAAATTGCTCATTGATTTTCAAATATGGTTTAATACTGTATTAAAATTCTTTTTCATTTCAGCTAAGTGCTCTCATACATACTAGTTTATAATAATGTCTATTTTGTTAGAGTGCTTTCCATTCAAGGGAAGAGGTAAAATCCTATGTCAAAGGAGCCGATGTGGGAGAAGAATATTAGCCAGGAAAGTATGGATAGCAACATCAATATGCTAGTCTCAAAGAAGCCTCATGGGCATAGAGGAATGCCAGTTCTCACATGCCTTTACCATTATGGGTCCTTGGCTAGAGCTTTCAAGCCTGCTTCAGGTCTGGCACAACCTCTTCAAGGATTCCTTATGATTTTTACTAAATGCATTATGAATGCCAACAGTGCTGTTTTCTATACTAGGGTAAGTAGTCACCTGACTACAAGAGATAATGTAAATTCTACTTTAGAATATATTACAGATATAAGTGCTCTAAGCTAGGGGAAGTTTCTCACTCACAGTCAATGATGGACACTTTCCATTCTTGAAAGCAATCGATGTTTATGTCATCAATAAAGCAGTAACTGTGTGCTGGAGCACAGATCTGCAACCAAGAGCACCTGAGACCCTAAAGGAACTGCCCGAGTCGTACACTCATCCTTGGGCAGTCAAGACAAACCAGACATACACTACTCTGCACACAATGGCCAGAGCACACCACTTTCATCTTCTGTGAGACAAGGGAAGTTCTTCCAATATTATTGCTCCTATTCAGATTACACAGAAACATACAAAAGGCTGTTTCCATTCTCGGCTTTCAAACAAACCTGACTATTGGTACTTAGAATGGCATATTAGAAAGTAACAAACAGTGATTATTTGAGGGCAAATCACAGATTGAGCCAATTATGGGCTCTCGTGATTAGAATTATATCAAATATAATAGCAGAACATAAGCAAACATCACCTGAATTCCATAATGAATATACAATTTGCAACAGCATTGGAAAAGCATGGCAGCCCATTCCAAACCAGACAGAACAGTTTGTGCAAATAGTGGGTCTTTGTGTGTTTGTACTCCCACCATGTAAGGGCAAACTGAATATGCATGCTAATGACCTACAATTGCCAAATTAAAAAAGGAAGAAAAATGCTAAAGGATGCCAGAGTGAACAGCAGGGAAAGCCACACAAAGACCCACTATCCTTGAAATTGTTACAAATAAATTTTAACTGTAAATTAGAAACACAAATAAATAATCACAAGTGGCTCTAACATTGAAGCGAAGTAAACGAATTGTGTAGGAGATATTTGATCAGGGCTGCCTGCCCTGCCTCCACGCTAGAGTCAAACTTGGATAGTGGGTCTCTGGGGTGCTTTCACAACTGGAAGACAACATTGGGTCCTAAAAAAAGAAAAATGAGGAATAAAATGAACATAATGTAAATTAGGTGGGTGAGAAAAAAATCTAATAGTCACATACAACATCAACTAAATAAATTTGAGTCACAAAAATCCTCAACCTTAAAAAGTCCCAATTGTATAGTAAAATGAAAATAGTGTTAATAAGGGCAAGAGAAATACAAATGGTAATCTGCAGTTTAACCAGCACTAATGCCTCAAAGACTCTTAATAACTGATTCATTTCTCAATATCTAAGTAGCTATAATAAAGTTCTCAGATGAATTCGTGACTATAAGCATGAGGTGTTTTCTAGAACATATCCTACGGAAACTGTAGGTTTATGCCAACTTCCGTTTAGTTAACTTTCATAGCTACCAATACAAGGAATCCTGGTCATTTCTGAACAGCACTTTTGGCTCTCCAGTAGCTAATAAACAGCTATTTTGAGCAAACCTAACAGACATGCTGCTGGTTCCTAGGTGGTTTAAATAGCTGGTTTAAGGAAAACAGACTTTTCAGAGGGTCTATTTGGAAACTGTCCTGAGAGCTGTTTAATTCCACGCTGGATGACGAACCTTTGTTATTCATTTAGGAAAGAAGCATTATTTTTAGATGTATTCAAACTACAAAACCCCAGATATCTTAGCCCAAATCAGGGTAGTAGATAAGCTACAGAGAATAACTTTGTAACAAAGAGCACTTTGAAACTATTCTATTTTGACCCTTGACAGTTCTATTTCCTCATCTCTAAATAGGTAAGACGATCAAGAAATAACTAGTGCTCCCTTCCATCCCCATTTGCCTTTCTAGCAAACTGTAACTCCTCCTCTTGGTCCAGTCAAATGTCCTCTGAGAAGCCTTCTGCAATGACATGCCTTTCTCCCAACATGGACTCAGGGATCTTTCCCAGGTATGTATTTGTATAAATATTCACTATGGCAAGTGTTGCATTTATGTGACTGCTCCCAGCTAAAGTCCAAAGCTACTTCAGAGCAAGTATTGTCACTGATTATTGGGATTCTCAGTATGTGGTGGGCATCTATGAATGAATACACTTCTTCTTCTTCTTCTTATTTTTGTTTGTTTGTTTGTTTGTTTTTGTTTTTTTGAGACAGGGTTTCTCTGTGGTTTTAGAGCCTGTCCTGGAACTAGCTCTTGTAGACCAGGCTGGCCTCAAACTCACAGAGATCCATCTGCCTCTGCCTCCCGAGTGCTGGGATTAAAGGCATGCGCCACCACTGCCTGGTTATGAATACACTTCTTGACTGAAGCAAATGACGACTTCATTTCTTTAAATTGTGTAGACAATATTGTGTAGACAATAATAAATGAAAGATTTCCCTCCTATTTGTTCAAAGATTATAGTTTCCTTATATTATTTCAAGGAGGGCATGAAGCCAGTCGCCTTGTGGAGCTGTGCTAACACAGCAGCCTGGTGTAGGAGGTCCTTCTGTTTATGTATTGCTTTCATTGGTTAATCAAAAAAGAAGCTGCTTGGCCTGATAGGGTAGAACTTAGGTAGGCGGAGAAGACAGAACTGAATACTGGGAGGAAGAAAGCAGAGTCAGAGAGCCACCATGGAGCTGCCAGGTCAGACATGCTGAATCTTTCCCAATAAGCCACGACCTCATGGTTATATACAGATTATTAGAAATGGGTTAAATCAAGATGTGAGAGTTAGCCAATAAGAGGTTAGAGATAATAGGCCAGGCAGTAATTTAATTAATACAGTTTCTGTGTGATTATTTCGGGTGTAAGCTAGCCTGGGAGCCAGGACAAACAAAGTTCCCCCCACCTCCTTGCAATATCAGCCTCTTGCTACAATGGCTGATTTTAGACTGGATTCCAGTTTATGATCCTTCTGAGTGCTGGGATGCTAGAAGTGTACCATGCCTGGCTTCAAAGTTACATGTGCAATCTGCCATGTGTCCTTGGTTAACCAATTCATGATTTCTGTATAATGTGTGTACCAAACAAATTTCAAATCCTGTTCTCCTAAGAATTAGAAACTGGGGACATGGATCGGGGTGGAGGAGCACTTGCCTATAGTTCATAAGGCTCTAGGTTCAATCAGCCTCCAATACCACCCCACTACTGCTACTACTACTGGAGGGAGGAGAGAGGGAGAGAGAACGTAAAAGAAGAGAGAGGGAGAGAAAGAGAGAGTTTTATTTGAGCATGGTAATACAGGCTTATAATCTAGGTGCTCAGAATCAGAAACTGGAAGCAGGAGAATCAGGAATTCAAGATCATCCTCAGGCACAGAGCAAGTGTGAGACCAGTCCCAGCTACATTAAGACCAGTATAGCTTTAAAAAAGTTCTCACAAGATAGGGTATTTTTCTAGGAGGTTTTTATATTTGAGGTAGATTTCTCTAGAGTAATGGCTTCCTTTCTTTTTCTTCCCCCACACCCCTGTCTCATTTGTATGTGTCTGATGTAACTGGGAAACTGACCTTGATTCATATATATTTTGTGGCATGAGACAGTTCTCTAAAAAATCACCTAGTGAGAGTTTTACAAGCATGTAAATGGGTTAACTTTTACAAACTGGGTAGTATATAAACACATAAAAAATAAATGAGGGGATTCCAAACGAATGGCATGTATACACTAAAGGATACATTATAGTATAGAGAAATTACAGTACTGGCTACTTTTCATCAATCTGAGAAAGAGCACCAGATGCTGTAAAGCGGTGGCGGTGGTAAAGGGGAGATAGATGCCATCACAGCAAAGAACCCACGTGGAAAATTCATACTTTTATAAAGACAAAAACTAACTCTAAAGTCTGAAACTAGCAGAATGCATTTATGACAAAGCATATTTGAAAAGTAACTACGTCTTGTGTGAGTGCTAATACCTGATCTGGAATAGCAACGCATGCAATACGGCATATTAAAGGTTTCATATCAGGTAAGAGGTAAGTAATTTGATGTTACTCACACTGTTGACTTGGGTCCGAGTCTGTTGTCATCTTAACATAGTTTGAAGGAAAGAGACCAGTCACCCCATTGACTTCTCCTTGCCACCAGTCAGGATCATCCTTGTTCATAACATTAATCAGCTGTCCCTTGGAGAAACTGAGCTCGTCCTCATTATTTGCTGCATAGTCATACATAGCGATCACCTGACACACTACAGAAAAAAAAGCAAAATAATAAATTAAGCATTCCTGTAAGGATCAACCCTGTCCCTAGAGTTTAAATCATTACTAAATTCTAAAATCAGGCTAAAAATTTCCCTTACATGCTCTCTCCCTCCATCTTCTTTCCCAGTCTCACAAAAACAAAAACTAAGCAACTGTAGGTACAAATCCAAGTGACCCACTTCACGTTAATACGACGGAACGACAATTTCACATGGCAAGGAGTAACAGAGTTCTGCAGAGAGACGTTCCCAGAGACCCGCTGCTCTGAAGCAGAGGACAGGAAAGGCAAGTTTTCTGTGTCTTCAAAGAGCTAGCTACTCTAAGACACTCCGTGCTTTAACAAAGTCTTTTAGACAAAACACAGGGTGACCCACTTTCATACCAGCGTGAAAGGCAGGTGTGGTTCTCTCACTACTTGGACCCAGCAGCTTCACGTGGCTGGCAGGAAACCACCCCTTCTGTCGTTTTTTCCCTCTGGCCTATAAAATCAGCAAAAGAAACATGTAATTAAAATATGATATTAAAAACAACCATTAAAAACAACAATTTAAAACTAAAAAACCTAGGATTTCTATAATGACGAGTTAACCTTGCCCATATGGCCTTTGCACTTGACTCCTCAGACAGAATCTTTATCATTACTGGCAAGTGTCTTAGTTCACCTGCAAGGCTTGGGAACACCAAATCTAGCACTGTGACTTATGGCTGGTGCTCCTTGTCATGCTGCATCAGCTCACTCTGACGACAGGGCTGGAGTCGTGTGTTCACCATATGAACAATCAATCATAACCCTGTGAACAAGATCCAGTTAAAAACCCCAACACTAGGGCTCCCACAGGCTTCTCGGGCTGGCAATAACTTTGAGTTGTTACAGATTATTTCCAGAGAAAGGTCATGCTGCCCCCTGCTCTGCTGGAGAGGGACACTTGTTCCACTTTAGGAACCCCTTGTTCTAACCTATAGGCTGATTTTAATCTGTACTGTTTCATAACAACAAACAGAATAACAGCTTCAGTGAGCTCTAAGAATCCCTCTCATGAATTACCTAATTTGAGAGCAGTCTTGGGGACTAGTTATGGAACCCCTGAACTCACCATTGGCCTTTTAGATCAACATTAAACAACTGGAAGATTCACTACAGTATGCATCTCAAAGCATTCTGAAAATGCCAGTCATGGAAGTCTCTAGAGAACTTCCAATTAAAAGTTCTCTGGCTATTCTGTCCAAATAACAGTTTAAAGAGATCTTCCCAGAGCCTTGCAAGTTCAACTTAACTGTTAAGGGTATAGATGACTTAAAGTACACCCTGGAGCTTCATCAATAATCAAGAAGTCATTAAAGCATATCTGGAGGGTCATGTTTCCCATTTAGTCAGTTCAAAGTGAATCAGAAGGTGGCCATTGAGGGGCTGAGTCAAGAACGTATCAAATCTGTACATCTCTGTTCACTACATGCCAGAACTAAGTTATGCCTTGCCTCCCATGCATTTCCATCACATGTAAACTTATATAAAAACATTATTTCTCTTATCATCTCTTAACCCTAACATGCTTTTAGGTTAGCAAGGAAAATTAGATAAGAAAGAAAGCTTTTACTCTGTAAAAATACATGTGCCAACTAGCTGTTAACACTTTTGGAAAAACTATGTTCATCTATGTCTGTACTGTTTCCTTGCACTGTTGTTTCCAAGGCCTAAGACTTAGGGGGTGAGGGCAACAGCTGTCCACTGGGGAGTATTTTTCTCAGCACACAGCCGGGTCTTTTCTTTTGAGGGGTACAGCAAGGTTGGTGTCCCAGGCAGAGATAACAATATGCTTTTTCCTTTAAGAGAAGGACCTATGACCTAGTGAGTGATGAACTGGAAAACAATTATGTTGTTAGAGAAAAATATTCTTTAAACTGTTACTTGTAGGTCAACTAAACTATGTTCAAAGCAGCAGAGACTCAAGGGAAATATATCTAAATGTTGACTGATCATCTCTAAGTGTTACGACTCTGTCTTTTTTTTTTAATGAGCCTGAATTCTTATCTGGAAAAGAACATTACCTGTAGCTCTCCTTGCCACCACCCACTTGTGTTTTTCTTTAAGATTAATATTAACTGCCCTGGTGCAAGGCTGAGCTGCTCAGCACCGGAAGCGGCATATGCTGAAGTCACTTGAGCAATCTCTGAAAGGAGAAAACAGAAGTGTGGATCCAAGACTACGGCAGGGCAAACACCAGTCAGTTTTCAAGTTCACTGTTCTACATACCAGGTTTCTTGTTTAATGTTCCAGATTTGCCAGCATTCCCAAAATTCTACAAGGAAAAAATACATTTTTAAAGTTATTATTTTCAGCAATCCAGACATGACAATCTAGGTTTACTAAGAATTAAAGATTTCCAGTGCCCAAGATTCTTATTTCTTTAAATGAAGACCAAAGTGACAATAAACTGTGTTAATCAAATACCTGAAGAATCCGACACTGACAAAGAGATTTGGTTTGCTAACAGGGTGTTTTATAAGCAAGTAGCTGATACTGTCACACACTTACACGACAGAAAGAGTTCATTTTACGTAACGTTCATGACATTAAACATGACTGTCTGGAATATATTGGTTTGGTTTTGATTGCTGTGATGAAACACCATGACCAAAAGCAGCTTAGGGAGGAAAGGGTTTATTTCATCTTACACTTCCAGAACAGAGCCCATCGCTGAGGGCTGTCAAGGCGGGAACTGGGAGAGCCATGGAAGGCGCTGCTTCTCACAGCCTTCTTATCCTGCGCTCCTGCACCGGGGCCCAACCCACAGTGACCTGCTTCCCAATCATTAATCAAGAAAATGCTCAAAAAGTTTGTCTAGGCTGATCTGACTGGGACATTTTCTCAATGGGGCTCCCTCTCTTAGATGACTGACTAGTCAGCTCATGGGCTAGCCTATTCATGAAGGGGTTTAGCACTGATGCTAAGTCTATACACATGTATCCTGGGATATGTGGAGGCATATATGAGTTTTGTTCTTATTTCCTATAAGGGACCCTGACTCACCCATAGCTCTTGCTGAATAGTAGGCAACGTTTATTTATTATCATTATATTCTCCCTAAAATGACTGAATTTAAGAATAGGAAATTCCAATCATGGACCGCAACTATAACTTCTGTTTGGCTTTAAAGGATAAGCTGGGGATAGAACGTAGCTCAACAGTTCAGTGTCTGTCTGCTATTTTAAAGGTCCTTGGTTCAATCCCCAGTACTGCAAAATAACAAAGAATAAATTGAACTGATCATATTTATTATTTTTAGCAGTCCGAGTAAAAGAGGGAGGAGTAAGGAGATTTTCTTCTCGATTAGTATACATAGCAGCAATGACGGTCTGCAGTCAAACTAACATTTGTGAGTACACAACAGGGCTTAACCACTGAGCCAGAGCCATCCCCAATTTACCCTTGAAAGTCAAATACAAGTCACAGAACGTTTATTTCTAAATCAGATTAAGTCCTCTTAGAATACAGTCCTCAAAATCCACCCTTTCAACAATGTGATACACTGTCATCTACTAGCATGCTGGGCTACATACATAGTATACCATGCCACAACCACACACAGTACACCAACCACGCCACACTCACACACAGCACACCACGCCACACTCACACACAGCACACCACCCCACTCGCGCACAGCACACCACCCCACTCGCGCACAGCACACCACCCCACTCGCGCACAGCACACCACCCCACTCGCGCACAGCACACCACCACACTCGCGCACAGCACACCACCACACTCCCGCACAGCACACCACCACACTCCCGCACAGCACACCACCACACTCCCGCACAGCACACCACCACACTCGCGCACAGCACACCACCACACTCGCGCACAGCACACCACCACACTCACACACAGCACACCACGCCACTTGTGCTGCTACCTGCCTATCATAAAGGTCAGTTGCGCCTGCTAGACCTTTCTGAAAGGGATAATATTTACAGACGTTTGTCTTGATATCATATAATAAAATGTGTCAATATAAGGAGCATCTGCATACCTCAGTGAGCTACTAGTTTCTAAGTACCGGTGAATGATGGTATGATTTTTCACACAATTAACTATGCAAAACATTTTAATATAAAATGCTTTTAATATAAAATTCAGCATTTTATATTAAAATAAAAAAATTTTAATATAAAGTAAATAAATATTACTTTTATTTTAAAATGTAATGTTATTTTATTCAACAAATAAAGGTATTTAATAAATTTATAATTAATTTATATTTGCTTATTAGAATAATAAATTAAAGGAAATAAGTAAATTTTACAATTAGTCTATTTATTAGCATTAAATAAATATTAAAAGGATTAGAATGTAAAAGCATTCACTGACATGACTCTAACTACTAGAGTTACAACTAATCTCTAACAATGCACCCTGCACCAGATTCTGATGCAGAAGAATTAGACTACCAAGAGACATCTGTAAATATTAAAATACTTTTTACCCTCATATCTGCATGGGGTTTTATGTACTTCATATATTTCAACCAAAAGAGAATACCAAATGCACTGAAGCTGAGCTTAGTGACAGACACCTGTAATAGCTTCATTTGGGAAGTCTCACATACCTCCCAAGACTTAGGAGTTCAAGGTCTCAGATTTGTAACAAACATGAAGACAGCCTGAGTTATGTAAGACCCCATGTCTACCCCAATGATAAAAAGATTACTTTCAGTGTAAACCAGATCGAATATAGAGACATACATGGGGTCTGTCCTCACATACCATAAAAGCAATCATAAAAGGTTCACAGAAATAAAAATTATACCCCTCTTCTCACTGAATAGTTTTCTTGAAAATTTGAGTTATTTTTTTCACAAAAGCTTCTTATATTTTCAGATATGAATTTAATAAATTAAAATGAGTAAGTGTTTAAACCATTTCAGCTTTAATTTCTAATACGATAAAGATCACTGAGGTCTGACTCACATATTTAACCCCTGTGAGGGGCCCTTGATGCTCTACAGTAGCCCGAAGGGTCCACATTACAGCAGAATGGGGTGTGTGGAAGCAGCGGGAACTGCAGAGTGTGGACACGTGGAGTTAGGGCTGGTGCAGACTCCTGCCAGGTGGCTCTTCCTAAGTTCTGCAGACTCTGGAGCCAGTTCTTAGTGTCAGTGACCATTAGGCTCAGTTTTATCCATGACTCATGCTCTACTTAGTCTGTGAATCCTGTGCCCCTTATCTTCTAACTGGAACTCCAAAATAAAACCTATGTGATCAGAGCTACTTTGAGCAGTTTCCTTGTGATGAAAGCAGCAGGACCACAACTGTAGATCTCCGTATTAGCGTAAACCTCGATTGGTAACAATGGAATGCTTTTATTTTAACACAAAGACCATTACCTCTTGATCTTTTGGTTTGACATAGTTGGAAGGGAAGATTCCAGTTCTCTCTCCAATACTTCCCGTCCACCACTCTCCATCTTTCTGGGTCACCAATATTTCTTCACCTTCATTGAAAGTCAAATCTCCAGGCTCTACACTTGAGTAAGGATAAAGTGCAATGTACTCTGTAGGGAACAAGGAAAGGCAGCGGTCTGGACTGTAAGACTAAGATGTAAAAAAGAAAGTGCGATAATCTCTAAGACATAGAGGCTTATGGGAAAAGACCTCGAGCCTTACAAACTTCAAACAAGGTCTTCAGGCAGAAAGCAGAACCAAAGCAATAATTTAATAATTGTCTAGGAGAAGGCTAACAAACGTTATGAAGCGCTTTATAGTTTTTTCAATTGCTGTTATTTTGTTAAAGAAAAGAAAGACTATTGCTTAGGCTTAGGGACAGTGGGCTGTACTACAACAAGAGTAGCAACAGTCAATCTTTTGTCTGTTTTGTCTGAGAAAGTATCACTATATATGTATCTTGCCTTCGCTGGCTGGGAACTCTCAGAAATCACCTGACCCTGCTTTCCCAGTGCTGAGATTGAAGGTGTGCCCACTTTGTCAATCTTTTTTTTTTTTTGTAACAAAGAATTATCCCAAACTACAAACATATAGCATGTCTACAAATAATGGAATTGAGGCTTACTGGGAGTTCTACTTGGTAATAATGGAGTCAAAATAATCTTTTAAACCTTTTATGTAAAATACACCCTAGTCTTTGTTCTTTAATTGTTCTGTACAGTTACATGAAAACATCAAGTTCTGCTACAAGGCTCCAGCTCCTAGCATACTGATTGGCTCCAAGCAGATTCTAAATGGATCTCTGTTGTTGAATGACCTCATGGGATAGATAGGTCTGCAGTTTTATACTGTCTTTGATTCTCGTTCCTATGCTTACTCTTACTTTGAAGAAACTGCAACTGTGTTTTAGAAGTCTATTTATTTGTTTATTTATTTATTAATTTAGGTTTTTTGAAGCAAGATTTCTCTGTAGCTTTGGAGTCTGTCCTGGAACTCACTCTGTAGACCAGGCTGGCCTCGAACTTAGAGATTCTCTGCCTCCCGAGTGCTGGGATTAAGGGTATGAGTCACCACTGCCTGGCTAGAAATCATTTTATTTTTCTACTTTTATGTATATTTATCAACACAGAATCTGGTCTTTTATCAGAAACATACTTTGAAACCTACTTATTCTCACTCCCAGAGTCACTCTGCCTAGCTGGTTTACTACAACTACAAGGGTTACAAGGTCTAAGAAAAATCACAGTAAGGAAGAGCACCCAAGCTCTCCTACACTCATCTCCACACTCAGTCTGCAGATATGGGGCCAGCCTCTCTGGGGACCTCATTTCCTAAGTTGCAAGGTCATGGTTGACTCATTTTCTTCAGAAGCCCTTCCTGGTCCTTTGTCACTGTGCTGGGATTAAAGGCATGCACCGTCACACTTGATTAGTTTTATTTATGTGTGCGTGTGCGTGTGTGGTTTCTACCAAGGCCATAAAGGGCACCAGAGCTGTGGTTATAGGCAGTTGTGAGTAGTCTGATATGGGTGCTGAGAACTGAACGCAGGTCTTCGGCAAGATTAGCAAGCGCTCTTAACCACTGACCCATAATCCCAGCCGCTGTGCTGAATTCCTGTAGGCCCAACTCTAAATATGACAAGAATTTTCAGCCATATATTTTTCTGTATATTCAATATTCATATGACGTAAGGAGAAGCAGGTTTTCTTAATCTCAAAAACATCAAGGAACTAGAAATGGAGAACAATGTATGTTCAAATAATAACTAAGCTAATTCCTGTTTAATGCAAACTGCCCAGAGCTTACCTTCTCCAACTGGATAGGCTGTGGAGGTAGGTTTCTTATTTACAGCCGCATACAAGGCTTCTGGCCTAGCAAATTAAATGGAGAAATAAGACAGATTCACACACGCAGAGGACAGAAGCACAGAAAGGTGATCTGAAGACTTTAACAGGGTTAGCAGAATCTAGGGTTCCCTCAACTAAATTGCCATCTCTGTGCACACAGGAGTAGTCTTATATACCAAATCTTCCTAGACCAAGAATTGTCTAATTATAAATCACTACATTTTAAAATAACTTCAATAAAACATAGTTTTTGCCTCTATATGGAATTTAACTAATAGACATCTGCACACTAGTAAGTGGACAGTGTTTTGAGAAAGCACATACAGATAAACAATATTTGATTAGTGTTTACTGCATCTTAAAATATAAAAATAATATTTAAAAAAATCTCATAATAGGTAAATAGTAATTTTCATGTTAATACAGGAGGCTGGTTTCAAAAGTTTGGAAGAACTATCATGCTCAAGATCTAGATACCCAGGGGATACAGAGGACTCTCCAGGACCCACAACTGAATTTTGGGGTGGCACAGAGGGAACATTATTAAACCTCACAATGGGACTGCCTTGCTTAATTCTAATGTATCCATTGATGCAGGCTTTGTTTGCTCTTTTTTGTGGCATGTGTTTTGTTTGTTTTGAGACAAGGTCTTCTATGTTGCCCATGCTGGTTTTTGAACTTGTAAGATCAAGAAATCCTCCTGCTTCAACTTCCTGAGTTGCTGAACCTATAAGCATGTATACCCATGCCCAGCTCTGCTGCAAGCTTTTAAGTAACATGACTTATCTTTAGAAAGGAACAGTAATTGAACAGAAATTTATGGAGGAAATGGCCTCTAAAACATTTAAACCTAATCTATTTTTGTTTATGTTTTCTCCTCTGTAATATATTATAGAATAATACAATAATTGCTATAAAGGGTCTCTCATGAAGATGCTAGGCATGTATTGTGACTTCTACTACTTCATCCTTCCAAAATTCTAGTCAACCCGAGCAGCTCATTTCTACATCTGAACTAAATACTGACAAGCAGACATGCAGCACCGAAGAGCTTACAATTTGTCTATTTAATTCTTTCACTTAATCAGAAATTGGAAGATAATACAGGCTGGTGAAAATAGTGCAACTAGGATATAAGTGTGATTCCCAAGACCAGGAGGCTCATGTATGAGGCTGCTCCTACTCAAGCCCCGTCCATGTGGGACACAGGGGACAGTGACCCACAGCTAACATCTGTGCCTACTGCCGTGTTAGAGCCAGCTGGCAATCTGACATCCCCACAGACTTAAGATCTCAGTCGAGCTATTTTTTGGGTTTTGTATATTTGTGATTTCATTCTTTTGCTCGCTCATGCTCTCCTGTCCTCATTCATTAAGCTAAGATGACTCAGTAGCTACTATGCATTAGTATTATAGTAGATACAAAAAAAATGGATCAAAAGAAACAACAGATTATAGCTTCATGAGCTGATGACTTAATTAGGAATATTGGTCAAAAAAGTCAGTAATTATGAAGACATATGCTATGAACAATAGGGAGGTTATGCTTAAAGAGCCCTAGAGGTTTGGGCATGACCCCAGTAAAGAATCCTTTAAATATTGAAAAATTTCAGTAAACAGTGGAGAAATGCTTCAAGTGAAATGAAAAGTAATTTTTCTAACTGGTCTTATGGTAAAAAGAAAACAAAAGTCTAGAAATCGAGTGTTTTGAAACCTTCACAAATTTGAAAAGGCTAAAGTGAAAGATTCTAAAGCAGACACAAACACGTGAAGCAATTTCTTCCATGCTGGAATCACCCTCTGCACTCAAAGCCCAGCTTATGCGAAGACACCACCACCCACACTGCACTAGACACACGGAGGTGCTTACTCTCGCTTTACTTCACTCCCAGGAATGATCTTGACGTAAGATTTGGGGAACCATCCTCTTCCTCCATGTACCTCTCCAAACCACCAATTTTCCTGCTGCTCCAGGACAGTAATGACGTCGTGCTTTGAGAAGTTCAAGTGGTTCTCTTTCTTTGCTGTCCAAGAACAAAGGGCCTGAGCTTTCAAGTTTTCTACAGCCTGCCCCTAGGACAGAAAGCAACCAAAAGTTAACAACGGATCATGGTAACCGTGATTTGTGATTCCTAGCATATAACAGAGAGCATATTAACCTGGTCAGTCTATGAACTTAAAATGACACATGATCCCCAGCCCTGTGAGTACCTTTCTTGAGCATTCCACCATTCAAGGACATCATCGTGGATACTGATGAAGTGCATACTCAAGGAAGTATTCATAAATCCATCAAATAAAATTTAAAAAAGAGTTACTACAAATATTTTATCTCCTCCAGCTTTCAATGGCTTCTAACTGATGTTGGTAACCCCGCTGCCCAAGGACTAGTGACCTGGTCATGCTTAGCATCTCCCTTGCTATTCCCTCTTAACAACCAGGACCCCCTCCCTTCCCTCACACCATGTCCACTGCCTTCTCACTTCCCACAAGCAATAACACTCCCTCCCAGGCTGATTCCTTTTCCCCTCCCACCTCCCACAGCAGTAAGTACATGTCACTGCAGCAAGCTTTCCCAGATGTTTTCACTGTTTACCCACTAAGCCGTCAACCTGATCACAGTGTTAAAAGGGTAAGCTTCTCTCAAAAACTTTGTTTTTTTCAATGCCAAATTGTTTAGTACTGTATTACCTACTTTATTAAACCCCTAACCTCTCTAACTGCTTATCTTAAAATGCTATTTGTAGGCTGATATTTTACTGATTGAGACAAAGTCTTGCTTATATAGCTCAGGCTAGAATTAAATGCTTTATGTAGCCAAGGCTGACTTGAGAATCCCAGTCCTTCGAGTTCAGCCTCCTAAGTGCACCAACACCATGCCTGGATCAACCTGACTTCTTCAGCCTTTCCTCAGGAGTTGTGTAATCTAACAACACTATGCACAAATCTCATTCCTTCCAACACCTCTAACTTATGTGTCTCAGTGACTCTCCTCACAATGCTCTTTCACTAGAGAAACTTCTAGGTTTGGGGAAGCCTTGCTTCTGTTTGAGGGTCCAACTCGGATACCCTCCCTTCAGGAAGCACGCTCTAATTCTCACAGATCAGCTGAGATGCCCTCTCATCTGTAAGCCTCAGAACTTGGCACACACATTTATTATAACATTTCTCATGCTTCACAGCCACGTGCATGAATGATTCCTTTATTAGGTTATAACTACTTAATAGAGAGTTTTAGTTAACATATGTTTTTCCTGAATTTTTAGCACATAATAAATGCTGGAAATTATAACCATGTAGTAAGGATTTCTAAGGGAAGATGAAAATTGTATTTCAGGCTTTACTGTGATGAAGTCTGCCATTTCTTTTTAGTAATACTGTGTCTAAGTATATATACCAAAGTACCAAGGTTCCCAGCCAAGAAAAAGCAATGCCCCTCCCCAGTCCAATCCTCATGGAACTGAATTATTGAGCAAACACTGAGAATGTAACTGAATGCTACAGGCTGTTTAATTGAGGGGAATATGGATGTCTATGTACGGAATCCAGAGCAAAGACAAGAGTAAAGCACACAGGACTACAGATAACATACCTGTCCATGAATGGGAGACACGGATCCAGGGGACACAGTGCGAGTAAAAGCTGACTTTTTTTGCCATGACGTGTTAACAGTAAGGTTTGAGAAAGATACATTTTGATAATCAGTCACTGATGCTGGTTGAGTTGAACAAAGTGGTCTGCAAATGTAAAACTTTAATATGAGTATACTTAGTTGGTTAGACCCTAGTGAAGTACTACCAGTTTACCCATGTGTATAATATATGCTGTGTTTAAACAGAATTTGTAGATAAAAAGAAATTATGCAATATGAGGTCATTTCCTAAATTTCAGGATTAAAATTAGAACAAAAGGCACTGCTGGCAGAGCCAGCCCAGATGAAAACTGTGATCAAGAATCAGGTTGACACAGCTATGCATTAGTATTCACGCACTGCAGAGCTGTATATATCCCACTGTCAGCTCACAACTCACTGGGAAGAAGCTGAGGTAGCAGAAAGAGATCCTGTAGGAGGAAGTAAGGCCTTCTTAGGAGACGGAGCTTTTTCACTGGACGGCATTTTTTCTACATAGTTACATGGAAACCAGCCAAACTTTCCCCGAAAGCTGCCATAAAGCCAACCAGGCTCTCCTATGGTTTTTTCATCAACCTATAGAAGAAAAAAAGGTTTAGTGCTTACTCTCAGATTCAGAATTAAGTCCATGTGAAATAAAAAGGTATTTCCTACAAATTTTACGTTACTATTTCTTGACATGGACAAATTTTTTTTTTAATTTTAATCAAAGTTAAAATATGAGGCCAGGTGTGGTGGCACATGCCTTTAATTCTAACACTCAGGAGGCAGAGGCAGGTGGATCTCTATGAGTTTTGAGGCCAGCCTGGGTTAGAGAGTAAGTTCCAGGTCAGATAGAGTTACAGTTTCTCTTGGGTGCACTCTTTCAATGGTATTTGGACCCCCTCCAGAGCCGCAGGGTCTTAGGCCCTGGAAGGTGTGTGAAATGCAGATTTTTCTTTTTGAGGCCATGGATGGCTTTCAGCACTGCCTTCTCAGATCTGAAGGCTCTGGTTTTGACTTTGGCAGGAGCTTTTTCCTTCTTTGTTTTCAGCACCAGCTTTGCTTACCGTTATTCTTACCATCAAAGACAAAAGCCCCTAAACAAAAGTCTATGTTTCTTATCTCTATACTATGTCCATAAAAAAAAGGTTGACTTTGCCACTAGACAGTTCTTTTTTTTTAATTCCATCCTCCATAAGTAATAGCAGCCTTTTGTTTTGTTTTGTTTGTTTTTTTTGTTTTTTGTATACCAACAATAATGATAATCTTTACTCACTGTCAGATTTGGTTAAACTGCTCTGGCCCAAGTAGTGTTCTCCCATTGAATCTGTTATAATCAACATGACCATACTGTATTGTTTATGCACATGCATTTCTCCTAAGCCTGTCATAATCAGCGTCACTATGTTACTGTATCTCTTCCAGAGTCTGAGTGCTCATCAACTCCACCAAGCACAGTACCCACTTGTTTACTTCAGTGCAGCCAACCATCTCTCACCTCTTCTTTTCTAAACCTTTCTACAACATACTTTTCTGCTGACAATATTATATTCATCAAAACATGTAGGATCCACTAGGATTGTACCACGGCGTTGCCATGCATAGACGTCATCTGTTGCATTCTAACTCATGTCCACCTCCCATGTTCCGTCTACTTCTACTGGTTCCTTCCTTTCCTCCACAAATTTTAAAAACAGCTTTTTGGAGATGTAATTAACAAATTTTATATTAAAGGTGTTAATGTAATGTTTTGGCATATTAATATGCATTTCAAGATTATAAGGTACCCATCACCCCAGTTTCCTCTTTCTTCACACTAAGTTCTGCTTCTTGCCCCTCACCATCCCTTCTGGGAAACACTGGCCTGCTTTATGTCTCTAAACATTACTTTGCATTTTCAACGAATAAACTCGTGTAGTATTTTTCTTGTTTTGTTTGCTTCCTTACATATAAATTAACCGTTTTTGGATCCATCTGATGTGGATTTCCCTCTGTATGCTATGAATATGTTTTATCACTGAACGATGTAAGAGTTAGCTAGGAATAGGCCTGAATCATTGGTCAAACAGCATTATAATTAATGTAGTTTCTGTGTGATTGCTTTGGTCTGGGTGGCTGGACAATGTAAGCAGTCTGTTTATATCCATCCATGTTGGAATATGAGTGCCATTCCTCTTTATTGGTAGTTATTTGGATATATTATACTCTGTTCATGCTTTTCTGGTGCAGGACAATTGTATTCTGTCAATTATGTTTTAAATAAATGCTGATTGGCCAGTAGCCAGGCAGGAAGTATAGGCGGGACAATCAGACAGAAAGTAGAGGTGGGGCAATGAGAACAGGAGTATTCTGGGAAGAAAGAAGCTCTTTCTGCAGTCCTGTCTTAACCACCTAAGAAGCAAGATGTGACCTGCCCCACTGAAAAAGGTACCAAGCCATGTGGCTAACACAGATAAGAATAATGGGCTATATATAAGTTAGAGCTAATACGAAGCCTGAGCTAATGAGCCAATAGGTTTATAACTTATGGAGACTTCTGTGTGATTCTCTTTGGGGCTTACCAGCTGTGGGAACTGGGCAGGCCCTCATGTTACACTTTTCCTGCTGATGGACATCTGAGTTGTTTCAAGTGTTTAGCTATTATAAACAAGTATGCTATGTGCACCTGGATTCATGAGGACATGCGCTTTCTATTCTCTGAGGTAAATACTTAAGAGTAGAATGACTTGGTCATAGTGGATGCATATCTAACGTTTTTAACAATGGCTTATTGAGCATTATCTTGATATCACTCAGAGACTAAAATCTGAGTCGGTGAATTTTAAAGCCTGTGCTTTTCCAATAAATCATATTACCTTTTTTCAATATGATTCTCTATTTTCTTATTCATCTATCTCACATGGGTTATGATAATACAACAAAGACCACTTGTAACAAATTCAGTCAGGACTGCAGAACTTAACGTTATCTCATTAACAGCCGCTAGAAGCTACGCGGCCTCTCGAACTCTGCTGCTCCTTTATTAAAACACTGCAGGTGGTGCCGTTTTCTGATGGGACCTGATAGCACAGGGAGAACACTGGGCTCAGGACCAAAGACACACTTCCATTCCCCTCTGCCACCGCAATACTGACAGTCAGAATGCATCTGAGTGTAAGTTTTCACGTTTGGTAGTAATAACTATCCTATGTGACTTTAAGAGATGCTGCAAGGACTAAGTGAGATAATGTTTAAAAATATTTTTAGAGGTCTGTAAAAATCAAAGTTAATATTGTAGAAGCATAGCACAACGTACTGTAATTAGCTTACTCATGAGTGGGAAAGGCTTCATTTCTTACCTGAATGACATCCCCAGAATTAAAACTCATCTCATCATGGTTCCTTGCTTCAAATGGGTACAATGCTCTATAATTCACCAAAGCACTAGCTGTCTCACCTGAAAAAAAGATAATTCCCATCATTTAGTACTTTTGAGTATACACATCTTTACTATGACTCAACAAAGAGCCTCTTAACATCTACAAGAAAAGAAAATGAGCATTGAACAGTATAATGAAAATCTGCTTGCCTTAGACTTGTTAGGGTTTAAATATCTTGACTAGTCACAGAGTCGATGTAAAGCAAAGAATGCTCATCTTAAGTGAAGTAGGAGGCGCTAAAAAAAGAGACACCTCACAGGCTGAGATGCGCACATGAATCTAGGGGAAGGTGTGGGAGTTGGGCAGATCAAGCTGCGTACAGGGAAAGCATCTAAGCAGGGGACAAGACATGGCTAGAGCAGTGGAGGTGAGATCACAGAGAAGCAGTGTACACAAGGAAGCCACAAACGAGACCAGTGAGGAAACAGGATTAGATGAAGAAACATCTATAAATCTACTAGTTTGCTCTAAAGGGAAAATAGAAGGACTCACAAATGAGTTGGACTTGATAAATTCAAAATATTTTGTTAAGAAGTTTGAACACACTGTATTACTATTACGAATCTCAGCGTTTACTCATCTAGAAGTAGGCGTACTACTGAACTATGATAGGAATGGACTCCGAGCTGTATAAAGAAGCCTGCCTTCTGAGAAAAGTTTGATGTGAAAGACTTAAAATTTTATTGTGTTTCCCTCAAATAAGTGGCCAAACCATACTGGTTAGTAAAGTAAAATCTTCCTGATGATGTCGATTCTGAACACTGCAACAGATCTTTCACGTCAGTCAAAGTCTTTGTCTTGTTATGGAGTCTACTCCCGGTCAGTCCCACCTACATCTAGTTGAAAAGGCTTTTCCTAGCCTAAAGATGAGCATCTTCCATCTGTCACTGTCACTCTGTTGCTCTCAGCAGATCTACCTTCATCCTTACTTTGTTTGGCCTCAGCTTTTCGCTCCTCTTCTTGAGTTTTCTCCTGTGACTTTTCTTCCTGAAGCCGCTTTTGTTTTTCTTCTTCTTCCTTTTTAATACTTTCTCTCCATAAGTTTTCTTTTCCTTGCTTTGCTTTCCTTTAAATAAGACAAATGAAGAGTTTACACAATATCCAAATATGTGGTACACCAAAACATGCATGCTGGAGGATCTGGTTCCCACTGGCTGGAGAACTAGCAAGAGATGTTGACAGACAGGAAAAGATGGGCTGAGGGAGGGAAAAGGAGACTGAAGGGGGAATGGGGGGTTGATGGATGGGAAAAGAGGAGCTGATAGATGGAGAAAGGGGGGCTGAGTGATGGGAAAAGAGGCTGACGGAGGGAAAAGGGGGCTGAGGGATGAGAAAGGGGGGATAATAAATGGGAAAAGGGGCTGAGAGAAGAAAAAGGGGGGCTGAGGGATGGAGAAAGGGGGCTGAGGGAGGGAAAGAGGGAGCTGAGGGAGAGAAAAGGGGGGCTGAGGACTGAAGGGAAAATAGCCAAAGAGAAACTTCTGACTAAGATGAGCTGGAGAGTACACCTGACAATTCTCCAGACCTAAAATTCCCTCTAAACCCAAGAAAAAAACAGAACGAGATCCATTCAGCAAATATAAAACTTCTTCCTGTCTGGATTCTTCACAACTACTCCTTGTGGCCTCGGCATTATCAAGACTAGCAGAGGCTGTGGACAGAGAGACCCCTAGGCCTAGTTTTCTTTCAATGTTTTTCAAACCCTTTAACCTCCATCCAATCACAACACGCTTCCTCTAGAAGTTTTGCACAACTTTGGTGAAATCTGTGTATCAGGATAATGAACAGGAGTATGAGATTTAAAGTATTTTAAGAGCCTTCCATTTTTAAAATTACATGGAATTTCCAAACTTCTTCAGCAACTAAAGCTGAAATAAGCCAAATAATAAGCCTCAAAATAAACCAAGGTTCCCATTTTGATTTGGTATAATGTTGTACAATCCCAGAGATACAGCTGGCCATAATCTCTGATACTCTGACACCACTGAGGCTTAGGGAAGATACTAAATATAGTAGAGGCAACTCTTTCTTTGAATGGAGGTCATAAAAATAGACATGAGAGAACTAGATAATATATATTAGTTCTGATACTCTAATTTGTCATAAAAACAAGCCTAGAAGTGGAGGGAAAATGCTGTTGTCTGAGTGTATAGACTTTTTGAGGTGATAATATAAATTAAATTATCTTTCTAGAAGCATTTTCTCTTATCCACAGCCCTAGATAGGGACTAGGTGGGACAGTGTGAATACCCAAGCCAGGGATGATCTAGTGATCTTGATTTGATTATCACAGCATCATAAAAAACTCCAGAAAATTCATTAAATTCTGGTAAATTTTCTTAGGCAAGCTAGTGAGTTAAAACTAGTCCAGAGCCAAGTGATACCTCATCTACAATGTGAAAAACCTATTACCAATAGCTTGGAAGAAGAAAAAGACCACACCTGGGCAAATGGCCAAGAAATCATGCCTCAGTACTAGCTTGAAGCTCTGGACTGCTAAGATCCTATATTCCATGTGTTCTCTCTAACTTCTTCAGTTTACTACAGTGGGACAATATCCAAAGATGAATTAAATGAAAATATGTGATACTAACAAGAACTGTAAGCCTGAAAGGAACTGTGAGATGAACAGTTATCAAGAGCTGCATGTATCAACAGAAAATCCTCATCCAATGACTGTGTGACCATTTTATAGATCTTTTGTGAAATGTTAAGTGTCACAAGGTGTCAAATAAAGAATTTCACTGTTTTTATATTATTTTTAAGTGCATATATGTATGTGTTCATGCCTATGTGTGTGCTCATGCTTGTATGTGTGTGTGCTCATACATATATGTGCTCAGGTGCTCATGCCTGTATGTGTGTGATCGTGCCTGTAGGAACCAGAGGATAACTTCAGGTATCATTTTCAAGAACTCTGCCCACTTTCTTTAAGCCAGTATCTCTTGTTGGCCTGGAATTCACATTAGGCTAGATTGGCTGGCCAGTGAGTTGGAACTATAGAGGCCATCACCATATTTTTACATGGGTTCTAGGGATCAACTAACTGAGGCCCCTCCCTTCTGTATTATCCTATTATCTCTAGCTAGGAGACCATGGATATAGGGTACCTGGAATCTATCTGAACCAACAACTAGATATCTGAGGAATCCAGGAGGAGCAGAAATCCTGTGTGGATCTGCATTGCATCCACAAACATGTATGCCCTGGTCATTTGGAGTCCCCAAGGAAGGCATTCAGCAGGGGGAATGTGTGTCTTCCTTCCCCAGTGTCTGTTAGCTCTCCCACAGGTGTAACCCATCTGCTCTTTACTAGGGCAGAGAAATTCTGGCTCATTAATACTTGTTTACCAATCATACTAATTTCTGACACAGGAGAACTTGGGAGAAACAAAGGATTTTACAAACAAAAGACAAAAAGCAAAAAGCCAAACAATCCACACACTGTTTCTGAGGGAAAGGTCTGTGCTTCAGATGTCCCAGCCTTCTCCCTCCTCTGCTCTACATGGGGAGGATCATCTTTATAGTGGCATAAAGGGAAGTGCAGCAGTCACACAGGACAGAGTCAGAAAATAAAATCACTCCATGTTTTTAAGTGATCTTTCAGAGAACAGACAGATTTACTGGAGAGAGAGAACTAATGAGAGTTCATTATGTACAATGTACAAGATAGATGCAATCCCAGCCACACTATTTAATGTCTACATATCTATGCAGTCTTCATCTTTTTTTTACAAAAGGAGAAACTGAGATTTAGAAAAACAGTCTGTTAACCAGGGTCCCTTAGATAAAAAATGGAGACCAGGAATCCAGTCCAGGTCTGAGTCCACGTCCTTAGCATTCACTGACAAGCCATAAAATTGGTTAATGAGAACTTAACTAAAAGAAGAATTGAATTTATAAAATTTTAGAATTTGATTAGTATCTAAAAATAATCCTTTAATTCCCTTTAAATTTTCATAAACAAAGCAATGAGAAACAAAACTAGATTTCTTTGCTTTTTGTTTTGCTTTTGTTTTTTTTTTGTTTTTTAGGCAGTGATTCTCTGTGTAACCCTGGCTGTAGACCAGGCTGGCCTCGAACTCACAGAGATCTGTCTGCCTCTGCCTCCCAATGCTGGGATTAGAGGTGTGCACTACCATAGCCTGGCAGAATTTTAATAGTAATATAGCACAATATATTCACCAGTTATATTAGTTACCTTGCAGCCTCATCTTCTAGCTTCTTTTTCTGTATTTGCTCTAATCTTTTTCTTTCAATTTCCTTCAATTTGTCACGTTTGATTTTATGAAGTTGTTCGAGGGCTAACTGCTGTGTATTATAGCTTTCTCTCAGTTCCTAAGGATAAAATATAAATAAGTTAATATTTAAATATTTTAATCATTTCTAATAAAATCATTAAAAACAAATTACTAAGATAAGTATAATTAAATTTAAAAGATTTAAATGTTTAAAAAATATCTATTTAAATGATATAAAATCTTGAATACAGTAAGTACTTCATGCACTTATTAAGACAAACACATGCTAAATTCACCTATTTCCACATCAGTTCATCTATAAAGGACAAAGACTATTTAATAAAACCAGTTATTTGAAGTGTTATTTTCAATAGAAAATGAAATTAATTAAATATGAAAAACAATTTGCTTGTAATAACATTTAAAGAAAAATTTTGTGGTGTGTGTGTAGGTCAGAGGTCAAGGTCAAAGGTCAGCCTTGAGTACCACCATCTCAGGTACCATCAAACTCCTTGTTTTTTGAGACAGACTATCTCGCTGCCTGAAACTTGCCTAGTACTCTGGTTCAGATGGCTAGCTCAGGGATCTCTCTGTGTCCACCTGCCCAGCACTGGGCACAATGGATTCGCACGTGTGGTTTTGGCAGGGCTCACTGTTCCCTGTATTTCCATTCAGAAGCAATCATTTATTCTTGGTCTAAATGACCACAGCACTGCATTTCCCTGCTCGGAATGACAAGATTCAAGCTGGGTCAGAATCTTTTCTGGAATGCAGACAGCTCGATTAGGTATTATAAAGAGAAACTTCTCTGGCTCATTAAACTGAGATAAACTAAATCTGGCTCCTTTGCTATCAGGTAAAACCAGGAGTGACCTTAAACAGAGAGGTAAGATTATAGACAGAGGTGGGGAAGAGGACGAGGGGGACCTGGTCTTCAACTCCACTGCTCAACATAGGAACTGCCTTTTCAGCGCTATTCTGTCCACTCATTCAGCCTGGTATTCTTTCAGTAGCCACCATTTTGAATTGGCTTTTTCCCCTTGGAATCTACAGAATACTAAACAAGAGTGGGGGAGGGAAACTGAAGGAAAGAAAAAACTAATAACAAACAATCAAACAACAAAACAAAACAAACAAAAAAAAAACAGAAAAAGAGAAGGAAAAAAACCCTAAAATAATAATAATAAAAAAAGTTAAGGGTAAAGGAGGGAACTGGACACTATTTGACTGCATTTTAGTCTTCTGAAAAGTATATTGTGTCCCCTCACCCTCCTAGTCACTCCAATCTATATATTTTCAGGAACAAGCATGTCAGAGGTAAATGTAGGTCTAGCCTAGCAGTAGTGTGGTGACTGAGACTGTCCAAGTGTCTGGGATACACAGCAACAACATAACTGCTGTGTTCAAGTGAAGTCTCACACAGCTCTCAGCTTCCATGGCTGCGGTTGGTATTGTTGCCTCCATATTCTACTGGAGAGCAAAGACATGGTCACTACAAGTAGAAGCAGGGTGACTCAGTATTAAGAAGAATGCCTCTAGGGGAAGTCCAGGAAAGTTGGAGTCAGGCTCCGTCGATAACGACTTGTATTATCTCAGCCAAGATTTATAGTTTCCTGAATGTGTCTCATAGAGCTGCTGGGAGGGTAAATGAATTAATTCAGGTAAAGTACTTATAGTTTTGCAAGCTACATAGTTAGAGTTTCAATAAATATTAGCTATTGGTGGCAGGAGCCAGGACTAAGGAGACTACCACATTTTGAGAGGGTAGAAAGAGCCTTCAAATTAATGTCACATCGTAGCCTGTGTAATATTGGTTCTCCAATTTATCCTTTAAGATTGAGCTGCAGTAACGTTCCAAGAAAGTTTTATTTCAAGCCCTGAGTCCTTGAAATGAGCCTTCTTCCAATGGTTGACTCAGGATAAAAAGTCTATTAACCAGGACCTCTCCTAGCAAAAGCTGAGTAATTCTTGTAGCTCCAAGTTCTGTCAAGAACTAGAAAGTTGAATACGACATAAAAACTGCTCGTTTACAAGTTCTGAAACGCTAGCAAGCACCAGAGAAGTCAGGAGGCCAGAGAGAGGAACCCTGCAAGAAGTGAAGGATGCCTACCCGACACCAGCACTCTCTCCTTCCAGGTACGCAGACATCTGAGAAGCTGAGAAAAAGCAGTGGCTATCGCGCTAAGGAGAGCACCTACTGCTGTAAAGGGTTGGAGTGAAAGAGCTGAAATTCCTCCTGAAGAGGACACACTTTGAATGTGTCATGGACACCTCGGGATTAGAAAGTAAGTTGGGGCTCATGGTTCCAGAGAGTCATCATGGTAAGGAACATGGAGTAGGCAAGTAAGCATACATAAGCTGGAACATACATCTGATCCGCAAGTGTGGGGCAGAGAGAGAGCTAACTGGGAATGATCTAGGCTTTTGAGACCTCAAGCCCACCCCCACTGACACACCTCCTCCAACACAACCACATTGCCTAACCCTTCCCAAACAGTTCTACCAACTGATGACCAATATTCACATATATGAACTTACAAGGACCAGTCTCATCCAAACCACCACAGAAGCACACCAGTCCCGCTTTGAAACAGCTCAGTCAGTAACTGAATTAAGATTACTACTTCTGTGATTTTTTTCATATAAAAAGCTTGAATAGATTCAACAACAACAACAACAAAAAATTCTGAAGAATACCAGAAGTCAAGGCCATGCATCAAGAACTAAGGAAAGGGGCTGGAGAGATGGCTCAGCAGTTAAGGCTGCTCTTCCAGACGACTCGGGTTTGATTCCCAGCACCTACACTGTAGCTCACAACCATCTGTAACTCCAATCTCAGAGGATCTGACATACTCTTCTGATCCCTGCAGGCACTAGGCATGCACATGGTATACAGATATACAGGCAACAAATTAATATTGGTGCTAAATATATCAAGTATGCAAATTGTAGTCTCTAGAAACTACCAGAAAAATAGAAGGTATAGCTAGTTACAGAGAAGAAAGGAGGGGAGCTCAATAAAAAAACAACCCTCAGTTTCTATTCCTACAGTCCCTGAAGGGACTATAACGTTAATGGTTGCTGGGGGAGAGTGAGTGCAGCCATTATTAAGCTGCTAGAGCTCAAGTAAATAACTCCCTACCCATGCTCAGGTAGAACCCTAACCAAATGAAGTAGGTTTTCAAAAAGTGCAAGGAAGGACTTTTTAGGAAGGAGAAGGTGTTGTAGAAGGAGTAAGAAGATGAGGATAATGGTGGAGGACTGTGCTCAAAGTATATTATATATGTGGATGACGCTGTGGAGAAAGGGAGGAAGGTGGGAAGGGAGAGAGAGAAAGGAAGTCAAAGTAGACGTATTAAAAAAAAAGAAAGGTGAGAAAAAGAAACACAAAATCAATGAGGCAAAATAAATAACGAAAGAAATGCAGTTCACAGTCCAAGTTTGTCAATAAGTATATTAAACAGACCCACTAACTCATTTAAATATAAAACTGAAATTATAAACTATAACTATGCTATTTAAAAGATAAAATGTCAATGATATATTTAACAGTCTATAATTAGTATGGAAAAAGATATATCATGACAACAGAGCAAAAGAAAGCCAGCACTGTTAGAATAATACATCAGGAAAAGTCATTCTTGAAAAAAGTGTGTGTGTGTGTGTGTGTGTGTGTGTGTGTGTGTGTGTGTGTTGTGCGTATGTTTATGTGTGTGCACGAGCATATGCATATACATACGTTTTCTGGCCTGAAGTCAATTCTAAGCATCTTTTCTCATGACTCTACCTTGTTTCTGAGACAGGGCCTCTTGCTGAGACCTGGGCCTCACCAATTAGGATAAGCAGTCTAGCTAAAAAAAAAACAGGGAGAACCCTGTCTCTGCCTCCTTCCCACATTGTATCTGCCACTTCCTGCACTGGGTTTCTAACCATATTGCAGACTTCTGTGTGGATAGTTGGGAGCAAATTCAGTGGGGTCTCATGCTTGCATAGCAGCACTGTGCCAAGTGAGTTATCATTCCAGTTCCCCCCACTCCACTTGTTTTTGTCTTTGACACGGGCTCTTACCATGTAGAAACTGTATTCAAACTGTACTCTAGGGTGACCTAGAACTTGCAGTCCTCTGCTTTAGCATCCCAGGGCTGGGATTGTAGGCAGAAAAACTAGTCCTAAGGCAAAAAGCCTCCCTATAGGAAAATATCATGATAAAGGGACCCATCACAGTAAGATACAACAGTTTTAAATCTACTCACACTAGCAAAAGCCTCCAATCTGTAAGTACAAAAAGGTAACAAAATCAAGAGAGACCAATACATAATCAAAGTGGGGAGTGTTATCATTCCAGTCTCTATAACTGAGACAAGAAAGTCAGCACATCAGACCACTTTGCCTTCACTGAAGGGCAAGCAATAGCTTGTAATCTGAGAGCCAATGCATTTCTAAGGTTTTAAAATTACTAGTAGTAGAGTTCACAAGTCCATGTACATGACTAGGGACAAATTAATTTTTATTGAAATTCAACAATTCCATTAATGTCAGATGCAAGCAACAAACCACTATGGTATTACTCACATGACATTTTCACTAAGAGAAACTAAAGATGTTCTTATAATTACAGATTACTGCTATTATGACTTAAAATGTTATCATCTGTCACTATATCTTACTTAATTCACAAACATAGAATCACATATACTTGAACTTTTACATTTGATGACATTTAAAATACATATATAGCACTGGGGATTGGGCTTAGGGCTAAGAGCATGCTAGGCAGTTGCTCTAACCCCAAGTTACACCCTCAGCCCCTCATTTAAAATATTGTGAGATGAGATCTAGAGAGGAGTCCACAGCATAAACATATTTAAGATGATTTGCTTCAGAAGTCAGCTCCTTTCCCATGCCTTGCAGCGGTTCTTCAGGCCCACACTTCCTGCTACTTATCTTCCCCAGGTATACCTAACACCCCCAATCACCCCTCGCCATCTGGAGGGCACAACTAACAACTGTGGTGTTGGCGGATTCTGCTTTTCCTCTATGGGAAGCACTTCCTCAGTTTCTATTCTGAGTCAATAGCAGTAGCTTTTACCACACTAGGTATTTTAGAGATTCTGTGCATCTCTTTCCCTAATAAGAACTACAGAAGCATTTGTATAGCACATGAGGGTTCACCCTGTGTCTGTATGTATGTGTATGCATTCGATTTCACTGCCATCTATTGATCATCTGGTCACTGATTCTTATTTATTCACATCTGACCTCTGCATTGATGATCCAATAAAACCCTAACTCTGAGATCAAACCTTTTAATTGCTTTTTTTAATGGATCATTTCTACTAGCATACCTTGGATTCTATTATCATCAAAAACATCTATCACTGACCAAATAACCTATTCTTCACACATAAGCTCTCAAGTCTCTGAACCTTCCTTATACTTGGTACAGTGACTTCAAGGGGTTCTCAGCTTCACAGAGACCCCTACTCTGCTAACTTTCTCATTCTCTTTCTTAATCAGCCCCTCCTCCTCTATGATCGTTTCTCATCCAGTTTCTATTTCAGAGTTCATCCTTACCATAATTCTTGTGTTAAGATCTGTAACTCCCCTTCCTTTTCATCTCGGCCAATTTCTGATAAAATCTCAAGCCTGTACGAAGCCATGAGCCTATTTCACTAGCCATCTCTGGGCTTTTTCTAAGCAGCTGTACATTAATGGAGGAAAGTCATATAATTAGATGTAGTCTTCAATTTAAAACTTATGACCCAGAATGAAATAGGCATTTAACACTGCTCAACACATTGTTTTCTTCTCCCAAGCTTATACTCAACCACACCAACCTACCAAGGCATCTACTTAAGGCTGACTTCTCTCTCCTGAAATTTCCCGATCCCCTCTCTTTCCTAAAAACCTCACTGAGAACCCATCAGACTAGAATCCCTTTGTCTTCTCATCTCAAAATTAGTATAACTCTTGTGCCTGTCTTCTTCTGATCTGGAGTGGTTGTTCCATGCTCTCACCTACCTAGGGAGAATCTTTGTAATGATCCAATATATTCCAAAACTCCCTACTTTCTACCAACAAATGTAACTGCATTGATCTTTTTTTTGTTTTTGTTTTTGTTTTTTTTTTAAGACAAGATTTCTCTATGTAACAGCCCTGGCTATCCTGGAACTTGCTCTGTAGACCAGGTTAGAATTGCACCAGTCTTTCCCCATATGTTACACTGGAAGAATTCTTTCTTCAACAATTATATTTATTTACTTAATTTGTGTGTGTGCAAACGTATACACATACACACACACATACATACACACACACACGCCACAGTTTGTACGTAGAAGTCAGAGAATGTCTTGTCAGAGCCAGTTTCCTTCATCCACCACACAGGTCCTAGGGGTTAAATTTGGGTCATCAGGCTTGGTAGCAAGTTCCTTTCCCCACTGATTTTTACCTCCAATCTGTGGAAGTATTCTTTTTAAAGAATTCCTTTAATCTACGCTTTGGATTTTTTCTTTTATTTCTTTCTTTTTTGTTTTTAGAGGGTGTGAGTATGTGTATGTGTGTTCATATGTGTGTGTTCGTGTGTTGTGTGTATTCATAGGCCTGATTTCAATATCAGATATCTTTCTCAACTGTTTTTTGCCTTATTATAATCTTTTTACTTATTCTTTGAGAATTTCATATAATGTATTTTGATTGGATTCATCTCCCTTCCCGAAGCTCTTCCCAACTCCTCCCCCACCTCCCTACCTACCCAACTTCATATTCTCTTTCACTTTTAAAAGGAAAGAAAACAAGCAAACAAAACCATGGAGTCCAGTCTGTGTTGGCTGACTACTCCTGGGGCATGGGCCTGCTCTGTTCTCTGGAGTATGGCTGATATGGCTGTCACCTTATTTTTCTGAGACAGGGTCTCCCACCACCTAGTTTCCCTAGCACTGGAATTACAGGTGGGCATGCCACATGTGGCTTTTTTGCACAGGTCCTTTTCATGGCAAACATAATAACCCATTGAGCCATTTCCTTAGCCCCTGGATCTTTTTCTTAATCTACTTTTTTGGGGACTGGGCTCTATCAAATATCATATGTATCATATCAGCCTCCATCTCTTCTCTTTACATCCTTTCTTGTCTCCTTCGAGGTTTTCTTTGTCCCTTCATGTAACACCCTTCATCCTCACACTTTCCTACTCTCTTCAGAATTGCTCATATACATTTAATAGTCTTCATGCCCATCTATTGTTGATCCACAGCAGTCAGCTTCTGCTTATTACTCAGCTGAAACGGTGCTCTCTGTGCAGTCCTCAGTGCTGGGCACCACTACAAAGGCTTCTTTTCTGTAGCTATCCTCAAGTTTCCTACCCACTGACTTACACACTTCACACTCCTTTGGTGTCCTAAATTGTCTCTGATAAAAGTTTCAAAAAGCAATGAAAAACTAGAACGCCAAGAAGCAGAAGGAAGAAAGTAAAGCAAGACAAAATAATCTGCTGGCCTGTAGAGAACCAACGCTAACCAGAAGAATCAGACAGTATTCTATGAATGAGTATAGTCCACAAATCTGTACTGAACCTCATTTCACAATGATGAGACTCACACATTTCTACATAATCTGTAGCAAAAGTTCTAAGACCAGATAACCTGGTCAGCCATGTTCTAATCCTATAGATAGATCAACATTTGGGACCCTGCTACTGCTACTTTTGAAATCTGCCTTACCTTTCCAAAAGCAAGCGCTGAGGTGTGACTATTGTGAACACACAAACTGCCTACTGCATTACATTTTAGTGCTGAGTAGAAAGTGTAATAAGAATCGACAAGGGTGGACAAGTGGTTAATATAAATCACCTCTCTTTACACTACATTAAAGAAGGACATCATTGAATATTTTGAACAGTCTGTGTATTAGAAGTGGCAAAGCTCATGACTTACACCTAAGGTGTGTGTCAGAACACAAGGCCTGGTAAGTAATGATGTCTTCATATTACTGGTTCTTTACATTTTTCCTTATGCAAAATCAGGATGCATCAGGCACACACAAGACATGACCCTGTCCTAGGTTGCAGGAAGTCAAAACTTGAGCAATAGTTTTCAGGGACATAGCTGATTCACTTTCACATCTTTGTTTTCTCTTGCCCACCCCATTGGTTAACCCAATCCACAGAAATAATGTAAGGGAACTGGCTGGATTCCTCATGAAGGAAGACACCTTGGGCAGCCTTCCTGATTTCTGGCATTAAACTCAAACAGGCAATAATAAGACAGCAGAAGGATATTAGAGCAAACAGAAAGAAAAGAAGGTTTTATTGTATATGTTATTCCAAACAAAGATAATCAGATAAAGGCAAAGAATAGTACAGTTTAAAAATAAAACAGTAAAGTAACTAAAAAAAAGGAGCTAGATATTAGAAAATAACCTTAAGTAAGAGGAAGAGGTTGTTGAGACAGCTTAGCAGAGACAAAAGGCACTGAAGAACAGAGTCATCCATATTCCCACACTGTAAGATAAGGCAGATAAGAGGCCAGTTAAACTATGTACAGTTTCAAAAAATTATTTAAGGAAGATAACTTGACTGGCTTGTCTGATCACCAGTGACAAACAATCACATTTTAATTTCTCTAAAGAACATATCTTTATGTAAAGTACACTCTCAGCATTATTCACCTCCATTTCTGTCCTTAACTGAAGCCACCATAATGCTGTTTATTCCATAGTTGTTGCTAATGTTCTCTAAATAAGTCAACAAGATAAAAACCATATGAAGAAATAGCTTTCTTAAAGAATTACTATATAACACTGTGTGCTTTCATAACTTTATGCATAGTTAGCAAAGGTGAACCGAGACTACTCAGTTTGAGTGGATACCATTAGTCTGGTTTTCAGCACTCCGGTCAGTTTCAGTAACCAGCTAACACTTATTATCTCCACTCACATGGCGCCAGTGTCCAATCACCACTGCTCCAAAAGAAAAACACAGTCTGTGGCACCTGCTCCGCCACAGAGGCAAACAATAAACCAATGAATTATGAATTATATGAAGTTTATAGTATCAAATTCTTCTTTAGATTTCCCTAAGTATTTTATTGTTTCATAAAGGTTAATTATATTAGCACGAAGAAGCAAACAAGAATTTAGTGTGTTAAAAGAGGACCGACAGCAATTTTGAAATTTCCATGTTTACCCCTCCTCCCTGTTTTGAGACAGAGTCTCATGTAGCCAGGCTGCTCTTAAACTTTCTAAGTTGCTGAGAAACAACCTTGAATTCTATTTCTTTTGTGTCAGTCTCCCAGTTTCTGGGATTTACAGGTGTGATCCACCATGCCCAGTCTGTTTGCTGCTTTAGAATGTTGCTGACTTTGGTTCTGAAGGACTGACAAAGGCAGTTGTTTTAGGATTGCATAGAAGCCAATAAAAAGAGCACATAGCACCCAAACTTGGAAACTCTGAAAAAAGTATTTACTAAACTTTAGAGAACATTAAAAACAATATAATTCTAGTCGATGAAATGACATAGTCAATTATGAAAATGTGATACAAGAAGCCGCTACAGAGACATGAAGATAACAGAAGATAAATACCTTCAGTTGATTGTTAAACGTATCCATTTCTGAGAGCTTAGATGCAGTTTCTTTTTCAAGAGCATCTAATTGTTCTTTAAGTCTTTGGCATAATTCTTCCTTTTCTGATGATTTTTTATGAAGTAAACTGATCCCTGAATCTGAAGTAAAAAATATCAAGTCAGTTTACATTTGGGAGCAGTTCCTGTCACTTCTGTCTGCTCACAATGACATAACTAGAGAAATACAAAGGGCATATGAAGATACATAGGTGAGGAGAAGAGATAATACCTTTTATTCCCAAGTAACACCTTATAAAGATTCTCAAAGGAAACAGATATAAGTACTGGTTCTCTACTGAAAGGATCAGGACTTGAAAATGAGTTTGACCAGACACAAGAGGCACAATCCACCCACCTTATTAACGAGGTGAGCAGAGAGTCACGGCATACAGTCACAGTAAGTACTCAGTCAACAGAATGAATATGCTGCTAAAGTCGCTTTGTACTTACGACGATCTCAAGAACAGAGGACTACTCACAGAAAGGACCCAATAAGTATTACTAACAGGATTATTTAATAACACATTTTAAGAGGTAAGAGGAGAGAGTTTCACTGTACAAGACTTAAAAAAATTTACACAAGGATACAGAAACTAGGTCTGAATATAGTGATTTCCATTAAGATGAAATAGTAACATTACTATCTAAATACATATTCCAAAATTTTGTAATTTTAAAATATAGAAATCAAGTATAGAATTTGAATAAAATTAAACACACAGAGTAAAAAGTTAAGTTGTCCTTTATCCGAAATCCTACATTCTCCTTTTAAGCATTTGTACTTAGATATATGTGCATTCATCCAACTTCTACTTGACAGGATCATGTTATCTACAGCATTCTGTAACATACATACATACACACATACATATATCATTTATTTACTTTCTTACTTTCTTATTTAAATTTTGGTGACAATGGACACTAAACACATACATGCTAGATAAGCACTCTTACTGAGTCACACATCAGTCTTAAGTTGTTTTAAATTTAACAATATATCTTATCATTAGGACATGGAGATCTAGTTCCATCTACATAGTAGTCTACATCACGGCTAGTCTGCTTTAACATACCTAATCCCTTTTCGTGGTAAAATCCATTTTTATGGTAAGCACCACTCTACTCTATTTCTCTGAGTTTGACGTTTTCAATTTTCACATGTGACACCATGCACTTTTTTTATTTCCATGGCTGATTTATTTTACTGAGTCTACAACCTCCAGATTATCCACAATGTCACATTTGGCACTGTATCCTCTTTTTTAAGGTAGAATATTCCATTTTGTGTGTATGTATGTGCACGCACACACATTTTTCTCTACCTGCTTTCCTGTTGATGAGCATCTGATTCCACCCTTGGCTATTGTGCAGGAGCCACCATAAACACAAAAGTGGTCATAGCCCTTTGAGACAGGGATTCATTTCTTTCGGATCTACAATCAGATGTGGGTCATAGGGTAGCTTAATTTTTAATGATTTAAAATCTGCCTTACTATTTTCTATAGTCTCTGATTTACATTCTCACCAATGGTGTGCCAGATTTTCCTCTCTTACCAACTCATATTTCTTCACCTTTGGATAACATCTATCCTGACAGTCTGAGGGGATAATTCAGTGTTTAGCCATGGTGACCACCTCTCAAAAACCTACTGGTCATTTTATCTTTTCTTTGGGGAACTGCTTATTTGAGTTTTCTGCCCATTTTTAAGTTGGGCCATATGGAATTTTTCTGTTTGTTTTGAGGATATTTTTTGGTATTAGGTTGCATGAATTCCTTATATATTTTGGATATCAAGCCCCTATCAGATAAATGATTCATAGATATTTTCTCAGTCTGTGGACAGTCTTTTCATCTTGGGTACTTCACTGGCTATGCAGAATCTTTTCAGTTTGATGTACAATAGCTTACTTCATGTTTCTTGAACTTCTGATAATATCAAAAACTATTTCTATGAAAATATCCTATTTCCATTTTTTCTATTTTTGGTGACTAAAAAAAAAAAAATGTTAATGTGGCTGAAGAGATGGTTCAGTAGTTAAGAGCACTGGCTGCTCTTCCAGACCTCTGGGGTCTGATTCCCAGCACCCACATGGTATCCCACAGTTATAACTTCAATTCTAGTGGATCCAATGCTCTCTTCTGGTCACCTCAACACTGCACACATGTACTGCCAAGACGTATGTGAAGACACACAAATAAATTAAATAATTTTTTAAAATCCTGCTAAAACAAAAAAGAGGATATGAAGCTGGAGGTGAGATGAAAAGGTGGGGTGGACCTGAGAGGAGTTAAGGGAGGAGAGGGAGTAAATATGATCAAAATACATTGTATGAAATTCTTGAAGAATAAAAATATTGTATTAAAAATGACTGCAAAGGATATCAAGGTACTTTTGTTTGCCCTCTTTCAGAAGTTTTATAGCTTGTATTTTATATTTAGGTTGTAATCTATCTTTGTTGCTGGTTTTGAGACATGTTCTCATTTTTTCATCCAGGCTGACATGGAATTTGCTATGCAATCCAGACTGGTCTCAAATTCATGACAATCCTCCTGCCTCTGTCTACAAAGTTTTAAGACAGGCATGAGCTACTATGCCCAAGCTTAGGCTTGTAATTTATTTTCAATTTATTTTCATGTATGGGAAAAAAATAAGGCCAATTTCACTCTTTTGCATGCAGTTTCCCTACACTATTCCCACACGGGATCACATTTTCCCTCTGATTACTTCCTCCCTTTAGCTACTCCTCATCAGGGATCTGGTCACAGCTATAAGATGAGCAGCTAAAACAACCTAAGATAATATTCTTCACATTATTTTTAAAATTTTAACTTACAGGCAAAATATTATTTTAGTGGAATAATGTCATTTTAAAATAACACTATATTAAAACAATTATTCAGAAAGGAAACAAAACAAAACTTAGAGACTTACCAGGTGTGTTATTAAGCTGCATGTTTTTAATTCTTTCATTTAGTAGTTGCTTTTCAGGTACCAGATAGATAAGCTTATTTTGATATTCCTTTAAAAAGAAAATTAGAAACTGATTAAAACAATATAATGTCTAAGAATTTTTCTTTAAATTTAAAACCTGATAAAACTTCTAAGACTCAGAATAGAAATACAGGTTGTAGTGTAGAATTATATAGGCTATAAAAAGAAAATACTTAAGCAAATGCTTATGAATGGCCAGCTGAAGTTTAAAGGTAATAAAGAATTCCTTCACCACTGGAGAGTGCCTAGAGACCTGAACTTTTCCGCACTGTAATGGGCAACAGTTGGCAGAGTGAGAGGGGCTTCTATACACAAGACCACACAGGTAAGCAGGCCACGTATCTGTAATGCACAAGTACGCATCAAACAGGGACTGCAGTCTCAGGGAGAAACAGGGAAGCAGTTTTAAACCACGTGAGAAAGGGCCCTGCTGTGACAAGGGGAAGACTGATTATTCACACTTGCAATAAACACGCTATGTGGGAGGCCTCTCCAGTGGAGAAGACTTCTAGTGCCCCTACTTTCAAGTAGCAATAAATAAACTAAACTCCACAAGCAAAGGACCATGTCTGTGAGAGAGACATTTAATCTCCTCTCACCACAGTTCTGAAAACAGTAACTTCAAATAAGAATTTCCTCAACTTAATAGTAACAACTTTACTGTAACATATGATATGGTGTGAATATGGGTGCCCTGTCATAACTTCAGGACTGACACACAACTCCCAGTGCTATAGTGATAAGGGACAAGGCTGTGGGAAGTGGTCAAACCATGAGGACTTCCCCGCATTAGAGGGATTATTGGCCTGCCTTGCTCACTTGCCATGTGCTAGACAGGAAGAAGATGCCATTTTTGCGGCAGAGTAAACCCATGTCAGACAGCGTTAATGCCATGATCTGCAAATAAACTAAACAGATATTTTATTATTATTTTTTTAATTAAAGTTCAAAGTAATGCATATTTATTTATGTAAAAATTTAAGCAGAACCTAGCTCATATCTAACCTATGGACTTTCTGATCTTTTCTATCATAGGTCTGCCAAGAAGTCAGGGGCTTACGACTCCCAAAGCAACAATCTATTATGAAGAACTGCTGATGACTGCATGTGTTTAAGGACCATTCAGCTGCAAAAGACCTACCTGAAGTTCTTGTTGAAGTTGTTTGATTTCCATAATTTCCAGATCACACTGCTTATCCAAAACTTCTAGCTCAGTTTTTTGTGTTTGCTTTCTGATTCGGACATCTTGAAGTCTGCCTGAGATCTGTTGATGTTTTCCATTCTATAGGAAAATCACAATCATACATATGGTAAAAAAAAAATTCTATAGGAATATCAAATGCATGACACTTACGATCCATTATCAGTCTGTTTTACATTCATTTATATGAAGAGTTATCAGCAAGAAGCAAATCATTCTTAGAGCACAAGATCCCCTATGCTATGTGAAAAAAACACAAATATAACACACTGAATTTTTTTTGAATTATGTATTTATAACTAATATAACAATCTCAAAGTATATTAAATTTATTCTTTAAATGTTCTCTGGCTTCTATTTCTACCTTCAATGTTATTTTCTAATCTCCTTTAGTTAAACAATGTCCAGAGGAAACTTTTGAGTTTCAATTTTTTCTCCTACACTAATATTCTTTTCCTTATGAAAGAGTAACCTTCCCTTCCAGGGGAAGGGAAGAAACAGACAGCAAACATTCTTCAATGAGGTCTAAGATGAAGGGAGAGGTGGGGCATAGGGATGAACTGCCACCTCACCCGCCAAGCCAAATTTATCTGATGTTTAGAGAAACTTATTTTAAAGAGGCAATTGGGTCAAAAAGGTCTTTGGAATGGGTCCTAATCCAATAGAACTAGTGTCATTATAAGAAGAACAGACAGAAAATGCACCAGAAATGCCTGTCACAGAGAAGGACATGTGAGGACAGAGTGAGGCCTCACCAGGACACAAACCCTGGCTCTGGCCTCTGGAACCGTGACCATTTCTGCTGTTCAGGCTTCCCAGCCTGTGGAGTTCTGTTATTACAGCTCTAGCTGTCAAACAGTGAGGTGAGGAAAACTGAGTTATCACTGATGAAAGTCTGACTGGATAACATGTCTTATATTTGAAAAATACACACTAAAAGGAACATGTTGCATAGACTCCAGAGCTTATTTTATCTTTAACATGTATAAGTACAGAATGAACCTCTCCAGACATTGACCCATGTCACTGTGTTGGTATGTTACCCTAACCTTAAAAGAAAAACAGGCGATGTTAAGGTCTTTTCTTATGTTAAATTATTTTATATTTATTTATTGTGTGGGTGTGAGTGTGCACAGAGGTCAGAGAACAATTTCTGGGAGTCAGTTTTCTCTTTGTACTATAAGGGTCCCAGAGATTGACTTCAGCTTGCTAGGTGTGGCAGCAAGTGCCTTGATCTGGTCAGTCCAATCTCCCATTTTTAAGAAAAAATACACCATCAATATGATGGTTCTAATATATACATAGCACACAGAAGCTAAAGGTTTAAGATCTCTGGTGTAAAAATCTCCTGAATAAATTGGGAGCATGGGGATCATGGGAGAGGGGAAAAGAGAAAGGGGAAGAAGGGAAGGAGGGAAGGAAGAAAAATACACAGCTCAATAAAAAAAATTTAAAAATTAAAAAAAATAAAAAAAATCTGTTGTAGCACTGTGGCATGATTAATAACTATGGTTTGTATCCAATGTAATTTAGAGCCATAAAATAACACCTTTCTGACTAAAAATATCATGGTTTTATGTATTTAGTTGTTGTTGCTGTTATTATTAAATTTTGCAACACAGGTTTCTCTGTGTAGCCCTGGCTGTCCTGGAACTTGCCCTGTAGACCAGGCTGGCCTCAAACTCACAGAGATCCACCTGCCTCTGTCTCCCAAGTGCTAGAATTAAGGTGTATGTCACCATTATCTAGCATAATACTTTATTTTTTTTAAATTATTTCAATGTCACTCAAGCCAACAAAAAAAGTATTAAGCAACCAGTGCAGAAGACCTAAATTTGGTTCCAGTGCACAGGTAAGCATTCATCATGCTGACTCTTGCCATTCTAGCAAGGCTAGTATCATGGGATTCTACATCTTTCTATCTTCTCATCCTACATTTCAAAGAACTTGACCTCTAACATTTGATGTCAAACATCAGTTAAGTAGAGTGACTAATATCAGTGAAAAACTATTTTTTCAAACTAAGAGAAATGGTAAGAGAGATCATGTGGTGAGCAGCTTTTTTTCTTTTCCTTTTAAGTAACTGAATCCTTTTTATTTACGCAAGCCCTGGACAGGTAATGCCAACATTGTTCAGATAACACCCATGTAAACTTTAGCCATACCACTGCTTCCAACTCAAGATGGAGACTCTTCTTTTTAGAGTTCAGCCTGACGATTTCTTCTTGTTCTCTATTCTTTTGATTGAGAAGTTCCTGTCGACGGATTCTTTCCCATTCTAAACGACGCTGTCTTTCAAGTTCCTGTTTTGCTGCCTAAAAATATCAAATTATTGTTAATTTTTAAATTAAAAAAATTTCACTATTCAAAAACTCATGGGATAACATTATTTAGGACTGAGTGGCCATAGTACCTAAGGGCAGGTAAGAAAATCTGATTTTCTCAATGGGCCCTAAGATACCCACAAAAATGGCTTTTATTCATCACTTTTCATTGTATCAGAGAATCATCTTTTTGTTAAGTCATTCTTCTGTTAATAAGCTAAAGGACGGCTTTATGGTATAAAAAGCAAGAGAAATAATCATGCCTTTATTCTGATAAAGAAGAGAAATAATTCCATTTACAATTCTTCAAAGTACTGTAATTTACTGTGTTCCATCCCTGGCCAGTTAAAACCAACCAGTGTTTCTAGGCACCTCTGTAATACTAGGCTGCTTCTGGACTCCTCTGTGTAGCTTCATCTGCCTATGCCTCAAGTTTTCAGACTGATTCTGAGTCCTAAGCTTGCAGGCACCCAGAGCCCTCCTGCTGTCAAATTCACTGAAGCTCTTCACTCAGCTGAGCTAGGCACTCACTCAGTCCTCCTCTGCTTGGGCCCCCCCTGCACAGAGTAAGGCTTCCATGAACCTTAAAGTCCTTACATAGAAAGGAAAGGGATAAAGAGTGGCAGGACACAGAGGGGAAGTCACAACAGAAAGGGCAGCACAGTCTCAGGGGATGCCATGTGCTCACTCATTAAACCAGTGATTTTCTTAGGAAAGAACTCGAAAATGACCTCTCGTCTTTCTAGCTCCTTTCTCCTCTCTTCCTCTCGCTGTCTCTCCAGTTCTCTCTGCTTCTCCAAGCGTTTTTCCAATTCCAGTTGCTTCTTCCATTCTTGTTCTTGTAATTCTCTCTGCTTTCGCTCCCACTCTTCCTTTTCCTTCTGGGCTTTTCGCTCAGCCTCCCTCTGCTGCTGTTCCATCAAGGCCTGGCGTCGCTTCTCCAGTTCCATGTTTCCTCGTTCATAGTTGGCTTTCCGTTTATCCTCAAAAGTAACTAAAAGGGGAGAAAGGAAGGGAAGAAAGGAAGGAAGGAGTGTATGCTTTCTTCCACAGTCTACAGAATCTCTTATCTAGTTCAAAACACTCTGGCCTAGTAGTCGTTGAGTGCTCTTACTCTCTGGCTATTTCTCCTAAGGATACTTTTATCAAAATGTAAAAAGGAAAGAATTTACTTTCCTGTAAAAACATTAATTTAAAAACCCACAATTTTCTACGTTTGAATCTACTCAAATATACTTTGACTATCCATGCCAATAAAAATATTGGTTTACCTTTTCTCAGTGCCTTCTTCAAATAACCAAGGTTATTTGTTATTATCTGCTATATTGTGTATTATCTGCTATATGACACGAACTTTTTGAAGAAGGTAGTTTTCTAGTTTGGTTTGTTTTGAAGTTCTGGGGATCAAACTCAAGGCCTTGCATCAGCTGGCCAACATTCTATTATTGAACTATAACCCCAGTCTTTTCACTAACTTTTTAATAATTTAAAATAATTATGTACATACTCTTTCAATAAATAGTTAAAACTTTTTTTCAAAGCTAAAGATTTCATTACAGAGCTTGATCTGATTTAATTTCCCTAATTTTCCAAATATATACTCTCTCCCTTATTCCTTCATCATTTTCAGTTTTACTCTTTGTTAAAATGAATAAATAATTAAAAACATCCCAATGAACTGGTATTATTGTTCAGTGATAGAAATGTTGGGTCAGTTTACTCAAGTCCATGGATTCAGTCTCCAGTAATGCACACACACACAGACAAAAATTTCACCTAGTAATTTTTTATATAACATAAATTTTAGGTATATAACACTAAATATTTGTTTGTATTTCAAAATAAAATTTAAAGTAAATAGGATCAATTTTAATTTTAAAATAAATAAATTAATTAAAAGTGTAAGATAGACACCTGGCAATTTCTTCTGTGGTTCTTCTTCTTGTGTTTTCTGATACGAAGGTAGAGTTCCATTAACGGAATCAATTTGCTTCCCCCCTCTAAGAAAAACAAACAACAAAAAGCATCACACAGTCTAAGTAAGAATTTTCAGACTAAAAAATACAGGCTACTGACAATGAAAAGAACTTAATACTTAAAACACAGGACTAAGGCTATTTAAAATACAGTATGGCCTTTAGTTATATGTACAAAGTATAGATTCTGCTGACTGCTATACTGGAGCAAGTTTTTCTTAATCTTTTCAGTAAAACTGATGAGTTTCCTTCTCTCCACCATGGTGAAAACAATTCCTGTTATCTATGCTTTTCCAACATGACTCATTGAGCATGAAAATCAAAGGATAGAGTATATATTTAGTCTCCTCTAAACTAAAGCACAGGCTTCAACAAACTCTGAAACCACAGCTTTGTGGCTCCAGAGACACTGACCTGAAAGACGGAGGGACAAGCTCAGGAGGTAAAGTCAGGGGTAACGGCTGTCCAGCTTTGGCCATATCAGTGAGGTGCATTGCCAGGATAAACTCTTCAGCTTTCAACTGTCCATCACCATCAATGTCAGCCAGAGTCCTACAGGAAAGGTGAATAGTCACAATTTACCAAGGCCACTAAGAGTTTTTACTGACTAACTTAAGAGTATAGCTTTTATTTTCATGATAATAATGACAATGTAAATGCTAGGTTAATATATTTTAGTGAAATATAAGCATATACAGAAAAATGAGTCAATTTTTACCTTTAATTTTCATAGCCCCCAAAAAGAGGGAAGACACTGACTCATTATGGCAATTGCCCATTCTGAGAAGGTGGTTTATCATATTTCATGTTCAATTCACTATATTAAAAATTAAATGATCTCTGGATTGCAACAAAAGCCATTATATAAAAACTTACAGTGTCACTTATAGAATAAAGGCTCAGTTCTCTAGAACATATGCATCCCAAGTGAATATTAACTTTCCAATTCCCACTTTTATGGAGCATGCTTGAGTCACAAATTCCAACAGAAATGATTAGTTTTCTATTTGTTTTTTCCAAAACAATCTTCTGAAGGGATTTCTGATAATGGAGAATCTACAGCTGAAATCATTAATGGGAAGACTCACCAAATGGTAGCCAGCTGAGTTTGGGACAGATTTGACTGAAGAAGGGCATTTCTAGCTTGAAAACCTGATTGAGAGAAAAAACCATAGAGACTTCTTCAGTCTCTTTTAAGTCATGCAAAAAATGTTGCTGCTTTCCTGGAACATGTACTGTGAAAATGTTTGTGCCAGGAGCCAGGCATTAAGTATTACATTGTAATCAAACACAGTACTGCTCGAAAGACTTCAGAGTCTAGAATTAGTGAGGATGGAGTCCTCCTCCTTGTTCTTCTAGCGAGGTAGTGCTACTTGCAGCTCTGAGAGCAAGGGTCAAGCCACCAGCGTGGAGGTGAACTCTCTAGCCTTCATCTCCCACACACCTCTCTCTCGGCATGCTCTTCCTTTCTCCCTTAGTCTTCACTGTCTCTCCTCCTACATGGTCTATAAGGGCTGTCATTGCTCCCAGGACTCCTGAATATACTTTTCTCTGTTTTCAACAAGCATCTAAAGCCTGATGAGCCCTACGTGCACATCTGTAGCCCAAATCTCACCTCTATATTTATATTCCAAAATCCAACCAAAATCCTGTATGTGTGTTTCACAGGCATCTCAAAAAAAAAGTATGTCTATGGGGCTGGAGAGATGGTTCAGAGGTTAAGAGCACTGACTGCTCTTCCAAAGGTCCTGAGTTCAATTCCCAGCAACCACATGGTGGCTCACAATCATCTGTAATGGGGTGTGGTGCCCTCTTCTGGCCTGCAGGCATACACACAGACAGAATATTGTATACATAATAAATAAATAAATATTTTAAAAAGCATGTCTAAAACTTCTCTGTTCCCATCATGTCCCTCTCCCAAACTGCTCCCTTTTCTCTATGAATTGCATGACTGCCCAGCCATGACTCCAACAGAAACTGCATTCTTTCCCAATCCCTGTTCCTTTATCATCATTTACGTTGTCTGACCAGAGAATTAGTGCTGAGAGAAAAGGGAGTGTGATCCCCAGAGGTGGCGCACACTTGCCCATTGTCAGTATGTGCCCCAGGAATCACCACATTGCCATCCTCTGTCAATCTATAGAATATACTAAACTGAACTCAGACGCATTTGAGTTAGAGCACAAAGAGCAAGCAGAGAAAATGCACTTTCTCTCAAAGAGATCTAAGGCTAGATGCAACCACCACCACACCCTGTGGTTTGGGGTTTTCATTCACTTCAGAGGCTACAAGATGAAGTCTGATCTTCCTGAGAAATTCTTTTCCAAAAAGTGGGGTGTACATTTTGTACATAACTTGGCATAAGAATGTGAAGAAAGCAATCAAGTTGAATCATCTTTCAATAATTGTACACGTACACTATTCTTGTGTATGAAATGCCTTCTGAATGTCCTGAATGTTAGAACTTTAGGTAAGATAAAGCACAGATTCAAATAACAATTTTTCAAAAGAAGTTTACACAGAAGACAGATGGTCTCATAACCACTATAATCCAGTTACCTGAGAGGTATCCACTCATGCTTTTGTCCAGACTATTAAATTTTTGCCGATACTTTAATCTTGAAGGCTGAGGAACTGCCCACTCTGAGGTCCCAGTCTTGGGCGAGTTCCCTGAGAGGGAAGCAGTTGAGGAAGTTGAGCTATAATGAAATGTATTTAAAATTTTATGTTACCAAATAAAATTCATTTAATTAAGACAAAGACATTAAGAATCATTCCTTATACAATATAATGGCAACAGACACATACAACTCCATCTATTAAGAACCTATTAATTCCAAACATCTTACTGTCCAGGGTCGTTTCAAATGGCATTTCGTATCTTTCAAACACCTTAAAAGATATTATTGTCTACATTTGTTACTTTGTTAAACTATGGCTCAGTGATGTTAAGAAAAGAATAAGGTCACAAAAATCAATAATTAAGCTACAAGGCAATATTTCTCTGGGTGAAACTAATTCTTTGCAACTATTTTGAAAAGAACTATGATGACTTCTACGACAGGTAATAAATGATACTTGTGTTTTCTAAAATTTTAAAAATAACACCTCAGCTAGGTGTGGTGATACACACCTTTAGTCCCAGAACTTGGGAGGCAGAGGCAGGCAGAGCTCTGAGTTCGAGGCCAGCCTGGTCTACAGAGTGAGTTCCAGGACAGCAAAGAACACAGTGAGACCCTTCTCGAAAAACAAGAAAATCGGCAACAAAAGAGAAAGCTTACCTAAGTATTTATACTTGTCCATTACAAAGAACAACCTGGATAAGTCCAGGGCTTATTAAATAAAAACCCACATTGAAAGCAGACAAAGTTATATGTGTTAAATATTCATACCTACTAGATCCTAAATCAATCAGAGACTGGGCCTTCTGGATACTAGCACCACCAAATCCTCCCATCATCAAACTGTAAGATGATGCATGAGGCAATGCTGGGGGGAAAGGAGAGAGAGACAAAAGGGAAAAGATCTGTACTAGACAATTCCACAAAGAAGGAAGTCTCTGAACAACAAATATAACAGCTTCTTCCTTCACATGTCTGACTCACTAGACACTTACTTGAAGAAGAGTAAGGAATGGATAAAGGCTGAATGAGACTGGCAGTTCCATTTGGTAATGATGATGTACTAACGGAAGGCACTAGGGGAGCAGGCATCATTAAGGGAGGAATACTGGTCCCTGAAGTTGCAGAAGACAAGGGTGTTGTTATAGGTGCAACTGGAGGCAATGGCTGAGGAATGGACAGATTGGGCATGCTTCCCATCCCTAAAGACAAAAGAGAACACATTTTCCAATGGTATCAAGTCAACTATAAAATACACGCCAAAAAACAAGTTACAGCACAAGAAGCAGCCCCAATGTTTGTAGAAACACCATGGGCAAACCATTCTTACAAAACTCCTTAAAACAGCTTTGAACCTGAGGTGAAGGAGATATTCTACTGCTCTGAATGTCAATCATCTGCCATGTATGAGCTACAAGTGAGCCCAGACATCGCTTGACTTTTTTCTCCCATTACCACTAAGACTAAGCAATCAAAGTCAACTAAAAACACTATCTCGAAGCTAAAATGTTATCTGACCATATGGTTTTCTCTGTAAGAAAACAGATCTAGTGCTGCCACATCACTAGACTACGCATGCTCATTTCTCAGACAAAACAAGTTCTGGTTAGTGACAGACATGTTTATGTACATGTATTATTGGCAAACATGCCACATATTTCACTTTTTTCTAAGTTACATATCTATAAATTAAAGACAAATCTTTTAAAAAAGTGATGACTTATTTTCTTAACTGTGGGACAATATGACAATGTGGTGGCCACCCGGTGGTTTGCTGTTTATCACTACATTTGAGTACAAGAATGAAAGAATACAGTGTTTTAAAATCTAGTATCTGGTGTAAAGAAATGCATTTCATAACACAAAAACATCTTATTGAATATTTCATTCAAAATGAGTGCTTTTCACATACAATTAATAAATTGACTAGTTAAAATTATATGGAAAGCATATTAATCAGTAATTTCTGAAGAGCATATAAATTAATTAGGAAAAAGTCTGCAATTTTTTGGCCTCTATCTGGCTAATTAATCTTTAAATTAACGAAATTCTACACATTTGTAATTTTAAATTACCACAAAAATTAAATCCCTTCATGTGAGTTTAAATTTATTCAATCATCTTGTTATTTTTATTTACTATTAAGGACACACCCTGTACCTATTTCTGAGGTACAGTGTGGTATTCTGATACATAGATAAATATGTGCTAAACAAACCAGGGTAGTTAGCACATCTACCACCTCAAGCATTTGTCATTTATCCATGCTAAAAACATTCAGAATCTTCTCTCCTAGTTGCTTTGGATGGTGTGGGAGAATTATCTGTATTCTATCAATCATATTTTAATAAAATGCTGATTGGCCAGGCAGGCAGTATAGGCAGGAAAGCCAGACAGGAAGTAGAGGTGGAGCAAAGAGCCTGAGAATATTCTGGGAAGCAGGAAGCTCCCTCTGTCATTCCTGCCCAAACCACCGAAGAGGCAACATGTGAGCTGCCATGCTGAGAAAGGTACTGAGCCGTGTGGCTAACATAGATAATGATAATGGATTAATATAAGTTACAAGGACTAATAAGAAGCCTGACCCAATGGGTCAATCAGTTTATAACCTTATGGAGTCCTGTGTGTGATTTTCTTTGGGATATGCTGGATGTGGGGTACTGGGTGGGACAGAAACCCCAACAAGCCGGCCCCTCATGTTACATTTGGAATACACAATGCAAAGCTATTGACCATAGTCACCCTACCATACAGCAGAACACCAGAATTTATTGTCTGTAACTGTAATTTTGTACCCACTGACTATTTCTCCTTCGCACCCTGTCCCCATCACCTCCCTTCTGCAGCTTCTAACACTTAGCATCCTGCTTTCTCCTTCCACGAGAGACAGAAGAAACTAATTAGGAATAGTACTTTGAGTCTGTTGTAACTAAGGAGGCAGATCATTTACATCACAACTAGGAGTTGTGACAGAGGATTCTGGCAAAACCAGACATGGACACTTAGCTAAGGCAGTACAATTAAGATCTCTTCTTTTAAAGGTATGAAGCTTAACTTGGAAGTCTGATAATTGTCATTTTGTGCTAGTAAATCCTTTCCTGATCCCCAAAGAATCAAGCTTAACAACAAATAAAGCTGATAAATGAGGGCTGGAGAGATGGCTCAGAGGTTAAGAGCATTGCCTGCTCTTCCAAAGGTCCTGAGTTCAATTCCCAGCAACCACATGGTGGCTCACAACCATCTGTAATGGGGTCTGGTGCCCTCTTCTGGCCTGCAGGCATACACACAGACAGAATATTGTATACATAATAAATAAATAAATAAATATTTTTTTAAAAAAAGCTGATAAATGAATGCATACATACCAAAACGAGCTGAGATCAGCGGAGAGAACATAGGGGGCTGTTTCATGATAGGAGGGAGAACTACAGGCAACTGCTGGCCTTGAAGCTTTAGTTTGATGAGTTTCATAGCTATGGAGAACTCCTGCTGATCCATCTTCCCATCCTTGTTCAGATCTGATAAGGCCCTAAAAGGAGAATAAGGGGAGTACATCAATATGTGGGGTGGCAAAGAGGAAACAAAAGCTTGAGAAAATAAAAACAATGATAAAGCACTAACATGTAGACCAGCACTTAGTCAGGTATACATATATATGAATAATAGAAAACCTGCACATAAGAGATACTAGTCAGACAGAGTCAACGCAATGCCCATCAAAATCCCAGCAAAATTCTTCAAAGACCTCAAAAGAACAGTATTCAACTTCATATGGAAAAGCAAAAAACTCAGGACTGTCAAAACAATACTGTATCATAAAAGAATTTCTGGAGGCATCACAATCCCTGACTTCAAACTCTACTATAGATCTACAGTACTGAAAACAGCCTGGTATTGGCATAAGAACAGACAGAAGGACCAATGGAACCAAATAGAAGACCCGGATATCAAACAACAGATCTTTGAACACCTGACTTTTGACAATGAAGTAAAAAATATCAAATGGAAAAAAAGAAAGCATATTTAACAAGTGGTGCTGTCATAACTAGATATCAACATGTAGAAGTATGAAAATAGACCCATATCTATCACCATGCACAAAACTCAAGTCCAAATGGATCAAAGACCCCAATATAAAGCCAGCCACACTGAACCTTATAGAAGAGAAAGTGGGAAGTACACTTGAACACATTGGCACAGGGAACCACTTCCTAAAAATTGGCACAGACACTGAGAGAAACAATTAATAAATGGGACCTCCTGAAACTGAAAAGCTTCTGTAAAGCAAAGGACACAGTCAACAAGACTAAACGACAGACTACAGAATGGGAAAAGATCTTCACTAACCCCACATCAGACAGAGGTCTGATCTCCAAAATATACAAAAAACTCAAGAAACTAAACACCAAAAGATCACATAATCCAATAAAAAAAAATGGAGTACAGACCTAAACAGAGAACTCTCAACAGAGGAATCTAAAATGGCTGAAAGACACTTAAGGAAATTTTCAACATCCTTAGTCATCAGAGAAAGGCAAATCAAAACAACCCTGAGATTCCATCTTACACCTGTAAGAATGGCCAAGATCAAAAACACTGATGATAACTTACGCTGGAGAGGTTGTGAGGAAAAGGGAACACTTCTGCATTGCTGGTGGAATGCAAGCTGGTACAACCCCTTTGGATGCTAGTGTGGTGATTTCTCAGAAAATTAGGAAACAACCTTCCTCAAGACCCAGTAATACCACTTTTGGGTATATATCCAAAGGATACACAATCGTGCCACAAGGATATGTGCTCAACTATGTTTATAGCAGCAATGTTTGTCATAGCCAGAACCTGAAAACAACCTAAATGCCCCTCAACTGAAGAATGGAAAAGGAAAATGTGGTATATTTACACAATGGAGTACTACATAGCCAAAAAAATAATGACATCTTGAATTTTGCAGGAAAATGGATGGAGCTAGAAAACATTATTTTGAGTGGGTAACCCAGACACAGAAAGACAATTATCACATGTGCTCACTCATAGGTGGTTTTTAAACATAAAGCAAAGAAAGTCAGCCTACAAACCACAATCTCTGAGAACTTAGACAACAATGAGGACACTATGAGAGACTTAGATAGATCTAATCTACATGGGAAGTAGAAAGTATAAAAAGACAAGATCTCCTGAGTAAATTGGGAGCATGGGGACCTTGGGGGAACGTTGAAGGGGGGAGAGGAGAGTCAGGGAGGGGAGCAGAGAAATGTAGAGCTCGATAATTATCAATAAAAAAAAATACTTCTTTGGAAAAATAAAAGAAATACTAGTCAGAGACAGTAACTAACAAAACGCTCACAGACCATACAGAATCTATAGTTTGCAGAGGATATCTAACAATGTAGATAGAAAATAATCATTTAAGAATACTATAATTCTAAGCCAGAAATAAAACATACCCCTGAAATACCAGCCATTATAGAGACAGAGGTAAAAGAATTGTTCCAAGTCTGAGGCCAGCCTGGCCTACTTAGTGAGTTTTAGAACACCCAAGTCAATATAGTATGTGTATTTTATGCAGATATGTAAATTCTGAGTTTTACTTATTCACTTGTTCAAATTATTGAAACCATGTTTGTGACTAGCATTTTGTTAAACACACAAATGTTCCATAAGGAAAAAGGATGAGGTAGAAGATATTATTTATTATAAATACATTTTAAAAACACAATCCCTGATACTTTAAAATTATTTTTTCAAAATGTATTATTTTTTCATGTGTTTGAGTGTTTTGCCTACTTGTGGGTATATACACAACATGTGTGCCTTGTGTCCACAGACATCAGAAAAGAGTGTCAGATCCCCTAGAACTGGAGTTACAGATGGTTGTGAGCTGCCAGGTGGGTGCTGGGAATTAAACCCAGGTCCTCTGCAAGACCAGAGTGCCCTTAGCCAACAAGAATCTCAGAAGACCATCTCGAATATTTTTTTAAGTAGGAGCAAAAAAAGGGATGGCTACTTTGGGGTTTACAGATGATAAAAATAAGAGAAACTACAACGAGGTAACAAAAATAGGAATTAGAGATTTTGTCAAATTGTACAGAAACAGTTTTCAGTGATAATTCATATATTCTTTCTTGAATCCTAATGGAATTAGAAATTTTTCCTTTAAAACAAAACTTTAAGTGATTTTTCAATCATTTATTCAGTGTAATTTATTTCTCAAAGAGCTAAAGAAATATTCTTATTTAATAATAGAGCACAAATGAAAGCAATCTGATGTTAACACCACAGTATTGAAAACAACAATAGCCTGTCAGAAACTTAAGTGCATTTATAAAGAAAGCATCTTACCATATTTCAGCTAAAACCGGGGCCGGTAGACCTGACTGTAGGAAAAAAGTACGGGCCTGATCACCTGAAAGTACAGAACACAAGAGCCAATGATATATTGTAAGTGGAATTATCCTAATATTTAAGAATAATCACAGCTGAAAATAATGATGACTTAACTCCAATCATTAAAGACTATGGAGTTATAAGTGTACATACAGTTATCTGTACTTTAGAACCATACAAGTCACCACTAACATTCTTTCTATTAATTAGTGAGGAAACAGTATATTATTCATCTTTGATTTTTCATCCTGAAAGGTGCTATAATTAAAACTATCAAGTACTAGTGAAACATTCCTCCATGAGTTTCTCCATTCTTGGATGTTTGCTTGCTGTACATAACAATAACACAAAACCCAATTTCTCTGTTTGGGTTTTCAGAAAGGAGTTTGTAGAAGGAGGCTGTTTGTTGGTTCCCGGCTGCCCAGACTGGGTGAGGTTCTGGGTGTATGTCTCCTTAGGCAACTATATGGAATCTCCCTGACTCCATCTACTCTCTTCCACATATCTTCTAGCCTCGCTATATTCTGCCCTGCCATAGGCAAAAGCAGCTTTATTCATTAACCAACACGAGCAACACATTTACAGAAGCATATCCTTCATCGGGAGTTTGTAAGTGGAAAGTCTTGAAGAATGAAGTGATAATGTCTCCCACTGGAACAAAGAGCAAACTTGCTATAAAATGAAGGCTTTTTCAAGCTCAGTGCTCTCCTGCAGCTCTCACAGCATGCAGGGTATGTTTCCAACACTCTTGATCATCCTTGTCAGGCTCAGGGAACAAGGGAAACCAACAGAAATACAGCCATATGCACACTGCTAGCTGTGCTGCTAGTGATAAAGTCTTGATTCAGGAATCTAGCAGCCATGAGTGGTAGCTGTCAATTATTAACTTGTAAGCAGAGTAATCAGACTCTGACAGCAGGTACAATATAGCAGGAATACAAATAACATCAGACTATAATGAATAGGAGGATGGATTCCAAAGTCAGACTAAAAGCTATCAGCAGTGGACATCTTGATAGCCTTAAGCAAACTCCACCTCACGTCTCGGTCAAGACTTTACTCTATGTGAATACACACACAGTAGCTGCCTCGCAGGGTGCTGCAGAGGTGAAATGCAGTAATGCATAGTGCAAAGTCCACAAGTGGTGTAGGAGTCATTCCTGTGACAGTTGTTATACATAAAGCACACAGATGAAAAGTTTCAAATGGCTAGGGAAGGAAGGAAAGACACTCCCAAATCTATCACCTTTTTGTTCTGGTGGTCTTTCACAAAACAAGTGCTAACATCAACAATTAATATTTAAATTATATCTGGAAAATATTATCTGATATGAGAAATAAATTAAGGGGGCTGGAGAGATGACTTAGTGGTTAAGAGCACTGGCTGCCCTTCCAGAGGACTTGGTTCAATTCCCAGCACCTACCTGGCAGCTCACTCCTGTCTGCAACTCCAGTTCTAGAGTCTCTCACATCTCACACAGACATACATGTAGATAAAACACCAGTGAACGTAAAATAAAAATAAATTTAAAAAGAAAGAAATAAGAAACTTCTTGAAACAGTATTCATATGTAATAAAACAGATTCCTGACCATCACTTGGAATTCAAGACAAGAACTCTAATATGACAAATTAAATCAACAAATTACGATGGTTTTAGGAAAAATATTTTTTAAATTCTAGAGTTTTGATGGCTATATATTTTATTTAACACAAATTTGATAGCAGTTATTAAAACTAAAATATATGAACAGAAACATAATTTACAATAAATAATATAAAAGATAAACACAAACCTGTTATAAAACCTCCTGAAGGCTTGAGGTTATCAAACTGTTTGTCATGCTTATTGCGTTCTTCAGAGGTAATAGCCCACATATTTGGACCTCCTAAAACATATATGAAAGGCCAAGATATTATAATATGTACATGAGCCTGCTCAAAACAGTGTATCGATAAGAATGCAAAATTCTAACATACAAATATGAATCTTAAGCATCCATTTTATGAGATCATTTAATGTGTGAAGGACATAAAAAATAGAACTCTTATCAACTATATACAGAAATGCTAAGGTTTTTCAGCCATTCATTGAGTTAACATCTATTGAATAATAACTGTATACCACTCACAAGAATGAGGTAAATATTGGCAATAAAAAGATTAAAGTCTGGCTGGGCGGTGGTGACACACGCTTTTAATCCCAGCACTTGGGAGGCAAAGGCAGGCGAATCTTTGTTAGTTCGAGACCAACCTGGTCTACGAGAGCTAGTTCCAGGACAGGCTCCAAACTCCAAAGCTACAGAGAAACCCTGTCTCAAAAAACCAAAAAGATTAAAGTCTGGCAAAAATGGCGCACACTTTTATCCCAACATTCAGGAGGCAGAGGCAGGTGGATCTCCAAGTTTGATCCCAGTCTGGTCCTCAGAGCAAGTTCAGAGATGGCCATGGGTACCCAGAGAAACCTTGTCTCAAAAAAAAAAAAAAAAAAAAAAAAAAAAAAAAAAAAAGATTAGAGTACTACTCTCAGTCTCAAAGAATTCCTACCTAGAAGGTAAGTACCACCATGTACTGTGCTAACTGTGAAAGTCCCTGAGCAGAAGTATGACAACAGCTGTGGTAATTTTTTTTTCCAAGACAGGGTTTCTCTGCAGCTTTGGACCCTGTCCTGGAACTAGCTCTTGTAGACCAAGCTGGCCTAGAACTCACAGAGATCCGCCTGCCTCTGCCTCCCGAGTGCTGGGATTAAAGGCATGTGCCATCATTGCCTGGCTCAACTGTGGAATTCTAAGTCAGCGCATTGGAAGTGAATTACAGGAAAGACTAAGATCTAAGCAGAGGCCAGAAACTTCGGCATCTTGCCATGTGCCGAGGTGGTCTGGGAGCACTTCGCTCACACAAAAAGGAGAAGTTGGGATGCGCAAAACGGATCTGAGTGCACCAAACAGGCTACTAACTCAGGTTCAGAAAGTGGCAGGAAATAACTAGTCTGAGTTAACTGGAAGGGTCATTTTCTTTTCCTTCATCACTGGGGACTGAACCTAAGGCATCCCTGTAGTAGGAAGACTCTCCTTCAGGGTCAGGACACGCGCAAATTCCTTCAGGGTCAGGACACACGCTACTTCCTTCAGGGGGACCTTGATATCACTAGATGACAACAATCGCTTCCTCTTCCAGATTCTCAAGATAAACTGCACGCTTCTGGGGGGCACTCAGGAAGATGCCACAGCTGTCTGAGATCCATTTGCTCCAGTAGACTCTAAGTCCTCGGAGCCAGAGTGTTGTGCCTTTCTATTCCAAGAACCAGCTGAGTACCAGCAAAGAGCAAATACTTAAAAATGATTCCAAACAGATGTCTAAATCAATTAGAAAGGGAGCAAGTGTGGAAGTGTTCACTATATAGACCAGGCCCAGAGGAACAGAACACTCACAAACTTTGCTGTCTACCTTTCACAAAGAATCACCAGCAGCCTCTGAAGGAGTCTTTGGAAAGCTTCACACATTCGCCTTGGCTAATTATCACCTGTGCATCACTCCTGTCTACTCTTTTAGTTTGCTCAACATCTGCTCAACAAGGAACCACATGTTTTAAACACATAAACTCACATGTATCTGCTATCCACACAATAAAAAAAAGTGTTAGAAAAGTGATTTTCTAACTAGAAAACTAAAGGCCTACTCTAATTTTAAATGCTAAAGTTGATTTAACACATTTTTCTTAGCCCTAAAGGACTGAATTAAAAAAAAACTACAAAAAGAAGCTTTAGGGGGTAGAGTTAAGAATAAAGAGAGCTGCTGAAGAACTAAGGATCTAAAGTAGCCACAGCTACACACTTGTGAAACAAACATCGCCTCAGCTGGAGTAAAACTTCCCTTGTCCTATCAGCTTATTTATCAGACTGAGCATACATCTATGCAATATGCAATATACCTACAATAAAATAACACTGAACATAATCTTTCACCTAGTAAGATTAGTAAAATAAACCAGGAGGCCAGTGTGTGAGGAGGAACTAAGAACAAAGTATAATGACATACACATGTGAAATTCCATTAAAATAAGCTGTCAGAAGTCCTGTGATGGGAAAGAAACTGTGTATTGCAGAACTTATTTACTGTGATTGACTTTGGGAGAGTGTTGGTAAAAAGATGGATGAAAACAGCTCTGAGCCCTGCTGATGTCAGGGATGTATGTTCAGCAGCTCATTAACTCCAGTACCACACAGTAAGTTAGGTACTATTGTGGATAAGAAAACTGAAAGCAATGGTGGAAAAGCAACTTACTTAAGGTAATACAGTAAGTGATAGAGCTGAGATCAGAGCTTGGCCGCTGAAGATTAGCGGAGCGGCAGAGCGTTTGGCGGGCAAATACAAGGTTTGGTCCCCATCATGAGACAGATAAAATGGGAACTGAGGCTAGAACGGGGGCAACCTGAACTTGCTGAATTGTATGATATTCCAACACACATGAAAATATGCTCTTGTACTATAACTGCCACCTCTGAGGCCTAGGAATACCACCTAGGACAAAGGTTCCTTCAGAGACCACGTGGAATACGCAATGCACCTACAATAAAATAGTGACTGAGGAATGGCAGAACAAAGTATAATGACATGTATGAAAATTTCATTTAAAAAACTCATCACTTTGTATGCTAACCTAAAAAACTAATTTGAAAAATATAAATGGGCAAAAATGTCTCACTGTATCGTTGTGGCTGGCCAGGAACTTGCTATGTAGATCAAGCAGCCTCAGACTCAACAGAGATTCCTGTGTCTCTGCCTGGATTAAAGGCATGTGCCACCATGTCTGGCTATGGTGCTCTTTTATATACAACTATCTTTTCAACTTTTCTTGGGTGCTTGTCTTCATAGTAGGAAACTCAACCAGCCTGTTAATAGTGTTTAAATCCTCCTGACTCCAAGCAGCAATCATGACTCCTTCATATTCACTAATTCAATAAACACGTAAGGGGGAGCAAAGCTGAGTACATGAACCTCTTTTAAAGGTGTTCTTGGCCTTCTTAATATTTACAATCATACCACCAAGAAAAGCAAACTATAGTGACTATCATTATGATTAATATTATCTGAAGAAATGAAATGGTCAATAAATTAGTTAGGACATGGAATAACTTTTAAATCATGTTCAAATAACTTGCAAAACAAGAAACCACTTTAAAATTTAAAATATTAATGTATCAAGAATTTTCCAGAAATGAGATTGCCTCTAAATGAAAAAATTCAGAATGTGTTTGATTCAAAGTCAATTTTTAAATAATAATCTAAGTCTAGTTTTCTTACTTAGAATGAAGCACTAACAGAATCTTTCAAAGAACTAACTATTTGGTATTCTACACCTGGAGGGAAGAAAACCTCCCAATTTTAGTCTATTTTTGTAAGCTTTATGGAAAGACAGAATAACAAGGTGGCAGTAGATGTCCAACACTTCCTTTAAAAGCTGATGACCTCTGACAGTGTCTGATAGTCATGTTAGGACTCCATCCACATTCCACCCATTTCCCCAACTCATCACTAAAGATGGATTTTCAGAACGGCTTCTGTTGTTTATTCTCTTCTCGCTACTACCTCTGTTAAGCACATTCATAAAACCAGTGAAGAAGGAAGAGTTTTCAATTACAGAACCAACTATATGCTAGTTCGTAATATAATCCCTGTTTCACATATGTAGGTATACACACATATCTATAAATATGCAAGCATACATAAAGAACCCAGCTAGGTAGTTTGTAAATACTGTAATTCTAAGTAATTCAAACATGCTATATTTATATACAATAGAAACTAAATTTTAGAAATAGTCTGCACTGATATTTGTCTCCAGTTTAAATTAATATTTAAAACAAATATAAACAAATAACACTTAAAATAAATGATATACTGATCTAGTACTATTTTAAATGTCTAAAATATAATTGTTATACTGTCCTAAACAAAGCTGTAGCTTAAGTTATGGGAACCTGAACAATAAAAACCTGGGTTTATAAGTATAGTGCAATGCTGCATCCGACTGTAGAGACCCAACATCTAGCTCAGCAATTTCCTAACCATGTGGTTGAAAGATTACTGAGCCCTACAATTCTAAAAAGGCAATAAAGCTCCAAGAAAATGTGGTATTCTTAAAGCCATTGGAGGCTTTTATTCTGTACCCTACCTCTCCTTTCTAGATTATAGATGAAGCCGTTATGATGGGTTTCATAACTTCTTTCTCAGTCAGTCTTGGCACCCCATAATTTTGAGACTGAAACAAGCAATGTCACTCTGTAATATCAACCAGTAGCAACATGTATCTGAAGTAACCTCTTGCCTAGCACTTGATGTCCAGTCTATCATGTTCTCTCAATCTGCAAATTTATTCAGTTTTTGAAAAGCAGAATGTAAAGCACTGTGATTAAGGAGGCTTTGGGAAGGACGTTCTGCCGAGCAACAGATTAGGGACAGAGCTGCAGCTGCAAAAACAGGAGGGAGGCACTGACGGCCTTTTCAATCTTGTTAATAATAATTTTTTTAGAAAGGAAGTGAAGCACCAAAGACTAAGTAAAAAGCATCTTGTTTAATAGACCTGTGTGACAACATGTACATGTTCTTTATCTGCACTGTCCCATAGGGCAGCCTCAGCTACAAGTGGTTGGAAGCACATAAAATGCAGCAGCGTGGTTTACTTGACTTTTATTAAACTGAAACCAAAACAGACAAATGTAGCTACTGTATTAGACAGACGGCACTCTGAGAACCAAAGCAGCCTATGAAGTATGCACTTAGTCCTAAAGTGATAAAGGTATACATGGCCAAATTAGATGAGTATGTCACAGCATTCATATAAACAACTGGGTCCAGCATCTAAAGTCTTAACTGTGACAAATGATTTACTAGAGATGCAGACATACTTTTGAAGTTTTGTGTTATACATGGATGTTGCTTTCAATAACACTTTAAATGCGGAGTTGGACTTAAACTAGATAAATACAAGTTACTCAACTATTTTTAATAAGTAGAAGGTAACAGTCTCTCTGCTATCAATTCTTCAGAAGTTTTTTTTAAAAATGACTATATCTTCCTTTAATCTCAGCACTTGGCAAGCAGAGGCAGATTGCCTCTGTGAGTTTGAGGCCAGCCTAGTCTACAGAGAGAGTTCCGGGACAGGCTCCAAAGCTACAGAGAAACCTTGTCTCGAAAAATAAAAACAAAACAAGCAAACAAACAAAAAACAAAAAAAACCCAAATGACTTTCTTTATTCCTACATACCACTTCGTAATTAATAATTGGAATTTTATTCACATGGGCATTTTTATCACTGAACATTTTGTTTGCTTCCAATCATATTTATTTATAATGCAGTGATCTGTACAATAAATACTTATGAAAGGAAAGACTGGGATCATACTGCCTATGTGTTTATTTGATCTGTAAACTTTATTAATATTCTGGTTGGAGTTTTTAAGTAAACTGACTTTAGTGAAAATGTTTTCATATGTGGCATAGAAATCTTCAAACCTGGAAAAGCAGCACTGTTTTAAACTTACAGATCACTCATTGTGGAAAATAATTATTTAATTTAAAAAAATGTCTGTGGCACCAATCCCTATAATCCTACACCAGTTTCACAATGGGAATAACAGTCATTTTAATCTTAGACTTATTTATGTATTTATTGGGAGAGACACAAACTAGGCAGTGTGTGGAGGTCAGAAAACAACTTATAGGAGTCGCTTCTCTTCTTCTACCCTGTGGGTCCCAGGGATCAAACACAGGTTGTCAGGTTAAATAATAAGATAAATAAATATGAAGTTCATAAATGTTAAAAAAGAAAAATTTAATCTTATATTTGTATTATTAAACAAATCTTGATGGCCAGATCTATTTGCAATCATCTGTGCAATTACAAACACCCTTACTATTCACCTAAGGGCACTCTGTCTTTGTCGTCCAGTTTCATGCATTAAGCAGATTATACCTTTAGATTATTCTCAATAGTTCAATGGTAAGCACATATTCCAGATCCTACCAAAATGTTTCAACAGAAATGTGGGATTTACTACATAATACTAATAAGAAGATACAAGAATTGCTCTGAAACACTTGGTGATTTCAACCAGAATACTTCAAGTCCTACATTTTAAAAGTCAAGGAAAATTATCTACATAAATATTTCAAACAACAACAGGCTCATCACTACAACAAAAGCCCACATCATCTCATCCTACCATTAGCATAAAGTTAATTACCGTTCATAGCTGTGGGAAACTGAGCCATCATGGTCCTGAATTTTTCTTGCAGCTCTCAGCCATCTGCAATATAAAAACATGGTCCCCATTAATACAACAAAGACAGATCACAGCTCAGTACTAAGTTGTGGGACTGTCTGTCCCCTTTAGCACACACGCCCAGCAAAAACAACACAGAGCTCCTGCTGCTGCTGAACAGGCAGAATTCATAGTTGGGGATGAGGAGGGATTCTGCTGCAATAGTGCTGCCTTCCGTACCTGACCATTAAAGAGAAATAGTATATGCAATAGCAAATACAGAATGAAAAACCCTCGGTAGTAATCAATATTTCTGTAGAAATAAATTCAGGAGGAAGCGCTGTTAAGATTAGGTAAGAATTGATTTAAGGAAATCAACTGCATAAATTAAGTATGTAAGAATAACATGGAGGTTAGATAATGGTAGTGCACACCTTTAATCCCAGGACTCCAGAAGCAGAGGCAGGTGGAGCTCTGAGTCCAAGGCCAGCCTGGTCTACAAAGCAAGTTCCAGTATAGTTAGGAACCCTGTTTAAAAGAAGGAAAAGAAAAAACAAAAACAAACAACAACAACAACAACAACAAAAAACCCAATGGAAATCTATAACAGGCTTTAATCACCTGAAAGAAATCTATCCAAAATAAATGTAGTACTGTGTTTTAATTAAGCTCTCTAAGTTTAAAAAATCATCTAAAAAGAGTGGAGTAGATAGAAAAGCACACAGACACACATGGAGGTACAGTTTAAAAGTAATTATCAAGCCGGGTGGTGGTAGTGCACTTGGAGGCAAGGCAGAGGCAGGTGCATCTCTGTGAGTTTGAGGTCAACCAAGTCTACAGAGCAAGTTCCAGAAGAACCAGGGCTATACAAAGAAACTCTGTGTTGAAAAACCAAAAAAAGAAAAAAAATAATTATCAAAAGGCATCACAATTATTAAAATATATTTATGTTTATTTAAACAAGTGGATTGGTCTTTGTAACAAACAGCTCTAGGTTCAGATCTGCTTGGCTCTGTTTCTAATTGTGACCACAGGAAAGTCGTTTAACTTTTTTAAAGCTTATATTCTAACCCGGCAGTGGTGGCGCATACCTTTAATCCCAGCACTTGGGAGGCAGAGGCGGGCAGATCTCTGTGAGTTCGAGGCCAGCCTGGTCTACAAGAGCTATTTCCAGGACAGCCAGAACTGTTACACAGAGAAACCCTGTCTCAAAAAACAAACAAAAAGTCGTAGATTCCTTGTCTACAAAAATACTTGGATCAGTATCTTTTTAAAGTAGTACATAATCCAACACACTATCCAACACACAGTGTGTATTCAGTAAATGATTGCTATTCTGTAAACATCCAGAGAATGTGAAGCTTCACTTTGACACCCACATTCATTATTTAACTGTAAAATAAATACAAAATTCAAATTTTGTTACAAGAATCTTGAAAATAGGACTAGTCAGGGACAGTTAAAAAGACCACTCCGTACCTCATCTATTTAACCAAATAATTTAAATATTGATAGTTTTAGGAGCCCTATAAAAATACTTGGGTAAGTGATTTTAAACAAAGCAGTTAGGAAAGGTTCACATGAAGCTATCACCAGAAAAACTGGCTGAATGACTGTCAAAGGTACTGTTCCAAGGTACCATTCTATTAGTGAATTCAATACGCTAGCACCCTATGCTACCAAGAACCCAATCCTCTAACGACTTAGATAAATATGGGTTACATTTCATATTTATTCAGTGATTTGCAGTAATCCCCCCAAAATATGGCACATAAATCCAATTAATTTATTGACAAGAGAACTGACAGCTGCTTTTCCTCCTACGGAGCAAACTAATCCATCTACTCCATGTTGCAGTGAGCAAAAGGAGAGCTGGTTAAAATGGTTAATGGCAAAAACCATCCTTCTACACAACAAAGAACAGCCAGACTGAGCCACAGGGCCGGGTAACCTCGCAAAGGCTTACTCTATAATCCCACCTCCGCCAACCACATGCTCTTCCTTAGCGGGCAGTGAGCTGTGGACTGCAGCTGTTGTCCCTCTCCTGCTCTTACTCTCTCTGGGTAGGAGGAAAGTTTAGCATGAACATGTTGGTTTTCTTCATTCCTTTCTTATAAACTCCCAAGTATTGGAGTTGTTTACAGAAAATGAAAGCCAAAACTTTGGTGGGTGACAGAATTCTTATAGAAGGTACTGTGTTGAGCCTTACAGGATGAATGAGAATTAGTTACAAATAAAAGGTTAAAACCTTGAACTTGACTGTGACAGAAAGGTGTTTTAACGGGTTTTATAGAGAAAAAAATACATTTCATTTAAGATAGACAATCCTGAAAAAAAGGCCGAAGCAAGGAGCTCAACCAGGGCTGAAAACAAAGCCTAGCACTGAACTAGACAGAGGCAGTGGGAAGAGATAAGAGGAGCTAGAACAGCGGTGTTCAAAATAATCAGAACTCACCGGTTCTCTGGAAATGAGTGACTGTGGAATAAAAGGAAAAAAGAGACAACTGCCAGAATTACAGTCTGTGAGGTTGGGAAAACCGTGCCATAACCAGTAAAAAAGTGACCACCAAAGGAAGTCTCAACTACTCATGACTACAACTTCAACTTCCTTAAACACAGGACAATTCTACAAATAAATACATTTTACTCCCTTCATGTAAATGATCATAAGCAATATAAGACCTATGCCAGAAAGAAACTATCTACTTAGACGTGCAGCATCAGACGCTTCTATCTCACTAGCTTTCTGTAATAGACAAGGTTTAAACATGGGAGAAAGTTTGTCCAAAACATTACATATAATATGTAACCATCTAAAGCACTAAAACATCTAAAGCATCTAAAACAGTGTCAATGATGACTGAGCTAACAGACAAACAGGGAACAGAATTCCACGGACAGAAAACCTTTAATCAGTTAGATCTAAACTTACAAACCATCTGTCTAGAACTTTTGGCTGGATATCATATATTCCATGAAGATAACAAAATGTCATGTGGTCGATACTCAATTATCACAGTTATAATCCTGAAATAAAATTAGAGAACAACCAAATAATACAATGGACAGGGAGGACAAGCCTCCTGGTATTACAGAATCTTTTCCACCTCACATGTAGAATTCACCTATTCATGTATGCAGGCACCATACTGAGGCATTTACACATGTATAAAGCATTTGGTTGACTCTGGTAGCATCTGATTATGGTAATATAATTTGTTGGAATCAATAAGTTTTTAAAGCATACCACTGCATCTGCTTTAGTTATATTAATTTTCTGTCCCACTTTAGAATCATTAATTGTGGCATGCTTAACAATTTTCTAGTTTACTAGCAGACTGGAGATAGAACTCAGAGATAGGGCACCTGCCTAGCATACACAAGGTCTTGGGTTTAATCCCCAGTACATCACAAGAAAAAATATAATTGAAATCTTGAAAATAAAAAAGATCACATAAGTGTGTTTTACGTTTTTTAAAATAACTGCTAACACAGGGTGGTGGAGGCACATGCCTTTAATCCCAGCACTCAGGAGACAAAGGAAATGGATCTCTGTAAGTTTGAGGCCAGCCTGGTCTACAAGATCTAGTTCCAGCTACAAACCTATCTCGAAAAAAAATAATAATTGCTAATATTTGCTTAATTATTTCTATTAATTTAACACACCTCTATTAGCAACCTACCATGTGTCATGTTCAGTCACTATTCATTAAGAATTCAACATTCCACTTCTGCACACAGAACTTCAGATGCCCAGGGGCTAGCTACCCAGGAATACATTCCTGCAAAATCCTTACAAGGCAGGTATCTTACTCATTCCACAGATGAAGGCACAGAGAGATTAAGTTACTTGCCCAAATTCAGTGTCATGAAACAATATGGAGATTCCAAGCTTATCTTATTTTAGATCCTATGAACATCTCCCTGTTGGCTTTATGCACTTTTTCCTTTCTTAAATGAATATAATAATGATGTCATATGTTCATATGAGTAGCAGGTGAATTTACTGTTGGCATGTTTTAGGGGAGAAGAAAAGTCTGGGCAGGCTGCTGCAACTCTAGAAGCATAGATCAAACTGACTGTTTCTGGCCTCTTGTTCTGGTATAAAACTCAGAAGGGAAGGGTAACTAACCAGCATCTCCTTAGGTACACGCTTCATGGGTGTCCAATAAACACCCTGCTCTGCTCTACTGTGTAGAGGATAATGTGCAACGAGGGGCAGTCTGCGGTTATGATCTGAACTGATAAGTACTGTGGAGGACGTCAAGACACCTCTGCAGAACGCTTACTTGGTGGATAAGAGGTATAAAGTCAAGACTCTTGTGACTGAATGTCAGCCAAATGCAGCCTGGAGAAGCCACCAAATATAATTTGGGGATTGGGAAAGTATATGATCCTGATGAGAGAGAACAGTCACTGCTAGACCTGGAGACACTTCTGTAATGGGTCTTAAGACTCAGGAAAGAAAAAAAAAAAACTACAGCCATTTAAAATTAAAAGTGGCTCAGCAAAGGGTGGAGGTTTTGTTTGTTTAGAAGCACACAATTATAGAAAGGAAAAATTACAGTCATTTAGTCCAAGATTAAAATGGTAGGAAAAGTCCTACCATTTTCAAGATAGGAAGACTAAAAGAGTTGAAGAAGCCCACAAGTTAATGAGCAGGAATGGACCTGGAAACCACACCCCACCATCCAGAAAATGTTTGTAAAAGAGTGTCCCAGTCTGGCCAGGCACAGCACTTGGAACGCTAACAAGTCTACAGATATCCAGGACCAAAACTTGAGGCTGAGTCAGCAGCACGTCATTATGTGAGTCAGGAGAGCCTTTTAGACAAGTTTCCACTCCCAAAACCTCGCACAGCTACAAGTTTTGCTTCTTCCCCTCACCTCACTGGCGTTCCACTCCTGCTTACACTCATCTGACTTTGATAAGCATGACCTGGCACACATGCACCCACACCCACACACATGCACACACTATACATACACATGTGCACACATACATGCACATTAGTAACCAGAATTTTTAAAGATTGACTATATAAAGAACTGGTAGGAAAGAAAAGGATCCAAACTGCCTCCTTAAAATCCTCCAGATATCAGAGATATGAATATCAGCCATACTGTTCCCTGCAACACGGCTCTTCCTTAAGTGGTGGGAAATCTTTTTTTCTTGTAAGCATACTTTTAGAGATAAAAATTTATCTATTATTAAATTCTGAAGCATTTTAAATTTTGAGTAGAGAGAAAAGCTTGTATTCATCAAATCTACTTTGAATCATAATAGTTAAATAGTTTAAATAAATTTAACTAAATGCCTGACACTCAAAAGCATGATAGTACACTTCCTGACGGTATATATTTTATCTATCTATCGATCGATCCATCTATCTGTCTGTCTGTCTGTCTTGATTTTTCAAGACAGGGTTTCTCTGTGTAACAGCTCTGGTTGTCCCAGAACTTGCTCTGTAGATCACTGCAGTGATGTTTTATTTATGTTTTAATAAATAAAGCTTTCCTGAAAATCAGAGTGAAGAGCTTGGCCACTAGAAGCCAGGAGTGGTAGCACACACCTTTAATCCCAGGACAGAGACAGAGGCAGAAGGAGCACTGTTAATTCAAGGCCACCCTGGGCTACACAGATTGACTCTGTCTAAAAGAGAAACAGAGCTCACACAAAGGTTATCCCAGCACTTGGGATCACATGCCTTTAATCCTAGCACTAGGGGAGTAGAGACAGGAGTGATATGGCTGAATGGAGAGAGGAATATAAGGTGGAAGGAGATAGGAGCTCAGAGCAGTCTGAGGTTTGGTGGAGACAACTGCAGTCTGAGGTTTGGTGGAGACAGTTGTCATCTGAGGTTTGGTGGAGACAGTTGTAGTCTGAGGTTTGGTGAAGACAGTAGTAGTTTGAGGTTTGGTGGAGACAGATGGAGTATGAAGATGCAGTCTGAGGACATGATCACCCCTCCAGTCTGAGTACTGGTAGAGGTAAAAGAACTCGCTAGTGGATGGCCTCTCTGCTTCTCTGATCTTCAGCATTAACCCCTATATCTGATTCTGGGCTCTTATTAAGACCAACTAGAATTCATGTTACAGACCAGGTTGGCCTTGAGCTCACAGAGATCCACCTGACTCTGCCTCCTGAGTGCTGGAATTAAAGGTGTGCGCTGCCACCACCACCTTCTGGTATATATTTTAAATTTGTTACTATGTTACTGTTTATTTTGTAACCATAATTTGACATATGTTGGTGGGAGTGACCAAGAAAATGGAAAGAGCTTTCTTTGAGCTGCAGACACATATTTGGTAATCATTGGGGACTAGGTATAGTTGCGATCATGCCAGGGAAAGAATGTATCAGGAACAAAAGAAGCTAGGCTTGGTGGTGGCACATGCCTTTCATGCCAGCACTCAGAAGGCAGAAGCAGGTGGACTGCTATGATGAATTAGAGGTTAGTCTGGTCTATATAGTAGAGTTTCAGGGCCAGCCAGGTCTATATAGTGAGACCCTGCCTCAAAAACAAACACAAAGAAAAAGTGTTCCAAGGAGGAGTTGTCATTGCCAAGTGACACACAAATAAAGGCTAAGCCATGAGTCTTAGCAACCTGTCAGCATCGGTTCTAATACAAGCACAGTTCCAGTGACTTCAAAGTCAAACTGATGTGGATTATGCAGTAAAGGGAAGGTGGCTCAAGAAATATGCAGTTGCTAGGCATAGTGGCACACATCTTTTAATCCCAGCATTCAGGAGGCAGAGGCAGGAGGATCTCTGTAAGTTTGAGGCATAGTTAGTTCCAAAACATTCAGGGCTACAGAGACACCCTGTCTCGAAACAAAACAAACAAAAAGCAACAAAAAATGCTGTTAAAAAAAAAAATAAGAGGGGTGGGAGGATTAGTATTGAGTTCCTAAGAAAGGGAAGGAGGAGCTAGACAGTAGTAGTGCACTCGGGAGGTAGAGGCAGATGAATCTCAGTGAGTTTGAGGCCAGTCTGATCTACAGAGCAAGTTCCAGGATAGGTTCTGGGCACGGGGGGGGGGGGGGGGGGGGAGAGAGTGAGGAAAGGAGGATTAAGGAGGATTATTGTATTTACTTTTTAGACAGGGAAACAAAACTATTTTCCTAGAGAAAATGGCAATCTCCAAAAGAAGTGAGAAGAGACCTTCACCTACTTAAGTAGAATCAGATAGCTCTTGAGCATAAAATCACACCATGGGACAGAATTTTCTGGCTCTGGGAATAAAGTTCAGATACGGCAACAGGAATGAATAGAGATCTACAAGTATAAGAGCAGGAAAATAGAAATAGAGAAAAAAACAGATTTCCTTCTGCCAATCTTTTTTCTTTCCCTCTCTTCAAAGGGCAGGGTTGAAGACAGACTAATTTCTTGGACTCTCCAGTGTCTAAATGTGAATTTCTTTTCTGAGACAGAAAAAGGGAAGGTCACATGCAAATCAGTTCCCAAGAATCAGCCAAGCATGTATCTTGTAGACCAGGCTGGCCTCGAACTCACAGGGATTCACCTGCCTCTGCCTCCCGAGTGCTGGGATTAAAGGTGTGGGCCACTACCACCCGGCTGGAGTTTGATTTTATATCCTACAACTTTACTAGAAGGGTTTATCAGGTCTACAAGTTTTTTAGTGTAGTTTGTGGATCTTTTAGGAAAGAATCTGAGAACAGGAATAATTGGCTTTCCCCCTTTCCCATTTATATCCCTTTAATATCCTTCTCTTGCCTTATTGCTCTAGCTAAGACTCTAAGTACTACATTGAGTAAGAGGGGGAAGAGTGGGGAATGCTCGGGCTTCCCCCAATTTGTGTAATGTTGGCTACAGGTGTGTCATATATGCTCTTATTATGTTTTGGTATGATCCATCTATTTCCATTTCCTACAGAACTATGATGAAGGCAATGTTGAACTTTGTCAAATGCTTTTTATAGTGATATTTTATTTATGTTTTAATAAATAAAGCTTGCCTAAAGATCAGAAGGGCAAAGCTAAGCCACTAGAGGTCAGGCAGCGGTGGTATACACCTTTAATCCCAGGATTCGCGAGACAGAGGCAAATGAATCTCTGTAAATTCAGAGCTACCCTTGGCTATACAAAAATCAATGCAAAACAAATCCAGGTGGGGTGGCCTACACCTTTAATTTCAGTTCTAGGGAGTCACATGCCTTTAATCCTAGCACTAGAGGGAATATAAAAAGAGAAGAGAGAGAAGCTTAGTCAGCTTTGTCTGCTTAGACCCCTTTAATCTGCTTAGTCTGTAGGCGCCCAGCCTTGGTAAAGGTAAGGCTTCTCTAGTGGCTGGCTGCTTTGCTTGTCTGGTTTTCAGGCTGAACCCCAATATGTGACTCTGGGTTTTTATTATTAGAGCTACAGCTTTTTTTCTTTATCTATGAAGCTGATCATGTGATTTTTGTCCTTAAGTTCATTTATATGATACATTTTCTGATTTGAGCACACTGAAACATCCTTGTATCCCTGGAATGAAACCAAGTTGGTTATGATGTATAATCCTCTTCCATAAATTCAGTTTGCAAGTACCTTGTTAGTTTTTTACATCTCTGTTCATTAAGAAAATTTATCTATAGATTTCTTTTTGTTGTTCTGTCTTTATCCAGCTTTGGAATCAGGACAATATTGGCTTTGCAATTAGTTTAGTAGTATTTTTTCCCTTTCTATCTTGTGAATAGTTTAAGGCACGGTGGTATTAGATTTCTCTTCAAAGTTTGGTAGAATTAAGCAGTGAAAATACACTCTTCACAATAGCTTCCAAGAGAAATGAAAAAACAATCTAGAAGGCAAAAGACCTCTATTGTTCTAAATCAGCTATGATAGATGTATTTTACTCATGAAAATAGATATTAAAAACCACAGAATTGGACACTTTAAAATGGTGACATTTATTGGAAGTGAATTATGAAGCTGTTATTCTAAATAATCTAACATTCTTTACATTTCATAAAATGTGTTTTAAGAGTCTAGTCTTTATTTACAAGTCACGAATGAACTATCCCTCCTCCGCTTTTCTCCTCGGTGCCTGCAGCACTACCTACCATGCTGGTGACCTTTCTACTTATGAAGATTTCCTTTCACTTCCATTTCTTCTTATACATAATGTCTAGTGTTCTAACTTCTGTTTTCTTACTTGTGTACCTCTATAAGACTGTCAACCCCCGTGATTGTCTCTTCATTTTCATATACCTTAATATCCAGTTGCCACAAGGTAGATACTAAAATATTCTTTAGTACAAACTCCCAAGAGATTAGCATACTTTTAATTGTACAGAGCACAAGCAGGCTACAGTTACTTTGAAAATAGATCACCTAACTCGAGTTGAATTCCAGTATATGTACTCTACAGGTTTGTGGTCTTATCCACAACACACATAGAATTTCCTAATCCATGTAGGTAGTTGGACCAAAATGCAAGGTTACTTACTGGAAGCTAATATGTAGTGATATTTTATATGTATTTTAACAAATAAAGCTTGCTGAAGATCAGAGAAGCAGAGCATCAGCCACTAGAGAGTTCCTTTACCTCTACCAATGCTCAGACTGAAGGGGTGATCCTGTCCTCAGACTGAATCTCTAGACTGCATGTTTCTACCAAACCTCAGATTGCACTGAGCTTCTGTCTCCCACGGCCTTATATTCCTCTCTCTGCCCAGCTTATATCACTCCTGTCTCCAGCTCCCTTGAGCTGGGAATGAAGGTATGTGCCACCACCGCCTGGCCTCTAGTGGCTTAGCTCTGCACTCTGACCTTCAGGCAAGCTTTATTTGTTAAAAATAAAATAAAATATCATTACACTAATATATCATACCTGTAAAACATTTGGCACATAGAATATACACAATATACACTTCGATATTAATAAATTTTAAGTTTAACCAACAAAGCAACAAGAAGTCAAGAGGGCATAAAAACAGAAATCATGAACTAATCCCGAGTTTAGTACTCAAATGCATGCTGAAGCTTTACACCACTTACAGAAGAGTTAGTCAACAACCGTGAACAAGACAATTCACCCACACAATGGGGAAAACACACCTATGAATAGCACGTGACTCACCCTCTGCCCAAAAAGGAGGCTGAGGGCCCAGTTGCTCTGGAGCCTATTGTCATTTGTCTCATAAAGAGTAAATATTTAAACAAAACTATTTACTTGAGTTGAAAAAAAATGTATGCAGGAAAAACTTGAATAATATGCTTGACTTTCAAGTAAAATGTGACTTGTTAGAAACAACTTAATTTTCAAGGTTTTAAAACTTTACAAGAAAACCCAAAGAAAAGGATAAACAGAGTCATCTACATAACTATGTGAAGCTGTAAGGTGTTTTGTTTTTGAGACAGGGTTTCTCTGGGCAACAGCCCTGGTGTCCTGGAACTCACTCTGTAGACCAGGCTAGCCTCAAATTTGTAGCATGAATAAAAAAAAAAACAAAACAAAAAAAAAAAAACCCAGAGACAGATACTAGGGTTCGATCTGATGATCAGAAAGCAAAGCAACCAATCACTAGAGAGATCTTTAACCTCTACCAAATCTTCAGACTAAAAGGGTGAGATCCTGTCTCCACAAATCCTCAGACTTCACACTCCAGAAAGTTCCTGTCTCTTCTCCTTTATATTCCTCTCTCTGTCCAGCCATATTACTCCTGTCTCCACCTCCCTAGTGCTGGGATTAAAGGGTATGGGATCCCAAGAGCTATGATTAAAGGTGTTTGAATCGCAAATACTGGGATTAAAGGTGTATGCCACCATTCCCTGGCCCCTAGTGGCTTAGCTTTGCATTCTGATCTTCAGGCAAGCTTTATTTATAAAACACACACACACACACACACACACACACACACACACACACACACACAAAGATATCACTACACAAACTCACAGAGATCCACCTGCCTCTGCCTTGAGTGCTGAAGGAAAAAAAAGGTGTGTGTCACCACTGCCTGGTAGTTTTTTTTAAATACATATGTAAAAAGTAATCAAATGGGGAAAATAACACAGAGAAGATAGCCAGTTAATATCTTTAACATATAAAAAGCTATTAGACAATTAATTTACAAAAAGTCCTTATTAATAAATGTTAAAATCACTAATAATTAAGAAAATGAAAATTAGCACATGTCTTTAATCTCAGGTCTCCAAAGGCAGAGACAGATAGATCTCTGAGTTCAAGGCCAGTCACCTAGTCTAGAGAGAGTAGTTCCAAGATAGCCAGGGCTACACAAAGAAACCCTGTCTCAAAAAAAAAAAAAAAAAAAACACTTGTGTATACACAAACACATACACACAGAAGAAAGAAAGCAAAATTTACATCTTACATCATTTCTACTCATGAAATTACCAAACAAAAACAAAATTTCAACCTTCACCCTGGCTAACACCCAAACTAGAAAAGATTAGAAGAACTGGGTGTAGGCACATCTTCTGGGAGAACAAACAATGCAGCTTTTCACCTGAACAAATCCATGAAAAATCCTACCAACATCCATACATATAATCTCCATGTCAATAATTCCACTTCTGGGAGCCTGTCATAGGAAATAACACTAACAATTTAAAAAAAAATGCCTTCTTTACAAAGATATTAGCAAACATGGAAATAGTATCACAATGATAATAGTAGAGCACAGAGTTAATATTAGGGTGTCACTCAAAATTAAATTCATATGCAGGTAAACAGATAAAATATGAAATCATTATATTAAATAAAATAAGCCAGACTCGGAAAATACTCTAAGTTTCTTTCATATATGGAAAAATGTAATGTATATACACATGTTTGCATATTTATATGTGTATTTATAGGTCACAAAGCTAGAGACTGGAAGAAAACATCTTAAAGGAGGTAGAAAGCAGGTAAAGGAATGAATGCAATAGAAAAGCAGAAGAGGAAACTGATGTGGAATTCCCCTCTGTATGCGTGAATACCACTGGTTAGTAAAGAAACTGTCTTAGGCCTGTGTAGGACAGAACTTAGGTAGGCAGGAAAAAAAACTAAACTGAATGCTGGGAGAAAGAAGGTGGAGTCAGTGAGAAGCCATGTAGCCCCTCTGGAGACAGACGCCAAAACTTAATTCCGTAGCCATAGACTTATGGCGATACACAGATTAATGGAGATGGGCTAGTTTAGGATATAAGAGTTAGCCAGAAACAGGCTTAAGCTATTGGCCAAACAGTATTGCAAATAACATATTTTCTGTGTGGTAATTCGGGGGCTGAGCTGGGAACTAACTGCAATCCCCTACAACAAATTGGCGTGCCAACATGGCTGACTAAATCCATATAAAACCTGTGAAAGCTTGCAAAGAAATCCTAGTCAGAAAAAAAAACAAAACAAAACAGAGTTTAACATAGCTTCTTGCTCTGTTTTGTGGGCAGTGTGCCGCAGCTTCTTTAAGAGAGGTTGTCCTGATTCAGTGGTAGCAGGGGGAAAAAGCCACGTGGTTTTGAAACAACAGCTTTCTGGGCTGTGCTGCCAGCAAAAACTCTGGATCTTTCAGGAGGCCAAGCATTTAAATGGGGTTTATGGACAGCATGCTGCAAGTTACTTGGTGGCAGAATGGGCCAACTGGTTATCAGAGTTGAGGTAGTGAGGACAGCTCCCACCCAGCAGTCTCAGAGGCAGTGAACGAACTTCTGCCATGTCGGATTAGGCAGAGCCAGCAGGCAGGGGCGTATTTGTCCTAGCAATGCTGCTGCTTAGGTTTTTAAGAAGTGCTTAGCATTTTAAGAAGCAGTCCTGGTCAGAAAAGGATTACAGATACACAATAAAGACAAATTCAGATGTAAAAGACCTCTAAATGGGTCACAGTATTGAATAAATTTATGTACGCTTGGGAGAGAGAAGAAAAAAGAGTCTAGAGAGTCATAAAAGGAAGTAAATGATTCAGAAAACAAAAATAAAACAAAGTCTTTAAGGAGACAGAGTACTGGCAGTCATAGATTAAAGGAGTAAAGATTATAAAATAAGTATTTAAAAGGTAATAGAGTAAAAAAATTAGCCATGTAAAGATGGAAAATACACAAAGGGTCTGAATTATGCATATTATTGTGTTTTCTTTGAATTGTCTGACTGTGAAGGAGCTAAGTATAGAGAGACATTTCACTGTACAGGCTGATAAGCTAAACCAACATATATGTTTTAGAGGTATCATGATTTCAGAATTTGGGTCTAAGGATTTGTGGCTTTGGAAAAGAGGTTCTGCTTTTGTTTCCACAGAGGATGAGAACCTGTGAAATTTTTCTAGACTAATGTAGTTTGATGGACCAAGATCCCCCAAAAGGTCGCAGTGAACACCCCCAAAAAATTACTTCACTCAACAAAAAGCAGGAAGTAATTTGGAGAGAACTATGCCCATATTCCCAAATATTGTTTATAGATGTTTGTTTCCATTTAAAGGGTGATATGCTATAGAGATTTGCATTGGTATGGATTTTGGTTTACTGATACAAATTTAAGGTCAATTTTGTTATACTGTGTGTGTATACATATTTCTGCTCTTGATTCTGTTTGTGCAGCTTATTTTGAAATGTAATGTATACCCACGCAGTGGTGGCACACGCCTTTAATCCTAGCACTCAGGAGGCAGAGGCAGGCAGATTGCTGTGAGTTTGAGGCCAGCCTGGTCTACAAGAGCTAGTTCCAGGACAGGCTCCAAGACTACAGAGAAACCTGTCTCAAAAAACCAAAAAAAATGTAATTTATAATAAAGAAATATAGATTAATAGAGAGCCATCTATAATAGCCAAGCTTGTAGTCATGTTAGTTAGATTTTCTAGATGTACAGAGATGTATTTCAGATGGATAGGCATTCTTCAAACCTTTCAAAGACTACAGAATATGGCATAAAAATGTTTAAGAACTTAGGACTTTTCATGATATGAGACACATCTGCTCCTGGCAGCACCAATTACTTCAAGAGGAAGATGGGCATCAAAGAGACTCCTTATAGAGTTTGCTAGCCATTGGCCAAGAAACTGCTCTTGCCTGGACTGCCTGATCTATGTTGTATGAACTGGACATGCAGGACCCACAGAGAAGTGACTGTTGAACTTGCCTAAAGGTAAGGCAGTCCTTTGGTCGTTCCTGCTTCATGAAAGAATCTGCCAGACATTCTTCAAGATACAGAAAAAAGTGACTGACAAACTGCCAATATAGGTGGACCTGTCTTTGAAATTTCCTGCTTCATGGAAAAGTCTGCAGGACACTATGGGTCAGTAGACTAAAGATGGTCCAAAGTTACAGAAGAACTTTAGGTGGCTGTCCAGGCAGCAAGATGTCTCTGTCAATTCTAGAGTTTTAGAAATTGCTTACGAGGAACTTCCTGTTTACTTAGGAAATATTATATTCTTCTGGAGTCTTTGATGAAGTTGAAGAATAGATAGTTAAAATTATAGTTTTCCTTAGTAATGATAAAAGATAAGGTGAATATAAATATTGTAGCTATAATTCTTGCTCGATACCTGTTTTGTTATATGTAATTTCTCTGTGTTGAAGTTAAACCTTCCTTTTTATTTAAACAGATGTGGGATTCCCCTCTGTATGCTGTGAATACCATTGGTTAATAAAGAAACTGCCTTAGGCCTGTGCAGGGCAGAACTTAGGTAGGCGGAGAAAGCTAAACTGAATGCTGGGAGAAAGAAGGTGGAGTCAGTGAGAAACCATGTAGCCCCTCATGGCGGTATACATATTAATAGAGATGGGCTAGTTTAGGATATAAGAGTTAGCCAGAAATACACTTAAGCTAGTGGCCAAACAGTATTGCAAATAATATAGTTTCTGTGTGGTTATTTTGGGACTGAGCAGTCAGGAACTAAATGGAGGAAGAAAGGGAATTGGCCAGAGGGAAGGGTACAGAGGACAGCAGTGGGAGGAAATGAAGGAAAACAGTATGTGATATGTATAGAGGTCTTATGAAAAAACTCATTACTTTGTATTTCAACTAAAAATTAATTTTAAAAATATGTTTAAGGTACCAAACCCTATAGTACATGTTTTCACATGTTACCACGGTTTCCTTGTTATTAGTGATGCCACCATTTCAAGGACCACAGCAGGAGAGTCTCCAGCTCACATATACTCGCCAATCATGATGCTGACCCAAGATAAATCAACTTCTGGAGTTTGCTTTGATTTGTTTAAATACATTTTAAAGGAGACTTCATTAAACAGTTTTGTAAGACCCATGTAAATGTTTTAAAAATTGAAATTTTAATTGTTTCAAAAAGAGAATATGCAGCATTCCAGCCTACTCCCTCATTGTAAGCAGTCCAGAGCAGCAAACCCTCACTAAAGCTATCCAAAGATGAGGGTGCCTATGACTGTTACATTTATTAGGAAATAGTGTATTAACCATGTATACCTCTTAGTCTTTATAGCTCTGTGCACAAATATTACATGAAATATCTACATTTTTTGAGACAGGGTTTTTCTATTTAGCCTTGGCTGGCTAGGCTGGAACTTGCTATGCAGACCAAGCTGGCCTTGAATTCACAGAGATCTGCCTCCCCCTGCTCCCTAGTGCTGGGATTAAGAGAGTGCACCACCATACCACATAAATCTCTACTTTTTAAGAAGAAGAAAATGCAGGCTTAATGAGACTGTTACATTTACAAAGCTAACAGCCTAAGTCCTAAACAACAAAATCTATGTTCTTAACTTCAATGTGTGAGGCATACACACGTGAGGCATGCACACACGCACTCCAAGTAGACATTAAAATACAACGGTCACTGGGATATAAACTTCAAATATATTTTTATCTCACTAAGTTTCATCAATTGGCATGTACTATTTTCACAAAAGGAAAAAATATGGGCAGATGTTATATATGCCTATAACCCAAGCATTTGAGAGGCATGGGCAGAAGAATTATGGCAAATTTGAGGCTAGCCTGGTCTACACAACAAGTCCTTGGCCTGTTTCAAAAACCAAACCAACGAAAACAATTTAAGCTGAGAAGAAAGGTTAAATTTAAGACATTTAAAAACGTGGAAAAGCATTTATACTAAATGACATAAACTATATTGTTAATGTAGATAGAAATACTTATTACCCTCTTTCAAAACCAGCCATCAATATTATCTCAAAATTAGGCTAGTAAATTAAGAATAGACTGTCTCTTATCGAAGATAGCAAAACAGAAATGAGAAGCTGGTGAAAAAGAGCTGAAGTTTATGTGAAGCCATGATGACAGCAAAGGCCCCACAGGCGAGAGAGTTCAGGGTTTTCTCTGGGATTTTAGGCAAAGATTTCCAGTTTACCAAACTTCCCTGAGTGTTTCAGAATTTTAGCAAGATAATGTCAGTACTTTATGAGTTCTTCACTATATTAACAAAAGGTTTTAAGAAGATAAATCACCCCCTGTTCTATAGGAGTAGAGATGGATACTCTAGCAGGAAGACTCAGAATTCTGAGCACTATAAAAAAGTATCCTGGGTCAGCAGGCTTGAACAGTGTATGCTTGTAATCCCAGCTACTGGGAAGGTGTCAAATTGAGGGGGCAGGGAGGACTCAGCTGTAGCCAGGAGTTTGAAAACAACCCAAGCAGCACAACAAGACCCTTTCTAAAAGAAAATAGAACAAAACAAACAACAAACCTCCCCACAAAACCAAGAGAAAAAAACCTACATCCATACCCACAAGCACATACTGGGAGCAAGCAGGGCTTTATTGCTTGGCTCTCCCAGAAGAAAAGTTGTGACACTCAAAATCATCCTAAAAACTCACTACGCACATAATGGGGAATTGCCAGCTGTGTTTTCACTCAGTTTCAGTCTCTGGGCTTCTACTCTTTTCCTGCCTGCTTTCAGACCAGCTTTCATGTTACTTCCTCAGTCCAGGTTTCTACTTCATATACTCTGGGAGGGGACTCACTGCTTTGTGTTTGTGGAGGAGGGTATATAAGTGTATGTACAGGTGTGCACAGGTACTTAGCTTTTAATGTGGGTGCTAGGGAGTTGGACTTGGTCCTCATGCTTGTGGAGCATGCCCTTTGTCAGGTGGGCCGTTTCCCAGCCTTCACTCCTTGACTCCAGCAGCACCCCCAGAGCACCTTGAGCTCAAGTCAGCGCATCTGCCCAGTCACCAAAGAAGAATGCACCAAAAGTTAGAATTCCATGTAAGTGCTATGGGAACGAAAAGGGCAGAAGATGAGTGCCTCACTTTGCCTTGAGAAACCAGAATGTTATTAGATGAGTAATCTCAGAGGAAATGACTCCTACATTGAGTAATGGGTACTAAACAATAGGCTTCAGATAGCAGGTTACTGTGATTTTTAGGAACCAAGAACAGAAATAGACAAAGGCACAGAGGAAAAATCTAAGACTTTAAAAGACGATGTCAAGTCACATGCCTTTCATTCCAGCATTTGGGAGGCAGGTGGATCTCTGTGAGTTCAAGGCTAACATGGTCTACATAGAGAGTTCCAGGACAGCCAGGGCTACATAGTAAGACCTAGTCTCAAAAAAATTTAAAAAAAATAAAAAAAAAAAACAAAGACAATGTCAAAGGAGCTAATCCTCTGAGGGGATGCTGTAAAAAGTAAATGAGTTATTAAATATAAAACACTAGGTATACAGCATATACTTACTCAAAAAGTGCTACCACCATTATCATTTTTCTTAAGTCTATAAACAAAGCTAAAAAACATGGGAAAATCTGTATAACTATATGGAAGACATACTTCTTGCCAAAACAAAGAATTCTTAGAATAAACAACAGTGCTAGAGATTTGTTTAAGCTAATAGAATGATCTTCTACCAAGCACCAAGTTTCAGGTTTGATCCTTACACCACATAAACCAGAGGAGAGACACATGCCTGCAATCCCAGCATGAAGGACATGGAAGTGGGTGGATCAGAAGTTCAACATTATCCAAGGCTACACAGTAAATTTGATGCCAATTTGGGCTACAAGAGACTGTCAGAAGAGATTAGAAAAAGAAAAAAAAAAAAGGAAGGGGAGGGGAGAGAAGAGAGAAAAGGAAGGAACAAATGAACAAAGAAACATGTCAATGAAATGAGAAAGCAGAAATGAAAGTTTTCCAGTATAAATAGAAAAAAGACGATGTGATGCTAATACTTACAGGAAGGAAAACTAAAGTACTCGGAATAAGTTAGTGTACTTTTTAAAAGCAAAGCTTTCAAGAAAGTGGGAAATAAGATGTTGTTGTTTACACATTCATACTAATGCATTCTCCTGTAAGATAATATGTTTACACAGGCATTAAGAAGTGTCCATACCTTTTGATCCAATGTCTCTCTACTACTTAAAATGTATTCTGGGGAAATACTCATAATCATGAAAACAATTACAGCTATAAGGATATGAACTGTGACAAGATACAGATTACAAATGACCTTAGCACCGCAGAAGCATAGACAGCGGCCATAAGCAGAATAGCAAAGTCAGACATACATCCTAGGTCTGTGGACTCTGGGGAAATTATTATACTCCCTCAAACTCAACTATGAGGTTCTTATAGAGAGTCTAAAGACTAAATGAAGCCAGGCAGTAGAGGTGCACACCTTTAATCCCAGCATTCAGTAGGCAGAGGCAGGTGGATCTCTGTGAGTTGAAGGCCAGCCTGGTCTATAGAGCAAGTTCCAGGACAGTCAAAGCTGTTACACAGAGAAACCCTGTCTCAAAAAAAAAAAAAAAGATCAATTTATGCAAAGTGTCCCCAAATAACTAACGTATAGCTACTGCTCTATAAATGTTACACACTATTACTACTATTCGGTAGTGAGGACATATTATTCACGAATAAAAGTATATGATGGATAAGTGCATAGTGAAAACAGAGCCACGCTTTGATAAATATTATTAGTAAGCTACAAAGAAAAGTCACAGAACTAAGCAGGTAGTCCAGTGGAAAATCACTTGCCTAGCACACTACACATCAATCCCTGGCCCAACAAGAAAACATATTAAATTATAACAAAACACAAGACAACATAACACAGGTCCATAGTCAGCAGAGACTAAGTTCTAGGAGAGCTACCAAAACATGAGCGATGGCTACGTCTGGAAAGTATTATGGTCTTTGTGTTTCCCTACAGCGTCCCTATTTTCTACACAGAACATTTATTATTCATCGTAATAAAAATAGTACAGGTACAAAGTCAATAAAATTTAAAACCAAACAATACAGTGCTTTCAGGAAAAATCAAATTAAGTGCCCATCCTAAACTATTTGGCAAATCTCTGCTTTAAGTGCACACTATGTGGGGGGAAGATTTTTTTGGTTTCAGTAACTAGAAGAAATACCAAGACCTGCCAGGTACTAACAAAATAAATAAATAATAATAATAAACCATCTTAAATATGTTATTCTGAAATACAAATAACTTATTTATATGAAGGCTACTATTTATTCTAAATTCAAGAAGTTTTATTCTTTCTTCTCTTTTCCTGAATTTAAAGCCACTATGGCAGGACACGGTTGTATATTTTGTCCACTGGTTATATAATCATTACACTAGGCATGTCTTACAAGAAATCATGTCATATTTATGGAATGATGGAGTGAAAGAACGAATTCTATACTATGAATTATGAGTGACTTCTGTTGTCTTTAACTTTCAAAGAGAGAGAGCAGTAGCTGGAATAAAGAAAAGAAGTTGTTCACGATACGGAGAAAGGCAAAGATGAGGGAAGATACACTGTGGAGAGAAGCCCAAGATGGACTGAAGAGTGAGCTGCGACACTCTACTCTTAAGAGGGGGTTGCCATCATGCTACAAAAACTAGAAAGCCCAGGTCCTGGAGAATACTATAGAAAAGGCTTGCAGTTTTTGCCAAACCCAATCCAATGGCCCTTTACATTTCATTCATCCAAGTTACTCAGTTCTCAGAACCCAGTGCAAACTGGTAGGAACCAAGATGTTGGAAGAAGGAAGTAGCAATTCCAAGTCACAATTACTGAAATGAATGAGGGGAGGGCAAGGAAACCCCAATACAGGCTATCTCTGCAGCAAGACAAAAGATCATTTTATAAGCATTTCACTAAAAGTTTAGCAGTGGAAAACCTGAAATGCTCTAGTGAGAAGGCTTCTCTTCAACCTCTTGGGTTTTCAGATCTTAATAAAAATGGGTTAGAGAAGCAATACTACTTTGCACTCCTATTTGACCCACACCACTCTAGGCAAATATGATGGTTAATACTGAGGGACAACTTGACAGGATCTACAACTACCTAGGAGATAAGTCTCTGGCCAGGCCTGTGAAGGATTATTTAGATTAGGTTAATGAAGTGGGAAGCCCCATCCTGAATGTGGACTGCTATTCCATGGGCTGGGATTCTGCACTACATACAAAGGAGAAAGCCAACCGAGTGTCTGCATTCATCTATCTGCTTCCTGAGTGCAGACGTGGTTACCTACCAACTACCTGTCTCATTCTCCTGCTGCGACCGACTAGACCCTCAAACCACGTGACAGTAAACTTTTCCTTCCTCAAGTCACTTCTTGTCAAGTACTATGTCGCAGCAACAAGAAAAGTAACTAACGGAAAATGTCACTAATCTTTAACATGATTAGTTATAATCCCTAAGAATTATTTCTAAATCAATGCCATCAAATGTTATTAAAATTATAAGATTTATTAACTTGACCTACCTGGTATTTGTATTAAAGCAGTCATTTGAGAAGTGCCACAAAAGCCTATTAGATGGAGGATGGAAATGGGGTCAAAGATTCCAAGCAGCAGGAAGAAAATGGCAAAGCAAAGGTTGCTCCTGTCCTCAAGACCAGTGTGAACCCTGCAGGCACCTCAGCTGATCTCCCTTGTCACTACCCTCTCTCAATACCAGCCTCTCCCTAGTCTAGGAAGAACTGAACCCCTGCCAAGGCTCTGAAGTGATCATCCAAAGCAGTAGAAACTAAGGGAACTATGGGGCAGAGTCTTAGACTGAACTGAAGGTCAGATCTTCTAATCTATTTTCAGTCTTCTCATAGAGTTCATCTGGGTGCTGATTAGAAAATGAGTACCAAAAGAAAAAGCTAATTTCTTTTGCAGTCATTAGGATAAATCACAAACCAGAAAGAAAGAGACAGAGCCATAGAGTGAGGGAGAAAATAGCTTGAAATTTCTCACTGAAGCAAGCTGGGATGATAACAGGTACCATTTACTACGTACTTCTCCTAAGCACAGTCACTAAGCACTCTGTAGAACATACGACATTATGAAATGGGTACTATTCTTATCCCTATTTTATAGATAAAGAAGAAAACAGAAATTAAGAGAATTTTAAAAACATGCTTAAAGTCATACAACTATTCGGAGCTGGAGCTGGAGCTGGGGTAGGAGGTCTAACTTAAGTTAGAAATACACATACAAATTTTATTAAACCAGACTTTTTCTCAAATGAATATGTATTCACAATGAGAAGGATCCAGAAAACATAAAACAAGTGGTTAAATACCAAGAGTTAAATCTCTGCCATCTGGTTGTAGACCCCTACATGTCAGCCATAATCATGGCTAAATAGTTGTACTGCAAATAACAAAGTTATTCAGTGTCTTGGTCTGGCTGTGAAGTTATGTTTTAATTGAAGCTCTTAAAACACTACAAATGAAATATGTTGCACTCTTCGAGTTATGAAAATACATTATTTCTCAGGCTATTCACTGTCCTATTTCTGCTGTTTCCTCCCTCCCTCCCCCATTTCCTCTCTGCCTCATATCCTTTAAAGCTGGTTCAGTTCCTCTTTCTCAAGAATACCTACATGCACACTTCACCCAGGGGAGTGCTAACCCTTGTCTGTGTTCAACAGCTGTAGATGGTACAAACTTTACAAACAAGAAGAGCTAAGAGTAGAAGTATATCTAATGGATGTTCCGTTTTAGACCTATGCAACTGCAGAAATTATTGAAATATTCTTGTTTTTCTGTTTCACACTTGGAATCTGCTCTTAACAATTGACATACCCCAAAAGTCTTTCCTTGTTTAGTCTTTTTTTGTGAAATAGTTTTTCCAAAACTTTTCCCTAAGTATGAAAATACAAAACAACCAACCCCCAAACAGGTTGTTAGACAACAAATACATCATATTTTAGTAACATAATTATCATATCCTGAATAATGTACAGACCTCAATGTAAACGCTCTACAAACAAACAGTGAAACTTCTGAGATGGGTGTGAAGGTGCACACGTGGTATCAGCAGTGGGCAGAATGAGGCAGGATAAGTTCGAGGCCTGTGTGTGCTGAATAATGAGCCTCTGGCAGTGTAAACCGAGGGCTCCAGATGCAGCTCCGTGGTGAAGCACTCTTCTGTCCTCCCAGAGAAGCCTGCAAACCCTAGTCCTAGAGCTGACAAACCTAGCTCACCCTTCCCTAACATAAGTACTCACAGTGATTCGTTTGCTCTCTCTCTATAGTGAACATATACATGTATATGTTCGTTCTATATATGCATATATACATATATAGAATGTCCATATAACTTTGTTTTACAGGAACCAAGATGTTATGTACAAGAACATAGGTGCTGAAGTCAAAAGAATCCTAACCTGAAATGAGATGCTCACACTTACTAACTCTGAGACCTAGAGCAGCTAAATGTTAACTTAACATTTCACTTATCTGATGGGAGGACATTAATTAGCTACGAGGTCTTCATATGCTTTAAATAATTATATAAACATTGAACATAGGCTCTAATACTAGAAAGTGTGCTATAAATGACCACACGGGAGATAAACTGTCATACTAAAGGAAGTTTAGTTGATGATGAACAATACATGTTCTTTTATTAAAATGATAGAACTCTGTGAAACGCTACATTAAAGATGAATTAGAACTAAAAAAATGTCTGCATGTACCCTGTACCCTGATGGCAGAGAGCATGCTCAGAATGTGTGAAATGGTTGGTTAACTCCCTAATACACACACAAACACACACAACCCTGAAAGTTCTAAGTTATATATGAAATTTTCCAAAGTCAAAGATGATGAAACTCTTGAGAGTTTCTAAGTTTGGGTAATGGGTGTATGCTATTTTAAATATTTTTATTAAAATATGTTTATTTTTTAAGTACAAATTGAATCCCCTGAGTGTACATATTTCTTCATATTCAGGAGAAATCAGAATTTGAGTCATAAGATGTACTGAACAACAGTATATTTCTACTCAGTAAAGTTTTCACTAACCATTCTACCTTTCATTATAAAGGTGAACGAGAATACTTAAATGCATTAAATGTTTAGAAGCATGCAGATTTTTTTCAGCTGCATATCAGTATTACACCAAACAGAAGCAGCACGCTTTTTTCTACATCCTTAAAAAAAAAATTGCTTTGCTTGCTTGATTACAAGGCTATCATAGAAATAATTCCTAACCTATAGGTAACTGAATTTTGCAGGCCTCCCATCAATTCGTATAAAGGCTGTGGACAATGTTTCTGGATTGCTTTCAGGTTTTATCAGTGACAATATAGCAAACCTTCAGAGAGAAGCAATTTCTCAGAGGCTTACGTAGCTTGGCCTCCAGTCTGTGCTACCGAAATTAAGCTAATAGCACAAAATTCCAAGTGACAACTTGCCTCCCCTGAGTACAACACTCGTGAAACGGACCAAAAAGCATGTAACAAAGCGGTAGTTTCTGTGCTAACTTCAATTCCTCTTATGAAGTAGCTGGCTCTATCCAAAATGTTCCTATTCATTACGAGTCCAAGTTTCAAATGAACCTATTGGCCACGGGCAATCGCTGAACAACACAGCCCGTGACCAATACTCGCAAACAGCATCCTATCTGCAGAATGAAAGTCACCTGCACTTGCAGCCTTAGTTTCCCCAGCCACTATGCACTTGCAGGCGTCTTTTCTCCCTTCCTTAAATAGGCAATCAACTTTACCCTGGTGACCGAGGTTCCCTGTCGCCGTGCTTCCTATACACCCTGGAAGTGCATAACATAGAACAGAAGTCAACGCTTAACATTTTCCAACTTTAGCTGTTAAAAACGCGAGCCGCGGACGCCAAGCATCCGCCCACTGGCCTCTCGTGACTCGGGCTACTTTGACGCACCGGGATGCGGCTCACCTGACACTCTGCACCAACGCTGACCAAGAAGGGGGGGGGGTGAGAAAAAAAATACAATAAATAAATAAATAATAAATAAACCAAGGCAACGCGCAGCCCGGTGCCCCTAAGAAAAGCCGGGGACCGCGTCGCCCCTCAGCAAGAGGCGGCGGTCATCACCTGCCAAGCGAGGCCGTGCTGAGGGGCCCCCGGTGTCCCGGCCTCGGAGAGGAGCGGCCCGCCGACCCCGCGGTGGGGACAGGAACCCGCAGCCCAGGTTTCTGCCCGGCTCGGCCGAGCGCGGCCGGGGCCTAGGGCGGGGGCCGCACGCCCGGACGAGAACGGGCCCCGGCGGTCTGCGGCGCGCGGCCCCCTCGGCGCGGCCCGTGCAGCCCCCGGGCCGGCGGCGCCCGCACCTGCCCCGCGCCCCGCAGCAGCAGCGCTGCCGGGCGGCTTCACCCACCTGGCGCCTCGCGCGTCACCGCGCCACCGACTCCCCGCGCGCTCCTCGGCACCCGCGCCGGGGAAGACCCTGCCGTGCGGCGGCCGCCGCCGCCGGGTCAGTCGTCAGGTCGGCCGCAGCGAACCTGTTGCGCAGCCTGTCACGGCCGCTGGGCTCCGCCGGCGCCGCCTCACCCCCACAACAACATGGCGGCCACTGCCTCCGCAGGAAGCCGGGGGGCGGGGAGGCGAGCGACGGGCGGGCAGTGACGGTCCACCCGCCTGCTTGCCCGGCCGGCCGGCCGCGGGGCACCGACTCCCCACCGCGGGGGAGCGCGACACTGCGTGACGTGCCTGCTCACCCCGGGAACCGTGGAGCCCTGGACCGCGAGGGCGTGGGCCGAAGCGCTTCGCTTCCCGCGACGTCCTGAAGCCTCGGAGCTGACAGCCCTTCCAGGAGCTGCCACGACCCACCTGGCTCCTCCTCTCCGAGGTGACTTGCGGAGGTTGGGTGGGACGTTTCCTGCTACACTGGACCCCAAGTTTTTGGAAAGGGCCAAGAGATGTCCAAGACATCCCTGATGGACCACACATGGAGCTTGCTCTTTCTCGCTCTGGAACCTTCTTATTCACTGAAGGTCTCTTCGTTGATGAGGGAGCTAGAATTTCCTGAGAATGGGGAAGTTAGAAGTGCAAAGAAGTTGGTTGCCTCCACCTTTGAAACAGACCCTTCTCAGGAACTCCCCTAAAGGAATTAACCGCACCCAAGAGTCGGCCATCCATTTACCAACACACACACACACACACAGAGAGAGAGAGAGAGAGAGAGAGAGAGAGAGAGAGAGAGAGAGAGAGAGAGACCGAGACCAACACGGAGCATCCCTAAACCTATTCACATGCAAGAGCATGCTCCTTACAGGAAGACTGCTCCAATTTCTTCTGCCTGCAGAAGCTAACATTCTTACCCGTCTGATAGGAGAAAGTCAAATTCAGAATTTCTCTCTGCCACCCCTTTCTATTATGCGGACTCCTCAAAAAGACCAATATCTATAGCTAGGGCTAGCCGTTCGACAAAGACAACACTCCCTAGGCAAAAAGGCTTTCTTTAGATTGGTGTGAAGATGTGATGGTTCCCTATGAGCAAAATGGGGGCGCGGAGGGAGACCCTAAGACTCAAGGTTTAGGTTGAGGGGACTGTGCTGAGAGGCAAAACGCGTAACCAGAACTGGCGCGTGTCTGGAATCCCTGCACTCAAGAGGCTGAGTCGGAAGGACCATGGTTTGAGGTCAGTCTAGGCTATCTATAAACTGTTTCAGAAATCCCATAAATAAATGAATTTTTAAAATATGCATATCCCTATGATTTCTGTTGAGATGTGAGAGATCTGTGTAGATCAGATGCCCTGGAGCTTCATTTTTTTTACCTGTTGCGGCAGATGAAGGAATCAGGTGTGCCCTGCAAGAGACGCTGCTGCAATGCTAAGGCCTGACTGAACTGGACAGCCAACTCCTCCTCGGAGAAATTTAGCAAACATTGATGGGGATAAACAGGCTTTTCTTGCTCTCACGGTGTTTTTCTTAACTCTTCGATTAGGTCTTCACCAAGACCTGACAGACAGGTCCTGAGCTTCCATGACACAGAGACACCTGACTCCTTGGTATCAGTCTAGGAGGTCCCTCACTTCCTGGGGACCAGTTAATAAGGCTTCTCCCTCTATAAACAAGCCACTTGGATTAAGAAAAGCACTCCTAAGCACCTGTTACCATTCCCATCCCCGTGTTCCCTTCCCATGCCCACATCCAAGTGTGTAAGCCTCAGAACCACACGACTGCAGAGAGTTGCAAGGTAAAACTGATTTTTTTTTTTTAAATCCTAATAGGCAGATAGTTAATCTCCACTTCCCTCCCATCACTGACTAGTGTCGCTTGTGTTTTGATGTTCTGGACATGATAGCATTCACCTTGTCTTCTTTCTGTTGAAGAAGCTGCCAGATCCTAGGGAGGAGGAGGACAGGGAAGGAGGAAGCATTTGAAAGTCTCCCGGAAAACAAACTACAAAGCTAACAACCTCTGATGCAAATTGGGGTTCTGTCAGCCTGCCTGCAGTATCCCGAGCACTAAATCAACACCCCAGGTTTCTATTCGGAATGTTAGACCAGTCTGTCTATCCTGTCACAACAGAGTATAAAGATTTCCGGTAACCTAGCTTCTCCCATACATACATGTGTGGCTCTGAGGTAAACCAGTGCCATGAAGCATTTAGTGATTAGACAGAAGCCATGAAGCAATGAGAGATCCTCAACCCCCAGGCAGGCTATGCTGATAGCCGCTCTGTTCAACAAGCTAGAGAATGGAAAGTCACCCAAGAAGTGTTCTTGCTGCTTCTAGATCTTTCTTTCCCCACTCATATGAAAAAAAGTCCTTTTTTTTTTTTGAAGTTTGCAATACCTTTCTTCTTTCCTTATGTCTTCTTTTGCCAAATTCCAGGACACTGAATGTTTACCAAGAATGTCAGCACCTGAAGTAGTCAGTCAGTCCTCCAGATCCACCCAGAATTCTCATCATCCTTCCTCTTTAGGTATTCATGATTCAGGTAGGTGATGCATCCACCCTCCCAGTTCATTAACTTCCTCCACTCAAGGGCAGATCTTGAAACTAAATTCCCTCAGAAGCTCCCAAATCTATTTTTGGTTCACCTCCAGCGTGGACTGGAGATGAAATAGCAACTCCTGCCTAAGTCAGAGATATTCTTGTCAATTCTATAAAAGAGTAACAATTAGTGAGGAGTGGAAAGCTAAGGAGTCAGGAGGTAGACTATGTATATCACATTTGTCTCTCCCCTCCTGCCAAAATCTCAGGTGGATTCTTAGGCCTGTGACTATAAACTGAGGTTTTACCATGGGGCCATCTAATCACGGACTTTTCCCTTCCATGTATCTATGCTCCTCCCAGTCATATAGATCCTCTCAATTTTCCCCTTTGTAATTTTCAAAGGTCCCAATCTTCATACGAAAACCTACTACTCAGTCTATCCTCAAAACAAGCCTATCGTGGTGACAACCAGCTAGAACAAACAGAAGTAAACTCCTGATTTCAACCATCCCATAAGGTGTTATCTTTTAGGAAGCCTTAATAGACTGCCTAGGGCAATACTATAAACAGACTTAAACCAATAATTTGTGAAAAGATTAAGAGGCTATGGCCAACAGAAATCACCCTGCCTTACCTGACGTTTGCTACTTCTGGGGTTCTTCTCTCCTGAGGACTGTTTCCATTTATGATTCCCCTTAAATAGCTTCCTTTAGTTCCAAGCTACAGGGCAGATATGTTGGCCACAAGTTCTTACATTGTATATAAAATGTAGATGTTATTTGCTTTCATATTTGAATGTAAATTAACATCCACTGGATGTCAGATACTGAGTTAAGACCGGTGAGATGGCACAGGGGATGAAGGCACCACTGCCATGCCAGATGACTTAAGTGTGCTCTCTGGGCCCAGCAGGTAGAAGGAGAAAATCACCTCCTACGAGCTGTCCTCTAACTTCTACATATGCCCCATGGCATGTACATGTTCGTGTATAATAAGCACATTCAAAATACAATATAAAAGTTCTGGGTTCTATGTTTTACTTGTTTTCTCTCAATATTTTAATGATGTTTTTCAATTCTCGTCTAGTCTCATAGTGTCTCTTGAGAAGTGAGCTGTTGATCAGTTATGTCTATTATCGTCATACATCATTTTCTTCACCGCTTTCAAGACTTGCGTTGTATCTCTGCTTTCAGCAATTTGACTATGACATACACCAACATGGACTTTCTGCTTTACAGCTTTATGAATCTCAAGTCTGCAGATATCTGTCTTTTGTTGAAATATTTTAAATATCTGTCATCATTCCTTCAGATACCTTTTTCTGCTCCACTTTCCTCCTTCTGACGTGTATATTTAACTGTTCGTTGTCCTCCGGAGTTCTTGTTAGGTATACCCCAACAGTGTAGCAATGTTCCACTACAGAACACCGAAACCCTGGCTCTACCCTCCCCTGCGCACAGGACATTTGGAGCTATGGGTACTGAGAAATGCTCTTTTAAAAGTTGTGCTTCTTTGACCTTTGGTAAGAGCTTGTTTGTGTCTACTGTTAGCCAGGGCATCTATTCTAGTGTCTTATAAAAAAAAAAGGAACATCATAATTTCTCACTCCTTTGTTCACATTCTCTCTCTCTCTCTCTCTCTCTCTCTCTCTCTCTCTCTCTCCTGAGAAATGGGTGAAAATTAAAGTTTTCCCTTTCTGGGTTTCTTTTTCCTTTCAAAACTTAGAACAAACTACTAACAATAGTGGTTAATGCCTGGATATCTAAAGTTAAGTCAATCTGGGAAACAGTTTGAGACTGCCCTAGTATTTTATCATCAGGATCATATACTGATGAAAAGTAGGCCAGCATAGGTGTTCCAGGCCCAAGGAGAGGTCTAGGCCTTCATATGCCATGTCTTTGTCAAGCCACTAATTGAATCGTTTTCTTTCACAAAGTTAAAATTTATTAAGAACCTCACAGGTTCTTAGTTCAGAATCATGATCAATGGGTCAAACCGGTCCTTGGGTTTTCTTCTCTGTTCTTCAACCTCACAAATCCTTTTCTAGAATATGGTGCAGAGCAGAGACAGAGAAGTGGAAATAAGAATAACTCGGGGAAAGAGGTAGGAAGGGAAACTTCCCACTCTAGCATGGGAGAAATATTTCCACTTCCAGGTCACTGGTGTCGTGTATAACTAAGACTGTGGCTTGAAGCCGGAAGGTACTGGAGAGGCAGTGCCAGGCAAACTGGGGAGGGAAGTCAGCCCAGACTTGGTTCTCTGCCAGCACTGCAGGGTGGAGTCAAAGGCCTGCTTCCTAAGGCCTGAAAGCCCTGGGCAGGATGTGCTCATTCATGGCTGAAGCACCAGGGGCTTCCAGTCTGGCAGGTGTAGCTCAGCAAATGGGAATCCAGTCTGCATTCAGGAGTCAGACATGCTTCCTGTCTGCCATGTATCCCCAGCTGTTTGCTTATGTCATTGTTACTGTCTGCAGACAAACCAGATACTAGTTCACCACTTGTAATAATCTAACTAATAATATAGTCTTTTGCGCTGAACAGAGAGCTTTTAATTTTTACCTTTCTATTTTTAAATTTTTGTAGTGCTGCAAATGGAACCCAGGGTCTTAGGCATGTTAAACATGTGTTGTATCATGGAGCTGTACTCTTAGCCCCTAATTTATAAAAATTTTTCTTAATTCTTGCAACAAATTTGAAAATCGAATATCTGTTTGTGATCAGCTAACTTTGATTGGCATGAGAAAAGGAGGTAAAAATCAGACTTGACCTTATGTTTGGGGATTTTCTCATGCATAGTTTTGATTTTCATTTGCCCCTTTACCTAAAAAAAATTGTAAGCAAGCCTTGCTATCGCAGAAGAGTAACAAGTTTCCTTTAAAGCAGACACTATATCAGATCTTTTGGTACTCCTTGACCCAGAATGGCTAAACGTTTGTTTCTGGTGTTAGCATTTCTTTTTTCAAAATAAGACAATGCCTTGAGATGAATCTTTAAAAAAAAAAAATTATTACTATAACATGCCTGTAATCCCAACTACTTGGGAAGCTGAAGCTGAAGCTTCACAGATTTAAGGCTTGTTTGGGCGACACAGTGGGTTTAAGGCCAGCCTGAGTAATGTAGCAGGATTCCTCAGAAGGAATTGGGGGGAGAATGGAAGAAAGAGAGGGGGAAGACAAAGAAGGAAGAGGGGTGAAGTGGGAGGAAGATGGGAGGAAAGAGGTAAGGGCAGAAAAGGGAAGAAGGGTGACAAATGTTATTACTGGCTCTTTGAAGATTGAGGCAAGACGGTCACAAGTTTGGGGCCAGCCTTGGCTACACAGCAAGACACTATCAGGAAGGAAGGAGAGAAAGTGAGGGAATAAATCCAAACCAGGAGTGGTTATGGGCAGATACAGAGTAGCCCTAACACTCACATCATGCCAAGGGAAGCCACAGGTAAATGGGGAGAGGGTGCGTTTTGATATTCTAAAAAATGATGTGCCTTTAGACTTGCCCTGTCTTGTCTTCACTTATGAAAACAAAATCCAGACTATGAAATTATAGCCCAAAGTAGAATCAGCAACATGAAACTCGTCAACATCCTCACCCCACTGGGGAAGAGCAGCTAGCTCAGGAGTTCTCTGCTGTGGACTCTGGAGGAGAAGTCCTGCTATGTGTTGCTTTTACTGGTTAATGAATAATGCTGTTTAGGCCAGTGGCTTAGCAGAATAGAGCTAGATGGGAGAAAGAAGGTAGAGTCAGGGAGAAGCCATGTAGCCACCGCCAGAGACAGAGACACACCAGAACCTTGCAGGTAAAACACAGACATGTGGCAATATACAAATTAATAGAAATGGGTTAACCAAAGATATAAGAGCTAGCTAGCAATACGCTTAAGATATTGGCCAAATAATATTGCAAATAATATGGTTTCTGAGTGATTATTTCAGGTCTGGGCAGCTGAGAACAAATGAGCAGCTTTCCCCAACAGGACTCTGGTGGTGATGATGATGTGGGTGTTGCGTGCTCTTTGTCATTCTGATTTCTTCCTTTTGTGTTTAATGCATCCAATTGATAGGTATTTTCTAGTCTTTACAATTTAGAACTGCCATAGCCAGGAGGTGGTGACACATACCTTTAATCCCAGCATGGGAGGCAGAGGCAGGTGAATCTCTGTGAGTTCAAGGCCAGCCTGGTCTACAAGAGCTAGTTCCAGGACAAGTTCTAAAACTACAGCGAAACCTATCTCAAGAAACAAAACAAAACAAAAACCCAAAAAGCAATTTAGAACTGCCTAATTCAGCAGACCCACAAAAGAAAAAAAGAAAGAGCAGAAATGGGTTACTTGCAAAATAATTAGCCTCAGAAGCCATTCCTCAGTGGGTGAACTTGTGTTATTCTCATAAATGGAAAACTCCATCATTTGAACAATCCATTCATCTATAAGTACTGTAATTGTTAATGAAATGAAATGAATGAAATTTATGTCCTGCCAATGCTGAAGCATGCATGGGCAGCCCGTATGTGGCTTTTCTGTTGAACTTGTCCATATTGGATTTCATGGTCTAAGTTGTTGAGGACGACTGACCAAGTCTCTTCCTCAAGAGGACACCAGATCACATTACAGATGGTTGTGAGCCAACATGTGGGTGCTGGGAATTAAATTCAGGACCTTTGAAAGAGCAGGCAGTGCTGTTAACCACTGAGCCATCTCTCCAGCCCCAATATGGGCTATAATTATAGTCTGATACAATTTTGTTTTTAGCTTTTTTTCTGGATATATATATATATATATATATATATATATATAGTTTTAGGAGAGCATTTATTTATGTTTTGTACTTATCTTCAATAAAGATACTTTCTTCTGCTTTTCTGTTTTTTCCCTTAAAACGCATTACTGAATTGTTTTTAGCCATAGTGTATTTTCTATATTCTTATAAAATTGTGTACTACCTTACTATCTTTGAATGGAACACCATAATTCACTTAATGAATCTCTTGTTAGTAGCTGATTCTAACTTATTATAAATAATAAGCATCACCTTTCTAAATATGCACATATAGACTATAAACATTTCACAGCATTTTCTTTTTTCTTTCTTTCTTCCTTCCTTCCTTCCTTCCTTCCTTCCTTTCTTTCTTTCTTTCTTTTTGTTGTTGTTGTTTTTCAAGACAAGGTTTCTTTGTAGCTTTGGAGCCTGAATGTAGAACAGGCTGGCCTTGAACTCACAGAGATCCACTTGTCTCTGCCTCCTGAGTGCTGGATTAAAGGTGTGCACCACCATCACCCGGCTTTCTCGGTATTTTCATATTTCTCTTTTACTAGACTTTAACTATAAAATGTCCCATAAAAGCAGTTGTTTTAAAGACTTGAGCCCTAGTTCATGGCTACTGCAAGGTAGAGGGACCTATAAGAAGTGGAACCTGGTCATGGTGGCTCACCCATATAATCCTCATACTGTGGGAGTAATTACTATGGAGGCAGGAGAATCAAGAGTTCAAGGATTTTCATGACAATATGGTAAGTTTGAGGCTAGTGAGAGCTATATGAGGTCTTCTCTCAAACAAATAAACACAAATAAATAAAAACAACTTAAAATGAAGTGAGAGGAAGTTAGGTCATGGGGACATGGCCGCAGAGAGAATTCTGGGTCCCAACCTTATCCATGTCTTTTTTGGTACCCAGTCACCACAAGGTGAGCATCTCTCCCTTGTCACATGGTATTCTGATGTTGCCACTAGGCCCTGCGGTCATAAGTTGAAACCTATACAACTATGAGCCAAAATAAACCTTTCCATACGTGTGAAGCTGCCCTAATAAAATCCATTACTTTTTATATTACCTTAAAAGTTAATAAATAGGGCTGGAGAAATGGCTCAGAGGTTAAGAGCACTGGCTGTTCTTCCAGAGGTCCTGAGTTCAATTCCCAGCAACCACTTGGTGGTTCACAGCCACCTGTAATGAGATCTGGTGCCCTCTTCTGGTGTGCAGGCATACATGCAACCAAAACACTGTATGTAATAAATAAATAAATCTTTTAAAAAAGTTAATAAATAAATAAAACCTGCCTCTTTTTAAACTGATTATTTCTCCACCACAGAGATGGAAAGCTGACTAATTACCATTTTCTGCTGCCCATTCTTAGAATTTATTTTAAAAATCTTAACCACTGAATGAAAGTAATTGTTTCTATAAAAATGTATTTATCTACCATAGCAATATTAGAAGATTCCACTTCCACTGTGTTCTCAATTATATTTTATTTGCATTTAAACTTTTTCCTAATTAAAAATTATTTTAAAATTTTACTTGTTTTTCTTATATTCACTGATGATCAGCATTTTTATTACTTTTGCTAAATAACAAAATTACATTTTAGTAATAACTTTATTCAATGAACTATTCATATACTATCCTGATATATATGTATATATATATATGTGTATGTATATATATATATACATATATAATCTCTGTTATATTCCTTCAAAATTTGTGTGCTGAAATCCTAAACCCCTAGATAATAATCTTAGAAGGTGAGGTTTTTGAGATGATTAAAATAATCTAAGTACAAATGAGATTAGTTCATATAAGGAGGCCTCAGGGAAAGACCTTGTGATGACTCCGCTGGACCATGGTACCTTGTACTAGAAGTGAATCCTCATTGCTGTGTGACAAAATGTTTTTCTGGGGAGAAACAACATACATGTCTATTTACCCCAGATAGGAAACACACAACAAACCAGAGTAAAGATACCACCAAAGTCCAAACACTGGTGAACCATGAAGTTTTATTGGGGGTACTTACAGGACTATGGGTGAGCGGTTCCTTTCAGGAGTAAGTAATTTGAGTAATTTACTCAATAAACAGCCACATCATCAAGGGACACACCACCACAGGCACAGCTCACAAAGTCGGAAACCTGAAGCACACTGTAGAGAGCTCAACAGATTGGAGAGTGTCCTTCCCACTTGTCTGAGTTGGTCCAAACCTCTTCCAGGAAGCTGGTATAGTACCAGAGTCTCCTTTGCAACTTAGCTCTGCCCAGTCTGAGAGGATTTCTCAAAGTTTATTGTTGGTTGGTTTTAGAGGAGGTGTGAATCTGATTGGTTTCAGGGACTTCCTGAAGCTCTTTTGAATTGTTTACCTTCTTGCTTTAGGAGCTTCCCTGCAAGATGGAATGTTTCAGAAGAAACTGTTAGACAAAATCAGGACATACTAAATCTGCAAGTGCCTTGATCTTAGACTTTCCAGCATAGAACTGAGAAATTTCTGTGCTATTTACACTAGCTAGTTTTTGGTTTTTCAATATGACAACCCAAGACAGATTAAAGCACTGTATACACATATAGTCTTGTATTTATTTTTTTTAAATATTTATAATTATTACTTATAATGCATATATCTATACCTACATTTACATGAAGGTACCCACAGAAATCAGAGTTATTAGATGTCCCTGGGGCTTGCATTATAGGTAATTGTAACAGCTAAATGTGGGTGCTGGGAATCAAACTCGGGTCTGCTGAAAGCTAGCATGTGCTCTTGACCATTAAGCCATCTCTCATCCCCTATATTATATTTCTATTTAACCAATTCACACAAATGCTTTATATAATATAGTCAAGGAAGGGTTGTTTTATTTTATTTTTAAATTAATTAATTTTAATTACTGTGTATGTATGGGGATTGGGGTCACAGAGGGCATTTAGATATCCTCTAGAGCATTTAGCTCTAGCTGGGGTTACATGCAGTTGTAAACCACCTGACATGGGTGCTGGGAGCAGATTAGGCTCTTAACTACTGAACCAGCTCCTCAGCCTTCAGAAGGGGTTTTAAAGATCATCATACAGGGCTGGAGATATGGCTAAGAGATTAAGAGCACTGGCTGCTCTTCCAGAGGTCCTGAGTTCAATTCCCAGCAACCACATGGTGGATCACAACCATCTGTAAATAAGATCTGATGCCCTCTGCTGGCCTGCAGATATACATGCAGACTGTATACACTGTATACATAATAACTCTGTGTACATAATAAACAAATCTTAAAAAAATCATCATGTCTTGCTTGTCTATTGTCTTTCAACTTACAGATTATTTTATTATCCGCTTACAAAAAACGGATTGATTTTCTTTTGAAATCCATTTGCTCATCTATATAATTTAATTGGTAATAGTCTTTTATGGTCAATAAAGTGTTCAATATGTTCAATGAGAAGGCTATGGCAATAATCATAATATGGATCCTGACTCCATCAGGTGTTTAGTAAATGTCACTAAACACTGACAAAAATGAGCATTGTGACAGAAGATAATGTTATCTATTTCAACAAGGTTAATAATTGATTGGAGGCTCTAAGTAAGTTCCTAAGAGTCTCTTATCCAATCCAAATAGTAGTTGGGTTATTTTGTTGCTGTTAAGTTTTTTTTTTAACAAGTTCTATTTCTTTGTTTTCTATAAACACTAACAGCATTACTCTGATGTAGTATGAATACTTAAAACCCAGAGACAGATATTGGGGTTCAACCTGAAGGTCTGAAAAACAAAGCAGTCGACCACTAGGGAGACCTTCTACCAAATCTTCAGACAAAGGGGGCGAGATCCTGTCTCTTCCCCTTTATATTCCTCTCACCATCCCACCATATTGCTCCTGTCTCCATCTCCCTAGTGCTGGGATCACCCTTGTGTGAGCTCTATGTCTCTTCTAGACAGATTCGATCTTGTATAGCTCAGTGTGGTTTTAAACTAATGGAGATCAGACTGCCTCTGTCTCCCGTGTCCTGGGATTAAAGGTGTGTGCCAACACTCCCTGGCCTGTATGGCTGATTAGTATGGCTACTTTGCCCTATGATCTTCAGGCAAGCTTTATTTATTAAAACTCAAATAATATACCACTATATTCTGAGGCTGGGATTATAAGTGTACACCACCATACTCAGCTTTGTCATTATTAAAACATTAATTGTAAAATTTAATGGGGTAAACTATGATTTTTCTATGTATGCCTTAGTTAGGCTTTCTATTGCTGCGACAAAACACCACGACCAAACGGCAAGCTGGGGAGGAAAGAGTTTATTTGACTTACACTTCGGAATTGCTGCTCATCACTGAAGGAAGTAAAGACGGTGGCAGGGACCACATGGTGACCATTGCTGTTTGACACTGTTCCAGCATTTCAACACTGCAGACCATACTTCTCCAGCACCTTTTTACTTTCATTTTTAATGATTCTCAATGTTAATTCTTTTCCTCTTGAGAAATTTTATATGGGCTTTAGTAAAGGATGGAATTGTGTATAGCAGCTTCTCTAAACAAAAATAATTCTTTGGGAAAAAATCCCTGCCACCATAGAACCAGAAATTCCATTGTACCCTCCTAATTATGCCAAGAACAGGAACGTTAGAGATTCACTAGACACACCTGATCCCAAGGATGAAATGCCTATAGTTCAGATCCAGAGGCCATTCAAGGCAAAAGTTCAGTAAATAAATACAGAGAAATCAGACAGGCACAATATAATGGGAAAAGATTAAGACAACAGGACCTTCCCTTTAGGAAGTGTTATGAGGGAAACAGGACCGTATAGTATAGATAGTGTCTGTCCCCAGAAGTCCTTTGCCCATTTGGATAAGGGTCTCCATTTCCTCAAGGGGCTTGAGGAAAGTTCTTGCTTGCTGAAAAGGGAGACATTCTTATCTCTAGCAAGAGGAACTTGTGGCCCTTCCATTAACATTAGAGGTGTACCTGTAGTCAAGTTCAGTGCTAGATTCCTCAACCCCTGAGCTCAAGTCACACCCCAGCTCACATGCCCCTTGTCTCCCTCTTAATCCTCTGTGCAAGTGTGGAGTATAAAAGGTGTAGGTTTGTTGTTGTTTTTTTTTTTTTTCAATTAAAGGCTACTGGCAGCCATCCTAATTCACCCTCAGATCATGTCGATCTCCTCCTTCACCCACACACCTACTGACTCCATGAATCCTCTTTGGGACCTGAACCCCCAGTCAGAGCAGGTCTTCAGCAGGACGGAAACTCAAACAGGGCAGCTACCCAGAGGCAGGAGCTAATGCAAATATCATGGGTGGGGGGGGGGGTACTGCTTACTGGCTAGCTTCCCATGGCTTGCTCAACCCCACCTTAACCCAGGACCAGAAGCCCAGGGACAGCACCACCCACCATGGGCTGGGCTCTCCCCGTTGATCCCTAAATGAGAAAATGCTTTACAGCTGAATCTCAAGGAGGCGTTTCCTCAGCTGAGGCTCCTTCCTCTTGCTGACTCTAGCTTGTGTCAAGTTGACACACACAGCCACTCGGTATAGATCCATTGATCACATCCACCACCTTTCTACCCACCCTTCTCCCCTCTCTAGCACCGTTTCTAGTCTCTAGAAATTTATACTTTCTTTTTTTTTAAAGATTTATTTATTTATTTATTCATACGGTATCCTGCCTGCAGACCAGAAGAGGGCACCAGATCTCATTACAGATGGTTGTGAGCCACCACGTGGTTGCTGGGAATTGAACTCAGGACCTCTGGAAGAGCAGCCAGTGCTCTTAACTGCTGAGCCATCTCTCCAGCCCTAGAAATTTATACTTTCAGGTCACCTTAAATATTTTTAAGTAGTAGTAGTAGTAGTAGTAGTGTGTGTGTGTTGGGAACAAGTTTTGGGAGTTGGTTCTTTTCCATTGTGGGTGCTGGGGATCAAACTCATGTGGTCAGGCTTGAGAGCAAGTGCTTTTATGCACTGAGCCATCTTTCAGTCCTGACTTTTACATTTTTAAAGTTTCCACATATGATAGAGAATGTGTGATACTTGTTGCTCTGTGACTAGTTTATTTTGCTTAACATTATGTCCTCCAGATCTACCCATCCATGTTGCTGCAAATGACAAACTTCCCTTCTTGATGGACGAATACTATTCCATTGTGTACATACACAGCTCATCGTCTTGGTCTCCTCATCTGCTGATGTGCCTGGAGGTCGAGTCTGCATCTTCGGTGTTGTTAATAGAACAGGACTGCAATAGGCATGGAAACAGGCTGTGTACACCGACTTCGTTTCCCTTGTCCCTGTACCCGGAGTGAGATAGCCGTCTCCTGTGGCCTTCTCTTGAATGTAGCGTTCTGTCCTAGCAGAGAAGCACTAGGATTGTTAGTAGGTTTAAACAGAGACAGAAAATTCTGCTTTCATACCAACAAGCTTTCGTGAGACTTTTTTGTAGTAACTCCTTAGAGATTTGCAGAAAGGTTCATGAACTTTGTGCCTTTCAAGTTTAGCCTTGCTTTAATTTGGTGTACTGTGTAATCTAAATTGATTGGGTTTTATAGGGTAAGCCCTGGGGCAGAGACCACGTTTGAACGTGTACTTAGCAGCTTCTACTGTACTTTCAATTCTTGGAAAATAATAATTAATGGTTAGGCATTGGGTGTTTGGCACAAAACCCTGACTCTAAGTATAATTAACTTTAAGAGCTATTTTGGTATCTGTTGAAAGTGAGATGTGAATTCTTTGCAGCTTCATAGAAGGAGTCAGAAATCTATCCTGTGCTTGAGACATGTGGAAATATATAATACGTAAATGGAATTACCTGATGGATTACGTGAACTCAGTGTGGTTTTAATGGAAGAGCAGTAGAGATTTTCGAATTAACTCCACAAAAGTCAGATTAAGGGTTTAGGGTCTCTGAATACTTAAAGCATCCATGTTTATAGTCTTAAAAAGCAAAATCTCAAACTACATTAGAACTTAAAATGAATATCGGTAAATCTAGTAAGTTCTATAATTTGTTTCATAATTTTCCTTATGACTATTTCAACAGCAGGTTTTAATGCTCAGATGTTGAATAACTTCCAATAACTGTGTGTGCATATATGGATGTGCAGGCTTGTGTGCACGCTTGCACTGAAGGCTGCCTCAGGAACATCTTTAGTTTGCCTCTTGGGTATTCTGTACCATGTTCTTCAGACCTTAAAATGTTGAGGGAAGTGTGTGCACTTTGGCTCCAAGCAGGAACACTTTGATTAGAAAAGGTAGCAGCAGAAGAAGCAACCCAGGCTTTCTGTGCCCACCTCCAGAGAGATAGAGAGAACGCTGTACACAGTGTCTCCTGCCTTGCAGGCTGGGGCTCAGCTTTGAACTTAAGCATGAACATTTGCCCAAGTATGATGGTCACCAAGTGGGAACTGCAAGAGGTCTTGTGTGACATTCCTAACATCTTCACCTTTGCTGTAGATTTAATCATTTACCCACCCAGAGATGAAATGCCTTTTTCTAATTTTTAAAGATTGCTTCACTTGTCTAAATATGTGTTCTATGTGTGTGCATAAAATAAGATGCCCTGTGAGAATGGAAGATGTGTTTGACTTTTTCTGAGGCACAGCACCATGTAAGCCACTGTATAGTAAAGACTGGGTTTGATGGGTTTGAACTCTCTCTCTCTCCCTCTCTCTCTCTCTCTCTCTCTCTCTCTCTCTCTCTCTCTCTCTGTGTGTGTGTGTGTGTGTGTGTGTGTGTGTGTGTATGTGTGTGTGTGTTGGGTTTATTGAGACATGGCTTCTCTATGTAACAGTTCTAGCTGTCCTGAAACTCATTCTGTAGACCAGGCTGGCCTTGAACTCACAGAGATCCACCTGCCTCTGCCTCCTGAGTGCTGGGATTAAAGGCATGCATCACTACACACAGATTTAAAAAAAAAAACAACAGAAAATAAAATAAGATCACCTTCAAAATTAAACTATCCACATATAAAACTGAAGAATAAAACTTGGCAAAAAAATATTTTAAAGAAATGCAACAACTTCAGATCAGAGTGAACTGATGTGAACGTTAAGGGTATAATCTAAAGGAAATAGAAGCTTATTGGTTTGGGTGCCCTTTCTAAAAGCACAGCTTTCATGATACACTTCAGCAGTGTTCATGAGGTTACAAAATATATACTTGGCCTTTTGTTTCATTGACATACAGTTTCTAAAACACTTAGAATCTCCAATCCAGGAGGAATGTGTTATAGGCAGAAGTTTCTGTTCTGCTAACAGCTTCCAAATAAACACACTGAGGCTTATATTAATTATAAATACTTAACCAATAGCTTAGGCTTATTACTAGCTAACTCTTACATTTAAATTAACCCATATTTCTTATCTACACTTTGCCACGTGACCTGGTACTTTTTCTCAGTATGGCATGCCCATCTTGCTTCTCTCTGTCTCTGCTGGCAACTCCAGACTCCTCCCCTTCTCCCAGTGTCCTTAGTCTGGCTTTTCCTCCTAACCTTATCCTGTTCAGCTATTGACCAATCAGCTTTTTAGTAAACCAATCACAGTGACATATATTCACATAGTGTAAAGGAAATGCCACATTTCCCCTTTTTGACTAATTAAAAAGGAAGGATTTAACTTTAACATAGTAAAATTATAAACAACCAAAAAAGTTATCAAGTAAGAATTACAGTTACAGTATCCAGGTCATTTTTAGTTGGCAAAATTAGAGAAAATATTCTATTATCTATTTCATCTTTTGACTCTAAAGTTTTAAACATAATTTACCTTTTATCATAACTAAGGAAAATTTAACTATGACTATTTAGTCTTCATCTCTGTGGGGTCCCTCTATAGATCCCGCCAAAGAATTGAGCCAGTCCCCCACCGGCAAAGTGTGGTGCTTGCTACCCAGCCCCTGATCCTGGAGACAATCAGATGCAGCAGGGAGTCAAGTCAAGCAGGAACTCATTTATTTCCTTACAGCATGCAACTTAGAAAGCAAAAATCCCACGAATCCCAGAAGAAGCAGAAGGGGAATTAGCCAATCACATCAGCGGTCACATCTGCATGAACTATAGCTCCCATAGCTTCTAATGTGGATCACGAGTTATTGGCCACTCCAGTCCCCTATATGCTCATCCTCAATTCAGTCCACACATCTCTGTCAAAGACCCCAGAAGGATGAGATGTTACCTAATGACAGGAACATCTGGCTGCCTAGAGATTGTAACATTGTTCTTCTGTAACATCTGGAGCATCTGGAGCATCTGTCTTTGGCCTACAGGCCTAGAATATCTGACAGACTTTTCAGAGAAGCAAAGAATTTTGAAAGACTGTCCTACCTTGTCCTGGCAAAGTTTGGTAATCACTTTTATATCCTGTTTGTCCAGTTTGGACAACATACTGTCAGCAGTCAAGTCAAAGGCAGGTTCTTGCTCAGTGGTTAAAGCAAACTCCCTATTGAGTTTCTTTGATCCCTATCATCTCCAAAGTAGATTGGTGTTGCAAGGAGCAGATGTGTCTCATTGTCATAAAAAGCCTTATATTACTAAGCATTTTAAGTGCCATAGTCTGTAAATTTCTGAAATGCTTGGAAATCACCTTTCTATCTAAAATATATCTCTGAGCTTGAAAATATACCTCACATGACTACAAGTTTGATTGTAGTAGGTGACTAACTACTAACCTGCATTTCTCTATTATCCCATATAGTTTGTAATAATAATTTTCAAGGACTAGAAATTTTCATTGCATTGTTAAAAAAGCTGCATAGGTATAATACCTTAGACAAGAGTAGAAACATACATATAGTATAGTAAAAATATCTTTAAGTTTTTATCAATAAGCCAAAATCATACAAATGTAAAGTATTTAACACTAGTAGTTTCTTTTTTAGTTTTAAAGTAGATTCAATAATCTACTTTTTATCCTATCATTTCTATATCCCTTTTTTCTTTTTAGAATGAGATCCGTGATGCTAGTCGCCTTTCTTCAAATTTTTTCCTGACCATTTCCAATAACAACTTGTAACCAACCCCCTAAATTATGAAAAATGTCCATAACCCATTGAATGATCAACAACAATCCACTCCATCACTTGGAAATGTGGGTATTCTATATTGGACACAATTTGTAGGCAAAAATTTCTGCCCTGCCAGCAGATCCCAAATAAGCATACTGAAACTTTATTATAAATGTTGAACCAATAGCTCAGACTTATTACTAGCTCACTCTTATATTTAAATTAACCCATATATATTAAAAGAGTATATATACTCTTTATATATACACACACATATATATATACTCTTAGCCACATGGCTTGGTACCTTTTCTTTATATAGCATGCTCATCTTGCTTCTCCCTGTCTCTGCTGGTGACTCCAAATACCCTTCTTCCTCCCAGCATTCCCTGTTTGGCTCTCCCCCTAACCTTGTCTTGTTCAGGTATTAGTCAATCAGCTTCTTTATTAAACCAATCATAGCTGCTTCCCATTCCAGATGAAAAGCTAGCCTCTGGTTGTGCTCCCCTGCCCCTCCCCACACTTCAAGACAGGGTCTTACTATGTAACTCTGCTGTCCTGGAACTCTCTATGTAGACAAGGCTGGCTTCAAAGTCACAGAGATCCACCTGTCTGTGCCTCCCACATGCTGGGATTAAAGGTGTGTGCCACCAGCCCAACTCTGTGTTCTTTGTTATATCTTATATTTAAAAATGGGTAATTGTAAACAAAATGTTCTCTTGAGTTCTGTGAGCCACTCTGGAGGAGGGAATCTTTGGAATCTTAATTTTTAAACAATTGATCAGAAGTTGCAAACTGACATCTGAAACTGGAAGTGTTCTGATGGGGGTGAGCCTTTCCCTGTGGAACCCAACACTACTCCCAGGTATAGCAGGCCAGAACTGAGTGGAATCAGAGGGTATGCTGCTGGTGTTCCCGAGGAATCCACTGCATAATTCATTGGTTGGGGTGTGCACAGGCTGGCAGAACAGAACTGTTTTGCACTGTGAGAATGTAGGTGGAGAAACTGAGTTTGGTTTTTTCTATATCCTTAAACCTTACAGTTACTCTCCTGGGAAGAAAAAAAAAATCTCACACTTGGTGAGGCTGAGAACATGTTTAATAGAGGAATATTACCTGTATTTTACTCAGAGTCCATTACACTTTGGGAGATACTGCCTACCCTGGGATGGGTCCAGACTGAGTGGGCATTTTCTAATCTTAATTTTGTCCTTCCTTTTAAAACATTCTTTTTAGATTTAGTTTCTGTGTATGAGTGTTTTGCCTATATGTCTGTATGTGTTCCACTAAAGAGCTTAGTGAATTTGCTGATTCATGCAAGCAGAAGTCTGGGAAATATGTGTGGGAACAGATTTTAGCGGCGTCAGACAATGGAAGGAACATAGAACTGGCTCAGGCTGAGTTGATCGATGTGGGCCACCGAGTGGAGAGTCTAGGTTCAGTATGGAAGTTCACAGAGCTGAAAACGGTGTCAAAAGTCTGTTTAAATGGTTGGCTGACGCGTTTGTCAGAAGCTGGCCTACTGAGAAGGAACTGGAGATGCCTGATATCCCTTGGCTTAGTGTTGATGAAGGAATTTTTAGGTTCAGAGAAATTGCAGTGGTAGAGTGGACATTGTCTTAGTTAAGGTTTCCTTTTTTTTTGTTTTTTTCTGAGACAGGGTTTCTCTGTAGCTTTGGAACCTATCCTGGAACTAGCTCTTGTAGATCAGGCTGGCCTCAAACTCACAGAGATCCACCTGCCTCTATTTCCCTAGTGCTAGGATTAAAGGTGTGCACCACCATTGCCAGGCATTAGTTAAGGTTGTTGTGAAGAGACACTATGACCGTGACAAGAACTTTAAAAGAAAAACATTTAATTAGGGTTAGTTTACAGTTCAGAGGTTTAGTCCATTCTTGTCATAGCAGGTGGCATGGTGGCATGCAGGCAGACATGATGCTGAAGAAGGAGCTGAGAGTTCTACATCTTGATCTGCAGGCAGCAGAAAAAAACTGAATGCCACACTGAGCATAGTTTGAGAATAGCTTGAGTTTGGGAGATCTCAAAGCCCATCCCCCACAGGGACACACTTCCTCCATCAAGGCCTTACCGACTCCAACAAAGCCACTCGTCCTAATAGTGCCACTCTCTACAGGAACCATTTTCTTTCCAGGCACCACAGGTACCTGTATAAAACCTAATCCTCCACAATGAGATGGCCCAGAAGACCTGCTCTATGGCCCATAGACCTGTTCTATGCCACAAAATGGTGAGAGGAGCACCAACATATTTGAGAAGCATTGGCTTCATTGTCCTTTTCCTTCGGCACACCCAGGGCTGGAGATGCTGCTGCCCAGTTGGGTGATTAAATGCAATCCGTTTAATTGGGCCCCCAAAGTAGCAGGGGCCAGATGGTGGCACTGAATCGCCAAAGGCAAGATGATCTTACTTATTGTGGTAGGCAGCACAGGCAAAGTGATTTTTATAGTGGCATGACTCACGGACCTTTGTTACTGGCTAATCAGTCATGATGTTTCCAGGCCTGAAATAGAAATATGCAATCTTTATTTTAAAACGTGACTCTGGAAGTTCTTCTGATGAGTTCAGCACATATCATTTGGGGAAAGGGTATAAAGCATTGCTCTGACAACATTTAAGTTTAAAGTGTCGCTTTAAAATGACAGGGATGATTTTGAAGGTTCCCCTTTAGACCTCATTTATTCTCCTGACTCTGCCTTTCCAACTTGCCTTACACAAGTTACTTCACCTTTCTGAGTCTTCCTCATTCCTAAAGGAGCCCTACATTCTCCTTTGTAAGTGTATGTCAAACACTGAGGTATCTTACACAGTCTGTGGGCAACTTAGGCCTGCTCTACTCACACACTGAGGGGAAATGTACCCACAGGGCAATCTCACAGGTATTTCAGGTTTAATTTGTTTGTGACCCATTCTAGGGAGTGTTACTAACTTTGGGCATGTTATTAAACTTATTTCCTAATTGTGTATTAATAAACAAAAGGGTTAGTGCCTAGACACATATCTTCTAAAACAGAATATGGATGGATGCCCATGTTTACACCTTGCAGATCCCCCCGCCTCCCCGTTATGCCCAGAGTCTGGACCACCCCAAAACCACCAAGAGATCAGATTCGATGCAAAAGCAAAGAGTTAACTCAAGTACTCCATCCATCCAACACACAGCAAGTGGAACAGGAGAGACCCCAGCCAGCAGTGGGGCAGGGTATATATTGGGGGTAGAGCAATGGAGGCATCTGGGAGTCTGCTAGTTGGATAGTAACAGTCTCAGGATTGGTGCACCTCCAGGCTGGGGGAACATGTCCAGAGTTGATTGGTCAGCTACAGCTGCAGAAAGGTTACTATACCTGGAGGCCATGGGGGGTGGGAGTGTTACTGCATTCCACCATTATCAGTAAAGGGCAGCCAGAGACTGCCAGCTAACTTCTGATTGGTTCTTACCATAAGGAGGGTATTTGGTAGTTTCTTCTCAGTAATTAGGACAAGGTCTGGCAAGGCGAGGGTTTCAGCACACTCTGCTGAGTCAGGGGCCTAGGGGCCTACATCTTGCTGGGTCTTTTCTGCTGCCTAGGCTGCTAAAGGCAGTGTGCAGGGTGGGGGTGGGGGGTGGGGGGAAAGGGCCGGGCCCTTCACCACTCCCCACTTACAATGATTTAACGTGGGATTTTTCTGCTTAACAAAGGTCATAAATATTCAACAGAAACCGGGCTTCCCGTTTTCTCAGGCTAGATGTGGGCAGTGTGGGACTGTCTCACAGTACTGGGAAGTGGTCCGGAGCCCTTGCTCTTAGTCAGCCACACAATCTCAAGGACAAGCAGCCAGTGTTCTCAGCTATGATGTTGAGAAGCTTAATCACATTGAATACATTTTTTTGACACGGTATTTTCAAACTATTGAGAGTTTCCTGGGACATAGCCCATTGTACATCCTGGAATGCTTGTATCACCTAGGTTGTCACGTGTGTGAAAAAGAATTTGGGTCTTGCCCCCCCCCCCCCCCCCGCCCAGGGCTAGGAATTTGACCCTTATCCCAACAAAAATCTGCAAAAATAAGGAGTTCTTCAAGTTTAAGCAGGACTTAAAGACCAAGGTTTGTGTAGAAACAGGTCCTCCAGGTCTTTTGCCCTCAGGGCTATACTTCAGTTTTATTCTGGGGAGAAACAGTAAATAGAACCAAAGGGAAAAGAGCACTTTCTCCTTTGGCCCTAGCTAGGACTGTCTGCTTCACTAAATTCTAGCTAAGGCTCATCTTTGCTTTGCCTGCATACCTTTACTTTGGTAAAGTAGAACTTTAAGACAATTCTGAAGCCATTTCTGACAACTCTCAGTATTTCCCCTCCTCTCCTGGGAACCAAGGACATAACAGCTATGCATGCACGTACTGAGATGTTGGGAACTTTCCATCTCCCTGAATAGGGGCAAAATAACCCTTAGGTGTTGACTCAGTTACTGATGTTTTGACTTAGTCTCTGGGAAGGGGCAAAGTGACCCTCAGAAGTTTCCCCTTACCTCATCTGATCTGGCAACCACTCTCCAGCCAATTATTGGTAATGGCCCTTTTGAATAAGCCAATCATAATAGTTAAAGAACAACCCCCAGACACCCCTTCCTTCTGTGGTTTTTCCCTTTAAAAATAGCCTGTACCAGCCATTCAGGGTCTTCTAGCCTCCCGACTGCTGGAGGACCCTGTCATGACAGAATTAATAAAATCCTCATGCTTTTACATCAGCTGTGATGTGAGAGATGGTCTCTTGGGGAGACTCCTCCTCCTCCTCCTCGGTGAAGGGACACTAGGGTCCAACAGTACCTGTCCTTGCTTAGTCCTGACCAGCCCAGCTTAGCAGGAATCTTGCTAAATCAGTTGAGGAGAATCCCCAACCCTTAGGAGCTGATCAGATTCTTTATCCCTCACCCCAGCTTTGTGTTTAAGTCCTTAGCTTCCTTGAGTAAGAATCCTATCATGTCCATTGAGCCAAACAACAAAAAGTTGGGCATGGTGGTACACACCAGAGAAGAGAGGCAGGCAGAACTCTGAGTTTGAGGTCAGCCTAGTCTACACAGTGAGTTCCAGGCAGGGCTATGTAGAGAGACCCTGTCTCTAATCCATCCACCCAACCACCCAGAAAAACTTCCTATCTTTTCTTAGTAATTCTTGAAAATTTTCTATCCACCAATACTCTTCCTTCTCAGAGCCTGCCAATGCCTACCTGGCCTTATTGTGTTCAGATTTAAGATGGATTGCTTCACCCACCACAAGACAATACTGTGATAGTCTCAGAATAAAGCATACCCATTTTTTTAAACAAGTATCAATTTTTTTTTTCCTGTAAGAATCTTAAAAAATCCAGTTCAGGTTGCAACAGAGAATCATTTTTTAAAATCCAAAGACTTAAGTAGCAGTCAGCTGGAAAGGACATTCTGTGGCTAAGCAAATACTTCTTACTGCTTAGCACCTTCCATTCTTAGCCCCACCCTTAGCAATAAAACCCCAGGATGTCCTTGACCTGTTTAAGGCGACTCCCCACCCCTCCCCACCCCACCCCCCACGTCACCATGGCGAAGTTTGCGTGAGGAGACCCTTGCGCTCCCCCTAGCGGTGAGAATGCATACCGCATCAAAGGCCCTTGGCGTCCCCTTGGTGCTGTTTTGCTGTCTGGAAAGCAGGAGTTTCGTTTTCTGTCAGCAGAGAATTAGAATTGTCTGTACCTTCAAGCAGCTATTTTCTCAGTTCTTGCTTAGATGGGCAGTTCAATCCGTTTTAAAATATCCTTTGATGTTATACCCAGGGAGCCAGAGAACTCCAACAGGACATTCCGTCAAGTTAAAAAACAAAAACAAAACAAAAAAAACCTCAAATGGTTCTCTGAGCTTTCTGTGCACCACCTGCAGAAAATAGCCTGCTGTGTTTGTTTTAACTGAAGATCTCTGGGCCCTGCCCCAGAGCTATCTAAGTGAAAAGCCCTTGGGGATGATGTAGCTGTTACACAGACTAAGGTTTGAGAACAATTTGAAGATATTATTCCAATCCATGCCTCATTGAAAATCGTCCAGGACAATGCTGTGATCAAACTCATTTGATAGGATTTTATCCACAACAAGCCCAGTACGTACTCCTGCCAGTTTTTCTCCTGACCACACACCTAACAAACATCACTCTGTATTCAAAACTTTGACTTTAGATCCTTGAATGTGCTTTAAGTACCTGTCTCCTGTAAGGTATTTTGTTCTGTCCTGATAGAACTGTATTATTTGCACCTACTACTTTGAAGGTGGGTTGATCTAATGTTAGTCTCTTACTGATTCCAAGACACCAAAAGGAATCGTTCCTTTTTTTTTAAAAAAAAAGATTTACTTTTATTTTATTTTACATGTATGAGTGTTTTACCTGCATGTATGTCTGTGCTCCATATGTGTGGAGTGTGCACAGAGGTCCGAGTGTCAGGTCCCCTGGAACTGGAGTTGCAGGTGGTGGTTAGCTACCGTGTGGGTGCTGGGAAGAGAACCATGGTCTTCTGGAAGATCAGCTGCTGCTCAAACCCACGGAGCCGTGTCCCCCACCCTGAAAGTCCCTTCTTAAAATGCCTGTAAAAACTGAACCAATTGTCTACAAAACACCACCACTTAGAAACCTAAGTGGAATTTCCCTTTGGAAGTATTGTTTAAATGGTCCATTTGTAGATTCCATTCCCAAATCTTCTGGTTTGGTAGATTTGGAGTGAAAAACCTATATTTTATCAAGCATCCCAATTTGATGGTCCTAATACAGGTAACCAGGAGGTTTTTACTGGTCTTTGTTTTGTTGAGGTAGGATTTTACAAGCTCAGCCTGGCCTTGAACTCAAGGATGACCTTGAATTCTTCTCGCCTTCTACTTCCTAAGTGCTGGAATTACCGGGCCAAACCAGCACACCCAATTTTTATGTGGTGGTGGCAATGGGACACAGGGCTTGGTGCATGTCAGGTAAGTGTTCTACCAAATAAGCTCCATTCCAAATCTCTTAGATAACATTTCAACAAATACTATCTCATGCCAGACTTTCCCAATAAATACAATATTTCCAGAATGCTTTACAACCAAGTCCCCCAGGAACTTAGAAATTAGAAGTCTTTGCTGTTGGTCTGAAGAAAGAGAGAGTCAGAGTGGGGTACAAGTGGCACAGTGACTTTTATGATTTTTTAATAATTTAAATTATTATAATTTATATATATAAATTATATATTTATAATATAATATTTATATCATATTTATATATGATATAAATATTATATTATTATAATAATTGTATAATATAATAATTTAAATTATAATTTAAAAATTATAATTTTTTCTCCCTGGGAGCAGCCAGTCCCAGGCAGAGACGGCTGCCGGTCACCAAGCAGTGGAGACACATGATGGGCATGGATAGACAGGACATGCAGAGTGAGGTTGAATATTTATTCAGGGGGTTATGGGGAGGGAAGGGAGAAGGGGGGGCAGAGACAGACAGAGAGAGAAGAGGGAGAAAGAGAGGAGAAAGAGACAGAGAAGGGGGAAGTGGAGAAGTGGGGAGAGAGGCAGAAGCGAAGCTGCCTCTCTGAGAGGAAGACAAAGGAGAGTGAGCTCAGGCCAGAAGCTGAAGATCAGCCTGCCTTGGTGGATGGGGGAGGGAGTGGGCTTGTCTCTTAAAGAGACAGAACAACCATTACAGTGACCATAATTTCACCCCTTTCTCTTGCTATTGTTTATAGAGGACGTTTGCTCTTTACACCTTAGTCCAAATTGGACCTTCAGTTATGGCCCAAGGCAATTTTAAATAGCTGCTTTAAGTTGTTTAGAACTAATATCTAGGAAGGAACCTGTTAGGAATATTTCCTAACGCGAGCTCCCTGCCAACACAAAATTCCCAATCACGCCAAATCAAAACAAGCCGAATTAAGAAATATCCAGGTTTAATGGGAGTTCTGCACTCTTGGGTGGCCCTGAGGGGGAACCAGGAAGCTGCAAAAAATGCGGTGGGGGGGGGGATGGACGACAAGGCTGGGGACACGACCATGTGTTTCTCTTTTGGGAGATAGTTTAAATACTCTGGGGAGTGGTCCTGACCCCATCCCCAGGGAGGAGTCAGGACCTGGCCTGCTGGGATTTGGAATCCAGATCAGGCCTGGGGGCTGGGATAGATGCAAGGGGCTGGGGCCTATGCTCCCAACTTGGCATTCCAGACTCTTTGGATATAGGGGTGACAGAAAATTGGAATGGTAATTATGACAAACATTTAGGCTCTCTGCACGGGGCGGTCTGGGGAAGGGGAGAGCCAGGTGTCCACATTTAGCGAGAGGTGTGGCTGGAAAGGCATCCTGTGAACTGTCATCCTGGAGAATGCAGGCTTCTGTTCCTTGGGGGAGATGAGAAGGCAGGTGTCGTGTGAGGTCCTGAGTTCAATGGAGCGCTTGGTTAGTTGTTTGATGAGTCCCATTGTCCAGGAGATGTTGAGAGCTTCTGACATGAGCTCCATGACCCTGAGCCATCACACCCGTTGCTTCCCTGGAGACCGGAAACGCTTCTATCCATCCAGTAAAAGTGTTGTCCACGAAGCTGGTGTATGTGGCGAGCTCCTTGAGGGTTGGCCTGGGCACAGGCACACATCTGGCCAGGAGGAGTGAACTTGTAAAATAGAATCTTGGAGATGGGCGGGGTTAAAAGGGGCTCCCAGAAACAGAACAAAGCTTTGGGGAAGCAGCTGAGGATATCTCAACCCAGTAAATGTGCTGGGCAAGCTGGTATCCCTAAGAAAGAATGAGGAAAAAAATGTCCTGCAAGATGGTAGGACAGTGGCAAAGTTTTAAGTGGGGAGGAATGGGTCCTGTCTACCCCCATAGCTGAAATTGATGAGGGAAACTTAAGGCCCGAGTGAGAATAGAAGTAATGGACTTACCCGCCACTTGTAGCATGACCCTAGGCTCAGAGAGGGTTACGGGATATACCAAGTCTGGGCAGTGTCAATCCTCTGCAAGGCTGAGACGTTTGAAGGCTGGCACAGTTTCACTTGCGATGGTGATGAGGCTGGACCTCTGTGGCTTGGCATAGAGGACAAGCCCACACGGGGGCATTGTGATTTCCAGTGTCCACGTTGCTGGCAGATAGGGCACAACCTCGGAGCAGGTGTAGTGCAATATCGTGCCACGTGACCATTTAGGCCACACTTGATAGAGCCCTGTGATTGACTTCCCTTGTCCCCCTTCCTGTGATCTTAGGGCAGCTGCTAATGCCTGGGCCTGTAGATTGTTGTAGCTTTGTCTGTCAGGAAGACTCAGCTGATTCCTCTCGGGCATTAAAACCTTAAAGGCCATTTTCACCAATTCCCATATAGGAGTTTTGGGTCCATCCTCAACCTTTTTTTTTTTTTTTTAAATTCTTTCCTAATATCTGGTATGACTGAGGAAGCAGAATGATTAGTAGAAAAGGAACCTAGCAGCTTTTCTACCTGAGAGAGAGATTTGGAAGAGAAAAGGGGGTATGGGAGGGGCTAGCCCAGTGCACAGAGGGGGTCCAGGAGTGGAGCTGTGAGGTAGGAGGGGGAGGGGAAGGTGGAAGTTGATCTTGAACCTCTGAATTGGGAAAGGGAGGGGAAAGAATGTTGCTCCACAGGAGGGGGTTGGGAAGTGTGGGCTTGAGGGAGTGGGGTAGGGGCTGGTGCCTCTGGCTGCATGGTGCTGTGAGAGACTGGCTACTAAGCGTGGCGGGCGAGAGTGCAGAGACCAAAAACTATGGACAGATGTATGTAAGCTCTGTTCATTTGTATCAGACAGGGTCAATTTAAGAAGATTTTTGTAAGAGGCTTACAGGGGCAACAGCGGACCTGACTTTGAACTGTAAGTGCCCATTTTAGAGTCTATGCCCAACCACGTGGCCTAAGTCCATTTCAGTCCTGCCAGATTCCTGCCAGATCCCCCTAGCAGGAAAACAGAGCCAAAAATCTAGCAGGAAGAGAAGAATCAGAAATCTAGAATTAGCCAATTTCAGGGTTTCAGGAACTAGCTGAAGATAAAGGTAGATTGTAATCTTGAGAAACAGAGAGATTCCCCCTAGTAATTATCACCCCCTAGTAATTATCATTGGTATAGGAACTAGCTGATTACGACCTTGAGAATGATCTTGAGAGGCAGGGAGTTGCCCCCTTGTAATCATCACTGGAATTTTCGGAATTTTCTGTGACACCCTCTCTGCCCCCCTTTCGGATTACTGGGCTGCGTAGTTTCTTCCTATAAAAACTACTTCTCCCGGTCACTCGAGGTCGAACTCTTCCCTGCGTGGGTTATGAGTCTCGGCCCCAGTGCACTGGTCCCCATCTCGTCATCTTGTCATTAAACCTCGTGTGATTGCAGCAAGGACGGTCTCTCGTGAGTTACTGGAGGGGGGGGGGGGGTTCGCGTCATCCCGAGGCTCAAGTGAGAGTCTCCCCTAATCGGGGGTCTTTCATCAGCAAGTTCATTAAGACGTCCAAAAGAGTCCAAAAGGGGCCGCGGGCATTGGGTGCCCGGTGTCCCGATACAAATAGATCTCCACCTCAGCCAAACCCGGTCCCGTGGGATTGACAGCAACCTGGGGCTCGAATTTCTGGCGTGAGCTCACGACTTCAGCAGGAATCTGAAAATGACAAAAATAAGTATGAATGGGTCCCCCCAAAACCCTATAGCATAGACAAGAAAAGGGATTCACCAAGACGCAGCTGCTGTAGCCCAGAAGCCGGTTTTAAGTGTGGCATAGAGAGCTCGAACTGTAGACTGTTAAAAACACGTGGCCTGCCACCTGGAAAGGGCCTGCCCTAGCTCGACAGAACCTCCAAAATCTTAGGAATATTTCCTAACGTGAGCTCCCTGCTGATGCAAAATTCCCAATCAAGCCAAATCAAAACAAGCCAAATTAAGAAATATCCGGGTTTAATGGGAGTTCTGCACTCTCGGGTGACCCTGAGGGGGAAATTGGGAAGCCGTGGGAACACGACCCCCCCAGGAAGAAGAAAAGGAGACCACGTGTTCCTCTTTTGGGGGATCACTTAAATGCCCTGGGGAGTGGTGGAGTCAGGACCTGGCCTGCTGGGGTTTGGAGTCCAAACCAGGCCTGGGGGCTGGGATAGATGTGAGGGGCTGGGGCCTATGCTCCCAACTTGACAGAACCCATTGGATATTCTTGACTAAGAGAAATTAATATTGATATTTCCGCTCTACCAGGATGGTCAACCACCTGAATTGATTACCTAAAGCCTACCACTGTAACTATAGAGCACCAGGAACATTGCTGTAACAACTGGCTGAGTATTTGAGGGGGGGAAATAATTAAATTTTCATGTGGGAGTTATTTATGTGTTAGTATTTTAAATTAATTTTATACACTCTTAGGGGCTAGGGAGATGACACATTTGGTAACATGCTTGCCATGAGGACCAATACTTCAGAGGTGGAAGCCGGAGTGTCAGAGGGTTCAGGCTACCTGGAGTACCTGAGACCCCCGTTCCAGGCTCCAAACAACTAAACAAATAAATATAGGTGAACTTTCTGTAAAATTTGGACAATAAATAATAAAAGGAGAAACTGTAAAGGGACAAAATAAAGGAATTTAACATATAAGCAACTCACCAGGAGCACCTCAGAGCTGAGGTATAACTCAGTGGAAGAGACCTGTCCAGCATGTACCAAGCCCCGGGCTTCAGTCTACAAAATATAATAAAAATAAGATTGTAACATTTGAGCCTATAAGTCCCACAGTTAAAATCATGCTTCCAAAATAAAAGGCTAACACCACAATAATGAGGGTACCCCTCTATCTGTAATAGACCTGGAGGAGATTCTGCCAGGGATGGATGTGAAGAAGGACCAGCCACTGGCCTGAGACTGTGTCTCCTTCTCTGACCTGTTCTCTGGGCTACTCTCTCCCTTAGTTTATCTTAAATCACAGATGTGATCGAAAACTGTCCCCCAAACAGCAGTGATGTCCATGACCCTGACAAATCTCAGCACAACCAGTCCCAAGATAACAAGCAACCAGACCACAGTGTCCCCAGGATTACTAGCTGTATAAATTCTCTCGACTTTGACCCTTCTCTATATATAGCCACAAAGCTGTTGCTGACACCTCAAAGACAGATTTTAGGTCACTAGACTCAATTCTTCCCGGTATGTCTACACTCAAAACAAATCCTTCCCAACTTTGAGCACTGCAGGGGAGAGTGACCAGGCCTAACTGTTGGGACCCCCAGAACCAATCAGTTTGAAGGAGACCATCAAAGAAGTATTATTTTAGATTTATATTTTTGTCTTTAAATGAATTTCCAAACTCTGACTATCTAAACAGCATAGGATTAGCATAGAGAACTAGGAATAAAGATCCAGAGTAGGCATTGAGATCTACTTAATCCAGGGATTCCGGCTCTATCACCTCCTCCACACTAGTCTATTCCTCTTCTCTCCTCTGTGCGTTGAATCAATCCCCTGATTGCAGCTAGGCCTCATCACTCTACACAGTATCAGATAGGAAACCAGCACTTCCTGAGGTGCTTTGTCTTATTACAACTCTCCAGGTATTTATTTGTGTGTGTGTGCATGTGTGTGTTCGCACGTGTGTGTACATACATGTGTGTGCGTGTCTGTGTGCATTAATATGTGAATGTGGGACTCGTGGGACATAGGACAACTTGTAGGAATCAGTTCTCAGTTCTCACCTTTCATCATCTGTGTCCTACGGGTTGAATGAAAGTCATCAGACTTTGGGTCAAGTGCTTTTACCCACTGAGCCATCTTGCCAGTCCATCTTAAGGCACTCTTAAGAGGGAAAGAACTTTTGCTAGAAACCCCTGACACATCCTCACAGGACACCAGTTGAAATTTGGTAACACTTATTGTGTGACTTATCCTGGAGAAACATAACCTATCACAGACAGAAGTAACAATTCCCTCAAACTCCAGCGTGGGGAGACAAAAACTGTACTAGTGTTGCTTACAAGAGCACAGGGGAGGGCCACTCACAGGGGGCATGGGTGACCCAAAGACAGCTCTAGCACCCAGAAGCCCACCCCAGCATGGATGATTCCTGAAGGCGGCATCTCTGGAGATCCTGCACAACTTCCATGACCCTTGTAGGTCAGCAAGTGCCAGTGGCCACGTCAAAGGAGCAGCAGGTGGCAATTGACTTCAGGGTATTGGTCCACCAGAGGGGAATCCCTGATGGATGAATCTTGAATGGGCAAGGCCCCAAGGCCACAGACTCTAGAGTGTCTTTTGCTTCTGCTGTGCCTTTCATGCGTCTGCTGCTGCCATCTTTCTCCAGTATCTAGTGTAGCAGGATTAATAAAAACCCAGAGACAGATGTTGGGATTCAACTTGAAGATTGGAGAAGGAAAGCAGTAAAGGCACTAGAGAGCTCTTACGTCTGTGAACTCTTCAGACTGAAAGAGAGCGAGTTCCCGTCTCATCCCACTTTGCATTCCTCTCTCGTGCTGGATTAAAGATGTGCACCACCATCGCTCAGCCTCTATGGCTAACTAGTGTGGCTGATGGGATTAAAGGTGTGTGACACCACTGCCTGGCCTGTATAGCTGACGAGTGATATGGAAGGTCCTTCTGTATATGTGTCGCTTTTATTGGTTAATGAATAAATCTGTTTTGGCCAATGGCTTAGCAGAGTAAAGCCAGGCTGGAAGAGACATATAGAGAGGGTAGGTGGAGTCAAAGAGATGCCATATACTGCTGAAGGAAACATACATCCCAGAACCTAACCAGTAGGCTGCAGCCTTGTGGTGATGCACAGATTAATAGAAATAGGTTAATTTATGATATAAGAGTTACTTAATAAGTAGCCTGAGCTAATAGGCCAAACATTGTTGTAATTACTATAGATTCTGTGTGATTATTCTGGTCTGGGTAGCCGAGAAATAAATGAGCAGTCTCTGCTTACAGAGGGTGCCAATATAGGGCAACTACATTCACATAAAAACTGAGAGAGCTTGAGAAGAAATTCTAGACACAAAAGAACAAATGTAAGCATACCTTCTTGGTAGCTGATGTCAGATTCCCCTCTGTATGTTGTGATTCCCATTGTTTAATAAAGAACTGCTTTGAGCCTACAGCAGAGCAGGGAAGAATAAAGCTAGGTGGGGAAAACTAAACTGAATGCTGGGAGAAAGAAGAGTGGAGTGAGGAGAAGCCATAGAGCTGCTGCCGGAGACAGACATGCTGAAACTTTGCTGGTAAGTCACAACCTCATGGTGATACAAAGATTAATGGAGAAGGGTTAAATTAGGATGTAAGAGTTAGCCAGAAATATGCTTAAGCTAATAGGCCAAGCAGTGATTTAAATAATAAAGTTTCTGTGTGATTATTTTGGCTCTGGGCAGCCAAGAACCAACAAGTGGCCTGATGCAACAGGTAGCCACATTTTTTTCAGATAGAATCTGTTTGCTGGCAACAACTGAGGCAGAGCTCCTTTAAGAGAAGTCATCCTGACTCAGTGTTAGCAGCAAAAGATTGCATGGCTTCTTTAAGATCCAGCCTCCTGGTTCATGCCGGCAGAAAGAACTTTGGCTCTTCTGGGAGGTCACCCACCCAGCACTTAAATGAGGTCTCTGAGCAGTGTGTTACAAATTGTTTGATGGCGACATAGACCCGCTGCAACCCTGGAGCTGGAGCTGGAGCTGCATGGCTTGCAGAGGCAATGAACATCTGCGTGGAACAAACAGGCAGGGCCATGGAGTTGGTCTTAGTCACACCCACATAGCATTAAAAACAACGCTCCTGGTCAGAAAAAGATTACAGATACACAATAAAGACAGATTTAGATGAAACAACCTCTGAATGGATCGGTGTTGGCAAAATGTACATAGGCTTGGGAGAGAGAAGAAAAAGAGTATATGCAGTTATAAAAAGCAATCGTTTTAAAAATAAGACAAAGTCTTTAAAGAGGCAATAAAAGTAATATAAAAGAGTACAGATAATATAGATTAAAGGAGTAGGAAAATAAGCCATGTAAAGATGAAATATACATAGAGAGTCTGGATTAGGCATATTATTGTGATTTCTTTGGATTTCTTGACTGCAGAGAGATATTTGATTCTGGGGGCTGCTAGATAAACCAACATATATATTTTAAAAATATCTTGACTTCAAAATTTGAGTCTAAGAATATGTTATTTTAGAAAAGATGTTTTACTTTTGTTTCCATAGATGAGACCCTGTGAATTCTTGCAGGTTAATATGGTTTGATGGAACAAACAAGACCCCACAAAAAGTCTTTGTGAACCCTAAAAATACTTCACTCAATAAACAGCAGAATGCAGTTTAGAGAAAACTTTTCCCAAATTCCCAAATATTTCTTTTTTTTTCTTAAGAAAACAAGGGGAATATGATATAGAATGAATACTTTGAATTGGTATGGATCTTGGTCTATTGATACAAATTTAAGGTTGATTTTGTTATACTGTGTGTGTGTATATATATATATATTTCTACTCTTGTTTAAGGTATTGTGCTTATACAGCTAATTTAAAATGAAATATATAATTAAAATTACAGATTAATAGTCATTTATGTTAGTCAAACTTATAATATTAGTTTTCTAAATATACAGAGATATATTTCAGTTAGATAGATAATGTTCAACACTTCAAAGACCTACAGAATATGGCATTTTGTTTTGTTTTTGTTTTTTGAGACAGAGTTTCTCTGTAGCTTTAGAGTTTGTTCTGGAACTAGCTCTTGTAGATCAGGCTGACCTTGAACTCACAAAGATCTGCCTGCCTCTGCCTCTCGAGTGCTGGGATTAAAAGCCTGTGCCACCATCACCTGGCTCAGAATATGACAATTAAAATGTTTTAAGAACTTAGACTTTTATAAACAGTGAGATACATTTGCTTCTGGCAGCACCAATTATTTCAGAGAGGTTGATGGACATTGAAGAAATTTATTATGGAATTTACCTTCTTTATTACAAGGCTAACCATTTGGGCAAGAAACTGCTCCTGCCTAGACTGCTTGATGGTATGCTATATAAAATGGACATGTAGGACCTGCAGAAAAGTGACTGCTGAACTTTCCAAAAGATAGGATGGTCTTTCAGAGTTCCTGCTTCATAGAATAAACTGTCAGAAGTTCTGCAGAATTCAGAAGAAAGCTACTGATGAACCTTGCCATTACAAGGAAGAACATATCTTCAAATTTCCTGCTTCATTGAAAAGTCTGCTGGATACTATGGGTTGTAGGCTAAAAATGGATGCCCCAGTGTTACAAAAGAACTTTGGGTGACTGTCCAGGCAGCAAGATGTCTCTGTCAATTCTAGAATTTTGAAAGTTGCTTACAGGGGGCTGGAGAGATGGCTCAGTGGTTAAGAGCAATGGCAGCTCTTCCGGAGGACCTGAGTTCAATTCCCAGCACCCACATGGCAGCTCACAACTGTCTGTAACTCCAGTTCCAGGGGATTCGACATGCTCATACAACATACATGCAGGCAAAAAATCCAGTGCACATAAAATAAAAAAAAAAAAAAGAAAGTTGCTTACAATACACCTCCTGTTTACTTAGGTAATATTATATCCTTCTGGGGCCTTTAAAGAGTTGAGGACAAATCGTTATAGTTTTCATTAGTTATGATAAAGGATAAATTAGATATAAAATTTAGACTCACAAAGATAGGATAGATGATGATAGACTGTTTTACTTAATTTGCCAAATGTAAATGGACTAAATATTGTAAGTGTACTTCTTGCTTGATACCTATTTTATTATATGTAATTTTATTATGTTAAAGTTAAAATGTTACTTTTTATTTAGACAAAAAAGGGGAGATGATGTGGGATGTACTTCTGTATATGTATTGCTTTTATTGATTAATGAATAAAGCTGTTTGACCAATGACTTAGCAGAGTTAAACAAGACTGGAAGAGATATAGAGAGAGAGTAGGTAGAGTCAAAGAGATGCCATATAGCTGCTGAAGGATACATATACCCCAGAACCTAACCAGTAGGCCACAGTCTTATGGCAATGCACAGATTAATAGAAATGAATTAATTTATATTATTACTTACTCTTATATTAATGGATATAAGAGTTACTTAATAAGTAGCCTGAACTAATAGGCCAAACAGTGTTGTAATTAATATATATTCTATGTGATTATTCTGGTCTGGGTGGCCGGGAAACGAATGAGTAGCCTCTGCTTACAGACTAGTTTGGCTATTTTGTGTTCTGGTCATCAAACAAGCTTTATTTATTAAAATACAAATGAAATATTTACACTTCCATTACATTACACAAACGAAATGAAATACACTTCCTCTTTTTTTGTCTAAAAAAAAGAAGGCTCTAACTAATATAAGAAAAACTATACAGAATAAGTACAATAACTATATACAATATATACAGGCAATAAACACACCAACAATGTCTAGTCCATTTACATTTGACAAATTCAGAGAAAATACTCCATATCTATCCTATCTTAGTAACACCAAAGTTTTGTACCTAATTTATTTTCTATCATAACTTGCTTTCTGCATCAGGTAAACAAAGAAAACTATAACTGTAACTATCTAGTCTTCAACTACCTCAAAGACCCACGAAGGAAATAATATATTCCAGCATATGTCTCACATTACATATGTTTTTAAGTTGAAACAGAGATACACTTTAGATAGACAGGTGACCAAGCCCTCCCATCTTTACTTCAGTATACCCTGGTTTGTCCCCCGGCTTTCACTAAATTCCTCTTGTTGACTCTGTTACATGTGTTTTGCACAGTGGCATGCCTTTGGTAAGGGCCCACCAAAAGCATCCACATTGCCCAGTTCCTGTTCATTCTTTCTGTGTGTAATACTTGTTCATCACATCTCATTTCAGACTGCAAAATTAATGTCTCATGTTTTTAACTAGTATGTACTTTTAAGTCTCTTATAAAAATGCCTTATATTTAATATTAAACTGTTCTCTACTATTGTCAATTCTGCTATTAACCTTCTATTACAAGCAGTTTCTTCTTTCTGTCTTTTTACGAGTATAAATCTTACCTGTTAAGAGCCAGTACAGTCAGACTCAGACCCAGCCTTCCAGGCAGATTCTATACTGCAGCTATACCTAATAAACAGCCCTCAACTGCTCAGAGATCTGGGGAATGTGATATTTAAATATTTAATTATTAAAAAACTTTTCACAACAAAAAGAGACAGGTTGGCTCTCAGCAGCAGCACTCTGTTTCCTCCAAAAAAGACAGAAGACAAATGGGCACAGAACAACGTCTTTCTGAAGTTCGCTTCAAGTGCCGAGTGCTGACCATTGGGCAAAACTGCCTTTCATCTAAACTAAAGATCTCCAGACATGGACAGAATTTCTGGAATTGACAGCCTAGCTGCTCAGGTCAAGGTAGGCCTGTCTTCCTACAGATTTCTTAGCCCACAGGGTCTTCTGGAGCCTGGCAGACCCTGCACTAAGCAGCAAAGGTCAAGTGCAACCTTAATCGACCATGGAGGACCCAAAAACAGTAGCTCTGGCTGCCAACCAAGTAAGTTCTCTGTCATTTTTTTTATCAGTAACTCAAATAAAATCTTATCCTCAAAGATCTCTGATACAGTCTGATAGCTGAGAGGTTTTGCCAGGTTACCTCACCAAATAAATTTCAAATCAAATTTCTCTCTTATGCTGCCTTCCATAGTCTTAAAAACACAAAAATATGCTACAGTCATTAAGTGTCTAAAACTTCTGTTTTCACAAACCCAAGGAATTCTTGTGAGTTCCAGGGAGCCGAATTAAAGAATCCACCTTAAACAGGTCAAATATATCCCCCTCAATTCCCTGGTCCAGAAAGAAAGAAAGAAAGAAAGAAAGAGAGAGAGAGAGAGAGAGAGAGAGAGAGAGAGAGAGAGAGAGAGAGAGAGAGAGAAGAAAGAAAGAAAGAAAGAAAGAAAAGAAAGAAAGAAAGACTTCTTTAATTTAACTTTGTTCTTTGTTCTGCCAATACCTTAAACAGGATAAGAGACACCAAACATTCCCATGCCACAGACACCTGTTGGGAGCAAAGAGACCAGCTATGCCAGGATGTGGCCAGCACCCAGCCTTATCAGGGTTCCCCCCGCTAAAGAGGACACCCACAAATAAGCCAGTAGCAGTCTTGAGAATTCGCTGCCACAAATCCGTCAAACTGTGGTGTCTAATCTTCTGCTTTTTATTATAAAAAAAGAGCTGGGAATGTTATGACTTTTGTTTCTTTAAGAGGCAAGCCATGCCCACTCCCGGTTATCCCTGCCCTTCCCCCACCATCTTAGATCTCTCTCTGTCCCCTCTTGGCACTTGCACGCATGTCCCTTCCCCAGCTCCCTTCTCTGTTTTTCTCCTTTCTCTTCTCTCTTCCCTCTCTCTCTCTCTCTCTCTCTCTCTCTCTCTCTCTGTCCTCTTCTCCTTCTCTCCCCACTCTTTCTCTCCTCTAAATAATACATATCCAATTCTGATCCATTTGATGTGTATGCCCACGTGTCTTCCACCCGCTCGCTGCCCACCACCAGCTTCTACAGCCTACCAACAGAACCAGCTTCCCAAGTCTCAAGGGCTCACACTTGTAGTGCATAATTTCAGTTTTGTTTAAAAGCTCCAAATCCTGAACAACAACAAAAACCTTTTTTTTTTTACTTAAAATAAAAAATAACTAGTTTTGGTATTTAATGCCAAGGTTTTCCTACGTGAATTTAAAACCATCAGCCCAGTTCTTTCACTTTGAATGTAAGGCAACTGTTCAAGAAGAAAAGAAGTTCCCTCCTGGGTTTCATGTTTTGACGCTGTAAGAGTCTCTTTAAAAATTAGCCACTAGAGGGGGGCAATCAGCACAGGGTCTGTGTCTCCAAATACTGGAGTACATACAAAGATTGTTATGTTGTTTGGGAAATAACTTTCAGTAGAAAAAAACTTGAAGGGGTTCATTGTAAGTTCAATTACATCTGAAGCAAAATAATTTATTATAATTTATTAGTCGTTGAATACCCATGCACTCCCCCACATTCCCCAGTTCTCTTGCTCCTAGGTGGGTCTGTGTGAGTAGTTATGACACATGAGCTGAGAGCAGAGGTGACATTTGTCACTTCTGGGACAAAGCACTCTTTGGTTCCTTGAAGCCTCTCTTTTCCCCCTGCCATGGCAACCATAGAGACCAGGTGGTGAGAAGGAAGAGATGTGTCTAGAGGGTGATGAGTGGCACCTGTGAGCAAAGCAAGAAGTGTGGGGATTATTTGTCACTGGAACAAAACCTAGTCTAGCCCATTACAGTCACCATGTTCGTTGTTATGGTAATGTTCCCCGAGTGGTGGCCATGGGCAGCTGGCACAAGACCGCAGTGGGCCATGAAGGCAGCTGGGCCCAGGCAGGAAGCTGCATGGTGGGTGAGAGACAGAGAGACCTATTAGGCACGCCATGCAGAGTGAGGATGGATATTTATTTAGTGGGTTATGGAGGGGAAAGAGAAAGAGAGGAAGGGGAGAAGGGAGAAGAACAGAGAGAGAGGCAGAGAGAGAGAGAGAGAGAGAGAGAGAATGTTTATTAATTCCAATCAGTGCTTTTGGGATTCAGGGAACAAAAGTTATCAGCTAGAGCCCACAGCAGCCAGGGTAAGTGCCCATCCACCTTGAGCTGGCATTAGAGGGGCATGTACAGGAAAGGAGGGAGAATCGGATAGACCAGCCATGCAGCTGGATTGTTGTTACCATCCCCAACATTTGCCTAACAGAAGACAAAGTGTCTTTGGAGAAAGAGACTATCATTGTAGACTTCCAGTTACTTTCACAAATAATTAAAAATACAATTGTCAGAACATAGGGGAAAGTAATCAAGTGCACAAAACAATTAAAACACCATACACAAGAAAAAAAAGACTACAGAAATGAGCCCTCAACAATTACAGAATTAGGCAGTAAAGCAACTATTCATGTCGAGTTCAGGTAGTTTAAAGTGAAGCTTGGAAATTTTATATTTATTTTATTGTCTGTTTGTTTTGTTTTTCAAGACAAGGTTTCTCTGTCACCCTGGCAGTCCTGAAACTCACTCTGTAGACCAGGCTGACCTGGAAGTCAAAGGTCTACCTGCCTCTGCCTCCAGCCTGCCTGCTTCTAATGTTGGGATTTGAAGTTATATGCCACTACACCCAGCTAAGTTTGGTTATTTTAGCAAAGGGCTAACAATAAAGTATTAACCCCACACAGTTCCACCCCCACAGGGGAGAAAGGGTATGGTTCAGTGCTAGAGTTCTTACCTTGCATATATGAAGACCTGGGTTTGACCCCTAGTACCCCACCCCCATAGATAAGCAAATAAATGTCCAGCAGAGTTAAAAAGAATTAATTAGAAATTCTAACCATAGAAATGAGTGACCTGAGTTTAAAAACAAACAAAAAAACTGATGGGGCTGGAAGAAGTGGTTAGAAGCACTGGCTGCTATCCCAGAGAACCAGGGTTTGAGTCCAAGAAACCAAGCTCACAGTCAACTGTAACTTTAGTTGCAGGGCATCAGACTGCCCTTCTGAACTCCATAGGCTCCTGTACACATGTGGTGCACATACATACACTCAGGCACACACACATGCACATCAATGAGATTTTTAAGAGACAGAGAAACTGACAAGAGGCCAGAGGAAAGCTCGGTGGGTAACCATAAGGAACTGAGTTCAGATCCCCACGCCAATGTAAAAATCTGGAGGTCACTGCATTGATGCCTTTTACCCCAGTGTCGTGAAGGACGGAGACAGGAGGATCTCTGGGGCTTGCAGGCTGGCGACCGGAGGGTCAGGTCCTGTGAGAGACCCTGTCTCAAGGAGTAAAGGAGAAAAGGATGGAGCAGGGCTCCCAACGTTCTCTCTGGTGCATACACTGGATGCGGGCACTCACGCACATACACGGAAACAAACGCTTTTAACTGTAAGGCTTAAGAATGAATTATGGATAATTCGGGATACCGTTTAGGATGAAGCACAAGGAGAAAAACAAATGGACGAATTAAATGGCAGGTGGAGTGGAAGCGTCTAACACGCTGGACTGTCTTTTCAAGCTATCAAGAGAATGAGGCAGAAGCAGCGTTTTAATGAGACATGCCTTGTGAAAGCTCCCCAGTTCTAGGCATCAACTCACAAATGCAAAGAGACAAGTGAATCTCTGGAACACTTAAGAAGGAAACCACACATAGAAACGCTGCAGGGCAACAAACCAAAGGCTTGCAGAAAATATTGAGGGCAGCGAGGCAAAATGTTTACATTTGTGGAAGGAATAGTTTGATTGCCAATGTCTGGGCAGCAATTGTGGGAGTCATAATACTAAGCAAAGTCCCTTTACATGTTGATGATGTTGATGTGAATATCTATCAGCTTAGAATTATATGTCCAGTGAAGATCAACTCAAACACTGGAACCAGCCTCATTTTAGTAATTGGATGCTTTCCCTCGTGGATCCACTATAGGTACAAATCTGAGCATTGCTTTTTTTTTTTTTTAATGAACTTGAACCTTGAATTTTTCCTGTCCCACCTCCAAGTGCTAGAATGACAAGCAGGCACTACTCCTCTTGAACTTTATTGGACTTTAAGCCATGGATAGGAAGGACTCAGGGCAAATCCCAAATCCCTACAGAATTTTTCTTTTTTGACTTCCCCATTGGCTTTTGAGCTTCATGTTCTTTGTTAGTAACTTCAGGTAGCCAGGACAGAAGTGGGAATGGGAATGGAAAAAACCAACATGAAGGCATAAGAATGTTCTCAGTTGACTGACATTTTGTAAGGTTTTTGTTTTTTTCTATGTCCAAATCATAGAGACTCCCTCCACCTGGAAAACCAACTAGGAGACCAAGCCTTGTATGTAAAACAAAGAGCCTTTATTCTTATTCTAGTTTGAACTCTGACTCTCCATGTCTCCAATGCATTAGCACGTTCAAAGAGCCCCCCAGCTCAGTTGGGGTGGGGTTTTTATAATAGCAAAGGTTGGGTTGAGGGATTTCTAAGGTTCAGAATTCCTGGTTGGCTGATATTTGTCTAGGGGTGTCCTGGTGAAAAGCTATGGGTGTGTGCTGGCAGGTGAGTCTATCTACAATGGTTGGACTGTTAGGAATTTCCTTTGGATGGTCTGGTCATGGATGGAACCTAGGTGGTCTTAGTTTGTGGTCTTTCTTGGAACCAGGTAAATTACTGAGACTCAAATGAGTTTGGGGCTCTCTGAACATGGCAATGGTGTTGGACACATGGAGAGTCAGAGTTTGAGCTAGAATAAGAATAAAGGCTCTTTGCTTTTGCATACAAGACTTGGTCTCCTAGTCAGTTTTTGGGGAACTCCATGATCTAGGCATAACAATTTTATGTTCTTTAAAGCTAATGAATTTTTGAAAATGGTCCTCTGAAAGCAGATTTCTATAATTCATGAATATTCATCATTGTAGGAATTTAGTAGAATCACTGTCTGAGGTAGATATTAAAACAAACAACTGCTTTTTAGAAGTACTTTGACTTTGAAGAATCCTTGTGGAAAGCAGCTATTGTTTTGCAGAAGGGACTTGTGTGTTACTGTGTATTGCACACGGTACATAATAATGGACTAGAGTCATGAAGGCTTGTGATGCTCTTCTTCAGTAAGACATGTAAATTAAGATTAGGGACATTTGTATGAGGGAATACTTTGTGTAATTTTCAATAAATATGCCTTTGTAAGGCTGTTTGGGGTTCAGTCCATCTGAAGAGGCTGGACCTTCCTATAGAGGGAAGTTTTTGTCCCACCTGGTCCAGCAGTCATTCAATCCCAAAGAAACATACAGAGGCTTATATTAATTATAAACTGTAAGGCCCATTAGCTCAGGCTTATTATTAACTAGCTCTTACAACTCAAATTTACCCATAATTCTTGTCTGTATTTAGTCACATGGCTTAGTACTTTCTTTCAGTGAGGCATTCTCATCTTGCTTTCTCTGTATCTGGCAGACTGACTTTTTGTCTTTCCCCTTCCCAGTATTCTCCTAGTCTGTATTTCCTGCCTGGCTATTGGCATTTTATTAAACTAACGTGAGTGTCAAAATCTTAACAGTGTACAAGAGCATTATACTGTAGTGCTTTCTAGCTGCTGCATAGGCCTTAAAAGTTCATCTTGAAGTGATCTCTTTCTTCAACCAATCTATGTGGCATGGGTTTTGGGTTAGTTTCTATGTTTTTTTTTTTTGACAGGGTCTTACTATATAGCCATTGACTGGCCTATGTAGGCCAGGCTAGCTTTGAACTCAGAGGTTCACTTACCTCTTGAGTGCTGCAATTAAAGTGTGTGTTATGATGCCTAATAATACATTTGCTGTTCTTTGTTTGTTTGGAGACAGGGTTTCTCTGTGTAGCCCTTGCTGTCCTAGAATTCACTCTGTAGACTAGTCTGACCTCAAACTCAGAGATCTGCCTGCCTCTGCCTCCTGAGTGCTAGGATTATGCACCTCCACCCGCCTTGTAATAAGTTTTAAAATCACATTCTAGATACAGTTATATTTGGTATACATATAATTTCCACTCCCCAGCTTACTTTTCCTTTCTGAATGGGATCTTGATAAGTATGTTACTAATTTTAAAATAGCTACAGTAGAATTTATCATTCTTTTCCTTTAAGTTAATACCCCTCCTCTTGAGAGGTCCTTCCTTGGTCACTTTTTAATAAACATGCCTATTGTGTGATATTTTGTTTTTGTTCTGACAAATAAAGATTGCTTGGAGTCAGAAACCATAGAGGTTTGGAGGACAGAGAGGAAACAGGAAGTGATAAGGCGGGGCAGAGAGAGGAACTGAAGAGGTAGGAATCAACTGGCGGCTGTTCTTCTGCTTCTCTGATCTTTCAAGTTTTTACCCCCCAATATCTGACTCCTGTTTTTTATTGATAAAGTTAATTAGATTTATGCTTCATCTGGCACCTAGCTTTGGGGGCATAAATTTACAAAATAGCCACTTGCCAGTGACTTTGCAGCCACCAGCACTGGCAGGAGCTGCACACCCCAGAGTCACTGCCCTACTTCCAGCTGGCTTTTCCCTTTCTTCCCCAAGTCCTCTGAGCAAGTTTGGGTTTTTTCTGTTGCAGCCTCTCTACAACAGTCTCTCCAGCTACCACCCAAACTCCACAGGCCCCAAACTCCAGAGACACCTGGGCTCCAAACACCATCAGACTGAGCCACCCTAGATGGACCAGCTCTGCCTTCAGGCAACTCCAGCCACGTGTTTCTTCTCCATGATCCCAGCCCCCCCACCCCATTGTGGACTCCCCCTGGAGCTCCTCCTCAGGCTGCTGCCCCACTAGGTAGCTGCCTTGACACCCTCGCAGCTTCTACTGTTGTTGCAACCACCACACATTCTTAGTTCATAGCAACACACTAGCCCATGCAGCTGTGCGCTGCTTGTGTTCTCTACCCAGATGTGCTAAGCAGCAGCAGCCAGTCTCATGCTCTATTGTCATTGTCAACAGATTTGGTGGGACAATGGGAAATTCTGAAAAGGAGAGAATTAGTTTAAAAAAAAAAGAGAGTTTTTTCCTGTGTTAAAAAATGGAAAAAACTATTATGAAGAAGGGAGTTAAGACTCTGTATGATTACATAATGGATGGTTTAAAATGGAATAGTTAAATGAGAGGATAATTAACTTAGATGAATTTATGTAATGTCAATTATAAACATTATCAGTTTGATAATTCTTGTTTTATCCCTAAAAAAGTTGGTTGAAATGAGTCTCAAGTTGGTTGATGTGAGTGACAAGACATAGGCCTTAGAAAAAGTTACTAGAGAAAATAATGTCATTTTGACTGATAAGTTATAAGCCTTAAGAGATATTCAGATGAAAGACAGAGGAATTTAAAGGAGAATCGACTTCAGCATTACATTATAAAATTAGAGAGGAACAGCCCAAGGTTACCAAACAATCAAAATTAATTTGTCCAGTCACCGTACATGAATCATTGCCACATGGCAGGTGTCCCCAAGTCTGTGTTAATGCTGACTGTATTCCAATGGAAATGTTAGATTTGAGGAGATTTAAGGAAGGCATAGTCTCATGGTATGCATTCACCTTTTGTAAAGCAGATGTTAAATTCATGGTCAACTAGAACAGATTTGTCTCGCAAGACTGGAAAGACTTGGTTACAGCAGTATTGGAGCCTGGGCCTCAATTGCAGTGGAGGACCTGGAGGAAAGATGAGGCTAGGACCACTGAATAATAAAGTAGGGCTAGAGATATGGAAACCTCCCAAGACCAACTTCTTGGAGGGGGTGATTATGCTGATGTACAAAGATAGTCTCTGTATGATGACCACACCTTGACTCTATGCCATGCAACAGTTTTGAATGCTTGGGACAGAAATAGAAAGAGAACTGAGTCATTTACTAAAGTTATACAGGGCCTGAAAGAAACTATCACTGATTTTTTTTTTAAACAAAGATTGACTTAAGAAATAGAATGATACCAAATTCAGAGGCTAGGCAAATAACAATTGAATCTGTGGCTTTTAAAAATTCTAATTCACAGTGCAAAAGGATAATTAGTCCTTTAAAGGCAAGATCAGCACCCATAGAGGAATGGATCCAAGATACAATCAGTATTGAATCTCATGCCTATGATGATGCTTGGATAAGAGAGGTGTTTCCAGAGGCTTGAAGAGACAAAAAAATGTCAGGTGTTTTAATTGTGGCAAACAAGGTCACCTAAAAGGGAACTGTAGGCAGGGCTTTCATAGTTTTTTGTAGGAATAACCCAAACAGAAGGCCCCTCCCTTCTGGAGTATGCAGAAGGTGTGGCAAAGGTCAACATTGGACCAATGAATGCAGATCAACAAGAGGCAGACAGGGTAACCCTTTGCCATAGGGAAACACCTTGGGAAGGCCTCCCATAGACTCCCGTGTAAAGGAAACTGCTGCAGTAAGGTTTATAGCTAGTAACTACCTGCCTACTGGGGTGTGGCCTTATAAACTATAGACCCAGATGCGGAAGCGTTGTCTGTCTGACTGTCTCTCTCTCTCTCTCATCCCCCTGGTGCCCACTTGGCTAGATCAGATTGTTTGGGATCCCATCTCCATCCGCCATTCAAGCAAAGAATCCTGGTTTTGTAAGTTTTCCCCCTAAATAAATAAGTCTATCTCTCAATTTTGAGCCAGTGTGAGATTTCTTTTAAGCGCCTGATTTCTCCACCTATCAGGAAACACCTTGGGAGGGCCTGTCACAGGCCCCAGTGTCAGATCTGGTTCTATCATTCTGTCACAGTGGGGGAAACTGCCCCCCAGAGCAATTAAAGGGCCTCATGCCTATTGTAAAAAACCATCCTGCTCTGGATGATAGAATAGTTTTAGAAGATAAAACAAAAATTTCAGGAGAAACCAGAATAAGTAAGAACTCTTGATCAGAAGAGGAGATAGTTCGTCAACCATTCAATCTAAACTAATTTAAACAACTAATGAATGTTTCTTATTGTCATGATATTAATGGTTGTATAGAGTACTAATTATAGAAAAAGGCTTCATTTAGTTTCCTGTACATGACTTCAGGCTTGAGTCTCTATCAGGTAAGTAGGAATTAAGTTTTGGTACTTTGCATGAACTTAACAAATTGTGGTCCTTTAACGATTTCACCTGCATTGTGGTAAAGCACTAAGCAGACAAACACCACCCAAAGATCAGCTTTGGACTACAAACTTCTTAGGACAATTTCAAGGTGGCTAGCTGAGATGGTTCAGCCTCACAGACTACTCTAGCCAGGACTTGAGATAAGCCCTGTACTTTCCTATTCCACAGAGACTGGACAACAAATGGTACAACTATCTCTCTCAGGACTGGACAATCACCCCAATTTTTTTAGGATCCCTAAAGATGTCATCACCCCCAGACAATAGTAAGTAATTTTAAGAATATGACATCCACATTCCCAAGAGGTGGGGTGGGCAGTTTTTGGTCATTCAGTGGGTTATGGATATTTGTCATTGTTTAGGGGGATTGGTTACAAGTTGTTATTGGTAATGGTCAAGAAAAAAAGCTGAACAAAGGAGATTAGATTCAAGGATCTTATTCTGAAAAGAAAAAAGAGAGATAGGAGTGATAGGATAAAAGGGTAGATTATTAAATCTACTTTTAAACTAAAATTTTAATCCTTTCAACTAGTTGTTCAATATTAGTCCGTAAAAATCGTATCTTTCTTAATGATAAAATATTGAAAAGAAAACTGAAACCTAGTAACAAGTAAATTAATATATTCCCATAGTCATATAAACCTTGCATGACATAATCCATTGTATTAATAAAGAAAACAGTAAAATTGGCGTTGGAAACAAAAACTGCCATATTACCTCTTGTCTAGTTGGTGGCGCTGTTGCCAAGTTGCGACTAGAACCACTGCAAAGGTGACTTAAACAGGTCCTGTTTCAGTGTCTGCCTTAGTATTTGTTAAAAACTAGGAAATATAAGTTGCTCAAGAAAGAAAGTTTAATTAAATCAATTCCATACACGGAACCAGAAACCCAGAATCCAGGGGTAGAAAAGAGCAACCCGGAAGCCGCGTATGCCTCCACGTGACCGAGTCGTTCTGATTCACGCCACTAAAGCGCCTCACTTACAAGGGAAATTTGAAAACAACTCAGAAAAGAGCAAACCAGGCAGGCAGAGACTGTCCCGAGCCTGTGGAGCTTGGGAGGCGTGGGGTTTAACTGAACTGCTGGCTCCACACACAGGGCACAGGCCGCAGCTGAGGGAGGTCTCGTGACTAGCCGAGCTGGTAGCAAGCAGTTGAGTGGGGGGGAAGGGGGGGTTCTACAACCAAACGTGGGGCGCCAGATGAAGGCGTAAGTCACAGACAATCCCACACCAGTTTGGAATTATGATTAATATAATGGTTATTTATTCAAAGGGGAAAAAACTTACAGATTACCGTCCCAGACAACAGCCCCTCCGCGCGAACAGGAAAGGAGTCCAGGGGCCGGAAACGGAGCCGGAAGACAAAGAGAAAGTGGAGGACAGCCGCTGCTTTTTTTAAAGGGAGAGACCACGCCCCAATGGGCTGGTAACTCAGCGGCGATTGGCTGAAGGAACTCCCACAGCAGTGAAGATTAGATAGTTATAGTTTTCCTTGTTAACAAATTCAGAAAAGAGACTCACAACAGAGGTGTAAAGTGTATAAGGTTGGGAGGCATAAAAAGATGGTTTTAGGTTGGTAATACAAGTTAGGATAGAAAGTGAATTAGGTACAACACTTTGAACTCACCAAGATAGGATAGATAATGGAAGATTTTCTCTGAATTTGTCAAATGCAAATGGACTAGACATCATTAATATTATTATTACCTGTATATATTTATATGTAGTTATTATACATATTGTATATAGTCTTACTATGTTAACTAAAACCTTCATTTTTTATTTAGACAAAAGGGGGAAAGTGTATGATATTTTGTTTGTGTTCTAACAAATAAAGCTTGCTTGGAGTCAGAGGGCAGAGGTAGCCACTAGTTAACCTTATTGAGGTTCAACCTAAAGATCAGAAAAGCAAAGCAGTCAAGTCACTAGAGAGCTCTCACTTTTAAGAGATCCTTAGGCTAAAAGAGAATGAATTCTTGTTTCATATTGCCTTATATTCTTCTCTAGTACTGGGATTAAAGGCGTGTGACTCCCTAGTACTGGGATTAAAGGTGTGAGCCACCACCACCTGGATCTGTTTCTGCATTGATCTTGTGTAGCCCAGGGTGACCTTGAACTCACAGAGATCCACCTCCCTCTGTCCCAAATCCTGGGATTAAAGGTGTGTGACACCACTGTCTGGTCTCTAGTGATTTGGTTTTACCTTCTGGTCTTCAGGCAAATTTTATTTATAAAACATAAATAAAATATCTAAAATATCACTATAGAGGTCTGGAGGACTATACAGAGAGGAAACAGGAAGTGATGAGGTGGGGCAGAGAGAGGGTCTCAGCTTTTTTGGATGGAGGAACTGAAGAGGTAGGATGCAACTGACGGTTGCTCCTCTGATCTTTCAGGTTTATACCCATTCCCCCTATATCTGACTCCTTTTTTTTAAATGTGCATTGGTGTTTTGTGATAGGTGTCCTGTCCCATTGAACCAGGGCTGCAGACAGTTGTGAACCACCATGTGGAATTGAACCCAGGTCATCTGGAAGAGCAGTCAGTGCTTTCAACCACTCAGCCATCTCCCCAGCCCGCTGACTCCTAATTTTTATTGATAAAATTAATTAGATTTATGTTCCACGTGCCAACCTTTTTACTGTGTATGTGTGTCCAGTTCAGGGCTCCACATTTTCCTCACTACTTTAAAGTACAGGTCTAAGATCCAGTGAGGTAGGTCCCTGGATAAAGGCAAGCCTGACCATGTGAGTTAAATCCCCGGGACCCATGTGGGGTAAGGAGAAAACCAGCTCTCACAAGCTATCCTCTTATCTTCACATCTGCTCTGGGGTACACGTGAGACACATGCAACAAACCCCAACCCCCGCCGCCCCGCCACCACAGTCAAGAAAAATAAAATCCAAGTGTAACTGTCGAACAGAAGCTAGTGGTCTGACCAGCGTCCATTCTCCTCCTTTTCCCGAATTACAAAACAAACTTGGTGAGGGAAGGTTTTAAAGAAAACGCAAATGCTAAAATCATAGGTTGTTTAGCCAAACATACCCCACTCTTGATCCACTGAATCAGAATTCCTGTAACGGACCTCGGATGTGCAGAAATTCTAAAAGCCTCCCACGCCTACAAGGATGCATTGTGCTTAAGATTGAAAAGCAAAGGAGAAAAAGAAAAAAAAACCAAACAAACAAAAACAAAACACAAGGTCTTAGAAGGCTGTAGATATAAGGAGATGTTACTGTTTGGAAAACACATTCTAGAACAGGGGCCAAGGAGACTACAGAGCAAGAAAAACATGTTGGGTTTGGCCAGAGTCTCCAGCCAAGTAGTGAACTAAGAACACCGTCCCACAACGGTGGGGATTCAGGGTGTATGGCATGGGGGATGAGGAGTAGGGAGAAATGGACAATATCAAGCATCTAAGTAGATGGTAATAAAAATAATTTTGCTTAATTAAAAAAAACCCTGCTTTTTGGTTTTGAAGAATTGTAAAAATTCAGATTTTTGACTTTAATTTTTGAAGTTGAAGGGGAGGGCAGAGACCCTCTGTCTGAAGTCCCTCCAACAGTTACACTTTCTTCCTGTGTATAATAGCTCACAAACAATGCGCTCCACATTCCAAAAAGCTAGAAGTGTTTATCAAAGTATTCACCATAAAGACAGGCTGAGAAATAAGTATGTTCAGTCTGGTTGAAATATTACTTAGAGCATTAAATATGTCAAACAGTACATGTGTACTATCATGATTTTGTACATAAGTTAAAAATAAATTTAAGAAATTAGTTTACATTTCAGTGAATGTTCTTCCTTACTGTAGGCTCAAGACTCCCCTCAGATTTTACTGATTGTCACAGTTGAGACAGGAGGACAGGTGTCAGCTGTGAGGGAGTGTTCTCTTACTAATAAAGATATTTAATGGCATTCCAAAGGAAATGATAAATAACAAAAAGGGCCTAACTTGTTATGTTAGACCCTGGGATCAAATTTAAATGAATAGGATAATGGAAAAACAGCTGGTGGGGAGGGGGCAGGAGACTGGGAGAGGGGAGGAAGTGGGGAGAGGATTAACCAAGATTCAGAATGTATGAAAAAGCCATAAAGAATCAACTGCTTTGTAAACTAATTAAAAAAAAAAACAAAACCAAAACCCAAAAACCAATACAGCTGTTGACACCACTGTCGGTCGCCCACCAGAACTAGAGAGAAACACCATATTGCTAAGGGCACACAAGCTCTGCCTGTGCAATGCAGCTAAGATGGCAGCTTCCTCCCTGCTAGCTGGCTTTCATTGTGCCAAGAGAAAATTCGGGTAACTGCGTGTTATGATATGGTGGCGCGAGAGGGCTCTTGGCTGGTGAGAGGTAGACATGCCATGCAGACCACCAAGCAGATCTTGCTCACTCGGAAAGTTTTATTGGGGGAAGGAAGCCAAGGGAGAGAAGGGGAATGCAGAGTGGCCTTGTGGAAGGTGGTGGGGGAGGGAGGGAGGGGAGAGCTTGGCTTTTAGAGGTGGGTTTAGCGAGTATGCGCACAGACTATGTACTGAGTAGTAACAGAACAGGCATAAGACCCTGGGTTGGCCAAAGCACTGCCTGAGTGCGTCCAGCCAGGTGAGCATAATGCCTGAATCCTAACATTCCCACCTTTTGCTTTTTATGAAAAGGTGAGGAAATGAAAGGAGACCACCCTGGTATGTTGCTTCAATAAGTCATTAGCCTCATCCAGTTCCTCAGTGGGTCTGGTTTGCTCTGCTTCCATTGGATCTGGAAAATCCTGTCTGTACAGTTCGCTCGCTGTTTGTCAGGGTCTGCCTTCATCAGAGCGTTAAAGAAGTTTTTCTTCTTCCATGTCAGGTGCAGCATCTGTAGCTCAAATCGAATTCTAGCCACCACATTACAGGGCGGGGGGGGGGGGGGGGGGGGGCGGGGGGGAGTGAATCATTTGATCAGGAAACATCTCTTCCAGTCTTTCTTGTTTGTTTTTCTCCAACATTCTCTCCTCGGCCTCCTCATCTGCTAGACCATCACGCAGAGACTCTCCTAGCGTCATGGTTTTACATTCCTCTTCCTCCTCGCCACTCTCATCCTGAGACTCCTCTTCCGTAAAAGCTTCATGTCCTCTGTCATTCTGTTCCTCACCTTCCCCACGCTTTCATCGCCTTCATCCAAAATCCATTCAGCTTGGTGACTGGATGTTTCCTCGCCCATTGTATATCATAACATTGGGGAAGAAAAACTCTTTTTTTTTTTTTTAAAGAAAATTGTTTTTATTGAGCTATATATTATTCTTTGATCCCTTCCCTTCTTCTCCCCTCCCCTTCTACCCTCTCCGATGACCCCCAGGCTCCCAATTTAGTCAGGAGATCTTGTCTTTTTCTACTTCCCAAGTACATTAGAACCACGTGTGCCACTCTTAGGGTCTTCTCTGTTGTCTAGGTTCTCTGAGGTTGTGAATTGTAGGCTGGTTTTTCTTTGCTTTATGTCTAAAAGCCACTTATGAGTGAGTACATATTATATTTGTCTTTCTGGGTCTGGGTTACCTCACTCAATATGATGTTTTCTAGATCTATCCACTTCAAGATGTCATTTTTTTTTTGCTGTGTAGTACTCCATTGTGTAAATGTACCACATTTTCCTTTTTCATTCTTCAGTTGAGGGGCATTTAGGTTGTTTCCAGGTTCTGGCTATGACAAACAAAGCTGCTATGAACATAGTTGAGCACATGTCCTTGTGGCACGATTGAGCATCCTTTGGATATATACCCAAAAGTGGTATTACTGGGTCTTGAGGAAGGTTGTTTCCTAATTTCCTGAGAAATCTCCACACTGATTTCCAAAGCAGCTGTACCAGCTTGCACTCCCACCAGCAAGGCAGAAGTGTTCCCTTTCCCCCACATCCTCTCCAGCATAAGTTGTCATCAGTGATTTTGATCTTGGCCATTCTTACAGGCATAAGACGGAATCTCAGAGTTGTTTTGATTTGCATTTCTCTGATGGCTAAGGATGTTGAGCATTTCCTTAAGTGTCTTTCAACCATTTTAGATTCCTCTGTTGAGAGTTCTCTGTTTAGGTCTGTACTCATTTTTTTTTTTTTAAATTGAATTATTTGTTTGGGGGAGAAAAATCGTAAACAGTCTTACCTAGCTGTAGAGCCTGCATGCTACAACTTTCCAGGCACAATGTGCCCGATATTATAATAGTGGTGTGGCTGTTTGCTTGTATTTTGGAAGGATTTCATGCCTGGTATAAAACTGATCAATAGATCCAGGCTGGGGACATTAGCCCTTAGCAGGGCAGCGTAGTTATCACAGTTGATTTGCTAAATGGACCTGTTGTCCCCATCTGTCTGCCTTTTAATATTTACATTTATGTCCTAGGACAGTGCTATGGTGTCCTTGGTGAGAGAAACTTATTCTTGCAGTGGGCGAAAGTGACTTCCGAGACTCATAACTGATCAAAATGCTGGGAGTCTGTGTCTGCTGAGTAATAAATAGCCCTAAACAAGACTCTGTCACTTCTAAGGCTCAGAGAACATCAAAACATGGGAAGAATATAAGCCAGTCTTCTGGATTCCACAAAGCCATTGTATTCACGAACTCCCGTCATCAATACCCTGCAAAAGACCTGCGCGCAAAATTAGGTCTGTAAACATTCCAACACGGGGAGGGGAGGGGCTTATCTGACCCATCCCTCCTTGAAGAGCTATTTGTAGTTTACGGCCAAAGAGAAATGTTTTCTTCTGTGGAGTACCCACTGGTAAATCGCCTGTACTCTATGCTCATTCAAGCAACCCTAGTTAAACTCGGTGGGATACACATCAAAGCCAAGGGACCCTAGTTAAGAAGAAGGCCTTCATTGAGGGAGGGGAGGGACAAGAGAAAACAATGAGATCAAACACATTATTTACATCTATGGGATTGTCAGGAAAAATCCCCCAAAGAAATGTTCTTGCAGAATGAGTTGATTCTTTGTCTTAGTTTTTACAAGGCAAGTAAGTATATCACCTCAAACCTTAGCTGTGTGATTTTTTTTTAATGTCAACCTCAAATAAAAAAAAAATTGAGAAGACGTCATTTCGGGACTGTTTGGGTTGGAAGTAACAAGATGTGCAGTTAAAGGTGGTTCGGCCCCACCCATAATGTGCCATTTAAGATGTCTAGAAGCCTGGTGGGGGTGGCTGGCTCGTCTAATTGATTTCCTGTTGTGGCCACAAGATGGCGATAGCGCTCAAAATATCGCTTCAGGGAGCAAGGCGAAGGAAAGAAAGCCAGCAAAGGGGCTTTCTCTTCGTTTTAAGTCTCCCTAAGTAGAAAGAAAAATGGAGGTTCTTTGCAGAAATTCCTGGGCAACTTCATCGCACGTCCCTTTTTAGGGACAGAGAGAAAACGAAGCGCCCTGGTTTACTTGAGAGCGTGCCGCTGAGCTCTCGGTTTACACTTCCGGAGCAAATAGGACTTTTATTTACATATTTAGCGTTTTTGTTTATTGTTGTTTTAATCAAGAAAGATGTGGGAAAGAGCTATTGGATAGGCTACGGATAGTGCCTGCCAGAGGGGATCAGGAGAAATCGCATACGCCAGATTCCCCGCCTCATGTCAACGTGTGAGCCAAGGCCGATTCAGAAATGTTTTTTTTTTCTTTGATAATTACTTATTCTCTACAGTGACTTAGAAAAATGATTGAACTAAATTTCCTGCCTCCAGAGACTTGATGACTATAGAGATTAACAATCAAACTATATTTAAAAGTCACTCCTCACCCAAACTTCTTACTCTAGTTGTACGAATCACCTCCAATTTACATATTATCGAAGAGAGCCTTACATGGAGAATAAATCCTTTGCAAGCTAACATTCCATCTAGAACTGACAGTCGCTGGTTTCCAGCCTGTCTTTTATGTCTGACATGCTTTTAGAAGACTAATCATATTCCCAGTGACTCTCAGGATAAAATTTTCTTCTCAAAGCTCTTCTTATGGAGCTTTTTTTTAAAGTTCTGAAGAATAAAGCAATTATTCTTTCTTTTTGAAATTACATGTCAAGTCCAGAAACGTCGACTTCTTTAAAATATTAACATAGAGTGATTGGGATAATTCTCTCTTGTATCCTTCGGTGGCCCTTGCTTGCCTTGGCAAACCCTCACTCCTACTAGATTCCCATCGCACACCGATTATCCCAAGCTCCAGCTGCCCACGGACAGCTGTTCTCACTGCCCTCCACGAAGCCTCCACTTCCGTGGGAACCCTTGCTTCCCTGGTGTGGGCTGCGATGCTGGGGCTTCACTGCTGGCTTGGGCACAGAGCGTCTGATGTCTGATGGGAGCGATGCATCTGACTGCTGAAGGGTTTGGAGCTGGTGACGAGTACTGGGTGGAATCTTGCACCAGACGCTCTATGTTCTGCTAGATTTTTTTTTTTTCCCAGAGGGGATGTGAGCCAGGTTGGTGATCGCTGCTGTAATATTGATAGTTTGAGTGGGAACCAGTCTTTGACCAAAGCTGAGAGGTGGGAGGCAAGAGAGGAAGCCCTGGGCTTTTGTTTGTTACACAACCCAGAAAACTCATGTTTTGCTTAAGCCTCTGTTTGGGTCATGTACTTGCTTGCATGTGACCCAAAGAGTTCTAACATATACAAGAAAATTCTCAGACCCTGAATATCTCAACAGCTAATATGGAAGACATGTAGGGAGCAAATGCATTTATAACTAATGTCCAGGAATTTTAGTGCCCCTCACTAAATAACAATGGCCACTCGTCATCAAAGACCTTAAGTCGGCTCTCTCAGCGGCAGATGTCTAATGCAACCCAGTCTTTGCCATGGCGATGTGCACGGGGGCAGTTTCTTCAAGACTGGGCTTGCAAACTTGGTTCCTTTTCGAATTGTTTCTCAACACCATGGAATCAGAGGATGTTGGCCACATCCAGCAAGACTGATAAATTATTGGTCTACACAAACCTCTCATTCTGAAGTGATCTGAGAGTGTGATTCTCAAGTTTCTCTGGCCAGTTCTTTGCTCAAACAGCACCCTTGTGGGAAACAGACGCAGCAAACTGACCAGCTGCTGTGACCGCACTCCCTGTGCCTGGCTGAGGGCCATTTGAGTCTTGCAGAGCATTGTGGAGAAATTTTTCTCAGCAGAGAGGTTCCCAAGTCAATCCTGCCAGCTTTCCCTTTGGCCACCCCCACCCCACCCCCTTGGAGCTGAGGACTGAACCCAGGACTTTTTGCTTGCTGATCAAACACTCTACCACTGAGCTAGGTCTCCAACCACTCCCTTCAATGGCTTTTGTCACTCTCTACCTTAGGTGCTCCAACCTTGTCAAACTGTAAGAAACCTTTAGTGACGATAAAGCAGGTAGCTAACCAGTTTATCCACCTGGAGCAAGCCCCAGAAGCCGCCCAGTTTGTTTGTTATTTCGTGTGTTCTATGCATGTGTGCTTTGCCTGTGTGCAATGCTTTGGCAGTTAGAAGAGGTATCATATTCCTGGAACTGGAGTTATGGGAGCTGGGAATTGAACCTGGGTCCTTTAGGAGAGTGGCCAGTGCACTCAGCTGCTGAACCATTCTCCAGTCTCGATTCCAGTTTATTTTTTTAGACACAATGGCAAACATATGACAATTTTTGTCTCTGCCACTGAAGGACACATTGACTGTGCTCCTGATTAAATTATCTCTACAAGCAACAATAGTGATATTTATTTGTGATCTGACAAATAAGGCTTGCCTGAAAATTAGAGTGCCGAGTTAAGCCACTACTTAACCATAGAGGCAGTGGTGGCACACACCTTTAATCTCAGCACTGAGAAGACAGAGGCAGATGAATCTCTGTGAGTCCAAGACCAGGATTTGGCTACAGGAGATTGACTGTCTGAAAGAGAAACAGAGCTCACACAAAGGTGATCCCAGTACTTGGGACCACACACCTTTAATCCCAGCGCAAGAGAGGTGGAGACAGAAGTGTTATGGCTGGGTGGAGAGAGGACTACAAGGTGGGAGGAGACGGAAGCTCAGATGAAGTCTGAGGATGCAGTCTGAAAATTCATAGAGAGAGCATTCTGTCTGAGGATTCGTAGAGACAGGATCGCCCCTTCAGTCTGAGCATTGGTAGAGGTAAGAACTCTCTAGTGGCTGCTGCTCTGCTTCTCTGATCGCTCAGCTTTCACCCCCTAATATCTGATTCCAGGGTTTTATTATTAAGAACAATTAGAATTCACGCTGCCGACACCTTCAGTAAAGGAGCTACAGCAGGACACTGAGTTTTATTGTTAATGGATAATAGTTCACAGGCCTCTAAAGTCAAAGGGACAAAGTCTCCTTCTTATTTCCTTCCTCTGTAGGTCCAGTTCCTCTCCCCCAGGGGGTTTGTCTCCCTTAGGGCTCTGTTGCTATGAAGAAACACCATGACCTTGTCCTGTTTAGGGTCACTATTGCTATGAGGAAACTCTGTGACCCAAAGCAAGTTGGGGAAGAAAGGGTCTGTTCAACTTCCTATTCCATTTGCGGTCTGTGGTGGTTTGAATGAAAATACCCCCCATAGGCTCATAGGGAGGGGCACTATTAGGGAGTGTGACCTTGTTGGAGTAGGTGTGGCATTATTGGAAGAAGTATGTCTCTGGGGCAGGCTTTGAGGTCTCAGATGGTCAAGTCAGACTCAGTGTGGCATTCTCTTCCTGCCATCTGCCAAACCAGATGTAGGACTCTCGGCTACCTCTTCAGCACCTCTGCCTATGTGCCACCATGCTTCCTGCCATGATGGCAGTGGACTAAACCTCTGAACTGTAGGCAAACCCCAACTAAATGTTTTCATTTATAAGAGATGCTGTGGCCATGATGTCTCTTCACAGCAACAGAAGCTCTAAGATACGGTCCATCACTAATGGAAGTCAGAGCAGGAACTCAAACAGGACTGGAGTCTGGAAGCAGGAGCTGATGCAGAGGCCATGGAGAGAAGCTCCTTACTGGCTTGCTCCTCATGGCTTGCTCAGTCTGCTTTTCAAATTTATTTTCAAAGACAAAGTTTCTATGTGTAGCTTTGGAGCCTGTCCTGGAACTCTGTAGATCAGGCTGGCCTCAAATTCACAGAGATCTGCCTGCCTCTGCCTTCCAAGTGCTGGGATGAAAGACATGTGCCATCACCACCTGGCTTCAGCACGCTTTCTTATAGAACCCAGCATCACCAGCCCAGGGATAGTACCTCCCACCATGGGCTGGCACTCGCCTATCAATCATTGATTGAGTAAGTGTCCTACAGCCAAGTCTTAAGAAGGTATTTTCTCAGTTGAGGTTCCCTCTTTTCAGATGACTCTAGCTTGCGTCAAGTTCACATAAAAGTAGCCAGGACAATGACCAAAAGAAACTTGGGGAAGAAAGGGTTTATTCTGATTACACTTCCACACTGTGCATCAGCAAAGGAAGTCGTGGCAGGAATTCAAACGGGAGGAACCTGAGGGAAGGGGCAGATGCAGAGGCCATGATGGGGGCTACTTGCTGGTTTGTGGCAACCTGCTTTCTTACAGAACCCAGGACCACAATGGGCTGGGACCTCCCCACTAATCACTAATTAAGAAAATGCTCTACAGACCTGCCTACAGCTGGATCTTGTGGAAACATCTTATTTGAGGCTTTCTCATCTCAGATGATTCCAGCTTGGGTCAAGTTGACATAAAAACTAGCCAGCACAGGATTTTATTTTATTTTATTGAGCCTGGTGTGGTAGTTTGAATGAGAATGACTCCCATAGCCTCACATATTTGAATACTTAGTACCCAGTTGGCGGAACTATTTGGGAAGGATTGTGGCCTTGTTGGAGGAGGCGTGTCACTGGCATGGGGAATGGGTTTTGAGGTTTCATAAGCCTCGCCATTTTCAGTTAGTGTTCTTTCTCTCTCTCGTAGGGGCCGAATTATGCAGGCCCATATTCCTACATTGTCTGGCGGTCAGAGAATTCTGAGCAACCTACAAGATGCAATGCAATTGGCACCTGCCACACAGAAGGTGGTTGCCTGGCTTTCGATAGTAAAACAACCTGGTGCCATTGTTATTCCTTTGCGGTCACTTTAAGGAGTAACCACGCCCACTTCCAGCCACTTCTGACCTCGTCACTATCTTGGCTTTCCCCTTTTCTGTCCGTCTCTTGCCATGTGTACACGTGTTTTCTGTCTCTCTTTATGTTTGTCTATGTCTCCCTTTCTTTAAGTAATAAATATTTAGCTTTATGTATAGCCTTATGTTCATTTACTCTGCCGTCCACCGCATCCAGCCGCCTGACTCTGCCGCTCGCCCGGGGACCCTGCATTGCTCTGGCAGCAGCCTCTGCCTGGCTCACAGGCTGCTCGGGGCATCCCATCATCATATTATTTTTAAAGAACAATAGCCATGCTCAACAAGTGATCAGGACAGGCTAATGTCATACTGCTCCTTCTATTGTAAACTAGGAGGTAATCTGGTGAAGAGATTTTTTTCAGTACATGACAAAATGGGCATGGGCAGGATGTAACAAATTGGGCACAGGTATAGATGTGACCTAAGTCATCCCAGCCCCCCACACACCTAGGAAACAGAATGCTAATGAACCTTCCTCAGTTTACGTTTGATATAAAAGTTGTTTGGAGAATAAATGGGGGGTGATTTTCAGGATGTGAATTCAGGATTTCATGAAGGAACCCTGAAACTCCTCTGATACTGTCGTGTGGCGTGTGCTTCACTAATTCCCACACCTTCTCTCTGGTATGAGAAATGATTTATGCCAAGGCTGGTCCCTGACACTCTCTTTCCACCCCAACTCCCTACATGCCTCATGCTTGTGAATTGAGAAGTGAAATCTCAGGTTCTGCACCAATGCCTGCCTGCCTGCCATGGTCTAGAACCCTCTGGAATCATGAGCCCCAAATTAAATGCTTTCTGAATTAAAGCTTTTTCTAAATTGCCTCTGTCATAGAGTTCTGTCACTGTGATAAACAAGCAACTAAGGCACAGGGTCTCTTTGTGAGTCCCCCCCAAATAAAAAAACTCCATTATACTAAATTCTGAGCTAGTGTGGGACTACTTTATTCACGTTCTCCTACAACTTTGTAGACCACGCTGGCCTTGAACTCTCAAAGATCTTCCTGACTCCTCCTTTCAAGTGCTGGGATTAGAGGTGTGTGCCTCCCTGCCCTGCTCATTTTTATCTCTTGATGCATTCTTCCAGAATTAGTTTTCATATTAAATCAAATCTGAGTAAATTTTACCTTGCCTTCCCCCTTACCTCATCAATGAGGCACCTTACTCTTCATTGAAGATCTCTCTCTCTCTCACTCTCTCTCTTGTTTGTGTGTATGCATGTGTGTTCTCATGTGTGAGTGTGCACACATGTGCACACACATACATGTGCATGTGGAAACAGGAAGTTAATGTGGGCTGTCCTCTTCACTTGCTCAACACTTTTAGTTTTTGAAGCATCCCCAAGTTTTGTCTGCCTCTTGATGTTTGGATTCTAGGTAGTTGCCACACCTGCCCAGATTTTACCTGGGTTCTGGGGAACCAAAGTTTGGTCCTCACTTGCATTGCAAGTGGTTTTCCTATTGAGCCATTTCCCCAGGTCCACTGAAGGACGCACAGGTTTGCTTCCATTTTCACGTCTGCAGAGCTTCCTCTTTCCTTTTGACAGCCTCTAAGGATGTCACAATTTCATAATACATGGTTTCGACAACATCCTACTATACGCATTTGATTGACTCCAAACTTTGGCCATTATAAACAATGCTATCATAAACACATACATAAGTCAACCTGATCTTGGGTGTGTTATCTTTTTTATTTATTTTCCATTCTGTGCTGAGGTGGAACCTCAGGCCTCCTGCATGCTAGGCAAGTTATCTATCTACCACTTAGTTACATCCCAGGCCTCAAGTATATATGTGAAATGAATGTCTAGAAGTGGAGTTTGTTTTCTTGTACCAAGGATGCATGTATTTGAAATTTCTGTCTAAGACATTTGCATGTTTTGCTGAGATGGAGTCTTGCCATGTAGCCTTGGCTGGTCTGGAACTTGTTATGTAGACCAGGCTGTCCTCAAACTCACAAAGATCTGCATGCCTCTGCTTCCTGAGTGCTGGGATTAAAGGTGTACACCACCATACCTGGCCTCTCCCCAAGTTTAAAGTTTTATTATATTTGAAAAATAATGCATACCTATAATACCTGATTCTGTGTTATCCTCTCGGTACAGTTCGTGGACCACTGTACCATTTGCGGGCCAGGCAAGGGCCTGGAGATTGAAAGAACACACAAGAGACCTGGGTCATTCGGAAGGAGATCAGCCCAATGCCATTTATTCAAACTTAGGGAAAACCTTATATACCTAGCTGCTGCACAAGGAGTTCCTCCCAGGCAGGTCTACACCCAAGATGGAGTAAACAATGCCCTACAGCTAATCACCAGGTGGGGCAGAGGGAGCACAGGAACAAACAGGATGTTTTAACTGGCTGACCAGAAACTGTCCTCAAGACGAACCCCAGGAGCAGGGATAGACCCATGGGCCCTACACATACCATAATAAAAATTCCAAATAGAATAAAAGTATGTACAGGGAAAGTCCATTCCTCGACCCCTCATCTTCTAGGCTTCCTCTCCAAAGGGCTTATGTGCATAGTTCTACACATAATACATGTGTGTGGACTTGCATATACAGCTAAGTATTTGACAGCACTTGCTTGTTCTTAAAAGGAACATAAGTTATATACCATTCTGTGCCCTCAAGTTTCATTTATTTGTTTATTTAGTTAGTAGTCTTGTGACAGGATGTCACTATAAAACCAAGCTGACCTGGAATTTGCTGGGTGGCTCAGGCTGCCTTTGAACTCATGCTCTTTTTGCCTTGGGGATCACGGATACGTGCCACTATATCCAGATCTGTACCCTCGGCTACTAATTTGCTGTATCTTGACATTCATTACACAGCGTAATACTAGTAGGTCAAACTTGTTCCCTTTAAAGTCAATATGGCATTTACTTCAAGGATACCGGGATTAACTTTCTAGCTTTTAAAAACACAAGGTATAATTTACATAAAATGTCATTTTTAGCATACATTTAAACAAACCTGTACACCCTATTATAATTTGCTGGGACTTGAACTCAGGGCTTTACCCATGCAAGGCTAATACTTTACCACTGAGCTTCACCCCCAGCCCTGTCTATCATTTTAGTGATTTCCCCATTATCCCTTCAAGGAGTTGTACCAGTTCACACTTGCACCTGTAAGATATGAAGTCCCCTTCCTGCAGCCTTGCCAAATTCAATGCCATCAGTCTTTAGATCTCTCCAATGTATCAGTAGAAGTAATAATGCATTCTTATTTAAAGTGTCACCTCTCTCTCTCTCTCTCTCTCTCTCTCTCTCTCTCTCTCTCTCTCTGTGTGTGTGTGTGTGTGTCTTGCTATGTAGCTCAGACCTGCCTGTACTTGAAATCTTCCTGTTTCTACTTCCCAAGTGCTGGAGTTACAAGCATATGCCATCACACCCAGCCAGTGCTACACAGAAAAACCCTGTTTCCAAAAGAAAAAAAAATGCATTTATTACTATTATGTGCTATTATATGTAAGAGTGTACAATGTGTGTGTGTGGTGTGGAAGTCCTTCTGCATATGTGTTGCTTTTATTGGTTAATGAATAAAGATGCTGTTTGGGCCTATGACAGGGCAGAACAGAGCAAGGTGGGAATTCCAAGCAAAGATAAAGGAGAAAAGTAGGTGGAGTAGAGAGGATGCCAAGTAGTTTCCAAAGGAGAAAGACCTTGGAACTTTACCTAATAAGGCACAATCTTGTGTTAATACACAGAATAATAGAAATGGGTTAATTTAAGATGTAAGAGATAGTTTAGTAAGAAACCTAAGCTAATAGGCCAAGCAATGTTTCAATGAATATAGTTTCTGTGTGATTATTTCAGATATGAACAGCTAAGAAATGAACGAGCAGCCACCGTTTTCATTTAGACAGAAAAGGGGAGGTGATGTGGATTCCCCTCTGTATGCTGTGAATATGTTTTATTACCATTGGTTAATAAAGAAGCTGCTTAGGCCGATGACAGGGCAGAATAGAGAAAGGTAGGCGTTCCAAGAAGAGATAGAGGAGAAAAGAAGGTGGGGTCAGAGAGACATCATGTAGCTGCTGAAGACAGACACCCTGGGACCTTATCAGTAAACCATGAGCCTTGTGGTAACATACAAAATAATAGGAATTGGTTAATTTAAGACGTAAGAATTAGTTAATAAGAGGCCTGAGCTAAAAGGCCAAACAGTGTTTTAATTTAGTTTCTGTGTGGTTATTTTGTGTCTGGGATGCTGGGAAATGAACAAGTGGCCTCCACCTACACATGTGCTCCTGTGCCATGGTGCTCATGTGGAGTTCGGAGAGTAACATGGTGTAACTGATGCTCTCCTTCCCCCTTCATGTGAGGTGGTCAGCCTTGCACAGCAGGTGTCTTTACCTGCTGAGCCATCTCAAAGGCTTCAGTTTTCTTATTTATCTGGAGGAACACTTAATAGTTTAGAAAATGTGCCCCTGTCTGTGATACGAAACATAAAGTTCTGGGAAACTCGATATGCGTAGAAATAGCATGTAAGAACTGTACTCCCTAGTCAGGTGTGGTGGGCACACCTCTAATCCCAGCACTCAGGAAGCCGAGCCAGGCAGCTCTCTGAGTTTGAGATCAGCCTGGTCTACATACTGAGTCCAGGCCAGCAAGAATAACTGGAAGAACTTCTGGAAAATCCTTTCCAGTGGTTCTTTCAAAAGTTATAATTAGTTGTAAATGATAGTTAGGGGGTTCAGCTTTCACAGCTTTGGGGTTGCTTGCTTGCTTGCTTGTTTTGGTTTGATTTTTTTTTTTCAAGATAGAGTCTCACTATATAGCCCTGGCTGTCCTAGAACTCACTATGTAGACCAGGTTGGCCTCAAACTCCCAGAGATCCACCTGCCTCTGTCTCCCAAGTGCTGGGATTAAAGGTGTGCACCTCTACCCCTGGCTTAAAGCTGATGCTTTTTTGTTGTTTGCTTGTTTTCTTTTTCTTTTTAAATCTTTCTGTTTTCTTTTTTCACTTATTTTATTTTTTAAAAAAAGAAAACAAACTGTCTTTTTTCGTTTTACATACCAATCCCAGTTCCCACTCCTTTCCCTCCTCCCATTCCCTCTACCTTCCCCCCACCTCTACCCCTATTCACTCCTCAGAGAGGGCAATACACACTGCTCTGATGAAGGACCAAGGCCCTCCCCACTATATCCAGGCTGAGCAAGGTATCCCTCCAAAGAGAATGGGCTCCAAAAAGCCAGTACAAGCAGCAAGGACAAATCCTGGTGCCACTGCCAGTGACTGCACAGTCTGCCCCAAAGCTGATGTTTTATATGCAGTGTAACAAACACATTTCTAAATAAAACGCCTGAATGTGGCCGGGTACCCAGAAAGATGAAAAGTCACATCTCCATGCTTCCTGCCATATCTTCCCAAGCTTGCTGTGTCACACTAAGGCAAAGACTAAGTTCACAGTTTTGGTGTGCTGTCTCTAGTCTGAAGAGCTGATGCTTAACAAAGCTTGTTGTTCGGTCTCCAGCACAGTGGACAACATCTCGGGAAACTAAATTGGCACAGCAAACTTGGATTGATTAACTTCAATAGTTTAGAATGATTAAGAGACGTCTTCATTGACGGGGGGAGTGGGGAAAGGAGCAACTCTGCTCCTTACCTGTGGAGTAATGATGGCACAGAGGATGCAAGACTATAATTAAGTTACCTCTTACGAGCGTGAGCCAGGCAAGCAGTAGCCACTGGCTTTGATTTTCGCTTGTTTATTCTTGATATTAAACACATCATGCACTCTCTCATCATAAATAGCTTTCTTCAAGAAGGAGCAGTTGATAGAAGCCACACATGCTCGCATCCTTATTTTTCATCTCTACATGTATCACCGACCTCTATCCTTGATGTAGATCACTAGCGCTTCCTAATCCTTAATGAGAAGCAGTGGTTAGAATGGGAAATTCATGCACTAAAACTTAAATCTTTGCATCCACTCTTACTGAATTCTTCTGTGGAACTGGCTCCTTGAACGAGCAAGACTTGTGTCTTGCAATCATAAGGCAACTTTATTTTTATCTCCAGCGGTCCCTTTAAAGCTGGTCAGTGGAAGAAGTTTTTGCTGTCCCTTCTGGATGAGAAAGAACTCAAGCACTGCCATCACATTTCTGGCTCTTGGAGGAATAAAAATCCTTTTATTGGTTGACACCACTGACATAGCCTACATCTGGTGTTTAAGGCGTCCGTTTTCCTTCAGCTGGAGCCTGCTGCAGGTAAGGGTCTAGGCAGGTAATGATCTATACAGGTAAGGGCCTAAGGTCTGGAGAAGGTAGGAAGAGTAATCTCTCAATCCTCTGTCTCTGTCTCTGTCTCTGTCTCTGTCTCTCTCTCTCTCTCTCTTCCTTCTCCTTCTCCATCTCTCTCCCCACTCTCTTCCACCTTCCCTAATCCCCAACATCTATGCTGATTAGTTTTTACTCTTGACACCACCTAGAGTCCTCAGGGAAGAAGGAACCTCAAATGAGGAGTTGCCTCCATCAGACTGGCCTGTGGGCATCTCTGTGAAGCATTTTCTTAATGGTTCAGTTGATGTCAGAGGACCCAGCCCACTGTGTGCAGTACCATCGCTAGGCAGCTGTCTGGGTTGTGTAAGCCGGCCGAGCACGAGTCAGTGAGAAAACTAAACAGCGACCTCCTTCCTCCATGGTTTCTACTCTAGATTTCCTGCCCTGGCTTCCCTCAGTGATGGACTGTCACCTGGAAGTATAAGCTAAAATAAATCCTTTCCTTCCAAGTTGCTTTTAGCCCGTGTTTTCGCACAGCAACAGAAAGCAAACGGGACCACACCCTGTCAGGCAGTCTTTCTGTCTGAGGACTTCTGCCAGAAGCCAGGACAGAAGTCTGCAGGGCAGGAAGGCGAGGAGAAGTGGACACACAAGAAGGGTTCCCTCAGCCAGCCCCAGCTAGCTTCCCTCTCTGGGCTCAGGAGACAGGCCTGCATATGTGAAGGGAGACTCCTTTGATTACAAGGTACAGATGCAGTCCGGTGGGCAACAGTGCTGAGTCAACAGGCTATAGAACTAGAAAAAAAACAGCGACGTGATTTCCTGCATTATTCCACATGCCAACTTTATAGAACCAATCATGGAAGTTAAATGAATAAAGCATTTTTACAATGGGGGAATTTTCCCACATCTCTGAGGTAAACAGTGGTTTCTTAAACAGGCTACAGAAGTTATCAAATGGATCAAACACACACACACACACACACACACACACACACACACACGGCAAAAACTCCTCTATGGAATATTTAAAGAACTTTCGTTTCAGAAAGGAAAAGATAGACAACCCAATTTAAATAGTGTAAGCTTTGCATATTACAAAAGATAAACACGAACATGATTCACACTTGGTTTTAGCCAAAAGACTGAGAAACAGCAACCCTGCAAACTTCTAACCGTCAGGGAAATGCAAATTACAGTGAGGTCACAGTGAGCCGAGACTCTCAGAAACAGCTACAGTTGAAAGGATTAAGAATACCAGGAAGTGACAAAAATGTGAGGAATCATTCCTAGTTTTGATTCTACAGTCCTACCCCTTCCTCCAAGACCTTAACATGGAACCCAGGCTGTTGTCAAAACACATGTCTGTCCTGCTTCAGCATCCCTATGGCTCAGATTACAGATATGTGCAACTCTGTTAAGCCTGAGAACTTGCTAATGGTGCCAAGGCTAAATAAACACACACACACACACACACACACACACACACACACACACACACACACAGTATAACCTAAAAACCCAATGATATTCTTCACAGGAGTTAAATTAAAAAAATCCTAAAATTCATATGGAAGCACAAAAGGACCCAAACAGTTTAAGAAATCTTCAGAAAAAAGAGTAATTCTGGAGGTATACCTGATCTCAAATCACAATGCAGAGTTATAGGAACAAAACAGCATGGCACTGGCCCGAAAACAGACACATAGACCAATAGACTACAGTAGAGTGCTCAGAAACAAGCCCATACTTTATTGTTGACAAAACTGTGAAAGGCATGCACCAGAGAAGAAACAGTCTCTTTGACAAATGCTCCTAGGGAACTGGATTTCCACATGGAGAAGAGTGAGCTAGGAATCTAGACCCATACCACTCAGTCATAATTAGAGTCTGGAATTACTGTAGGGGAACAGACAGAAAACGCTTCACGAAATAGGTACAGGCAAGGGTTTCCAGAACAGGACACTAACAACACAGGAAATGATTCCAAGAGTTGGCAAATGAGATTACATGAAATTGAAAAGCTTCTACTTTTTAACTGGAAAAATGACTCGGTGGTTAAGATCAATGGCTACTCTTCCAGAGGGCTGGGATGTGATTCCCAGCGCCCGCATGGTGGCCCAAACCATCTGTAACCCTCTTCCAGCATGTGGTGTACAGACATGTATGCAAGCAAACATCCATGTTTATAAAATAAAAATAAATCATTTTTTAAGTGCCTGATGTGTAGGTATGAAGACCTGGGTTTGAATTCCCAGCACCCTTGTAAAAACTAATGTTTGCGGTATATAAAGAACTTCAAAAAATAAATAAGGCAAAACCAAATCGCTCAAATCAATACATGGGCTTATGGACTAACAAGCAATCAAAAGAAGATTGTGTGTGTGTGCATGTGTGTGTGTGTGTGTGATACATACTTAAAGTGTTCAACATCCTTAATGATCAGGGGAATGCTAATTAAACTACTTTGAGAGTCCATCTGATCCCAGTCAGAATAGCGATCTCCAGTAAAACAAAAATGGCAAATGCTGGTAAGGGTGTAGAGGAAGAGGAATCCAAATGCATGTATGTGTGTATGTGTGTGTGCATGCATATATGTATATGTGTGTGTATTTATATATACACATATGTGTATATTTGTATGTGTGTATGTATGTGTGTGTCTGTATATATGTATATATACATGTATGTATATATATTTGTGTGTTTATGTGTGTTTGTATGTATGTATGTTTGCTTATACGTGTGTGTATGTGTGTATGTGTATGTTTTTCAAGACGGAATTTCTCTGTGTCGCCCTGGCTGCCCTGGAACTCACTGTGTAAGACCAGGTTGGCCTTGAACTTAGAGACCTGCCTGCCTCTGCCTCCCAAGTGCTAGGATTAAAGATGTGTGCCTCCACTGCCTACGTTGGTGAGGAACCCTTATATACTATTGGTAGGACTATAAAGTTATGTAGACATTCTGGAAATCTGTGTAGAAGTTCCTTTAAAAACAAACAGAAAATCGAGTGGCAGAGAATGACTTTAATGCCAGCACTCGGGAGGCAGATACAGGTGCAGGTTTGAGGCCAGTCCATCTACAGAGCAAGTTTCAGGACAGCCAGGGCTACACAGAGAAACTCTGTCTCGAAAAACAAAAACAAACAAAGCAAAAACTAAACCAGAGAATAGAACTACCATATGGGCAGCCTAGTTGTACATCAACGGATAAGTGGATGAAGAAATCATGCTACATATATACAATGGAATTTTATTGAGTCATTAAAAAATGAAATCATGGCATTTACGAGAAAATGAATGCAACTTGAAATCTCTGTGTTAAGTGAAATAAGCCAGATTCAGACAGATACATGGTCTTTTTCATATGCAGACGTTAGATTTAAAATCACACATGCATATATTATGTATGTGTGTTGTGTGCGTTTTCATATATGTATGTAGGTCACTAAGTTCGAAAGGAAATCATGAGAGGGGAAGAAGAGGTCTTAAGGGAGGAGAGAAACAGCAATGAAATAAGAGAATCTATAAGAAAGCAGAAGTTGGGAAGAAAGGGAACCAACCAGAGAAGAACACAGAAGAAGGAAATGGGGGAGGGGAATAAATAGAACAAATTGTAAAGATGTGTGTCTGAGGATGCTATAAGGAGACCCCTATGCTGCATGCTAACCTAAAAACATAAAATAAAAATCCTCTCTATATTTCCAACAGAAACGAACGCTTACTTTGACCAAAAGGCTTTTGACTGTGAGGGAGCATGAAGGAACTCTCTTGGGTGTGGGTATTGTCCCATATCTGTGTCTGAGGGCTGGTTACATGGGTGTGGTTACTTTAAAACACTCACCACAGTAGGCATCTGAGGCTTTATTGTAGGCGACGCGGCCCCAGAGGAAAAGAAATGCAGACTCATCTTTCATCTTCAGTTGCTCTGACTTTTTTTTTCCTTGAAACTTTTCATCTCTGCTTCGAGTGTCTGGTAGACAGATGATTTTCCTTTAGGTCCTCGAGTTCACAGAGATTAATTTTGATTCTGATTTTCACCACCTTTGTGGCAAAGATCTTTTTGTGTGTTGTCTGCCAGTTGCCCCTGGCTTGGCCCCATGGATCCAAGTACTTTTGTAAAGATCCACGCTGTTTCCTTTTCGAATTCTTCTCACCTTTGAATGAGGACACCTTCTCCTGCAGGGCTGACACTCTTTGGTTTCCAGTAGGCAGCGTCTGAATTAGTCTCCTTTCAAGGGGCTCTACTCACACAGAACAGAATGGTGAGGAGTGCCTCCCGGGAAACTTGCTGCCCAGACAATGGTTGACTGGAATTCTTGTGGGGAGGACACCAGAACGGTGTCTGAAATCCCTGATCCCTACATGTGCCCATGTAAGCTGGTTTAGCCTTTCCTTCTCTACCACCTTGGGGGTTGTCATCAATGGTAGCTCTTCCTCCACTTGTGTCCCCATGGCAAGACAGTATACGTGGTCTAGAGGATTCTTTGCCTGCCCCTCTTTAGTGAGAAATGGAGCCTAAGGGAACTTGAATGACTGAATTGCACATTACATTTATTACATTTTCATGTGTGTGCAAGGGGTGTGGAGGGGGTTGCAGTGGAGGGGAGAGCTGCATGGACAGCTGGTGAAAATGAAATGGTTCCTTTTCTCCCACCTTTTGGGTCCTGGGGATGTAACTCAGGCCATCAGATTTGGCAACCTGAGCTTTCACCCCAAAGCTATCTTGCTGGGCCACTAAAAGCGTTGTTCTAAGCAAGACATCTCATTTTGCATCTCAACATCGTCTGTGTGTGTCTGTCCGCGCGTGCATGCGTGTGTTGACTTTTAGCAGCTCTGCATGTCCTCTTCAATCTCCAGCACTCTGTATGAATCTCCTTCTTATCCTAATAAGGATAATCCTCTCCGAAGACAGGCTTGGTCCACCGAGGGCCAGGGTGAAGGCCGCTGAGCTGTTTGGTCAGATACAGTTTCCTTTCTCCTTACCGTCAGATGATGTGCAAGTGTTTCTTTTGCTCTCACACACACAGTGCCATTGTCCATAATCCAATTCGCGGATGTGAAAGTCCATCTGTAGACTAAGTTCCCAGAGCTGGAATGCCAGTTAAGAGTCTGTGTAATTGTAACTTGCCTTCTGCGAGTTCCAACTTATACTTTCACCAGTAAGTATCCCCATCACCCCAGCTCTTGCCAGCACCATGGTTTGGCCTACATTTTGGTCTGTAGCATTCTAAGAGGTTAAAAATGGAATGTCAGCATAGTGTTTGAAAACCACATCTTTTTCCTTTGCATATGTTACAGAGCTGTCTGTCTTTGCATATCTCTTCTATTTCCTTCCATAAACTGGCTCACCATCAGTTGGCCTAGTTCTCTCTGGGGTAGATTTGGCCTTTACCTTATTGATTTTCAAGACCCTTTTGTATCGGGATATAAGCCGTCTGTGATATGAATTGCAAATATCTTGTCACTATCCTTTTGTCTTTGCTCAGTGTGGTCATCGCTGTGTTGTGGATCCTCGGTTTTTATGAGGAAAAGATCTGTATAATGCGAGAGGGTCTTTATGGTCCCCACTCATGGCAGAACAGGGAACAGAATGAATTCCTCATCATCCTGAGTACTGTGTACAGATCAGCTTGTATTGGACAAGCCTACAAACTTGGGTTAAGTAAGAGGAGAAAGAGGGAGAAGTCTCATTTTCTCATCCTGTGCAGGCAGATACCAGGACCTGGGCAATCAATCAGCTGGATACAAGGTAGGTGTGGGTTTAATGGGTGAGTTCTCTCTCCTCCTCACTCTCTTCCTTTTTTACAGCACAGCCATAAAACAATCTGTGGGAGGACAGTCAAACTACCTGCACCACGAAGTCTCCGTGTGACTTTTATGATTCTACTATTTACAGGAATTGTCCAGGAACGGCAGCTACCCAGAATTTGGGGACTTTGGTACCAGAAAGAAGTTGTGTAATCAAGATCGAAGGAGATAAATATGTGGAAATCTTACTCCTTGACCGCCAGGAGTTTTAAAAAAAAAAAACATTTAAAGGAAATAAATCAGATAATAGAGGTATCCATACACTTAATAGAACTAGAGAAAACCCTTGACTGATATTGTAATCTACTAAACGGGGTCAGGTTCTTGGTTTCAGCAATAAAACCCATACTAACTAGCTGAGACTGAAGGGGTTTATTAAGTAGCTCATATAAGCCTAGAAACTGGAGGAACAGGCTCCAGGCTGAGCTCTGGTTACAACCATCAGATCTAAACTGTGGAATTTCGTCTCAGTGAAGAGTTGCTACCTCTGGTGGCAGAAATGTCTACCCAGATTGCTCAGCTCCCGCATTGTTGCCATCTTCCTCTCTGGGATAACTCCCTGGCGGTATCCTTGGCTTGGTCTCAAGCCAGCCTCCAGTTGAGTGCCATAGTCAGAGTTTCTCTGTGTCCTGGCATCTGCTCCCAAATAACCACTCCGAGACTTACTTATAAATGCTTGGCCAATAGCTTAGACTTGTTTTTAGCTAGCTCTTCTAACTTAAATTAACCCATTTCTTATCCGCCCTTTGCCCCGCGGCAGTCCCTTCTTTCAACACGGCATGTTCATCTCGCTTCTGCCTCCGTTCGTGACTCCTCAGACTCGGCCCTCATTCTTCCCAGCATTCTCTCTGCTCTGAAAATCCTGCCTAGCTATGGGTCAATCAGCTTTTATTAATCAACAAGAGTAAAGCATGTTTACATGGTAGAGAAAGATGATTCTACAGTAGAGTGCTTCTTTCTTTCTTCCTGATCAGTTGGGTTTCTCAGACATCACTAGGTCACAGACCGGGAAGCTCCGTGCCCCACGACACAAAACCAACTTGAAATGCGTAAAAACATGAAAGGTCAGAGCTTATACAAAAGCTGGAGACAAACTCAAAACGCAACTTGTGTGGCACTCATGACTTCACCCTCACAGGGTCTCTCTGAGTCTGGCTCCTGCCCAGGTCCTCTCCAAACCACCCCTGTGTGAAGCATTCAATGTACTAGATAGTGTACTAAGTGCTGGACACACAAAAATGAAACAGGGAAGGATAAAAAAAATTCTGTTTAGGACCACAGAGAAAACAAGAAAAACAAAATGACAGCAACGACAATGAAGCAAGTGAGAAACTGAAGAGATGTCTGCTGATTAAGGACTTGTATTGCTTTTGCCGAGGTCCTAGGTTTGGTTCCTAGCATCCGTATCCAGTGGCTCGCAACTTCCTATAACTCCAGTTCTAGGGGATCCATTGTCTTCTCCTGGACTCTGTGGACAGCTTCACTTACTCACACACACCCAGACATACTCATACACACATACACATAAATAAAAATAAATCTAAAAAAAACCACAAAGGAAACAAGAAACCAGCTTAGATTGTGATCTGATTTGGTGAGTTAGGCATTCATGGTAGAAGAACCTATGATCATGTCGGAAGGCAAAATCATAGTTACAGAAAAGGGTCCTGGGAGTCCAGGGGGCTTTAAGAAGGCAACTCTGAGACACCAGGTTGCATTGCTCAATATGGTAAACTCTGGTCGCGTGGAATCTTCAAATGTAGTTAATGGCACACATTGAAATGACAATATTTTATTATTTTTGGTTAAATAAAATGTGTCATTGAAATTAATTTCACGTGTTACACTTTTACTTTCCTGTATGATATCAGAGAATGTAAAAATTTCATACGTGGGCTATATTAAGTTTCTATTGGACTTTGCTGAGTTGAGAGAAGGATCAAAGACTAGTACCCACAGTTTTTAAATCATTTATTATTTAATAGTGTCAGATATATTTTTGCACATGTGGGACAGCTGTTTGATGTTAGTCAAATCAAAAGGTAGGCCCCAGTTGATTTCTGATGTCACTCTCTTGTCCAGATCCCCTGGTGTGTTCGTCCCGTTCCCAAATGTGCACACCACACTAATGCACTCTGTGGAGAGATTATTTTTAGTCATCAAATTCTTACCATGTCGGTGATGAATTTCTGGTTAGATTTTTTTTTTTTTTTTTTGTATTTGAAAAATCGAATCACACAGCAAGCGTTTCATCTGGGAGCCACATGTCTAGGAAAGTGACTATTTCACACCCATGGGAATGGCCTACCATGGCTGAAACGGATCCGGTTTCTGTTCTGTGTATCACTAATAAAGCATCGTACTCTCAACAAACCCACTGTGCTACACGCCGGCCGCCAACCTTGCATGCCTCTTCCTGGATGACTCTGGTATGTGACTTGCAGCATGAGGGAGTTTTTAGTGTTTGGAAATGGGGAAGAGGAACTTGGTAGATGTTGTTAATTTTGAGGGATTTGGGGGCCATGATATACAGCTGCAAGAAAACAGAACTATAGAAAAGTCTTAGGAATCTGCCACCCGTGACAATATGCTGTAAAAAGAAATTGGATTAATTTTTTTCAGGAAGGGAAGTAGCTGATTCTCAGCATGAACTTGCTTGGTATGAGTGTTTGATGATAAAAATAATTAAAACTGGACATCGTGGAGAAAAAACTGGTGCCCCTATAGTTGTCATTCAATAAATAATTAACATATGACCCTTAAAGTGTAATTCAGCTCAGCTTTGCATCTGTGCTTTACACGCACCCGTCTGGTTAAATGTCAGCTTCTTAGAAAAATGTTTTTCCCAATGGAGAAAGCTTAGAATGGAATTGGAAGACCTGGATCTTGATTTTGAAACTTGTTTGACTTTGAATATGTACCATATGTCTCTTAAACTCAGTGTATTTTGAGTAAGTCATCTACAGAAACATAATGGGCCTGTGGACTGGTGTGTCCATTTTACAGAGAAAGCTAATCTTTTTCAAGGCATGACCCTAAGATACCTCAAAAAGAAGCCCATTGCAGGCCCAAGAGGTCATCTTTCTGAAGATGTCCATAGTGTACATCTTCAGGGGAGTTGATAACTGAAATGTGAAGGCCATTTTTAAGTTTTATTTTAGGTGTGTGTGTATGTGTGTGTGTGTATGTGTGTGTGTGTGTGTGTGTGTGTGTGTGTGCATGTGCATACATCCATGTGCATATGGAGGCTAGGGTGTCTTCTGCCACATTTTTTTGAGTCAGGGTCTCTCTGTAACATTGAGGGGCCTGCTTTTTGGGTTTTATGTCCTGCCCGGTACCCGACAGCTGGAAAGCCCCAAAGAAAATCACACTTTTCTCCATAAGTTATAAACTGATTGGCCTATTAGCTCAGGCTTCTTTTTAGCTCTTGTAGCTTATATTAACCTATTATTCTTATCTATGTTAGCACATGGCTCAGTACCTTTCTCAGAGGGGCAGCTCACATCTTGCCTCTTCAGTGATCTGGGCAGAACTGTGGAGGGAGCTTCCTGCTTCCCAGAATATTCCTGTTCTCATTGCTCTGCCTCTACATCCTGTCTGGTTGACCCACCTATACTTCCTGCCTGGCCAATCAGCGTTTATTTAAAACATGATTGACAGAATACAGACAATTCTTCTGCAACATCTCTCCCTGAACCGGTAACTTGTTGATTCAGCTGGACTAGGGATCCTTCCAGCACTGGGATCCCAGGTGTGCACCACCAGGCCTGGGTTGTTTTTTTCTAAGTTATTGAGCTTGAATTCTTTTTATTTTAATTTTTGAGATTTTTAGTTTAATTACAGCTTTCTCTCTTCCCTTCCTCCTTCCAAACGCCTCTCATATACTCTTTCCCATTCTCTTTCAAATACAAGACCTGTTTTCACTAATTGTTATTATATGCACATACCCCTAAATACAACCTGTTGAGTTTGTATGTTACTTGTACAAATGTTTTCATGGCTGACTGATTGGCACTGAACAATGTATTGATTGCTGCGCACTTCCCTGGGGGAAGATCACTTCTTCTGCTCCCAGTTTTCCTCAGTTGCCTATAGTTCTTTGTGTAGGATTGAGCATGCCTGACTTTTTACATGGATACACTCCTAGGTCTGCATGGCAGGCGATTCACTGACTGAGCTATCTCCCCCATCCAAGGTGAAAGATCTTTATCACAAAATACTCTGCAGCATTTAGGTGTCATGAATGGAGACATAAGAACAATATAGGTGAACACTTAAAACAGATGGAGTGGTGCATGCTAGCATTCCCTAGCACTCAGAAGGCTGAGGCTTGAAGATTGTAAGATAAAAGTCATATCGACTACATAATGAGTCTCACAAACAAACTTGTGGTCTTGATTAAATAATGGAGACACAGAATAGAGATATATGGGACCATTAAAATCACAGTCATGAAAGCAACCCATGTGTTCCTCACATATAACACCTGTCTGACCAAACAGCTGCCTACAGAATGGGAAAAGATCTTCACTAACCCCACATCGAACAGAGGGCTGATCTCCAAAATATACAAAGAACTCAAGAAACTAGACATCAATCTACCAAATAATCCAACTAAAAAGTGGGGTACAGATCTAAACAGAGAATTCTCAACAGAGGAATCTCAAATGATTGAATGACACTTAAGGAAATGCTCAACATCTTTAGTCATCAGGGAAACACAAATCAAAACAACTCTGAGATACCATCTTACACCTGTAAGAATGCCTAAGATCAAAAACATTGATGACAGCTTATGGCTGGAGAGGATGTGGGGTAAGGGGAATGCTGCTCCACTGCTGGTGGGAGTGCAAACTGGTACAGCCACTTTGGAAATCAGTATGGCAATTTCTCAAAATTGGGATTCAATCTACCTCAAGATACAGCAATACCTCTTTTGAGCATATACTCAAAGTATACCCAATCATACCTCAAAGACATTTGCTCAGTTATGTTTATAGTAGCATTATTCATAATAGATGGAACCTGGAAACAACCTAGATGCCCCTTAACCAAAGAATGGATAAAGAAAATGTGGTACATTTATACAGTGGAGCACTACTCAGCAGTAAAAAACAATGATATCTTTAAATTTGTAAGCAAATGGTTGGAACTAAACAGAAAAAAAAGAAAAGAAAAAGAAAAAATCCTGAATGAGATAACCTGTTGTGAGATTCCCCTCTGTATGCTGTGATCATGTTTTATTTGCCATTGGTTGATAAAGAAGCTGCTTTTGGCTAATGTCTTAACAGAGTAAAGCCAGGCAGAAAATCCAAACAGAGATGTAGAGAGAGAGTAAGCAGAGTCAAAGAGACGCCATGTAGCCGCCAAAGGAGACAAACACCCAGGAACTTTCCCAGTAAACCACGAACCTCATGGTAAAATATAAAATAATGGAAATGTGTTAATTTAAGATATAAGAGCTAGGTAGAAATACACCTAAGTGATTGGTCAAACAGTATTGTAATTAATATAGTCTTGTGTGATTATTTCAGGTCTGGGTGGCCGGGAACGAATGGGCAGTCTTTGCCTACAGTAACCCAGACCCAGAAAGACAAAAATAGTATGTACTCACTCGTAAGTGGATACCAGACATAAAACAAAGGATATCCAGCCTACAGTCCACAACCCCAGAGAAGCTAGAACCCTCTTCCAGAAACAGATGGGAACAGATATAGAGATCCACAACTAACCACTGGGATGAGCTCCCAGAGCACAATCAAAGTGATTGTCAGCCTCCACCCTCCTCTAATTCTACCCTCCCAGTGTTCCAGGCCTTCTTTTGGATTCTCCAGTCTATGTGACAAGATCCTTCTTTACACATAAATATCACATCACTAGAGAATCTTCCTCTGACAGCTCTACCAAAGAGAACTCTGAACACTCACTCTCTGATATGGTTTGAATCTCAAATGTCCCCCAGAGGCCCACATTTAGAGCCTTGGTTTCCTGGCTGTGGAAATATGGGAGGGGGGTTGTAGAGCCCTTAGGAGGTGTGGCTTAGATGGCAGAAGTAGGTCATGAGGGACAAGCTTTTGACAAAGCTGTTTCCTAGTCTATGATGTAAATAGTTGGCTTCACATCTGTGCCACCAAGGATGGCACTGTTTCATCACGCCTTCTCTGCTATGATAGACTGAACCCTCTTGAACTGGAGCCAAAATAAATCTGTCTTAAGATATCTATATCAGATATTTTGCTCACAACTTGGCAAAAACAGCCAATACAGCATGTTACTAACAAGGGTGGGTTAGTTTCTCATGGGTAAAACTGACCGTACGGTTCTTAGGTCTTTGGAACTAGTCTGAAGGGGGAATGTGGAAGAGTTTGTGGATGTGAGCTGGAGAAGCCTTAGGATGCTGCAGGCAGAGGTTAGCGGGCCATCATGATTGGTGTTCAGAAGACCAGAACGCCAATAAAGATATGGGTAGTGGAGAGGATGCTCATGACGTTCCAGACAGGAGCACGACCAGACACGTGAAAGTCTTTATAACATTTCTCCCTTGTAATTTCTCTTTCAGTTTTGTCAACTCACCTCTCATTCTGCATCCCGTGCACTTATGTATAAACATGTCCGTTTTTATTCCCAGCTGTGGGCTCTGAGAATGGAACAACCACATTTCTAATTTTTTACAGGGGCTGGAGAGATGGCTTAGCGGTTAAGAGCATTGCCTATTCTTCCAAAGGTCCTGAGTTCAATTCCCAGCAACCACATGGTGGCTCACAACCATCTGTAATGAGGTCTGGTGCCCTCTTCTGGCCTTCAGGCATACACACAGAAAGAATATTGTATACATAATAAATAAATTTAATTTTTTACAGTTTTAATTGTCTAATTTTCATAATTTCCTAACGTTTACACAAAGCTTTGGTATTCTCTTTGGGTCGATTTTTCTTCTTTTTTCTATAATTTTTAGGCTGATCCTGAAGGTCAGCTTACATTTTAAAGTACAATTTTGACGAAGATCAAATTTCTAGATCATGTTGACATAGAAGCTTAAATTCTGCACAGCAGAAAACAATTCAAACAAATTGTGACAAGGTCATGTACTTAGGATAGTGTGTTATCCAGTGCACACAGTGTTCTGTCCTTTTCATGTGAAGAACGATGGCATAAAGGACTCAAGAGAGCTGAGGCCACAAAACCCTGGGCTGCCCCCATTATTACACTGGAACAGGTAGAACAAAGAAACTGAGATCTTCTGAGGACAGACCCTGTGTCCTGCTGACCTTCCTCTACAGTGACCGACAGAACACACAGCATATAGGGGATACTCAAGCAAAGCTCGCTAAATGATGGATCAAATGGGGGCGAGGAAATTGGAGAAATGAAAAGCAATGAGATCAATTCTTTTGTATGACTCATAAATTGGCTCAGAAGACGCTCAACTGCAGAGCACAAAAGAAAATGCAGCCTTGTTGACCCAAGTGTGTGGTCACACTTAGCTGTACACGTGGCACCGCGATCCATCAAGTCGCCGTCTCCCAGAGACTCAAGCTCGAAACTTAAAAGCTCGCATGAGTCATCCGCTCTAGTCCTTTCCTCCTCTAAGCCATCATTAAAACTCCTGCCAGAGTTACATCAGCAGTATCCTCGGGCCCCATCTCCTTATTGTCGAATTTTTAAAGTACAGCTACCAGTCTTTCTCCTCCCTGCAATCGATCCTCCCCCGACTCGTCAAACTATTCCTCCTGTAACTAATATATTTAGCAAGATGGAAACGAGAGGGCTCAAACAGAAAGCAGCCTCTTCAATCCTATGACAGTCCTTTGTGTGTGTGGGGGTACATGTGTACACATGTCCACATGTGTGTGAAGGTCAGAGGTCAACATCAAATGTCTTTCTCAATTGCTCTCCGACTTATTTTTGGGGACAGACTCTCATTAAACCCAGAGCTTGCCCATTTGGCTCGATTTTTAGGGGGCAACAAGCCTTAGGGATCTGTCTATGCCTCCCCAGTGCTGGGACCACAAATATACAGTGCCACACTTGGATGCTGGGAATCTGAACTCAGGTCCCTTTGTTTGTGTAGCAGGCACTTTACCAACTGTGCCAGCTCTCCGGCCCCTTCAAAATGCTCTTTCAAGTCTTTCTTCCCCACTCTTGGTTTTCTTGCTACCTTCAGGTATTAAAACGTTCAATCTGATCAAATGAATTCTCACCCAAATGAAGTACTTTTCTCCATTAGTGTGAACCACTCACAAACGTGCTAAAGAAGGTGTCATGACCATTTTCTTCTCTATATTGCATCTCCTCTGCAGTAGTTGGGCCCAGGACAGACAGAATCAGGGAACAAGAAGTCTGGACTTGAGTGCTTCTTTGCTTTTGTAATCCCAGAGCCCTTGGTGAATATCAGATCTACAACTGTTTCTCTAGTTTTAAGAATTTAAAGATTTTTTTTCCCTCTCGGAACTCCTTTCATAACATTCCCCGGGTGGACAACAGTCCCTTTAATTAGGCTCTTAAAATTTCCTCCTTGCTGCCTGGATGCCTGCAGACTCACACAGTGCTTTCCTGTGTTGGAATCATCTAGAAGGGCCTCCGAGAGAGAGTCCATGAGACGACTGAGGTCCAACTCTCTTCTACACAGCTACCTGCCGTAATCCTTGCTATGGTTTATGAGTATACCGTGTCCTGTTGGAACTCCCAGGCTCTACTCTCCTGACCAAAACATTTCCAGCCAGCTTTTCTCTGCAGATTTTTTTGTTGTTGTTGTTATTCTGGTGAAGTCAGAAGGCAACGACTGGGTCCCTGCTTAACTTTGCTCTTACAGTGCCTGGAGCCCTGTGCAGGTCTGATCATGGCAGTGCGGGCTCCGCAGCTCTAGAGGTCCTGCCTAGGCAGTCTTGTACCCCGGTTAGGATGTGGAGATGGGGGTGGGGAAGGGCACTTCAACCTATTGTTTTCAGCTTTGGAGCTTGGGCCAAAACTCCCAAGAAAGGAAGAGGCCTATTTTAACATGTTGTTACACTCCTTTAAAACATCAGATACTGTTTTGTTTTAATTAACTGTTCCAAGTTTACAATGTTTGATTTTTTTTTTTTTGAAGTTCAGACTCAGAACAGACGTCTGAAGTGATCACTGAACCTTGATCACTTTGCAAATTGAGAAATGAAAGCCTGGGGAAGTTAATTAAGTCAGAGTAGATCACATACCTAATAGTGACTGGACAGGGCTTGATCTGAAATCTTCGCCCTTCAAATCTCATGCTTTTCCTACTGCATCATCCTGCCTAAAATGCGTCTCCTTAAAGGAGACGCACTAGATTTGCTTCTGAAGTAAAGCTTGATGTGTGAGAGGATCAGATGAAAATCATAGAGATGTTTAATGATTATAAAACGTCTCTGAATTGGATAGTGGAATTATGAATGATTTTAATTTGGAGGTTTATCTGTATTTCATATACATGTATGATCAAACATTTATTATAAGACAACAGTATCTTTAAAATTATTATTTTGGGCCAGGTGGTGGTGGCACACGCCTTTAATCCCAACACTTGGGAGGCAGAGACAGGCGGGTCTCTGTTAGTTCGAGACCAGCCTGGTCTACAAGAGCTAGTTCCAGGACAGGCTCCAAAGCTACAAAGCAACCCTGTCTTGAAAAAAAAAATTATTATTTTGGGCTGGGTTCATGGCCCAATGGTTAAAACATTCACCATGAAAACATAAGGACCAGAGGTCAAATCCCCAGAACCCATACACAAAGCCAGGTGTAGCACATGAGTAATTCTAGCCTTGGTAGGTGGAAACAGGGGACCTCCCTGCCCCAGGGTAAGTTGACTATCAAGACTAATCATGTGGGTTAGCTCCAGGTTTGACTGATAGATCTTATTTCAATGGAAGGGTGATCAAGAATGATTCCCAACATCAACCTATAGCCACCACATTTACATGCACACATGTACACACACACACACACACACACACACACACACACACACATACGCACACATGCCCATACATACTAGTATGCACATACATCACACACATACGGAATGGAAAAATAGAAATAAATAAAATTATTCTTCTTAACTGTAATGGTCTGTCCTATCCTTTTAAGAGACAAGTCATTCTCACTCCCCACCCCCCATCTGCTGAGGCAACTTGAGTTCCTTTTCCATCTCTCTCTCAAAGTGGCAGCTTCTGTCTCTCCCTTCTTCCCACTTTTCCCCTTCACCCCCTCTCTGTTTCTCTCTCTCTCTGTCCTTTCCCCTTCACCACTTCTCTTCCATAACCCACTAAATAAATATCCAACTTCACTCTGCATGGCGTGCCTATCCATCTCAGCCTCTCACTCACCACGTGGCTTCCTGCCTGGGACCCGGTTGCCTTTGTGGCCTGCCATGGTCTCAGGACCCACTGCCTACCACTGCTTGGGGACCTGCAGTGTGGTCTCATGGCCCACTGCCCACTGCCACCACTCAGGAACCTGCAGCATTTTACTTAGACCATTACAATGATGCTATAATTACATTGATGCTGTCAGACTCGGTAGGCCCTCCCGCCCCTCTCCCAGGGTCAGGATCTGGAACTGGGTATTTTTTCCATAGCAACCACGTGTTCCATCTGCCTGAGTGCTGACCTGCACACCAGCAGCTTTGGTGGTGAGTTTTTCCCTCTAGCCCCCACCACAGCCTTGGTGGCTACAATTGAGCCTTTTGCTGCTTTCCACAGCTAAAAACATGGCGGGACAACCCGGGGTCAGTTCTCCTGCTTTAGCACTGCATACACTGTGCAGTGCATTCGACTGGGGGCCCAGGGTCTCTTGAATTTTTTCCCCCTTTTTTCTTTTCTTTTGTACCCTTCATCAGTGGTCTCCGCTGGGAGAGACCACTCCGAGCGGCCTCTCTGGCTTCTGAGTGACCCAGATGGGAGCCAGTCAGGCTTTAATACCCCGCCTATAGATAGAGGATGCTCTTCTACAAGCTCTGCCATTTCACACCCCGCCTATAGAGGGGAGATGTCCCCCCATAAGCTTTGTGGTGTTGCCTTTTTTTTTTTGTGGGTTTTCACGTTTTCAGCTATGGTATAAACCCTCACTCTGTCCGTGTCCCGCCAGCTCCACTGGCTCCACTTTTCCTCAAACTGTCCCTACTACTGCTACTGCTGTCAACAAGATTGGTCAGATCCATGAGGCAGCTGTTTTTAATTCCAGCCTTTTGCTGCCCGCCACAGCTTGTGGCATGGCGGCTTGGCAACAGGGTGGATCATGCCTCTAGGTCCCTCTTCCTTATAACATGTGACCACCGCCATTTTAACTGAGGTCAGGTGACCTTACCACCATCTTAACTGAGGTCAGGTGACTTCACCGCCATCTTAACTGAGAGCCAGGTCAGGTGATGAAGTTCTGCCATCTTTACTGAGGTATTACCTGCCTGGTTCCCTGGTGTTAACTCTGTTACATAGGTGACCTTACCACCATTTTAACTTAGGCCAGGTGACCTTACTGCTGTGTTAGCTGAGGTCAGGTGACTTCACCATCTTTACAGAGAGTCAGGTCAGTCAACTGAGTCCCGTCATCTTTCCCCTGGCTTACTTGTATTTTTGTCTCTAAATTCCACTTGCTGACTCTATTGCATGTGTGTTTTGCGCAGTGGCATGCCTTTGGTAGGGCCCACCAAGACCATCCACTTCATCTAATTCCTGTCCTCTATGTGTATGTATTCATACATGTAACTTACATGCACCTATGTTTACTGTTAAATGTTATAATTGTCTGTTGATTGAATCTTATTTCAGACTACAAAAACAATGAGTCTCATGTTTTAAACCGGTATGCATGTTGAAGTCTCTTGCAAAAATGCTTTATATTTAACCCAACCCTGCTTTTCCTGTTAAGTTGAGAGCCAGTTCAGTCAAGCTTGGACCCAGCTCTCCAGGCAGATTCTATACTGTAGCTGTACCTGATAAACAGCCCTCAACTACTCAGAGATCTGGGGAATATGGCATTTAAATATTTAATTATTAAAAGACTTTTCATAACAAAAAGAGACAGGTTGGCTCCTAGCAACAGCTCTCTACTTCCTCCAAAGAAGACAGAAGACAAATGGACACAAAACAACATCCATCTGCAATTTGCTACAACTGCCAAGCACTGACCACTGGGAAAAAACTGCCTTTCATCTAAACTAAAGATTTCTGTCCAGACAGTGGACAGAATCACTGGAACTGATAGCCTAGCTGCTCAGGTCAAGGTAGGCTTGTCTTCCTATAGGCTTCTTAGCCCACAGAATCTTCTGGAGCCTGGCAGACCCCGCACTAAATAGCAAAAGACAAATACAACTCTCGGCAACCACAGAAGACCCTGAGGAGTAGCTCTAGGTGCCAACCAAGTAAGTTCTCTGTCGTTTTTTAATCAACAACTCAAGTAAAATTTTATCCTTCTCAAAGGTCTCTGATGCAGTTTGACAGCTGAGAGGTTTTGTCATTTAAAAGGACCTCACCAAAAAAATTTCAACAAAACAGAAATAGAAGTTATTAAGGCATATACCTACAAGTTATAAAGGAGTGAGGACAAATACACACTACAAAATTTCTCTCTCACACTGCCTTCCATAGTCTTAAAAATACTTTTCATTGTGCAAAAACATCTGTCGTAGCCATTCTGCTGCTGTCTCAAACTTCTGTTTTCACAAACCCAAAGAATTCTTGTGAGTTCCAGGGAGCCGAATTGAAGGATCCACCTTAAACAGGTCAGATACACCCCTCTCAATTTCCTGGTCCTAAAAAAATTTTTTTCCTAAGCTTAACTTTTTGCTCTGTTCTGAATACCTTAAACAGGTATAAGAGACACCGGACATTTCCATACCACAAACACCGGACAGGAACAAAGAGACCAGCTACCCCAGGATGTGACCAGCACCCAGCTTTCTCAGGCTCCCCCCAAGACGACACCCACAAATAAGCAGGAAGCAGTCTTGAGAATCTGCTGCCCCAATTCCTTTACCCTGATGTGCCTAACCTCCCGCCTTTTTTATTATATATAAAAAAGAGATGGGAACGTAATGATCTATCCTGTCCCTTTAAGAGATAAGCCGCACCCCACCCCTGACTCCTGTCCACCAAGGCAAGCTGATCTTCAGCTTCAAGCCTGAGTCCCTTCCTTTCCATCTCCTTCTCTCAAAGAGACTGCTTCTGTCTCTCCCTTCTCTCCACTTCTCCCCCCCTTCACCCCCTCTGTTTCTCTCTCTCTCTCTCTCTCTCCCCCCCTTCCCTCTTTTCCCCTTCCCTTCCATAACCCACTAAATATATATCCAAATATCCAACTTCACTCTGCATGGTGTGCCTATCCATCTTGGTCTCTCACCCGCCGTGTGGCTTCCTGCCTGGGACCCAGCTGCCTTCATGGCCTGCCGTGGTCTTGGGACCCGCTGCCCTGCTGCCCTGCTGCCCTGCTGCTGCTCAGGGACCTGCGGCATGGTCTCATGGCCCCCTGCCCACTGCCACCTTTCTTTCGGGAACCTACAGTATTTTACTTAAACCATTACATTAATACCAGATGCACATGGAATAATCTGAGCACTTGTGGGTTGGGGTCAAGAGGATCAGGAATTCAAGGTCATCTTTGCCTGCGTAGTGAGTTTGAGGCTAGTCTTGGCTACAAAAACTCTGCCACGACCCCCCCCCCAAATTTTTAAAAAGAAACAGCAAAAGTAATTCTTTAAAAGTTTAGGTATCTATTGTAGAGACCGATGATTTCATACATGGGCTCAGTCCCCAACACTACAAAATAAACAAACAAATAAACAAATAAATGTGAAAAAATGTATCAATGAAAATGGCAACTCCCCTGGAGAATAGTAAGGCCTGAATCCTTGTCCTTATAGTTGACCTTATGTTGATCATTTGACCTCTTTGCGATTAATTTTTTTTCAAGTATAACTCGGGAGTCTACAATAAATAAAATTAAGTGTTTTCCTATTCTAAGAATAAAAATCCTTCCTTCAAAGCCTTGTGAGTGGGCGGGGATCCCGCTCAGTGACTGATCACCTAGTTATCATGTACAAGGCCCTGGCACCGGAACTGGGGAGGGGAGTTGACAGGATGCCTGTGGAGCAATTAGGAGAACGTCTGTGAACAGTTTCAGTGTCTAATGCCTCGTGTAAAAAGAACCGTGACTTATTCTCCAACGTGAACCTCCAAGTAGATGAGATCTGCTTCACCAATTTATCCAAGAAAAGCACATCTACAGATCTGCCTCCAGTCTCCACCTCTCAAAACCTACTGCTTGCGTGTAGTCTCCTTGACGACTTGAACCCTCCTCGATCCAGTTTCCCTTCTACAGACCGATCCCATGTTGCACCATTTACCCAGTGAGTTCATGCTCTTCCGGCTGCACACTGCGATTCTTTGTACATTTGACTTCCTTTTTCAGGGCATTTGCCTGCAGTCTGCAGCTCTTCTTCCTGTCTCCATTTCCCCCTACTCTTCTCAAACACAACCCCAGCACTCACGGGAGCTCCACACACATTTATTAATGAGAAGTATTGTTGGAAGAAGGGGGAATGGTCCGGTTAAAGACTTCAGACCCTGCAGAATAGGCTGAGGCCAGAGGTCCTTAACAGAGTGTTTCCTAGCATGCAGGAGGCCCTGAGTTTGATTCCTCACAACCACAAAACACCAGCAGAAGTTTCCAGTTGTCGCTGGCACAGGGTGCCCTTGACAATCTATCTTGGCTCTAATAGACGATGAAATCGATTCCTTTTCCTTCTACTCCCTTGGGTCTCTCCCCAACCTGGCCCTGGGCGACGCTGACTCTGGAGTTGCTTTTCTGTTGCTATCACTTCCTGGAACTGGACTCACGGTTTGAACCTCTCCTGGAAAAAGGATCATGAATCTCTCCTTACATGCTGGCTCCTGCGCACCTTCCTCGGGCCAGGCTCGGGTAATGAAGTCGGCCTGAGTACTATCTGGGCTATACGCTGGGCCTCTTGGCTGAGAAGGTCCAAACAGTCCCTGTTGGTTTCTTGTCCCCACCAGAAACAGGGGAGAAAGGAGCACGCGATGCTTCTCTAACTGCTCTGTTTGGCTGGTCTCATCTGCCCACTTCCACTCCTCCCCTTCTCCCCCTCTCGCTGTCCCTATTCTCCTCTCTTTGGCCAACGTCCCTGGCAGCTTGACTTTTCCTCCCGCGGTCAGCCGCCTCCTCTTCTCGCCCACCCAGCTCTAGCTCTCACTCACCTTTCTGATTCCGGTTATTTCCTTTTTTGTTCTCTTCTTGGAGAGTAGATAGGGAACAGGGGCTGATTGTCACTCTTGTGACCCTGGTGGCAAGATAGGAGATTTCTATACACCCCCACACACACCCCATTTTGAGAGCTGGGCATTATTATAATCATAAGGGGTGGGAAACAGAATACTTATATCAAATCGTTCATTTAAAAGAAGTGCAGGATCCTGACCGGAATATCCCACACCCTGTGGCCCAGAAGCAGCCAGGAAGGGACTTGGTGGTGCTGGTGCTGGCTGCAATATTAGGGAGAAGTCGAAGCCCCCCCCCCAAAGTAGGCCACACACGCTTCACTGCACAGTTCTGAGAGCCCCCACCGGTCTTTCCTACCACACCGCCTCAAGCCGCACATCTAAAGTGAAATGTGGGTGTTTTAATCACTGAAGAGAATCCTTAATCGCGCTCCTTCAGCACAGGGCTGCCTCTCCAGTGCCAGGAACTGCGGGGAGCCTATTGCTTCCCGTCCTGAACTGGCTCCAGAAGCGTTAGGTGAGGCTCAGTACAATTTTCAGTTGTTATCATATGAGGCCCTTAGAGACGCTTCTCAATTCTAGCAATTAGCCACATAGGGGTCAACCAAGTGTTCTCAGCTCTAATTAACAGCTGTGTTGAATCTGGGACACATACAATTCCTCTGGGCATACACTCCTCCAACAGAAACAAAACCAGAATATCAGGCTCTTTCTTCCTTATCAGAGTCCACGAAGTCTGAAAATTATTGCTCAGAGAATTTGCAATTTAAAAAGAAAGAAAGAAACCTCGGAAGACAGGAAGCAGAGGGACTTCTGGGTGGAATGCATGGATTTAAAGGCCAAAACTATATATGATAATCTCTGCCTAATTCTGAAATTACCCAGTGGGCCCAGGAGACTTCGGGAGTGCCGTGGGGGATTAGTTCCCTCTCAACTCTGCGCCCAGAGCCCAGCTACACCCAGCAGGCTACATGATATCATCAGCACACAAATCAAAGGCTTCTCTCTGGCTTCAGAAGGAAAGGGAACAGGATCCTCTGTGTTGGGAGCTCCGCACTGAGCGGGAACTACACCGGAGCCTGTTCGAGCTGCTCTCTGGGTATTCTGGCTTCATGCCCTGCCTGACAGCTGCAGGGGTCCTGTAAGAAATCTGGGGGAGAATTTCCTCTGCAGCCATGACTGAGAACCCAGGATCAAGAGCTTTGCAGACAGAAAAGACATTCCCCCTGCACCCCCGCCCCCATCCCCACCCCGCAACTAGCCCATCGTTTACTAGGCTCAATAAACAACAGGCAAAAGGTCGGACAGCTGGCCCTTTGGCCCTGGACGGGGGAAAAAAAAATGTATTTCACTGGGATCTAGCTAGCTGGCTTTTCTCTACTAAATGAGAGCAACTGCATTTAAAAATTTAAAAATAAGTTGTTGTTTTAAAGCAAGGATATTTATTAAAAAAACAAAAAACAAACAAACAAAAACAACGTACAGAACAATACCCGTGGCCTCAGATCAGTTCATGCTAACTTTGGGCTACATTTGTTTCATTTATTTTTTCTTCGGAGTTTTCATGAATACATTTGAAATGTCTCCTTCTTCTCCTGGCCCCAATCCCCATGCTGAGCTAGTTGATTTGGACTTTTTCCTTTCCTTTTCTCCTCCTCCTCCTTCTTCTTCCTCATGCATGTGTTCCTGTGTGTGTGCATGTTTACACACATGTGGGTGACATGTAAGTGCTTGTGGAGACTGGAGGGTGACACCAAGTGTCTTCCTCAATAGCTCTTCACCTTTTTAATTGACGCAGTGTCTCTTGCTGAGCCAAGAACTCACAGTTGACTGATGTGACTAGCTAGGATATCTCCACATCCTCTGAGCTTGAATTATAGGCAGGAGCCACACCCACCCCGGTTTCATGTGTTCTGGGGATCTGATTCAGTTCTCATACGTGTGGGGCAAGTGGCTTATCCATCTCCCCAAGCCAGGTTGGTTTGGACCTTCCCAGGTATTTGCAACGAAAGGCATATATCCCTACTGTTTATGGGTGCATCCAGAGAGATAATGTTAGACTCGGGTTTGGAAATGTCTACAAGTGTATATATTATTCTGTTCCTCTGCTTTTGTAACACATTTTTATTTCTCAGAATTAACCACATTAATCCAAGCAAACCTAGCACAATCTTAACATAAACTTAAGAAGCCACTTTTATTATATGACTGGAAGTATTTGCCCGTTCTCTTATTGACATACATTCATAATGTTCTTGAAGAGGAATCACCAACATTGCTGCCAAGATTAGCCCTCCTCCCTTTCTCTTGGGGAGACAGATGATTTTTTTTTTTTAATCTCTAGGGCAAAGAGTCTCAAAGTTTTTCTCCTGGGATCCTTCCACACTGTCAAAATTATTAAAGACTCCAAATAGCTTTGTTTATATAGATTGTGTCTGTTGATTCAAAATCGAAACTGAGAAACAAAACTATTTTAAAACCCACTACCAAGTCATGTTTTTAAATGAAAAAGAGCTATCTTCCTTATCGAAAAATAAAGTGAAAAGAGGGGCATTGCTCTGCATTTTCACAAGCCTCCCCCCTTGCAGAGTGAGAGTCAGAGGCTTCTCATATCCATGTCTGCATCCAGGCTGTGGCAGCATGTTGTCTGACTGAAGTCTCTGGAGCAACACAGGCGTCACCCAGATGTGCAGCTGTAAAAGGGAGGCAGACCCTACCAGCCTCACTTCATTAGGGCTATTCTCCATCAAAGACTCTAAATCCAAATTCAACAGATTACAGTTTCTAAAGGTTACTTTGCGCGGACTCTGAAATCATGTAAACGTCCCTACGCGTTGTCACATAAACCTGTTGGTCCTTCTTGCTCATCTGAAAACACTCGTTTACTGATGTACGTGTTCCTTAGGATGCTGACAGGCTTCGTTATGTAATGTCAGAGTGCACACTTATTTATATCACTTCTGATTTGATAATCAAAGTTATTTTAAAAAATCGTGAAGATCGTGGTGATGGATAGAACTTTCCTGAAATTCCGGGTTTTGCCTGAAAGCTCCACATTCACAGTTGGCAACAGATGCAGCTGGTCTCCATCCCTGAGTAACAGGGCTCACTTTGTTCATTTTTTTTTTTTAAAGAAATGTCTGCCAAATTCTCAAGTCTGAATAACCATGGTTTGTGAGTCTTTCTTTCAAGTGAAAATGGTATGCCCAGAAAAAAAAATTGTGGCAACTTCAGCTCATAGTTCAAAACAACTCTCAAGCGTTTTTCTTTGAAAGACCACTATCAAGCCTTGGCAGGCAGAAGTTCTATGCAGGCTTCCCATTTCATTAATCCTAATATTAAAAAGATGTGCATTCAAGTCAATTCCTGAGACTTAATAATATTTATTAGCAATCTTTTTGCTTTGTTTCTAAACTGAATTATTGTTGTTGTTGTTGTTTTGCTTTGTGTGCAAGACAGTAAGAATATACTAATGCAGAGAATAGTTAGTGGCATGGCC